>NC_091789.1:124264036-125627036 GCF_029378745.1 Bos indicus | reverse complement strand
GCAGGCTGAGTCCAATAATTTGACTGTTGAGTAGCAATCTGTGCTATGGGTAGAACTTACATGTTCATGTTTTATTTATTCCTTAACCTTCTTTTCAACTGATACAAATGCCCCAATCCTTATTTGGAATTTGCTAAAAGTGTTCTTATCTGAATCCACATGTATTTATTTATGTGGTATGCATCATGAGACTAGAATATTTATCCTAGACAATAGAGTTGTCTTCTAAAGGCTTCATAGATAAGGAAGTTGATAGTATTGTACAAATAATCTATATTCATAATTTTTTGTGCTCAGTGTTCTTAAAACCTTTAAATTTTATTTTTAATGCTATTTTATGTTATTTTTCAAAGACAGGCACTTAAGTCTGTACAAGTTTATGACTCATATATATTTCTCATAAATTTTGACTTTTAGGGTACCCTCCTTCACTGTTAGTGGGAATGCAATTTGATGCCGCCACTGTGGAAAATAGTATGGTGGTTCATCAGAAAACTGAAAATAAAACTACCATATGATCTGGCAATTCTGCTCCTGGGCATAAACCCAGGGAAAAATATAATTCAAAAAGATATATGCACCCCTGTGTTCATAGCAGCACTATTCACAAAAGTCAAGACATGGAAACAATTAGAATGTCCACTGACAGATGAATGGATAAAGAAGATGTGGTAAATACATACAATGGAATATTAGCGATAAAAAAAGAACAAAATAATGACATTTACAGCAACATGGATGCAACTGTAGATTACCATATTAAGTGAAGTCAGAAAGAGAAAGACATATGATATCACTTATATGCGTAATCCAAAATATGGCATAAACGGACCTGTCTATGAAACAGAAACAGAATCACAGACAGAGAACAGACTAGTGGTTGCCAAGGGGGAGGAAGTTGGGGAGGGCTGGAGTGGTATGTTGGGCTTAGCAGATGTAAGCTTTTATATATAGAATGGATAAACAACAAGGTCCTACTGTAGAGCATAAGCAACTATATTCAATATCCTGTGATAAACCATAATGGAAAAAATGAATATATATATATGTATATATATATAACTGAATCACCTTGCTGTACAGCATAAATGCATTGCAAATCCACTATACTTCAGTAAAATATGAGAACTAAAAAAGAGTTTTGTTTTGTTTTTAGTTCCAATGGACATGCGAAATTCTATTTTATCTAATACATTCCTTCATTATCTTCTATTTGTTTTGTCAGGTATATATATTGCCTTTCATCTCTGACCATTCAAATTCTATGTATCATTTTGCTTTAGATGCTTCTCTCGTCATGTACAAATAATTTGCAAGAATCTAGTCTCTAACTTGTTTCTGATGAATACGTTTTGTTGTTGCTAAGTTGCTAAGTTGTGTCCAACTCGTTGCAACCCCGTAGACTGCAGCACACCAGAGTTCCCTGTCCTTCACTATCTCCCAGAGTCTGCTCAAATTTATATCCATTGAATGGGTGATACTATCTAACCATCTCATCCTCTGCCATTCCCTTCTCCTTTTGTCTTCAATCTTTCCCAGCATCAATAAGTCTGTCTTTACATTTTTTATTAACATATGTGTTCAATCTAGAATACTTTAAATTATGTTTTCTTTTGCATATTTTCTTCTTGCTATTCTATTACTCTATTTTAGTAGATTAATATTCATGGTTAATTTTATATTTAACTCACAAATTTAGAGTTGGCCTATATTTTATTCCTCATTCTTTACAAGACAAAGACTTTATTTGAATATCTTCTACCTATCATCCATCTATTGTTTAATACTATTTTTTTTATTAAACTTTGCTTTTTAACTATACAAAACTTTTATTATAATCTTTTTAAAACTCACGCAACATCTTCAGGATTTACCATTTTCCATTTTACTCAGTTCCTTTCTCCTTGATTTATTTATTTATTCTTTTTCTTGTTGATAGGTATGCCCATTAGTGACTATTTTGAGGACAACCTGTGAAAAGTTAGCCTTCTTTATCTTTAATTGATTATAAACGTCTTCATTTGTCCTCTATATTTTTGCTCAAGTTTCCTAGGTTTCAAATAAATATTAGTTTTGGATATAGCTATTGCTTATTGGAGAAGGCAATGGCACCCCACTCCAGTACTTTGCCTGGAAAATCCCATGGATGGAAGAGCCTGGTAGGTTACAGTCCATAGGGTTGCTAAGAGTTGGACACGACTTCACTTTCACTTTCATGCATTGGAGAAGGAAATGGCAACCCACTCCAGTGTTCTTGCCTGGAGAATCCCAGGGACGGGGGAGCCTGGTGGCTGCCATCTATGGGGTCACACAGAGTCAGACACGACTGAAGTGACTTAGCAGCAGCAGCAGCAGCAGTAGCAGCATTGTTCATTGCAAAACAAATGAATCATTACTGAATTATTTGGGACATAAAATACAAGTTTTTTTAATAAAAAGCTTTTTATAATAGCAAAAAAAGTCATAATTACTTCCAAGAGACTTTTAATATAACCCCAGTGATAATAGTCTGAAATGTTATTTATTTTTGTCTTTAAATAGTTCGTGAAATCACTTAAAAGCTTTTTACAAAAGTTAATAAAATTGCTTTTTACTTTTTTCTATGGAGCTGAGTTTCAAATTTATCATAAAACCATGAACCAGTATCAGAACTTTACATTAACTGTAAAGTTCTGACAAGTTTGAAGGTTCCATCCAATGTGTGTTACAAAACTTATTTAATGTGGTTAGACTAGTTTTATTGGAATTATTGATCTACATTTTAATTCCAGGTTAGTATTTTCTTTTCATGTGAAAACTATTAAATAACTAAATTTATTATTTGCATTCATAGTCATATAATTATATATTAATCCCTACATGTAGTTGCTGTCTAGATATGTCCCCAATGCTCTTAGAAGAAACACCAAGGATAATATTTACTTCTAAAGATATAGATGATTCAGTTACTTTAAAACGTATAGTCATGTCTTGAGTTGGATACCAGACTTAAGGACTATATGGCCAAATACCCTCAAAAAGTGTAAGTCTAGCTACTTTATGCTGTAGGCAATGCACTGCAGCACACATTCTGCAGTATTTCAATAATAGATGAAATGCTGCTCTGTCTCTGTGAACCAAGCACCAAAGAGAGTCTTACTGGCTAGTTGTGTTTCTCTTTTGTAATACTAGATCTGAATGTTATATGGAATGCTTTTGTCTGAACTTCAGAGGATATGTGGGCCACTCTGATTGTAACTGTCATTTTCGGATATGTACAGGGCAAGTTCCACATTACAAGAGAGAAAAAGTCAACAAATGACCATTAAAAAAGGTCACAATGCATGGCAGCTTAAATAGAATGAAAGGAGTTGGGGTTATATCAGGGTTACATTGTCTGTTCTTTCCCCCCACTGCTATGTTTCTATTCCTATTATCAGGTACTAGGGGATGTCATGAAGAAAAATCACTAGAGGTCTTTGGGCGGCAATCTTTAAAATGTTGAGATTGATATCAGAGTCTATCTATCTCGACCATTTTAGGAACACCTCTCTTTCTCAATTCGCTATATATTTCTTACTTTGGTACCAAAATTTTAACCAATTGTTCTTCCCAAATTAAGCGCACTTAGATTTGATGACAGATTTCTATTCTCACCAGAGGAAACAGACTGTGTCTTGAAACCTGACCTCTGGTGCTTTCTCCAAAATGATGAATTCTGTCAGGACAGCATAAAGCGTCTTACATCCAAGAACCCCACCAAACAAATAAACAGGAGAGTATTTGTTTACTTAGGGATTTAAAGTGTACAAAGTTAAGGAATAGCTTAATTCTGCAATTGACTTCCTTTAGGAAAGACTGTACTGCATATGTTCAGAAAAGAGTTTACTTAAGTAAAGGAGGCATGGATGGAGATTTTCTCTCATGTGTTCTAACATGACATGCTGATTAAAAGGAAAAAATATGATGGCTTCAAATATATGCAAAATTCACTCACATCTCTTGTAGCATTACTTTATGCTGTCCACTTTGCTACAAGAAGCACTCAATTTCATTTTGTAAACAAACACATGTACATATATGCATATATATATATTATACAAAGGACATATTTGGCTCCACTAATTAAGGGGTCAGTAAACTATAACCCACAGCCTGCCACTCATTTCTGTAAACAAGCCCTTATTTTGTAACACAGACATCTCTGTTCTTTTATGTACTGCCTGTGACTGCTTTTCCACTGCTAGAGCACAGTTAAACAGTTGCATCAGGCCAGGTAGCCAGCAAAGCCTAAAAATGTAAATCACTGGCCCTTTAAGAGTTCACCAACCCTTGAACTAATTGGTTTGTTTTAAATAAATGCAGGAAACACATCTGCATAATCAGTAAGCTGTCATGTTCTTTGCTTCTATAACTAATGCCCATTACTAAATCTTCTTAAAGAATATAATGCACTGGGGTCAATACTTTTTTTTTCTATAAGCATTCTTTGTGCGGTGATCACATGGTTTAGTTAATGAGAATCTGAGGGAGTTAACATAATTGCCAAGGGGAAGTCTGACTTGACCTTTTCATTCAATAAAGATCCAGTTAGATTCTATATGGAGGGACAGTTTGAATATGTAAAAGTACACATCAGCAGTTCATTGAGTCTAATGAAGGCTTAGTTATTGATTAAATAGGGTGCATCTGACATTCAAGAACCATTGATGAGCTCAGAAATGGATAGTTCAAATACCCTGATTAAATTAGGAGTAAAGCGTTCAGATGACACTGCAATTAATTTTTTTTAAGTAACTGTTTACATCATAACATCCATATTTGTAGAGTCCAAATAAAAAGAGGATATATAAACAATTTAAATACATAATGATCTCTTGAAAAGTTTTATGATGTTTCATTATTTAGTGGTATCAAATTCTTTTGTTTTCTATACATTTGAAAATCATTTACTTAAGTGAGACATCATTGCAACTAAAGACCATGGTTATTCCTACAAGAAGGAATCAGGCAAATGATCAAATATTTAACATAAAGGGATATGAGAGATATTAAATATAATCAACTCTACGGTTAAAGGTAATCAACATTGACAAAATTAGACAGGTTTTAGGTTTCTTTAGTCACAAGTTTATGTAACATAATAGTCTAATTTATTCTAGTCAAGAGTCTTAATCCACTGCATCTAAATAAAATTAAAAGATATGGTTATGAGAGGGTAACAGGCAGGAAGGTAGGCTGCAAGCGTCAGATATTTTTTATCTCTCTCTTAAGTGGCAGGAGGAAACAAACTAGTGATATATATATATATTTTTTTTTTTTCTTCCCTTCTCTATACAAATTTAAAAGGAGGTTTCTCTTAAAATACTGTGTTGCCATAATGACACCTGGTTCCACCTGAAGTTAACTATTCTCAAATCTTGAGTTAACCAATGCATTTTTCTTATGAAAATGTTTGTCTTAAGCTATGTTAATATACCATACATTTACCCCAGACTCTGTCTTCAAGTCCGCCTAATGGCTCAGAACCTACTTGACAAACTATGTTATACTCAGACATTGTTTCCCTAATCTATATAAATGAAACTATTTGTATGGTAATCTGCCTTTCTACAAGATTCAAGTCAAACGTTTTATGACCCAGGATGACTCCTCTGGTGCCAAGATTACCCCAAAATACATCTTATGGATGAGGGGCTTGGTGCCATTCTCTGACTTTTAAGCATTAACAGACTGCTAGTGACTATACAACATCCAGCTAAAAACTAGCATGGGGGTATTCTTTCTGCCCCTTCTGATGCCTATGTCAGAAGCTTTCTCTATCTCCCTTATACTTTAATAAAGCTTTATTACACAAAAGCTCTGAGCGATCAAGCCTTATCTCTGGCCTCAGATTGAATTCTTCTCCTCCAGAAGCCAAAAATCCCGGCGTCTTTTCGTGGTTCAGCAACAACCTTTCAGTTAGAAGTAGCCAGGGACATTGATTTGCCACAAAGGGGAAGGATGAGTATACTGTATAAGCAGGGTATTGGACTGGAAGATATTTCAGCATTCTACTTGACTGATGTCACTGAGTGATGGTGATTTCTTTGGTTCGGATCAGTGATTCATAATTCTGGTTGCACTTTAGAAGCACGTGAAGTTCTTTCAAGATAACACCAATTATTGGGGGTCCACTCAAGACCAATTTTTATCAGAATCAGTAGTGGTGACTCAAGAATGGCTAGTTCTTCAAAGTCCCCCAACTTATTCCAATAACCATCCAGTGCTGGGAACCACTGAATAGACTAAAAAGATGAGGCAGATTTTTCCCCCAGATAAGAGAAAAACTGAATGGAGATACATGATTTTTTAAGGACTTTTGGGGGCTAAGGCTATTAATAATCTATGAAACAAGGTGATAATTCTTAGCTGCCAGTTGTTTGAATGAATTTATTTAAACTGAGTATTCAGCCAACTTCTTTTTAGAAGGTAAGAATATATAATGGCTAGATCATGATATACTTGTACTGGGCTCCCCAAAACATTAAAATCTGAGATTGTTAATTGATCTATGAAACAAGGTGATAATTCTTAGCTGCCAGTTGTTTGAATGAATTTATTTAAACTGAGTATTCAGCCAATTTCTTCTTAGAAGGTAAGAATATATAATGGCTAGATCATGATATACTTGTACTGGGCTCCCCAAAACATTAAAATCTGAGATTGTTAATTGATTCTTGTGGCCCAGCATATCTGGATCTTCTCCTTTGAAGAGTAATACATTGGTATATGGCAACCTCCACTCTAAGAACTTCATTGACAATAAACCTAAAGTCAGACAATGTCTCCTTTGCTTTTTTGATCAAACAAGGCTAACTGTGAAACATGAAACTGGAAAGTAAAGCTAGTAAAGCCTTGATTTTTAATGAGATTGATATTTTCATTGATGTATGCTCTTTAAAAGGGTTACACATAAATTATACTGTAATAGCTTACTTAAATTTTCATAGTATATCTTAAGTCAGCATAATACAAAAATTCAGGAAATCTGTTGAGGTTATTTATTTAGTTATGGAAATTAAAAATGTTTGAAGACAGGAAATTGGGACTCTCCCAAAGTCTAATTTAGTACCCATTTTATTCTTAGATCTCAGAATGGACTGACTGAAGTTTTGAAAATTTTACACATTTTCAATTCTCATAATTTTCATATAAGGATAA
The DNA here is from genome assembly GCF_029378745.1 of Bos indicus. Classification (NCBI taxonomy): domain Eukaryota; kingdom Metazoa; phylum Chordata; class Mammalia; order Artiodactyla; family Bovidae; genus Bos; species Bos indicus. The sequence goes on along the minus strand of NC_091789.1, from coordinate 125,619,854 downwards.
TTTTAGACAGCAGTCAGTATTCATGTATTCAAATTCAAGAAAATGGTTGTTGGTATTCTACAAAAATAACTGTATTCCTAAATAAATGTACTCCTAAAAAATTTCACAGCCATGAAAGACAAAAAAAAAGCCAAGAAAGTATTCCATATTAAAGGATACTAAAGACATGACAACTAAACTCAACAGTCAATCAGGGTCTGGATTTTACATCAGAAAAAAAAATGCTCAAAAATAATTTGGGACAATTACACAATTTGAATGTGGACATTAAATTAGCTAATGCATGCATGGTAGTCACTCAGGGGCGTCCAACTCTTTGCAATCCCATAGACTGTAGCTCTCCAGGCTCCTCTGTCCATGGAATTCTCCAGGCAAGAATACTGGATTGCATTGCCATTTTCTTCTCCAGGGGATCTTCCCAACCCAGGGATTGAACCCAGGTCTCCCTCATTGTAGGCAAATTCTTTACTGTCTGAGCCACCAAGGAAGCCCAGAATTAGCTAATAAAACTATTAAAATAAAATTTCTGACTTTGTTACCTACAATGAAGTTCTGTTATGAGAATGTTTCTAGGAAATATATATGTAGATAGGTAGGTAGTCAGACAGATACGTTTAGAAAAAAAGTGATAAAACAAATGTGACAGAATGTTACCAATTCATGAATCTGGTTGAAGGCTATATGGGCATCCTTTATTCTTTCCTTACAACTTTCCTATAGTTTTGCAATAGTTTTTAACTGAAAGTATAAAAAATGGTTATTAAACAGTGCATGTGGCAGGCACTGTTCTAGAGTACAAGAAAATAATGTAGTTAAAAATCATGGTGCTTGCATTTTAGTGGATTAAAAGAGGTAAAAACAGAAAACCAGTAAATAAACTAGTTAACTTTCGAATAGTGAGACAGTGAAAGAAATATACTGGGGTAGTACAAAAATGTGGTAGAAAGAATTGGCGTGGAGGGTGTTATTAATATATGTTGATATCAGAAGACTTCCCAGAGGAAACGATATTTAACTGAGCTAATCATTGGGAGATCTTAGGAAAGGGCACACAGACAGATGTCCTTCAAATTGGACAATGCTTTGGAAGACCAAGAAACAAAGGAAGGGCCATGTAGACAGAGCTTAGTCAACTGCAAGGGTGTTCAGAGAAGATTGAGGTTAAAGTTTTAGATCATTCTGCTTATCTAAACTATTTCTGAGTGGGTCATTCTGAGCTTAAGAATCTCAGGCTAAGACAAATCTGGATCTTGAAGGCTACAGGTTTAAGTGCTATCCCGAAGGACAATTCCCAGGTGACCTTAACAGCCAGAGCTAGAATAGGCTATCTATTATATGAGTGCTGGTTAAACTTAAGGTTCATGTGGCTTGGCCTCCCTCTTCTGGAGAGCAGGCTACAAGCTGAAATGTTTCCTTTGACCTAGAGATTCCTATTCCCCATATAAATTAAATAAAATAGTATGTTGAGCTTGAATTTTAAAAGCCCTAATTAAGTTTTGTAATACATTTCCTTATAACATATAATTTTGCCCGGAGATTATTTATGGACCAAAAAAAGGGGGAGAGGGCAAAGAAGAGGTTCCTTTACCTTTAAGTTTTTTTTTTCTTTTTTCTTCGTATTCTTTCCCTACCCTCAGTATTTACCTAAAGAAAGGAGAGCAAGCATAGAACAGACAAAGCGATGTGGCAGTGTTAGACATCACTTTGTAGCTCTACCTCTTGGATCAAAGGATTAATGATGTTAGAGCCACTTATCATTCCTCAGCGGTTGAGGACTGGAAATGACAGGGGCTCCTCAAGAAATTATGAAATGATAATAATGAACTTACAAAAGAGAAAGACTTAGAGCACGAACTCATAGTTGCCAGGGGGAAAGGACTGGGGGAAGGAATAGTTAGGGACTTTGAGAAGGTCATGCACACAGTGCTGTATTTAAAATGGGTGACCCACAATGACCTACTGTCTAGTACAGGGAACTCTGCTCAATATTATTTGGCAGCCTGGATGGAAGGAGGTTTGGGGAAGAAGGGATACATGTATACATGTGTGGTTGAGTTCCTTCGCTGTTCACCTGAAACTATCACAACATTGTTAATTGGCTATACTCCAATACAAAATAAAAAAAGATTAAATAACAAAAAGTATGAGATGCATGTGACTTGGAAATCTTCTCTCTTCTGAAGCAGCTGGATCACTGTGTCTGCCCTTCACTGAGTATGATCTCATGTCTAAAGTGACCATCATCAGTCAGACCCTCAGAAAAACACACCTGAGGGGTTTCTTGCCCTGTGGTTGAGCTTCCCCAATACCTTCCTTGTATTTTAAGGCCCTGATTATGAAATACATTCTTTTTCAGGTTGGCATTTGTTCTCACAAAGATTTGTTGTCCCCTGCATGAACCCTCAGATTATGACTAACACCCTTCTGTACCTTTACCCTAAGCTATTTACTGCTCTAAGGGTGAACTTTAGAAATATCCCATATGTAAAACCTCTTGACAAATACAATTGTGTTTGTTCCTAATTATTTCACAGACACAATAAATCACACCTACACATGCAGGAAGAGGGAGGGTGACTGGAAGGATCTTTACAGCAAAAGCTAAAGAGGAGAGGACATAACCGGCAAAGCAAGGCCAAAGCCTGAGTGGAAGAGTGGCATGGACTCTGGAGATGTTGAAGAAAATTACGGTTTTAGCTTAGGGGATACAAAAAGGCTTAACAAGATCTGGTCCTTGCCTATCATTCTGTCCTCACCTCCCAGCCTTTCTGCCTCACTCACTGCACTTCAGCTCTCTGGTCCCTTGCTGCTCCTTCTACACGCCAAAGACTTCCTCCTGACAGGAACTTCCATCGGCTTTCGTGGGAATGCTTTCCCTCCAGGTTACACGGCTACATCCTGCACTTCATTTCAGTCTCAAGCTGTCTCCTCTCAGCAGCCTTGCCTGAGCATGAGGTCAAAATCAGTGATGTCATCCTCTAGAACCTTAGTCTGCTCTATTTTAATACAGATTGCTTATCGCCACTAGGAATTTTATTCTGCTATTAATTTGGTTGTATTGTGGGCCCTTATCTGACTCCTGCCTTTGTGAGTTCTGGAAAGGCAGTGTCTTTGTTGGTTCCATTCACTCCTGTATTTCTCATTCAGAGAATGCTGTCTGGGGCATAAAAGGCACTCGGTGTATGCAGAATGAACAATGAATGAATTCTCGTGTCATCAATAATAAAAGGAAATGATAAATTATTTAATAAAAGGAAACAATAGGATTGTCCATGACTTCAGCCAAGTTAGATCTCAAGGAAACTGATATGGCAAATGGGTTCCAAGACAGATCAAACAGAATGCACCCAGCAGAAAAAAAAGATCTGCTTCTCTTAGAAATCAGGGTTCAGTCACATCTTCAAGCCCTGGGATAGAAGGTCTATATTTTAGCATGTAGCACTAGCAGTGGCAAACTCCCTCACATTGCAATACATGCTCACTGAGAAATGTGAGTGTACATTCTGTTCAAGACAGCAGTGGGGAGCGTTGGAAGTAAAATACAACAAATGAAATAGAGAAACTAGGAATATGTTCTTGATTCATCTTTGAAGGAGTACTGCTCTTCTTCCCAGGTGGTGCTAGTGGTAAAGAGACATGGGTTCGATCCCTGGGTGGGGAAGATTGCCTGGAGGAAGGCATGGCAACCCACTCAAGTATTCTTGCCTAGAGAATCCCATGGACAGAGGAGCCTGGCGGGCTCCAGTCCATAGGGTCGCAAAGAGTCAGATATGACTGAAGCAACTTAGTACACACGCATGCACTACTCTGCCTTTTTAGCCCAGATTGTAAAAGTGACAGTTAGTTTGGACAAAACTAAAACAAACAAACAAACAATATTGACAAAATGAGCCTTCTCATTGAGATTCTGTCTTTGGTGGAATGCACTGTTTCATTCCTTAATCTTTATCAGTTGTAATTTAAAAGAGTCCCTGCTTTATATACAAGGCTGGGATTATTTTGGAAATGTCTAATCCCCCAAACCAACTCTTTTACTATTTTGCTGTTTTATTTTGTTTCTATTTTCTAGTTTCCTGTTTCTGCAGAGTTAGTTTCACATGTTATTGTCTACCATTACACTGCTTACTTCCTGAGAGTATGGGACACAACTTCCTGTTCTTTGCAGCCTCCACAGTCTGCTTCACACTGATTTTCAGACGATAGAGGAACAATAATAGCTATTGAGCTATTACAACATTAATGCATTTGAAACTTTTCCTTTTATTTTAATATAATTCCAAAAATTCATAATCTTTCCTTACTAGCTACAACCTCAGTTCTTCTCAAACATCAACAACTTGGTGGTAGTTCAACAGGAAAGAGAAAATGTATGTAAAGCAAATCAAAACAATGAGATATCACCTCACATCAGTCAGAATGACCATCATTAAAAAAATCTACAAACAAGTGCTGGAGAGGGTGTGAAGAAAAGGGAAACTTTCTATGTTGTTGGTAGGAATGTAAATTGGTACAGCCACTATGGAGAACAGTATGAAGGTTCCTTAAAAAACTGAAAATAGAGCTACCATATGATCCACAGCCCCATTCCTGGGCATATATCTGGAGAAAAACATGGTTCAGAAGGATGCATGTATCCCCATGTTCATTTCAGTGATATTTACAACAGCGAGGACATGGAGACACCCTAAATGTCCATCAACAGATGAGTGAATAAAGAAGATGTGGTATACAGACACACACACACACACACACACACAATGGAATATTACTCAGCTGTTAAAAAGAATGAAATAATGCCATTTGCAGCAACGTGGATGGACTATAGGTTTTCATCCTTAGTGAAGTAAGACAGAGAAAGACAAATGTCATATGATATCACTTATATGTGGAATCAAAAAATAAGGATACCAATGAACTTATTTACAAAACAGAAACAGACTCGGAGAAGGAACTTATGGTTACCAGAGGAAAGGATGGAGATGCGGAAGGATAGATTGGGAGTTTGGGATGGACATGTACTCACCACTGTATTTAAAATAGATAACCAACAAGGACCTACTGTATTGCACAGGGAACTCTACTCAGTATTCTATAATAACCTAAGTAGGGAAAGAATTTGAAGAAGAATAGATACATGTATATGCACAACTGAATCACTTTGCTGTACACCTGTAAACTAACACAACATTGTTAATCAACTGTATTCTAGGACTTCCCTGGTGGCTCAGTGGTAAAGAATCCATCTGCCAGTGCAAGAGATACAGGTTCAACCCCTGATCTGGGAAGATCCCACATGCCACGGAGCAACTAAGCCTGTGCACTGCAACTACTGAGCCAGTGCTCTAGAGCCCAGGAGCCACAACTACTGAAGCCTGTGGGCCTACAGCCCATGCTCCACAGCAAGAGAAGCCACTGCCACGAGAAGCCTGCACGCTGCAACTCGAGAGAAGCCCTCGCTCTCCACAACTAGAGAAAAGTCTGTGCTGCAACAGAGACCAAGCACAGTCAATTAAATTAAAAAATTATTAAAAAACTATATTCCAATACAAAATAGAAATAAAAAAGAAAATGTATGTAAAATATAACTCATTCTCTGTCATTTAGGAGAAATCTATGATGGGTCATAGGAAGGAAAGCTTTCCAGACGGGGTTGAGTTTTGGTAGAGATATAAAGTGTTTGCATGGTCAAGGCAAGTTATATCTTCCAGGCGGTCCTATTTTTTCTGTTGGAGTCATGATTACTCCTATTCAAATCAGTGCAATCTCAACGCCCAGTTCTTCATGATTTTTCATAATGATTATCACTTCCTGAGAATCCAAAAGCAAGTTCTTATTTCTTCTTGACAAATACAGCTTTCTCAGAAAACATGGTACCCTGACTGAGAATGCAGTTTTTGAATTGACACTGGCATTCTCAACCCAAATTCCCTTCCAACAGTGATTTGCCCAGCTATGAGGGCTCAAGAGTTTCCCCTTGACCCGGTTAATATCACATCAAAGGTAATTGCAAATGCTCAACACCTCAGAAACTCTGAATATGTTGAAATGCTCCCTTGTTTAGGAAACCAAATGCAAATGCATTCAATTTTATTATTATAATTACCCTCTTATAAGTAACAAAATACTCACATTTGACAAGTTCTTAGTTCACTCATTCTTCTTTCTCTGGGGGTTGCTGGCTGTCCTATTTCATTTCTGATGAAATGACTTGGCTTTCTCAGTCTAAATACCACCCGCCTACTCTTTTCCTTTACCACCCAACTCTACTGGAACTCTTTAATGCATTCTATCATCCTTTAAAGGATTTCTATAACCTTTTTCTCTGGCTTCAGTTGGGATTCTAAGACTCAAAAGTCACTGAGACTTTCAAAGAGAAGGGAATAATTAGGAGAAGATTTTGTATTAATTATTTTGATAATATTTTTATTGCATGCATATTAGCAGTAATGCAATGTGCTGAGTCCTAATTGCTGTTACAGAGCATTTACTAAGGCTATAAAGAAGCTAACACAGCAGTGTTTGGGGCTAATAAACAAACCATATTTAACTATATATAATGTAGTTTATTTCCATCTCTGTCTTCTATGTAGAGTCACACATGTACATCTTGAGTGGCTACCAACCTAACTTCCAACATAACTCATTGCTCCCCTTTTGTGTTGCACATACAACAAAATAATACTTTGCATTCTTATTTGAGGTCTTCCTTGGTGGTTCAGATGGGAAAGAATCTGCCTGCAGTGCAGGGGTTCCCCCAGGTTGGATCTCTGGGTCGGGAAGATCTCCTGGAGAAGGGAATGGCAACCTACTCCAGTATTCTTGCCTGGTGAATTCCATGGACAGAGGAGCCTGGAGGGCTACAGTCTATGGGGTCACAAAGAGTCAGACACGACTGAGTGACTAACACTTTCACTTTTCATCCTTATTTGAATTCAGGTTTTTAAAACTGGAGACAAATTACATAGTTCTACAGGGAGGAAAGTTTACATCTCTGGTTAATAGCACTGCCTTACCTACAGCACCTGTGGTCCATCAAACTGCAAACAGGTTCCTGACATGCAAACAAGGCTCCAAGAATCAGAAGGAGCCAGATGGAGACAGAAACAAAATACGCAGCTGGCCCATCTGCCAAACACACAGACTCCAGTCCGAGGAGATCTCAATGACTTTCCTTGGATAATCAACCTCATTCCACAAAATAGTCTGTTCACTTGGCTTGCTACGCAATGAGCTCATAAAAATAAGTCTTTACTAGGCATGTTGTATATCGTAAAAGGCTGTGCCATCACTTTTATTGGGAAGAAATGGTACTGTTATACAGTTGTTGAATAATATTTTTCCTGCTTGCTCTTTTACAAATTAAATCTCATTTGTTCTTTTCTGCCCATGAACATATTTACAACCAGATATATCATTCTCTCTCCAAATCGGTATCTCACCTTCCAAACTGATATAATCTGCCAATCTAATTCAGGGCTCTATTTGCCCTCTATTTATGGTCAGAAATCCATTTAGTAGCGCCAAGAATCATTTTCGGGAACTTCAAAGGTCCCACTCTCATCTATCATTCTCCACATTTACGAGCTCTTAGTTTGTTTTTAATCCATTTTATTGTGTTCTTATCAAAACTTATTTGACAATTTTTACACACTTACTTGAACCACTATATCAACCACTGTATGGAAGTTTTGACATTTATTATTCTTAGTCCTCCCTTCCTGCCCTAGCTTTATAATCTGTCAAGAAAAAAACCTCTTAACTTTACCCAGCATGATTTACTGTTAATGATCCCACTGTGTTTATTTTGCATGGTTTCAGTGTTCTCTAGATGTTTGTGAAATTTCTTTAGCTCAGTTTGTTTAGTGACTAAGCCATGTTTTGTGCTTCAGAAAAAGCTAGGTGGGTCTTTTGAGGAATGTGTTATGAACTCTTTCAGGTAAATGACAGTAATTTGGTGAGAGTAACAATCATAGATGAACACACACAAACAAACACACAAACAGAAACATAATCCAATTCTGCACCTCCCCATAATCCCATGATATCAATGAAACCACAGTGAGAATAATGACACAAATTTTTATATTTCTTGTCCCCACCTACATGTGTTCAAGTAAAATGTGATTAAATTGTTTGGGAGAGTCATTAAATATTTTATTAAATGCATTTACAAATTCACAATAGCACCAGGCAATCTCGCTTATTCTCAAACATGTTAAGTATTACTACTTCTATGTCTACTAGCTACTATTCATCATGATAGTTGGCATTTCATTACTACCTTACCACTCTTCCATTTAGCATCATCTCTACTGCACTAGGAGAAGGCAATGGCACCCCACTCCAGTACTCTTGCCTGGAAAATCCCATGGATGGAGGAGCCTGGTGGGCTGCAGTCCATGGGGTCGCTGGGAGTCGGACATGACTGAGCAAATTCACTTTCACTTTTTACTTTCATGCGTTGGAGAAGGAAATGGCAACCCTCTCCAGTATTCTTGCCTGGACAATCCCAGGGACGGGGGAGCCTGGTGGGCTGCCGTCTATGGGGTCGCACAGAGTTGGACACTACTGGAGTGACTTAGCAGCAGCAGCAGCAGCAGCTACTGCACTAGAGTACCCAGGGTGCTATAGTAGTGAAACTATGTACCATATAGATTGGAAAAAATACCTAGCTTTCTGCATTCTGAGTCATTTTGTCATAATCCTGAGTCCCTTATTACATAGTGTCCTTTATGCAAGTGTCTTCTTTAGCTTTTGTCTAAAACTTCTCTCTCCAACAGGCTCATCAACCTGATCTGAATGCAAAACACACACTATTTTCCTCCAGCATTGTTCTATATTTTCTTTCTCTAGATCTATGGAAGAAACCATCCTCTCATACTTACACCAACAAAAATAATAAACCAACAAATAAGTCAGTCCATGTAAATCATCTCATTTAGATGAGATGGGTTTTCCAGAGACTTCAAGATAAATCTCAGTTTCAATTTGGATTTATGGTAGATCTTCTCCATAGGCACTAAGGCATACATATGAGTTTACTATCTGGGTAAGATTAGGGAGTGCTTGGTAGTCTATTTACCAAGATATGGGGTTGTAGTAGCTAGGTTTCAAATCCTATATTGGGCATTAAAAAATTATCTCCTTGGCCATATTGAACGATGGTGCAAAAACCAATGTTCTGATATCATTTCTAAAGGCCTTTGTTACTATATTACTCCTATAATATCTAACTGGTTAAACTCTGTGGTTCTATTCTAATGAACCAACTACTTCTTATGAAATAACTATGTCCCAGACAAAGTGCTAGGTATTGAAATAAAAGAAGATAGCAATCAAAATGGAAGCTCACAGGTAACTCATTTAGTCATCTGTTAATCTCCAGTTTTTTTCAGAAACTTCTCTGGTAAGCCCAATAGGGACTTATGCTTTGCTAAATCTACTGGCCATTTTTGAGGGCAATTTTCTTTGTCCTTTCAGTAGCATCTGACATTTCTAAAAACACTTCCCCATTTTCTTCCATGACCCCATTTTCTCATGGTTATCTTCCTACCTTAAGAAGGAGGGATATGCTTTGAAGAGTAAGAGGGCTACATTCATGAAGCAATTGATATCATATATTTATAACATCCCATGGTATCATTAAATTCACTCAAAAGATTATTTTGCTATAAGTACTATACTGGGAGCTATCCTCACTAAAATTTCCCCTCACTGTCAGATAAACTGGTGGGAGAATTATGTTTACCCACACAGAAATTTCAATTATTTTTAGTATTAGAAGTTTAAATATGAACAAAGAGCTGAGGCACAACAGATATGTGGTGAATGCCTTCAATAAAATTAAATGAAAATAACAAAGGAAATAAAACAAAATATTAAAATAATTTCTCTTTCTAAAACACAAAAGTAAAAAAAGAAACAGAGAAACTATGAGGAACTGGCAGAAGAAAGTACCAAAGTAGAACAGCAATTAATGTAGTCAGAGGGATAAGAAAGAAAGAAATAAGATAAATAAGAAAGAAAAAAATTACTGTATCTATTAAACAAGAATAAGATGCTATAAAAGAATAGAGAAAAATAAAGCTTTCTTACAGATTAAAATTGGATACCTAAAGTAAGTAATACAGTAGAAGTGATGAAAGATATACTATGGGAAGTCTCTTGGAAAACAAAGTGAAAAAAATGAATACTGGAGAAATAAACAGAAAACTAGATAATTAATTCAGAAATCAAATATCCAAGTAAATGTTATCAAATCAAAAAATCAGTATCATGAAACAGGGTATAGAAAATTATGAAAGAAAATATACAAGAAAATGAAGGAAATATTTTTTTAGGTTGAAAAATGCTTAAATGCTTAACAAACTATAAGAATGGTGACATTTCAGAACATGAGTACTAAGCAGGTGATCATTAAAACTTTTAAAAAGAAAAAACAAATCACATAATGAATAGAAAAGGTGGCTATTAAAATGACAAGAAATATTTCTAAAGCTAAAAGATAAAGGAGAGGGAAAAAAAAAACCTTTACATTGTGGAGGGAGTTTGTTAACCTAGACTTCAAAATCCAAGTCAAATGATTAATTTAGAATAGAAGAATAAGTATATAACCAGATGTAAATACACCATTTTGTTTTACTTCCCAAAGACATTCTGTTAGGAAGTTCATGAAATATATCTCCAGACAAAAAGGATTGAATAAAACAAGAGAAAGACTTAGGATCTAGAAAATAGGGGTTGCAAAGTGGAGTGACAACAACATAAAGTCTTGGGTTGACAGGGAAATTCAGCTCCAGGATGAATGGTTATAGATTTGGTCTGGGGAGGGATTAGTCCACCTTGAGAGAGAACAGTTTAGCTCAGTTGCTCAGTCATGTCCAACTCTTTGCAACCAATGGACTGTAGCAAGCAAGGCCTCCCTGTCCATCACCAACTCCTGGAGAGAGAACAAAGGCCTCAAAATAATGACTTCAAAGAGAATGAAATTCAATGCATGCGTGAAATATTACTGCAAGCCCTATGAGAAAGAGATGCTGAAACATCTGGTGGAAGAGGATGTAGGTTAAGGAAAAATGATAAGCAAATGTACATAAACAAACAGACATGGCAAAGATTTAGTCTAATAAGAAAAGGAAAGCACCACCTAAAAGAGATATATTCATACTGCACTACTTGGCAACTCAGTGAGTACATACTTGATTCAGTAAAATCTTTTATGTATATACACAGAGATGAAACAGATTCACCTTTCCAATGGAAAAGTTGTGCTTCATTTATTTAAGTGCTAAGTTATCCTGTTTCTTCATCAACATGTATTAATTTGCTACTATCATCAGTTTTCTAAATTTAGATTAAATTTGTGTCATTGTTATTATTTTCATAATAATAACATGGAAGGAATATTTATTTCCTTCCAGAACAGGAGACTTGAGGGTGTAAAAATCTTTCAACCCTAATATTTTCAAAATATGTGCACATTCCTTTAATGTATTCTGAAAGATACCCACCAGTACATGTCAGGTATTTCCTTAAGGAAACCATTCTCTAGATGTCCTTGGAGGAAGGTATAATTTCAATTGTCTGTGACTACATAAAATATCCCTTACCCTGATCAATTAATGATGGTGATTTAAGAGATATCAACCTGAGAGACATTTACTTCAAAAGGTGACATGCAGTACAAAAAAAAAAAAAAAAGGTGATTTTGACATTCTGTCTGTTAAATTAGGAAATAGTAATTCTTTATAAAGCAAAAGCTTTAATTGCCTGAAAACAAAATTACATTCCAGCTTACCAAGTCTTTAGTAATGAAGCAGAAACAAGTAATTGGTTTTGAGCAGTTTTAAACAAGTATTACACAAAGAGATGGGAATACCAGACCATTTGACCTGCCTCCTGAGAAACCTATATGCAGGTCAGGAAGCAACAGTTAGAACTGGACATGGAACAACAGACTGGTTCCAAATAGGAAAAGGAGTACGTCAGGCTGTATATTGTCACCCTGCTTATTTAACTTCTATGCAGAGTACATCATGAGAAACACTGGGCTGGAAGAAGCACAAGCTGGAATCAAGACTGCCAGGAGAAATATCAATAACCTCAGATATGCAGATGACACCACCCTCATGGCAGAAGTGTAGAGGAACTAAAAAGCCTCTTGATGAAAGTGAAAGAGGAGAGTGAAAAAGTTGGCTTAAAACTCAACATTCAGAAAACTAAGATCATGGCATCTGGTCCCATCACTTCATGGGAAATAGATGGGGAAGCAGTGGAAACAGTGTCAGACTTTATTTTTTTGGGCTCCAAAATCACGGCAGATGGTGATTGCAGCCATGAAATTAAAAGGTGCTTACTCCTTGGAAGAAAAGTTATGTCCAACCTAGATAGCATATTAAAAAGCAGAGACATTACTTTGCCAACAAAGGCCCATCTAGTCAAGGCTATGGTTTTTCCTGTGGTCATGTATGGATGTGAGAGTTGGACTGTGAAGAAAGCTGAGCACTGAAGAAATAATGCTTTTGAACTGTGGTGTTGGAGAAGACTCTTGAGAGCCCTTGGACTGCAAGGAGATCCAACCAGTCCATTCTAAAGGAGATCAGTCCTGGGTGTTCTTTGGAAGGAATGATGCTAAAGCTGAAACTCCAGTACTTTGGCCACCTCATGCGAAGAGTTGACTCATTGGAGAACACTCTGATGCTGGAAGGGATTGGGGGCAGGAAGAGAAGGGGACGACAGAGGATGAGATGACTGGATGGCATCACTGACTCAATGGACGTGAGTCTGGGTGAACTCCGGGAGTTGGTGATGGACAGGGAGGCCTGGCGTGCTGCGATTCATGGGGTCGCAAAGAGTCAGACACGACTGAGCGACTGAACTGAACTGAACTGAATAATGTATTATTAACAAAATGTTCCTTTTTAACATTTATTTTAATAAATTGTTATGTTGATCAGATGGAGATAGAATTGGTACTCTATTATCTGGGTGACATAGTACCAAAACCTGGGGAAAAGACTTAAGAAATGTGACTCATTGAGCATAACTTAAAGAAAAGGTTTTGTAGCCATGGCAATAACTACCACAGAGACTTTGTATTTTTAATGAATGTCATATACAAGTTTTTAGTCATTTGTAAAAATAATCATTCCATCTCATTCATGAACATATCTAGAAGAATACATATAAATGTTTATTTAATATATAATGTGCATTCATCAACAAAATTAGAATTGTTAAAAGATAATTTTAGTGCTTTTATTAGATTTTTGAATCCTTAAAGAGAATGTTATATCAAATATGTTTGGCATAATATTTTATGTTAATAGATTATATGTATTATTAACAGTTATGTACAATTATAATATATAATTATATATTTTATATATGTGTAAGGTTATTTTGAGAAAATACTTTTTAAAGACCCTGGTGAATAACAAACTCTCAACACTACTGAAATCTGAATCTGAAGTTTTCCAATTGAGATGTTTCTTGTAACACCTTGTGTTATAATACTTAACACAATATTAAATACTTAATATTTATGTAATACTTTTATATGGTTAAAAATACATTCAGAAGATAATGAACTAGGAAATCAAGTACATGCATAATAGATGTAGGTCTACATTTACTTGGGTGACTTAACCTATCCATATATTCTCCAAGCCCTGTTAGACTGTCTCACAGATTTAAAACAACTAGATTATTTGATCACATTCTGCAATCCATCTTGACCTTCTAAATAGTTTTTCTAATTTGCATAAATTAAGGTTCACTCTTTGTGCTATTAAGCTCTATGAATTCTGACAAGTGCATGCTGTCATGTATCTACAACTACAGTATCACACAAAATAGCCTCATTGTCCTAAAAATTCCCCTCTGCAGAAGAATCAATATTGTCAAAATGACTATACTAAAAACCAAGGCAATCTATGGATTCAATGCAATTCCTATCAAATTACCAATGGCATTTTTCACAGAACTAGAATAAAAACTCTTAAAATTTGTTTGGAGACACAAAAGACTCCAAATAGCTAAAGCAATCTTAAGAAAGAAAAGTGGAGCTGGAGAAATCAGGCTTCCTAACTTCAGACTATACTACAAAGATAAAGTTATCAAAATAGTATGGCACTGGCACGAAAAATAGAAATATAGATCAATGGAACAGAATAGGGAGCCTAGAAATAAACCCATGCACCTATGGTCAATCTATAACAAAGAAGGCAAGACTATACAATGGAGGAAAATCTCTTCAATAAATGGTGATGAGATCAACCAAAAGACATGGACTAGCTGGGTGGATAGAAAAACAAGACCCATATATATGCTGTATATATGCAGTCTCAGACCTAGGGACACTTACAGACTGAAAGTAAGAGGGTGGGAGAAGGTATTACATGTTAATGGAAATCAGAAGAAAGCTGGAGTAGCAATACTCATATCAGACAAAGTAGACTTTAAAACAAAGACAATGCTATAAGAGACAAAGAAGGACACTACATAATGATCAATGGTTCAATCCCAAACATAACAACTATAAATATATATGCATGCAATATAGGAGCACCTCAATATGTAAGGCAAATACTAACAACAATAAAATGAGAAATCAACAGTAACACAATAAATAGTGCTGGAAAAACTGGACAGCCACATGTTAAAAAAAATAAAATTAGAACAACCTTTAACACTACACACAAAAATAAACTAAAAATGGATTAAAGACTTAGATGTGAAACTGGACACTATCAAACTCTTAGAGGAAAACATAGACAGAACACTTTTGTAGCAACATCTTTTATGATCCATCCCTCAGAACAATTGAAATAAAAACAAAAATAAAAAATTGGACCTAATTAAACTCAAAACTTTTCCACAGCAAAGGAATCATAAATTTAAAAAAAAGAAAACCCATAGAATGGGAGGAGATATTTTCAGATAATGCGACCTACAAGGGATTAGTCTCCAAAATTCACAAACAGCTCATGCAGCTTAATATCATCAAAACAAACAACTCAATCAAGAAATAAGCAGAAGATCTAAATAGACATTTCTCCAAAGAAGACACACAGGTGGCTAGTAATGAAACGTTGCTTAATATCACTTATTAGAGAAATGCAAATCAAAACTACAATGAGATATCACCTCATACCAGTCAGAATGGCTATCATCAAAAGATCCTCAAACAATAAATTCTCGAGACAGTGTGGAGAGAAGGGAACCCTCCTACATTGTTTGTGGGAATGTAAATTGGTACAGTCATATAGAGAATAGTAAAAAGGCTCCTTAAAAAACTAAGTATAGAACTACCATAGGACCCAGTAAACCCACTCTTGGGCATATACTCTGAAAACAACATAATTCAAAAAGACATGTGCACTCCAATGTTCATTGTAGCACTGTTTACAATAACGAGGACGTGGAAACAAATGTCCATCAGCAGAGGAATGGACAAAGAAGATGTGGGACATATATATAATGGAATATTAGCCATAAAACAGAATGAAAAAAAATGCCATTTGCAGTAACATGGATGGACCTAGAGATTGTCATACAGAGTGAAGTCAGAGAAGTACAAATATTGTATGATATTGCTTATATGTGTTATCTTTTTTAAAAAGTACATATGAAGTTATTTACAAAACAGAAATAGACATACAGATGCAGGAAACAATCTTATGTTTACCAGAGGTGGTGGGGTGAAGGGAGGAGGGATATATTGGGATTGACATATACATACTACCATATGTTAAATAGATAGCTAATAAGAACCTACTGTATAGGACAGGGAACTCTATTCAATACTCTGTAATGAACTACATGGGAAAAGACTCTAAAAAGGAGTGGATATAGATATATGTAAAACTGATTCACTTCGTTGGACAGCAAAAACTAATACAACACTGTAGATCAACTATACCCTGATAAGAATTTTTTTTTAAAAGAGTGGCAAAAAAATCAACACACACATACACATAAACAAACACATACCAAATATGTATTTATGAATGGAAGGACAATGCATTGTGCAGTTACTGAAAATACATGAAACATTCACAAAATAATTCATTTTTATTCACACATTTTAGAAAAAACTGTCAATTTATAAATGCTCAAAGTCCCTTGAGACTTCCTGAATATGCCTAAATGCCAAGAGTATGGCTTTTTAGCACAAGAAACTTAAAGAAATGAACAAGAAATTGAAAAGCCTCAGTAAAATCAGACATTTTAAATCTTTTTTTGCCCTTGTTTGCAGATGCTTATAAAAGCCGAAATAAAGTCTTTCTATATTCTATACGATTCATATGTAGCTATGACAACACAATTTAATAGGGCCTGACAAAATACAACGCAGCAGACCTATAAAGGGAAATCTTTCAGACACTGGGGGTAAAAAATTCCCCACTTATTTTTGAGGACTAAGTTGCTAGGAGTCTTCACATTTTATTGTGTACTCTCTTTTCATTCCATTTTGCATGATGTACTGGACAAAAGTGGGATTGAATACAACCATTTATGAAAATGGCTACTTTAGAAACAGGATAAATGAAGATAGCCTTCAGTGAAAAGCTCTGAAATCCTTTAAATCTTCTGTTGGACAATTTCAGAGGTAGTATTCAAGTTAATTGATGCTCAACAGAAAAATATTTCTGCCTGCTAAGGTAAGATCTTTGAGGTTTTTCAACATTTTGATATAGTTTTAGCAGAACAAAGTTGGGTTTTGCTTTAGCCCAGCTGACTTCAGTCAAAATGAGTAACGCTGATATTTCAGAAGCTAGGACCATACACCACACTGGTCCAAACACAGACAAAGGAATTTGGATGGGTAAATAGCATCTCTTTGACAAAGGCATTGTACTAGAAAACTGATTTAGGAATCAGATGCTAATCTGTAGCAATATTGAAAGCTGGGGCCATGAAAGTTTTAAGGTCTTTGGATGAATAAGGTAGATAATTATACATTCTAGGGGTGTAGGACTTGACTCACTGACAGGAAAACTCAGGATATACAGATCTAGAGCTGATGATATAGTTAGACAGAACTTGGATCTATAAGGGATAGAAAATATCATGGGAGATTCTGGTAGCAAAACAACAGCATGACACCAGATGGAAACTAGAGGAGGAGGTGGCTGGTTGGTCCTGTGTTTGAAGGTATTTTCCAAATCATCAGTTCAGTTCAGTCGCTCAGTCATGTTCAACTCTTTGAGACCCCATGGACTGCACCACGCCAGGCTTTCCTGTCCATCACCAACTTGTGGAGCCTTCTCAAACTTACGTCCATTGAGTCAGTGATGCCATCCAACCATATCAGAGCTCAAGGATAGCTATGGACTCATTGGATGGAGAAGACAAAGCAAAAAGAATGGGTCCATAAAAACAGCTGAAACTTAAAAGATAGAAAACTGAGAGGAGAGGACTATAGGAAAAGAGTTCTAAAAACCCATGAATAAATTCTTGCTTGGGTCCTTGGCCAGTTCCTGAATTGAACACATGAAGGGTGAGACTCTGGAAGACCAAGCAGAGAACATAATCAAGAGGCTAGAGAGAGGGCAGAGATTTTAGAGATCATGAATGGTGGGGAGACATTGGAGTTTGGGCTATCCCAATGGAGAAGGCTTTCATGAACATAGAAGACTTTCAACTGACACCCCAGAAAAGCTATAACCTAGAAGTAAACATGACTTTCTAAGATACAGGTGAAATAGACTGACTTTAACAAAACTTAAAAATTTCCTTTAATTTTGTTGCATTTTGTTGTGGTTCACTTAAGTTCAGTTCAGTCACTCAGTCGTGTCTGACTCTTTGCGACCCCATGGACTGCAGCACACCAGGCCTCCATGTCAATCACCAACTCCCGGAGTTTACTCAAACTCATGTCCATGAGTCAGTGATGACATCCAACCATCTCATCCGCTGTCGTCCCCTTTTCCTCTCACCTTCAATCTTTCCCAGCATCAGGGACTTATCAAATGAGTCAGCACTTTGCATCAGGTGGCCAAAGTATTGGAGTTTCAGCTTCAGCATCAGTCCTTCCAATGAATATTCAGGACTGATCTCCTTTAGGATGAACTGGTTAATTCTCCTTGCAGTCCAAGGGACTCTCAAAAGTCTTCTCCAACACCACAGTTCAAAAGTATCAAATCTTCAGTGATCCACTTTTTTTTATAGTCCAACTCTCACATCCATACATGACCACTGGAAAAACCATAGCCTTGACTAAACGGATCTTTGTTGGCAAAGTAATGTCTCTGCTTTTTAATATGCTGTCTAGGTTGGTCATAACTTTCCTTCCAAGGAGTAAGCGTCTTTTAATTTCATGGCTGCAGTCGCCACCTGCAGTGACTTTGGAGCCCCAAAAAATAAAGTCTGCCAATGTTTCCACTGTTTCCCCATCTATATGCCATGAAGTGATGGGACCGAATACCATGATCTTAGTTTTCTGAAAGTTGCACTTTAAGCCAACTTTTCCACTCTCCTCTTTCACTTTCATCAAGAGGCTCATTGTCACTTCTTTGCTTTCAGCCATAAGAGTGGTGTCATCTGCATATCTGAAGTTATTGATATTTCTCCCAGCAATCTTGATTCCAGCTTGTGCTTCATCCGGCCTAGCATTTCTCATGATGTGCTCTACATGTAAGTTATAAAGCACTATGACAATATTCAGCCTTGATGTACTCTTTTCCGATTACGAACCAGTCTGTTATTCCATGTCCAGTTCTAACTGTTGCTTTCTGACTTGCATACAGATTTCTCAAGAGGCAGGTCAGGTGGTCTGGTATTCCCATCTCTTTCAGATTTTTCCACAGTTTATGATGATCCACACAGTCAAAGGCTTTGGCATAGTCAGTAAAGCAGAAATAGATGTTTTTCTGGAACTCTCTTGCTTTTTCCATGATCCAGCGGATGTTGGCAATTTGATCTCTGGTTCCTCTGCCTTTTCTAAAAGCAGCTTGAACATCTGGAAGTTCATGGTTCATGTATTGTTGAGGCCTGGCTTGGAGAATTTTGAGCATTACTTTACTAGCGTGTGAGATGAGTGCAATTATGCAGTAGTTTGAGCATTCTTTGGCATTACTTTTCTTTGGAATTGGAATGAAAACTGACCTTTTCGAGTCCTGTGGCCACTGCTGAGTTTTCCAAATTTGCTTCCATATTGAGTGCAGCACTTTCACAGCACCATCTTTTAGGATTTGAAACAGCTCAACTGGAATTCCATCACCTCAACTAGCTTTGTTCATAGTGATGCTTCCTAAGGCCCACTTGACTTCAGACTCCAGGATGTCTGGCTCTAGGTGAGTGATCACACCATCGTGATAATCTGGGTGGTGAAGATCTTTTTTGTACAGTTCTTGCCACCACTTCTTATGTGTATTCTTGCCACCACTTCTTAACATCTTTTGCTTCTGTTAGGTCCATTTCATTTCTGTCCTTTACTGAGCCCATCTTTGCATGAAATGTTCCCTTGGTATTTCTAATTTTCTTGAAGAGATCTCTAGTCTTTCCCATTCTATTGTTTTCCTCTATTTCTTTGCACTGATCACTAAGGAAGACTTTCTTATCTATCCTTGCTATTCTTTGGAACTCTGGATTCAAATGGGTATGTCTTTCCTTTTCTCCTTTGTTTTTCACTTTTCTTCTTTTCACAGCTATTTGTAAGGCCTCCTCAGACAGCCATTTTGCTTTTTTTGCATTTCTTTTTCTTGGGGATGGTCTTGATCCCTGTTTCCTGTACAATGTCATGAACCTCCATCCATAGTTCATCAGGCACTCTCTCTATCAGATTAGTCCCTTAAATCTATTTCTCACTTCCACTGTTTAATCGTAAGAGATTTGATTTGGGTCATACTTGGATGGTCTAGTGGTTTTCCCTACTTTCTTCAATTTAAGTCTAAATTTGGCAATAAGGTGTTCATGATCTGAACCATAGTCAGCTCCTGGGTTTGTTTTTGCTGATTGTATAGAGCTTCTCCATCTTTGGCTGTAAACAATATAATCAGTCTGATTTTGGTGTTGACCATCTGGTGATGTCCCTGTGTAAAATCTTCTCTTGTGTTGTTGGAAGAGGGTGTTTGCTATGACCAGTGCATTCTCTTGGCAAAATTCTATTATCCTTTGCCCTGCTTCATTATGTACTCCAAGGCCAAATTTGCCTGCTACTCCAGGTGTTTCTTGACTTCCTACTTTTGCATTCCAGTCCCCTATAATGAAAAGGACATCTTTTTTGGGTGTTAGTTCTAGAAGGTCTTGTAGGTCTTCATAGAACTGTTCAACTTCAGCTTCTTCAGCATTACTGTTTGGGGTATAGACTTGGATTACCATGATATTGAATGGTTTTCCTTGGAAACAAACAGAGATCATTCTGTCGTTTTTGAGATTGCATCCACGTACTGCATTTCGGACTCTTGTTGACTATGATGGCTACTTCATTTCCTCTGAGGGATTCTTGCACACAGTAGTAGATATAATGGTCATCTGAATTAAATTCACCCATTCCACTTCATTTTAGTTCTCTGATTCCTAGAATGTTGATGTTCCCTCTTGCTATCACCTGTTTGACCATTTCCAATTTGCCTTGATTCATGGACCTAACAGTCCAGGTTCCTATGCAATATTGCTCTTTACAGCATCGGACCTTGCTTCCATCACCGGTCACATTTGTTGTGGTAGGAATACTTAATATGAGGTCTACTTTCTTAATTTTAAGTGTTCAAATACATTAACGTTGGGGCTTCCTTGGTGGCTCAGTGATAAAGAATTCACCTGCTATGCAGGAAAGGTTTGCTTGATCCCTGGGCTGGGAATATCCCCTGGAGAAGGAAAGGGCAAGCCACTCCAGTATCCTTGCCTGGGCAATCCCATAGACAGAGGAGTCTGGCAGGCTACAGTCCACAGGGTCACAAAAGAATCAGACACAATTTAGCAACTGAACACACACACACACACACACACACACACACACACAATGACTTTCCTGGTGGCTCAGACAGTAAATAATCCACCTCCAATGCGGGAGACCCAGGTTCAGTCCCTAGGGTGGGAAGATTCTCTGGAGAAGGGAAAGGCTACTCACTGCAGTATTCTTGCCTGGGAAATCCCATGGAAAGAGGAGCCTGGTTCTACAGTTCATGGAGTCACAAAGAGTCGGACATGACTGAGCAACTAATACTTTCACTGCTTTCGTAAGTACAGTGTTGTTAAAACTATGGTGATCAACCAATAAGACATAACATTCTTAAGAGGAAGGTAATAAAATAAAGAACCTCTAAAATCCTCCCCAGTACATGGCATTCTATAAAACAAACAAACAAAAAACTAGACACACAAAGAAGCAGGAAAATTGCTAAAAAAATCAATCTCAGAAATGATATTGGAACTGGCAAACAACGATTTCAAAATATCCCCAGCAAGAAGCTAAATATTTATTAATTAAGGTTGTGGTGAGAATCAAGTAAAATCATGTACACACAAGTGTTTAAAACCAAAATGTTTCTGTCCACTTAGATATTGCTAGAAAAACACTATACTTTCTTAGTAACTACTGATTTCTTGATGTTGTGAACACCATTCTCAAAAATAATTATTTCAAAGAATTGGACACCACTGAGAAACTGAATTACTTCAAACTAATATATTAGAATGAGACTATGAGAACTATAGTTTTATTTCACATGAATTACATTCCAAATATGTCTTCCTAAGAATATACTTTGGTTTCTGCAACTGAACTTTTGTCTTAATCAGTGGTATAGTAAGCTATTTAGAGTATGGTCTGCAAAAGTTACCTAATTTTAATCATAATAGATGACTTCTATTCATTTAGCCTTGCAAATATGGCTTTTCATACACATTTGCTAAATTCTGTATAGAGTTTGCTGTTATTCACCATTTATTGACATTAATATAAGGATTTGAGGGATTCATGGGGTTGCAAAGAGTCAGACACGACTGAGTGACTGAACTGAACTGAACTGAACTGAAGGCTAAAAGATGAAAAATTCTTAGGAACTATAAAACCTGTTAATAGTTCAAACTGGGAAAATGAAATATTACAGGTAGCAAAATGCAGCAAGTATTAAAGAGAACATAGGTGCTAAAACATTACAAGGAAAATGCTATGTCTAAGAAATTTCAGTAAATTATTATTATCATGAAAAGGCACTTATGTGCCCTCCTGCACCTGCAACTCTTTAGAAAGTGAACAAAACAAATTAGATGATAATCTGCTTTAAGTATAAAAATATGATGTGTTGATAGGTTTTATGAATAAGGTGTTTAGAATATACATTTAGTGTATTGGAAAAAATGTATGTTCATAATACTCAGGTTTTTAGGGTAATATGTAATCATTATGTGACATTATTCACCTTTGAAACTTCAGCAATGACACTGTAGGATAATGAAAGCTTGAGGGAAATAAATAAATAAAATTAAATGAAATAAAATAAGTAAGTAAATAAGTAAGTGTTCTATTACTTGGAATGGAAAGCTACTGAAATCATCATTCTCAAGGCCCTTTCCCTGGGCTATATTTCAACAATGTCATTTAAAAGGTAGAAGAAAAACATCACTCCCTAACATTTCTCCCTGCCTAATGCAGTTCCATAAAAATATTTCATAGTTAATCAATAGTCATTAATTTCTATACAATACGCTTTTTAGTTCATTCACTCACTCATTCATCTATAAATTCCCATGTTCCAATTATTCACTGAACGTCTCTCTGCCTCTCTGGCAGGATTCTAGTTACTGAGGATAAAGCAAAGAGCAAGACATTCAAAGTTTCTGCAAAAATGGCTTCTGCACTCTAATCAGGAAAGCCAGAAACTATGAAATAAATAGATCAGATAATTTCAGATGTCAGAATTCCACTGGAAAAAAAAATGCAGGATTTTAAATCAAGTGAAAAAGAACTGCTTTTAGATCTCAGGAATGGCAGAGAACTGATTGTCAATAAAAAGCAGGCTAGGTCAAGATGTTGGAAAACGGTGTTCCAGGCAGAGGGAACTGCAAGTGAAAAGATTTAAAATTGAAGGAATAAAAAGCAGACCAGTGTGGCCAGAGTTGAGTGAGTAGGGATTTGAAATTTGACTAGAAGTGTAGTGAGAAGCCAGTGGAGAATTTTGAGAACCACCATACGATCTCATTATCTAAATTTAAAGATTTTAAGTATTCAGTTCAGTTCAGTCGCTCAGTCGTGTCTGACTCTTTGCGACCCCATGAATCGCAGCACACCAGGCCTCCCTGTCCATCACCAACTCCCGGAGTTTACCCAAAACCCATGTCCATCGAGTCGGTGATGCCATCCAGCCATCTCATCCTCTGTCGTCCCCTTCTCCTCCTGCCCCCAATTCTTCCCAGCATCAGGGTCTTTTCCAATGAGTCAACTCTTCGCATGAGGTGGCCAAAGTATTGGAGTTTCAGCTTCAACATCAGTCCTTCCAATGAACACCCAGGCTGATCTCCTTTAGGATGGACTGGTTGGATCTTCTTGCAGTTCAAGGGACTCTCAAGAGTCTTCTCCAACACCACAGTTCAAAAGCATCAATTCTTCGGTGCTCAGCTTTCTTCAATTTAAGTATTAGATAAACAAAAAGTACTAAATCATAGTTCCACAACCTGATGAATTAAAAAAAAAACACACATCTTAGTAATAAATAGTCACATAAAAATAGAACATTAGGAAATTCCCTAATGGTCCAGTGGTTAGTACTCAGAGCTTCCACCACACGGCACAGGTTCGATCCCTGGTCGGGGGGTTGGTGCAGGTGAACTAAGATACCTCATGTCCCTCAATGCAGTAAAAAAAAAAAAAAAAAAGCACAATAGCATTCCAGAAGTCCAACATACCACTACCCCACCAAAAGTAACCATGACTCTCTGCCTTCTAGCTTAGTTTTGCCTCTCTTTGAACTTTTATAAGTGGAATTGTATCATATGTGTTTAGCTCCTTTTGGTCAACATTAGGTCTGTGAGGTTCATTCATGTTGTTGCCTGTACTATGTATCTCAATTAATTTTTCTGCTCTTCTATTGACTGAACAGCTGCTTTTACCTTGGATAAATGAGCTTTCTTAGTATTATCAAAGAGTTTTCCAAAACACAAGAACAATCTGCTCTCATCCGCCATGTGTGTGTGTTATAGTCACTCTACATGCTCTCTAGCACTTCATGTTGTTAAACAGTTTTTTTAAATTTAATTGGAACACATGTATACCTGTGGCGGAGTCATTTTGATATTTGGCAAAACTGATACAATTTGTAAAGTTTAAAAATAAAATAAAATAAATAAATTTAATTGTTGCCATTCTACTGTCAATGTTGTAATGTCTCATTATGATTTTTAAAAGTATCCATTTTATAGTTTCATTTTATTTTCCATGTATTTTATGTATTTAACAGAGAAGAAAATGTTTCATTTTTAAGGTTATAGAACAACGAATTTTCACAAATGTAAATAACTCACATAGTCACCACTACAATCAAAATATTGTACCTTCATCATCCAAAAACATCTCTCCCATCCACACACAATTAACCCTACCAGCACATGGCCCTGGGTAACTACCAAAGAGTTTTGGTCACAGTAGACAGTTTTGCCTATTCTATAATTTCATATATGAAGGATCATACTGAAGACAATATTTTGTTCTTCATATTCATTCACATTGCTGTGTGTATCATCAGTTTTTTCATTTTTTAATTTTTTTTAATTTTATTTTATTTTTAAACTTTACATAATTGTATTAGTTTTGCCAAATATCAAAATGATCACAGTGTATGGATATACCACAGAATGCTATCCAGTTTCTATCAAGTCATCTGTTGATGGATATTGAGTGATTAATGTTTCATCTAGGATTTGTACCTTTTCTGTTCATGAGAGAGTGACATTGCCTCTGCTTTTTCTTTTCTTGTAAAGTTATCCTCAGATACTTAGATATCAAAGTAATTCTGGCCCCAAGTGGTATTGGAAAAGTCAAACAGCTACATGTAAATCAATAAAATTAGAACACTCCATCACACCATATACAAAAATAAGCTCAAAATGGTTTAAAGGCCTAAATATAAGTTTTGACATCATAAAACTCCTAAAACATAGGCAAAACATTCTCTGACATAAAACCTTACCCATATTTTATTAGATAAATCTCCGAAAGCAAAAATAAATAATAGGACTTAATCAAACTTATAGGTTTGTATGGCAAAGGAAATCATCCACAAAATGAAAAGACAACCTATGGAATGGGAGAAAATATTGGTAAATGATGCAACCAACAAGGGGTTGATATCCAAAATATAAAACAGCTCATACAATTCAATATAAAAAAATTAAAAATGGGCAGAAGACCTAAATAGACATCTCTACAAAGAAGAAGGGCTTCCCTGGTGTCTCAGATGATAAAGAATCTGCCTGTGATGCAGGAGACCTGGGTTCGATTCATGGGTTGGGAAGATCCCCTGGAGAAGGGAATGGCAACCCACTCTGGTATTCTGGCCTGGAGAATACCCATGGCCAGAAGAGCCTGGTGGGCTACAGACATGGGATCACAAACAGTTGGACACAACTGAGCAACTAACATTCATTCATTCCAAAGAAGAAATACAGATGACCAACAGGCACAAAAAGATGCTCAACATCACTAATTATTAAAAGAAATGTAAATTAAAACCACAATAAACTGTTACTTCATACTAGTCAGAATGGATATCATAAAAAGTCTACAAACAATAAATGCTGGAGAGGGCATGGAAAGAAGGGAACCCCTCTACACTGTTGATAGGAATGTAAATTGGTACAGCCACTATGGAGAACAGTATAAAGGTTCCTTTAAAAACTAAAAGTAGAGTTACTTTATGATCCTGCAATTCTACTCGTGGGTATCTATCTGGAGAAAACCATAATTTGAAAGGATACATACACCCTAATGTTCATTGCATTAATATTTTCAATAGCCAAGACATGGAAGCAACCTAAATGTCCATCAACAGGTGAATGGAAGAAGATATGGTACATTTGTGTAATGGAATATTGCTCAGCCTTAAAAATAAATGAAATCATTTGCAGCAACATGGATGGACCTAGAGATTATCATACTAAGTCAGAGAAAGACAAATATTTTTTGATACCACTTACATGTGGAATCTAAAAAATACTACATTAATCTATATATAATACAGAAATAGGCTCTCAGACATAGAAAACAAAGTTATGGTTACCAAAGGGAAAAGGAAAAGGAGGGGAGGAATAAATTAAGAGTATGGGGTTAATAGACACAAACTACTATATATAAAATAGATAAACAATAAGGATTTACTATAGCACAGGGAACTATATTCAATATCTTGTAATAACCTATAATGAAAAAAATCTGAAAAAAATATTTTTAGAAAGTGATTCTGAACTGAATCACTTTGCTGTACACCTGAAACTAACACAATATAGTAAATCAATGATACTTCAATACAAATAAAAAATTACAACAGAAAATCATGCTGACCTCATAAAACAGATTAGGAAGTGGTCTCTCTTTTTCTTTTCTCTGGAAATGTTTGCATAAGAGTGATGTTAGTTCTCAACTGTGAAAATATATGTGACTAGAGTTTTCTTGCATGGAAATTTTTGAATTACAAATTCCATTTCTATACAAAGCACTTCTATAAATAAGTAAGAGGGAGAAAATTCAGTGTTTATAAAATAGGCAACAGTCCTGAGTGGGAACTTTATAATAGTCATTCAAAGGGCCAAAATCTTTTTATAGTGCCCAACTTCATCATTCATCTGAGAGGCGTAAATTAACTCCACAATGAAACATATTAACTACCACTCAAATTGTCAAAACAATTGATGGAAAATGTCCATCAATTTTGCTGTGTACGAGACAGCAAAAGAGACACTGATGTATAGAACAGTCTTCTGGACTCTGTGGGAGAGGGAGAGGATGGGAAGATCTGGGAGAATGGCATTGAAACATGTAAAATATCATGTATGAAACGAGATGCCAGTCCAGGTTCGATGCACGATACTGGATGCTTGGGGCTAGTGCACTGGGACGACCCAGAGGGATGGTATGGGGAGAGAGGAGGGAGGAGGGTTCAGGATGGGGAACACATGTATACCTGTGGCGGATTCATTATGATATTTGGCAAAACTAATACAATTATGTAAAGTTTAAAAATAAAATAAAAAAAAAAGAAAATGTCAGATGATGGGGAAGGATACAAAGCAACTAGACACCCATACAGTGCACTTTACAAAAGTGGATATACTAATTGCCAATACAAACACACAAAAGTGTACAACCATTTTAGTTTTCTGGGAAATGTCAATTAAAACCACAATGAGATTCCTCTACTTATAACACACACACACACACATACACAGGCAAAGATTTTAAAAGACAGATAATTTAAAGTATTGTTCAAGAAGTGTAACAATGGGTACACAGATACACTTTGTGAGTATAACCACTTTGAAAAACTAGGTATTAGCAATTATGATTAAATATATTCATAGGATATGATGATGACAATCTAGTCTAGGATATATACTGAGTATCCCCCATGTGATCAAAGATACATTTATAAGGATGTCCATGATAGCATTGTTTAGAACAACTCAAATGTTCATGAACAGTAGAACAGATAAATTAATTGCAGAATGAAAGAGTGGGAAATATACAAAAGTCACAGGTACATAGAAAGATGATGACATGTGAGACAAGTACTATGAAGAATCCTTGTTATAGAAAAGTCTTTGTTTGGCTTTTGATTCTGATCTCTGTAAGAAATTTATCATTAGCCTCCACTGGTATAGGGCTTCCCTGGTGGCTCAGACGGTAAGGAGTCTGCCCACAACACAGGAGATCCAGGTTCGATCCCTGGGTCAGGAAGATCCCCTGGAGAAGGGAATGGCAACTTACTCCAGTATTCTTGCCTGGAGAATTCCATGAACAGAGGAGCCTGGTGGGCTACGAACCATGGGGTTGTAAAGAGTCAGACGTGACTGAGCAACTAACACACACTTTCCATTGGTATATCTGAATGAGCATTGGGGAGTCTGCCCTCCTTGGATTCTATAGAGCTTTTATGAGTTGCCTCAATATATGACTAGTTTAAACACAAAGGTATCTTTCTTTGTTAATTACATTGTCCCCCAAACTTAGTGCATTTTTTATATATTTACTCCATAGACAAGAAAACACAGGTTTTAAATGTCTGTTTCCTGTTTTTAATCTCATGTTCCTTCTATTTCTGCTTGAAGACTGATTCCTGAATGGGCTAATGTCTTATTTTTGAATACTGTGTTAAAAGAAGCAAACAATAAAAATCACACTATTAATGTTCTGGCTATTGCCAACAATACATTGGCCAGACTCAGGAGACAAGTGTTCTAGCTTCATTTATACGAGTTGTAGATTGTATACCTGTATGTACTTTGAATGAGGATTATCTAAAGCATATGTATGGGGCTTGAGTGAGTAAATGATCTGAAACTTCTAACCATTCTAAATCTGAGGCTATAGGAAAGAAACTATGCACTGTCCCTTAAGAATGAACACAGAACCTCTAAAATTGAGGTGGATAAAGGCTTTTGCTTTATTCTTGAGAAGATTTGTGAATGAAAAAGATTCCAATAGTAAATGAAGGAAGCCAAAAGCATTATCTCAGGACCACATATGCCTCTTTTTGTCTTTTGGCAAAAGAAAAAGTGTCCGACCCACTATTTTTTTCATTCAGGAGCTGAAAATCTTCAATAAAGCACAAAGGCTCAATTCTAGAAAAAACAGAGTTCAAATGAATAATATAATATGGAACAGAAACAGGTGCATGTGAAAATAAAATGCAATTTCATAACTGGATGAAAATCGTATACTTCAGCATCAAGATGACAACCCTATTTTGGAGCCATAATTGTTATTCTTGTAGCAGCAGAGGCGGTTTTTATTCAGCATGCTTCTGTGTGTGTGTGTGAAAGAGAGAAAATTATCAGAAGCTTATTATATTTTTATACATATTACCTACACCTATGCATGTGTTGAATATATTTCTAAAATATTCCATATATATACATATATATTACTCTGTATATATATATATATGCAAATGTTATTACTTTGTAATAAAATATTGATTGTCAAAACTACAAAAATGGATTATTTAAAATTGATAACATTTTGTGTTCTTTAGTTAAAAGTCTTAGTTCACATTTCAGGCCTATGAAAAATACTTATCTAATAACACATTTATCCCAAAATACATAGAAGTTCCAAACAGGCTTCTATAGAAGAATAATTACATGCTTAAAGTCACTAATAGTTCAAAAATTTTTATATCTTACATCAATAAATAAAATGTGATTAAACAAAATCTTTAGCCTAAAGTGCATTATTTTCACTTGTCAAAATAAAAGGCTTAAAATCTATGAATTTTTAGGTACATATACTGAATTTTTACAACTAGTCATTTGTTTATTCTCTTATAGTACACACATTATGTGTGTGTGTATGTGTGTATACACCTATAAAAACATCCAAGGTAAATTTTACTTTTTTAAAAAAATGGTTTAATTCATCTTCAAATTGATCTATTTTGCATGGTTACTGGATTGCAGTTCTCGAGGACCATGACTTTCTTTTCTCTCCATAAGTTTTATGTGTTTTATATTGAAACATATTGAGTTCGGAAAAAAAATCATGTTTTCATTAGTTTAGAATTAATATACAAAGAAGTATATCTTGGAGATGTTATATTTCTATAACAGAGAAATAGCTAGTGGAAGTCTTTTGGTTTTCTTTTTGTATTTGTTAAATTGGTTTCACTCCTTTGCACTTTGAAAAGACACAAGGTTAACTTTATTCTAATTGATGCTTCTAAATAAATCTGCTTGGATTTAACAGTGATTTTTTCTGACAGATATCTTTGTTCAACCAACTTCTTTCCTCAAGTTGAATCAACCTAGTGCAACAACAACAAAAAACCTCATGGTGTTTGACACTTTTTAAATCAAATTTGAAAAAATATTTGCTATTTAACCACTGTTACAGATAATTTTATCCATTCTTTAAACATTTAAGCAGTAACCTAAAAGATACTCAAGGAAATTCACAGGAAAAAATTAAGATCAGAAGCAATTAGTGCTACCACTCGTGAAAAGCATTGTTTTTATTTTTCTTTCCCGTTTATAACTTGAATTACAAAAAGATATTTATCTTGTGATACTACAAACAACTCTCCTGTTTTTCTTGTTTAGCTTGCTTCCCCCAACTGAAACAAGAATGTGCTTGTCAAATACTTTGCAGAACAGAGGCTTCTGGACATTTCATCATATTTTTCAAAATGTATAAATCACTTGCAACCAGTTTCAGAGGAAGCATCTTCAAATCTTGGTAATATATAAGCAAGCTAACTAAACTACTAAGAATAGAAATACTTACATGTAACCACTTTTTCATTTAAAAAATGTTAAAGATACCTTGCCATATAGAATTTTGACATATAATATTTCTCAATTGAGTTCTTAATTATAATTTGACAAATATTTAGAGATACAAATGGTAGCTTGCATAGTTGGTATATGTGAAGGATTTCCTTACTTTATAATTTAAGTGAATAATTTTTCACTTGAGTATTTAAAATAAAATACAGTATTTTTTAAACCATGAGAGTAACTTTTAAAAATCTGTCAAGTTATTTTCTATGCAGATCAAATTAATTACAGGTTGGAATGGTTGAATTCATTTATTAAGGAAACTTCCAAAACATATTTTTTAAATATTTAAGTAATTTTTCTTTTTACAAATGAATTTAAAAATTGAAAGAATCTTAAAGTGCCCACTTCCTGCTCTTTGTTTTAGAAACAAAAACTGATCTGTAGGGGATAAGTTACCTACTGCACCAATGAGGATTTACCTTATAAGTAATGTAGGCAAGCTAAGAATCAGAAACAGAAAAATAACTATTGGAAGAATATCAGGAAACTCATAGAGTTGAGAAGAAGGCCAAACAATCAGAATAGTAAAATAACAGACATGTAGGAAATGGCACCCTACTCCAGTACTCTTGCCTGGAAAATCCCATGGATGGAGGAGCCTGGTAGGCTGCAGTCCATGGGGTCGCTAAGAGTCGGACACGACTGAGTGACTTCACTTTCACTTTCATGCATTAGAGAAGGAAATGGCAACCCACTCCAGTGTTCTTGCCTGGAGAAACCCAGGGATGGGGGAGCCTAGTGGGCTGCCGTCTATGGGGTCGCACAGAGTCGGACACGACTGGAGTGACTTAGCAGCTTAGCAGGAAGATAGGCGTACTTAGTCAAATTCAGGAAGACCTCAGCTAGCACTGCTGTTCCTGAATAAATGGCCCTGAAACCAGTAGACTCAGGATACTTAACTGTTGCATCCACACCACGTGGTTTTTCTGCTTCCCTTGGTCTTTTTGTAATGCCTTCAGGTTAAAAACTCTCAGGCTCCATTCTTATGCAGAGTAAAGTAAGCCAGAAAGAGAAAACAAATATTAAAATATATTAACACATATATATGGAATCTAGAAAAACAAACACGGCAGGAGAGAGGGTGGGATGAATTGAGAGAGTAGCATTGAAACTGAAACAAGATGCCAGTCCAGGTTCAATGCACGATGCTGGATGCTTGGGGCTGGTGCACTGGGACGACCCAGAGGGATGGTGTGGAGAGGGAGGAGGGAGGAGGGTTCAGGATGGGGAACACATGTATACTAATTAAATAATTTTCTATTAAAGAAAAAAAAAAGGAAAAAAAAAAAGAAACTTACACATTACCATATGTAAAACAGATAGTTAGTGGGAAGCTGCTGCGTACATAACACAGGAAGCTCAACATCGAGCTTTGTGATGACCTAGAGGGGTGGGAAAATCAGAGATACCAAAGGAACATTTCATGCAAAGATGGGCTCAATAAAGGACAGAAATAGTATGGACCTAACAGAAGCAGAAGATATTAAGAAGATATGGCAAGAATACACAGAAGAACTGTAGAAAAAAGATCTTCACAACCCAGATAATCACGATGGTGTGATCACTGACCTAGAGCCAGATATCCTGGAATGTGAAGTCAAGTGGGCCTTAGAAAGCATCACTACGAATAAAGCTAGAGGAAGTGATGGAATTCCAGTTGAACTATTCCAAATCCTGAAAGATGATGCTGTGGAAGTGCTGCACTCAATATGCCAGCAAATTTAGAAAACTCAGCAGTGGCCACAGGAGTGTAAAAGGTCCGTTTTCATTCCAATCCCAAAGAAAGGCAATGCCAAAGAATGCTCAAACTACTGCACAATTGCACTCATCTCACACGCTAGTAAAGTAATGCTCAAAATTCTCCAAGCCAGGCTTCAGCAATATGTGAACTGTGAACTTCCGATGTTCAAGCTGGTTTTAGAAAAGGCAGAGGAACCAGAGATCAAATTGCCAACATCCGCTGGATCATGGAAAAAGCAAGAGAGTTCCAGAAAAACATCTATTTCTGCTTTATTGACTATGCCAAAGCCTTTGACTGTGTGGATCACAATGAACTGTGGAAAATTCTGAAAGAGATGGGAATACCAGACCACCTGACCTGCCTCTTGAGAAATTTGTATGCAGGTCAGGAAGCAACAGTTAGAACTGGACATGGAACAACAGACTGGTTCCAAATAGGAAAAGGAGTTCGTCAAGGCTGTATATTGTCACCCTGCTTATTTAACTTATATGCAGAGTGCATCATGAGAAACCCTGGACTGGAAGAAACACAAGCTGGAATCAAGATTGCCAGGAGAAATATCAATAACCTCAGATATGCAGATGACACCACCCTCATGGCAGAAAGTGAAGAGGAACTAAAAGGCCTCTTGATGAAAGTGAAAGTGGAGAGTGAAAAAGTTGGCTTAAAGCTCAACATTCAGAAAACGAAGATGATGGCATCCGATCCCATCACTTCATGGGAAATAGATGGGGAAACAGTGGAAACAGTGTCAGACTTTATTTTTCTGGGCTCCAAAATCACTACAGATGGTGACTGCAGCCATGAAATTAAAAGACGCTTACTCCTTGGAAGGAAAGTTATGACCAACCTAGATAGCATATTCAAAAGCAAAGACATTACTTTGCCAACAAAGGTTCGTCTAGTCAAGGCTATGGTTTTTCCTGTGGTCATGTATGGATGTGAGAGTTGGACTGTGAAGAAGGCTGAGCCCCGAAGAATTGATGCTTTTGAACTGTGGTGTTGGAGAAGACTCTTGAGAGTCCCTTGGACTGCAAGGAGATCCAACCAGTCCATTCTGAAGGAGATCAGCCCTGGGATTTCTTTGGAAGGAATGATGCAAAAGCTGAAACTCCAGTACTTTGGCCACCTGAAGCGAAGAGTTGACTCATTGGAAAAGACTCTGATGCTGGGAGGGATTGGGGGCAGGAGGAGAAGGGGACGACAGAGGATGAGATGGCTGGATGGCATCACTGACTCGATGGATGTGAGTCTGAGTGAACTCTGGGAGTTGGTGATGGACTGGGAGGCCTGGCGTGCTTTGATTCATGGGGTCACAAAGAGTCGGACACGACTGAGCGACTGATCTGATCTGATCTGATCTGAGAGGGGTGGGATGGAGAAGGAAATGGCAACCCACTCCAGTGTTCTTGCCTGGAGAATCCCAGGGACAGGAGAGCCTAGTGGGCTGCCATCTATGGGGTCGCACAGAGTCGGACACGACTGAAACGACTTAGCAGAAGGGTGGGATGGGGTGGGAAGTTCAAGAGGGAGGGGACATACGTATACTTATGGCTGATTCATGCTGATGTATGGCAGAAACAACAGCACAACACTAAAACAATTATCCTCCAATTAAAAATGAATTAAAAAAATCTAAGGCTCAGGACACCCTAATTGCCAAGCTTATGTCATGCACCTGTGTCATGGCTAGAGGGGAAGGGAGAAAATATGATCCATGGTGAATTTTGTAGTAAAATGCAGGGCCCTTCCTCTGCCTACCAGGATTAACTCAAGTGGAGAATTGCCCCTCCTACTCCCCCCAAAAAGTGTTATTTAGATGCTGAGTTCCAAAAATAATAAGTGCACACCACAGACTTTCCAATATCCAAATCCATCCTTTCTTATTTAAATGTCCAAAACTAATGAGCCATGTTCACTTACTATAAACAGTAACAATGTCTTTGTTGTTGTTTAGTCACTCAGTCGTGTCTGACTCTCTCCGACCCCATGGACTGCAGCACGCCAGGATTCCCTGTCCTTCACCATCTTCAACAATCTCTAGGTGATGTTAGATTGTAATAAGTCACCATCTCTAGGTGATGCCTCAGTATTTGGTAAAGATTTTGTATCAGTGTTTTAAATCGTCCCATCACTGTGTATCCCACTTAGAGTAGAAAGAAAGAAAAGAAGAAAGACCAATTATTTAAAATATCTTCCTATTTGTGACACAACAAACAGGGTAGGAAACATGGGGAAGAGGGTCATTCTCTATTTTTGCAATTGTTCACCAGATTGCAGGTATTTACAAGGTTTCCCATTACCCATTCTGTTTCCATTTCTTCAGCCATTTCCTGAGCTGATTAAAAAGTTATGAGGCACATTATTTACTGCTAAGTGGTGTAGGGGGTCAGAATAAGCCTCCCCCAAAACATGGCACTTTTTCTTGAGGTTTATTTCGAGCTAAAAATAATTGCGACCCCAAGGGCTCAAGATGAACTATGGACCCTCCCTTAACTACCTAGGAGAATTTAAACTGGGAAACTTTCCCAGAAGAGAGTTATTACTGGAGATAAACTTTATCTAGGTGGCCCCTTCTGTATGGTGGGGCAAACATTTAAATTCCAAACTGTTGCCCTACTGACCTATGGATCACCCTCCTGTCCTTGGAAGCCCCAGGCCCTACCCCATGCCTTAGCTCAGACTGTGTGTATGTCTCATTTCACTTTTCTGTCTCTGACCCTCTCTTAAATGTCCAAAACTAATGAGCCATGTGCACTTACTATAAACAGTAACAATCTCTTTGTTGTTGTTTAGTCACTCGTGTGTGGGGTTCCTGTACATATGAAATTCAATTTGATTTTCTCCTGTTAATCTGTGTCATGTTAATTTAATTCTTACACCAGCCAGAACCCAGAGAGGGAGAGTAAAGTTTCTTCTGCCTTGACCATGGTTTGATCGCTCAGAGACTTTCTTTCATAAAGCTGCAGTGGTTTTCCGTCATCAGTTGCTTCCAGACAATGCAGTGTAAGGAGTCGCTCATGGGTCATCTGAATTTCATAAACACCGCTCTTTACCTCTGTTGTATATCAGCAACCTTATTTCCCCTTAATAATTAAGATCAATCACTCCAATCAGTGCCATAACCTCTCCCTACTCACCCCCCTCCCTGTTTTTTTGCCTGTTTACACAATGGCATTAAAAGGCTGAAACCTCTAGGTGTCATTTAGAATTTAAGAGAAATATATTGCACAGTGGAAGCATGCATTTTAGGGTACTAAAATGAGAACCTAGAGGTATGACGATCTGAAGTATGAAGTAACACTGAGTGATTCAGATTTAATCGTGAGAGCCAGCATCTCCACTCCCTCCAGTTTATTACATGAATGCTGACTAGGGACCAGCAGCATTATATATTATGCACAGATTTAGGTTTTATACGGCATCCTTTAAGGCAGTACAGTCTTATCCCTTTCAAGTCTCTGATGATCCAGTTAAATCATAAGCCATTTGTGTCAGCTGATGAATTGCTATTTAGAGTTAGCTCTGGCCATCCTATCTTTTAAGTAAGGTGAACTATTAACTGGGCCATTTAAAATTTTGACCACGAGGAAGAATTTCCCTTCTGGGCTATTTCTATCAAACATAACACGATCCTCAACGTTTGGCACGGGCCATCCTATCATTCAGAACTATCTATAATCCGGGCTCAGACATTATCCTCCAGTTCATATGTTTTGAATCAACCATGAAGCTGACTTAGAAAAAAACAGCTCAAGTTATAACCGTCCCCTTTTAAGCCTGCACCCTGCCTGACAAGAGTGAGCTGGTGTTCTCGGTCCATATTACTGGGGGTAATGTTTGTTGTCAGAGTCAGTTCAAAAAAGGCCCTTAAGAAATGGCACACTGCGTACACGGGGTGAGCGGTGAGAAAAAAGAGGATTTTACTCCAGGGCAGGGGGATGAGAAGGGTGTGGGCAGGATTGTATACTGAAATGCTTACCCGGGGCAGTTGATAATATAAATTAGTGCCTCTATCATAGCTTCCAGATGGCAGAGAATAGTGAACACCCTGTTCACTTAAGAGCTCATTCAACTATTAGTCCTCCTTAAAGGAACCACAGTTTTGTTCGGATATCCAGCTTCCGCCACAGTCACGTGACTCATGGGAAACTGGGTCTGATTGGTTCAGGAATATTTGGAGACTTAATATTGTGATTAAGTCTGCTTGTGAGCTCATGGAAATATTTCTTCACTCCTAGGAGAGCAGAAAAATCATCTCAGCTTCCTCTGGGCACTGTTACATAGATATGCTGCCGAGTTTTCTGAAGTTACCCATCTCAAAAGGTAGCCAGCTTTGTGGAATGAAGATGGAGAGCTGGAAAGAAACTATGTCCCTGACATCACTGAGCTATTTAAATGCCTCACCCTGAAGCCCTCCTGCAGTCTCTCTGAGCTTTGTGATATATAGTATAATGTATTTACTTATTTTTTAATACACTTTGAGGTGGAGATTCTGCCACTTGTGGGTGAAAGCATATTAACTGACAGGCTGGGAGATGAAATATCTTGTCTTATTGGCTTTCATGAGTGGAGGCAGATCTTTTCCTCTCAAGACTTATATTACTAGTCATGGGATACAAGTATGAACAATTCAGAACCTAAGCCTCTATTACAAAGATGTCCTGTTCTTGCTCTGCACATTGAATCTCTAGGAGCAACACAAGAGAGGCTTTACATGGGCAGTCCTTCTTGATTCTGTCCTCCAAAAGATATGAGTAAGAGCCTCTTTGTGGCTCGTGGTTCAGTATTAATCACAGGCAGGGGGATAATTATAAGGTTGGATTTACAGGAAAAAAAAATGTATTTAAAAGTAATGTGATAAATTTCTTCTCAGTTAAATTAGGGATTTTAATTAATTGCTAATCAGCAAACAGTACTGTCAAGGCTATGCTATCTTTTGTCATCCAGAAAGCCACACGGGTGTTTCTGTTTGAAGAAAGCATGTGACTAAGACACTGTAAAACTATTTCTTTAATAGGTGCATTTCATATCAAGTGGCATATGCATTTGCTGGGTGTGGAAAGATATGAGGGAAAAAATAGGTGTAAAACAATAACTGCATAGAATTTCTTGGGAAAATTAAGACATACTGTTGACTATAGGAAGCTTATAAATCGGTAACTACTGTCAAAATACATTATCAATTGGCAGACTATATCTAGCTTTATGAATCTAGAATATATAGGATTTTGAAGAAACAATTTCTCAATAAACTTTGAAAAAGTTTTTTTACTAGGACTAAAAACTTACCCTAGAAGAAAAATCAAGATGTAACAATAAGCAGTCTCTAATTTAGAGGAATTGCCCATGAACTACTCATTTCGTATCATCCATGATGAAGAAGAATAAATGGTACCAATGAAAGAGAATTTAGTTCTTGTACCAGATATGTAACTCAGATGAATGCAAAATAGTACCTCAGAGAAAATAATCTGCTATATGTCTATTGGTAGGAGAAAGAAACTGGGGTTGGGTGAGCACTGAAAGAGACCCTTGTGTGAAACCAGGAAGAAAATTAAATGGGAAATTAAAGAAGATATTGGTCAGGACCACTGGGAAATTTATTTTAAAAGACTATTCTAATAGGGTTATTTTCTTTCTAAACTAGAAATAAAGCATTGAATTTAGCACACCCCAATTTCAAAGGAATTTTAGTACACTCACTTATATTTGGAGATAAGGACTATTTAGTAAATTGAACCTGAGAAAACTAAAAGCAATAAAACAAAATGATACAGACAAAAAGTGATATAAGGGCATACCTACAATAGTGCATACAAATACTAAAACAAAAAGATTGCTTAAATAGTTCAAAATATAGGATTAACCATTGCCAAAATAGTTATATTGGTAGTGCCAATTTTGAAAATTATTGATAATTTACAAGTATGTGTGCATGCTCAGTCAATTCAGTCATGTCCGACTCTTTGCGACCCTATGGACTGTAACCCATGAGATTCCTCTGTTCATGAGATTCTCCAGGCAAGAATACTGGAGTGGGTGGCCATGTCCTCCTCCAGGGGATCTTCCCAACCCAGGGATTGAACCCGTATCTCCTGCACTGCAGGTGGATTCTTCACCCACTGAGCCACCTGGGAAGCTCAAGAGTTTACATATTTTAGCAGAAACCTATATTTATATTGTGGATACAAGATAAAACAAAAAAAAATTTAATTCTTTTTAGTTTCATTTCTGCAATTATTACATTGTAATGTTTCCCTTTTTCTTTATCTGAGTCCATAAAATGCTATCCCACCAAAAAGAAGCTATCAGACCCAATATACTTTATTTAGATGTATCCATGTGTCGAAAATAGGAATACACTGGCCACTAGGAATAGACAAGCTCAGTCCATAAGCCAGGACTGAGTTAGAACCATCTTTCCATCCATTCATTCCACTATTAGAGACCTCTTCAAGTTTCTCTGCAGTTAGAGTAAACAAACATAACATCTTATCATTCTTGTCTAATAATCAGATTTCTATATCTTTGCCCCCATCACCTTCTTCCAGAAGGTATTCTTTATTTCTTTAGCCATAATATTAGCATTAAAACTCAGAAACATATTTAGATATGCCAAAACAGCATTACTGTGTATGCTTTTAGCTTCTGGCCTGAACTCTCCTCAACATGATTTTATAAGCTAATTGGGTCCACTACACTTGAAGTGTCAGGCTGATTGCTGTGGTCAGTATTGGCCTCAACAAGAGGCTTTATAGTTTCCCATTACTGGGTACAATCTCTCACAAGTCCTTATTTTAGTCTCCTAAGGGAAGTGGGTTCTAGGGAATCACTAATCATTGCAGATCTCTATCCCCACGGCTAATTCAGAAATCTGAAGTTTGCAGACAACTTACCCTCTGGTCTACCAATTTTATTCTCTATTTCTCCACATTATTTTATAAGGTAGAAATCACACTCCTCTAAGTTGGAAAAAAGTAAATGGCACTCAGAATGTTTCCCCAGCGTGTAGAAAGCTTGAAACATTTGCAGGCCTTAATCTCTCAAAGCAAATCATGTTATCATAAAAAAATATTTGACACAGAAAAGTCCTGTCTAAGGCAGATCAATTTAGCAAATTTATAAGCTCCACGAGGGCAGGGATCATTGTATGTTTTATGACTGCAGTTACATCTCCATGTTTAAAGAGTGCCTGGCACAGAGGTGCCAATAAATATTTGTTTAACAAATGGGTGGATAAATAAATCTCCATGTTTATCTACCATTAACTCAGCACTTGATTTCTGCCTCAATCTGATCTCCATTAGACTCAGTATGAACCAATTTCCACTTCTGAATTGTTAACTATGATCAGCAGAAGCTGTCTCTTCTAGTATATCTCTATACTTAATAACCCTTAGATTAATTTGACCTTTGTCTTTTCCTCAAGTGATTTTCATAATGCTGTACACATTCAGTTCAGTTCAGTCAGTTCAGTCACTCAGTCACATCTGACTCTTTGCAACCCCATGAACTGCAGCATGCCAGGCCTCCCTGTCCATCACCAACTCCAGGAGTTCACTCAGACTCACGTACATCGAGTCAGTGATGCCATCCAGCCATCTCATCCTCTGTTGTCCCCTTCTCCTCCTGCCCTCAATCCCTCCCAGCATCAGAGTCTTTTCCAATGAGTCAACTCTTCGCTTCAGGTGGCCAAAGTACTGGAGTTTCAGCTTTAGCATCATTCCTTCCAAAGAAATCCCAGGGCTGATCTCCTTTAGAATGGACTGGTTGGATCTCCTTGCAGTCCAAGGGACTCTCAAGAGTCTTCTCCAACACCACAGCTCAAAAGCATCAATTCTTCAGGGCTCAGCCTTCTTCACAGTCCAACTCTCACATCCATAC
Source organism: Bos indicus (assembly GCF_029378745.1). NCBI lineage: Eukaryota > Metazoa > Chordata > Mammalia > Artiodactyla > Bovidae > Bos > Bos indicus. The sequence continues at coordinate 125,579,731 of NC_091789.1, read as the reverse complement.
ATGACCACTGGAAAAACCATAGCCCTAGATGGACATTAGTTGGCAAAGTAATGTCTCTGCTTTTGAATATGCTATCTCGGTTGGACATAACTTTCCTTCCAAGGAGTAAGCGTCTTTTAATTTCATGTTAGGAGATACAAAAAAAAAAACTGTCAATAAATCTGAATGAATGTATGATATTTCTGACTGGCTGAGAGCCGTCAAGTTTGTGGAACAAATTCTTTAGACTCTGAGTTCCATTTGTTTGTCTTGTACAATTTTTTTTTTCTATTCATTTCCCCAGTCCAAAGGAAATGATCAATAAATTCTATATTGGCTGTTTAAGAACAAACTATGAATAAATTAGGAGTTTGGGATTAATACATACATACTACTATATATTAAATAAATAACAAGGACCTACTGTAAGCACAGGGAGCTATACTCAATATCTTGCAAACACCTGTAATGGAAAAGAATCTGAAAAAAGAATATATACATATATATATATAATTGAATTTTTAAAAAAGCAATCCAAGGTTATTTAACATATTCTATTTTTAGAAAACTTTGCTCTTCTTACCTTACCTAACACAGTTATGTAGTTTGCTTTCTAACAGCATTTATGGATTTTATAAAGATTTTCTGATTCTACACCATTAAGGCAATTATCACAGTTTTAATTTTTCTTCCTTTCTAGTAAATTTATAACTGTTTTCCCCCACCCCAGAAACTCAACATGACATATTTCACTTTGAAATTGAATATGAACCAACATGATATGTATGTTTCACATCTTTCACGTTGACGGTTTTAACCTAACTTACCATCTCTCTAGGCAACGTAGTTTGAAATAAATTATATGCCAAAGATAAACAACACTATATTAAATGAATAGATGAAAAGAATTGTATAAGCTCAGATACAATATGCATGAAACCAATAAGCAGTATATGGGACAACTATCACATCAAAGAGAATAGAAAAAAGATAAATCCTTAAACTCATAGTATAATCTCAAATCTATCAAATAAAGACAGACAGAAATGTCACATATAAACACATAGACAAGACAATGACGTTTTAATATAGTAGCATATATTATATATTGAATACAATGGAATACATTTTTATAGGAGGTCAACAGAATCTCAATACTTTGTTCTAAAATATGAAATTGCAATCCAATCGAAAAAAAACTTTTTTGGTAAGTTAATTCCATTAAAGGTAAGAAACACTTCAAACATTTCTTAATTTTTGAAGTTCAGGTTCAGATCATAAAAAACTAATTTTGCTACAGGATAGTATTTTTAGATTGATTGCTTGTAATCCATTATAACATTGCTATGGTGGGCTTCCCTGGTGGCTCAGATGGTAAAGCGTCTGCCTGCAATGCGAGAGACCTGGGTTCGATTCCTGGGTCAGCCAGATCCCCTGGAGAAGGAAATGGCAATCCAATCCAGCACTCTTGCCTGGAAAATCCCATGGATGGAGGAGCCTGATAGGCTACAGTCCATGGGGTCGCAAAGAGTCGGAGACGACTGAGTGATTTCACTTTCACTTTCATGGTGTATTCTCTGTGTGCGTATGTTCAGTTCAGTACAGTCTCCCTGTTGTGTCTGACTCTTTGCGACCCCATGGATTGCAGCAGACCAGGCTTCCCTGACCATTACCAACTCCTGGGGCCTGCTGAAACTCAGGTCTACCGAGTCAATCTCAATCTCCTGTGTATGTGGGTGGATACAATTTGTTTGGGGTTAGGTCTATTTCTTAACAATTTTATTTTTAAACTCATCCTTTTCCCATTTGGGAAGTTTTTGTGTAATAAAATTTATGGCATATCAGATTTGATAAAATTTTCAAGCTAAAACACTATAAATTTTCACAAAAACATGTAGTTTCATCCCTTTTCATTGTCTACTTAATATTTTTATTTACTAAACCATCACTTCATGGGAAATAGATGGGGAAACAGTGGAAACAGTGTCAGACTTTATTTTTGGGGGGCTCCAAAATCACTGCAGATGGTGATTGCAGCCATGAGATTAAAGATACTCACTCCTTGGAAGAAAAGTTATGACCAACCTAGACAGCATATTAAAAAGCAGAGACATTACTTTGCCAACAAAGGTCCGTCTAGTCAAGGCTATGGTTTTTCCAGTAATCATGTATGGATGTGAGAGTTGAACTATAAAGAAAGCTGAGTGCCAAAGAATTGATGCTTTTGAACTGTGGTGTTGGAGAAGACTCTTCAGAGTCCCTTGGACTGCAAGGAGATCCAACCAGTCCATTCTGAAGGAGATCAGTCCTGGGTGTTCTTTGGAAGGAAGATACTAAAGCTGAAAGTCCAGTACTTGGGCCACCTCATGCGAAGAGTTGACTCATTGGAAAAGACCCTGATGCTGGGAAGAATTGGGGGCAGGAGGAGAAGGGGACGACAGAGGATGAGATGGCTGGATGGCATTACTGACTCAATGGACTTGAGTCTGAGTGAACTCCGGGAGTTGGTGATGGACAGGGAGGCCTGGTGTGCTGCGATTCATGGGGTCACAAAGAGTCGGACACAACTGAGCGACTGAACTGAACTGACTGAAACCAGTATCACTATCCGTGTTTGGGAGAATTATACCTTTTTTTTTTTTTTTTAAGAAGCAGAGATAATTTGCATAAAATACTTAAATAGTTACACCTTTAGATCATTTTCATGTGTCAAGCACCATACTAAATATTTTATACACATTTTTCAATGATCAGAAAAGTTGGTGATGTGATTCCATTGCCTAAGATAAGTAAACTGAGAGCACACAACTTGTACTTGAGAAGTTTGATACAGATTTGTGTTGTTCTGACTCCTCTGTAAGAACTGCTCTTCAATTCAAATTGTGATCCTCTGACCAGAGAGGGTTGTTGTCAGCCCTTGCCTATTCTATTCTGCTTGGCTGTCTGAGTCAAATACAAGTAGACATGCTTCCTAAAATCTTCCTCCTTAGTCAAAATGACATATGTCTATATATAGATATATAAATTCAATCATTTATATCTGTTATTCAACCATATATAGAGACTGAGATTCAGAGAGACAGAGGGAAAGAGAACATTACAAATAACTAAAATATTCCGGGTGACAACACTAGGCAGTGAGTTAAATTTTTATTCCTGAGTCCTAACTGGGAAGAGTCTTATATGTTTCTCTGGTTCTTTCCATTAAAAATACCACTTTCAGGGACTTCCTTGATGGTACAGAGGTTAAGACTTTGCCTTCCAATGCAGGCGGAATGGGTTTGATCCCTGGTTGCGGAGCTATTCTTCAGGCCTTGAGGCCCAAAAAAACCAAATCATTAAAAAAAAAAAAAAAAGGAGCGATATTGTAACAAATTGAATAAAGACTTTAAAAAACAAACAACAACAACAAAGAATACCTCTTTTAGATTGGCAGTCCTCTGAGCTAAGCACTGCCACAGTGCATGATTATAATCTCAATGCTTCTTTTAATTTCCTGTTTTTAAATACCTTCCCCACCTTCCCCTAGAAGGCAGGCACTTGGGAGTTCAACTTGGTAACTGTTTCCTGCATCCTTTTTGTTGCACAGTTCTCTCAAAAGGTAACAGAAAAATATGTGTAAGTTACAAGGTCAATACCCTCCTCTCCACAAACCACCAACTGATTCAGTGTCCACTGCAGCATGTGTTTTCTATTCCACAGAATCAAAAAGAGAAAGGTCGCTGAGAGCAGTGAGAAGACTTACACTAACACCCAGAGGGGGGATGGAGAACCCAGAAAAATAAAGGTAGATGGTGTTAATAAAATTTCTCCCACATCAACTTGGCTAATGTATTGCTAATTATAATGTATGCGAAGAGTTCATCAGTTTGTGATCAAAGTTTTATTTTTTACAGGGGAGAAGTGACATGTAATAAAAAAGTCACTACTTAGGAAACATGTAGTTTATTGCTGCATAACCTAGATGTCATCACCATCAACATTTTTATATATATTAAGCAGCGGGTCAAGTTACTGCTCTATATTTTTGGACACCTGGAAAATGGGAAAAAAATCACTGTCTACTCATAGAATCATTAATGAATATAAGAGAGGGAAATCCATTTCAGGTGTATTTATTTTACCCACCTTTCAATTTGTTTACACACTCCTTTCAACTTGTTCTTCGCTATACTCTGCAGAGTTCATTTCCCCCCATTGCTACCTCTAAGGCTTGAAAGTGGGAAGCCAAATGAATCAATAAATACAGAGTAGCATCTGCCCACAAGGCCACGGCTACTCTGGATTAGCTCTTCTAATTGCAAGTAAGCCTTGCCTGCATGCATCTCTAGGATGAATAAACACAGTGGAACTCACAGAAAGTTTTCCAGAGAGGAATCAGGATTCACTAAAGCCTGAGATCATTTAACCCCAGGCCACGTTTAAAGCTAATCATTCATCACTTTCAATGGAATGTAAAGAAGACTGGGGCTTCCCTGGTAGCTCAGCTAGTAAAGAATCCACCTGCAATGCAGGAGACCCTGGTTCAATTCCTGGGTTGGGAAGATCCCCTGGAGAAGCGATAGGCTACCCACTCCAGTATTCTTGGGCTTCCCTGGTGGCTCAGACAGTAAATATTATCTGTTTCATCGACTTCACTAGAGCCTTTGACTGTGTGGATCGTGACAAACTGTGGAAAGCTCTTAAAGAGATGGGAATACCAGACCATCTTACCTATATCCTGAGAAACCTGTATGCAGGTCAAGAATTAACAGTTAGAACCCTGCATGGAAGAACTGATCGGTTCAAGATCAAGAAAGGAGTACAAAAAGGCTGTCTGCTGTCACCCTATTTGTTTAATCTATATGCAGAGCACATCATGAGAAATGCTGGGCTGGATGACAAGCTGGAATCAAGACAGGTGGGAGAAACATCAACAACCTCAGATATGCAGATAATACTGCTCTAATGGCAGAAAGTGAAGAGGAAATAGCCTCTTGATGAGGGTGAAGGAGGAGAGTGAAAGAACTGGCTTAAGACTAAATATTAAAAAAAAAAAAAAAAAAACTAAGATCATGGCATCCAGCCCCATTACTGCATGGCAAATAGAAGGGGAAAAAGTGGAAGTAGTGAGATTTCTTCTTCTTGGGCTCTAAAATCAATGCGGATGGTGACTGCAGCCATGAAATCAGATGATTACTTCTTGGCAGGAAAGCAATTATAAACCTAGACAGTATGTTGGAAAGTAGAGACATTACTCTGCCAACAAAGGTCCATATAGTCAAAGCTATGGTCTTCCCAGTGGTCATGTACAGTTGTGAGAGCTGGACTTTGAAGAAGACAGAGCACTGAAGAATTGATGCCTTCAAAATGTAGTGCTAGAGAAGACTCCTGAGAGTCCTTTGGACTGCAAGGAGATCAACCCTGAATATTCACTGGAAGGACTCATGCTGAAGCTGAAGCTCCAGTATTTTGGTCATCTGATGAGAACAGCTGAGTCATTGGAAAAGTCCCTGATGCTGGGAAAGATTGAGGGCAGAAGAAGAAGAGGGTGTCAGAGGATGAGATGGCTGCATGCCAATGCAATGAACATGAACTTGGGCAAACAGACAGGAAGGCCTAGCATGCTGCACTCCACGGGGTTGCAAAGAGTAGGATATGACTGTGCAGCTGAACAACAAAGAAGACTGGCTTCCTTTATTTACCACGGAGGGGAAATCACTGCAGAAATCCACAGAGTGATTGCCTCTGCTCATAAATAGCAAGTCAATGGGAGTCTCATAGACTACAAGGGTTACTCTGTCACAACTTTCTCAGTAAATAGCTTTCTCAAGGGGTGTTATCAGAGACTGTGAAAGAAAATATGTTATCAGAAATGAGGTGGCTTTATGAAAGGATTTGAGACAGCCAAGTTTTCTTCTCATGGGGGTGTGATGCATTGATAAGCATTAGACTAGGCAAACATAGACCATGGAGCTGTCTTTGAAAGTAATGCATATGTATAAGGGGATGGAAATTTGTTACCTAAAAATTTTAAAAACCGTAAGTAGATAGAACTGAAGAGTGGAAAAAACAATGTATCATAATCCTAGTGAGGGCTGTAGTATAATTCACATGCAAAATGAACTGCTAGTGACAACATTCTGGTAAGTCCAGGAACTCTTTAAGGATGATGCAGTGGCTAGAGAGGGGTATAAAGGGAAAATGACAAAGGGACTTCCCTGGTGGTTCAGTAGTTAAGACGCAGCACTGCCACTGCATGGGGTATGGGTTCAATCCCTGGTCAGGGAACTAAGATCCCGCATGCCGTGTGGTCTTTCTGGCAAAGAATAGAAGGGGAAAAAAAAGGAGGCTGATGGAGGAAAGATAACCTCTCACTTATATTTGGAAAGCCTTGAAATTTCTTACTATTTGCAAATGAGAAAATATATCAATATCAGAAATAAACTGGGCAAACATCATGTCTGCTCTATATGCCTGATGGTTTTATTTGTCTGAGTTGCAGCAAAAAAAAAGTACTCCATTCCTTGTTGCTATTCACCAAGGGTACATTTTCTTAATCTGCTGTAGACGGAATCAAATTTGTTGCTCCCTCACAAACCTAAATCTTGTCTTTCTGATGTGGTCCCAAGTGTGTGATATTTCTGGTTCTCAAACATATTCATGCCTTGTGCACTTTCCACAAAACCATGGGATCAAACCCTTAATCTCCCCAAACAAAAATGCCCTTTAATACTTTTTTCAGTCTGCCACTTTTCATATATCAGGAAAAACAAACATGCAAGCAAAACAAAAGGTGATAAATGGCCACATGTTGCCAGTGTTTTATGAGATCTGCCTGCATTAAACATTTGACATTTCATCTCACCTCTACTATTTATTAGACCCACGAATCAATATTTATGTTATGTTAGGTGATGTTTAACAAATCTTTGATGGAATCACTTTTTGCAGAAATGTTTCTTGAAATGGTGGGATACTGGCCTGCATATAATGATTTGCTCTCTGGTTTTTAGATGTTCATAAAACATAAGTTTAACAGTCAAGATTTCAACATGTCCTTAATCACAGTTCTCTTTCTCATATGGATTAAATTGAGGCATTTAATAAAATTTATCTTGTCCTTTCACATTGATGAATTTTAATTATATGTATTTAATTATATTTATATACATTTAATTATAACAACTATGGCGTAGTGCTTTTTGTTTCCTATAATGAATTTTCTACTGTTGTCACTGCTTCTATGTCGACACAGTCTTTTTATTGAAAATATCTCAACTTTTACATCCAACAATATTTTTTCAAAGTATATCACTGCCTAATTTTATTTAACACAATAGTCCTGGTGGTCTTTTCTGCTGCTATATGTAAATAATGCTACTTGGAAAGCCAATGTAAATGTATATATCTATGTATTAAATTGTTTTTAATCTATACATTTAGATGTATAAACACAGATATAACATAAATATCATTAATGAAATCACCTCATAGATAGGGAATTATCTATGTCTCAAACAAATAGGGATCTTATTTTCTCAGGTAACTCAAAGCAGGGAGAGCTGGAATTCGAGAATGATGTAGTTCTTTAAGAAAGATAGCAAGTGTACAACAGTTTTCTAGCTTCCTTCCTCATTATGCTTATCATATGACCTTTTAAGTCATGGTTGTAATATACCAACTCCACTGTATCAAATATCAAGACTTTGCTCAAGGCAGGAAGATGAAAAAGGGCAGAGGAAAAACAAATTGAAGGGATATTGAATCTGCCCCCTTTCATTAGGAAAATTAGAGATTTATTCAAAGCCCAACACACTTGATTTCTCTTTATCTCTCACTGACCAGAACCTTATCTGCAAAGGAACTATGAAGAGGAGAGTATTTTTAACCAGAGGCAATAATACCTCACACATTTCGACCTCAAAGAGCATTAGCATTAATAAAAGTGAAGTGAATGTGGGGTAGGCAATTTAAAAGGTCTGCAGGATGGATAAAGAGCTCAGATGCCCAGAGATATATCTAGGCTTCTCCTGACATACCCCTATTTTGAGTAAATATATTTTGATTTCTGTCCATTTTTTCATTTCAACAGAAAGCCATATAATTTGCAATTTACTCTGCTGGCACTACTACATACATTGTGTAAGACATTATTTTTTTTTTCCTGCCACGAAGGATCTTATGCACTAGTAATAAAGATGGCTAATAATGATTTCATATTATACAAAATTTAATGTATTTGCATACACCTGTGTGTCTGTGTATATATGTAAAAACACAGAGACAGAAATAGAGAAACTGAGAGAGAGAGAGATCAATGGGTCTTAGATTCCTTAGAAGGAATAGGTGGGTTCCACTTCACTCTCTGTCCCAGCTTATACACTTTACTAAGGTTTCAAGCTGTGGTCTTTGATACGGACTCCCTCATATGTATGAAGGAGAAGTCTGGAGGAATCTCAGAGTTTTGGAAATTCTCTTCAAATTTTTCCTTTTTTGTTTTCTTTTTCTTTATTTTTTATTTATTTGGAGGCTAATTACTTTACAATATTGTACTGGTTTGCCATACATTGACATGAATCCTCCAGGGGTGTACATGTGTTCCCCATCCTGAACCCCCCTCCCACCTCCCTCCCTATCCCATCCCTCTGGGTCATCCCAGTGCACCAGCCCCAAGCACCCTGTCTCATGCATTGAACCTGGACTGGCGATCTGTTTCACATATGATAATATACATGTTTCAATGCCATTCTCCCAAATCATCCCACCCTCGCCCTCTCCCACAGAGTCCAAAACTGTTCCATACATCTGTGCCTCTTTTGCTGTCTCGCATACAGGGTTATCATTACCATCTTTCTAAATACCATATATATGCATTAGTATACTGTATTGGTGTTTTTCTTTCTGGCTTACTTCACTCTGTATAATAGGCTCCAGTTTCATCCACCTCATTAGAACTGATTCAAATGTATTCTTTTTAATGGCCAAGTAACATTCCATTGTGTATACGTACCACAGCTTTCTTATCCATTCATCTGCTGATGGACATCTAGGTTGCTTCCATGTCCTGGCTATTATAAACAGGGCTGAAATGAACATTGGGGTACACGTGTCTGTTTCATTTCTGGTTTCCTTGGTATGTATGCCCAGCAGTGGGATTGCTGGGTCATATGGCAGTTCTATTTCCAGTTTTTTAAGGAATCTCCACACTGTTCTCCATAGTGGCTGTACTAGTTTGTAAGAGGGTTCCCTTTTCTCCACACCCTCTCCAGCATTTATTGCTTGAAGACTTTTGGATAGCAGCCATTCTGACTGGTGTGAAATGGTACCTCTTTGTGGTTTTGATTCGCATTTCTCTGATAATGAGTGATGTTGAGCATCTTTTCATGTGTTTGTTAGCCATCTGTATGTCTTCTTTGTAGAAATGTCTGTTTAGTTCTTTGGCCCATTTTTTGATTGGGTCGTTTATTTTTCTAGAATTGAGCTGCAGGAGTTGCTTGTGTATTTTTTAGATTAATTCTTTGTCAGCTGCTTCATTTGCTATTATTTTCTCCCATTCTGAAGGCTGTCTTTTCACCTTGCTTATAGTTTCCTTTGTTGTGCAAAAGCTTTTAAGTTTAATTAGGTCCCATTTGTTTATTTTTGGTTTTATTTCCAATACTCTGGGAGGTGAGTCATAGAGGATCCTGCTGTGATTTATGTCGGAGAGTGTTTTGCCTATGTTTTCCTCTTGGAGTTTTATAGTTTCTGGCCTTATGCTTAGATTTTTAATCTATTTCGAGTTTATTTCTGTGTATGGTGTTAGAAAGTGTTCTAGTTTCATTTTTTTACAAGTGATTGACCAGTTTTCCCAGCACCACTTATTAATTTCTCCATTGTATATTTTTGCCTCCTTTGTCAAAGATAAGGTGTCCATAGGTGTGTGGATTTATCTCTGGGCTTTCTATTTTGTTCCACTGATATATATTTCTGTCTTTGTGCCAGTACCATACTGTCTTGATGACTGTGGCTTTGTAGTAGAGCCTGAAGTCAGGCAGGTTGATTCTTCCAGTTTCATTCTTCTTTCTCAAGATTGCTTTGGCTATTCGAGGTTTTTTGTATTTCCATACAAATTGTGAAATTATTTGTTCTAGTTCTGTGAAAAATACCGTTGGTAGCTTGATAGGGATTCAATTAAATCTATAGATTGCTTTGGGTAGCATACTCATTTTCAATATATTGATTGTTCTGATCCATGAACACGGTATATTTCTCCATCTCTTTGTGTCCTCTTTGATTTCTTTCACCAGTGTTTTATAGTTTTTTATATATAGGTCTTTTGTTTCTTTAGGTAGATATATTCCTAAGTATTGTATTCTTTTTGTTGCAATGGTGAATGAAATTGTTTCCTTAATTTCTCTTTCTGTTTTCTCATTGTTACTGTATAGGAATGCAAGGGATTTCTGTGTGTTGATTTTATATCCTGAAACTTTACTATATTCGTTAATTAGCTCTAGTAATTTTCTGGTGGAGTCTTTAGGGTTTTCTATGTATAGGATCACATCATCTGCAAACAGTGAAAGTTTTACTTCTTCTTTTCCAATCTGGAGTCCTTTTATTTCTTTTCCTGCTCTGATTGCTGTGGCCAAATCTTCCAAAACTATATTGAATAGTAGTGGTGAGAGTGGGCACCCTTGTCTTGTTCCTGACTTTAGGGGAAATGCTTTCAGTTTTTCACCATTGAGGATAACGTTTTGCTGTGGGTTTGTCATATATAGCTTTTATTATGTTGAGGTATGTTCCTTCTATTTCTGCTTTCTGGAGGGTCTTTTTTTTATCATAAACGGATGTTGAATTTTGTCAAAGGTTTTCTCTGCATCTATTGAGATAATCATATGGTTTTTATTTTTCAATGTGTTAATGTGGTGTATTACATTGATTTGCAGATATACTTTGTTTTCTTGATTTCTAGTTTGCCCTTATCTTTCCTCTTGCCCTTTATCCCCATCTGAGTATCTTGACAAAGGATACTTTGACAGCTCCTATGCATCAACTGTATGATAGACCTTCTGATTGATTTGTTCCATTCTGCCCTGATGCTAACAATGAAGAAATTACTTTGATGCCCTGCCCCCCATCTCCTTGGCTCTACTTTCTTTTATTTGGGCCATAGATAGAGATGGTGAGTAATTGCTTAGAAAATGTAAAGGTAAACTACCAATGACCCACCAAAAATGAGTTAGCAGACTTTCCTGGAGGTCAAGTGGTTAAGACCTTGCCTTCCAATGCAGGGTGCGTGGATTCGCTCTCTGGTTAGGGAGTAAGGATTCCACATGCCTCATGGCCAAAAAAATAAAATACTAAACAGAAGCAGTATTGTAAAAAAGTGTATAAGACTTTAAAAATGGTCCACATCAAAAAAAAAAAATCCTTTTTCAAAAAAAGTGACTTAGTAAAGTGCTCAATAGGAAAACAATCCATTGATAAGGCCAATTTATTTTGGTCTTATCAGCAACTTTACCTCAAATTCCATGGTTTTATCTCACTCACTTTGCCTTCTCGGATAGAGTGGGCCCTGACGATCATACTATCTTAAAATGCCATCCTTCCTTAACTTCCATAACCATTATATGTCCCAGAATTTCTAAGTACCTCTTCATTTGTATAATTTTTATCATTGTCTCTCTCCTTAGATTTAGGTAAATGATGATACAAGACTGTTCTCAGTCTCTTTTTAAGTTTTGTCAGTAGATTCTTCACTGGAAATTTCATTCACTTCATGGCAGTTCAGAAATGAAGTGCCTGCCAGGCCCCTGCTTTCAGTTGGGCCTGTGCACACTTTTGCAGTCCCAGGCACTTACATGCAACCAGCATTCTATGAAAACTCTAGAGTTAACAAGGGTCCTGGGGCATTTAAAATCCCAAATCTCATGGTCTCTGAAGCAATCCCTGTGTAAAGGGCATTGAATTAAGTGGCTGAAAACTCCCATTTGTTTAAAGTGCTCTCTAGGGAGTCAGTTACATTATGGCTTGGAAATGTGATCTGGCAGGTAGTTGCCGAGCAACAAGGTCTGGAATCAGCTATGGATGACACAAACTTCCATTAAACTTTGCTAACAACTCCTAGGAGTATAGAGCATATATATTGTGAGATTGGATTCTAGTTAAAAATGTTAATAACTGTTTAGATTGGGTTATCTGTACTAATGCTATTTTATATTGCAAAATAGTATTTGTTAAGATATTTATTTATTCATTCAGCAATTGTCCTGACCCCAGCTATTTGGATATTGTGAATTGCAATTCAGGGTGGGAAAATATAGGCTGATAAGGACCAATTTAAATTGGGCCATTTGAACACTATACTATTACAGCCCAATTAAAGCTCTAAAATAGATTGATTTCTCACAAAAGTCTTTCCTACTTACAGGCTCAGAAAATCGAGTTTCTTGTTTACTTATTTACCTCACAATGTCTTTTGGATTAATAATTAAGGGTGAAAATGGTTTTAGGTTGTGTGTGGTCAATTTTATACACCATAATATTATGTCAGAATTTTACTGAGTTTTCCCACAATTCCACTACTCATGCTTTCTTTTTTTCTGCTGAAATTAGTGCATACATTTCCGTTTAAGTGTGGAAAAAAATTTTTAATGGTCATTGAATTTTATTTCCCAAAAATCCACAGGCTCTTTCATTTCTTCAACAATCCTTGGATAGGGTCAAAATACCCTGGTTAGCCATTTGTTGTCATTGTGAATGTCCCTCAGTTGTCCAACTCTTGGCAACCCCATGGACTGTAGCCCACCAGGCTCTTCTGCCCATGGGATTCTCCAGGCAAGAATACTGGAGTGGGTTGCCATGCCCTCCTCCAGGGGATCTTCCTGACCCAGGGATCAAACCCAGGTCTCCTGTACTACAGGCAGATTCTTTACTGTTTGAGCCACCAGGGAAGCCATATGCTCATAAATTTGTTAAAGCTCAAGTTCACCAAAGATTTACATCATCAATTGCCAATTAAAGAAAAAAGTACCTCAGAAAGAAGGAAGCAATACAAGTGAACATTCTTGATTGCCCACAACAGAAACCTACCTTGGCTATCTTAAGCATAATAAGAATTTATTGGAAGAAAATCAGACAGTTCACAGGCCTCCCTGAAAATGTTCAGGAGCAGTTGGGAACAGGAGCTGAGGGACACAAGATATGGCCAATGCCATGTCCCAGAAATCCCACTGATGCTCACCACCAATGTTGCTGCACTATCCTCTCTGCACATATCCACTGAGATGCTGAACTTCCCAGCCTCCAAAACCTCACACCTCATTGCTCCAATGCGTTCTTAAATTCACTGCAACTTCCACACACCTAATTTCTCATTTACAATGTGCCTTGTGCACCAATTTCAAGACACAAATCAGAGTCAGGGAGCATAAAGGACAGCAACTAAGTGATGCCACTAAATACTAGTGACTAGAAATAACAAGAAAAGATATAATATTCCTGTTGGAGTCCATTTATGTTGGAGGGGTAAATAGATTCTGGGAAATCCAAATGTTAAATGTTTTTAAATTTTTTCTGTCCATAAAACGTGATGCATTTTCTCACAAAATTGATTTAATATACCTAAACAATTATTCTATTTGTAACTAATGGGTTAATGAAGTAACTCTGATGCTGTTTTCAAAGCTACTTTGACTTCCACCTTGTTTATGAGGAAATATTTAATCTGTGTTGATGTTAACAGAAGTGAAATTTAGCCTTTAGTATGTAATCAAAACTAATTCCTGAAATCACTCTTCTTTTTGCAATCATGGAAACCATGTTAGCTTTTTCAAATAACAGGTTTGATGTTCAACTGTGATGCCATTAGTTACTACATAACACATAATCAGGTAACTACTATGGATGTTTATTATGTTGTCATAAATTCTATTTTTTCTCTCTGTGACTGTATAGCATTCTTTCAATGTATTTTACCTCACATCTCTTTCTAACTCTTATATGTAAGAAATTTTATGCTTTAGAAGAGTGAAAGTGATTTTGTGGTCATTACAGCACTCTTTCAATGGGTAGACATTTAAAAGTTTGTTCTATTAACTGTAGGGGAATTTTTGAACCAATAGTAATTTCAATTTGAAATGCAATTTATAATATCCAACAACTGATACTCTGCATTGCTTGTGATATAAGGAATGCATTCATAGTTCTATTATTGACTATTTTATGAATACCAAATGTGTATACCAATAATAAAATGAGGAAGATAAAAATATATATTATAGGTTAAACTCAAAGTAGATATGTATCTGTATTTTAAGCATAAATAATATTTTACAATTTTAGGGAAATTTGGGGAGAGGGATTTTTTTTTCCTATATAATGTTAAATAAATATGTTTATATGTATATGTTCATGGGTGTGTATAAAATATATAGTTTGTATACAAGAAGGGCTTCCCTGATAGCTCAGTTGGTAAAGAATCTGCTTGCAATGCAGGAGACCCAGGTTCGATTCCTGGGTCAGGAAGATCCCTTGGAGAAGGGAACAGCTACCCACTCCAGTATTCTGGCCTGGAGAATTATACAGTCCATGGGGTCACAAAGAGTCAGACATGACTGAGCAACTTTCATATGCAAGAAATTGTTTTAAGGATTAGATTTTACATATGTATGTAAATAGAGACAAATTTTCTTTACCTTCATAATTTTTATCCTTATTTCTGTTTCTTGCTTGCTAAAATTACTAAACACTTACTATTGTATATAGTCATGAAGTAAGTTTGTATTTTTCATCCTGAAATAAATGAAATTGTCATTTGTTTTCAAAATAATTTTAACATTTGTCCAAATAGTTTATATAAAGGACAGTGGAATTATCAAAGTATAGCTTGTAATTTATAACTAAAATTAGCTCCACATATGTACAAAGAAATAAATTGTAAAACATTATTAACATGACATAAATTGCAAAGAATCATTAACATGAAAAAAATTGCTAATAGAATATTGTCTATCAACCATGGCCAGGAATTACAAAAATCTCTCACTTTTTCCAGTTTGATGAAAAAGTGAAGAAAACGTCAGGAGAATATACTCATAGGAAATATTAGGTTGGCCAAAAACTTTGAATTTTTCCATAATGTTAGACTCAACTGAACTTTTTGGCCAACCCAATAAATACACATATACGTTACCTGATATAACTTTACTTATCATGGTACATATCTGAACTTCCCAGGTTAATAAAGCAAGTCTATAACTAACATTGAAAGCATTTATTTAGATATCAAAAAGCACTGTATGAAAAACTATCCATTGTTTGAGAATACAAACGATCAGTTTGATCAAATGGTCTCTACTCGTAATCTGTCCTTTAGGGAAGGCATAAAAATACACAACAAAACAACAACCGCAACTACAGCAAAGACGTCTGCTCCTTGATTTGGCCAATTGGTAAAAATCATCCCTTGATGATTTAATTATGGCAATTTAAGGCTAAAGATTCACAAAGTGAAAAGGAAAATGATACTACAATTGAGTAATTGATAAGATATTCAATGTAAATTAAATTCCTAAGAACCTATTCCTTAACTTCAATGGTTCAGTTCAGTTCAGTCACTCAGTCATGTCCTACTCTTTGCAACCCCATGGACTATAGCACGTCAGGCCTCCCTGTCCATCACCAACTCCTGGAGCTTGCTCAAACTCATGTTCATTGAGTCCATGATGCCATCCAACCACCTCATCCTCTGTCATCCCCTTCTCCTCCTGCCTTCAATCTTTCCTAGCATCAGAACTTTTCAAATGAGTCAGTTCTCCACATCAGGTGGCCAAAGTATTGGAGTTTCAGCTTCAACATCAGTCCTTTCAATGAATATTCAGGACTGATTTCCTTCAATGAATATTCAGGATTGATTTCCTTTAGGATGGACTAGTTGGATCTCCTTGCAGTCCAAAGGACTCTCAAGAGTCTTCTGTAACACCACACTTCAAAAGCATCAATTCTTTGGCACTCAGCTTTCTTTATAGTCCAACTCTCACATCCATACATGACTACTGGAAAAACCATAGCCTTGACTAGACGGACCTTGGTTGGCAAAGTAATATCTCTGCTTTTTAATAGGCTGTCTAGGTTGGTCATAACTTTCCTTCCAAGGAGTAAGCATCTTTTAATTTCATGGCTGCAGTCACCTTCTGCAGTGATTTTGGAGCCCCCCCAAAAAAGTCTGCCACTCTTTCCACTGTTCCCACATCTATTTTCCATGAAGTGATGGGACGGGATGCCATGATCTTAGTTTTCTGAATGATGAGCTTTCACTCTCCTCTTTGACTCTCATCAAGAGGCTCATTGGTACTTCTTCGCTTACTGCCATAAGGGTGGTGTCATCTGCATATCTGAGGTTATTGATATTTCTCCTGGCAATCTTGATTCCTGCTTGTGTTTCATCCAGCCCAGCGTTTCTCCTGAGGTACTCTGCATATAAGTTAAGTAAGCAGGGTGACAATATACAGCTTTGACATACTCCTTTCCCGATTTGGAACCAGTCTGTTGTTCCATGTAACTTTGCATAAAATGCCATAGTTCTATGTTCCGTTAACAGTGAGACATAGAAACAAAAACATCAGTTAAAGTGTATTCCACCTCAGAATTAGAAAAAAATGCCTTTTTAATTTTGTATTCATATGATTCTGTGTGTCTTTAACTTAAATATGTTCTTTGTGTGCACAAGTTCTCATAAAGGCTTCCCAGGTCACACTAATGGTAAAGAGCCCACCTGCCAATGCAGGAGACATAAGAGACATGGATTTGATCCCTGTGTTGGGAAGATCCCCTGGAGGAGGAAGTGGCAACCCACTCCAGTATTTTTGCCTAGAGAATCCCAGGGACAGAGGAGCCTGGCAAGCTGTATAGTCCATAGGGTCACAAAGAGATGGACATGACTGAAGTGACTTAACATAAGATTGTTCTTGTGACACTGGTATACCACCCAATATGGAAGATTAACTTTAGGCCAAATGCTTGGAGTAGATAACAATCAGAATAATTTAATATCTAAAAGTTTTTATCAATTCTTCAGTATAGAATAGTTCTTGACTTTACTGTGTTTTAATGATTTGGATTCAGCTACTACATGAAGCAGGATCAAATGGATAATTGCATCAACTGGTTGAGTACATCAACAGCTTAAAAACTGATCGCATTATTTCTGGTATTGTGATAAAAGGTCATTTTAATTTAAATTTTTTTCAGGTTCAGATAGTTTTTTTTTTTTTTTTTTAAATCTAACTTTTCATTACTAGGCCAAAAACTGAAGTGCTCTGTATTTTTTACTCTATATATCATTGCAACCCTAGTGCCTAGTACAGTGTCTGGCAAATTATCTACAAAAAATGTATGTTCATTGAAGTAAGTTGGGTAAATGATAAAATTACAAAGTGATGGTGGCTCAGAAAGTAAAGAATCTGCCTTCAAGGTGGGAGACCCAGGTTCAACCCCTGGGTCGAGACAATCTCCTGGAGGAGGGCATGGCAACCCAATTCAGTATTCTTGCCTGGAGAATCCCAGGGACAAAGGAGCCCCAAGCCAGGCTCAGCCACTGCAAAGTTAAACATGCTCTGAAGACTGGGTCTGACAAATTCAAGGACAACAAACAAGGCATCATTTTCACCATTGCTGACACTTCTCGCAAAAACAGCACAGACTAGCCTGGCTACCTCTGCAGGACTTGGTAATGATTCAAGACTGGTTGAAGAAGAAGGACCATTATCTTGTAATCTGTCTCTAAGGTCTCCAGGAGAAGGTTTGCAACCTACACTCTGGGAATAAGCAAGCAATTCAGGGCCAGGATAGCTCTCATCTTAAATTATTTTCTATGTTACTCAGCAATAGAAAGTGAGGGGGGAAAAAAGGTTGATTCTAACTTGGACCCAAACTGTATCAGAACCCACCACCACTGGCCACAGGTAAGTTCTGGATAGAACAATATATTCCAAATCTCTATCTTACAACAGAAGAAACTGAAGTTTATATGAGTTGTTGTACTTTCCAAGGTCACATAGCCAGTAGGTTAGCAGAACTTGGATTTGAATTCAGACCTGCCTATTGTTTACCCTCTGGCTATGGTAATATTTAATACCTTCGTGGTAAATATGTTATAGTTAAAATTGTGTAGAGATGAGGGATGGAATTACTGAAATTAGTATGCTATAACAAAATCAGTGTGGTTGATGTGCTTTAAAATTTTACAAATTGTCCATAAAGTTTAAATATTCATCCATAGTATGTAACACATCTTTCCATCAATTTATCTAGCTATAGATCTATATTCATATATGCATTTGCCTAGTTATTATTACTTATCCTCACTCCTCTTCCCACACCCTGTCTCCAGATGGTATTTAAAAGACAGTCTGTGACAATAAAACATAATTTTAAAAGGAAGCAGATTTAGATCTGAATCCTGACTCTACCATCTATTAGTGTATCTTTGGCTTGAATCAGGAATAAAGGTTGTTAAATGAGATGACACTTCAAGTATTTAGCATAGTATGTATGTAATAATGAAGTTTTTTTTAATGAAGTCAAATTCAGTCATGTGTCATTATAACAACACAGAAACTAAGCCAAATGATATGATAAACTACTTTGATGTCATGCAAAATGGTGGGTTGGATGAAGCACAAGCTAGAATCAAGATTGCCGGGAGAAATATCAATAACTTCAGATATGCAGATGATACCATCCTTATGGCAGAAAGAAAAGAGGAACTAAACAGCCTTTTGATGAAAGTGAAAGAGAAGAGTGAAAAAGTTGGCTTAAAATTCAGCATCCAGAAAACTAAGATCCAGTCCCCACACTTCATGGCAAATAGATGGGGAAACAATGAGAGACTCTATTTTGGGGGCTCCAAAATCACTGCAGATGGTGACTGCAGCCATGAAATTAAAAGATGCTTGCTCCTTGGAAGAAAAAGCTATAATCAACCTTGACAGCATATTAAAAAGCAGAGACATTACTTTGCCAACAAAGGTCTGTCTAGTCAAAGCTATGGATTTTCCAGTAGTCATGTATGGATGTGAGAGTTGGACTATAAAGAAAGCTGAGCGCTGAAGAATTGATGCTATTGAACTGTGGTGTTGGAGAAGACTCTTGAGAGTCCCTTGGACTGCAAGGAGATCCAACTAAAGAGTCCATCCTAAAGGAAATCAGTCCTGAATAGTCTTTAGAATGGCTGATGCTGAAGCTGAAGCTCCAATACTTTGGCCACCTGATGTGAAGAGCCAACTCATTGGAAAAGACCCTGATGCTGGGAAAGACTGAAGGCAGGAGGAGAAGGGGACAACAGGGGATGAGATGGTTGGATGGCATCACGGACTCAATGAATATGAGTTTGAGCAAGCTCCTGGAGTTGGTGATGGACAGGGAAGCCTGGCATGCTGCAGTCCATGGGGTCGCAGAGTCAGACAGAACTGAGAGACTGAATGGACTTACTTTGGTGTCAAATGAAGTGAAGTGAAGTCACTCAGTCGTGTCTGACTCTTTGCAACCCCATGGACTGTAGCCTACCAGGTTCCTCTGTCCATGGGATTTTCTAGGCAATAGTACTGGAGTGGATTGCCATTTCCTTCTTTGCTTTTAATCCATTTTTTAGTAAGAAAAAAAATCTAACTTTTAGCTTCTAATTATTTTTATTGGATTTACTGTGGCTGCATCTATAGGGACCAATGCCCATAGAAAGGTGGCATAGTGACAGGAAATTCCATTAAAAGAACAAGATTTAGTAGCTCTTGCTTTCTTAAAATGATTTACCAGTCATAGTAATGCAGATTATTTCTCTTTGAATTAGTTATTTTCTCCTTAAACCTTTATTTACAGGACCTGAAGAAATGATGGGCTAACTAATATCATACATTTGACATTTCAGTATTGGGCCAATATGAATCTCAGTGAGACTGCTCATTGTCTTTTTGGGGGGATGACATTAAAGCAGAATATTGTTTTGCACTTTGTTCAGATGCAAGAACTGAAACTATTTTGAAGTTCAATCAAATTTCAGAATATATCATTTAACAGCTTATTTGCTTATATAATTATAATGAATTACTAGTTAAAATATTCTGATGAGTCATTTTTAAAAATCATAGTTTGACTTTGAGTCTAAGAATTTAGTTGCTTGCTACTCCAATTTCTATTTCAACTTACTTTACATACCCCATTTGGACTGTACTTTAAAAATCCTTATGTCACATAAATGCCTTTTATTTCTTTTCCTGTCTGACTGTTTTGGAAGACAATATGGTCTTCTAATACTATGTTAAGTAGAAACGGTGCGAGTGGGCATTCTTGTCTTGTTCCTGATTTTAGAGGAAAAGCTTTCAGCTTTGCACCACTGAGTATGATGTTAGTTGCTTGTTCATTATAAATGGTCATTATTATGTTGATGTATGTTCCCTCTACACTAACTCAGTTGAGAGTTTTTGTCATGAATGGGTAATGAACTTTATCAAACACTTTCTCTGCATCTGTTAAGATGATTATGTGCTTTCATTTTGTTAATGTGGTCTGTCACATTGATTTTCAGATATTGAAACAAGCTTGCATCCCTAGAATAAATTCTACTTAATCATGGTGTATGATCTTTTAATTGTTAATTATAATTTTATAATATTTTGTTGCAAATTTTTGCATGTATATGCATCAGAGATATTGACCTGCAATTTTCTTTCTTTCTTTTTGTAGTGTCCTTGTCTGGTTTTGGTATCAGGACAATGGTGGCCTTGGAGAATGAGTTTGGGAGGCTTCTCTCTTCAGTTGTTTGGAAAAGTTTGAGAAGGATAGTTATCAACTTTTTATATGTTTGGAAAAGTTTCCCTGAGAAGCCACCTGGTCCTCGACTTTGGTTTGTTAGGAGTGTTGTGATTACTGATTTAATTTCAGTACTAGTAATCACTGTGTTCAGATTGTTTGTTTCTTCTTGATCCAATCTTGGAGGAGTGTATGTTTCTAGGAGTTTATACATTTCTTCTAGGTTCTCCAATTTGTTGGCACATGACTGCAATATTCTGATTATTTGTATTTCTGTGATATTGGTTATAATATCTCCTTTTTCATTTCCTATTTTGTCTATTTGGGTCCTCTTTTTTCTTAATGAGTCTGGCTAAAGGCTTGTCAATTTTATCTTAAAAAAATAACAGCTCTTGGTTTCAGTGATCTTTTCTTTCTTTTTTGTCTCTATTTTATTTGTTTTCTCTGATCTTTACTATTTCCTTCCTTCTGCTGTCTTTGGGCTTTATTTGTTCTTCTTTTTCTAACTTTTTAAAATGGCAGGTTAGGTTGTTTGTGATTATTCTTGTTTCTTGAAGTAGGCTTGTATCTATAAACTTCCCTCTCCAAACTGCTTTTGCTGAGTCCCATAGTTTGAAAAATTGTGTTTTTATTTTCATTCGTCTCAAGGTATTCTCTGATTTCCTCTTTGATTTCTCTACTCGTTCATTGTTTTTTATTAGTGTATTCTTCAGTCTCCATGTATTTGTGTTTTTTTCCTTTTCCTTCCCGTGATTTCCAGTTTCATGCCATTGTGGTCAGAAATGGTGCCTGATTAAATTTTAAATTTGTTGAGATTTATTTTTGTGACCTAGAATGTGATATACCCTGAAGGAAGTTCCTTGTGCACTTGAAAAGAATGTGCATTAAGCTGGTTTTGGATGGAATGTCCCAAAGATAGATATCTGTTAAGTGCAACAGGTCTGATGCGTCATTTAAAACCACTGTTTCCTTACTAACTCTCTATCTGGATGACCTGTCCACTGATATAAGTGGGTGGTTAAAGTCCCCTACTTTTATTTATTATTGTCAACTTCTCCATTTATGTCCATAATATTTGCTTCATATAAGTGTTCCTATATTAGGTATGTTTATGCTAATGAATGTTACATCATCTTTTCGTATTGATCCTTTTATCATTATATAAAGCCTTTCTTTGTATTTTATTACAGACTTTGTTTTAAAGTCTACTTGGTCTAATATGGGGTTTCCCTAGTGGCTCAGACAGTAAAGAACTGCCTGAAATGCAGGAGATCCAGGTTCAATTCCTGGGTCGGGAAGATCCCCTGGAAAAGGGAAAGGCAACCCACTCCAGTATTCTTGCCTGGAAAATTCCACGGACAGAGGAGCCTGGCAGGCTATAGTCCATAGGACTGCAAAGAGTTTTACACGACTCAGAGACTTCACTTTGTCTAATATGTGTCTTGCTCTTTCAGCTTTCTGTTTACTCTTATATGGAGTATCTTTTTTCATCCCCTCACTTTAATTTTGTGCATATCTTTAGCTCTGAAGTGATTCTCTGCTATGAAGCATACAGATGGGTCTTATTTTTTATCCAATCATCCACCCCAGGCCACTGAAATTCTTAACTGAGGACTACTTAGGATTTTAATACGCATGGGCATTGCCCACTTCTAGTTAGTATGCTATGCCGAACTTAGTTTCTTGATATCCTTTAAAATTATACAAATTTTAAATAAAATGTAATTATTCATATTCAGAAAATGTGTTTATCTATATTTAGTATATATTCACCTATCATTATTTATCCATACCCCTAATCCCTGGGCTTGGTGGGATTTAAAACTACAGACATTAGTTACCCTGAACTTGAATATTCAAAGTTAAGTTTACTAGAAACTTCCTTTTTTCCCCCTTTGTTTTCTCAGTCTGTTCTACTCAGGTTCTCATTTCCATTTATGTTACTCCTCTTGGTTGTCAACTACTTCTCTACTATTTGTATAGAAATTTATCAAGTACTGTCATCTTTTTAATCTCTTTCCACAATTTCTTACCACTATCTTCTATTTGTTCCATGGTATTTAGGGCCTATTAGCACTTTCATATTCCCTTTCTTGTATTCTATATCCTAATTTTCTCTATTGCTATTAAGCTCAGCTTTCTTAACACATAATATTAGAAAACTGCCATTGTTCCACATAGCTACTAGCTAAACTATGGAGAATCATACTTTTACAGCACAGCAGGCTAGTAATGAAAACCATTTGCAATGACTCTTTAAATGTTTCCCAAAATTATGCTCTTTTATTTGGATAAATCATTTTGGTTACATAAGTGGCTCAGAAATATGACATTATTTAGTTGCAAAGGGATTTATTTTTTAACAGTGCAGCAATTACATCCTAAAGTAACTATTATTCAATCTATTCCACCAGTCTTGGGAGACTAAGCAGATGTCAGATATTCTAAAATATCTGACTTTAGGTGAGTTTTGGATGTTACTGTGAAAGAGGAATTTTGAGATCTGTTATATCAGAGGATGCCAGTAAGCTATGTGCTTACATAATGATGGCAACAGCTCTCAGAGGAGCATCTGAAGCATAATTGTCAGGTCAAAGAATAATACTATTTCAGAACTAGATGAGGAAATTTAGAAGTCATATCTCTATTCATTTTTTAATAGGTGAGGAAATGAAGTGATCCAAATAATTAGAGGACTGCCTGAGATCATGCATCTAAAGCACACCATAGGAAGATCTCCAGACTTTAAATGATCATTCCACTAAATTGGCTTTACTACACATCTTCCCACTCATGTTCCACATTTACTGCTTTTAGAGAGACAGAGAAACTTGATAGAATATTTCAGTAGAAAATGCGTGGATTTTCGGGTTAGGACAATCTGAACTTGAAATTTTCATAAGCCAAAAAATCTTCACCTGTTTACATGGTATCCTTCAGAGTGACTGGAATCATTCTCTACCTGTTTTTCTTGCATCATCATTCTCCCCCTCCTGCTTTCCATTACACTAGATCATTCTTATCAGCATTCAAACATGCTGTCATTTCTGCCATCCAGAAAGAAATCATTTTTTACTCCACATCTCTCTCCAGATACATTCCAATTTCTTATTCACCATTTATGAGAAAACTATAAAAACTGCACAGAAGTTTTGAGACACTGCCTATACCCAATTATTTTCTTCCCATTTTCCTTTGAACTTGCTTCACATAGGCTCTCTGTCCATCATTCCATTGACACAGCTCTTGTCAAGGTCACCACATCAGTCAACTGTATAACAAGCACAGACTATACATCAACCGCCTATCAAAATCAACTGTCTAGGAGGCAGTTGATGGGCACATGTGGTAGGCTGGACAGCTCTAAGCCACAGACTGGGTATGGGTCTCCAAGGGTATCTCATCCTCCTCAGACCAGCAGGCTAACTAGACCATGCTCTCCTCATGGTGAGACAGAAGGGCAAGACAAATGGAAATATACGTATCTCAGAAGGCATTAAAAGTGAAAGTCGCTCTGTCGTGTCCAACTTTTTGCAATCCCATAGACTATACATTCCATGGAATTCTCCAGGCCAGAATACTGGAGTAGGTAGCCTTTCCCTTCTCCAGGGTATCTTCCCAACCCAGGGATCGAACCCAGATCTCCTGCGTTGCAGGAGGATGCTTTACCAGCTGAGCCACAAGAGAAGCCCAAGAATACTGGAGTGGGTAGCCTATCCCTTCTCTAGCAGATCTTCCTGACCCAGGAATTGAACTGGGTGTCCTGCATTGCAGGCAGATTCTTTATCAACTGAGCTATCAGGGAAGCTCCAATCTCTTTTCCGTGATCCTTCAGCCAAAACAAATAATATGGCTCAAAGTTCAAGATCAGGGACAGAGACACACTTTGCCACTAGTGGGAAGAACTGAAAAGTTACAAGGAAAAGGACATGGGTAAAGACAGAGGTGAAAGACTAGAGATGAACAATGTTACTATACCACTGTCACTAATGAGCCCCACAGTACTAAATCAAATAGTCAAATCTAAATGCTCATCTATTTTAAATATTCCTCAGCATGTGACATAGTTGATCACTACTTCCATGCTGAAACTATTTTTCCCCTTGACTTGTAACTCACCCCATATTCCTAGTTTTCCCACTTCCTTCTCACTGGTTTTTCCTTCTATGCTTTGTTGGGTCTTCCTTGTCTTTTTTTACATTGGGTACCCCAGGAATCAATCTTGAGGCATTTTCTCTTTGCTCTGGTTTATCTTTCTCATGGTCATGGCTTAAAAACCATCTACAATATTTAACATCACTTAATTTTACACTTTAAAATGGTTAAGATGGTACATTAAATGTTATGTATTTTTTTACCACAATTAAAAATAAAAAGCCCATTGATAGACTGATAAATCATAAATGTGTATCCTCAGCTTGTATATCTCCCCTTAAAGTCCAATGTCATATATCTAACTATATCCAATTGTCCAAAAAAATCTGAAACCTGATATATTCAAAGCCCAACTACTGATCTCCCACCAACACAAACATGCTGTTCTAGGTACTTCTCCCACCTCTGTGAGTGGCAGCTACATATTTCGAGTTGCTCAGGCTCAAAACCTCTTTGGTTATCCTTAACTCTACTTTTTCTCCCATATCCCACATCCAATGTATCAGCAACTCTTGGTTTCTTGGTTCTACTTTCAATATATCCAAGACCTGAGTACAACTCTCCACCTCTGACGTGCTGTCCCTTTTTTCCCAAGTCACCTTCATTTCTGGCCTGATTCATTATAACAGTCTTCTATTTGATGTCCATTAACACCATCTTCCTCCACATCTACTCTATTCTCAACATAGCAGCCAGAGTAATCCTTAGAGAGCAAAAGCTGGATTAGACCACTCATGTTGTTACAACTCCAGTGGTTTCCAACCTCAATCCAAAGAAATTCCAAGTTCTTACAAAGACCTTCAAAGCCCATCCACACTCTGGTCTCATTACCTCTTTGTCCTCATCTCCCATGACTATTAACCTCACTCCTTACATGACAGAGGGAAAAAAACCTCAGCAAAAATCGATGCTCTAACAGGCTTTGTATGTATTATATATCATGAGAACAGGGCTACCTTATACATTTGTGCAGGTGGCACATTACACAAAGATGGGGAGTAAAAAAAATGCTGTAATCTACATGAATGTTTCTAATGAAGCTGTGCAGTTCCTAACCTGCATGTTCTTAGATACTTGTCAATGGGGAGATAGAAATAAGTAGGATAAATCAGGGAAATATAAACTACATAACATAGTGATGAGTGTTAAGGAAAAGAAGAGACCTGTGCTGGGCAACACAAATCTAAATAGGATGAACTTGTAAGGTCTTCACAAAGAGGATGATCTTTAAATAAATAACTGGAGGAGAAAAGAAAGGAAGTCCTGTGCAAAACTGGGAATTGTACTCAGGCAAAGAAATAGCATATGCGAGGAACAATATGAGATGAAACACGTATCTGGTATGTTCTAAGAAAAGGAGGAAAGCCAATGTGGCTGGAACAGAGAGAACTAAATGGATAGTTTCAGAAAATGAGGTCACAGACATAAAGGGAGTCATGATTGTACAAGGTCCTGTAAGGTCTTTGACTTTCAGTCTGAGTGAGAACAAAGCTATTGGAGGTTATGAACAAACCTAACTTCAGCTTTAAGTGGTAGCTCTGACTGAAGGGGAAAAAAAAAGATAGCTCTGGTTGTTTTGTTGAAAAAGAGTGAAGACTGCAAGGAATCAAGGGTGAAGACAAAGAGACAAGTTAAAACATAAAGGATTGGAGGTTAGGAGACTAGAGTGACAGCACTAGAGATGGGGCGAAATTTTACTGGGTTACTATTGTAAATTGTATCTGTTTATGTTTTTCTCTTGGAGAAGGAAATGGCAACCCACTCCAGTATTTTTGCCTGAAGAATCCCATGGACAGAAGAGCCTGTCCATGGTTTCGCAAGAGTCAAACACGACTTAGCGACTAAACCACCACCACATGCTTTTCTCACCACTTACTAGTCATGTACATAATGTGATAGATGTCTGTGTATGTGTGTGTGTGTGTGTGTGTGTGTGTGTGCATGTGCATTTGGTATGAAGATGACTGAATTCTTTGCTTCTAAATGGCTGTTTGACTTCAAAATTAGGCCATGTAGATATTTCACTACCGCAAACCAAATTACTCTTGTTTCGAACATTTATATTTTTTTGCTCACTTTAAATGTTTTCTAATCCAGAAAAATTTTGAGTGATTTTACCCATGTTTCAGTTCAGTCACTCAGTCATATCTGACTCTTTGCAACCCCATGGACTGCAGCAAACCAGGCCTCCCTGTCGATCACCAACTCCTGGGATTTACCGAAACTCATGTCCATTGAGTTGGTGATGCTATCCAATTATCTCATCCTTTGTCATTCCCTTCTCCTCCTGCCTTCAATCTTTCCCAGCATCAGGGTCTTTTCAAATGAGTCAATTCTATGCATCAGGTGGCCAAAATGTTGGAGCTTCAGCTTCAGCATCAGTCCTACCAATGAACATTCAGGACTGATTTCCTGTAGGATGGACTGGTTGGATCTCCTTGCAGTCCAAGGGACTCTCAAGAGTCTTCTCCAACACCACAGTTCAGAAGCATTAATTCTTCAGCGCTTGGCTTTCTTTATAGTCCAACTCTCACATTCATACATGACTAATGGAAAATCCATAGCTTTGACTAGACAGACCTTTGTCAGCAAAGTAATGTCTCTGCTTTTTAATATGTTGTCTAGGTTGGTGAAAAAGTTGGCTTAAAGCTCAATATTCAGAAAACTAAGATCATGGCATCCAGTCCCATCATGTCATGGCAGATAGATGGGGGAACAGTGGAAACAGTGGCTGACTTTATTTTTCTGGGCTCCAAAATCACTGCAGATGGTGATTGCAGCAATGAAATTAAAAGACACTTACTCCTTGGAAGGAAAGTTATGACCAACCTAGACAGCATATTAAAAAGCAGAGACATTACTTTGCCAACAAAGGTCCGTCTAGTCAAGGCTATGGTTTTTCCAGTGGTCATGTATGGATGTGAGAGTTGGACTATAAAGAAAGCTGAGCGCTGAAGAATTGATGCTTTTGAACTGTGGTGTTGGAGAATACTCTTGAGAGTCCCTTGGACTGCAAAGAGATCCAAGCAGTCCATCCTAAAGGAGATCAGTCCTGGATGTTCACTGGAAGGACTGATGTTGAAGCTGAAACTCCAATACTTTGGACATGTCATGTGAAGAGTTGACTCATTGGAAAAGACCCTGATGCTGGGAAAGACTGAGGGCAGGAGGAGAAGGGGATGACAGAGAATGAGATGGTTGGATGGCATCATCGACTCAAGGGACATGGGTTTGGGTGGACTCGGGGAGTTGGTGATGGACAGGGAGGCCTAGTGTGCTGCAGTTCATGGGGTCGCAAAGAGTTGGACACTACTGAATGACTGAACTGAACTGAACTAGGTTAGTTATAGCTTTTCTTCCAAGGAGCAAGTGTCTTTTATTTATTTTTTTTTATTATTTTCTTTTTACTAATATTTTTTTTATTTTTAACTTTACAATATTGTATTGGTTTTGCCATATATCAAAATGAATCTGCCACAGGTATACATGTGTTCCCCATCCTGAACCCTCCTCCCTCCTCCCTCCCCATACCATCCCTCTGGGTCGTCCCAGTGCACCAGCCCCAAGCACCCAGTGTCGTGCATTGAACCTGGACTGGTGACTCGTTTCATATATGATATTATACATGTTTCAATGCCATTCTCCCAAATCATCCCACCCTCTCCCTCTCCCACAGAGTCCAAAAGACTGTTCCATACATCAGTGTCTCTTTTGCTGTCTCGTATACAGGGTTATTGTTACCATCTTTCTAAATTCCATATATATGTGTTAGTATACTGTATTGGTGTTTTTCTTTCTGGCTTACTTCACTCTGTATAATAGGCTCCAGTTGCATCCACCTCATTAGAACTGATTCAAATGTATTCTTTTTAATGGCTGAGTAATACTCCATTGTGTATATGTACCACCGCTTTCTTATCCATTCATCTGCTGATGGACATCTAGATTGCTTCTGTGTCCTGGCTATTATAAACAGTGCTGCGATGAACATTGGGGTACACGTGTCTCTTTCAATTCTGATTTCCTCAGTGTGTATGCCCAGCAGTGGGATTGCTGGATCATAAGGCAGTTCTATTTCCAGTTTTTTAAGGAATCTCCACACTGTTCTCCATAGTGGCTGTACTAGTTTGCATTCCCACCAACAGTGTAAGAGGGTTCCCTTTTCTCCACACCCTCTCCAGCATTTTTTGCTTGTAGACTTTTGGATCGCAGCCATTCTGACTGGCATGAAATGGTACCTCATTGTGGTTTTGATTTGCATTTCTCTGATAATGAGTGATGTTGAGCATCTTTTCATGTGTTTGTTAGCCATCTGTATGTCTTCTTTGGATAAATGTCTATTTAGTTCTTTGGCCCATTTTTTGATTGGGTCATTTATTTTTCTGGAGTTGAGCTGTAGGAGTTGCTTGCATATTTTTGAGATTAGTTGTTTGTCAGTTGCTTCATTTGCTATTATTTTCTCCCATTCTGAAGGCTGCCTTTTCACCTTGCTTATAGTTTCCTTTGTTGTGCAGAAGCTTTTAAGTTTAATTAGGCCCCATTTGTTTATTTTTGCTTTTATTTCCAATATTCTGGGAGGTGGGTCATAGAGGATCCTGCTGTGATGTACGTCGGAGAGTGTTTTGCCTATGTTCTCCTCGAGGAGTTTTATAGTTTCTGGTCTTACGTTTAGATATTTAATCCATTTTGAGTTTATTTTTGTGTATGGTGTTAGAAAGTGGTCTAGTTTCATTCTTTTACAAGTGGTTGACCAGTTTTCCCAGCACCACTTGTTAAAGAATGTCTTTGAATTTCATGGGTGCAGTCACCATCTGCAGTGATTTTGGAACCCAAGAAAATAAAGGCTGCTACTGTTTCCATTGTTTCCCCATCTATTTGCCATGAAGTAAGGGGACCAGATGCCATGATCTTAGTTTTTTGAATGTTGAGTTTTAAGCCAGCTTTTTCACTCTCTTCCTTCACTTTTATCAAGAGGCTCTTCAGTTCCTCTTCACTTTCTGCCATACGGGTGGTGACATCTGCATATCTGAGATTATTGATATTTCTCCTGGCAATCTTGATTCCAGCTTGTGCTTCATCCAGCCTGGCATTTCACATGATATACTCTGCATATAAGTTAAATAAACTGGGTGACAATATACAGCCTTGACGTACTCCTTTCCCAATTTGTAACCAGTCTGTTTGTTGTTCCATGCCCAGTTCTACCTGTTGATTCCTGACCTGCATACAGATTTCTCAGGGACCAGGTAAGGTGGTCTGGTATTCCCATCTCTTTCAGAATTTTCCACAGTTAGTTGTGATCCACACAGTCAAAGGCTTTGCATAGTCAATAAAGCAGAAGTAGATGTTTTTCTGGAACTCTCTTGCTTTTTCAATGATCCAATGGATATTGGCAATTTGATCTCTGGTTCCTCTGCCTTTTCTAAATCCAGCTTGAACATCTGGAAGTTCTCAGTTCATGAACTGTTGAAGCCTGGCTTGGAGAATTTTGAGTGTTACTTTGTTAGCATGTGAGATGAGTGCAATTGTGTGGTAGTTTGAACATTGTTTGGCATTGCCTTTCTTTGGCATTGGAATAAAAACACCTTTTCCAGTCCTGTGACCACTGCTGAGTTTTCCAAATTTGCTGGCATATTGAGTGAAGCTTGAAGTAACTTTACTGAAATTCCATCACCTCCACTAACATGGTTTGCAGTGATCCTTCCTAAGGCCTGCTAGACTTCAGACTCCAGGATGTTTGGCTCTAGGTGAGTGATCACACCATTGTGGTTATCTGGGTCATTAAGATCTTTTTTGTATAGTTCTTCTGTGTATTCTTGCCCCCTCTTCTTAATATCTTCTGACTTCCCTTGTGGCTCAGCTGGTAAAGAATCCGCCTGCAATGTGGAAGACCTGGGTTCAATCCCTGGGTTGGAAAGATTCCCCTGGAGAAGGGAAAGGCTATTCACTCCAGTATTCTGTCCTAGAGAATTCCATGGACTGTATAGTCCATGGGGTTGCAAAGAGTCGGACACAACTGAGTGACTTTCACTTATGCATGTTTAGCCATGCATATTACTGAGTATATTAAGAGTACTACTTCATTAGTTCACATTTAGGTACCATATTTGCCCCCTATTTCTAGAAAAATACACTTGATAAGATTGAAAGAAATCTATATTTAGCTAAAACTTTTAATAGACTTTGCTGTTAATGTTGTTAGTCTTTTCCAGCAGCTTTTGAAATACTTGTATGGTTTATTTTTCCTTTTAATGTGTCTCTCAAAAGAATTACATTTCCATATTTTAAATTGTGAAATTTCCTTGAATTCTTTGGATAACATCTACTAGGTCATGAATAATTTTTCTTTTAAGAATCTACAACATTTAGTTTGTCAATATTGCATTTCAGATACATGTATATTTCAGAAATATACACACACACACGTTCTTAAGTGAAAAATCATTTTTTTCTATTATGAGTGTTTTCTTTAACCAGTTTTGCTTTCAGGGCTAATGTGACAACCAATACTAATTGACAAGGTCTCCATATATCTCCTTGTTGTTTAACCACATGATTTGCAAAGTTTCTTCTAAGGTAATTAATTCTTTCATATTTTATACTTCTTTCTGGGACCTTCTGCTAAATAAGAGGTCAATGTGTCCCTGGTGGCTCAGATGGTAAAGAATCTGCCTGCAGTGCAGGAGACCCGGGTTCGATCCCTGGGTTGGGAAGAAACCCTGGAGAAGGGAAAGGCTACCCACTCCAGTATTCTGGCCTGGAAAATTCCATGGACTGTATAGTCCATGGGGTTGCAAAGAGTTGGACATGACTGGGCGATTTTCACTGAAACTGAAAGTGTGACAGAAATGTGGGTACCCCATTTGCCATCTTGAACCTGAACTTTCTCAGGTTTGTACAAATAATGCTTTAAGAATTTATGTATTACACTATTCCCATTACATTTTCTACTTTATATATATAATCCTAACTATAACTTGTCTTTGAAGTCAAATGCAAAATAAGGTTTTCAATTTATTTTTAAAATTTTTAAAATATTTATAGGCAATCCTTAAAAAAAATTATTTCTTTATCTTTGTTGCTGTGTGTGGGCTTCTCATTGTGGTGGCTTCACATGTTGCAGAGCAACAGGCTCTAGGCGCCCCAGGTCCATAGTTGGAGCATGAGGGCTCAATAGTTTGGGTGTGAGAGCCTCAGAAGTTGTGGTGCTTGGGCTTAGTTGCTCCAAGACATGTGGAATACTCCCAGACCAGGGATGGAACCCGTGTTCCCTGAAATGGCAGGCAGATTCCCATTTACTGCCCACCAGGGAAGTTCTCAATTTATTTTTAATTCTTGTTTCATTGTACAGAATTCAGAGAATGTAGCCGATACGATACTCTTTTTGTATTATAATTTTCTATGTGGCTCTAATATGGTCAGTTTTGGGGAAAGTTCCAGAATGACTTAACAAAGAATTGTTCCTTGTGCACAATTTTCTCTATTCATCTTTTTGACTAAGCTTATTAACTCTACTTAAATTTTCTATTTTCTGTCTACTTTATTTGTCAATTTCTGAGAAAATACATGAAGGATTCCCTTTATGTGGATTCATCTATTTACAGTATTTTTGGAAAACATTTCATTTTACATTTTAACTTTACCTTATTCAATAAGTAATTATACTAAGCTGTTATATATACTCTTGATGGGCCATATCATTTGATGACAAAAAAATCCAAGCTTGTTTCACTGAATGATTTTAAATTCTACTCTGACTGATTGTATCACTAATAATCATATTATGCTGTTATTTTAAAAAATCTGGATTGTCTTTATCTTGTTCCTTATTTTTACCCTTATAGTACATATTTTTAATCTTGTTAAGCATAATTAGCAAATTTCTATTACTGATTTAGTCTAATTTCTGTCATACTATTTTGTTTTTCTTAATGTGATTTGAATTTTACACCTTTCTTTCTCCTTTATTTTCCTTTTCTCCTAGCTTGATTTATCAAAATTGGTTACTACTGCTTTTTTGGTTTTTGAAATTTTTCTACTTTCCTAGAAATTACAGACTCAAATCTATCTTTAGACATTCATACAAGTGTTAACACAGTTTTGTACATTTTGTAGATATCTCTGTGTCAAAAATTAGACAGCATTTGTATAAGAGACTACTAGTTGTCACCAAAGTTGAGAGCATACTTCCCAGATCTCCATATTTGTGGTCAGTAGAAAAATATCTAGAGAAACTTATGTTGGTGTGTTATGTGAGAAAGTATTGGGTACACTTCCTACTGAGAGAAAAATACTTGCCCTAGAGATCCACAGGGAAGCTGATTTTGAAAATATACATTCTACACAGAGGCAATTGCTATATACAAATAAATCTCCTAGGCTGTGTGTAAATTATGGTTTTGTGAGTTAAAATGATAAAAACTTAGTATAAAAATAATAGTAATTAAGTTAGACTATATGAAACTGTCAAGAGTTGGCAGTTTTGACCTTGGAAAATGGGCAATTTCATATGGTTCCATTTAACAAGAAATTAAAATTATGACATGGGGTGTGAGAAAGTATAAATATAATAATTTCAACATTTTCCATTGAGGGAAGTAAAATATAAAATACTAAGTTGACAAGTCAAAAATAGATTATTATTACTCTAAAAGTATATATTATAGAGCTTACATTATATGTAATGTAAAAATAATTATTAGACAGCAGAGATGGAAAGACAGAGTCTACTAATATACTCATTTTTCATGGTGGAGGGTTCAGTAAAGGTCTTAGTAATTATATATCATAGTTCACAAGTGTCATTGATTTTAAGGTGTATCATTATGATATACACAATTTTACTTTTAATTCAGAGTCATCAGTGTTGCTTCTTCTTCATTTTGTCTGTGCCTCCAAGATCATTTGTCACGTTGTATTTCTTTAAAAAATTAAATAAACAGAAATGCTACAAGTCATCAATGATAGGTTCTCAAGATACCACTGTAATTATTTAAAACTAGCCTATTTTGGATTTTCACTCCAGCAATATTGCAAATACATCTGATTCACCATAAGCACTCCTGCCAATACGTTCTAGTGATTTAATTACACATCTTTTAATTTATATAATAAATCAACAGAAGGATAAAAATTAACTGCCAAGCTTCTGAATATAAATAAAAACAGATTTATATTAAAATATGCTTATGAAAAAGAAAGGGGAAAATATTAGACATAGATAATATAGAGTAAGAAAAAAGGAGTAAAATCAAATCTTCTGAATACATCAATAAACTGTAAATAAGAAAAATTAACCTAATAAAAGAAAAGAATTCTTAAGTAACATCAAAACTCATAGCCTGCAAGGTGGCATATGAAAAAGATTAATCTAAAACAGTTACACTGAGGGGACTCAGCCACACACACACATGTATCCATTCTCCCTCAAAGCCCCCCTTCTATCCAGGCTGCCACATAATATTAAGCTGAGTTCCATGTGCTATACAGTAGGTCCCTGTTCTTTATCCATTTTAAATACAGCAGTGTGTATATATTCACCTGAAACTATCACAACATGGTTTGTTCATTGGCTATACCCCAATACAGGATAAAAAGTTTAAAAAAATAGCTAATATTTTAAAATAAAAAGTGAAAGAGTTAAACGAATAAAAAGATGCAAAAACTCCAGAAGATGGATGAAAGAACATTTAAATGAGTTTGTAAACAAGAACTAAGTTTGTTTAACTCACATATTGTTAACAGCCAGCATGCCATGTGCAAACAGGGGCAACTCGTATACACAATATATGTGATACTTTGTTGTTCAGTTGCTAAGTCATGTTTGACTCTTTGTGACCCCATGGACTGCAGCATGCCAGGCTTCCCTGTCCTTCACCATCTCCCGGAGTTTGCTCAAACTCATGTTCACTGAGTCGATGATGCCACCCAACCATCTAATCCTCTGTAACCCCCTTCTCCTTTTACCCTCAATCTTTCCCAGCATCAGGATTTTTCCAGTGAGTTGGCTCTTTGCATAAGATGGCCAAAGTACTGGAGCTTCAGCTTCAGCATCAGTCCTTCCAGGAATATTCAGGATTAATTTCCTTTAAGATAGACTGGTTTGATCTCCTTGCTGTCCAAGGGACTCTCAAGTGTCTTCTCCAGCACCACACTTTGAAAGTATCAATTCTTTGGCACTCAGTCTTCTTTATGATCCAACTCTAACAGCCATATAAGACTATAGGAAAACCATAGCTTTGACTATACGGGCAAAGTGATGTCTCTGCGGTTTAATATGCCATCAAGGTTTGTCACAGCTTTTCTTCCAAGGAGCAAGTATCTTTTAATTTCATGCAATCACCATCCACAGTAATTTTGGAGCCCAAGAAAATAAAATCTGTCACCATTTCCACATTTTTCACATCTATTTGCCATGATGTGATGGGAGCAGATGTCATGATCTTAGCTTTTTTCATGTTGACTTTTCAGTCAGCTTTTAACTCTCCTCTTTCACCTCCATCAAGAGGCTCTTTAGTTCCTCTTTGCTTTCTGCCATTAGAGTGATATTATTAGCATATCTAAGGTTGTTGATATTTCTTAAAGTAACCTTGATTTCAGCTTGTGAGTCATCCAGCCCAGCATTTTGCATGATGTACTCTGCATATAAGTTAAATAAGCAGGGTGACAATATATAAGCTTGACATACTCCTTTCCCAATTTTGAACTAATTCATTTTTCCATGTCTGGTTCTCATCGTTGTTTCTTCTCCTGCATTTAGATTTCTCAGGAGACAGGTATGGTGTCTGGTACGCCTATCTGTTGAAGAATTTTCCAAAGTTTGTTATGGTCCAAATAATCAGAGGCTTTCAGTTCAGTCACTCAGTCATGTCCGACTCTTTGCGATCCCATGAATCACAGCACGCCAGGCCTCCCTGTCCATCACCAACTCCTGGAGTTCACTCAAACCCATGTCCATCGAGTCGGTGATGCCATGCAGCCATCTCATCCTCTGTCGTCCCCTTCTCCTCCTGCCCCTAATCCCTCCCAGCATCAGAGTCTTTTCCAATGAGTCAACTCTTCACATGAGGTGGCCAAAGTACTGGAGTTTCAGCTTTACCATCATTCCTTTCAAAGAATACCCAGGACTGATCTCCTTTAGAATGGAATGGCTGGATCTCCTTGCAGTACAAGGGACTCTCAAGAGTATTCTCCAACACCACAGTTCAAAAGCATCAGTTCTTCAGCACTCAGCTTTCTTCACATCCATACATGACCACTGGAAAAACCATAGCCTTGACTAGACGGACCTTTGTTGGCAAAGTAATGTCTCTGCTTTTTAATATGCTATCTAGGTTTGTCATAACTTTTCTTCCAAGGAGTAAGCATCTTTTAATTTCATGGCTGCAGTCACCATCTGCAGTGATTTTGGAGCCCAAAAAAATAAAGTCTGACACTGTTTCCACTGTTTCCCCATCTATTTCTCATGAAATGATGGGACCAGATGCCATGATCTTCTTTTTCTGAAAGTTGAGTTTTAAGCCAACTTTTTCACTCTCCTCTTTCACCTTCATCAAGAGGCTTTTTAGTTCCTCTTCACTTTCTGCCATAAGGGTGGTGTCATCTGCATATCTGAGGTTATTGATACTTCTCCCAGCAATCTTGATTCCAGCTTGTACTTCTTCCAGCCCAGCGTTTCTCATGATGTACTCTGTATATAAGTTAAATGAGCAGGGTGACAATATACAGCCTTGATGTACTCCTTTTCCTATTTGGAACCAGGCTGTTTTTCCATTTCCAGTTCTAACTGTTGCTTCCTGACCTGCATACAGGTTTCTCAAGAGGCAGGTCAGGTGGTCTGGTATTCCCATCTCTTGAAGAATTTTCCACAGTTTATGGTGATCCACACAGTCAAAGGCTTTGGCATAGTCAATAAAGCAGAAATAGATGTTTTTCTGGAACTCTCTTGCTGTTTCAGTGATCCACTGGATGTTGGCAATTTGATCTCTGGTTCCTCTGCCTTTTCTAAAACAAGCTTAAACATCTGGAAGTTCACAGTTCACATATTGCTGAAGCCTGGCTTGGAGAATTTTGAGCATTACTTTACTAGCGTGTGAGATGAGTGCAATTGTGTGGTAGTTTGAGCATTCTTTGGGATTGGAATGAAAACTGATCTTTTCCAGTCCTGTGGCCACTGCTGAGTTTTCCAAATCTTCTGGCATATTGAGTGCAGCACTTTCACAGCATCATCTTTCAGGATTTGAATTTTGGAGCCCCCCAAAATAAAGTCTGACACTGTTTCTACTGTTTCCCCATCTATTTCACATGAAGTGATGGGACCAGATGCCATGATCTTAGTTTTCTGAATGTTGAGCTTTAAGCCAACTTTTTCACTCTCCTCTTTCACTTTCATCAAGAGGCTTTTTAGTTCCTCATCACTTTCTGCCATGAGTGTGGTGTCAGCTGCATATCTGAGGTTATTGGTATTTCTCCCAGCAATATTGATTCCAGCTTCTGCTTCTTCCAACCCAGCGTTTCTCATGATGTACTCTGTATATAAGTTAAATGAACAGGGTGACAATATACAGCCTTGACGACCTCCTTTTCCTATTTGGAACCAGTCTGTTGTTCCATGTCCAGTTCTAACTGTTGCTTCCTGACCTGCATACAGGTTTCTCAAGAGGCAGGTCAGGTGGTCTGGTATTCCCATCTCTTGAAGAATTTTCCACAGTTTATGGTGATCCACACAGTCAAAGGCTTTGGCATAGTCAATAAAGCAGAAATAGATGTTTTTCAGGAACTCGCTTTTTCGATGATCCAGCGGATGTTGGCAATTTGATCTCTGGTTCCTCTGCCTTTTCTAAAACAAGCTTGAACATCTGGAAGTTCACGGTTCACGTATTGCTGAAGCCTGGCTTGGAGAATTTTGAGCATTACTTTACTAGCGTGTGAGATGAGTGCAATTATGCGGTAGTTTAAGCATTCTTTGGCATCGCCTTTCTTTGGGATTGGAATCGCTTCTCGGCCTTTTGGCTAAAATCAAGTGTAGTATCAGAGGCTTTAGCTTACTCAATAAAGCAGATGTGTTTTGCAATTCTCATGCTTTTTCTATGATCCAATGAACATTAGCAATTTGATGTCTGGTTCCTCTGGTTTTTCTAAACGCAGCTTGTACATCTGGATGTTCTCGGTTCATGTAATGTCAAAGGTAGCTCGAAGGATTTGGGGCATTACCTTGAAGAACATGAAATGAGTGCAATTATACAGTAGTTTCAGCATTCTTTGGCATTGCCTTTCTTTGTGGTTGGAATAAAACCTGACCTTTTCCAGTCCTGTGGCCACGGGTGAGTTTTCCAAATTTGCGGTCACATTGAAAGTAGCACTTTAACAGCATCATCTTTTAGGATGTGAAATAGTTCAGCTGGAATTCCATCACCTCCACTAGGTTTCTTCATAATAACGATTCTTAGGGCCCATTTGACTTCTCAATCCAGGATGTCTGGCTCTAGGTGAGTGACTATACCATCGTGGTTATCTCGGTCATGAAGACCTTTTTGCATAGTTCTTCTGTGTACTCTTGCCATCTCTTTTTCTCCTTGCTTCTGTTAAGTCCTTGTCATTTATTTCTTTATTGTGCCCACCTTTGCATGAAATTTTCCATTTGTATCTGCACTTTCCTGGCAGACATCTATAGCCTTTTCCATTCTATGGTTTTCTTCTTATTTTGGGGGGGGGGGGAGGGGGCATTGTTCACTTAAGAAGGACTTCTTATCTCTCCTGATGCTTAGGATTTAAGGAATACCAGCTAGAAGTCAGCAAATCAAGCAAAGACTAGGAGAGAGCCAATTCAGAGTAAGGTACAGGCTAGGAGACAGACAATCAGAGTAAAGTACCAGCTAGTACTAAGCCAAATAGAGCAAGGTAGAGACTAGGAGTCAGCCAATCAAAGTACAATTTAGGTCTCTGACAATCAGGGAAAATCACAGGCTGGGAGTCAGCCAATCAGATCAAAGTGAGGACTAGAACTGAGAGACATGGATGGATCCAGAACAGGGAAAAGATTTCCACTCTGCCAATGTGGGGAAAATATGTTGATTATTGACACATTCTGTGAAAGGAGCTATAATTAAAAGGGGAAAATGCTGGAAGAAATTCTCACCTACTGAGGTATGGGGAAATAATTCTGGCCTGCATGTGATTTATCTTGAACTTTAGGCTAACCAATACAGCCTGTTTATGGCCTATTAAGCATACATTGTACATATGATTTAACCATTAAGAAAAAATACATTCATAAAATAATACAAAGATGCATTTTGATAGTTATCCTCATTGTCATGTCTAGTAATTTTCAAGTGTTTGTCCAGGTACTATGACTAAGTAATATTCCCTTTCTTCTTCTGTACCTGTCCCTATACAAGACTGATGAGTATCCAAGAAAAGGGAGGGTTGAAACAGAGCAGAACCCTATGATCCTTCTTCCGCACCCTCCAACATGTCCTCAGCCAGTCTCCTGTGTGCAGAAAACTTTAGTCAAAGAATAAGTTTAATCAGAAAAATGAGAACATGTGGAAAACAAGGAAAACAGTCAAAAAAGATCAAATAAGAATAATATACCAATCAAGCATAGACAGAGACCTTTAAATCTTTCTCAAAGCCTTGAGATAATACTCTGAGACACTTGACATAATACTCTGAGCTGTCATATAGATACCAAACACTAGGGTGAAGAAGTTAACTTCATGATGACCATACTATACCCATGACATAAGGTGCCACAATTCTGAGAACTGGCCTCAAAGAAATGGGAACAAATGGACCCTGGAATTGAAGATTAAGGGTACCTAAAACAACCAAGATGACTCAAACCACTGATGACCATTCTAAGACGATTATCAGAGCTGACTATGCTATTTCTGTATATAGCCCCCTCCTTCTGTCTATAAAAGCTCTTTCTTACCCCAAAGGTTGCCAGTGGTGGGGAGTTGGCCTTGGGCCTGACATTCCTCATGCCACCCCAGTTGCCAGCATCTAAATTAAGCAATATTTCCTTTCCACCAATCTGGCCTGTTTGTTGGCTTTTGAGAAGCAAGCAGTTGGAACCTATATCAGTTCAATTCAGTTCAGTTCAGTCAGTCAGTCGTGTCCGACTCTTTGCAACCCCATGAATCGCAGCATGCCAGGTCTCCCTGTCCATCACCAACTCCCAGAGTTCACTCAGACTCATGTCCGTCGAGTCAGTCATGCCATCCAGCCATCTCATCCTCTGTCATCCCCTTCTCCTCCTGCCCCCAATCCCTCCCAGCATCAGGGTCTTCTCCAATGAGTCAACTCTTCACATGACATGTCCAAAGTATTGGAGTTTCAGCTTTAGCATCAGTCCTTCCAATGAACACCCAGGACTGATCTCCTTTAGAATGGACTGGTTGGATTTCCTTGTAGTTCAAGGGACTATCAAGAGTCTTCTCCAACACCACAGTTCAAAAGCATCAATTCTTCAGTGCTCAGCTTTCTTCACAGTCCAACTCTCCAAGGCTATGGAAAAACCATAGCCTTGACTAGACGGACCTTTGTTGGCAAAGTAATGTCTCTGCTTTTTAATATGTTGTCTAGGTTGGTCATAACTTTCCTTCCAAGGAGTAAGTGTCTTTTAATTTCATTGCTGCAGTCACCATCTGCAGTGATTTTGGAGCCCAAAAAAATAAAGTCATTCACTGTTTCCCCATCTATCTGCCATGAAGTGATGGGACCAGATGCCATGATCTTAGTTTTCTGAATGTTGAGATTTTTACATTTTGGTAACTAAAGAACAGGCTAGGAGTCAGCCAACCAGAGCAAGGTACAGACTAAGAAGCAGCCAATCACAGCAAAGGAGATGCTAGGAATCAGTAGTGAGAGCGGAGAACAATCTAGGAGTCAGCCAATTAGGGGAAAGTAGGGGCTAGAAGTCAGCCAATCAGGGCATAGTATAAGCTTGAATCAGCCAATTACAGTAAGGTACAGTTTGTTGTCACTGCTGCTAAGTCGCTTCAGTCGTGTCTGAATCTGTGCGACCCCAGAGACGGCAGCCCACCAGGCTCCCCTGTTCCTAGGATTCTCCAGGCAGGAACACTGGAGTGGGTTGCCATTTCCTTCTCCAATGCATGAAAGTGAAAAGTGAAAGTGAAGTCGCTCAGTCGTGTACGACTCTTCACGACCCCATGGACTGCAGCCTACCAGGCTCCTCCATCCATGGGATTTTCCAGGCAAGAGTACTGAAGTGGGGTGCCATTGCCCTTTCTGAAAGTACAGTCTAGGAGTCAGCAAATCAGACCAATGCACAAGCTAGAGTCAGACAGTCAGAGCAGAGTGCAAGCTTCAAGTCAGCCAATCAGTGCAAAGTGCAGGAAAGGAGTTAGCCAATCAGAGCAATGTACAGGCTAGGAGTTAGCCAATCACAACACAGTATAGGCCTGGAGTCAGCAAATCACAGCAACGTATCGGCCAAGAGCCAGCCAGTCAGAGCAAAGTAGGGGCTAGGAATGAGCTAATCAGAGCAATATACAAGCTAGAAGTCTGCTAATCAGGGCAAATTACAGGCTATGGCTGGCCAATCAGAGCAAGGTACAGGCCAGGAGTCAGCCAATCAGAGCACACAACTGGGTAGGGGGACAGCAAATCCTACCAATATAAAGGCCAGACTTAATCAGTTAAGCCCCCCAACAAGCTTTGAGTCAGCCAATCAGAGAAAACTGGGCTAGGAGTCAGCCAATCAAGACAAAGTAAAGGCTAGAATGAGCCAATCAGAGTAAGGTACAGTCTAGGAGTCAGCCAATAAGAACAACATACAGGTTGCTGCTGCTGCTAAGTCGCTTCAGTCGTGTTCGAATCTGTGCGATCCCAGAGATGGCAGCCCACCAGGCTCCCCCGTCCCTGGGATTCTCCAGGCAAAAATACTGGAGTTGGTTGCCATTTCCTTCTCCAATGAATGAAAGTGAAAAGTGAAAGCGAAGACACTCAGTCGTATCTGAATCTTAACGACCCCATGGACTGCAGCCTACCAGGCTCCTCCATCCATGGGATTTTCCAGGCAAGAGTACTAGAGTGGGGTGTCATTGCCTTCTCCGAGGTACAGTCTAGGAGTCAGCAAATAGACCAAAGCAAAGGATGGAGTCAGACAATCGGAGCAGAATGCCAGTTTCAAGTCAGCCAATCAGTGCAAAGTACAGACTTGGAGTATGCCAATCAGAGCAATGTGCATGCTAGGAGTTAGCCAATCAGAGCAAATATAATCCAGGAGTCAGCCAATCAGAGAAAATTAACGGATAGGAGTTAGCCAATCAGAGCAAAGTACATGCTAGAACTCGGCCAATCAGAGAAATACACAGACTAAAATCAGCCAATCAGGACAAAATAAAGGCAAGGAGTCAGCCAGTCATGGAATAAAAAGGCCAGGAGTCAGCCAATCAGAGAAAAGGGCAGGCCCGGAGTCAGCCAATCAGAACAAACAGCCAGGTCGGAGTCAGCCAGTCAAGAAAAGTACTTATTATAAGCCAGCAAACCAGACCAATATAAAGCCTGATTTAACAAATCAGGACAGCATGCAAGCTTTGAGTCAGCCAATCAGTGCAAAGTGCAGGCTAGGAGCCAGCCAACCAGAGCGATATACAGGCAAGGAGTTAGCCAATCGAGCAAAGTAGGGACTATGAGTCAGCCAATCCAGGCAAAGTACAGGCTCGAGCCAGCCAATCAGAGCAAGGTTTGGACTAAGTGTCAGTAACTCAGACCAATGTAGAGGCCCAAGTCAGACAATCAGAGCACAGAGCAATTTCAAGTCAGCTAATCAGTTCAAGGCAAGGCCAGGACTCAGCCAATCAGAGAAAACTACCAGATAGGACATAGCCACTCAGCGCAAAGTACAGGATAGGAGTCAGAAAATCAGAGCAATGCACAGGCTAAGGATCAGCCAATCAGAGCAATATACAAGTTAGGAGTCAGGTAATAAGGGCAAACTGGAGCCTACAGTCAGCCAATCAGAACAAGGTACTGGCTAGGAGCCAGCCAATCAGAGCAATGTACACGCCAGTAGGCAGCCAATCAGGGAAAAAGACAGGCTAGAGTTCAGCCAATCAGAGAAATATTCAGGTTAGGACTCAGCCAATTATGGCAAAGTACAGACTCCGGCTAGGCCAATCAGAGCCAAGGACAGGTTAGGAGTCAGCCAATCAAAGCAAAGTGTTGGTTAGACTTCAGCCAATCAGAACAACGTAGTAGCTAGGAGCAGCCAATCAAAGCAAAGTACAGGCTAGAGTTTAGCCAATCAGAGAAATGTACAGGCTAGGACTCAGCCAATCAGGGCAAAGTATAGGCTCAGACTGAGCCAATAAGAGTAAAGAACAAGTTAGGAGTCAGCCAATCAGAGCAAAAGACTGGCTAGAGTTCAGCCAGTTAGATGAATGTTCAGGTTAGGACTCAGCCAGTCATGGCAAAGTACAGGCTCCGGCTAGGCCAATCAGAGCCAAGGACAGGTTAGGATTCAGCCAATTAAAGCAAAGTGTTGGCTAGACTTCAGCCAATCAGAACAATGTAGTAGCTAGGAGTAAGCCAATCAGAGCAAAGTACAGGCTAGAGTTTAGCCAA
Source organism: Bos indicus (assembly GCF_029378745.1). Lineage (NCBI taxonomy): Eukaryota > Metazoa > Chordata > Mammalia > Artiodactyla > Bovidae > Bos > Bos indicus. Next base: position 125,536,237 of record NC_091789.1, on the reverse strand, counting down.
TCAGAGAAATGTATGGGCTAGCCAATCAGGGCAAAATACAGGCTCGGACTCAGCCAGTAAGAGTAAAGAACAGGTTAGGAGTCAGCCAGTCAGAGCAAACTGACTGGCTCTGACTGGCAGTTTGCTCTGACTGGCTGACTCCTAATCTGTTCTTTACTCTTATTGGCTGAGTCCGAGCCTGTCAGAGCAAAAGGAGAAGGCGATGGCACCCCACTCCAGTACCCTTGCCTGGCAAATCCCATGGATGGAGGAGCCTGGTGGGCTACAGTCTATGGGGTCGCTCAGAGTTGGACACGACTGAGCGACTTCACTTTCACTTTTCACTTTCATGCACTGGAGAAGGAAATGGCAACCCACTCCAGTGTTCTTGCCTGGAGAATCCCAGGGATGGCGGAGCCTGGTGGGCTGCCATCCATGGGGTCACACAGAGTCAGAAGCGACTGAAGTGACTTAGCAGCAGCAGCAGTCAGAGCAAAAGACTGGCTAGAGTTCAGCCAGTTAAAGAAATGTTCAGGTTAGGACTCAGCCAGTCATAGCAAAGTACAGGTTTGAACTCAGCCAATCAGAGCTAAGGACAAGTTAAGAGTCAGCCAATCAGAGAAATGTATAGGCTAGAGTTCAGCCAATCAGCATAAGGAACTGGCTAGGAGACAGCCAATCCGAGCAAACTACCTGATGGGAGTTAGCCAATCAGAGCAAAATACAGGATAGGACTCAGCCACTAAGGGCAAAGTAAAGGCTTGAACTCAGCCAGTCAGAGCAAGAAACAGGCTAGGAGTCAGCCAATCACAGCAAAGTACAGGTTAGAGTTTAGCCAATCAGAGAAATAAATGTACAGGCTATGACTCAGCCATTTAGGGAAAAGTAGTCAGACAATCAGAGCAAACTACCTGATGGGAGTTAGCCAGTCAGAGAAAAATACAAGATAGGAGTCAGACAATCAGGGCAAAATGTATGCTAGAGTTCAGCCAATCAGAGAAATGTACAGGCTAGGACTCAGCTGATCAGCGCAAAGTAAAGACTCGGATTCAGCCAATCAGAGCAAAGAACAGGATAGAGTTCAGCCAATCAGTCGTCTGCTGCTGCTAAGTTGCTTCAGTCGTGTCCAACTCTGTGCAACTCCATAGATGGCAGCCTACCAGGCTCTTCCGTCCATGGGATTTTCCAGGCAAGAGTACTGTAGTGGGGTGCCATTGCCTTCTAGTGCTGCTGCTAAGCTGCTAAGTCACTTCAGTCATGTCCGACTCTGTGTGACCCCAGAGACGACAGCCCACCAGGCTCCCCTGTCCCTGGGATTCTCCAGGCAAGAACACTGGAGTGGGTTGCCATTTCCTTCTCCAATGCATGAAAGTGAAAAGTGAAAGGGAAGTCGCTCAGTCATGTCTGACTCCTAGCGACCCCATGGACTGCAGCCTACCAGGCTCCTCCGTCCATGGGATTTTCCAGGCAAGAGTACTGGAGTGGGGTGCCATTACCTTCTAGTTCTAGCAAACATTAAATGTTTTAACTATATGATCTCATTTAATTCCCAAAGTAACGCTGTGACAGGGATTCTATATATAATCCCTCCTGGTGGCTCAGGTGGTAAAGCGTCTGCCTGCAATGCGGGAGACCCGGGTTTGATTCCTGGGTCAGGAAGGTCCCCTGGAGATGGAAATGGCAACCCACTCCAGTGTTCTTGCCTCGATAATCCCATGGTTGGAAGAGCCTGGCAAGCTACAGTCCCTGGTGTGGCAAAGAGTTGGACAGTACTGAGCGACTAACACTTTAACTTTCAATCAGGGGAAATTACAAGCAAAGAGTCAGCCAGTGAGAGCAATGCACAGGCTAGCAGTCAGCCAATGAGAGCAAAGTACAGGTCTAAAGTCAGCCAATCAGAGCAAAGTACAGGCTAGCAGTTAATCAATGAGAGCAAAGTACAGGCTAGGCATCAGTCAAAAAGAGCTATGTGCAGGCTAGCAGTCAGCCAATCAGGGCAAAGTACAGACTAGAATTAGCCTATCCGCATTAGGTACAGGCTATGAGACAGCCAATAAGAGCAATGTACAGGCTAGAGGTCTGCCAACTAGAGAAATTTATAGGCTAGGAGTCAGACCATCAGGGCATAGTACAGGCAATCAGAGTCAGTCAATCAGAGCAAAGTGATATGGAGAGGAACCCTGAGGTCCTTACCTCCACACACCATGTCCTCTGCCTGCCCTTGGTCTGTGGAAAACTTCAGACAAAGAATAAGCTTAATCATAAAAACGAGAACATGTGAAAACCAAGGATAGCAGTCAGAGGAGAACGGATAACAATAATGTATTGATTAAGCATAGTCAAGGACCTTTAAATCTTTCCTGAGGGCTATAGATAATATTCTGAGCCACATCCTGTAAACTGTCATATAGATACTAAAACACTAGGGTGAAGAAGTTAACTTTATGATGACCAGACTGTTCTCATGACATAAGCCGCCACAATTCTGAGAACTGGCTTCAAAGAAATGGGAACAAATGGACCCTGGAACTGAAGATTAAGTGCGCTTAAGACAACCAAGATGATTCAACGTTGACTGTGCCTTTTCTGCATATAGTCCTCTCCTTCTATCTAAAAAAGTTCTTGCTTCAATGGTTGCCAGGGGTGGGGGTGGGGGTGGTGGTCCATCTTTGGACAGACATCCGCCCTCCTACCACTCAGTTGCAGGCCTCTGAAATAAAGTAAACTTTTCTTTACAACAACCTGGCCAGTTTACTGGCTTTTGAGATGAGAGCAACCGGACCCCACACATCTTTTGGTAACAGATTTTGGTGCCCATATTGGGGCTGCCTACTGCTGGCTGTTGAGCTTTCATGGCACCTGGTTCTCCTGGGTTTTCCAGGGGAGACCTGTGGCCATGACAACGTATGAGCCTGCTGCTTGTGGCTAGCTAGCCCAGAGTAGGGGATTTCGGGGACGTTCCTAGCAGCTGCCAAAACCATCTGTTTTGAGAATCCTCCCTGTTTCTCCCTTGCTTGGCACTGGCTGCCAACTTATGCTTTTCCTTGGTGGAATGGAAACTTAGACTTGAGACGAGCTGACGAGCTCCAAATCTTGGTTAGTCCACCAGTGTGCACATGGGCGATCTTCTCATTTGTGAGTGCTAGTGCTATTTAGGCATTCTTGCCAGTTGGTTCTGATGTTGAGAACTGTTTGGGGCTTGAGGTGCTATTTCAGCATTTTGCAAATTGGTTCTGATGTGTGTCTGATGTTGAGGATTGTTTGTGAACAGTGCTATTGGTGCATTGACAATTGGTTCTGACATCTATCTACCATTGAGGACCGTTGGTGAGCACCATGACACTCACCTTGGTGAGTGTCATTTGGGCATTTTGCCAATTGGTTCTGATGTCGGCTACCACTGGGAATGCTTCATGTTGGGGAGGTGTTTGTCTGGGAATCTGTACCAGTCTCCCTCGGAGAGGGTTTGTGACTGACCTGTTGTTTGGTGCATTTGTGTCAGTGGCATTGTGTTGCCTTATGCAAAATGGGAAATTCAGGTTCAATTCATTAAGAAAAATTTTAGCCATGGAATCATGACTAACAAAAAAGAAACTTTTTTTTGGACAATATATAGCAAAGAATTCTTTAGATTCCTAAGAAAATTGGTTAAGATGAAACTCTTGCAATTCTAAAAACCATTTCTCTTTGCATGTGCAGTTAAAGAAGGCTAGCTTGATAAAACAATTTTTTCAGACCATGCTAAAACAAAAATATGCCTAGAAGAAAGTTGGAAGTTGACTCTCATCATGTCCTTGAATTACAAACATGTCCACTTTGCCTGAGCCTTCATCTTTGTATTAATAAGTGAGACTTCAAGCCAAAGGGAAGAAAAGAGAAGGCTTAAAATTGTGTGTGTAAAACTGGCTATTCTGTTATTCATAAATGGATACATTTAACTGCAATGTCTAATTCATGAAATGTAAAAACGATGAAACCATGAGATATCCATTTGTCTGGAGGTCTGCATGTGTCAATATGGGCTTTTAACTTTGGATAGTATTGTTGAGGTTAACTTTTAAAGGAGTTCTATTGAATTGGCCTTAAAAAACATAAGCATTTACAAATAAAACAAATCTAAATATATCTACTTTTGTCTTCTTGTAAGAACAAGAAGGAAACTAAAGATGTTTGGGTTTTTAAACATGCATGTTGTATCCTTAAAGAAAAATTATGGTGTGATAAAGTGAATGTTTTTAAAGTTTATGGAATATATTCTTTTATTTGCCAATCCGGAAATGTTGCTATAACATTTCAGTCACTTGTGTCTTGGATTTGTTATGCTTTCCAGGGTTAAAACTTGTGATGTGAAAAGTGATAAGGAAACCATTGCAGTGTGTAAAGCAAGTAGGGTATGTGTTGTCAGCAAAGAGAAGGTATAAAGAACGGAAATATTTTTGTTGAGAAATAATGATGATAACACTTCTGTCCTACAGGTGTTTGTTTCTGTATAGGGAAATGCAGGACAAATTTGTGGGGATTTAGATTATAGGAGAAGGCAATGGCACCCCACTCCAGTACTTTTGCCTGGAAAATCCCATGGACGGAGGAGCCTGGTGGGCTGCAGTCCATGAGTTCGCTAAGCGTCGGACACGACTGAGCGACTTCACTTTCACTTTTCACTTTCATGCATTGGAGAAGGAAATGGTAACCCACTCCAGTGTTCTTGCCTGGAGAATACCAGGGACGGCGGGGCCTGGTGGGCTGCCGTCTATGGGGTCGCACAGAGTCGGACACGACTGAAGCGACTTAGCAGCAGTAGCAGCAGCAGGAGATGATTAAAAAAAAAAAAAAGGTGTCTGAAAAAGGAATTTTGAAAAACGAATTTTGTCCTTGGCAGGATTAAGATTACACTAAATTTAATTAGCTAAATGAATTTTATTGATAGTAAACTGATTGTCGATCTAATTTTTTTTCCTTGTATCTATGAAGAGAGCAAAGTTCTAGTGGAATATTGATCTGAATTTGGTAACAGACTTTTAAAGGAAAGTAACTGTCTTGTTTCTAATCATATTTTGACCCCAATGTTCAGGATGGAAATATTGTCCAATAACGTGGTCACAGAGTATAACTACTTGTGATATGTAGCACTGCTGGCTTTAAGTTTATGACTTAAAGCACATGTACAACATCTGTATGACAACTGGATATAAATGATAAAATGTATGGCCTAGAAAGCATTTCCCTGTGAACATACCTCTCTCTGAGCCTGTTCATGATATCTGATTAGTTTTCCAACATGAACAACTAGGCAAATATATAAACAAAAACAAGGCCAAGCACCCAGAGAAATGGATGGATCCAGAGCAGGGAAAAGAGCCACTCTGCCAACGTCAGAGAAATAACTGATGATCAATTTTTTCTATTTTTATTTGAAAGGAGTTACAATTAAAAGAGGCAAATGATGGAAGAAATTTTCACATACTGAGGTATGGGGAAATAAGGCTGGCCTACACATGATTTATCTTGAATTTTAGGCTAACAAGCACAGCCTGTTCGTGGTCTATTAAACATACACTGTACATCTGCTTTAACCACTAAGAAAAATACATTCAGAAAAAATACAAAGATGCATTTTGATTATTATTCTCATTGTAATGTCTAATAATTTTCAAATGCTTGTCCAGGTACTATGACAAAGTAATATTCCTTTTTTCCTTCTGTACCTGTCCCTATTCATGATTGCAGAGTAATCAAGAAAAGGGAGGTTTGAAACAGAGCAGAACCCCATGATCCTTGCCTTTCTGCACCCACCATGTCCTCAGTCAGCCTTTTGTGTGTGGAAAACTTTAGTCAAAGAATAAGTTTAATCAGAAACATCAGAAAATATGAAAACAAAAGAAAACTGTAAAGGAAACCAAATAATAATAATGTACTCATTAAGCATAGTCAAGGACCTTTAGTCCTACAGATAATATTCTGAGGTACATCCTGTGACGAGTACAGATATCAAAAACTAGGGTGAAAAAGTTAGCTTCATGATGACCAGGCTGTACCCAACGACATATGCTGCCACAATTGCAAGAACTTACCTCAAATACATGGGAACAAACGGACCTTAGAACTGAAGATTAAGGGTACCTAAAACCAATATGACTCTGATCAGATCACCGATGAGCAATCGGAAGGTGAATGTCAGAGTTGAATATGCTGTTTCTGCTCGTAGCCCACTGCTGTCCATGAAAGCTCTTACCACAATAGTTGCCAGTGGTGGGGAGTTGGCCTTAGGCCAGACATTCATCTTGCCACCATGGCTTCCAGCATCTGAAATTAAGCAATCTTTCCTAGCCATTAACCTTGCTTGTTTTTTGGCTTTTGAGCAGCAAGCAGCAGGAAGCCACATATATTTCGGTAACTAAAGCACAGGCTAGGAGTCAACCAATCAGAGCAAAGAACAGGCTAAGAAGCAGGCAACCAGTGCAATGAGGTGCTAGGAGTCAGCCACTCAGAGCAAAGTACAGACTAGGAGTAAACCAATCAGAGCAAACTATGGGCTATCAGTCAGCCAATCAGATCAATTACAGGCCAGGAGTCAGCCAATCAGAGTAAGTAGGGGATAGGAGTCAGCCAGTCAGGGTAAAGTACAAGTTCAAATCAGCCAATCATAGTAAGGTAAAGTCTAGGAGTCAGTGAATCAGAAAAATGCACAGGCTAGAGTCAGAGAATCAAAGCAGAATACCAGCTTCAAGTCAGCCAATCACTGGAAGATAGAGACATGGAGTCTGCCAATCAGAGCAATATACATACTAGGAGATAGCCAATCAGAGCAAACTACAGGCCAGGAGTCAGCCAATAAGAGTAAGTAGACGTGATAGGAGTCAGCCAACCAACGTAAAGTACGGGCTCAAGGAAGCCAATCACAGTAGGTACAATCTGCTGCTGCTGCTTAGTCGCTTCAGTCATGTCCGAATCTGTGAGACCCCATAGACGGCAGCCCACCAGGCTCCCCCATCCCTGGGATTCTCCAGGCAAGAACACTGGAGTGGGTTGCCATTTCCTTCTCCAATGAATGAAAGTGAAAAGTGAAAGTGAAGACACTCAGTCGTATCTGAATCTTAGCGACCCCATGGACTGCAGCCTACCAGGCTCCTCCGTCCATGGGATATTCCAGGCAAGAGTACTGGAGTGGGGTGTCATTGCCTTCTCCAAGGTACAGACTAGGAGTCAGCAAATAGACCAAAGCAAAGGATGGAGTCAGACAATCGCAGCAGAATACCAGTTTCAAGTCAGCCAATCAGTGCAAAGTACAGACTTGGAGTATGCCAATCAGAGCAACGTACATGCTAGGAGTTAGCCAATCAGAGCAAATACAATTCAGGAGTCAGCCAATCAGAGAAAATTAACGGATAGGAGTTAGCCAATCAGAGCAAAGTACATGCTAGAAATCAGCCAATCAGAGAAATGCACAGGCTAAAATCAGGCAATCAGGACAAAATAAAGGCAAGGAGTCAGCCAATCAGAACAAACAACTGGGTAGGAGTCAGGCAGTCAAAGAAAAATACTGATTATAAGCCAGCAAACCAGACCAATATAAAGCCTGATTTAACCAATCAGGACAGCATGCAAGCTTTGAGTCAGCCAATCAGTGCAAAGTGCAGGCTAGGAGCCAGCCAACCAGAGCAATGTACAGGCAAGGAGCTAGCCAATCGAGCAAAGTAGGGACTATGAGTCAGCCAATCCAGGCAAAGTACAGGCTCGAGCCAGCCAATCAGAGCAAGGTTTGGACTAGGAGTCAGTAACTCAGACCAATGTAGAGGCCCAAGTCAGACAATCAGAGCACAGAGCAATTTCAAGTCAGCTAATCAGTGCAAGGCAAGGCCAGGACTCAGCCAATCAGAGAAAACTACCAGGTAGGACTTAGCCACTCAGCACAAACTACAGGATAGGAGTCAGAAAATCAGAGCAATGCACAGGCTAAGGATCAGCCAATCAGAGCAATATACAAGTTAGGAGTCAGGCCACCTCATGAGAAGAGTTGACTCATTGGAAAAGACTTTGATGCTGGGAGGGATTGGGGGCAGGAGGAGAAGGGGACGACAGAGGATGAGATGGCTGGATGGCATCACTGACTCGATGGACATGAGTCTGAGTGAACTCCGGGCGTTGGTGATGGACAGGGAGCCTTGGTGTGCTGCGATTCATGGGGTCACAAAGAGTCGGACACGACTGAGCGACTGAACTGAACTTAACTGAATAAGGGCAAACTAGAGCCTACAGTCAGCCAATCAGAATAAGGTACTGGCTAGGAGCCAGCCAATCAGAGCGATGTACACACCAGTAGCCAGCCAATCAGGGAAAAAGACAGGCTAGAGTTCAGCCAATCAGAGAAATATTCAGGTTAGGACTCAGCCAATAATGGAAAAGTACAGACTCCGGCTAGACCAATCAGAGCCAAGGACAGGTTAGGAGTCAGCCAATCAAAGCAAAGTACAAGCTAGAGTTCAGCCAATCAGAGAAATATTCAGGTTAGGACTCAGCCAATAATGGAAAAGTACAGACTCTGGCTAGACCAATCAGAGCCAAGGACAGGTTAGGAGTCAGCCAGTCAGGGCAAAAGACTGGCTAGAGTTCAGCCAGTTAGATAAATGTTCAGGTCAGGACTCAGCCAATCATGGCAAAGTACAGGCTCCAGCTAGGCCAATCAGAGCCAAGGACAGGTTAGGAGTCAGCCAATCAGAGAAATGTATAGGCTAGAGCTCAGCCAATCAGTATAAGGAACTGGGTAGGAGACAGCCAGTCAGAGCAAACTACGTGATGGGAGTTAGCCAATCACAGAAATGTACAGGCTAGGACTCAGCCAATCAGGGCAAAATACGTGCTCGGACTCAGCCAATAAGAGTAAGAACAGGATAGGAGTCAGCCAATCAGGGCAAAAGACTGGCTACAGTTCAGCCAGTTAGAGAAATGTTCAGGTTAGGACTCAGCCAGTCATGGCAAAGTACAGATTTGAACTCAGCCAATCAGAGCTAAGGACAAGTTAAGAGTCAGCCAATCAGAGAAATGTATAGGTTAGCGTTCAGCCAATCAGTATAAGGAACTGGCTAGGAGACAGCCAATCAGAGCAAACTACCTGATGGGAGTTAGCCAATCAGAGCAAAATACAGGATAGTACTCAGCCACTAAGGGCAAAGTAAAGGGTTGAATTCAGCCAATCAGAGCAAGGAACAGGCTAGGAGTCAGCCAATCACAGCAAAGTACAGGTTAGAGTTTAGCCAATCAGAGAAATAAATGTACAGGCTATTACTCAGCCAATTAGGGCAAAGTACAGGCTTGGACTCAGCCAATAAGAGAAAAGAACAGGTTAGGAGTCAGCCAATCAGAGCAAAGTATAGCCTAGCGTTTGGCCCATCAGAACAAGGTATTGGCTAGAAATCAGCCAATCAGAGCAATGTACAGGCCAGTAGTCAGACAATCAAACTACCTGATGGGAGTTAGCCAATCAGAGAAAAATACAAGCTAGGAGTCAGCCAATCAGGGCAAAATGTATGCTAGAGTTCAGCCAATCAGAGAAATGTACAGGCTAGGACTCAGCTGATCAGCGCAAAGTAAAGTCTCGGATTCAGCCAATCAGAGCAAAGAATAGGATAGAGTTCAGCCAATCAGTCATCTGCTGCTGCTGCTAAATCGCTTTAGTAGTGTCTGACTCTGTGCGACCCCATAGATGGCAGCCCACCAGGCTCCCCCGTCCCTGGGATTCTCCAGGCAAGAACAGTGGAGTAGGTTGCCATTTCCTTCTCCAATGCATGAAAGTGAAAAGTGAAAGGGAAGTCACTCAGTCGTGTCCGACTCTTAGCGACCCCATGGACTGCAGTCTACCAGGCTCCTCGGCCATGGGATTTTCCAGGCAAGAGTACTGGAGTGGGGTGCCATTACCTTCTCCGAGTAGTCATCTAGTCAGACCATAATACAATAAGATAGCAAATAAAATCAATGTAAAGACTAGGCTTAACCAATACCATCAGCATGCAAGCTTTGAGTCAGCCAATCAGTGCAAAGTACAGGCCAGAAGTCATCCAATCAGAGCAAAGTACTGGATAGGAGTTAGCCAATCAGAGCAAAATACAGGCTAGGTATCAGCCAATTAGGACAAATTACAGGCTTGAGGTCAGCCAAACAGTTAAATGTACATGCTCAGATTTGGCCAATCAGGGTAAAGATCAGGCTCAGAGTCAGCCAATCAGGGCCAAGACCTAGCTAGGAGTCAATCAGAACAAAGTACTGGACAGAAGTCAGCCAATCAGGGTAGGCTAGTTTTCACCAATCAGAACAAGGTGTATGCTAAGAGTCAGCCAATCAGAGCAAAGAACACTTGGAGTTACCCAATTTGAGCCACATACAGGCCAGGAGTCCGGCAATCTCAGCACACTGTGGGCTCGGATTCAGCCAATTATAGCAGTGAACAGAGTCTGTAGTACCCAATCAGACCATAGGACTAGGACTCTGATAATCAGAGCAATACAGGGCAGGAGTCAGCCAATCAGAGAAAGTAGGGTTAGGAGTCAGCCAATCAGAACAATGGACCATCCAGAGTCAGACAATCAGAGCAGTGTGCAATTTCAAGTCAGCCAATCAGTGCAGGGAAATGCTAAGAGTCTTTAATAGAGCAATATACATGATAGGAGTTAGCCACTCTGAGCAACGCACAGGCTAGGAGCCAGCCAATCAGAGCAATATACAAATTAGGAGTCAGTTGATAAGGGCAAATTACAGGCTACTGTCAGCCATTCAGAGTAAAGTACTGGCTAGTAGTCAGCCAGTCAGCTTAAAATACAGGTTAGAAGTCCACCAATCAGAGTAATTTATAGTCTTTGAGTCAGGCAATCAGGGAAAAGTACAAGCTACAATCAGCCAATCATAGTTTAGGTGTCAGCCAGTCAATCAGAGATGCAGCCTAAGAGTCAGCCAATCAGAACAAGGATTCAGACAATCACAGCAAAGTATGAGCTATTATTCAGCCAATCATACATATGGACGGTCTAAGAAGTAGTCAGTCAGAACAAAGTACAGGCCAGGACTCAGCCAATCAGAGCAAAGTATGGGCTAGGATTCCACCAATCAGGACAAAGTACAGGCCTGAGGTCCGGCAATCAGAGCAAGGTTCAGGCTAGGAGTCAGCCAATCAGAGCAATGCGTCAGAGCAATGCACAGGCTTGAGGTAAGCCAAATGGGTCAGGTTAGAAGTCAGCCAATCAGAGCAATGTACAGACGAAGCATCCACCAATCAGAGCAAACTGAGGTAGAAGTCAACCAGTCAGAGCAAAATACCTGATATATGACAACAAATCAGATCAATGTAAAGGCTAGACTTAGCCAATAACATCAGCATGTAAGCTTGCCATGCCCTCCTCCAGGGGATCTTCCCAACCCAGGTCTCCTGCATTGCAGGCAAATTCTTTACTATCTGGGCCACCAGGGAAGCCCAAGAATACTGGAGTGAATAGCCTATCCCTTCTCCAGGGGGTCTTCCTGACCCAGGAATCGAACCAGGGTCTCCTGCATTGCAGGTGGATTCTTTACCAGCTGAGCTATCAGGAAAGGTTAGGTACACCCCTGCAAATTACTTGTCCTGTGTTAAAATTACACTTTCCTCTTTCTGTTTTGGAAGGAAAAATTCTAGTCCTTAAACAGGCATTTAAGGATCTCAGTTTCATCATTTTAGCCTTATCTTGTTAACATCTCCAGCCCTATCTATCCACTGTCTCCAAAACACATCACGGTCTTTTCCACTCCTGCCCTAATACTCATGCCGTTCTTCCACTTCATGTGCATCACTTTTTGTTCATTACAGTCTAGCCCTTTATCAACATTCAGTTGAATGACTGTTTCCTAACTCAGGATTTTTCTCATCACCAAATCATATGCTAATCTGACTTGTTCAAAGTCCAGTAATTAATATTTGTTCTTGACATCTATGAATTATACTACTTTTACTGTTTACTTCTTACTTTGATATCTAGATTATAAATTCTTTTTAAGAGCAAAGATTTGAAATACGCCAAAATCCATATAGAAATAAGCATTTTATATTGATTTACACTGCTTCCCTTGTGGCTCAGACTGTAAAGAATCCATCTGCAATGGGGGAGACCTCTGTTTGATCCCTGGGGTGGAAAGAGTCCCTGCAGATGGGCATGGCAACCCACTCCACTATCCCTGCCTGGAGAATCTCACGGACAGAGGAGCCTGGTGGGCTAAAGTCCATGGGGTCTCAAAGAGTTGGACAGGACTGAGTGACTAAGCACAGCACAGCACTGACTTACTCACTAAAGAGGTTTACATTACATCTTTCATTGACTAATTAGTTTAGCTCTTGACACTCCGTATCTTCAGAAATACTTTTCCATACAATAAAGCATATGTAATAAAATACACTATGTTTTTCTTTAGTACTTATGATCAAACTTGGAACCTAATTTAAAAGGCTGAACCAGAAGAGTTTATTCATATTGCAAATTCATACTGCTATTCATATTGCAAATAGAAGGCTTTATACTAAAATTAAACAAAAATATTTAAGGCATTTTGATGGCTTAAAAACTCATAAGATTCTATATATCATAAGCAATTTACATCCCTATTTGTGTTTAATCTTCCTAACACATGCTTATTTATATCGCTTTTGAATACGATGAGACAATCTTAGGCACTAGCTAAGTGATATAGGAGGGAATTAAATGAAGGCTGTCTTATTCACACACAACCACATGCAAACCTTCAGGGTAAACACCCACTAAAGTGATGTCACTAAAGTATGTGACATCTAAATCTCTGATTTTACAGATGTAGAAACTGACTCACAGGTTAAACGTCTTGCCATGGTCATACAAATACTAAGTGCACAACAAAGATGAGACTAGGAAGCTCCTGGCTCCCTGCATGCTTCGTTTCAGTAGGCAGATGTCAGTCTTCGAGTTAATGCCTGGAGGCTAGTTTTATTTGCAATCAGTTCCACTCAGTTCAGTTCCTCAGTCATGTCCGACTCTTTGCGACCCCATGGACTGCAACATGCCAGGCTTCCCTATCCATCACCAACTCCTCGAGATTGCTCAAACTCATGTCCATCGAGTTGGTGATGCCATCCAGCCATCTCATCCTCTGTCGTCCCCTTCTCTTCTCGCCTTCAATCTTCCCCAGCATCAGGGTCTTTTCAAATGAGTCAGCTCTTCACATCAGGTGGCCGAAGTATTGGAGTTTCAGCTTCAACATCAGTCCTTCCAATGAACATTCAGGACTGATTTCCTTTAGGATAGACTGGTTGGATCTCCTGAAGTCCAAGGGACACTCAAGAGTCTTCTTCAACACCACAATTCAAAAGCATCAATTCTTCGGTGTTCAGCTTTCTGTATAGTCCAACTCTCACATCCATACATGACTACTGGAAAAACCATAGCCTTGTCTAGACGGACCTTTGTTGGCAATGTCTCTTCTTTTTAATATGCTGTCTAGGTTGGTCATAACTTTTCTTCCAAGCAGGAAGCATCTTTTAATTTCATGGCTGCAGTCACCATCTGCAGTGATTTTTGAGCCCCCAAAAATAAAGTCTGGCACTGTTGCCACTGTTTCTCCATCTGTTTGCCACAAAGTGATGGGACTAGATGCCATGACCTTAGATTTCTGAATGTTGAGTTTTAACCCAACTTTTTCACTCTCCTCTTTCATCAAAAGACTCTTTAGCTCTTCCTTGCTTTCTGTCATAAGAGTGGTGTCATCTGCATATCTGAGGTTATTGATATTTCTCCTGGCAATCTTGATTCCAGCTTGTGCTTCATCCAGCCCAGCGTTTTTCATGATATGCTCTGCATATAAATTAAATAACCAGGGTGACAATACACAGCCTTGACATACTCCTTTCCCTATTTGGAACCAGTCTGCTGTTCCATGCCCAGTTCTAACTATTGCTTCCAGACCTGCATATAGGTTTCTCAAGAGGCAGGTCAGGTGGTCTGGTATTCCCATCTCTTTCAGAATTTTCCACAGTTTATGGTGATCCACACAGTCAAAGGCTTTGGCATAGTCAATAAAGCAGAAGTAGATGCTTTTCTGGAACTCTTGCTTTTTCCATGATCCATCAGATGTTGGCAATTTGATCTCTGGTTCCTCTGCCTTTTCTAAATCCAGCTTGAACATCTGGAAGTTCATCGTTCATGTATTGTTGAGGCCTGGCTTGGAGAATTTTAAGCATTACTTTACTAGCATGTGAGATGAGTGCAATTGTGTGGTAGTTTACTAGCGTGTGAGATGAGTGCAATTGTGCTGTACTTTGAGCATTATTTGGCATTGCCTTTATTAGGGAGAAGGAAATGGCAACTCACTCCAGTATTCTTGCCTGGAAAATCCCATGGATGGTGCAGCCTGGTAGACTACAGTCCATGGGATCACAAAGAGTCAGACACGACTAGCGACTTCACTTTCACTTCACTTTCACTTATTAGGGATTGGAATGAAAACTGACCTATTCCAGTTCCATGGCCACTGCTGAGTTTTCCAAATTTGCTTCTGTATTGAGTGCAGCACTTTCACAGCATCATCTTTTAGGATTTGAAATAGTTCAACTGGAATTCCATCACCTCCACTAGCTTTGTTTGTAGTGATGTTTCCTAAGGCCCACTTGACTTCACATTCCAGGATGTCTGGCTCCAGGTGAGTGATCATACCATCATGATTATCTGGGTCATGAATATCTTTTTTGTACAGTTCTTCTCTGTATTCTTGCCACCTCTTCTTAATATCTTCTGCTTCTGTTAGGTCCATACCATTTCTGTCCTTTATTGTGCCCATCTTTGCATGAAATGTTCCTTTGGTGTCTCTAATTTTCTTGAAGAAATCTCTAGTCTTTCCCATTCTATGTTTTCCTCTATTTCTTTGCACTGACCACTGAGGAAGCCTTTATTATCTCTCCTTGCTATTCTTTGGAACTCTGCATTCAGATGTTTATATCTTTCCTTGTCTCATTTGCTTTTGGCTTCTCTTCTTTTCACAGCTATTTGTAAGGCCTCTTCAGACCGCCATTTTGCTTTTTGCATTTCTTTTTCTTGGGGATGGTCTTGATCCCTATCTCCTGTAGAATGTCACGAACCTCTGTCCATATAGTTCATCAGGCACTCTGTCTATCAGATCTAGTCCCTTAAATCTATTTCTCACTTCCACTGTATAATTGTTAGGGATTGATTTAGGTCATACCTGAAGGTCTAGTGGTTTTCCCTACTTTCTTCAACTTAAGTCTGAATTTTCCATTAAGGAGTTCATGATATGAGCCACAGTCAGCTCCTGGTCTTGTTTTTGCTGAGTGTATAGAGCTTCTCCATCTTTGGCTGCAAAGAATATAATCAATGTGATTTTGGTTGTTGACCATCTGGTGATGTCCATGTGTAGAGTCTTCTCTTGTGTTGTTTGAAGAGGGTGTGGGCTATTCTCTTGGCAGAACTCTATTATCCTTTGCTCTGCTTCATTCTGTACTCCAAGGCCAAATTTGCCCATTACTCCAGGTGTTTCTTGACTTCCTACTTTTGCATTCCAGTCACCTATAATGAAAAAGACAAATTTTGGGGGTGTTAATTCTAGAAGGTCTTGTAGGTCTTCATAGAACCATTCAACTTCAGCTTCTTCAGCATTACTGGTCAAGGCATAGACTTGGATTACTGTGATATTGAATGGTTTGCCTTGGAAACGAACACAGATCATTCTGTTGTTTTTAAGATTGCATCCAAGTACTGCATTTTGGACTCTTTTGTTGACTATGATGGCTACTCGATTTTGTCTAAGGGATTCTTGCCCACAGTAGTAGATATAATGGTCATCTGAGTTAAATTCACCCATTCCAGTCCATTTTAGTTCATTGATTCCTAAAATGTTGATGTTCACTCTTGCCATCTCCTGTTTGATCACTTCCAATTTGCCTTGATTCATGGAGCTAACATTCCAGGTTCCTATGCAATATTGCTCTTACAGCATCGGACCTTGCTTCCATCACCAGTCACATCCATAACTGGGTGTTGTTTTTTCTCTGGCCCCGTCTCTTCATTCTTTCTGGAGTTATTTCTCCACTGATCTCCAATAACATATTGGGCACCTACTGACCTAGGGAGTTCATCGTTCAGTGTCCTACCTTTTTGCCTTTTCATATTCTTCATGGGGTTCTCAAGGCAGGAATGCTGAAGTGGTTTGCCATTCCCTTCTCTGTATTTGTTATAGGTAGCTTAAATAATACATGTGCTTTTGTCAAACTCTTCAATGTTCAGTAGTAAACCTAAACCAACTCCATGGATGTAAATAAATATACTAGTAAATACACTAGTATCTAGTATACTAGATACCTTTTTAGGTGAACAAAGAATCAAGGTGAGTCACAGTTACATACACACACACACAGACACAGTGAGTCAGCTCTGCTTCCTGTGTTTCTGAAGAAGAGACTGCACCATCCAAAGTACTTTCTATCACAGATCTACCAGAAAGTGTGTCTTCCCTTTTTTCACTAACTCAGATGTTCTCTTTTCCCTTAATGCCGCCATAGAAACTCTTTTGACATTTGCAGGTATTCATAAGGGAATTCTAGTTACTTCCTACACATACTGGTTCTGATATAGCCAAAAACCATTTGGTGACATTATCAACTCATTAAAGTGAGAGATGTGACAGAAAGAGCACATGCCACGTGGAATAAATATAAAAGTGTGTCAACCACTGAAATGGAAAAAAATCCATCTGGCTGATTTCTCTTTGAAAAATGTGTTGTGTATTAAACTCTTTCCTTAATATGTAACAGCCAATTAATCTCAAAATGGGGAATAGTATATAGTATTCAGTTTCATTAAAAACCAATACTTACTAAGAGTGCTAGATTTGAGAAAAATTATTTAGAAGAATCGAAGATAGTCATTTCCCTTAAGCGTGCTCGTCTTCTAAAAGGAAGGGAATAGTTAAGGGGGAATTAGATAGAAACACCTGCCAAAGATATTCAAGCTAAAATGAATAACTTTCACATTACAGAATGAGAATCAATCATTAGATTATTGAGAAGGAATTGAACAAGATACAAAGATGTTTTAGGTGACCCTTAAAGGAACAGACTCAAATATTTAGTATATTGTCTACTATTATAATTTGCCTAGAACATATTTTGTTTCACATGCTATGAAGAAATGAATGTATTACATCTAAGGTAAAATACTGAGTCATTAATATTACCTATCACACTGTTCTTGATTACCTGCTTATAAAACACAAACCATTTTATATTTTCTGGGCAAGAATACTATTTATGCACATAGCAGCCTACTTGGAAGATAACTGTCAAAGGCTTACAATGGACATTTATGTAACTTAGCTTCCCCAAAATATTTAAAGCATTTAGATATCAATTTGACCAGTACTATACCTCTGATATAACTTCACTGGCAAGACATATCTTCATTCTCTTTACCCAAGAATTCTGAAAGAAATGAAGGAGTCATTCCCTACCAGATCTAACAGATTATCTGGCTGAAAGGTAGATCACCCACTGTATTATTGCCCTAGCATACTGGCCAAATATACAAAATTAATGACTCTAGTAAGTGGATGTTCATGGAACAACAGACTGGTTCCAAATAGGAAAAGGAGTATGTCAAGGCTGTATAACGTCACCCTGCTTATTTAACTTATATGCAGAGTACATCATGAGAAACGCTGGGCTGGAAGAAGCACAAGCTGGAATCAAGATTGCTGGGGAAAATATCAATAACCTCAGATATGCAGATGACACCACCCTTATGGCAGAAAGCGAAGAACTAAAGAGCCTTTTGATGAAAGTGAAAGAGGAGAGTGAAAAAGTTGGCTTAAAGCTCAACATTCAGAAAACGAAGATCATGGCATCTGGTCCCATCACTTCATGGCAAATGGATGGGGAAGCAGTGGAAACAGTGGCTGACTTTATTTTTCTGGGCTCCAAAATCATTGAGGAATTGTCATTTGCAGCCATGAAATTAAAAGACGCTTACTCCTTGGAAGGAAAGTTATGACCAACCTAGACAGCATATTAAAAAGCAGAGACATTACTTTGCCAACAAAGGTCCGTCTAATAAAGGCTATATTTTTTCCAGTGGACATGTATGGACATGAGAGTCAGACTATAAAGAAAGCTGAGCACAGAAGAATTGATGCTTTTGAACTGTAGTGTTGGAGAAAACTCTTAAGAGTCCCTTGGACTGAAAGGAAATCCAACCAGTCCATCCTAAAGGAGATCAGTCCTGGGTGTTCATTGGAGGGACTGATGTTGAAGCTGAAACTCCAATACTTTGGCCACCTGATGCAGAGAGCTGACTCATTTGAAAAGACCCTGATGCTGGGAAAGATTGAAGGCAGGAGGAGAAGGGGACGACAGAGGATGAGATGGTTGGATAGCATCACTGACACAATGGACATGGGTTTGGGTGGACTCTGGGAGTCGGTGATGGACAGGGAGGCCTGGTGTGCTGTGGTTCATGGGGTCGCAAAGAGTCAGACATGACTGAGCAACTGAACTGAATTGAACTGAACTGAAGTGGATGTTCAAAAATAAACTAATTTTCTCATGAATGTGTCATGAATGACACATACGCCATATGAATGGCATATCAAGATGATATGCCACAAATGATTATTCTTTTAAAGCAGATGGTGCATTTCAGCAACAATTAATGAAGAATAGATAACTCTATTTCAACAAATTCTATCACCTACCATCATGTTTCATTTGACAATCTGTTCTCTTCAATTATAAGATTCCCATCATTTGTGAGTGGAGAAATTTCTTAATGTGTTTTAGAGAAATTCAAAGACTTGGCTGTTGTATCAACCACACCTCAAATTGCCAAGTGTGAAGCCACCTCTTTGAACCAGAAACAGAAATTCCCCCAAGTTCCTGGCCATTTGAGAGAGATTTCATGGGAGGAAAGGCACCAAAATTAAGTTACTTCGACCAAAATATGTGTTCTTCAAATTCATCGCAGGTGCCATATATAGTAGTACGGGAGTTTTCAACAGTAGATTAAATCATCTAAACAATTTGTTTATGCTTTCTGTGGGAGAATACACTATTTTATTAATATTTTGAGGTTGCTTTACTCTTTCAAAGTAGCAATTAAAATGATACTTGTTATGTTTATGTTATATTTATGACAGCCCTATATTTTGCAGGAGAATAAAAGCTAAGGAGAGATGCATTTTCAACTTTCTCCAAAAAATACCAAGATTCTGGTTAGCACTGTCTGGCTACTCAGACAATAACCCTAATTTATTGCTGATTTGCCCAGAGTAAAGTTAATTCCATAATACTTGTACTTTAAATTTTGACATAATATCATTTATAAGTCATTAATCACAGATTCATCATCCTCATGAAAATACAAATGAGCACTCCAGTGTCACATTAAATGGGAGTAAATCACAAGAATAGTCTATTTAATTTTAAATGAAAGAAGTCTACTTAAATATTTTATCTGTCTTTGTATACAAGAATTCCTTCGAGTAAATGAAAAATACTATTTAAGATTCCTCTCAGAAAAGTACCTCCTCTTTTAATATTATTAAACTGACTTTAGGCTGTGATAGAGATACAGGTGATACAGCTCAATGGGCTTGACACTGTAAGTACAAGAACTGATGGACTAAAATGGAGGTTGTACCACATCCTCCTGATAATCCTTCTGATTTTGTGACTAAAAATCATAAAAAGTGGTAATTTTCAAGATGGGATATAACATTAATATGAAAGTTTTAAACTTAATAAAATCCTTGGATGAACAAATTCCTTTGCTAAATAGAAGAACATACTGGTCACACTTGGTGGCACAACTCAGAACAGATCCTTATTACTTTTTTTCTGTACATAAGATATGGGTGAATAAAGGTGAGAATATAGGCAAGCTATTCTGATCAGTACAAGTAGTCACCAATTACAAGTGGCTATTGAACATCTGAAATGTGGGTAGTCTGGTTTCAGATGTATTAAGTGTATAATAAGCCTTCTAGAAGTATTTTAGAAATTGTGACTACCCAAAAGTCTCCAGACATAGTCAAATATCCTCCAGGGGAAAAATTGCTTCCCTTTGGTCTGTAGTATCCAAACTGGTCTCATATTACTATACCAAGACAAGTTGGAAATACCAAATCTGAGAAAGGAAAAACACAGATACCAGATACTGAAATGCACTGCATTTGCTGATTTGATATGCTTAGCATGAGAATTACTTTTCAAAATACTGTTTTCTACTGGAACCATTATATCACTGTGACTGAGAATATGTTCATAAAACTATGAATTCAACATGTATTTCCTTAGACTGTTTACAAAAAATAAAATTAAAATTTCAATATGTAACTGTTTTTTAAAAGATCATCGTTTCAAGACATTGAGTCATTTTTCATACTAACAAATATTTGCTCTAAATGACAGTATCAGTTCAACTTTACATAAATAATAGATTATTAATGTGAATACACTCTTCCTGTGAATTCCCTGGTTATGGCTTTGGATCACATCTGAAGAGTGATGGCTTTAAAATTTTTCCAATATAAAATTAAAGTTTATATTTGACTTCATAATCAGTGTTTTACCAGATAAAGAGAATAATGAAACTGTGTGTGTTGAATAAGGCTCAAACTCCTTGTTTCACTAATCATCCATGTAGCAACATAAAAAGCAGCTCAAAGTCCTAAAAACATAACTTAATACCTGTTGATTAGTTCAAGTCAAGAATCTATAATGATTATTATCACAGTTCAGCTGTAGGCTCTTTCAAATAGTCACTTTCTTTGTTGTGTGGTTTCATACAAATCAATAACCTACTGAACTAGAGATTTTATATAATATTAATGACTGTGCTAATACTCAATGTTGTTTTCAACCGTGAAAAAGAAACGGGAGCTCTCATGCCTCATTTGTGTTCCATCTAAAGCAAAAGCAATAACTAAACCTTTTTAGCAAGAAAGAAAATAAATTTGCATAAAGAAATATAATCATTTTATATATTTTTAATTTTTATTTTAAATTAAATGTGCATTTGAATTCACAGTGACTGCTACCAAGGCACAGTAAGTTAATATAATTTTTTTTTCTTAAGGCTTCATTAAAAAAGTGGGAGAAGAGAAGAAAAGGATATTCAGATAAAGTGGAATATCTAAAAGCACAGCTAAGCACTGATTGGTGGACTGAAATAGCACAATTTTCATTGGGACAACAGAGAATAGAATATAATAGGATGATTTACATTAACATGCTTATAGTCAAGTACATCCTCTCTGAGGGTTTTACAACACTTACTTTATCTCCTTTTTTACCACTATAGTCATTCTGTACTCTAAGAACCATTCCTAGCTGATGATCCACTGAGGGACAAATGTACTACTCTGGGTCAATGAATAGCCACAAATAGCACTGAACCTCTGTGACACAAGGCTGTGACAGATATGCACAAGTAAATCAATAAAATATTCCTCTCATTAAATCTGCTACCTTTCATTTCATAATACTTTTCTATAAATGCAATCTAACTTGATATAAATATTTAATGGTTATTTGAGGGGTGAGATTATTTTCCTGAGTCAGTTCAGTTCAGTTCAGTTCAGTCACTCAGTCGCATCTGACTCTGTGACCCCATGTACTGCAGCTTGTCAGGCATCCCTGTCCATCATCAACTCCCAAAGTTTACTCAAACTCAAATCCATTGAGTTAGTGATGCCATAAAACCATCTCATCCTCTGTCGTCCCCTTCTCCTCCTGCCTTCAATCTTTCCCAGCATCAGGGTTTTTCCAATGAGTCAGTTTTTTGCATCAGGTGGCCAAAGTATTGGTGTTTCAGCTTCAGCATCAGTCCTTCCAATGAACATTCAGGACTGATTTCCTTTAGGATGGATTGGTTGGATCTCCTTGCAGTCCGAGGGACTCTCAAGAGTCTTCTCCAACACCACAGTTCAAAAGCATCAGTTCTTCGGTGCTCAGCTTTCTTTATAGTCCAACTCTCACATCCATACATGACCACTGGAAAAACCATAGCCTTGACTAGGCAGACGTTTGTTGGCCATGTCTCTGCTTTTTAATATGCTCTCTAGGTTGGTCATAATTTTTCTTCCAAGGAGCTCCCCAAAATAAAGTCTCTCATTGTTTCCACTGCTTCCCCATCTATTTGCCAAGAAGTGGTGGGACTGGATGCCATGATCTTAGTTTTCTGAATGTTGAGTTTTAACCCAACTTTTTCACTCTCCTCTTTCATCAAGAGACTCTAGTTCTTCCTCGCTTTCTGCCATAAGAGTGGTGTCATCTGCATATCTGAGGTTATTGATATTTCTCCTGGCAATTTTGATTCTAGCTTGTGCTTCATCCAGACCAGCGTTTCTCATGACGTACTCTGCATATAAGTTAAATAAACAAGGTGACAATATACAGCCTTGATGTACTCCTTTCCCTATTTGGAACCAGTCTGTTGTTCCATGCCCAGTACTAACTATTGCTTCCTGACCTGCATATAGATTTCTCAAGAGGCAGGTCAGGTGGTCTGGTATCCCCATATCTTTAAGAATTTTCCACAGTTTGTTGTGGTTCACATAGTCAAAGGCTTTGGCATTGTCAATAAAGCAGAAATAGATGTTTTTCTGGAACTCTCTTGATTTTTAAATGATACAGTGGATGTTGGCAATTTGATCTCTGATTCCTCTGCCTTTTCTAAATCCAGCTTGAACATCTGGAAATTCATGGTTCACATACTGTTTAAGCCTGGCTTGGAGAATTTTGAGCATTACTTTACTAGCATGTGAGATGAGTACAATTGTATGGTAGTTTGAGCATTCTTTGGCATTGCCTTTCTTTGGCATTGGAATGAAAACTGACCTTTTCCAGTTCTGTGACCACTGCTGAGTTTTCCAATCAAGGCAAATTGCCTTTTCCAATCAAGGCAAATTGGAAGTGGTCAAACAGGAGATGGCAAGAGTAAACATCAAGATTTTCCTGAGTATAGACTGTCAAATAAGTTTTTAGACTAAAAATAAAACACAAAGAAAGGTGTAGCTAATGCTTCACTCTTTCCCTGATGCTATGCTTTTTGTTACCATGTCAGATAATGCCCCCTTTCATTTATTCATTGTGCAACGAGATACTTCCGAGGGCCCAGAGCATTCTATTTTACCCTACATTTAGTATATGTTTATGGGAAATTTTTCAGCCATAACCCAAGAATGCTAAGAAATGTAAAAGTTCTTTCACTCTGCCAAAGTTATCTCACCCTTCTGAAGAAACTACATAAATAATGGGTTAGTCACGACTGAGTGACTGAACTGATAAAGTGAACGGAGTCACTTAGTCGTGGCTGACTCTTCACCACCCATAGAATGCAGCCCACAATGCTCCTCTGTCCATGGGATTCTCCAGACAAGAATATTAGAGTGGGTTGCCATGCTCTCCTCCAGGGAATCTTCCAACTCAGGGATTGAATCCGGGTCTGCTGCATTGCAGGTGGACTCTTTACCATCTGAGCCACGAGGATGGTTTCTCAGGCAAGAATACTGGAGTGGGTTGCCATACCCTCCTCCAGGGGATCTTCCCAAACCCAGGGATTGAACCCGGGCTTGCTGCATTGCAGGCAGATTCTTTACCATCTGAGCCACCTAAAAGGGGATCCAGAAAAGCAAAACCATAAAGTCCCAGGATAGGAAATAGTTATTTAGACCCATCTGTTAGAAATTCCTAAGACATCTAGCAACTACACATAGGCAGGGTTTCTTCTTTCTCTTCTCTTATCCTCCTTCCTTCCATCACTCCTCCTCCTCTTCCTTCTCCTATCTATGTTTCTCCCCCATACTCTCCTTCTCTCTGATGAAAATACTAGTCAGTATACTGAATTTCTGGGCAGATCTGGCCCTAGGTAAGATTGTAAAGTGGGAGAAGATTGTATGTCATTTCTACTGACATCGTCAGTTTTTCCGTGCTATCCATTCATCCCTATACCCATCACCTGCTTGCTACCCACCATATCCTGGGCTTTATCCTGCCACCTTCCTCATTTTTGTTGAAACTTCTGCTCCAACACCTACTAGTTCCTCAGGCTCTCTCTCATTTTTGTTAACTCATAGCAAGATATTATGGAGTCAGCCCCACTAGTGGCACATTAATCTTTAGACAACCTATTTAAGACAATGATTCAAAGGAATAAACTTTTTAAAGCTGAACTGAAACAAGAAATGATGCAGATTGGGACAGAAAAGTTGGATCAAATTTCTTATCAAGTTGTTTACTGTGAAAACTGTATATCTATTTCCTCAATCACACAATACAGGAAGGTTATCTCCTCAAAACTCTATCTCTGATAGTAAAAGTAGCTAGTGGAGAGAAAATCAATGCGAAAAAGATCATTCTTGTTTACTGACATGAAATATTATTAAAAAAAAAAGAAAAGAAAAAGGGCAAGACAATGATATTTTGAGATGGAAAGAGATGCAAAGAAGTATTATATTCCAATGGCAAAAATACATGTCCAGGTAAATTATTTGTAATGGACTTCTGAGAGAGATAAACTCTAAAGTGAAATAAAAGCTGGGCTGAATGGCTTATGATCTTCTGTGCCCTGGACAGGGAAAGTAACACAAAAGTTCAGGACAAAAACAGTTAATACAACCTTTTGGGAAACTGGTTTCTTACTTTATTTGCTTCTCTGTCTGCAAAAATCTTAATAGATCTTTTCAACTGGATGATACTCTAAGCTCCTTGTGTCTGAAGAAATACCCAAATGGTGTACCACTGGAGAGGAAATCCAATTTAAAACTGAGAATACCTAGGGACTGTCATACTGAGGAAGTAACTCAGACAAAGACAAATATCATATGAGATCACTTATGTGTGGAATCTAAAGAAACAATACAAATGAAACTATTTATAAAACAGAAGTTGAGTCACAGACACAGAAAACAAACCTGTGGTTACCAGGGGGGCAAAATGGGCAGGGGAGTGATAAATTGAGAGATTGGGATTGACATATACATACTCATATATAGAATAGGTAAGTAATAAGTACCTACTATATAGCACAGGGAACCCTACTCAATACTCTATAATGACTTATGGGAATAGAATCTAAAAAGACTGGATATATGT
This sequence comes from Bos indicus, assembly GCF_029378745.1. NCBI lineage: Eukaryota > Metazoa > Chordata > Mammalia > Artiodactyla > Bovidae > Bos > Bos indicus. The sequence continues at coordinate 125,511,120 of NC_091789.1, read as the reverse complement.
GTATGTATAACTGATCCAGTTTGCTGTACATCTGAATCTAACACAACATTAAAAATCAACTATATTTCAAAAAAAAATTTTAAATAAAGCAATCCAATTAAAAATGAATTAAACATTTAACAGATACTATCAGTAAAGATATTTATGTATCAAATAAGCATGTGAAAGAGTATCAACACTGTCATTTATTAAAGAAGTTAAAATTAAAATACTACCACATAAAAGTAAACTGAGGAGAGTCTGGTGTCTCACAGATCCTGCTCTCCTCAGAAGCATAGGCCTAGAATCCTGAGGAGGCACTGTGAACACACTAATGTCATAGTTTAGCACCCATTTGGAGTCCCTTTTTGGAGAATTGTCCATTTATGTGAAAGGAGAGATTCTAAATCTTCATGAATGCCTCATTCAAAATACAGCAGTCTCCAATTGGATAATTTCTTAAACCACAAAACAACTCCACTTCTTCTTTTGGCAATTTAAGACTGAATCCAGGGGGGGTCCTAAGATGGCAGAGGAATAGGATAGGGGGAACACTTTCTCCCCCACAAATTCATCAAAAGATCATTTGAATGGGAAGCGACTTCCACAAAACAACTTCTGAATGCTGATGGAGGACACTATGCACCCAGAAATGCAGCTCATTCTCTTCAAAAGGAGGTAGGACAAAATATAAAAGACAAAAAGAGAGACAGAGGAGTTAGGGATGGAGATCCATTCTGGGGAGGGAGTCATGAAGAAGGAGAAGTTTTCAAACACAAAATATTAGCCAGACTCATCAAGAAACAAAGGGAGAAGAATCAAATCAACAAAATTAGAAATGAAAATGGAGAGATCACTACAGACAACACAGAAATATAAAAGATCATAAGAGACTACTATCAGCAACTATATGTGAATAAAATGGACAACTTGGAAAAAAATGGATGAATTCTTAGAAAAGTATAACCTTCCAAAACTGAACCAGGAAGAAATAGAAAATCTTAACAGACCCATTACAAGCATGGAAATTGAAACTGTAATCAAAAATCTTCCAACAAACAAAAGCCCAGGACCAGATGGCTTCACTGGTGAATTCTACTAAAAATTTAGAGAAGAGCTAACACCTATTCTGCTCAACACTTCCAGAAAATTGCAGAGGAAGGTAAACTGCCAAACTCATTCTATGAGGCCACCATCACCCTAATACAAAAACCAGACAAAGATGCCATAAAAAAAGAAAACTACAGGCCAATATCACTGATGAACATAGATGCAAAAATCCTTAACAAAATTCTAGCAAATGGAATCCAACAACATAGTAAAAAGATCATACATCATGACCAAGTGGGCTTTATCCCAGGGATGCAAGGATTCTTCAATATTTGCAAATCAATCAATGTGATATACCACATTAACAAATTGAAAGATAAAAACCATATGATTATCTCAATAGATGCAGAGAAAGCCTTTGACAAAATTCAACATCCATTTATGAAAAAAACCCTCCAGAAAGTAGGAATAGAAGGAACATAACTCAACATAATAAAAGCCATATATGATAAACCCACAGCAAACATTAACCTCAATGGTGAAAAATTGAAAGCATTTCCCCTAAAGTCAGGAACAAGACAAGGGTGCCCACTCTCACTACTACTATTCAACATAGTTTTGGAAGTTTTAGCCACAGGAGTCAGAGAAGAAAAAGAAATAAAAGGAATCCAGATTGGAAAAGAAGAAGTAAACTCTCACTGTCTGCAGATGACATGATCCTGTACATAGGAAACCCTAAAGACTCCACCAGAAAATTACTAGAGCTAATCAATGAATATAGTAAAGCTGCAGGATATAAAATTAACACAGAAATCCCTTGCATTCCTATACACTAACAATGAGAAAATAGTAAGAGAAATTAAGGAAACAATTTCATTCACCATTGCAACAAAAAGAATAAAATACTTAGGAATAAATCTACCTGAAGAAACAAAAGACCTATATATAGAAAACTATAAAACACTATGAAAGAAATCAAAGAGGACACAAATAGATGGAGAAATATACCATGTTTAAGGACTGGAAGAATCAATATATTGAAAATGAGTATACTACCCAAAGCAATCTATAGATTCAATGCAATCCCTATCAAGCTACCAATGGTATTTTTCACAGAGCTAGGACAAAGAACATCACAATTTGTATGGAAATACAAAAAACCTCGAATAGCCAAAGCAATCTTGAGAAAGAAGAATGAAACTGGAGGAATCAACCTGTCTGACTTCAGGCTATACTACTAAGCTACAGTCATCAAGACAGTATGGTACTGGCACAAAGACAGAAGTATAGATCAATGGAACAAAATAGAAAGCCCAGAGATAAATCCACGCACCTATTGGCACCTTATCTTTGACAAAGGATGCAAGAATAAACAATGGAGAAAAGACAATCTCTTTAACAAGTGGTGCTGGGAAAACTGGTCAACCACTTGTAAAAGAATGAAACTAGAACACTTTCTAACACCATACACAAAAATAAACTCAAAATGAATTAAAGATCTAAATGTAAGACCAGAAACTATAAAATTCCAAGAGGAAAATATAGGCAAAACACTCTCTGACATAAATCACAGTAGGATCCTCTATGACCCACCTCCCAGAGTAAAGGAAATAAAAGCAAAAATAAACAAATGGGACCTAATTAAACTTAAAAGCTTTTGCACAATGAAGGAAATTATAAGCAAGGTGAAAAGACAGCCTTCAGAATGGGAGAAAATAATAGCAAATGAAGCAACTGACAAAGAATTAGTCTCAAAAATATACAAGCAACTCCTGCAGCTCAGTTCCAGAAAAATAAATGACCCAATCAAAAAATGGGCCAAAGAACTAAACAGACATTTCTCCAAAGAAAACATACAGATGGCTAAGAAACACATGAAAAGATGCTCAACATCACTCATTATCAGAGAAATGCAAATCAAAACCACAATGAGGTACCATTTCATGCCAGTCAGAATGGCTGCGATCCAAAAGTCTACAAGCAATAAATGCTGGAGAGGGTGTGGAGAAAAGGGAACCCTCTTACACTGTTGGTGGGAATGCAAACTAGTACAGCCACTATGGAGAACAGTATGGAGATTCCTTAAAAGCTGGAAATAGAACAGCTATATGACCCAGCAATCCCACTGCTGGGCATACACACTGAGGATACCAGAATGGAAAGAGACACGTGTACCCCAATGTTCATTGCAGCACTGTTTATAATAACTAGGACATGGAAGCAACCTAGATGTCCATCAGCAGATGAATGGATAAGAAAGCGGTGGTACATATACACAATGGAGTATTACTCAGCTATTAAAAATGCATTTGAATCAGTTCCAATGAGGTGGATGAAACTGGAGCCTATTATACAGAATGAAGTAAGCCAGAAAGAAAAACACCAATACAGTATATTAATGCATATATATATATATATCGAATTTAGAAAAATGGTAACAATGACCCTATATGATAGACAGCAAAGGAGACACAGATGTAAAGAACAGACTTTTGGACTCTGTGGGAGAAAGCGAGGGTGGAATGACCTGAAAGAATAGCATTGAAACATGTATATTATCATATGTGAAATAGATCACCAGTCCAGGTTTGATGCATGAGACAGGGCACTCAGGGCCAGTGCACTGGGACAACCCTGAGGGATGGGATGGGGAGGAAGGTGGGAGGGGGTTTCAGGATGGGGAACACATGTACACCTATGGTTGATTCATGTCAATGTATGGCAAAAACCAGTACCATATTGTAAAGTGATTAACCTCCAATTAAAATACATTAATTAATTTTTAAAAAAGTAAACTGAGAATAGAGTCCCAGTGACTGATGAAGAATGGCTGAATCTACATTCTAGAATGTACTATGTGTTGTCTACTAAATGGTTTTATACATACATATATAACACAGACCTTCAGGATAAAATACCCAGGGAAATACTTACATATATGCAACTTATTTTTCCTATAAAATAAATGAATATTTACTCATTAAATGTTTATATTAATTACAAGTCTTTTCAGAAACTTTAATGGTATATATCAAACCCCAGTGCCTATATATCAGAAAACTTTTTCTGTAAAGGGTCAGAGGATAAATATTTTAGGCTCTGTAAGAAACAGTGTTTCTGTTGTAGCTAGTCAACTCTGCTATTATACTGTGAAATGTGTCACAGACAATACAGAGATAAATGGGTGTTTCAATAGAATTTTGTTAACACAAACTGGTGCAAGGATCAGATTTGACCCACAGACCATATAATTTGTGAATGCTTACCCCAGATTATATTTTCACATAAAATTCTTTCTCCCTGAGTACACATTTATTTCTTTTGGAACTCTGGTTCCAGCAGTACTGTGCAGTGCTGCAGCAGTATTCCTATTTTAACTTCCATTCCCTCTTCAACAAAGAGTTGAGACCTTCCTCAAGGAATAACCAAGAGAAATGATTCCTTTTATTATTTTCCTTTTTTTCCACCATCCCTTGCAACTTTGCATGGAAAAGGCTACCTTTTGTCATGATCTTTCTAGTAAGTTAAAGGAGTTTCCAGACTCTACACTTAATAAAGAATTGAACAGCTATGGTTGTCCTTAAAAGCCACTGTATACCTTTGCAAATGCTTGAATGATCTAACACGGTTATGATCCAACACGTGAATCTATGTGTCTGGTTACTGGGACATGTTTGTTTCTGTCTCCTAAGCCCTGGGTTACAGATGCTCCCATTTGCCCTAAGTGTTCGTCTGAGCAAGGGGTCATTAAAGTGGATTTTCATCCTACCTTTAGAGGATAAATGGTGGTGGTGGTTTAGTTGCTAAGTCATGTCCAACTCTTGCGACCCACCCCCCCACCCCCACCCCATGGACTGTAGCCTGCCAGGTTCCTCTCTATATAGGATTTTCCAAGCGAGAATACTGGAGTGGCTTGCCATTTCCTTCTCCAGGGGATCTTCCTGACCCAGGGATCAAATCCTCGTCTCTTGCATTGCAGGCAAATTCTTGACTGAGTGAGCTACCAGGAAGCCCTTTACAGGACAGAAAAGCTCTCTTTATGTTGAAATCATTGACTTTACCTTTGTTGCCTCTTGCAAGTAAATTGCAACAAAGCTCCATGTGTGCTAAGTCACTTCAGTTGTGTCTGACTCTTTGCAACCCCATGAACTATAGCCCACCAGGCTCCTCTGTCTATGGGGATTCTCCAGGCAACAATGCTGGAGTGGGTTGCCATGCCTCCTCCAGGGGATCTTCCTGATCTAGAGATCGAACCCGCAACTCTTATGCCTCCTGCATTGACAGGCAGGTTCTTTATCACTAACACCATCAGGGAAGCCACAACAATTCTGGTGTAATGGAAAATCCCCTCTGTGTTTGTCCCACAAATGCTCTATAACAGTGTTCATTTCTACATCTTTGAGCCAGGAAAGTGTTTTAATATTTTCTTTTGCAATGCATTTCATGAACACAACCCTATGGCACCAGACATTTGTTCTCAAAATTAGCTTGATCTATGCATACATTCGGAGAAGGCAATGGCACCCCACTACAGTACTTTTGCCTGGAAAATCCCATGGATGGAGGAGCCTGGTAGGCTGCAGTCCATGGGGTCGCTAAGAGTCGGACACGACTGAGCGACTTTGCTTTCACTTTTCACTTTCATGCATTGGAGAAGGAAATGGCAACCCACTCCAGTGTTCTTGCCTGGAGAATCCCAGGGACCGGGGAGCCTGGTGGCTGCCGTCTATGGGGTCACACAGAGTCGGACACGACTGAAGTGACTTAGCATAGCATAGCATGCATACATTTATATCAGCTACATGGATTGTTTTTGAAGACTGCCTAATTTCTGTCACATAACATTCCCCTGGTTACTGAATTCCACTTTCAGTGGACTTCCAGAATGAAATCACATTGGGGCCACACACACTGAAGCACTTATGGCATCTTATTAATTTTTTTCCCCTTCAAACAGCAATTAAGAATTTCAAAGCTGGAATCTAAGGCTGAAGACTCTTGTAAAATATCTTTGCAGAAATAATGGTTATTTAATCTTTACTCAAAAATCTTACATTTCTAGTATTGGTTTATGTTGAGTAATGAACATAATGTACTAGAACATTAGTATAAGTATAAATTATAAATTAAAAGAACATGGGTGTGTGTGATGCACACTTAGAAAAGTGTTACTGATTAGAGTACATGATCAGTCAATTCTAAGGAATTCAAAAGTCACTTAACATTCTGGTTAAACCATCAAATGCCTCCTGGGGCACTGGTCATGTCTCTAGAGGGAGAGAAACAGGATATTATATGTAGCAATATGGGATAGAGAGCGCTTAGTAGACACAAGTTTGGGAACTCATGTTGACATTTTGATATAAATCACTCTACTGCTAATCATCCAACCCTATAGAAAGAACATACATTCTGGCTTTACTCAGCAGCTGGTATGTCATATCATGCTAGTAGTTAAAGACTATGACCTCACAGGTTTCATCTTTCCAAACTTTGTCAAGATCCCTTAGATGTCATGTAATGTTATGTTGCATATAGTAGGCACTTTGCAGTAAAGATCACATCATCCAAATTATTCAGATAAGCATCATCTGGCTTTAAAGTTGTGTGACACAGAAGTTCACCCTGAGCATTGCTGCATTAAATATTACAGCTTCTAACTCAACTAGTTTGTAGCAGCTCAAATCCATTACCTCAAATGGTCACTTGAATTGCTCAGTCATACTTCACTGTAATTGTGTAGAGGAAATTATAGGCTTTCAGAGAACTTGCACATTAGAAAACAAAAACACTGTGACAAGTGAAAATAAGAAAGTCAAAAACTTTGAAACAATCCCCTTCCCCACCCCCACAAAAGTAATCAAACTTCTTACTTAAGCCTCAAACACTGGAGGAGGAATTTATCTAAATGATTCAGGTAATAATTAGACTCAACCAACACATTCTTTGTCCCTGTGTTAAATGAATGATTCCCCAATTCTCCTTCATGCTTCCATTGTGGTATTTTCTGACAATACCACATGTGGCATCTCAAACAAATATATAGGACTGCAATGTGTAACATTAGTGATTATCACAAAAAAACTGAAAAATGCTACAAGTTTTAGTTAGATCAGAGTTGTGAAGTAGTTTATAATATATATATTCACCAAATTCTACCTTTCTCTTCTAGGTTATTATAATGATGCTCACAAATCATCGACAAGCAGATTAAGGTCTATATTACAACTGCTCTATAGAAGATACATTTTCCTTTGTGTCCTGTATTTGTCTTTCACAAAATAACCGCAAGATCCACTTATTGTACAACTAGTGTCTCTTAAGGCATAAATGTAAAACGTTTGTTCCTCTCACTGACCCTTTAGACCAACTCTGTAGGACCATTTCTTCCCCCACATAGGATGAAATTGCAAACAGGTCCCATAACCTTTACGATCACTGTTAAATAATGAAAAGGGATCTGGCCACATTTAGTCATAAGGTACAGTCTCAAGTTTACAATTAAAATGCCCATTGTATTGTAATGATCAATTCCATAGCCTCATTCAGTTCAGAGCTGGGTCTCTTACCTGGTCCAGTCCTCCGTCACTCCTGGGGTATTATCTGGTTCTTCATCTTTGTCATCTCTACCCCTTCTCATATTTCACTTCCTTTGCTTCATTCTCACTCCAAACAAGCAGCCTACAGGATCAAGAAAAGACTGACTTGAATGACAGACCTATTTCCTTGATGACTTCCTCTGAATATGGCAGAGTCCTCATGCCAGTTATTATTCCATGGAGTGTTTCTTTTGTGTCTGTGAGAATTATTTACAAGCACTCCAAATGGAGCCATTGAAGTTCATCACTCTTGACTTTGAAAATGTCTCTACTATCGCTGGGAGCTGAGGACACTTCACTTAGTTTCTATTCATAAGCTGGGGCTGTATTCTACAACCAATCAGGCAGTAATTTTAGGAAAAATCCAAGGTAAGCCCAGAGAGATTTCTTCACATGAAGTCCATTTTTATCACATTTTATGCTACTTTAAAAGTTATTATTTTCTTTTATTTTTGATGGGGAGGCAGTGTGACCTCTGTGGCCTCCATATCTATTTGATAGATTTTTTTTTTCAGATGCAAGTCTGTCACTTGTCTCTACTGCCTAAATTCTAGGAGGCACAGTTTTAATTTTCCAAATGCTGTAGTTAACTTTCTGCCATATTTATCATAAGTTCTTATTTTCAAAGAAATAAATCATTTTGGATCCCTCACTAAGAATATTTAAGTTTCTCCGTAGAAGTACTACTATCCAAAAAAAAAAGGTGGTGTTCATCTTTCCTAAATTTTATATTTCATGACATCTGAATGGTCCCACAAATAATGCATTATGAGATTTTATCTGGTTTTTAATTGTGTATAAGTGATGCAATAAAATTTGTGTCTTTCTGTAATTTGATTTCCACTCAGCTTTATGTTTTAAAATTTTAGAATTAATAGAATATTCACTATTCAGGGTTTGTATGATATTACATCTCTGACTCATGATACAAGAATGTTCATTCATTTTAACCTCTACTGAGTAGTCCATTTAAAAATAGGTAACTAATGTATCTATACTTTCCATTTATAGGTTATACATTGTTTCTAATTTTTCATGATTACAAGCAATGCTGTAATAAATAATCATGCAAATGTTTCCCATGTTATGTTTTCTAATTTTTCTAAAGTATATTCCTAGGAGATGAATAATCTTAAGGTAGAAACATCCTTCCCTGTGGTAAAGGTTGTCAAATTGCTCTTTTAAGTGACTGGACCACTTTCCACTACTAATGGCAGCTTGTGAAAGCCTTTGTTTTCCCAGATTCTTACTGAAATGTATTTAGCAGACTTCTGAAAATTCTGCAATCTGCTAAGTTTTTTTGTTGGTATTTTTCATCATTCCTAACCCATTAGTAAGTTTTTATGTGTGTGTGTTTAAAAATATGTTTGGAGTTTCTCTCCCTCTAGTTTACAAGTGACTCATATATTCTGAATACTAATCCTTTGTTACTTTTACACATTGAAAGAAATGGTTCCTGTTATTAGGTGTCTGAACTGTGAGAGTCAATCCCCCCTGCCAGGTTTGAAAATGCCCTGAAATAAGAAAAATGCCCACCCAGCCCTGAGCCTGGCCAGGGCACAAACTGCACGGACTGCTAGTGTTGCTTTGTAACTGTAGTTGTGAGGAGATCTGGGGTGATATATCACCATGTCAGCAATATTCACTGACGAGAAGACTGATGATTTGCACCTGGTCTTGGTGAGGGACCTGGAAAGTGCCATAGGGGCAGGTTATGCGTCAGGAAGATGCCTGTGGGACCTCTGGGACATAAGAAATTCTGGTTGAGACTCCATTTTGGGTTCCTGAGTTCTGTGGTTTTATGTGCCCATGTAGGTGGTTTTCAATTGAAGAGAAAACTGTGTTCTTGGTCTAAAAGAAAATGTGTGCCCTAGTAATGGCCTTTGCAAAGGGAGGCCAGTAGCTTGGTTTCCTCACACCCTTACTCTGAGCAAGCCTCTGGCTGTGACCAGTATCTGTACTTTATTTATTTATTTATTTTTTTAGAGAATATGTGCTTAATTTTATTTTTTTAATATAAATTTATTTATTTTAATTGGAGGTTAATTACTTTACAATATTGTATTGGTTTTGCCATACATCAACATGAATCCACCACAGAGCCACAGTCATCAAGACAGTATGGTACTGGCACAAAGACAGAAATATAGAACAATGGAACAAAATTGAAAGCCCAGAGGATGGGGAACACGTGTATCTGGACTTTAATGCTGGTGCCTTGTTGGGGCCTTTCCATGCAAGGAATTGACACATTTTTAAGTCTTAACATGTTGGTACTGTGAGTCTTCTTTAGCAACTGAACCCTGTCTAATGCCTAATGTCTAATCCTTAGTAGAGCCTGTCATTTAATACTGTTTACAACAGATTTTGAGTTTGTTTTGTTTTATTGGAAGACTCATACAGCACGTGGGATCTTAGTTTCCTGACCAGGGATTGAACCTACACCCTCTGCAGCAAAAATGCAGAATCTTAACCATGGGACCATCAGGAAAGTCCCAAGAATCATTCATTTCTGTAGTCATACAAATATAAAGTTTACCACTGAAATAAAAGCATTAAAGACTGTGTGGTTTGTATTTACAATGTGAATATGGTGGTGCTTCAGTCACTAAGTCATGTCCAACTCTTGCGATCTCATGGACTGTGCCCACCAGGCTCCTGTGTCCATGGGATTCTCCAGGCAAGAATACTGGAGTGGGTTGCCATTTCCTTCTCCAGGGGATCTTCCTGACCCAGGAATCAAACCCAGGTCTCCTGCATTGCAGGCAGATGATTTACCAACAGAACTATGAGGGAAGCCCAATATGAATATACCTATTTACTATTTGAGACTGTTTCTTAGGGAATAAGTGAACATCTCAGGATATTCCAGAGAAAGTTCACAAAACATTAAACAGTGCATCAAAGTGTCATAGTTTTACTATATTGGTAACTGCTATAGTTTAATAGTTCCAAGGAGTTAGAGGGTCTACTATCCAAGTTTCCTTAATAGTAATGAGCAACTTGCTTGGACTGAATACAGATGGCAAACAAATGTTCATGGTGGGAAAATTCTCTCAACATAATATTCTGGTTCCAAATAAATATTTTCACATGATGTTTTGCTTTGTAGCATATAATTATGATGTTTGAGACTGCTCTACATGTGAGAAATAAAATGGAGAACAGAGCCAATTATCCAGAAGACTAAAAAATTAAAATTGCTTTTTTCAGGACATATCAGACAAAAATATGTGCTATATATGCACATAAAAAGAAAACAATTTGTATAAAATATGCAAACCCTTTAGCTATAAGAGACTACTTCCATATTTGAGAGAATATATATAAATAAAAATAAAACACATTTCCATATATGAAATACATTTATAAATTCTTATGTATCTAATGAGGTAATTACTTGCATTTGAAATGCTCTGATGATAGTAAGAGTAGCAAATTCAAAATTCCACATTAATTCAGTTATTGTTAACTAATCATTTGATAATCCATTATTTTGCATGTTTCTATATACTAGACAGTAGACCAGAGACTGAAGATTATGGACCAAATCAGATGTAGTGGAGAAGGCAATGGTGACCCACTCCAGTACTCTTGCCTGGAAAATTCCATGGACGGAGGAGCCTGGTAGGCTGCAGTTCATGGGGTCACTAAGAGTCGGGCACGACTGAGCAACTTCATTTTCACTTTCATGCACTGGAGAAGGAAATGGCAACCCACTCCAATGTTCTTGCCTGGAGAATCCCAGGAATGGGCGAGCCTGGTGGGCTGCCGTCTATGGGGTCGCACAGAGTCGGACACGACTGACGCAACTTAGCAGCAGCACCAGCAGGAGGAAATAAAGACAGATAACTAGACTGATTCAGTGGAGAGAGAGCTTTCTTAACAGGGGAAATTGGGAAAAGCTTCATAAAATTAGTGGCAACTTCAGCTGAAACTGAACAGTTAATTCCATTATAACATGAGGAAAAGATCCGAATAGACAGTTTTCCAAAGAAGACATAGAAATAGCCAAGGGTACATGAAAAGATGCTCAATATCACTAATCAGAGAAATACAAATCAAAACCACATAATGAGATATCACCTCACACCTGTCAGAACGGCAGTTATTCAAAAAGAAAAAAAAAAGGAATTAACAAGTGTTGGAGAGAAATTAGAGAAAAGGGTACTCTTGTACACTGTTGGTAAGAATGTAAATTGATGCAACACTACATGAAACAGTATGAAGTTTCCTCAAAAAAATAAAAATAGAACTATAATACAATCTAGCAATTCCACTCCTGGGTCTTTATCTGAAGAAAATGAAAACACTAACTCAAAAAGATATGCACCCCTACGTTCACTGCAGTGTTATTTATAACAGCCAAGGTATGGAAAAAAACTAAGTGTTCATCAATGAATGAATGAAAAAATTGTGGTGTAGGTACACAGTGGAATATTACTCAGCCATAAAAAAGAATGAAATCTTGCCATTTGCAACAACATGCATAGACCTTGAGGGCATTATGCTAAGTGAAATGAGTCAGACAGAGAAAGACAAATACCATATGATCTCTCTTATATACAGCACCTAAAAATAAAACAAAAAACCAAGCTCGTAGACAGAACAGAGCCTCTGGTTGCTAGAGGTGAGGGTTGGGAGTAGAGAGGTAGCAGGTGTGGTCAGATAAATGGGTGAACTTATTTTTTTCTTTTAGTTTAAATAAATTGAATAATAATTTTTTTAAAAAACTAACCAGCAGAAGAAACATAATGTTTATTAAGGACAGTTCCCTGAAGGGGAAAATAACAGGGATAATGAGACAAATAGTCTTAAGGCACCCTGGGGCTTCTGAAATAAACTGGCTCTGGTCCACTGATGTAACTGGTGGAGAAATGGTTTCATTATACACAATTTCACAAAATGTATTCTGCTGTTAAAATTCCAAATACATTTGAAATTTTCTTAAAAACAATTAAGATGATTTGGAAACACAGTTTTGGCAAAGAATTTCTAGAGGAGAATACAATATGAGTCAAATTATGAGTGTGGAGAAGGCATAAGCCATGGACTCAGAACAAAAAGATTTCAATTTGGATGGATTACAGCATAGAACGACAAGTTTAATGTAAACTTGACTAGAAAAGTGTTATAGAATGAGATCAACATGGACCTTATATGTGAGCCTTTGGAATCCAACTATGTAATAACATAAGAGGAAACATGGAAAGTCTTTAAGCAGCAGAGTGATATGTCCACTTTCTTGGATTTAAGATAAATCCAGAAGTCTTTATCTTGGAACTTCTGACACCAATCTATACCTGTGCTGTTCAATACAGTAGCTTCTAGCCTTATGTGCACAGATTTAATGTCAATTAAAATTAAATAAAGTTTCACTTCCTCAATTGCATAAGCCACAGTTCAAGTGTTCAATAGCTCCCCTAATGGCTACCATATCTGACAACAAAGATACTGCAGAAAGTTCTATTGGCTATCACTGGGGAGAGCTATAGCTCTTACCAATCTTGTTTATGGCTACAGCAACGGATACTGAAGGGGAGAGAAGAAACTGATGAGATACTTCAGATGATATTTGAAACTTAATAGTAAACTAAGTGGAAAGGGAAAGAAAGAGAGGGGACTTAGAAATTGGCCACTGGAAAGTCTAGAATAAAAGTCTAATATTTGGTTATTATCTATATATAGCTGGTATATACTATATACCAGCTATATATATATAAAATAATAAAATAAGTAGATGAAGATATTCAAGGGGGAGACTTTGGGAATATGGAGAGATTGCTTTTAAAACCACCATTAATGTGTTAGGAAAGCAAGAGGAATTAAAAATGAGGTAAGAAAAGACACACTAGACCAAACAATGGAGAAATATGAGAAACATAGTAAATATGATCAAATAAAAGAAAGAAAATTATTTCAACAATAGAATAACTCTGTTCAACATCAAATTTTATTCTGATACATATTATTCTTGCCATAACATTTAAATGAATCAGGACATTATTTAAAATATGGCATTATTTAACATATAGTTCATAGCTTAACCTGCTTTAATACATACTTAATAACATAAAATAAAGTTCTTCTAATTGAATGTCATATTCATAAGTTGGTTAATGGATGGAGACCTGATCTACCTTCCATAACATCTAATAATATTGATGCATGAACAACTGTTAACAAATTAATGACAGCCAAGTGCTTCGAGCTGCTGTATCTTGCCTTCCTTACTGTCCATCTGAATATTTTTTGTACAGGCTTTTAGCTTACTGATGTAATAGCTGAAAGAAATAAATTTACACTCAACATTCATCTGCAGTTTGTCTAACTGGAAATAAGTCATCAAAATTCTTTTTTCTATTTCTTCAGAAAGGATGGCCAAAGATACTGCTTAGCATTAGAAAGGAGCCTCTGCATTTCCAAAGTTCTCTGAAATTACATAATATATATTCTAAATGTGCTGGTCATCAAATTGTTTAGTCTACTGTACAATAGCTTTGACTCGCCTGAAAATTCCATTAAGAAATATCTCCAGAGTGCATTTGACCTTGGTAGATTAGATTGAAAACGTGCTGACAGACTTGCATGAGCTAGGAATAAGCACTTTAAAACAATGGGAAGGATTACAGTTTCTCTTGGTTAGTGTGTCATTTTTATGTTTACATTTTAAAATCTTATAGAAGAAAATGAAAGAAATTAGATTAAATTTCTAACAAAACACATTTAATTAAACTTTATCTTGAAATATTATTTGTCTGGCGTTATACAAGAGCAATTTTTGAAGAACTGGTCATATTATAAAATGTGATTCCAATTTTATTGGAACCTAAATCTAAGTATCTATTATTTAATGTTTTAAATGCTTCTTTTAGTTAAAAAAAATAACATGAACATTTGGCTTATGAAAAACTAAGACATTTCAAAAGTATTATTTTGCATTAATCAAATTACATAATTTAAACATCTTTCAGATTAAGAAAAAAATTTTTAAATACATACTGTAAAATACTGGACAGAAACATATACATATTATAGTGGTTATCTTTGACATATTTTTCCTCAGATGTCCCACCTGTTCCAAAGAGTCTATAAAAGTCATGTAGCACTCCTAAAGTGAGAAAAACAATCTATTTTTTGTAAATATAATAAACATCTTTTCTTATCTATATACTTATCAACCAGAAGGTGGATTTTGTTTGAACTGTTAAAGAAACTGGTGAAAGAGAACAAACTTTCAGTTACCTGTAAGATGTGTAAGTCCTGGGGATTGAATGCCCAACATGGTGACTAGAGTTAATCATACTGTATCATATACTCAAAATTTGCAAAGAAAGTATTAATAGATCCTCAGTGTTCTCACCACAGATGCAAAAAAAAAAAAAAAACAACAACAACAAAAAAGTGGTATCCATGAAGAGAGTTTTGAGTAGAAATTACTCTGAGATCTCTGTTTTAAGTTGAGTGATGAGAGGTATCATTTAACATGTCTGAGTTATTGTTTGAGTTAAACCAATAACTTTTTAAAAAGTATTCGATTTCAAGAGCCATACTTTTGATTGATAATGATGTTACCATTGAGTATTTGTGACAATCAGGCACTATATTAACACCTTTAAAAACAGTACCACCTTTAGTATTAAAACAATCCTATAAAGTCGTTATCCTTATCTCCATTTTACGGATATGAACAGTTAGCCAAGGTAACAGTAGATCAAGTAGCTCCAGCATTTCAACTCAGGTCTGATTCAAATCCTTAGCTCTTAACTGTTATAGAGGCAGATCCTGGAAATACTGTGGTTCCAAACCACTACAGTAAATCGAGTGTTGCAATAAAGTTACATGAATGTTTTGGTTTCCCAACACATATAAAAGTTATTATGTTTACACTATACTGTATTGTACTAAATGTGCAGTAGCAATATGTCTTTAAAAATGTACACACCTTAAGAAATGCTTTATTGCTAAAAAGTGTGGGCCATCATCTGAATCTTAACCAAGTCACAGTAATATCAAATCACTGATCACAGATCACCATAACAAACATAATACTAATGAAAAAAAAATGAATTTCTAAAATGTGATACAGAGACACGAAGGGAGCAAACGCTGTTAGAAAAATGGTACCAAAAGACACTCCATGCAAAGCTGCCTCATATCTTAAACTCTTTTTTTAAGGCAGTATCTGTGAAGCAAAACAAAGCAAAGCACAATTAAATGAGGTAGGCCTGTATTCTAGTTCCTTTAGAGAAAGCAAAGCAAAACTGTAGACACTAGTCAGTACAGAAAAGGAAAAGGAGGAAGATCTTTCTAACTCAAGGCTCACAACTCAGAGAAAACCTTTTGGTGACTTTCCTTGCTGCTTTACATTTTATTTCAAAATGATATATTGTGTTATAGGGCTTCCCAGGTGGCACTAGTGGTAAAGATGCTGCCTGTCAATGCAGAAGATGCAGTTTCGATCCCTGGGTTGGAAAGATCCCCTGGAGTAGGAAATGGCAACCCACCCCAGTATTCTTGCCTGGAAAATGCCATGGACAGAGGAGCCTGGCAGCGTAGAGTCCATGAGGTTGCAAAGGGTCAGACACGACTGAGCACACACAGTCATATCGTGTTACAGATCTAGGGTCACAAAGTACAGTTACGTTTGGCCTACTTTGTAAGCATTCCTTTGTATCATTCAACATTCCCTTGTTGCTTTCAAACAGTTATGAGAAACTTGTTTGATTTTGATTTCATCCTGCCTAATGATGCAAAAGTACAAATGGTTTTGAATTCTACTAGTGTTCATGTTAACCATTACTAATACTTAAATAGATATTTCTTCAATTATTTATGCATCACTTACTAGTCTTCCCTTTTTCTCAAACGTGCCTGGCATGTTCCCTCCTTGAGGTGTAGACACACTTGCTCTTTTCTGTCCTTACTATTCTGACCCCAGATGCCTACAGAGCCCACTCTCATACCTCCTTCAGGTCTTCAATGAAATGTCACATTCACAGGAAGGACATATCTGGCCAACCAATTCAAAATTTCAAGTGTACAAACTCTTCTCTCTCACTACTTCTATTCCCCTTCTGTAGTTTGTTTTACTTTGTATTGTTATCATCTAACATACAATATATTTTGACCTATTTATCTTGGTTACTGTTGGTCTTCACACACCAGTATGCAAGCTGTATATGAAGACTGCAGTATTTTTTCTGATTTACTCACTGCTTCATCTCCAGTACCTAGAACAATGTCTGGCAGGTAGTAGATATTCAATAAATATTTGTTGGCAAATGAATAAATAGTCATCAATAAAATTATTACATGGTGGTCCTTCTCCCTCCTTCCCATTGAAATGATGGAATTGAATCATAAAAGTAAAGCAGTACTTCATACAACTGAAAGATATTTAGTAATTCAGTAGATTTAAGAAGCAAGGACAATTTCAGGTTTCCTAAACAAAGATAAAACACTACCAGATCCTAAATTCCAGTGGAATGGTTAGTGGAATGTTGTTTTAGGCTAACCTTCTGGTAATATTTCAAGTTCTTGGTAGAGCAAGTGGAAGCATGATGCATCACCCTAGTGGGTAAATTTACCCAGATTCTACATTCAAGTCAAGATCAAAGACCCAGAGTGCCTTGACTGATTGGGAGCCCAAGTCATATTGAATGGTGACTGTGCAATGCAGCCAGGATTGACTGCAGTGACTCCTTCAAGCCTCTTCCTAGAGGGAATGACAGCCATTTACTTGGATGTATGGGCACTGGGGAAAATAAAACTCTAAACTTTGGCAAACTATTAGATGTTAGGTACGAACTGTCACTAATTCCTGGGGAGTTGTAACGCCACTGATCAAAGTGTAGACTCAGGGAAATCACATACAGAATGAATCTCGGGCTACATCCACCTAACAGTGGGTTCAGACAGACCACAGACTTAGTCTGTGCTTATTTCCTTAGTTACTGAAGAGATATTGGCAAAGGTTTATGAAGTATCTAGGAGAAACCTCACGTTGCTTCCTGGATGCGTGGAGTAAGAACTATTAAGAAAAGAAGAGCCAATTTGACGACTGTGGAACTGTGTCTGTCTTCCAAAATAGTCAGCCAACAGGTTACCACATCAGAGGATTTCAAAGATTAGTGCCACTTGTGTGTGTCATGTGCTCAGGCGTGTCCAACTTTTTGCTACCCCATGGATAGTAGCCCACCAGGCTCCTTTGTCCATGGGATTCTCCAGGCAAGTATACTGAAGTGGGTTGCCATTTCCTACTCCAGGGGATCATCCCGACCTAGGGACTGAAATTGCATCTCCTGTGTCTGCTGCACTGCGGTGGATTCTTTACCACTGAGCCATCTGGGAAGCCCCTTAGAAATTGGTGCCCCCTGCAAAAACTTAAAAGGTGCAGCATCAGGAATGTCATTTAACTGGCCTATTTCACAGAGCTGGGGCATCTCAACACTGACACCTAATACAGAGCTAACCTAGCAAACACTCTTCTCGATACATATCAGTACAGCAAATCAGAAGTTTGCTTTCCCTTGCCAAAGGCAGCAGTCTGAATTCCTTGTTTTCTCTAAGGACAGCATCGCCGCCTTGTTTAAAATACAATGCTCTGCTGCTGGGGTTTTATTCACATCCCTCTGGCCCATTACACTGATCTTGCTAACTGAGTCTTTTCACAAAGAGGCAGCCAGCACCCTAGATGCCAAAATATAGACCTATCGGCCACATCACCGAAGTTACTAGGCATCCATTAATCTATGGCACATGGGGATAGTCCCTCTAAAGTGAGAAACAAGTTCCAGCAACTCAACTTTTCCACAATGAAGCAAGCAGTGTAGTTCTTAGAACTCTGCAGTCATACATTCCACATTTATGACTGCTTTTCTGATGAATTTAGGTAACTCAGAAGCTAGCTCGTTTTGAGTAAGGCTAAAAATAAGAGAGAGTTCACAGTCAGCTCAGGCTGGCATTCAGAACGCCTTGGCACGTGACCTCAGGATGCTTCCAAGTTTCTGTGGCATGTAGGCAAACCACAACAAAAGTCAGACACCCCGTCTGTTGGAGGAGGGCTATGCTATATTCTGCCAAAAACTTGTCCATGTTTGTTGGTTTGCAACACAGCCCCGTACCAGGAGGCCAGGGAGACTGAAGAAAGAGACGGCCACTCCAGATTGGTAGGTGGCAGGTCTAAGTAGCGAAGGAACTTACCCCCGAGGCTTGTCTTGGGTGCCACATAATGAGATCTCCATGCCGGCCCTCCAGCATCCTAGAAGCTTCTGTGGCCGCATTAACGGGGTTCAGCCGCAAATCCAGATGGTCTCAACATAGCCGACTCTCTCAGGGCTGCGCCTTGCAATGGCTCCGGCTGTTGGGAGCAGCATGCGGAACACACCTCCCACCACCACCACCAGAAGGGGTGGAGCCTCTGACTTCCAGGCTACACCTGGAGAGTCAATCAGAGGTCACATCCTCTTGACCTCCTCCAACAGCAGTTGACCATCAACCCTTAATTGGCTCTAGACCTCTAGACCGAGAATGAACATCTGAGTATGGACAATCAAGTGCCCAGGTGGGCTCAGCTTCCCATTGTAGATTTACGTGCTATCTGACCCATATTCTCATACATTTGAATTTATATGTGAGTATTCCATTTCTTTAAAGGAAAATGAGACAGGATACCGGATCCAAGCAGCTTCAATAGCAGAAGTAACTAAGAGGAGCACGGGCTCTTAATGTCCCCACTACTCTGGCTTAGCGACCTCTCTCTCCAACCCACATCTCTGGCTTCCAGGGGGGCATTCCCGCAGACAAGAGTCAGATAAAGCATGGATCTGACTCGTGAATGAGTTTGCCTGCATGCTGGAGGCAGCTGGAAGCACAAGGTTCCTACATCACAGCCTCACTGAGGGAGAGCCTTGCTAAACCATGGGGAAGGGAATTCTAGGGGCAGAACCTGCAGTTCACTCTGTCCTCTATTTGTTTAGGAAGAGAGCTTGTGTGTCTGCAGTGAGTTACAGGCAGTTTTGGTAGTACATGCTATTGCAGTTTGGGTTTTAGCTACTTTTATTCCTCTAAAACCCTATCTTCCTGCATATATTCCTTCCTGACGCTATGAAAGGCTCCTGAATCATCTTTCCCCCCCGCCGCTGCCTCCCGGTATTAGGGGAAGTAAAAGGATTCCCACTGTGGCTTGTGGTTTTCTAAGGGTTCCAGCACTTCTGTTTGGTTCTCTTAACTCTGTCCTTACCTCTTATATAAACCCTTCAGTAAATTCAATCAGACCTTTTAATAGCTTTAAATAGGTTAGCTTTAACCTATTTTGAGGTAACCCTGCCTAATGCCAATGTGATAAGAGGTGACCAAAACTGCTCCTTTCTTTACAAGAAAAGTCTAGAGATCTATTGAAATAGAAAGTTCTTAAAAGAGTTGTTGCTGTACTAGACTCTAATAATTAGATCATTCTATAAATACAGTTTAGCAATGAGATAAAGCCTATGTGAAAAATAACCAATTTAACCACCTCAACACACCTGAAATATTATTGCAGGGAAAAAAATGGGATAACAGTAATTTTTTAAAGTATATTTTATTTAGAAAAACAGTAAAGAGGAATTAGCATATAGTGGTTACTGGCTCCAAGCATGTATCATTTCTTTATGAATAAGAATGGTCATGGTTGTAAGTGGAGAGAACTTTTAGTGCACACCCTCTTATGCCCACTGAGGGAATTTTTCTTGTCCACTTCTCTTTGTGAGTGTGCCTCAGAGAGTGGCACCTGAGTATGGGCTGTAGGAGACAGAATAATCACTATGGTAGTTAATTACAGACCCCTGTTTGCCAGATGTTGGCTTTCTGTGGCAAAAAAAAAGCAACCAGTAAAAACTAAAATTTGCTT
This sequence comes from Bos indicus, assembly GCF_029378745.1. Lineage (NCBI taxonomy): Eukaryota > Metazoa > Chordata > Mammalia > Artiodactyla > Bovidae > Bos > Bos indicus. The sequence continues at coordinate 125,490,600 of NC_091789.1, read as the reverse complement.
TTTTAAAAACACTTCAGTTTAGGTACTCTCTTAAATGGTAATAATTGAAAGAGATTTCATAGGCTATGAGACCTGAATGTGAACAAAAACTTTTCTTCTGAATCTTTACAACCAATCTGGAGTAGCTTTCCATTTCCCTTTATCTCTGTTATAGGGCACAGGGGAAAATAAAGTCAGGATAAGCTCATACTTTGATCTGTTTACCTCAAGACCCAGAGAAACTGCATCTTTTGGGAAAGGTGCAACATCACATCTGTATTTGAAGTCTTAAGATTCTTAGGACTGAATTCATTTGGTCAACAAAAAATTATTGAGCACCTATTATGTGTCAAGCACTCCTTGCACCACTGGAGATCTAGCAACAACAAATGTTGCTTAGATTATAATAAGGCTATGTAAAAATTAAATAAGTAAAGCATATTCCATGTGTTGAAAAATATATGGAGTAAAACAAGGCAAGGGAGATGGATAAGGATTTTTGAGGAATGAGACAAAGATCCCCAAATTAATGAATTGGTCAAACAAACTCTCACTGAGAAGATCTCATTTGACTTAAAACCTAAAAGAAGACAGGATAAACCATGGGGATATCCTCAGAAGAGCAGTCCAGGCAAGGTCTAACGAAGTGATGTACATCGTCCTGCCTTTTTCCTCACGGACCTACAGGAGGACTTCCATGGGAAATATGCATAGTAGAATGGCTAGATGATTGGTCACATACATTTAGTTTGATAATGTACTGCATGATTGCTCCACAGAATGTGTACCGGTAGGACAATACATCCTCATCCTCACTCAAACCTGGCATTTTCTAGCTGTTTAAATGCTGCCAATTTGTTATTATTACAAATTCTGATTGACTCACTGTTGTTTCAATTAACATTCTGGGAATGAACTGTATACTTTGAGCAACTCTACCAATGCTATTTTCACATTTTGGATTTCTTGTTTTGTAAATTGTTGACTTATCTATTAGAGATTATATGTTTTTATTTGTAGCTGTTTCTTAAATAATTTAGATACTAATCACTTGTCTGTTTTAGACATGGTAAAAATCATGTTAGACCATTTCACAAAAACCATGTCCATGGTGACTGAAACATAAATCTTTATTTGCGATGTAATACAAATGGTCAAAAAATGTCACTGTGATTTTTATTCAGTAAACATGCAATAACCATCTATTAAGTGTGGAACTCTAAAGGAAGAGATTACATCCCACTAGTCCCACCCACCCTTTCCTAGACTCCAAAATCACTGCAGATGGTGACTGCAGACATGAAATTAAAAGATGCTTGCTCCTTGGAAGAAAAGCTATGACAAACCTAGACAGCATACTAAAAAGCAGAGATATCACTTTGCTGACAACAGTCTATATAGACAAAGCTATGGTTTTTCCAATAGCCATGTGTAGATGTAAGAGTTGGACCATAAAAAAGGCTGAGCCAAAGAACTGATGCTTTCAAACTGTGGTGCAAGAAAATGACTTTTGAGAGTCCCTTGGACAGCAAGGGTATCATACCAGTCAATCCTCGAAGAAATCAACCCTGAATATTCACTGGAAGGACTGATGCTGAAGCTGAAGCTCCAATACTCTGGTCACCTGACGTGAAGAGCCGGCTCATTGGAAAGGACTCTGATGATGGGAAAGATTGAGGGCAGGAGGAGCAGACATCCGAGGATGAGATGGTTTGATGGTATCACCGACTCGACGGACATGCTTTTGAGCAAACTCCAGGAGATAGTGAAGGACAGGGAAGCCTGGCGTGCTGCAGTCCATGGGGTCAGAGAGTCAGACATGATTGAGCAACTGAACACCAACAGTCCCACTCACCCAGGGGTTATTATCTGAGGAAAGAGAACCATAATTTTAATTAAAGGCAAAAATTAGTGAAAGAAATGTCAAAACACTAAAATGGGAATATAGGAATTGAAAAAAAAATATGTATTCATTAAGAGCAACTTGTTGAAGTTATGAGTCTAGGGAGAAAAAGTTTTCATTCTTTTGTGAGGGATGGAGTCAGCCTTTTTACTCCTCTCTTAGCTATACTCTTGACTTTTCTGGGTGTTTTCCTAGTGGAAATGTCAGCTCCTTAATCTTTATTAATAAGAGCCTTTATTGAGATAGACATCTGAGAAGCCAGTGATGTGGATATGACTAAGAAACATATCCTGCCTGAAGAAGGTTACAGAAAAAAAAAAAATCTAGACACCCTTCTTTTCACATACTGTGTATGAACATCTTGAGCTTTCTTCTATTGAAACTGTTTAGCTCTGAAATTCCATAGCTATTTTGATTTATATTCTGCATATCTTAGCACCACTCCTTATAGTATTAACAATTGTTCATTTGAACTCTGTACTTGTTTCATTTAACAAAGATAAGCCCCATAAGGTGATGGTGCAGATATATTTAGAGAGTTGAGAAAAGGCAGATAATAAATCTAAACTGGTCTATAAATTGGAAACAGTATATTGATGTGATCAGATTTTCATTTAAAATGGTTGACTAAAACTACAGTGTGAGAAATGTGTTTGGCTTACTTGGGTGGATTAATGGTAAGATCAGTGGAGGAGAGCAGATGTCAATATCTTAGTAAGGCAGAGGAGTAAAAGTGGCCTTTACTATGGAAGTACTAGCATGATGGAGCAAAAAGTGTATGATTAGCAGGAAAAATTCACAAGAACTTAAAACATTCATTTATAGATTGTCTAGTGTTGGGGTGAGCTGTTGATGACTTTTGATTTTTGTCAGCTGGTATCAAGCACTGTCCCATGCATAGTTTGCTCAGGCTGCCATAACAAAATAGGACAGACAGGGTAAATTAGAGATATTTTCTCACAGTTCTGGAGGCTGGAAGTCCAAAATCCAGGAGCCAGCAGGATTGGTCTCTGGTCAAGCATCTCTTCCTGGCTTGCAGACTTCTTTCTTCTCACTCTCTTCACATGAAATTTCCTCCGTGCACATATGGAAAGAGAAAGATCTTTGGCACTTGTCATCATCTTTTATGGACAATGATCCTATCAGATCATGGCCCCACCTTTATGATCTCATTTAACCTTAATTATCTCCTTAAAAGCCCTGTCTCCAAATATAGTCACCTTGAAGGTGAGGTCTTCAACATGTGAATTTTGTGGAGATACAATTCAATCCATAACAACCCAGGTTAACATACCTTTTATGAATGGAAAAAATAAATTAAAAGTGTGGATTATAGCCAGTATTTTCTTCCAGTCTGTGAGTTTTCTTCCCACTTTCTTGATGGTATCTTTGAAATATTTTAATTTTATTAAATCCAATATCTTAATTTTTATCACAGGTAACATTCAGTTTTACATAAAAAAGAATTTGCTAATGTAAATAGTAGTTTGTGATTGTATAGTCACAAAACCGCATAAGTGAATCAAATTAGTTTTATTGATATTAAAGATTTTATCAGTCAAAATTATGCTATGTATATAAAATAGAAAACACAAATAACAGTATATCAAATATAATATTTTATTTGTTCCAGGTTTCTGATGGGTCCAGAATATGTCCAAATAAATATGTATACGTTTTTTACATTTATTTACTTAGCTATGCCATGTTTTAGTTGCCCCATGTGAACTCTTGGTTGTGGCATGTAGGATCTAGTTCCCTGACCAGGGATCACATTTGGGCCCACTGCACTGAGAATATGGAGTCTAAGCCACTGGACCACCAGGGAAGTCCCCCTAAAATATTTTTTAACCAACACACACAAATGAATTGCTGACTGGTTGTTGGAAGGGATCTTGCCTACATCCCCTAGTCACCTAGAGTCCTGAACAAAGATCTGGCCAAATCTTCGTCCAGGGTACCTTGATCCCATATTTGTTTCATTGTGCCACATAAGAAAAACAACAGCAGAAGTAACACTGATGAGAGCAGTAGTAGGGTATCAACCTGCCAGCAGAAAGCAAGACAGCTGGTTTACTTGTCATATAGTGACTGTAAATTATAGAGTTAGGATTCCAAAGAAAACAAGGTTTTACTGCAGTTTAGTTGCTAAGTCATGTCTGACTCTTTGCAGCCCCATGGACTGTAGCCCACCAGGCTCCTGCATCGATGGAATTTCCCATTCAAGAATACTGAGGTGGGTTTCCATTTCTTTGTCCAGGGGATCTCCCCAAACTAGGGATCCAGACAAGAATACTGGAGTTTGTTGCCATTTCCTTCTCCAGGGGATCTTCCTAATACAAGGATTGAACCCAAGGCTCCTGTATTTCAGGAAGATTTTAGGGACTGTAATTATAGAGTTAGGATTCCAAAGAAAACAAGGTTATATATCAACAAAGCCAATAAGAGCATATGCTTGTTTTGACCAGTTTGGTTTATGTAACCACAATGGAACTGGGGGTGGGATTATCTTCACTAAAATGACGCATGTTTGCACACATCACTGGTGGGAAAATGAAGTGACATTGCTGTGACTTCCCTGAAAGCACTGGAAAGTCTATAGAACAGGTTAGTAGCAAAGAAGAATCCATGTTCTGAAAGAGAGTAAAGCAATAGATTTAGAAGAGATTTTTCTACTATATTAATAGAGTCAGAATTCCAACTTTTTTTATTTTTAAAAGAGCTTGTTAATCAATGAAGCCAATGTCAATTCATTCATTGCTTACTTGAATATCATACCCTTTTATTAGCTTAGTTTATACAAACTCAGTGTAGCTGAGGAAAGAATTAATTTCACATGAACTTCACCAATTCCAGTTGTAGGAAGGGCAGTTCTCCAAAGGAAAGCTGCAATGCAGTTGTCCAAAACAACAGGAATAATTCTGAGCAGTTAAAGCTAATGATGTCCAAGAGTCCATCTGTAGCTCAATTTACTAAAAACCAACCTACCTAAAGTGAATTTTCCAAATATGTCATTAAACGAACGGTCAATTTGCAAAGGCCTGCATTGCAAAGCTATAGTTTCCTAAAACCACTGACCAAATATAAAGGTATACCAAAAATGGTTTTAAGAATAATGCTGTGTCCATTATTTCAGAATATGAAGACGAAAAACAGTATTTTAAACACTACATAATTCAGAAAGAATTTCACCATGATAAAATGTTCAACATATTATGTAAATATGAGTCTATTTTAACTTAGTATTAAAATGCTATTTCATATTTTAAAAATCTTTAAATATTTTAGCCTTCAAATATAGTACTTTAATTAAATCAATTTAACTCTTCCTTGCAAATTAATGTATGTATCACTGATAAATATTGGCTTTGAGGAATTAATTATATGATTCAGTAAGAATCATTTTGAATAGGCAAAGTCATTTCTCTTCTGCAAAATTTTGAAACTTACTCTTGCAGTAGTCTGCAGTATTTCCAACATTTTTTTTTTCACGAAACAAAATTACAGCAGTTCCTAAGGGACCCTGTAATTACAGATTTTGGGGGTATTCTTTTGGTTACAAGATCAATTTATTAACTAAATGACGAATTTAATTAAGCTAAATGAATATACACATTTAAACTAGTTATCATTTAAAATTCTACTTTGCCTTGGATGCTTTCATTGAAATTGAATTATTTTATTTCATTTAAATTAAAAGAAAAATGGTGAGATTCCTGCTATTCTTGCATTCTTGACAGTAGGCACTCAGACCACATCATCAAGAATATCTAGGGTCCCAATTTATCCATGTTGGCTTAATTCTCAGAAAACCTTCCTTCAAATAGTAGCCCTAGATGTTAAACAGTGGTTCCCCAAACCACAGCACCAACATCACCTATGCTACTTGTTAGAAATACAAAATCCAAGACGCCACTCTACATGGACTAAGTCAGAAACTCTGGGGACAGAGGAGGTGTCCAGCAGCTGAGTTTGAACAACGTCCCTGGTGATTATATTGCATGCTAACACTTGAGAGCCCCAATGAATGCATGTGGGATAACACTTGCTGTGCTTTTTGACACCAGAGGATCCTCTGTTCACCACTGAAGTTTCAGAGCCTCCAGAGCAGCCAGTATCGCTTTGTCCTGTCATTCTGGGAGCCTAAAATGTGCATGCAGAAAGAGCCACAACTGTTAGTTACTTCAGCTTTCTTTCGCCTTGTTATTTTCAGAGAATACTTTTAACAATAGATCATCTCTGGTCATATCTTGAACCAAGCAACCAAATGGCTATCTTGGGATGAGCAGACTTTCTCGGGGAGCCTCTTTTCACTGTGTCTGTAATGAGTTTACTGCTGAGCTGGCCTGGATGGGGGCAAAACTTTTGAGGTCCCCTGCACTTGGCCTGAAACATTGGGAAAGCTATCTTGCTCCTCTAATGGTGTGGAGAAAATGCCTTGTCAGGGTGGCAAGTCTTTGCACCGTCTTTCACCTCAACTCTTTTATACTGCCTAGTTGAGTGACAGGTTAATGCCTGCAGAACCAGTTTTGGCCCGGTTCTTTTGTAAGATCACCTGCCACTAACTTTAAATATAGGGGTACTTGGGAAGTATGGATTCAGACTTTAGCATCTCCAACAAATTCTCACGGAAGAAAAACTGCTGCTTTCATTATCCAGTTCAATGCAGGATTTCAGGGATATGTTTAGCCGCCAATATCTTCACTCATACCACCTTTACCTATAGGCAGTATGGGTAGATACATCCTCTCTAATAAGAGGTGAGGAAGTGGGCCTAGGGAAACCACAAAGCAGTAGTGGCTACACACTGCTGTGGCCTGCAACTTACCATCAAGAAAGAGTTTACCTGCCAAGAAGGACACGGGGTAGGCACCTTCATCTGGTGTGAAACCTCCTCCTCCTTGTGCTTAAGAGCACAGATTTGGGGTCCTGTTTTTCTAGGTTCCAATCTGAGTTCTGCCACCTCTTGGCCTGGAGGCTTCAGAAGGTAGTTTAATTCTGATCACCACTATATTTTTGGTGACGAGATACTTCAATGTTCTCTATGCAAGTGAACTGAAATGAGATACCATACACAAAGCCTTAGTATAACTCTTGGCATATAACATAGTAGTTCTTATTAGTTATACTAAACAAATTTCAGCCTCAAGATGTTGTGTAAGAGCAGTAGTTGTCAAGAGGTGATTCCTGAAATCATCGGTACCATGGCCTGGAATCTTCTTAGAAAGCAGATTCTCAGGTGTTCCACCCAATCAGACAATCCAGTAGGGATCAGTAACCTAAAAATTCTAGCCTAAAAACGTATTTTTTCATACTTCTCTCTTTTCAAAAGTAGAGCACCCTTCTCAATGGCATACCCAAATCTTGCCATAGAGTAGTTATTCTCAAGCTGTGGTCCTTGATCAGCCTCAGCTAAATGGTAGGTAGAGAGGCAAATTCTCAATCTAACCTAGAGAAAGCCTATATAAACAAATTCACAGGGTGAGTATTGGGCCAACCAAGCCAAAGAATGTCTGCCCAAGTTTGAGAACACTCTTCCCTGGATCACTGGTTTTCTAAATTTTCTAATAAGTGGAATCCCCAGGTGATTCTTTGAAAAAACCTGAAGCACTGGTTTTACAACCAGCGACTGTGATCGCTGTGAACTTTGAAATGAGGGAGTAACTGGGAAACAAAAATTTTCAAAGCTACCTTGACAATTCTAATACAGAGGAAGTATGAGAAACTCCATTCTAGCCTATGTGGCCTGACTTTAGCAAAGGGAGCAGAAGAGGACCTCATCTCTTCAGAAATCTCAAGAAAAAAACCTCCTCACACTGATTCCAGATGGGCTATGTGCTCACCTCTACTTCAAATATTTTGGGAAGGGGGATAAAGGATTGATCAATGGAGCCTTTGCATTCTTACCCTTAGTGTGTGGGGAAGGGTGAACTCCACTAAAATAACTTAGAATGAAATTAATGGTGAGTGGTTCCTAAAGGTAGAATCGAAAATTTGGGGACAGGGTAGTGTTAATAGCAAACAACAAATATGAAACTAAATAAATGTTTGGGAGGAATTTTTATTGACAAAGGTCTTCTTAGTATTTTCTACTTTGTTCAGTTTGTTCTTTCAAAGATTATCCTGTTGAATTCATCTTTTCTTCTCGTTTGCAAAGTAAAATCCAAAGTTTTTCTAGAAAAATATTTGTTTTCTGAATTATTAATATAGAAATGCATAAGGACTTGTCACAGCTTTTTCCACTTATCATATATTCTTCTCACAATAATTTTGTAATTCATACAAACACTTATTCCATTTTCTGTCAGGTTAATAAATTTGTTATACCTGCTGAAGTCTTGAATATATTCTCATATATGTTACCAATATAAAAATTATCACTAAATATTTAATAGTATTCTTTAAAGTTGAACTAAACTGAAGTAGACAAAAATAGGTATTGAGGCATATAAACACTAGAAAATACTCAAAATTATTTTGTGGGTATGTTGATAATCATGACTATATATCAGTAGGCATTGCAAAATGACTGAAACATTAGAATACAAAGAATTGCTACAATGGTAAAAGAAGACATACAGATGGCTAAGAAACACATGAAAAGGTGCTCACCATCACTCCTTATCAGAGAAATGCAAATCAAAACCACAATGAGGTACCATCTCACACCAGTCAGAATGGCTGCTATCCAAAAGTCCACAAACAATAAATGCTGGAGAGGGTGTGGAGAAAAGGGAACCCTCTTACATTGTTGGTCGGAATGCAAACTACTACAGCCACTATGGAGAACAGTCCGGAGATTCCTTAAAAAACTGGAAATAGAACTGCCATATGACCCAGCAATCCCACTGCTGGCCATATACACTGAGGAAACCTGAAAGAGACACGTGTACCCCAATGTTCACTGCAGCACTTATAATAGCCAGGACATGAAAGCAACCTAGATGTCCATCAGCAGACAAATGGATAAGAAAGCTGGGGTACATATACACAATGAAATATTACTCAGCCATTAAAAAGAATACATTTGAATCAGTTCTAATGAGGTAGATGAAACTGGAGCCTATTATACCGAGTGAAATAAGCCAGAAAGAAAAACACCAATACAATATACTAATGCACATATATGGAATTTAGAAAGATGGTAACAATAACCCTATATGCGAGACAGCAAAAGAGACACAGATGTATAGAACAGTCTTTTGGACTCTGTGCTCTGTGGGGGGGGGGATGATTTGAGAGAATATCATTGAAGCATGTATATTATCATATGTGAAACAGATCACCAGTCCAGGTTCAATGCATGAGACACGGTGCTCAGAGCTGGTACACTGGGATGACCCAGAGGGATGGGATGGGGAAGGAGGTGGGAGTGGGGCTCAGGACGGGGAACACATGTACACCCATGGCTGATTCATGTCAATGTATGGCAAAACCACCACAATATTGTAAAGTAATTAGCCTCCAATTAAAATAAATAAAAAATAAAATAAATATTTTTAATTGAAGTATAAAAAAAGAGAAAAAAAGAAATGAATATGGAAAGTACATTGTTAGAATGAATGTTACTCCAGGACAAAGGAAATTATTATAAGATATTAAATTCTATTTGTATTCTGTTGCTATGTTTTAGTATCATTATAATATTAAAATATTCTTAGAATTAAAAAAAACTATCAATAGTTATACAACCATTTATTTCAAAATATAAATTACATATGATAAAAAGTACCATATATAAGAATATGAATTTATAAACTCTGCTGTAAAAATTCTATATTGGTGGGCCTGAGTGGCTGAAAACCTGTATCTGGCAGAGGTCTCCAGTAATGAGGATGGATATGCTCCACTGAGCCCTTAGAAGTCCACGAGGATAGGAATCTTTGTAAACTTGAAGGTTTGGGCCACACCACATAGTTGATATTATCATTGTAACTGTGGGGGCATGTCTGTTGGTTTAGACCTGAGACTTTCACCTGTATCAGTTTGATCTTCATCACACTGGTGCTGGAGAAGGAGGGGCTAATAAAATCAATCATGGGGACTCTCCAGATTAACGGACCAAAATTAGGGAGATCTTACCTGGTTGGCAACACACAGTAAAAAGGTCAGTGTTGACAGAGTTCAGTTCAGTGAATGGAATGCCAGTGAACAGGACGATGGCACATTTGCACCCAGTTGCTCCTGGATTCCTCCTTCTACCCCATTTCATGTTGCTCCTTTTAATGAGTCTTCTTGTGCTGCCATAAAACAGAAGCAAGGCTTTAACAGCTTTTTCTGAGTTTTGGGTCCTTCTAAAGAAACATGGAACCTGAGGGTAGTCTAGCGGATCCCAGACAGTATGATGAGGAAATGATATGCTGTTGTTGATTAGTGACTAAGTCATGTCCGACTCCTTGTGACCTCATGGACTGCATTTCACCAGGATCCTCTTTCGATGGGATTTCCCAGGCAAGAATACGAAAGTGGGTTTCCATTTCCTTGCCCAGCAGATGTTCTCCACCCAGGGATTGGACCTGAGACTACTGCACTGCAGGGGGATTTTAGTGGCTCTAATTATAGACTTAGGATTCCAAAGAAAACAAGGTCTAGTTGTTGTCCTTTAGTCACCAAGTCATGTCTGACTCTTTGGGATCCCATGGACTCTAGCCCACTGGCTCCTCCATCCATGGGGATTCTCCATGCAAGAATACTGGAGTGGGTTGCCATTTCCATCTCCAGGGGATCTTCCCAGGCCAGGGACTGGACCCATGTCTCCTGCATTGCAGGTGGCTCTTTTACCACTGAACAGTGTTAAGTGATCCCCAACTCCAATTATATGAGAATAACCAGTTTGAATGGAGAAGGCAATGGCACCCTACTCCAGTACTCTTGGCTGGAAAATCCCATGGATGGAGGAGCCTGGTGGGCTGCAGTCCATGGGGTCGCTAAAAGTCGGACACGACTGAGCGACTTCTATTTCACTTTTCACTTTCAGGCATTGGAGAAGGAAATGGAAACCCACTCCAGTGTTCCCGCCTGGAGAATCCCAGGGACGGGGGAGCCTGGTGGGCTGCCGTCTATGGGGTCGCAGAGTCAGACAGGACTGCAGCGACTTAGCAGCAGCAGCAGCAGCAGCAACCAGTTTGAAGTGAAGTTATCCTGACTGACATCCCTCTGGCTGTTGCCTAAATTCTGAAGAAAGGTATGCTGAAGGAGATCGGATTCCATGCTTCTTATTCAACAGGACTTCATCTTGAAGGAGAGCACTGGAATTCCCACAGATCCGACAGGACTTAGGAGTCAACACTCCAGAAAGAAGGAGAGTAGCAGATTCAGATGACATAATTCTACAATATACATTAAGCTATGATGCCAAATTTTGACAAACAGATGTTTATGTAGTATCAGAGAATGTGCATGCATGCTAAGTCAAGTATCAGGGTATCTAACATCAATCCAGTGGACAGTGGAACTGGGTCCAGTTTGGATCACTTTGGTTTCCACAGCACCACTGATGACACTGGTTCTTCTTAAATCTCATAAATGGGGATTTTATGAAGTACACTTGCCCAAAGTAAACCTGCAACATGATTTTTCAACACACTGGTAATTTTCTGCACAAGCAAAGCTAATGATGTCCACTGGAGTCCATTTGGAGAAGGCAATGGCACCCCACTCCAGTACTCTTGCCTGGAAAATCCCATGGATGGAGGAGCCTTGTAGGCTGCAGTCCATGGGGTCCTAAGAGTTGGACACAACTGAGCGACTTCACTTTCACTTTTCACTTTCATGAATTAGAGAAGGAAATGGCAACCCACTCCAGTGTTATTGCCTGGAGAATCCCAGGGATGGGGGAGCCTGGTGGCTGCCGTCTATGGGGTCTCGACTGAAGCGACTTAGCAGCAGCAGAGTCCATCTTTAGCTCAACTTACTCGAAGGAAAGGTTCTTCAATTTAATTTTTCAAATAAGTAATTCACTAAATGGCCAATATGACAAACTATCAATTTTTTACAGAGTAATTCCCCAAATAAAAGACATACCTAAATGGGCATAATACTTTGTTAATATCCAATATGACAGTCTGGGAAAGAAAACCATTTTATAAATATTAAACATATTTTTAAAAGTGCATTTCACCATGACAAATATTTGAGCATTTTACATATGGATGAGTCAATTTTAACAATAAAAAAAATCTATTTCTGACAGTTTTGTAAGCCTATCGTCCAAATTGTAGTATTTTTTATTTAACTGACATCCTGTTATACTATCATAATCTCATTTGCAATTTAAACAAATACACTATATAGGCACTAAACCTACAACTGAGGCAGACATCTGAAAAAGACAAATATATTTATCTTTTGAACATTTTGGAATATACCTTTCATGACCTATTTAATGAAAGCAGGTAAATCACCTCTCCTTAAAAAAATCCTAAAACTTTAATATTTTCTCTATGACAGAATACTGTAAAGTTTGTGATACTATGAGATTTTCTTTATCAAACTGCAAATTTAACTTTAGGTGGATATACATTTAAATAAAAATTTATGTCTTTAAAAATTAAACTAAAATTCCATTTTTCAGAGTTGGAATAAAAAATAAATTATATAAATAAGGTTAAAAAATGTAAAGATGATATATATATAGCAACATTTCCACTAATCTGACATTTCTGAAATTAAGCAATGGCCCATGTATTAATACATGGGTGTTTTGATTTATCTCTCTTCCTTTATGCACATGTATAATCCATAAAAATGGTAGACTAAAATGTGGCATCACAGATTACTGAAATCTGTCACTCAAGCCACCCCTTTAAAATTACCTGCACAAAGGATGCAACTACTAACACATTTAATGTGTGAGAACAAGAGGGCACAGCAATGCTCTTTTCACAGAATGAAGCACGTCACCAGAGGACGAGCAACCAGATTCCACATGAGAGAGACTCACTGTTTTCTCTGGAATCCACTGGCTCTCCTCTGGCTGTAGCAGGCTATGTTCTTTAGAGTGGGCGGCACCACTTCTTTCCAGAACACTAGGAAGCTCCAGTGCGCAGGCAGAAACAGCCAAGAAGCAACATCATTGCAGGCTCTCTGACTTTGTCAACTCTTGATTATTCTCCGAGAGAAACTTTGAAGAAAGGGTTATTGCCCGGGGGAAGGTAGAGTTCACAGGGGAGCAGGGATCCCGGACAAGTGAACGTACTGGAGGAGGTTCTTGGTCTCCAAGTGCCCAAGGTCACTCGCCATATCTGCAGTGAGACAACTGCTCAACTGGCCTTTTTGGGGCAAACTACCTGAAGCTTCCGGCACTGGGCTTGAAACAAGGAAAAAGCAGACTATCTCCCCAGCCCATGTGGCCAGAAAACATGGCAGCCTTGAACAAGCCATTGTCAAACTCTAAGAACCCTTTGCAGGCAGGCCTCAGAAAGAGAAAGGAGCACCTGGCTTTAGAACAGGATGGAGTCTGGGGTCAGGCCTGACGTGAGCCAGCAGAATTGTTGCTGTCAGTGCTCAAAGCCACGCAGGTATTTGTGGTATGTCTCACACACGGCACCTTCACTCACTATACTTTTTTTCCTGTGGGCACACTCGGTGTATTCACCATCTTCCACAAGAGGCAAGGAGACACACCAGAAATGCCAAGGAGCAGCTCTGCCTGCATACTACCACAGCCCATGTTGGCCACGAACACAATGACCGGCCCCAATGGCCACAAGCCAGGACTTCCAACAGGTGGAAAACTGCTCCCTATCGTGAAATTAAGCCCAAGATTTGGCTCCTGCATTTTTCATGTACACAGGGGAACCTCCCATCTTTTCACCAGAAGCCTGAGCCAATTGATTTCTGTCCAGTTCTCAACTTCTGCCCTGTAGGACAGGGCATGCTTTAACACATTCCTCTTGCAGCCAGATTGAAATACAATGAGAAACAAAAGTCTGAGGATAACTTGTGGACCACAGCATAAGACACAGGCTAATTTGCAAGGACACAGTAAACTAAACATCCTATCATATTTTATTTTTTATTTTACATAAAAAATTGCTTTATCTTCTCCATTTACAAGAAAAGCAACACTTTTGCTAGAAATGGAGACCTTGACTGCTACAGCAGAGCAGCTGTTCTCAAAGTGAATGCTATTCTCCTGAGCAAGAGCTGGGCACTGCATAGTCATGCACATTCTCACCCATATGACACAGATTACCTCCTCAGAAACTCTAAGGGGGGCATGGGGCACACATGCTGCATTGCCACAAGCACATCAGGGCTTCCCCTGAGTGCCAAGGTTTGAGGAAATTATTGCATTGACACCCTTTCTGTAATACTATCAGAAAATAAGAAATCTTGGGACAATTTATAAACAAAATGCTAACATGTCGGTTACTGCAGGAGAACGGATTCATTTCAAGGTGAAATAGCCAGAACAAAGGGGATTCTTAATTTTGGGAGGTGATCTGTGGTAAATCAGGGGATTGTGACTCAAAAATATTATCCATCTATATTTAGCAGAAGGCAGGAGTGAAACATTGCTTTCGAGACTCTCAGAAATAAAATTCACAGAAACATAACCTGACTGCATCCTAGGTCTTTCTCACTGGACACTGGCCTGCATGATGGGGGAACAATTTTGGGAGCCTTCCCATCTCACGGAAACTGTATGGTAAGGCAGGCTGGGCTGTCAACAAAGTAATCAGACAGCCACGGACATGACACACATTGTAGTCACTATGTACATATGAACTACATTGATGCTAAAATACTATTCTTCACGAATTCAACTTTAATACTATCCATTCAGTGTTTGAAAATGGATGAGATAGGTCCGACTGGGGTAACTAGACAGCAGACTCATGGTTCCTGACTCTGTAGTTTCCCAAAGAAGCTTTCGGTTAAGCACTGTCGACATTGAATGTGCACAAGATACCGCTGTGGTGTACAGGGATACTGTGAAAAGTCAAGGGCAGCCCAGTAAGCTGACCGACCACACGCCCAAGCAGACGTGTTCCTCATAGATGCCCCTTCTGGTGGCGGCTTTCCAGCCCGCCTCCCTGCTTCCCGCCACGTGGTCCTCCAAGGAGCAGCACTAGCATCACCTCTGTCCGAGGGAACACGCACAAGCAAGCCCCACATGGGACACACGGACTTTCCGACTCACAGAGGACAGCCGGCTCCCACAGTCCCATGTCCCCAATCACAAAGTACACTCTTGGGACAAAAGCAGCCACACTCCATGCCAGGGAACACTTACTGGGGTGTGAAGAAATCCAGAGGGTCTTTCACAGTGGTGTGTCTTCTCAGACCCCCAACCAGCTGACGGCACTTCTTCAAAGCACTCGGTGAGCCTCGCCTGGGTGGGCAGACATGGCCAAGCCCGGGGCCTCCTTCAGCTGCCTCCGGGGTTGCCACCTATTGCTTGTTCTCAGAGGAAACACTCATGAAGGACTATTGCTCATGCCACCGATGAGGCCAACATTCCAGAAAGCAGTCTTTGGACTACTGAACACTTCTGTAGAGCATCCTGTCTGCAAAGGCTAAAGGCAAACCCCTGGGTCTGCAGTGAGGGCCCCGCTGAGCCAAGTTTCCTGCTCTTGACTTGACACAAAGGAAAAGCAGACTCTCTTCCCCCTCCCGAGAGGCTGGTAATACAGCTGCCTTGAGGAAGCGGTTTCCCAAATCGAAGGACCGTTTCAATCACGTCCTTGGTAAGACAGAGGGGCTGGTCGTTTTCCAATGGGGGGTACTTAGGAGTCTGGGGTCAGACTCTGTGATGAGCCAGTAGAGTGACTGCTTTCAGTGCTCAACGCCATGCAGATATTTAGGGTACATCTCACCCACGGCACATTCACTCGCCATACATTTTTTTCCTGTGGCCACGCACGGTGCACTCACCATCTTCCCCTGTAGGGTAAGGATACACATCAGAAACGCCATGGAGCAGCTCTTGCTGCATACTACTGCAGCCCATGTTGGGTATGGAGAAGATGATGAGAAGCCTAGAGGGGCACAGGCCAGGACCTCCAGCAGTTGCAAACCTGCTCCCCATCGTGGCCTCCAGCCCAGGTCTTGGCTCCTGCATTTCCAGGTGGCCACTGGAGCTCTCCCACCTTGCACCAAGGGCCTCAGACAACTGACTTCTGTCCAGTCCTCAACTTTTGTCCTGTAGGACCGCACATGCTTTGACATGTTGCTTAGGCAGCCAACTGAAATACAATGAGAAACAAACGTCTCAGGATACCTTGTGGACCATGGCATAAGACACAGGCTTATTTGCAAGGCCACAGTAAGCGAAACATCTTATGGTATTTTGTTTTTTACTTTCACGTAACAAAATTGCTTTCTTCCCTCCATTTACAAAACAAGCAACCTTTTCACTGGAAATGCAGACTCTGACTCCTAGAGCAGAGCAGTTGTTCACAAAGTACGTGGTCTCCAACTTAGCAAGAGTTGGGCACCTCGTAGTTGTGCACATTCTCACCCACACCATGAAGACCACTTCCTCAGAGACTCTGAGGGGAGCCTGGGGCACCTACCTGCTTTCTCACAAGCACACCAGGCCTTCTTCTGAGTGCCAGGGTTTGAGGAAATATTGCCTCGATGCGTTGTCTGAAATACTATCAGAAAATAAGAAACCGAGGCACATGTTATAAATACCAAGGGGACATGCCTGTTAGTCCTGGAGAACTGGTTCATTTGAAGGTGATACAGTGTGACCACAGGGTTTCTTAAACGTTGGAGATGACATGTCAAAAATCAGGGGATCGTGACTCAAACATCGTCAGCCCATCTTTAGCAGAAGGCTTGAGCAAAAGCATGGCTTCACCGATTCTCAGAGACTGACCTCACAGAAATGCAACCAGACAGTGTCCTTGGTCTTTCTCAAGGGACGATGGCTTGCACGATGGGGGAACGATTTTGGGAGACTCCCCATTTCACCCATGCTGTTTCGTAAGGTGGGACATCCATGAAAGTAATCACATGGCTATGGACGTGACACAGCTTGTCGTTGATACATACGTATGAATGAAATTGATGCTACACTTCTATAATGCAATTGGAATTCATTTCTGTTCATTGTTTGAAAATGGGTGAGGTGGGTGCGACTCCGGTAACTACACAGCAGACTTACGGTTTCTGACTCTCTAGTTTCCCAATGGGTCTTTGGCAAATCCACATTTATAGAGGTGAAATCAGTTAAGCATTGTCTACATTGAACGTGTACAAGATACCACTGTGGTCTACGGGGATACTGTGAAAAGACAAGTCCAGCCCAATAAGCTGACTGAAAATGAGCCAAGGCGGACATGTTCCAAACAGGGGCCCCTTTCGGTGGCGGAATTCCAGCCTGCCTCCCTGCTTCTGCCCCTTGTCCTCCAAGGAACAGCTCTAGCATCACCTCTGCCAGAGGGAACACACAAAACCAAGCCCTACTTGGGACACACGGCTTCTACGACTCAAGAGGACAGCAGAGTTCGAAAAATCCATGTCCAGAAAAACAGTATGCACACTCTTGGGTCAAAAACAGTCACACGCCATGACAGAGAACACTTACTGGGGTGTGAGGAAATCCAGAGGCTCATTCACAGTGGTGTGTCTTCTCAGACGCTCAGGCAACCGACAGCACACCTTCAAAGAACTCGGTGAGCCTTCCCTGGGCGGGCAGACTCTGTCAAGCCTGGGGCTTCCTTCAGCTGCCTCTGGGGCTGCCACCTCTGCTTGTTCTCAGAGAAAACTTTCCCGAAGGACTCTTGCAACTCAGATGGTAAAGAATCCTCCAGCAATGCAGGAGACACAGGTTCCATCCCTGAGTTGGGAAAGATCCCCTGGAGAAAGAAATGGCAAGCCACTCCAGGATTCCTGCCAGGAAAATTCCATGGACACAGGAGCCGGGATGCAGAGAGTCGGACATGACTGAGCAACTGAAAAAAGCTAACTCGCCAGGGCCATGGATGAGGCCACCATTCTAAAGAAGCCTTCGGACTAGTCTTTTTTCTCGAAGAGCGACTTGTCCGCACAGGTTGAAAGGACACTCCCTGTGTCTACTTGGAAGAAGATTGCTCACATTGCCTGGGGATTTCAGGGGCTCTAATCACTGAGCTAGGTTTCCAAAGCAAGCAAGGGTGGGCACTGCTTGCCTAGTTGCCAAGTCATCTCTGACTCCTGGCAATAACCTAGGGCTCTGGTGCACCAGGATCCTCTGTCCCTGAATTCTGCAAGTCACAGTTTCTCAGAGAGAAACTCTGAAGGAAGGATTATTCTTAGGGCGAATAGAGCCCACAGGTGAACCAGGGATCCTGGGACCAGCGAATGACCTGGGGGAGTTTCGCGGCCTCCAAAGTTCCCAAGGCCACTCAAGTGTGTCTGCAGTGAGAGGATGGCTGAGCTGGCCTCTTTCGGGCAAACTTTCAGAAGCCTCTTGCGCTAGACTCGCAACCTGGGAAAAGACAGGCAGTCTCTCCCTCCCAGGTGCCTACAGAACATGGCTGCCCGCGACAAGCCGTATCCAAAACCTAAGAACCCTTCACAGGCCGGTCCTAGGCAACAGAAAGGAGCACCTGGCTTTAGAACAGGAGGGAGTCTGGGGTCCACCTCTGTGATGAGGCAGCAGAGCTCTTGCTTGCAGTGTTCCAAACCCTGCAAATATTGCGGGGCGTGTCACCCCTTCGGCAACTGCTCTCACCTCATTCTTCATGGCTGGCACGCTCGGTGCAGTTATCATCTTCCCAAGAGGCACAGAAGCATACCTCCACCTGCCACAGAGCAGTAGTAGCTGCATACTGCCCTGGCTCAGGCTGGCCACAGAGAAGATGTAGAGCTGCCCAGACGGGCATAGGCCAGGATGCCCAACAGCGGCAAACTCTCTCTGCATCGGGACTCCCAGCCATGCTTGGGCTCCAGCATGCCCGAGTGCAATGCAAAGCCTTCAAAGTCTTTCTCTGGGGTCTTGAGACAGTCACTTCCATCTGATCATCAGCTTCTATACTTCTTCTGCAGTTCAGTCGCCCAGTCGTGTCCGACTCTTGAGAAACCCCTGGACTGCAGCACGCCAGGCCTCCCTGCTTCTCTATTGCTCGATGGGTGTGATTTCCATACCTTCCTCAGGCATCGAAACTGAAATCATATGACAAAACAACAACAACCATACTATAACTCCTGGAAAATAACAGGTAGTTTTCTTCATGACTTCTTTAAACAAATGTCAGACTCAGTGTGCAACATTCAACGGAGGGTGAGGAAACACTGTTGATACTCTTGAACATATCATCTCCGAAAAGGAGTCACATTAACAGAAATCCTTCATGTTACGAATTCCCAGAGGGTCCCCCCCGGCCCCGCCTCCACTCACACACACACAAACACACATATCTGTAAAGGCACAGTAAAAGCTGACCACTTTTGCTTCTTTCAATAAACTTTTTCATTACCTTCTGATCAGAAAAACAGCAACATTTTCCTCTGGCAAACGTAGACTTTGACTTTAAGCCGAGGAGGTGTTTTCAACGCGTGTGGTGTCTTCCTCGGCAAGAGGTGGCCACCTCGTAGTCGTGCACATTCTCACCCATGATATGTAGACTTCCTCCTCAGAAACTCTTACGAGGTCCCGGGGCACCCAAGCTATACTGCCACAAGCACACCAGGGCTTACCCTGAGAGCCAAGGTTTGAGGAAAGGACTGCCTTCACGCCTTGTCTATAATACTATCAGGACACAGGAAACCTTGGGACATCTTGGAAATAGCACAGGAACACACCTGTTAAATCCAGGAGAATCGATTCATACAAGGCAATATGATACAGGGAGATCAAGGGGGTTTCTAAACCGCTGGGGATGACGTGTGGGAAAGCAGCGGATCCGGCTCGAGAACATCATCCCACCATCTTGAGCAGAGGGCATGAGGAAACCTTGACTTCCCAGATTCTCAGAAACTGACATCAGGGAAAAATAACCTGACTACATCCTCAGCCGGTCTCAACGCCCAGTGGACTGGATGATGGAGGAACGATTTCCGGAGCCTTCCCATCTCACCCATGCTGTTGGTTAGGCGGGCTATCCACAAATGATTCAGATTACTGTGGACATGACACACCTTGTCATCCACATGTACGTAAGAAGGAAATTGATGCTGAAATTCTATTGCTCACATCTAGAATGCAACTGGAAGTCATTTCACTTCAGTGTTTGAAAACGGGTGAGATGGGTCCGACTGGGGTAACTAGACAGTAGACTCTTGGTTTCTGACTCTCTAGTTTCCCAACGGGTCACTGGCAAATCCACGTTTACAGAGGTGAAATCAGGTAAGCACTGTTTACGTCGAACGTGTACAAGATACCGCTGCGGTGTACGGGGATACTGTGAAAAGGCAAGCCCAGCCCAGTAAGCTGACCGAGCATGCACCTAGGTGGACGTGCTCCTCATAGGTGCCCCTTTCGGTGGCGGAATTCCAGTCTGCCTCCCTGCTTTTCCCCATGTGTCCTCCAAGGAGCAGCTCTAGCATCACCTCTGCCCGAGGGAACACAGACAACCACGCCCCACCTGGGACACACGGCCTCTCTGACTCAGGGTGGACAGCCGGGTCCCACACTCCTCTGTCCGCCCTCACAAAGCACGCTCTCGGGGCAAAGGCAGCCACACTCCACGTCAGGGAACACTTACTGGGGTGTGAGGAAATCCAGAGGGTCATTCACAGTGGTGTGTCTTCTCAGATGCTCGGGCAACCAACAGCACACCTTCAAAGAACTCGGTGAGCCTCCCCTGGGCGGGCAGACTCTGTCAAGCCTGGGGCCTCCTTAAGCTGCCTCCAGGATTGCCACCTCTGCTTATCCTCAGAGAAAACCTTCCCGAAGGACTCTTGCAACTCAGATGGTAAAGAATCCTCCAGCAATGCAGGAGACACAGGTTCCATCCCTGGGTTGGGTAAGATTCCCTGGAGAAAGAAATGGCAAGCCACTCCAGGATTCCTGCCAGGAAAATTCCATGGACACAGGAGCCGGGATGCAGAGAGTTGGACATGACTGAGCAACTGAAAAAAGCTAATTCGCCAGGGCCATGGATGAGGCCACCATTCTAAAGAAGCCTTCGGACTAGTCATCTTTCTCGAAGAGCGACTTGTCCGCACAGGTTGAAAGGACACTCCCTGTGCTTACTTGGAAGAAGATTGCCCACACTGCCTGGGGATTTCAGGGGCTCTAATCAATGAGCTAGGTTTCCAAAGCAAACAAGGATGGGCGCTGCTTGCCTAGTTGCCAAGTCATCTCTGACTCCTGGCAATAACCTAGGGCTCTGGTACACCAGGATCTCTGTCCCTGAATTCTGCAAGTCACATTTTCTCAGAGAGAAACTCTGAAGGAAGGATTATCCCTAGGGCGAATAGAGCCCACAGGTGAACCAGGGATCCTGGGACCAGCGAATGACCTGGGGGAGTTTCACAGCCTCTGAAGATCCCAAGGCCACTCAAGTGTGTCTGCAGCGAGGGGATGGCTGAGCTGGCCTCTTTCGGGCAAACTTTCAGAAGCTTCTTGTGCTGGACTCACAACCAGGAAAAGACAGGCGGTCTCCCCCTCCCAAGCGGCTACAGAACATGGCTACCTGCGACAAGCTGTATCCACAAGCTAAGAACCCTTCACAGGCTGGTCCTAGGCAACAGAAAAGAGCACCTGGCTTTAGAACAGGAGGGAGAGTCTGCAGTCCACCTCTGTGATGAGGCAGCAGAGCTCTTGCTTGCAGTGTTCCAAACCCTGCAAATATTGCGGGGCGTGTCGCCCTTTCGGCAACTGCTCTGGCCACACTCGTCATGGCTGGCATGCTCTGTGCGGTTATCATCTTCCCAAGAGGCAAAGAAGCATACCTCCACCTGCCACCGGGCAGTAGTGGTTGCATACCACCCTGGCTCAGGCTGGCCACAGAGAAGACATAGAGCTGCCCAGACGGGCATAGGCCAGGATGCCCAACAGCGGCAAACTCTCTCTGCATCAGGACTCTCAGCCACGCTTGGGCTCCAGCATGTCTGAGTGCAATGCGAAGCCTTCAAAGTCTTTCTCTGGGGTCTTGAGACAGTCACTTCCATCTGATGATCAGCTTCTATACTTCTTCTGCAGTTCAGTCGCCCAGTCGTGTCCGACTCTGTGAGAAACCCCTGGACTGCAGCACGCCAGGCCTCCCTGCTTCTTCTCTATTGCTCGATGGGTGTGATTTCCATACCTTCCTCAGGCATTGAAACTGAAATCATATGACAAAACAACAACAACCATACTATAACTCCTGGAAAATAACAGGTAGTTTTCTTCATGACTCCTTTAAACAAATGTCAGACTCAGTGTGCAACATTCAACGGAGGGTGAGGAAACACTGTTGATACTCTTGAACATATCCTCTCCGAAAAGGAGTCACATTAACAGAAATCCTTCATGTTACGAATTCCCAGAGGGTCCCCCCCGGCCCCGCCTCCACTCACACACACACAAACACACATATCTGTAAAGGCACAGTAAAAGCTGACCACTTTTGCTTCTTTCAATAAACTTTTTCATTACCTTCTGATCAGAAGAACAGCAACATTTTCCTCTGGCAAATGTAGACCCTGACTCTAGAGTTTAGGATGTGTTCTCAAATTGCATTATCTCCTCCTCAGCAAGAGGTGGCCACTTCATAGTTGAGCACATTCTCACCCATGATACGCAGACTACCTCCTCAGAAATTCTCAGGGGGCCCGGTACACCCACAGGCATTTCCCTCAGCACACCAGGGCCTCCCCTGAGTGCCAAGGTTTTTTAAAGTATTCTCCAGAATCAACAGTTTTTACTATGATCAGGAAATAGTAATCCCTCATATATTGTTTCAAAAAGGCTGAGTGGGAAACAATCAGCCTGCCAATCATGAGACATGAGTTCCATCCCTGATCTAGGAAGATACCACATGAATGAAAGCAGCTCAGCCTCTGAGTCACAAGTACTCAGGCCCAGTTCTAGGGCCCAAGAGCCAGAACTCCTGAGCCTCTGTTCCTCAGTTATTATAGCCTGTGAGCCCTAGAGACTGTGCTTCACAAGAAAGAGAAGCCACCTCAGTGAGAAGACTGTGCACTGCAAGGAAAAGTCCCCCAATCGTCACAAGTAGAGCAAGTCTGAGCCCAGCAATGAACATCAGTTGCAGCCAAAATAAATAAAATAAATTTTAAATAAAGAAAAATATTCAAAGGAGAGTATTTAATTATCATGAGTAGTTCAAAAAATGTGTTCCACAAAACATCAGCGTTGGCATAACCTACCATAGTCTTTGGAATCTAATTTCCAGGTGGCCCATATGTGCAAGCCTATCTGGAAGACCTCAGTGGCCTAAA
Source organism: Bos indicus (assembly GCF_029378745.1). NCBI lineage: Eukaryota > Metazoa > Chordata > Mammalia > Artiodactyla > Bovidae > Bos > Bos indicus. The sequence goes on along the minus strand of NC_091789.1, from coordinate 125,467,397 downwards.
ATTCTATTCTTTGAGATCAAAGTAAAAAACCTCTTATGCTACACACTCTCATCATTAGCAGTGCAATTTTTTAAGTGGCATATTCAATCTTTCCCTTAAGAGTGGAGCAGTGCTTCTCAAAATATGGCCCTCAGAGCAGTAATATCTGGGCACGTGGTAAATACTTCAATTCTCAACCCTACTCACCCACACCTATATAGGTAGTGAGTCTGAGGGGAGAGTATGGTCAATCAATGTGGATTCTATTAATAATAAGCATTCCATTAATTTCAATGCATGCCAAATTTTGAGAAACCTACTTCCCTGACGACTTGTTTTCAATATAATGTATAAATGTGAATCCTCTGTGGATTCTTTTGGAACTGATACATGGTTTTTACAATTGGAATTTCTCATGAATTTGAGGTGTGGTATGCCCTAATTGACAGGTGTTTTAACCTTTTACCTGGACATTAACATGTGCAGTTAGTTTGGGAACCACAACCTTAGGCCTATCCTGTAAAACTTTACTAAGTAACATGGGAAGAGACTTTATCTTCCTAGGAATCTCAGGAAAAGACCTCTTACTGCCCTAACATGGCTATTTGCTCAGCCAAACTCAAAGGTCTTTGGCTTGGGGGACAGAAGTTTGCTTGATGGACCCCTCTGCATTCTCATTTATAGCATATGGGGTAGTGTCAACTCCTAAACAACCTGTCCTGAAATTCCGGCTGAGTGGTTCTCAAAGTGGATTTATTAATATAAACTGCACCAGGGTGGAGGAAGGGAATAAACAGTAAGTTTCTCATTAAATAACAACTTGATAAGAATGTTTATTGTCCTGTTTTTGTTAGTATTTTCTAGCTTGCCTACTTGTTTTTATTTTGTTTGTGTTTTCAGAGGATAAACCTGACTTATCATGGCTACATTCACCTTTAGTTGTGAATCATGAAGCAAAATCTAAGTTCCTGTTTTTCTAGAAAAATATTATTTTTTTTAAATTAATGATACAGAATTGCAAAAAGTTACACTTTCAAATATCTTGAATATTACTGCTATTCTGCTTTTTAAATTTATAAAAATGCTTATTCTCTTTCTCTCATGTTAAGTTTGTTGAACAGGCTGAAGGCTTCCCTATTTTCTCATTTAAGTTCACAATGCAAATATTAACACCCCTAATATTTAAAAGCTTTCTCACAAATTCAAATGGATTCCAGCAGACTAAGAATTAAAGCTTAGCAATATTAGAAGGTAATCTGGACAGATTTTTGTATACATGTAAATAATTATGATTTTAATTATTTGTGAACACAACCAGACAACCAAACTTCAGTATAATTAGTATAAATATTTTATAAGGAAGCAAATTAATACTTTACAGTTTTATAAAACATTTTCATTCATAACAAAACTGTTGAATAAAGTATACAGGATAAAGGACACCATACATAAAATAACAAGAATTTATAAACTGGGCTGTAACAGGTCCCAACCCAGCATGCTTGGTTTGCCTAAAGTCCCCACATACCAAAGCTCTTTAGGACTAGCCTTTGTCCAGTTCCTTGTAGAAAAACTCTGAGTCCTCTGATTCTCCTGCCTAATAAGAGTGCCTGCATACACCTGAGGCTTTGGGTCATACCAGATAGCTTATGATAACAATGGGAATGTCTGTTTTTGTTTGCCTGAGGCTTTGGGTCTTGCTGTGACAGTTTGACCTCTGTATGGGGCTGGAGACTCAGTAGTAATGCAACCTCTAATGCAGCTTTAATTTAGAATTCTGTTTTGCTTTGGATGCTTTCACTTAAAATTCAATTATGCAATTTAATTTAAATTAAAAATAAACATATGGTGAGAATCCCTGCTATTCTAGCATTCCTGATCTAAGTGCTCAGATTCTATCACCAGGACTCTCTAAGTTCCCGTATTATCTCTGTTGGTTTTATTCTCAGATGATCTCACTTCAAATAGTAGCTCTTAATGTTCAGCTAGTGGTTCTCAGAGTGTGGGCTCCAGACCAACAGCATCACCATTATCTATGCAGTCTTTAGAAGTGAAAATCCTCAGCCTCAACTTCAGATCTTTTCAATCAGAAATTCTAAGGGTAGAAAGTAGGAACTCCAATACTTTGGCCACCTGATGAGAAGAACTGACTTATTTGAAAAGACCCTGATACTGGGAAAGACTGATGGAGGGAGGAGAAGGGGACAACAGAAATTGAGATGATTGGATGGCATCACTAACTCAATGGACATGAGTTTGAGTAAACTCTGGGAGTTGGTGATGGACAGGGAGGCCTGATGTGCTGCAGTCCATGGGGTCACAAAGAGTCGGACAAGACTGAGCAACTGAACTGAAATGGATGGTAGAAGGCGTGGGGAGGGGTGTCCAGCTATCTGAGGTTTTCAACAGCCTTCTATGTGATAACACCCTTTTGTTTGATCATGATTATTATTGTTAGATAGTTAGAATAGGAAAAAGGAGTCCAAAATGGCAGTGGCTAAAAGACAAAGAAAGTCAAAAGCCCACAAAAATGGAACAAAAGGAAAATCCATGTATTGGAGTAAAATCTTCAGGTGAAACACACACACCCCCTTCTTGGCTAGCCCAATTTGCACAGGTCAGGCTCAGGGGGGAGGAGACAAAAAAGAGGAAGCCAAGATTGAGGCCTCTCTTCTACGGTTGGCCTGCCCTCATGCCTGAAGGGTGTACTATCCTTTGTTTGTTGAATGAAACTCTGAGCTGTAACAGAGCTGTAACACTGGTCCACCATTTCAAATCTTTGTTGTGGCAAGACAGAACCAAGGAAATTACACACTCTCCGGACATATCATATCATGATGTTTGAGAACTAATCGAAAGTCCATATAACACTTACTGTGCTCTTTTGACCTGAGAGAAACCTGTCTTGATTGCTGACATTTTGAACACTGCAGAACAGCCAATATTACTTCGTCCCACCACTCCATGAGCCTTAAGTGTACATACAGAAAACAGCACATGTATGACTTCCTTCAGCTGTTTTTGGGGTGGTAACCTTCTGCTTGTACTCAGAGAAAAGTTTAATAATTCAAATAAAAATCTAAAATTCAAGTAAAGTGAAGTCCCTCAGTCACATCCAACTCTTTGCAACCCTGTGGATTGTAGCCTACCAGGCTCCTCCCTCCATGGGATTCTCCAGGTAAGAATACTGGAGTGGGTTTCCATTTCCTTCTCCAGAGGATCTTCCCAACCCAGGGATCGAACCCAGGTCTCCCACATTGCAGGCAGATGCTTTAACCTCTGAGCCACCATGGAGGGATCTTTGAATTAGTGGATTTTCTCTTGGAGTCTCTTTACTGTAAAAAGTCAAAGGTCACTCACTGTATCTGCAATGAGTTTACTACCAAGCTGGCTTCCCTGGGGGTGGACTTTCTGAAGCCACTTGCACTTGGTGTGAAACAAGGGGAAAGCAGACTCTCTCCCTTCACCACGTGGATGGAGAACATTGCTATCTTGAACAAGCCCCTAGCAATACTCTTTCCACTTGTTCCACCTCATCTCTTATATGTCTCTGGGTTGAGAAGTAAGCAAATGACTGTAGGACCACTTTTGGTCAGGTCCCTGGCAAGATAAAGGAGCACCTCACTGTAGAACAGAAGGCTGCCTGGCATGAATGGCTTTGGCCTTTGGAATCTGGAGTTATGGCTTTCAACATCCAGAGCCATGCAGGTATTCAAGCTATCTGACTCACGGCACCTTCACTCCCCACACTTTAATTGTTGGCACACCTGGTGCATTTTTCCATCTTCCCCAAGAGGTGTGCAGAGATGCCTGAAGGTACCACAAAGCAGCAGTGATTGCCAATTACTTTCCTAGGGGCTTCAAGTAAACTGTTTAATTCTGATCCTGTTTCTTTATTGTTAGACTAGAAATATTTGAATACCTTGAGACGAAACTTCTAAGCTTTAGTATACAACACAGGAGATACCATGACTAGTTATAATGACCAAATGTCAGTCTCAAAATGTGATCATAAAATGCCACAGTGACATAAACTATAACCTTCTAAGAAATGCAAGTTCTCATGAGGTCCACCATCCAGATCTACCTGTGCATTTCAATTACCTGAGATTTCTGTCCTTTTTTTAACTTTCAATTTTTTTCTCTCTTCAGAAGCAAAGCATCATTCTCACTGTCTGGTCCTAGAATCAGCATCACCTAGGCAATTAAGAGAACTACAAATTCCCAGTCCCACCCAGCTCACCTAATGAAAAATAAACTCAAATGGTGTAGTCGGGCCAAACAATCTGAATTTTATTCAGGCCACCAGGATTCAGATCCACACCAAAGGTAGAGAACCACTACTCTTTGGACCACAGGTTTTCTAACACTGACTGCCAATTAGAATTCTCTAGGGAGTCTGTAAACACACCTGAAGCACAGATTTTATAAACCAGAAACTCTGATTTACTTGATATAGGTTTTGACCTGGGTAACAGGTGTATTAAAAATTCCCCTTGGGATTTATTGTGCAATAGGCTTGTGAGCCTCTGGTCTTGGCGTATACTGTCCAACTTTACCAAATGCGACAGGAAAAAAAACATGTCTTTCCATCAATGTCAAGAAAACAACCTAATGGGGATTATGGACTCACCCCTAGACCAAGCACTTTGGCCAGGAGGATGGATAAATGATTGATGGAGTTGTATTTTCTCCCTTGGAGTGTAGAGAAGTGTCAGTTTTAACTTGGACTGATATTCGGGGTTGTTTCTTAAAGGGGCACAAAAAAAATTGCTGACGGAACAGTGAGAAAAGCAAAACACAAATGCATAATTAATCAATTATTTGCACTCAATTTTTATTGCCATGTCTTTGTTAGTGTTTTCTAGTTTGTCTACTGTCTTATATTATTCAGTACTTATCATGTTGCATTAATTTTTCTTCTCATTTCTGAAGCACTTTATAATTTTTTCCTAGAATATATTATTTTTTTTAATTTTCTGAATTACTGAAATAGAACTACATAAGAACTTGTCACATTTTTCAATCTCTTATATATAACTGATCACAATAACTATTTAACTCATAAAAATGTATATTCTGTGTTCTCTCATGCTAAATTTTTGCATATGCTAAAGGGTTGTCTGTTTTCTCATTTTTAGTAATACATGAGAAAATTATCACCCCAGTGATCTAAAAGCCTTCCCAGAGGTTCAAATCAATTTAACCAGACAAAAATAAGAAATAAGGCCTAACAATATCAGATAGTACTCAAAGATAATTATTTCATTGATGTGTAAATAGTTATGATTACAGATATTTGTAGGCAAAGCTAAACAACAAAGTTATTAGAATTGAAACAAGCGTTTTATAAAATAGAAAAATAAACACATAGTTGGAAATCATTTTCATATATAAAAAAACACTAAGAACTATATAGGACAAAAATATTAGACATATATGTATATACTGTGCAGTCATGGTTAACTGCAAGACCCGGGCTGCCCAAACCTTCACTTGCCTATGGGTCTTTCAGACTGGCCCTTGTCCAGCTCCTGGGATGTAGCCTCCGAGCCTCTGGACTATCCTGCCTGGTCAGAGTATCTTTGTACATTTGATGCATTGGGCCATACCAGATATTGACTCTAACAGTGGTTGTTTGTGGTGTATGTCTGTTTGTGTATGCCTGGAGCTCTGAGGTGTACTGTCTCAGTTTGATCTCCATGGAGGCTTAAAGACTGAGTAGCTAAGGTCAGTGATGGAGATGAGTTGCTCCATGCCAATAGATCAAGATTGTTAACATTTGGTATGTGCTGTCACATATCATTGCTCGAAGAATCAAGAACTGACTGTGGAACTCCTCAGGAATGGAAATAACTGGAAGTTTATGCCTGGTGTCTCCTGAACTTCTCCCTAAGCACCTTTTCCCTTTCCTGATTTTAATCTCTATGTTTTGCCATAATAAACTATATTTGTGAGTTGAATAGCTTTTCTGGTTTCTGGGAATTCTTCTAAAAAATCATCTATCTTGAAGGTGGTCTTAGAGATATCTGGTACAAGAAGGAATAAATGATGTCCAAATGTGAACACACTTTACTTAATTCAAGTAAGAGGGATATTCCTAACTGTGTGTGGAATAGTCCTCACTTAAACTCTCCAGGCAGAATCCACAACTAAATCTGCCATGGTACACTTGAGCACATGCTCCTGTTTCAACATGTCATAGTATTCCAGAAGAATGAGAGGGTAACAGGTAAGAAGGCCAGAGGTCCCCTTCAATAACACAATAATTTCTACAGATCAGGGCAGTGGAAAAGAATTAAGTTTCCAGAAGAAAGCTAGGCACCAGATTTAGAAGAGATTTTTCTACCATTTTCGTAGAGTTAAAGTTCCAAATTTTTAAAAACTGAGTTTTATATCAAAGAAGCTGACATCAATCAATCCATGGGGCAACTGAAAATGACACTCTTTGATATGATTTGCTTATGCAACTTTAGTGAAGCTAGAGATTGGACTTAATCTTCTTAAAGCAAAACTGGAATGTCATTTTTTTTTTAACGCAATGTCAAAACCAACCAAAATTCCATGTACATTATCACTTATTTTGCTCTCCTGTCACTCAGGACCTTTACATGACTCCTCAAACTTGTAGGCTCTAGTGAAGTCAATATTACTTCATTCTATCATTCAAAAGAACCTCAAATGCGTATATAGAAGAAAGCACATCTTCAAAGCCTTCAGTCTTTTCTGGATTGATAAATCCCAGTTTGTTCTTCATAATAAAGAAAAAATCAGTGGATATTTTTTCAGACCCTTTGGATAGAACAGGGCATACGGGCTAAGTATCCAATCTCTGGACTCACATCACCTGAGTTCTAATCCCATATGCACCATTTACTAACAGTCTTAATTTGAGTATGTTTCTTACTTTCTCTCAGCCTTGTTTTCCTCATCTGTAAATGAAGACAGTACTATTCATCTCATGGTATTATTGAAAACTAATGAATCAATCCAGGTAAAGTACTTAGTACCAGGCAAACAATACTCATTCAATAAATGTTAAACATTATCATTACCTAATCCTCATCTAAATCTCAGTAGCACTTTTAATCTATGATTAAAGTTACTATGATAGTCCCTCTTCTGAACATTTTTACACTTTTTGGATGCCTTTCCTTAATCTTGTTTCTAAGATCAACCTCCCTTACCAGGCCAGTAAGTGATTAAATACCCCATGCCTTAATCCTAGGACACCCATTTCCCCTCTTTTCACAGTCTTCTTGAGCACTCCAGTTTAATTCTATGTTTTCAACTGGCAATTTGTATACTAATAACTCCCAAAATACATTTCCCTTCACAGACTTACACATCTCAACATACAATGGCACTCTTGCCATCTCTCAGATCAGATCAGATCAGTCGCTCAGTCGTGTCTGACTCTTTGCGACCCCATGAATCGCAGCACGCCAGGCCTCCCTGTCCATCACCAACTCCTGGAGTTCACTCAGACTCATGTCCATCGAGTCAGTGATGCCATCCAGCCATCTCATCCTCTGTCGTCCCCTTGTCCTCCTGCCCCCAATCCCTCCCAGCATCAGAGTTTTCTCCAATGAGTCAATTCTTCGCATGACGTGGCCAAAGTACTGGAGTTTCAGCTTTAGCATCATTCCTTCCAAAGAAATCCCAGGGCTGATCTCCTTTAGAGAGATCTTGCCATCTCTACCTAGTTGGATAAATGGTATTTCAAAACTGTATAAGGCCAAACTGATATTTGTATCTTTCAGCCCTGTTTTTTCTTATACACTCCACTATCTCTGTAAATGGCAGCTGTTAGGGACTGAATGTGGTATCCTCCCCAATCTAATATGCTGAAATCCTACCTTAACAGAGGTGGGGCCTTTGGCAGATAACTGGATCATGAACAGGATTAATGCCCTTATAATAGAGACCCCAGAGAGCTCCTTTGTCCTTTTTCTGCCATATGAGGATACAAGAAGACAGCAGCAGTTTGCAATCTAGATGAGGACCCTCATCAGAACCTATCATGCCAGCATTTTGATCTTAGACTTTCAGGCTCCAGAACTGTGAGAACTAAATTTCTATTTTTTTATAAGCCACCTAGTCTATGGTACTTTGATTAGCAGCCTTAGCTGACTAAGACATCAGACACTAAGCCATTCTGTCATACCAGCCAAAATTGAGAAAGTCAGTTTAACTCTTTATTTTTTTAACCTCTTGTATCAAATCCATTATCCAGTCCTGTATTGCTCCCACATATTAACATCTCAACTGAAAAGATACCAAAGGTGAAGTATACCATAGTAACTGCAACTTCACAGATGCAAAACTGCTAACCATTAAAATGGAAAATCTCATCACTTCCTAAGAATGACAAAGCCTGATCACTCTCAGTTTCCAAAATTTCTATGCTACAGGTTTTTATACAGGTTTAATGTTATTTCCTAAATAAAATTCATAATTAAGATGTTACAGACTTTTGGCTTTTAATAAAAATTATCCACTAGCTATTGCAATATAACAAGATTACATGTCACTAAGAACTGATTTGGTTCCCACTAATGAGATGGCTGGATAACAACACCGACTCGATGGACATGAATTTGGGTAAACTTCGGGAGTTGGTGATGGACAGGGAGGCCTGGCATGCTGTGATTCATGCAGCGTGACTGAATCGCAAAGAGTCAGACACGACTGAGCGACTGAACTGAACTGAATGAACTACCAGTTACAACCAGATTTTGCTACTTCTTTAGTCATTTTTTAGTGCATGAGCACTCGTGTGGCAAATTATTAAGTTTACTTAGTTTGCATTTTTAGTATTTATCTAAATTAGTATCAATTGTATAATTCAATTAATTCAATAAATAATGCATACAATAAATAAAATGAAGCTCTTTATGAGTATGGCTTTGTTTAAAAATGAAATAAAACTAATAGTCTCAATAGTCTCATATGAAACACTAAATACAGTGCGATTCCAATTCCTTAATCTGAGATTAGCAGAGATATCCTGAAGGTGTACTGACTTGTAACTATACTGAGAAAAAATGTTATATCTGAAGCAAATTTAACACAAATTTATGTTCAAATGATATGATATTTTATAATTATTGTAATGCACTAGAAAGCTTTAATATTTCACATTGCAGTTTATTCTAGTAACCTAGAAGGCATTAATTATATATTTCAGTTAACTCCTTACAAAACATATTAAAACCTTTCTTTAAATAAAGGAAAACAAGAAAAAATATTAATTTGACATCAAATATTACAGCACAAATGTAGAAATAGCTTGGTGGAAGAACTTTCTCGATCAGTCATTAAGTAAGACAGCACTATCTAAATCTTCCTGAGCCCAGTGATCTAAGATTTTAGAATCTTAGACTCTCACTGGTACTAGAAATACACAGCCTAGGGACTTTCCTGGTCTCCAGTGGTTAAGATTCCATGCTTCTAATGCTTGACATGTGGGTTCAATCCCTGAGCAAGCAACTAAGATCCCACATGCCACATGGCCCAAAAAAATCCAAAAACCCCCAGCAAACCAGCCTTAGTGCTTATCTAGATAATCTATTTTGTAAACTTTATAAAGCATAGCACTGCTCATAACAATGTCTTTAAAAAAAATACTCCATGAATCACAAATTACCAACAAAATAAAATCACAATGCAATAGCCAGCATTCAAGATATTATGCCATCTTCATAATGTCTTTTCAAAATTATCTCCCATGTTTTTTCTCAAACACTTATGTTCCAATCAAAATAAATTACCTAGTTTTCCCTGAATATATACTCAGGCTCTGCACCTCAGTGGCTTTATCTCAACTCTTGCAGTGACGCCATCTCATCAACCCCAAAGTAAACCATCTGTCAAGGTGTAGCTCAGATGCCAAGTCAACCATCAAGTCACACCAGATTGCTGGTATATGACAGTAATTTCTCCCTTTTCTAAAGTTCTGTCATACCCAGGGACATACTCACCACATTCTAGTATGTATTAAAGTACTTATGCAGGTATCTTACAATGTATTCTTTATGCAGAACCCTCTCTTGATTTTTCTTTTCTTTCCCATTAATATTGCCTTACTGAATATTTATTGAGTGAATAACTGTCTCACTAAAAGAGAGAAAAGGTGACATTCATGTGAACACTAGAAGCGAACTATCACTGACTGATTTCTTTTCATTGTAATTAGTGTGTTACTTGGCTGAATATAAAAATATGACACTTACATAGCCAGAAATCTTTATGAACCAGTCACAGAATAGTTAAGCTGTTATGAGCTACAGTTTAATTTTCAAAAATAAGATCACAGTTTAATTCTTTATTCTTATCTTGAAATAAAAACACTTAAAGGAACACATTATAATGATGTAAGTAATGAAAGTATTCAATATTATACTTAGAATGTTATATTTCAGTCATTCATGTTTTTAAGGGAAAAAAACCTGTATTGTTTAAGTTGTACATTTTTACCCCCAATGGAAAAGGGCCCAGTACCAAGTGAGGAATAGAATTTTTAAGTAGTGATTCACTCTTCCTTTCCTACTCCTGCTCCCCAATTTGCTCTACAAATCTCTCTTTTGAAAAGTGTGCAGTTTAGTCCCAAAAAGGTTACTTTTTCATTTACTCAAATAATCCAAAACAACTGGGGAAGAATAAAGAGCAAAGCAAACATAACAGAACTTTGGAAACTGAGTCTGCAAGGGACCTTGGCTAACAGATACTCAAATTACTATCTAATACATATAAAAAAAAGTATGAAAATTACAGGTAAATAGATTAATGAAATGAATTAGCCCAGAACTAAACTTTAGAATATATAAAGTTTTAAGATACACATATTTGGTTGGTTAAAAAAATTTTTTTTCTTCAGTCGTTAAGTCATGTTCAACTCTTTGCGACTCCATGGACTAAAGCATGTCCTCAAAAATATTAATTATTAAATAGTGCTAGGACAAAGAACTGACTACCAGGAAAAAAAAAAAAACACAACTATCCACTCTAAATGCAAGATAACATAACTGTGAGTAACTTAAAAGATAAATGCAAAGATTTAAACATGGCAGTTTATCATATTTTATGTATCTGAGCAACAGGTCACAGGAGAAAATGATAATCACCCGAATGTACCAAAATAAATTTTCTACTCCTAAAACTCTAAATTTGTTTTAGGTATAAAAGACTTTCGTTGGGCAAATAACAAAGATAGAAACAGAGTGACTGGATGTATGATGCAAGGAAAGCATGATAACATCTACTGAAGGATAACTGTAAAATATGTGCTTCAGTTCTTACTTAATAAAAAAAAAGTTAAATACAGAGGGAATTGAAATATTTTCCTATCATGAAAGTTATGACTATATAAGACTGGAGAGCAGCACAGAAAAATATTTTTAGAAACATTTAAAGAAGGGGGAAAGTGAAAGGCTGTCTTCTCTCCTGTAGGAAGGAGACCTTGCATTGATCATACTATTTTGGCTGATGATATGACAACAAATTGTTTTGGAGGACTGCATTATATTTTTACATTTTTTAAGGTTTATGAGGAAATAATCATTGTTTTCACTTTGCCAATAAAGTTAGCCTGGGTGTGCAGAAATTTCATAATTTACTTAAGGGCTCATTAAGAGTGAAAAGGTTAGCTTAAAGCTCAACATTTAGAAAACGAAGAACATGGCATCTAGTCCCATCACTTCATGGGAAATAGATGGGGAAACAGTGGAAACAGTGTCAGACTTTATTTTTTTGGGCTCCAAAATCACTGCAGATGGTGACTGCAGCCATGAAATTAAAAGACACTTACTCCTTGGAAGGAAAGTTATGACCAACCTAGATAGCATATTCAAAGGCAGAGACATTACTTTGCCAACAAAGGTCCGTCTAGTCAAGGCTATGGTTTTTCCAGTGGTCATGTATGGATGTGAGAGTTGGACTGTGAAGAAAGCTGAGCACCGAAGAATTGATGTTTTTGAACTGTGGTGTTGGAGAAGACTCTTGAGAGTCCCTTGGACTGCAAGGACATCCAGCCAGTCCATTCTAAAGGAGATCAGTCCTGGGTGTTCTTTGGAAGGACTGATGCTAAAGCTGAAACTCCAGTACTTTGGCCACCTCATGCGAAGAGTTGACTCACTGGAAAAGACTCTGATGCTGGGAGGGATTGGGGGCAGGAGGAGAAGGGGACGACAGAGGATGAGATGGCTGGATGGCATCTCCAACTCAATGGACATGAGTCTGAGTGAACTTTGGGACTTGGTGATGGACTGGGAGGCCTGGCGTGCTGCAATTCATGGGGTCGCAAAGAGTCGGACATGACTGAGCGACTGAACTGACCGACTGTGACTGCAGGTATCATTACCACTACCCCAACCACTCTGGATGGTTTATCTGATTTCACAGAAAAATAAACTATAACAAGCTTATAAAATAGAAAATGAAACTACAAATAAGATTATAAAATGCTGTACCAGTGTTCATAATTGGTCTTTTAGTGCATTCAAAACAAACAGAAAAGATTCAGTTCCCAGTAGGCATCTCTACCAGGGAAATGAGCTGAATCAAATCAGAGGAACCATATGTCATAGTAGTGATACGGTCTGCTTTTCTTTTATAGACTCTGTTCAGTTTTGTGTGTGTGTGTATGAGTGTATGTGTGCTGAAAAAGTGATCATAAATTTGAACAAATTATGTAAAGAGTCAATGACTCAACAGATTTAATTCTGTCACCTGAAAGATTGTATTATACAGAAAAGTTACATTAAATTCTACACAAGATAAACATACTTCATCAATTTTTAGAACAAAAACAATATTTTGGCAATGAACTATTCAAGACAGTCTATGTAGCAAATGGTAAACTGAGGAGACACAAGGTTGTAGTCTTTGCTTAGCAACAATCTAGGATGAATGTCCAGGAAATAACTTCTAACTAGTAGAGACAGGTAAAATTTAAAGAGGATAAAACATATTGTTGAAGCTTCTGAAGGAAATAATACTTTGTTTCTGAGCTCAGATACTATATAATGGTATTCTATGGATGGATACTATATAATGGCATTTTTTCCCCCTTGATCTGGCAACCCACTCCAGCATTCTTGCCTGGGAAATCCTATGGACAGAGAAGCCTGTTGGGCTATTTAGTCTATGGGGTCACAACTTAGCGACTAAACTACCACCATATGTAAAAGAATGAAATTAGAACATTTTCGAACACCATATAAAAATAAACTCAAAATGGATTAAAGGCCTAAATATAAGATCAAATACTATACAACTCCTAGAGGAAAACACAGGCAGAACACTCTTTGAGATAAATTACAGTGATACACACACACACACACACACACATACACATACACATATATATATATATATATATATATATTTATATTTGAGCCATCTCCTAAAGAGATAAAAGCAAAAATAAACAAATGGGACCTAATTAAACTGAAAAGCTTCTGCAGAGCAAAGGAAGCCATTGACAAAATGAAAAGACGACCAACTGAATGAGAGAAAATATTTGCAAATAATATGACTGACAAGGTTTTAATATATAAACAGCTCATATAACTCAACATCAAAAAAAAAAAAAATCTGATTAACAAGTGGGCAGAAGACCTAAACAGACATTCTTCCAAAGAGGACATACAGACGGCCAACAGTTACATGAAAAGATGCTCAACACTACTTATCATGAGAGAAATGCATATCAAAACCACAATGAGATAACAACTCACACCTGTCAGAATGACTGCAAAAGGCAACAAACAACAAATGTCGGCAAAAAGGAAATCCCTGTACACTGTTAGGGGGATATAAATTGGTGCAGCAACGATGGAAAACAGTATGGAGGTTCCTCAAAAAGCTAAAAATAGAGCTACCATATGATCCAGAAACTCCAGTCCTGGGTATATATCCAAAGAAAATTAAAACACTAATTTGAAAAGACACATACATTCCAACATTCACAACAGCATTATTTACAATAGCCAAGATACAGAAACAACCTAAGTGTCCATCATGAGAAGAATGGATAAAGAAGCGAAGATGTGTCATGTATGTATGAAAGTGAAAAAGTGAAAGTGAAGTCGCTCAGTCATGTCTGACTCTTTGTGACCCCATGGACTGTAGCCCCCCAGGCTCCTCTGTCCATGGGATTTTCCAGGCAAGAATACTGGAGTGGGTTGCCATTTCCTTCTCCAGGAGATCTTCCTGACCCAGGGACTGAACCTGGGTCTTCCGCATTTTAGGCAGACGCTTTACCGTCTGAGCCACTAGCAAAGTCCTATGTATATGTGTGTGTGATATGCCAGATAAAGCATACCCTTTAACTCAGTAATTCTGGTAATGTATCTGAATAATATATATATATATAGATAGATAGATAGATAACTCAGCCATAAAAATATGAAATTTTACCATCTGCAATAACATGGGTGAACCTGGAGGGTGTCATGCTTAGTGAAATAGGTCTGGTAGAGAAAGACAAATACTGAATGCTATCAGTTACATGTGGAATCTAAGAAAATATGGCAAACTAGTAAATATAATAAAAAGAAACAGACTCACAGATACGGAAACAAACCGGTGGTTATGGGGGCAGGGAGCAAGATAGGGGTAGGACATTAAGAGGTACAAACTCCTATGCATAAAATAAGTAAGCTACAATGATAACTTTGTACAGCACAGGGAATGTAGCTAAGATTTAATAACAACTATAAATGGAATATAATCTATAAAAACTGATTCACCATATGGCACATCTGAAACATAATATTATAAGTCAACTATATCTCAAGTTAAAAAAAAAACTTACCCTTTAACCTAGTAATTCTGGTAATGTATCCTAAGAAAATAAAAACCTTTATGCACATACACAAATAAAACCTATATGATTTTCCACAGGTTTGGAAACAAGGGTATTGGTTTGTATCATTTCTAATCAAACTTGAAATGGAGGTCCTAGCTAGCTTAATCAGACAATAAAAGGAAATAAAATATACACAGATTGGAAAATATTACTTATAATTGTCTTTTTTTCAGAAATGGAATTGTCATATATATATATATATATAAAACATGAAAGAATATACAAAAAAGTAAACAGAATGAGTAAGTGAATTTATCAGGTTTGTCGGATACAAGATCAGTACATGAAAAAATCAATTGCTTATCTATTGGCAAATAAACATCTAAAACCAAATTCAAATATTACCATGTACAGTAGTATCAAGAAACATGAAATACCTAGAGAAACATTAGCAAAATATATGCAAAACCTGTAAGTGAAAATTACATACTGCTGAGAAAAACAAAAGAAGAAATAAAGAACTCTGATATCCTAATTTTCTTGGGTTGGAAAACTCCAAGTGTTAAATTATCAGTTCTTTCCAAATTGATCTACAGATTCACCCTCAATAAAAATGTCAGCAGGTTTTTCATGTAAAAATTTACAGAACTATTTTAAGATTAATATGGAAATATGAGGAATCTATTTAAAACAATAGCAATGAGTTAAAGGATCTTTAAAACTTGATTTCAGGACTTCCTACAAACTTCCAGTATTCAAGAGAGTAAGTACAGTATTAGTATAAGGAGCAAATGGAACCAAATAGAGAGTCTAGAAACAGTCAATTAATTTTTGACAAGGGTGCCAAGCTAATCTAATGGAATAAAGAAGAGTTGTTTCAATAAATACTGTAACAACTGAATAATCACATGGAAAATATATTTGGATGTGAATTTCACACTACTATGCAAATGAACCTAAAATAGATCTTAGAACTTAATATAAAAGTACAAACTATAAAACATACAGAAAAAAAAAGTCTTTCAATCCTTGCTTGCCACAGAAAAAAATTTCTTAGACACTACACCAAAAATAAACTAATTCATCAAATATATAAACTTTAAATATATGCACAGGGGGTCGGGGGGAGGCTCAAAAGGGAGAGGATATATGTATACATATAGCTGGTTCATGTTGTTGTACAGCAGAAACTAACACAACATTGCAAAGCAATTATACTCCAATTAAAAAAAAATAAATAAAAAGTATAAACTCAACTTTAAATATATGTACAATTTCATTAAATATATAAAATTTAAGTATACAATTTTAAATATATGCACATTGTCTTTAGTAAATACTTCATGAATGAATGAATATTAAATATGAATGAAATGAGTATCCAACAAGCACATGAATAAATTTGCAACATCCTTGGTCCTCAGGGAAATAAAAATAAAATCCACAATCAGATACCAATTCCCACCTTCTATAATGGCTAAATTTTAAAAGTGTCACAAAACCGAAAGTTGATGAGGATTTGGAAAAACTGGAACTTTTTACACTGATGGTGGGACTCAAAAAGATACAGCAACTTTGAAAACCATGTAGGCAGTTTCTTTAAGACTTAACAATATAACACCATATGATCCAACCTTGCTACTCTTAGGTATCTGCCCAGGACAACTGGAAGCTTCTGTCCAAAAACTTCCACAAAAAATGCTCATAGCCACTTTATTCATAATAGCCAAAATATGAAAAGAACTGCGATCTTCATCAACTCATAAATAGGTAAACAATAAGTGGTATAAGCAGATAAAGGAATTCTGATTCAGTAATGAAAAGAACCTGCTTTCTGATGCGTGTTAGCACATGGATGAACCTCAAAAACATTATGCCAAGTGAAGAAACCGAGATAAATCAAACCACATCAATGTGAAATTACCCAAAAAGGCAATTTTATAGAGACAAAAAAGCAGGATCACAGACATTTTAAAGTAACCTTTAGTAATATGCCATCATATGACTATTTCTTTAACTTTCATACTATTAATTATAAATATAGCACGCATTCAATGTAGAACTTCCAAAGCAATACAAATGCATACCCCTTTGTAGAAAGAAATCATGATTATCCATCAAACATGTATATTAGCAAATGCAAACACACATACACATCTACATAAATAACACATTTATATATTTGTAAACTTCTCTGAAAATCCACAATTTAACTTTTTTATTGGCAGTGTGTATTGGAGATGTTTTCTGTAAGTGTATATAGATTTACCAGATTGATTGTGACAGCTGTATGGCCTCACAGCAGGCAGCCTGGGTCCCACATGGAGCATTTGCTTTTGCAAATGAATAGAGGAGCATGGCATAAACAGAAACAAACTAAGGCCCTCCTGGCCCCATCCTGAACCTGGAGGGAAACTCAGAGGTCCCAGCTTAGTAGGCCTTCTCTTGGACAGGTCACCTCCACTCCCTGGGTCTGGGAAACCATCCCCCTGCCCTCCCTGCACTGGGAACATCCCCATTCCCCTCACCCAGGCTGCCCAACTGAGGTAAATTCTTAAAGCAGAAGGGGAATCTAGCAAGGACCGCCCCAACTGGGGGAGACAGGGAGCAGCAACCCCAGAACCCTGCACCCAGACACTCATATGCAAGTTTAAATAGCTGTACTAGATACAGTTCTAGAAATGGAATTACTGTGCAAGGTAATGCAAAAACAGTTTTGCAGAACAGTGTCAAATTTATTTCCCAAACAAGTGCAACCCTTTAAACTCCTTCATAATCTAATATTAGGGTAGAAATATAAAAGTTATCTTATCATTTAATTTATATTAAATACTAAGTATATTTAGTACACTTCAGATCAGATCAGTCGCTCAGTAGTGTCCGAATCTTTGCAACCCCATGAATTGCAGCACGCCAGGCCTCCCTGTCCATCACCAACTCCCGGAGTTCACTGAGACTCACGTCCATCAAGTCAGTGATACCATCCAGCCATCTCATCCTCTGTCGTCCCCTTCTCCTCTTGCCCCCAATCCCTCCCAGCATCAGAGTCTTTTCCAATGAATCAACTCTTCACATGAGGTGGCCGAAGTACTGGAGTTTCAGCCTTAGCATCATTCCTTCCAAAGAACACTCAGGGCTGATCTCCTTCAGAATGGACTGGTTGGATCTCCTTGCAGTCCAAGGGACTCTCAAGAGTCATCTCCAACACCACAGTTCAAAAGCATCAATTCTTCAGTGCTCAGCTTTTTTCACAGTCCAACACTCACATCCACACATGACCACTGGAAAAACCATAGCCTTGACTAGATGAACTTTTGTTGCCAAAGTAATGTCTCTGCTTTTGAATATGCTATCTAGGTTGGTCATAACTTTCCTTCCAAGGAGTAAGCATCTTTTAATTTCATGGCTGCAATCAACATCTGCAGTGATTTTGGAGCCCAGAAAAATAAAGTCTGACACTGTTTCCCCATCTATTTCCCATGAAGTCATGGGACCGGATGCCATGATCTTTGTTTTCTGAATGTTGAGCTTTAAGCCAACTTTTTCACTCTCCACTTTCATTTCATCAAGAGGCTTTTGAGTTCCTCTTCACTTTCTGCCATAAGGGTGGTGTCATCTGCATATCTGAAGTTATTGATATTTCTCCCGGCAATCTTGATTCCAGCTTGTGTTTCTTCCAGTCCAGCATTTCTCATGATGTACTCTGCATATAGGTTAAATAAACAGGGTGACAATATACAGCCCTGACGTACTCCTTTTCCTATTTGGAACCAGTCTGTTGTTCCATGTCGAGTTCTAACTGTTGCTTCCTGACCTGCATACAAATTTCTCAAGAGGCAGGTCAGGTGGTCTGGTATTCCCATCTCTTTCAGAATTTTCCAGTTTATTGTGATCCACATAGTCAAAATAATGCTGAAGAAGCTGAAGTTGAACGGTTCTATGAAGACCTACAAGACCTTTTAAAACCAACACCCAAAAAAGATATCCTTTTCATTATAGGGGACTGGAATGCAGAAGTAGGAAGTCAAGAAACACCTGGAATAACAGGCAAATTTGGCCTTGGAATACGGAATGAAGCAGGGCAAAGACTAATAGAGTTCTGCCAAGAAAATGCACTGGTCATAACAAACACCCTCTTCCAACAACACAAGAGAAGACTCTATACATGGACATCACCAGATGGTCAACACTGAAATCAGAGTGATTATATTCTTTGCAGCCAAAGATGGAGAAGCTCTATACAGTCAGCAAAAACAAGACCAGGAACTGACTGTGGCTCAGACCATGAACTCCTTATTGCCAAATTCAGACTTAAATTGAAGAAAGTAGGGAAAACCACTAGACCATTCAGGTATGACCTAAATCAAATCCCTTAGTACACTTACTGGTCTTCTATAGTTTTTCATATCTATTCTTTTTTTTAACAATTACTATTTGTTTAAAACTTTGTTTAAATAGGCTATCATTACATTATTATCTGAAATACCAAAATTATTACCTATTAAGCATACATATAATGCATATTTTTTGTTTTCATTTCTGTTCCATTTGTTACTGCATTGATTCTGACTTGCACACTTGTATATAAATTAATGCATATAAGGTGTTGTGTGAAAATTGAATGTTATTTAATTACTGTACACATAAAACGTTTTGCCATAGGTAATACAAGTGTCACTTCACTTTCTTTATTAAGAGCTTTAGCTGTTCTTACATAGTTTTTCCAGGTCAACGATAGCATCAGATCACCAATTATAATGGAAAGAGCTTTAATTATTGGCAGCTTTGCTTAGAAATATGCCTAAATTACTTTGTCTATGAATTATTCAAACAAATATTTTAGCAAGAAAAAAAAGCAAATTTAAATTTTTTGGCTTTTGTTATTTTTATTCTAACTTTTTTCTTTTTTGCTTTAGTTTATTGTTACTACCAGTCAAATTAGTTAATTTATATAAATTAATAGAAATTATAAATTATATAAATTAATAGAAATTATTTTGATTAAAATAACTAAAAATTTGTAAAATGTTTTACCATTTTTTATATTCATCATATACATGAAATATGAAGTGATCAAATGTATTTCCACCAATTGCCAGAGAAATAAAGACACAGTACCACGAAATGAGCAATAATATAAATGACTAACCTCCAGTTAAAAACTAAAGCCGAAAAAAAAAAAAAAAAAAAAAAAAACTAAAGCCGCTTTCAGTGGGGTGATGTCGTCACGGGCTTTGAAAAGATGGCTGTCTTCTCAATAGCATTCACGGAGAACTATCGCCAGGGTGAAAGAAGATATAAAACCCTCGAGGCGGAATTCTACACTCAGCAAGATAATCCTTCCGAACTGCGACCAAAATAATCCACATAAACGAATCTGAGACAATTTATCTTAATGGTTCGTAATTCACCAAGCTACCGGGAAGTTCTACTAGCGGAAAGGAAGCGACACGTAATGAGAACTGAGAACCACTCAAATACGAGGAAAGAATATTGGGAGGTGGGTCAAGATGACCTCCCCTATTGATGACAGTTGGTGATGGCAGTTGACTGTAACATCAGCCTAGGAATTTATGCAGCATCACAAGTGCTGACATCTGTCAATTAAAAAGTCATGAGAGCTTTCCCAAAAGCTCAGGGCTTTCCCAACCAGAACTAGCTGAGGGACAGTGTGGTTTGATGGGTTTTGTGGGGCTGGGGTCCTCTAACCTCACGTAACTCAATTCCGATGCCTCCTCTAAACCATAACATTTGGGGTCACCTCCACCACCTGCCAATATGCCTCACTAAATGTGAACATCTAACAGCTGAATAGACATTGCAAGCCTGACACTCTGCAAATAAAATGCAAAATATGCATTCCTGAAGAAAATTTCTTGTTTCCAAAAGCATGCATTAAAAACAAGAAGGGTTATGGGATAATGGGCTATATCACACCACTCAAACCTATATAATTTGATTAGAGAACAAAGCAATAACTGTGATAGCATACTAACAGTTAAAAATGTATCAGTTTCTAATAAGTAAGCAAATATTTCAATAAACACAGGGTTTTAACTTTCAAGAAAACTGAATCCCACTTGATGCAAACAGAGGTAAGGACCTATTGAGCCTACTAAGCTATAAGGAGCAAAAGACACAGTCTGGGAGTACCACAGCAAGAAGACCAAAGGGCATATCCACATCAAGCCAGGAAAAATGACACTAGGTAAAGTATCATCCTATAAAGAATCACAGAACTTCAGCTTGCTGTGTTCAGTTGTGCTACTATACTTTGCTCCCGGTACTTTTGTGTGGAATTAGTTACTTCAGAATGTATGGAAGTGTGTTTAAAATGCCTCGGATAAAAATGCAATAAAAAACTTAATTTTCATAATAAAAATATTTAATAAACACAAAAATAGGCACAAGAGCAGGAACAGAGAAATAAAGAGATTGGAA
Organism: Bos indicus; assembly: GCF_029378745.1. NCBI lineage: Eukaryota > Metazoa > Chordata > Mammalia > Artiodactyla > Bovidae > Bos > Bos indicus. Next base: position 125,446,165 of record NC_091789.1, on the reverse strand, counting down.
AACAGAAAATGAAAGGCAAGATGGTCAACTTTAAAACAAACTACAACAACTAAACTTCAAAATACCTAAACATTCCAATTAAAAGTAGAGACTATAAGATGAGATAAAAACAACAACAACTAAATCCCAGTTATATGACACAACATATAAAGATACAGTAAGGTATAAAATAACAGTGTGAAAAAAATACCAAAAAAAGTAAGCATAAGAAAACTGGAATGGATATATTAATATTAGACAAAACAAAATTTAAGAAAATGAGTATTAAGATAAAAAGGGATGTGTCATTTTAATTAAAGGACTTCCCTGGTGGCTCAGATGGTAAAGCGTCTGCCTACAATGCAGGAGACCCAGGTTCGATCCCTGGGTCAGGAGGATCCTCTGGAGAAGGAAATGGCAGCATGGACAGAGGAGAGTGAAAGGCTACAGTCCATGGGGTCACAAAGAGTCGGACATGACTGAGCGACTTCACTTTCACTTAGTAGGCATACACTAAACTTAAATATTTAGATGCCTAACAATAGAACTTCAAATACACAAAACTTGTTTTGTGTAAATTTCTAGTTCTCTGCTAAATTCTTAATTTTGAATTTTATTCTTTGTATATATTAGGCATTTTAAACTGTATATATCTGATAGCTATTACATGAATTGCCCCCACCTCTTGAAGTAAAAGCACGTATTCCCTGGAAGAAGACAAAATCACCCAGAATCTCTCTAATCACTTCTTTACCTTGGTTAGTTCAGTTTTCTTTTCTTTTTTTCTTTTGAAGCATAGCTGACTCATGAAGTTGTGTTAGTTTCAGGTGTATAGCAAAATGATTCAGTTTACATATATAAATAAATATATATATATATATAGCTCCAATACTTTGGCCACCTGACGGAAAGAGTTGACTCATTAGAAAAGACCCTGATTGAAGGCAGGAGAAGAAGAGGGTGACCAAGAATGAGGTGGTTGGAGGGCATCACTGCCTCAATGACATGAGTGTGAGCAAACTCCAGGAGATGGTGAAGGACATGGAAGCCTGGTGTGCTGCAGTCCATGGGGTCTCAAAGACTCGGATATGACTTAGTGACTGAACAGCTATATACATGTATGTATACAGGAAATCAAAACCAAAACATCATATATACAAAATATGAAAAACTGATTTGAAAACATTTTGAGAGTAAATTTCTAACTGATTTGTAGCTTAATTCCACTCTGGATATGGAATATACTGTGTGTTAGTATATACATGACTTTTGTCACATTTTGCATAATCAGACTCAGTATCTGATCAAATTGTGTAGATAATTTCATGTGTACTTGAAGAGAATATGTATTCTGCAATTGTTGAGTCTATTCTGTGTGTCAATTAGGAAAATATTGTCTAAATGTTATTCTTGTGATTTTTTTCACCTTGTTTTTCTTTTAGTTTCAGAGATAGGTGAGTTAAATTCTCAGACTGTGATTACTTGTATCTCCTTTTGTAAATAGGACTTCTCTTGTTTTGTACAATTTGGCTATATTATTATCTAAATAGAAGGTTAGGATGTTTCTATCCTCTTCTTGGATTCAGGCTCTTATTATATTAAAATAAGCCTATTTTTTCTTAGTAATAATTTCCTTCCTTCAATCTGCTTTGTCTGATATAAGAGTAACACCACCAACTTTCTTTGGTTAACCGTCACATTATATATTATTCTCGTTCTTTTTTTCAGGACACAGAATTCATTAAGATTATATATATATGCTTTCTGACATTTCCTAACTTGCAAAATGGGGTATTTTATCTACTGATATATAATATCTGATGTATCTAGATTTGAATCTTCCATACTATCATTCCTTCTGTTTGTTCTTTAGAATAATAATATAAGATATGCTTAGTAGAAAACAACAGAAACAAGAACAACAACAATAAAACTGTGTACCACATTACTGTAGGGGGGAACATTTACAGAATTTAATATTAAACTTAAAACTTTGGCATACTATCATAAAGTGTAAGAAAAAATCCTTGAATTTGAGAAATCATCTGAAGAATCATTAGACAAATGTAACAGGCAAGAATACACAATAGAGAAAAGATGGTCTCCTTAATAAGTGGTGTTGGGAAAACTAGACAGCTATACGTAAAACAATGAGATTAGAACATATCCTCACACCATATAAAAAAATAAACTCAAAATGGATTCAAGACTTAAATGTAAGACTGAAACCATAAAACTTCAAGAAGAAAATATAAGCAGTACTCTTTGACATGGGTCTTAGTGATATTTTTTTGGATATGTCTCTTCAAGCAATGAAAACAGAAGCAAAAAAGTAAATGAATGAATCCACCTAAAAAGTTTTTGCACAGGGATGGAAACCATCAGCAAATGAAAAGCAACCTACTGAATGAGAGAAGATATATGCAAATCATATGTCAGATAAGGGGTTCATTTCCAAAATATATTTTAAAAAACCTCATACAAATCAACACCAAAACCTCCAAATAATCCAATTAAGATATGGGCAGGGGACCGGAATAGGCATTTTTCCAAAGAACACATACAGACAGACTGCTAACAGTCATATGAAAAAGTGCTCAACATCATTACTAGGGAAATGCAAATCAAAATCATAATGAGGTATCACTTCACACCTGTCAGAATGGCTATGATCAAAAAGACAAAAAATAACAAGTTTTAGCAAGGATGTGAAAAAAGGGACCCCTAATACACTGTGTGGTGGGAATATAAACTGGTACAGCCACTACGAAAAACTGTATGGAAGTTCCTCAAAAAATTTAAAAATACAACTACCATATGATCCAACACTCCTATTCTTAGATATTTATCTGAAGAAAACAATAACACTAATTTGAAAAGACATATGCATCCCAGTGTTCACAGCAGCATTGTCTGTTAATATAATAGCAAAGATATGACAGCAACCTAAATCACTATCAAGAGATGAATGGATGAAGAAGATATGATATGTATCTATGTGTGTGCATACTTACACAATGGAACATTACTCAGCCATAAAAAAATGAAATCTTGCCATTTGCCACAGCATGGATGTCCCTGGAGAGTATTATGCTTAGTGAAGTAAGTCTGGCAGATAAAGACAAAGACTGTATGTTTTCACTTATACATGAAATTTTCAAAACAAAACAAATAAATGTAACAAAATGGAAACAAACTCACAGACGCAGAGAAAAAGGGAGAAGGGACAGAAGGAGAGGGGCAAAATAGGTGAAGAGGAATAAAGGTTATAATCTACCAGTTATAAAATAAATAAGGCACAGGATGTGATATACAAAGTATAATGTACCCAAGTAATATAGTCAATATTTTATACTTATTATACGGCATATTATCTACAAAAATATCCTGAAGCTAATATAATATTGTAAGTTAATTATACTTAAATTTAAAAAAATATTTCTTTTCAATTTTATGTCACAAGTTACTTTAATTAGTAAAATAAATATTTAAAATTCTCCTTGCAGATTAATTACAGATGGCTGCTGCTGCTGCTAAGTCGCTTCGGTCGTGTCCGACTCTGTGCAACCCCATGGATGGCAGCCCACCAGGCTCTCCCATCCCTGGGATTCTCCAGGCAAGAACACTGGAGTGGGTTGCCATTTCCTTCTCTAGTGCATGAAAGTGAAAAGTGAAAGTGAAGTTGCTCAGTCGTGCCCGACTCTTAGTGACCCCATGGACTGCAGCCTACCAGGCTCCTCCATCCATGGGATTTTCCAGGCAAGAGTACTGGAGTGGGGAGCCATTGCCTTCTCCGTACAGATGGCTACCAAGAGTGTAATATTGAAATCAGTTTTCACTACAGGATCATTTATAGGATGACAATCTTTAAAGTGGGTTTCCTACTTCTGTATATGCACCTTATTGCAAATACTGGACTACGAGGCCATTTATCTTGATGCAAGTTAACTTATTTCACTTAAGAATTTTTATATGTCAGCAGACCAAATCCATTATTATAACCACAATGAGATATTTAAGCTCACTCTTCATTATAACTCTAATATAATTAACTTTTGCAGCTTCCTTTCATTTCAAAGCAATTCCGGAGTAGAAGCCCATTCACTTATAATATTTTAGCTTTATTAACCTCTTTTTTGTATAATAAATCTAGCTATATAAGAGTTATTGATTCCAGGAAGCTGATGCCAAGTTTTGTTCTTATCTTGACAATAAAATACTAGATTTCAATTTTAAGTTAACTTTTCTGTAAATGTGGAGTCACAGATATCAATACTCATATATTAACAGATTTAGCTGCTTCCAAGAAACAAGATTTTCAGATTTATATTTTGTTTTAATCCAAAGGATGACCAAGTTACAATTAGTTTCAACCAGAAGCTTCAAACAATGATGCCACCAAATATTTTTAGAATAGTCATGATACTTATCAAGATCATAAAAACAAAATAAATTTTATTCTTTCTAACTGTTAAACATATGAATGCATACAAGCAGAGATTTTCATGTGAGGCTTGTGGAATTACTTTTATCTTATACACCTGCTATAAGTAACTTTTAAGTGAGAGGAAATGTGTAAAGATAAGACACTGACAGCTATAAAGAATTCATAATGGCTTGTCTGAGTGCTAAATTCAAAAGATTTCAATACAAATGAATTACAAAAACAATATTTTTTAATTAAAAGATTTCAAAAAAATTGTTGTTGTTCAGTTGCTGAGTCATATCCTACTCTTTTAGACCCCATGAACTGCAGTATACCAGGCTTCCCTGTCCTTCACTATCTCTTGGAGTTTGCTCACATTCATGTCCATTGAGTTGATGATGCCATCCAACCACATATAAATGTATATTTAAGTTATTAACACAGGTTCACAAATTTAATGCTAAATATAAATTATATGCTAACATTTCAAATCAGGCCCTTAGGATTCTGCTCATGTTATCTGTACCAACAGTGATTTTCTTACTGTTCTAGAGAGGCTACTAATGCAATGTCTTCCAGTAGAAGATGTGAGGTTTCATTAGTCTTTGAAAATAAATGTGGACACATTTGAGCACTGGAATTTTGCAGGCTTCTACATAAAAAGAGAAAATAATTGGCTTCTCTGGAGATGAACGTAAGATCTAGTTTCAGGAAACAAACAGTTAAAACAAAGTATAGACAAATAAAATTTAATATTAAACTAATGGATGTATATTTATAAATTTGAGCTTTTCTGGAGCTGCTAATTTGTGCTAGGCCTGGTGGAGCAAAAATCCATATATATAACCAAAAGACACTGCAAAAATAGTATCCAGTTCCTTTACCTTCATACAACTCTTCACCCCAATTATCACCTTATAAAATCATAGCACATAAGAACCAGGAAATTATCACTGATAGAACACTACTAGCTAATCTAAAAATACTTATACTAATACTTAATCAAATATTACCAATTATCACAATAATGTCCTTTTACTGTTCCAGAACTGAATTCAGAAGTTCAGTTCAGTCGCTCAGTCATGTCCAACTCTTTGCAACACTATGGGCTGCAGCACGCCAGGCATCCCTGTCCATCACCAACTCCCAGAGCTTACTCAAACTCATGTCTATCGAGTCAGTGATGCCATCCAACCATCTCATCCTCTGTCATCCCCTTCTCCTCCAACTTTCACTCTTTCCCAACATCAGGGTCTTTTCCAATGAGTCAGTTCTTCGCATTAGGTGGCCAAAACATTGGACTTTCAACTTCAGCATCAGTCCTTCCAATGAATATTGAGGACTGATTTGCTTTAGAATGGACTGGCTGGATATCCTTGCAGTCCAAAAGACTCTCAAAAGTCTTCTCCAACACCACAGTTCAAAAGCATCAAATCTTCGGCACTCAGCTTTCTTTATAGTCCAACTCACATCCATACATGACTACTGCAAAAACCATAGCTTTGACTAGATGGACCTTTGTCAGCAATTAATGTCTCTACTTTTTAATATGTCATCTAGGTTGGTCATAGCTTTTCTTCCAAGGAGCAAGCATCTTTTAATTTCATGGCTGCAGTCACCATCTGCAGTGATTTTGGAGTGCCCCCCCACCAAAAAAAATAGTCTCTCTTTCCATTGTTTCCCCCAACTATTTGCCATGAAGTGATGGGACCAGATGCCATGATCTTAGTTTTATGAATGTTGAGTTTTAAGCCAACTTTTTCACTCTCTTCTTTCACTTTCATAAAGAGGCTCTTTAGTTCTTCACTTTCTGCCATAAGGGTGGTGTCATCTGCATATCTAAGGTTATTGATATTTCCCGTCAATTTTGATTCCAGCTTGTGCTTCATCCAGCCTGGCATTTGCGTGATGTACTCTGCATATAAGTTAAATAAGCAGGGTGACGATATACAGCCTTGATGTATTCCTTTCTTGATTTGGAACCAGTCTGTTCCATGTCCAATTCTAACTGTTGTTTCTTGACCTGCATACAAATTTCTCAGGAAGCAGGTCAGGTAGTCTGGTATTCCCATCTCTTGAAGAATTTTCCAGTTTATTGTGATCCACACAGTCAAAGGCTTTGTCATAGTCAATAAAGCAGAAGTAGATGTTTTTCTGGAACTCTCTTGCTTTTTTGATGATCCAACTGATGCTGGAAATTTGATCTCTGGTTCCTCTGCCTTTTCTAAATCCAGCTTGAACATTTGGAAGTTCATAGTTCAAATACTGTTGAAGCCTGCCTTGGAGAATTTTGACCATTACTTTGCTAGCGCATGCAATAAGTACAACTGTGCGATACTTTGACCATTCTTTGGCACTTCCTTTCTTTAGGATTGGAATGAAAATTGACATTTTTCAGGCCTGTGGCCACCTCTTGAGTTTTCCAAATTTGCTGGCATATTGAGTGCAACACTTTCACAGCATCGTCTTTTAGGATTTGAAATAGCTCAACTGGCATTCCATTGCCTCCACTAGCTTTTTGTAGTGAGGCTTCCTAAGGCCCACTTGACCTCACATTCCAGGATGTCTGGCTCTAGGTGAGTGATCACACCATCATGGTTATCTGGGTCATGAAGATCTTTTTTGTACAGTTTTTCTGTGTATTCTTGCCACCTCTTCTTAATATCTTCTGCTTCTGTTAGGTCCATACCATTTCTGCCCCTTATTGTGCCCATCTTTGCAGGAAATGTTCCCTTGGTATCTCTAATTTTCTTGAAGAGATCTCTAGTCTTTCCCATTCTATTGTTTTCCTCTATTTCTTTGCATTGATCACTGAGGAAGTCTTTCTTGTCACTCCTTCCTATTCTTTGGAATATTGCATTCAAATAGATATATCTCCTTTTCTCCTTTGCCTATAGCTTCTCTTCTTGTCTCAGCTATTTGTATCCAGAAGGGCATACTGCAATTAGTTGTCATGTCTTCCAACCTGAGGAAGTGTCATGACCTTGACACTTTTTAAGAGAACTGGCCAGTTATTTTGCTGAATCGTCCTCAATTTGGATTTTTGTGATGTTTCCTCATAATGAATTTCAGTTATACATTTTTTGATAGGAATACCAAGGAAGTGCCAGTGAGTTTTCAGTGCATCCTATGAAGGGATTCATAATGTCAACATTTCTTATTACTGATGATATTGACCTTTATCACTTGGTTAAGGTGGTGTCTGTCAGGTTTCTCTGCTGTAGAGTTACTATTTTCCTATTTTCTCCTTGGTAATCAATATGTATCTTGAAGAGAGAATAACTACAAAACTGTGCAAATGTCTTTCACTTTGCAATGTTACCCAGTTCATATATATGTTAAATATCATGAAATTATTACTTTATGTAAAAATTACAGTAAAAGCATGATGAGGAAGTAATAAATTCCACTGCAAATAATAACTTTAAAATATAATTTCATTTTCCTGCCAACAGAATATTATCCTTGGTAATATTCACTTTTAGTCTGTTGCTATTTCTTGCATACTTTATTAGTACATCTGCAAATTCAAAGAGAAACAGCTGAGAAGAGAAGTGTAACAGAACTCACATGGCCTATAGCAAAATATCTTTCCCCCAGAGTATGCTGATCAGGGAAACACCACCACCAGATCCCAAGGAAACAGTGCAGCAAAAAACAAAGTATAGGCATAGCCCTCTTTTCAGACTTCTGTATATTTTAAGAATATTCTGCTTTAAAGCTAATCCTTTTCTTTGTTACTTTGAACAAAAACAATCCCTATTAAAAGTATCCATAACATGTGCCTCTCCTATCCATTCCCACATGCTATATATTCAGTTCAGTCGCTGAGTCGTGTCCGACACTTTGCGATCCCATGAATCGCAGCACGCCAGGCCTCCCTGTCCATCACCAACTCCTGAAGTTCACTCAAACTCACATCCATCGAGTCAGTGATGCCATCCAGCCATCTCATTCTCTGTCGTCCCCTTCTCCTCCTGCCTCCAATCCCTCCCAGCATCAGAGTCTTTTCCAGTGAGTCAACTCTTCGCATGAGGTGGCCAAAGTATTGGAGTTTCAGCTTTAGCATCAGTCCTTCCAAAGAACACCCAGGACTGATCTCCTTTAGAATGGACTTGGATCTCCTTGCAGGCCAAGGGACTCTCAAGAGTCTTCTCCAATACCACAGTTCAAAAGCATCAATTCTTCGGCATTCAGCTTTCTTCACAGTCCAACTCTCACATCCATACATGAGCACTGGAAAAACCATAGCCTTGACTAGACGAACCTTTGTTGGCAAAGTAATGTCTCTGCTTTTGAATATGCTATCTAGGTTGGTCATAACTTTCCTTCCAAGGAGTAAGCGTCTTTTAATTTCATTGCTACAATCACCATCTGCAGTGATTTTGGAGCCCAAAAAATGAAAGTCTGACACTGTTTCCACTGTTTCCCCATCTATTTCCCATGAAGTGATGGGACCGGATGCCATGATCTCGTTTTCTGAATGTTGAGCTTTAAGCCAACGTTTTCACTCTCCTCTTTCACTTTCATCAAGAGGCTTTTTAGTTCCTCTTCACTTTCTGCCATAAGGGTGGTGTCATCTGCATATCTGAGGTTATTGATATTTCTCCTGGCTATCTTGATTCCAGCTTGTGCTTCTTCCAGCCCAGCATTTCTCATGATGTACTCTGCATATAAGTTAAATAAGCAGGGTGACAGTATACAGCCTTGACGTACTCCTTTTCCTATTTGGAACCAGTCTGTTGTTCCATGTCCAGTTCTAACTGTTGCTTCCTGACCTGCTTACAGGTTTCTCAAGAGGCAGGTCATATATACTACACATAAGCAGAGTTCCAATGAAGTGTTATCAACAAAAACAGAGTGGGCTGCATTTGGCAAGGGAGGGGCCATAGTGTACTGACTGGACAGCTTAGCAAGATTTCTCAATCCTGGTACTTTTGAGGCCAGACAACTGTCATGGGAGCTACTCTGTGCACTGTAGAATGCTGAGCAAAATTCCTGCCTCCATACACTAGATGCCAGTTGATGGGAGAAAATTCACATACTGAAGTATGGGCAAGTCATTGTGGCTTATACATGATTTAACTTAAAACATTATGCACCCTGCTTTGTGGTCTATTAAGCATACATTGCCTATCTGCTTTAACCATTAAAGAAAATGGTACAGTGATCAGAAGTTTAGGAAAAAAACGTCAGTTTCAAAGATAAAGATTAAATGCCTCCCTTCCTGAGATGTCAGTGTTAGTACTCTTTCAATGAGAAAGGCTTCATTCCCGAGCACCAAGGCCATACTGACTTGCTGTGTATGTGTTGATCTGTCTTTTTGAAACCTCGAAAGAATGTACCCCTGTCATGTTTGATGTTCTTTGTTCTGACAAGATATAAAACTGTGCTGAAAATCATGCTTCTCTGGAATACTCAGAGCTATCTGAGAGGCTCTATTAGGGCTATGGTCCTCAGTTTGGCTTGAATAAAACCCTTTTCTATTTCTATTATAGACTGCTTACTGATTCTTTCCATTGACCCAGAACTCTCCCACTCTGAAAGTGACCACCACTAATGTCTTCAGACTCCCAAACATCCCTTGAGGAACAATATTATTCCTGGTTGACAAACATTGCCCTTGCAGTCTCCTGGTCAAAGACAGCAGACTTAATCTGATTATTTCCCTTGTTCTTTAGGTCTTTTTCAACACACGTTTGCTTTTTGGGGTTGAGAACTTCTCCCATACTCAAGTTGGAGACATGAATGAGGAGGTGAAAAAAATAACAGTAAAAGACTCAACTCTTGAGTCTTTTCTTGAATCTCAGTGTTCCTAGCTGGATCTGCCTTCTTTTCTCTACCTTTCATAAACTTCTGCTCTTTGTTTTCATTTGTCTTATCCAGGTTTTAGGTATAACAAATGGGAAGACGAGTGAAATTTCTTATCTTTCCAGGTATACATTCTTAAAGGATGACTCCTATCTGAGAATGTGTAGTAACATGGTTAAGAGTGGTTAAGAGTTCAGAAGCCAACTATCATGAATTATGAATTCGACTCATGGCTATACTATTCAAGGCATGTGAAGCCCTGGACAGGATATATAAACTCCTACTAGCCAATTTTTTCAGATGTACATTTATAGTAGTATTAATATACAACTCATAGTTGCATGCAGTATAATCCACATTTAACTCATGAGGAAATCAATGATTACTACATAAAAAATATGGACCAATGTTTGTCACACAGTAAATACTATGTCCACTGGGTCCCAAAGAGTCGAATACGACTAAAGCGACTTGGCATGCAAGCACACACAAATACTGTGTATTAGATATACTTATATCATTTTTATTATAATTTTTTGAAAACTGCTGACAAGTAACTTTACAACTACCATGTCAATGATTATTAATGCTCCACACCCACACCCCTATCCCAAAGTGAAAGCAAGAATCATCAAAAAGGAAAGCTTTAACAGATGTATTAAAACTGGAAGACAGTCACTTGAATTTGAACTAATTTAATGTGCTGTTTTAAAGGGTTGGAAAACTGGGAAATCTGATATCTTAAGGTACTTCAAATCATAAAGACTTAAAATGCCTGAACTATAAGGACCGCATTACAATGTTTTTCTTTTAAGTAATTCTTTTCCCCACTTAGAGATGGTAGAAGAGAAAGCACTAGTGTTTCATTAAGGCCATACCTACTCTCATTCTCTCTAGAACAACATTCGCCTCCTGTGCAAGGGCACATATTAATCTCTCTTCACAGAAGGTCTTTCACCCCTTGTCAGCCTAAAGAGGAGAGGTTCTTTCCATCCTTCAGAATTCATCATGTCATCTAAGGTTATAAAGCTAAACACTAGAACAAAGAAACCCACTCAGACAATTCCCACAGCAGATGAGAGAAAACAAAGGAAGCACTGAATATAAAATAACATAAAATATCTCAGATCAAATATTTGTATATCAATAATTAGAAACAAGATCAGTTTACATACTAGAAGTAAAAGACTAAGTAGATAAAATAACAGTAACAAATGTATACTGTATCTAATAGATGTATCTAAAATGATTTAAAAGTGAAAGTATGAACCAATTTGTGTCATGATATTAATTATAGACAATGGGGGAGACTTCTTAAAGAAGAAAAAGACAGGCATGTTACAATAATAAAGGATGTTACAACAATAAAACTTTGTGATTAATATTTAGATACTGAAAAACAAAATGTTCAAAAATATAAAACACAGACTGTAAGAACAAAATTAAGGGAAACAATGAATGATAAACTGACTTTAAACCACCCTGAATACTTAATGAATAAGTCACATAATCTTTTTGAACAGTTAACCATGTAATCTATCAGGGACAATAACATTAACATTGGTATTTCCTTATTTTGAATTCCTCCAGAAGCAGATAGTAAGATAAGAATACCAATGAAATATGTTTATTAGGGAAGACCTACACAAGTAAGGAAGAGAGAAACTATTTAGGTGAGGAAAAGTGGCCAGCAGAGGTGCATAATTAAACTACCTACCACAGACTAATCATAGGGGGAAACTCTGAGAAACAGCATAAAATATGACCACATTTTCACACCCAGTTGGGGAGGCAAGTAGGCTATTTATATAACATATCACAGCGATCATGGATTGGGAGTTGCAGGGCATGTATTAACTCACCAGAACTTCTAACCTGCTACGTGGGAACAGAATCGCTTACCAAGAGTTCAAAAACAGCCTTGTGGCATACAGAAAATGGCAGCTGGAAGGGATACAGAAAATGGCAGCTGGAAGTTCAAAGGCACACCCTGAAAATGATAAGAGCCTGAGAGATATGGGCAGGGAACTACTACTATCTGCTATGGCCATATAGTATTCTCTATAACCTGATAACACAAAACTTTATGTAAACATGAGGCAGCTACTAAAATTGAGCATATACTAGACCACAAGGAAAGTCACAATACATTTAAGAAAGTAAAAAAAGAAAAGAGCCATATTTTTCTGGCCACAATGGTGTTAATATTTAAAATTAAAGAGGAAAGAAAATCTGAAGTCTCAAAATATTTTTAAATTACAAAGAAAGCACTGCTATAAAGCTCTTAAAGGCTAAACCAATCATGAGTAAGGATACACATGTTTTAAAAAAAGATATGAGAGAATAGCACTGAAACATAAACATCACCATATATAAAACAGCCAGCCAATGGGAGTTTGATGTATGATGCAGGGAACTCAAAGCCGGTGCTCTGTGACAAGCTAGAGGGGTGGGATGGGGAGAGAGGTGCAAAGGAGTTCAACAGGGAGGGGATATATGTACACCTAATGTGGATTCATGTTGATGTATGGCAAAAATCGTAACAATATTGTAATGTATTATCCTCTAATTAAAAAAATTAAAGTATAAAAAATAGATAATGATATTATAAAGCTATTTTAACTGAAAAACAATTTATGCTCTTTGACTCATATATCCCTAAATAAGAATGAGTATTTTTTAAATTGTTACATTTTTCCATGTTATGCTTTAAAAAATAATCCATTGAAAAAGAAAAATTTTAAAGGATTAATCAATAATATTATTCAAAATCCTAAACTAGTTATATACATTTTAATAATACTATAATGACACTAGATTAATATATGAAAAAGGATAAAATGCTATGATAGCAAAATCAGAAATGAGGAAAGGAAAAAAGATAGAAAATAAAACATATATACATCAAAATTATAGAATCATTTGTATAGTTTTTTAAAAAATCAAGATTAAATAAGTAACATTGATTATGAAAATTAACTCCAGAAGAAATGGAAAATCTAAACCAGCCAATTAATTAAATGAAAATTAATTTTAAAATATTGCTAACATATCTCACTAAAAATTAAGAGGCACATTACAAAACCATGGTTTTGTAATGATTTCAAGTCAAGAAGTTAGTCCCAATGCTATTTAAAAATTTCCAGAGCAGTAATTAAGGTGAAAGTGAAAGTTGCTCAGTCGTGTCTGACTCTTCAACTCCATGGACTATATAGTCCATGGAATTCTCCAGGCCAGAATATTGGAGTGGGTAGCCGTTCCCTTCTCCAGGGGATCTTCCCGACTCAGGGATTGAACAGTGGTCTCCTGCACTGCAGGCGGATTCTTTACCAACTGAGCTACCAGGGAAGTAATTAAGGTAATGCTTAAAAATATTGTTTTGACATCAGGGAAGCCCATGTCAGGATAACATTGACAACAAAATTTAAATCAGTATATAATTTATTAATATCAATACCCAGGTAAGAAATAAAGTATTAGAAAAGAGAAGACGCTAACAAAATAACTATATACCTTTAGGGCAAGGATCTGACATGTTTTGTTTAGTTCTGAATCTCCACCTTCTTGGAAAATGCCTGCCACATTTTAGGCACACACTAAATACAGACAGTATGAATGAATAATGATCAGGATAAGAATACAAAGGTGGTTCAAAATAGCCATTTATGTATGTGTATATATATTTTAAATAAATCAGAGGAAAATTTTATGTTTATGATTACCATGTGGTATTAAAAATCACACATAAATAATATTCAGGCTTGGTTTTTTGACTGAAATATAATTGACATGTAACATTGTCTAAGTTTAAGGTATACAAGTGTTCTTTACCACTAGTGCCTCCTTATCTGCCCTTAAAATATTGCTAAGTAGTTTCATCTAACTATAGCTAAAAACAATAACTGGAATCTGTGCCCTCAGACAAAATGTTCAAAGTAAGCATTTGCCACTTATGAACAAAACCAGTGAGATGTAGAACTGAGTGAGACCTTAAAGAAGAATTAAACAATACATCCAAGAAAGTATGAAATATGAATTTTGGCTCTATACCTTAAAACATATAGTTCTAAGTAAACTACAGATAGACAAAATGCAAAGCAAAACTAATATAATTACAGCAAAACTTGGATACTAGGCCAGAAGGGAAAAAAAGGAATGTATTTCTAATATCTAATAATACAAAACACTAGTTGGACAGTATTATGGTATTTTGTCTCCTGTAAGTATTTCTATGCAGTAAATTTAAGAGGTTGATTTGAAAATGATTCTGCTCTCTGCTCAATGCAAATAGCCCCGTGTAGTAAAAATGATAAGTAATACTAAGACATCAGCATATTTTTTGATGAGTCTTCCACTTTAGAGAATAATTCTAGCTATAGATAAAACCATTTTATGGTTTTGTCAATCTTTTCTGCTATGATTGATTAAAATATTCTCAAGAATCTTAAAATTCAAAAGTTTAGAAATCACATTAGAGAACTGCAAAATATATAAGGTTGAAAATTATTTTCTATGATAAACATAAGTCCACATTTTTAAAATATTCACCATGCATTACTTTGCCAACACAGGTCCACCTAGTCAAAGCTATGGTTTGTCCAGTAGTCATATATGGATGTGAGTTGGACCATAAAGAAAGCTGAGCTCTGAAGAATTGATGCTTTTGAACTATGGTGTTGGAGAAGACTTGAGAGTCCCTTGGACTGCAAGGAGATCAAACCAGTCAATTCTCACTAAAGGAAATCAGTCTGAATATTCATTGGAAGGACTGATGCTGAAGCTGAAGCTCTAATACTTTGGTCACTTGATGCAAAGAGCTGACTCATTAGAAAAGACCTTGATGCTGGGAAAGATTGAAGGCAGGAGAAGGGGACGACAGAGGATGAGATGGTTGGATGGCATCACCGACTAGATGGACATAAGTTTGAGCAAGCTCTGGGAGTTGGTGATGGACAGGGAAGCCTGGCGTGCTGCAGTCCATGGGGTTGAAAGATTTGGACACAATTGAGCAACTGAACTGATGATGAAAAATAATATAAAATAATGTAAGCATACTTTTCATTCAAATTTTTTACACAAATGAAGTCATTTGAGGCACAACATGACCTTGGGAGATAGCTGTATTATTAAAACTATTTTTGTCCAGATATAAAAATGTTTAAAGCATTCTTCATATAATATTTATTGTGCCCACCAAAGACAAAAAAAAAATGTCCTGAAAAGCTGGTCAGTATCATATCTTAACCTCCATGAGAACACAAAATGGATGTGTTTTTTCAATGCATATTTGTTGAACACTGGATTGAGTTACATATATTTGTCAATTACTTTCATATCATACTGGCCTTAATTATGTGAAAGCTAGGGAATTCCAGAAAAACAGCTATCTGGGTTTCAACAACTATGCCAAAGCCTTTGACTATGTGGACCATAA
The DNA here is from genome assembly GCF_029378745.1 of Bos indicus. NCBI lineage: Eukaryota > Metazoa > Chordata > Mammalia > Artiodactyla > Bovidae > Bos > Bos indicus. The sequence goes on along the minus strand of NC_091789.1, from coordinate 125,430,515 downwards.
CAAACTGTGGAAAGCTCTTAAAGAGATGGGAATAACAGACCATCTTACCTGTCTCCTGAGAAACCTGCATGCAGGTCAGGAAGCAACAGCTAGGACCCTGTATGGAACAAGCGATTGGCTCAAGACTGAGAAAGGAATATGACAGGGTGTCATACTGTCACCATGTTTGTTTAATCTATACACTGAGCACATCATGAGAAATGCTGGGCTGGATGAGTTACAAGCTGGAAGCAAGACAAGCAGGAGAAACAACAGCCTCACATATGCATATGATACCACTCTAATGGCAGAAAACGAAGATGAACTAAACAGCCTCTTGATGAGAGTGAAGGGGGAAAATGAAAGCTTAAGACTTAAGGTTAAGTCTTAAGACTAAATATTAAAAAAAACTAAGATCATGGCATCTGGCTTCATTCAGTTCAGTTCAGTTCAGTCGCTGAGTCGTGTCCAACTCTTTGCAAGCCCATGAACCACAGCATGCGAGGCCTCCCTGTCCATCACCAACTCCCAGAGTTTACCCAAACTCATGTCCATTGAGTCGATGATGCCATCTAACCATCTTACCTTCTGTTGTCCCCTCCTCCTCCTGCCTTCAGTCTTTCCCAACATCAGGGTCTTTTCAAATGAGTCAGCTCTTCGCATCAGGTGGCCAAAATATTGGAGTTTCAGCTTCAACATCAGTCTTTCCATTGAACATTCAGGACTGATCTCCTTTACGATGGACTGGTTGGATCTCCTTGTGGTCCAAGGGACTCCCAAGAATCTTCTCCAACACCAAAGTTGAAAAGCATCAATTCTTCGGCACTCAGTGTTCTTTATAGTCCAACTCTCACATCCATACATGACCACTGGAAAAACCATAGCCTTGACTAGACGGACTTTTGTTGACAAAGTAATGTCTCTGCTTTTTAATATGCTGTCTAGATTGGTCATAACTTTCCTTCCAAGGAGTAAGTGTCTTTTAATTTCATGGCTGCAGTTGCCATCTGCAGTGATTTTGGAGCCCAAAACAATAAAGTCAGCCACTGTCTCCACAGTTTCCCCATCTATTTGCCATGAAGTGATGGGACTAGATGCCATGCTCTTAGTTTTCTGAATGTTGAGCTTTAAGCCAACTTTTTCACTCTCCACTTTCACTTTCATCAAGAGGCTTTTTAGTTCCTCTTCACTTTCTGCCATAAGGGTGGTGTCATCTGCATATCTGAGGTTATTGATATTTCTCCCAGCAATCTTGATTCCAGCTTGTGTTTCTTCCAGTCCAGTGTTCCTCATGATGTACTCTGCATATAAGTTAAATAAGCAGGGTGACAATATACAGCCTTGATGAACTCCTTTTCCTATTTGGAACCAGTCTGTTGTTCCATGTCCAGTTCTAACTGTTGCTTCCTGATCTGCAAACAGGTTTCTCAAGAGGCAGGTCAGGTGGTCTGGTATTCCCTTCTCTTTCAGAATTTTCCACTGTTTATTGTGATCCACACAGTCAAAGGCTTTGGCATAGTCAATAAAGCAGAAATAGATGTTTTTCTGGAACTCTCTTGCTTTTTCAATGATCCAGTGAATGTTGGCAATTTGATCTCTGGTTCCTCTGCCTTTTCTATGACCCAGAGGGATGGTATGGGGAGGGTGATGGGAGGGGGGTTCAGGATGGGGAACACGTGTACACCCATGGAGGATTCATGTTGATATATGGCAAACCGATACAATATTGTAAAGTAATTAGCCTCCAATTAAAATAAATAATAAAAAAAGACCAAAAAAAGAAAGAAAAAAATAATAAAAAAATAAAACCAGCTTGAAAATCTGGAAGTTCACAGACAACTAGCCAATCTGGCCTCATTACTTCATAGCAAATAGAGGGGGGAAAGGTGGAAGCCGTGTCAGATTTCCTTTTTCTTGGGCTCTAAAATCACTGTGGATGGTGACTGCAGCCATGAAATCAGAAGGCGTTTGCTTCTTGGCAGGAAAGCTATGACAAACCTAGACAGTATGTTGAAAAGCAGAGACACTACTCTGCCAACAAAGGCCTGTATAGTGAAGGCTATGGGCTTACCAATGGTTACGTACAGTTGTGAGCTGAACCGTAAAGAACGCAGAGCACCAAAGAATTGATGCCTTCGAATTATGGTGCTGGAGAAGACTCTTGAAAGTCCTTTGGACTGCAAGGAGATTAAATCAATCAATCTTAAGGGAAATCAACCCTGAATACTCATTGGAAGTACTATTGCTGAAGCTGAAATTCCAGTATTTTGGTTATGTGATGTGAACAGCTGACTCATTGGAAAAGTCCCTGATGCTGGGAAAGATTGAGGGCAGAAGAAGAGGGCATCAGAGGATGGCAACACCAATGTAATGGACATGAACTTGGGCAAACTTTGGGAGATGGTGAGGGCCAGAGAGGCCTGACATGCTGCAGTCCATGAGGTTGCAAAGAGTCGGACATGACTGTAGTCTGCCAGGCTCCTCTGTCCATGGGATCCTACAGGTAAGAATACTGGAGTGGGTTGCCATGTCCTTCTCCAGGGGATCTTCCCCACCCAGGGATTGAACTCAAGTCTTCTGCATTGCAGGGAGATTCTTTACTGCCTGAGACACCAGGCCCAGGGAACCAACTGGCAATATGGAGAGCAATGATAAACAATTTCTGTGAGTTTGTTTGTTTTCAGTAACAAGAGACTCATTTGTGTTCGGTCTATAGATCCATCTGAGGAGAACTGACGTCTTTACTATGGTCAGTCTTCCAATTCATAAACATGGATATTTCTCCATTTACTCAGATTCTCTTTGCTTTATATCATTAGGATTTTGTAGTTTCCTACATACAGATTCTGCAAGATTTTGTTATTTGTATATAACACCCCCTTATGCATATATAATGACAGCTACTGTTTCATTGCTGATATTAGTGAAGTTTTTTCCTTTCTATTTTACAGTTGTTATCAATTTTATGGATCTTTCCAAAGAACCAGCAACTGATTTTGCTATTTTCCTCTACTGTTTTATGTTTTCAATTTAACTGATTTCTGGTCTTATCTTTATTATCACTTTCTGCTTGCTTTGGATATATTTTGTTATTTTTAATTGCTGAAATGGGTGCATGGATTATCGATTTAAGACTTCTCCTCTTTTGTAATGAAAACACATAGTGTTATAAACTTCACTCTCAGAACTGCTTTAGCTGTGTCCCACAAATTTTGGTATCTTGTATTTTCATTTTCATTCAGTTTGATGTATTTTTTACTTCTCTTGAGCTTTCCTCTTTGACCCATAAAACATGTAGAAATGTGTTATTTAATTTGTAAGTGTTTGAAGATTCTTCTATTTTTTTCCATTATTGATTCCTAGTTTGATTCCATTATGGTCAAAGTGTATACATTATATTTCAATTCCTGTACATTTTTTGAGGTTAGTACTGTGGCTTAGCACATGGCCTGTCTTGGAGTGTGTTCCTGTGGACTTGGGGAAAAAATGTGTATTCTGTTGTGTGTGAAGGTGTTCTAAAAACATTGATTATATTCTCTTGTTTAGTGGTAGTGTTCTCTTGTTTAGTGGTAGTGTTCAATGAAATAGACCCGAACGATGCCATTCAGTAAGAGTGCTAGCAATGCAGAATGACTGCATTAGGAAAGTTTATTTGGGGATTTCCCTGGTGGTCTAGTGGTTAAGACACTGTGCCTCCACTGCATGAGTTGCAGGTTCGAACCCTAGTGTGATGCTTTTGAACTGTGGTGTTAGAGAAGACTTGAGAGTCCCTCGGACTGCACAGAGATCAAACCAGTCAATCCCAAAGGAAATCAGTTCTAAATATTCACTGGAAAGACTGATGCTGAAGCTGAAGCTCCAATACTGTGGCCACCCAATATGAAGAACTAATTCATTGGAAAAGACCCTGATTCTGGGAAAGACTGAAGGCAGGAGGATAAGGGGATGACAGAGGATGAGATGGTTGGATGGCATCACTGACTCAATGGACATGAGTTTGAGCAAGCTCCGGGAGTTGGCGATGGACAGGGAAGCCTGGCATGCTGCAGTCCATGGGGTCACAAAGAGTCAGACATGACTGAGCGACTTAACTGAAGAATGGTTAATTTAGTATATCTAAGAAAGCTGAATTATACCCAGATTTCTCATAATAATCAATATATAGGAAAAATTAACTAAGGTAATATTAAATGAATGTGGGGGTAGGAAATATTGATGAGAAATGTCATAGCTTTTGAGTCTTCAGTATCTTGGGTGGGATGCAAAACACTTTTAACTTAACCAAGATACTATATTTTTAGAAAAAATATTTAACAAAAGACATCATTTATAACTTAGTCATAAAAATATCTGGTAGCTTTCTTTGGCTTTTGTAGTTTTCAATGCAGTCAGCAAAAATCAAAGGATTTGAGGAACTGCATTGTATTGTCATGCCTCTTCCCACTTAAACATAAACTTAATTATAAAGCTCCTCACAAAATACTATAAAATACACTGAAGGTTTTATCTGGGCTAAGGCAGGCCTACAAAACAAATAAATCTGTAATCAGTTTGTAAATTAGTAGTACTGTTTATTAATATATGTAGTTGCAATCAGCCATCATTAAAGAAGCTTCATTGAAATAAATTTGCAGTAATACACAAACTAAAGGATAGTACATAAGCCTTCTTAACCAGCATTTATTTGGTCAATAAAGCACACAGGACCACAGTAGCTATTTTCGTTTTTCCCTAGGAAATCAATATCCACAGTACAAACTAAATGTCAAATTGAAGCCTTGGATTTTGTGGTCATGAGGAATACTGGAAATGATGCTAGAGTTCTATTCCAAAGAGTCACTATCACTGACTTTGAAAAAGTACCACCTTTTTAAAAGATTTGGTTTCTCTTCCTAATTTAATTCATGGTATTGTTACTAAAGTGTCACTAAATGAGCATGTTTTTAAGAGAGGACCACAGGATTTAACCTGTAGGAACAGATTCACCATAATTATTGTCTGTAATCTTTCAAAGTCCTAGATCTGTCTACTAGGCTGTGGGATTTTGTTATTGATGCTAAACTCAACAATAGAAATATTCATGAAAACACAGGCAGCATATAAAACTCCTTATTACCCAGCTAGTTTAAGAGTAAAGAATTTCTGTGAACCTGAAGCCAGCTATATATTTCAATAATATATTTCATATATATGTATATACATACATATGAAATATGTATATACATACATACATAGAGATGGGAATACCAGACCACCTGATCTGCCTCTTGAGAAATTTGTATGCAGGTCAGGAAGCAACAGTTAGAACTGGACATGGAACAACAGACTGGTTCCAAATAGGAAAAGGAGTTCATCAAGGCTGTATATTGTCACCGTGCTTATTTAACTTATATGCAGAGTACATCATGAGAAACACTGGACTGGAAGAAACACAAGCTGGAATCAAGATTGCTGGGAGAAATATCACTAACCTCAGATATGCAGATGACACCACCCTTATGGCAGAAAGTGAAGAGGAACTAAAAAGCCTCTTGATGAAAGTGAAAGTGGAGAGTGAAAAAGTTGGCTTAAAGCTCAACATTCAGAAAACGAAGATCATGGCATCTAGTCCCATCACTTCATGGGAAATAGATGGGGAAACAGTGGAAACAGTGTCAGACTTTATTTTTCTGGGCTCCAAAATCACTACAGATGGTGACTGCAGCCATGAAATTAAAAGATGCTTACTCCTTGGAAGGAAGTTATGACCAACCTAGATAGCATATTCAAAAGCAGAGACATTACTTTGCCAACAAAGCTTCATCTAGTCAAGGCTATGGTTTTTCCTGTGGTCATGTATGGATGTCAGAGTTGGACTGTGAAGAAGGCTGAGCACCGAAGAATTGATGCTTTTGAACTGTGGTGTTGGAGAAGACTCTTGAGAGTCCCTTGGACTGCAAGGAGATCCAACCAGTCCATTCTGAAGATCAGCCCTGGGATTTCTTTGGAGGAATGATGCTAAAGCTGAAACTCTAGTACTTTGGCCACCTCGTGCGAAGAGTTGACTCACTGGAAAAGACTCTGATGCTGGGAGGGATTGGGGGCAAGAGGAGAAGGGGACGACAGAGGATGAGATGGCTGGATGGCATCACTGACTCGATGGACGTGAGTCTGGGTGAACTCCAGGAGTTGGTGATGGACAGGGAGGCCTGGCGTGCTGCGATTTCATGGGGTTGCAAAAAGTTAGACACGACTGAGTGACTGATCTGATATATATACACACACATACACATATATGGAATTCAATATAAAAATAGGTCACTGTTTCTGCCCATATACTCACTTTGACTACACATTTCCTTGTATATAACCTGTGACATTATTATTTAGGACTTACTCTTCTTTGTTACTTGTACTCCATACCACTACCTATGAGATAAACCTCTATTCATATTTAATATATAAATCAAAAATTCTAAATTGATATTAAGATATCTGAGTGACTAAAAGATTTATTACTCATTTCTAACTGCTCAACCAGAGGAGGGTTTGAAACCAAAAAATAAGAAATGAACATATTCTAAGACCAGAAGTATTTTATATGACTTCTATAACAACAGAGATAAGACAAAAACATTAACAGATGATTTGATATTAACCATCCAAAATAAATCTGCATAATGGGACAAAATATTAATCAAAAATAATACTGAGCTTTTTAAATATCAGCAGATGCCCCATCTTATGAATAATAAGTCTTCATTGGCCTCAGTGATTGAGAAAAAGCCAAAATCAATCAACGAATCTGAGTGTCTTAAAACACTGGATGTAGGTAGATTTTTGCTGTTGATTATGTTCAAGGATATATCTACAAACAATAACTTAAGCATGGGTTCTATGAAAATATTGTTGCTTTTTAGTCACTAAGTCATGCACAACTCTTTTTGCAACCCCATAGACCATAGCTTGCCAGGCTCCTCTGTCCATGGGATTTCTCACACAAGAATACTGGAGTGGCCTGCCATTTTCTTCTCCAGGGGATCTTCCCAACCTAGGGATCGAACCTGTATTTCCTGCCTTGCAGGTGGATTCTTTACCACTGAGCCTACCACTACAGACTAGATGAAGAGAAACAGTCTAGAAATACTCATAAATACCTGAAATGCTTGAAAAAAGTAATAAGGACAATTCCACAGGAATACATATGTACTCAAGTTGCCATTCAAGTGTGGAAATATATAAAAAAATTATTATCAGACTTCCAAGATTTCAGTAAATGGAACAACCATGGATTTGTACTAAGGAAGTTGACTGAAAATATATTTAAAAGTTACCAGAAAACAAAAAGAAAATAACAACACAAGAATGGGAAAGTGCAATTCAAAAATACTGGCAGTTATTAATAAAATCATCTTGGGTCTTAGACATATATTCAACTGTCAACTTGACATACCTTTTTCGATGTTTAATCGATATCTCACACACAATATGGCCCAAATATAGTTTCTGAAATCCCTCTCAAAGAACTTCATTTATTGCCTGTGCCATCTCACTTAATAGCAACTCCCATCCTTCTAGTTGCACAGGCTAAAAACCTTGGATCCATCCTTTATGCCTCGACTAACCCTTTGCCTTTCATGTCATCAGTGAGAAAATCCTTCTGATTCTATGATGCTAGATATACAATCTGGATTCCCCTTAAAGACACGAAGGATTTATTTTCTCAGCTGTAATGAGAAGTGTTGACAGACAGCCCTAATCTCTTAAAGAGAAGCCCTCCTTAAGAATTGTCTCCACTGATGGAGTTGTCTTGCTCAAAGTCACTTTTACTAACCAATACAAAGGTATGCTTCCCTTGCCTCAACTCTGGACTACTTTGCAGGGCCATCCTTCCCAGCTTCAAAGCTTCATTCAGTTGTATGAAGCTTTCACGGACACTGCATCACAGGCCAACCTTCCCTCCTTACACATCCTGCTTCCTTCTTTCTTTCCAACAGATGCTGATGCCAAGAGCACTCCATAATACAATTTTTGCATGCTAATCTTCATCTTAGAGTCTGCTTCTTGGAGAACTCCACCACTGATAGTTGGGCCAGGAGTGGTCAAAGAGCAAATACTAAGATAGGATCTTCAAAAGTTCAGCTGGCAATGAGAACTCCATCACTAATCATAGGTAGAACACACATATTCCCCGTATTCCCTGAAACAGGCAACGGTGAAATTAAAAAAAAAAAAAAATTGTTTACTGTGGTTAACTGGGGTAGTATTCTAGTGAAAGAAAATGAATGAGTATCAGGCATTTGAGAAAAATGAAGGGAATAGTTTCTATAGAGACAGTGCAGGGACTTCCTTGGTCGTCCAGTAGTTAAGACTCTGAGCTCCCAAAGAAGGGGGCCTAGGTTCAATGCCTGGTTGGAGACCTAAATCCCACATGCCATTCCTAAAGATTTTGCACGCTGCAACTAAAAAGATCCTGCATGTCACAACTAAGACCTGGGACAGCCAAGTAAATAAATTTTAAAAATGACAGTGGAAATGGGTAATGTTAAATATAATAATTGACATTGGGGAAAAGCTTTTAAAAGAGGCATATAGTGGTTAACTGACAAAAGTTGAGAGTGAAAACCAGAAAGACTTTGGGAAAACTAAAAAGGCTTCTTCCAGCTACTGGGGGGAAGCCGGGCTCAGAAATTACCCCATAAAACTAGCAGAGCCCAAAGAAAGATTAAACCGAAAAAAGGGTAGGTCTGTAAAACAAAGATGAATGGATGAACAAAACGAGATATATCCATACAATGGGACACATTTGAGCAAAAAAAGAACAAAATCCTGATACATGTTACAACATGGATGAACCCTGAAAGCATTGTGCTGAGTGATATAAGACACTAAGGACCATACCTTTGTTTTTTTCAGTTTGTATGAAATTTTGAGGGGAAAAAAGAGGCAATATAGATACAGAAAGTAGATGAGTAGTTACTTGCCTGAGGCTGGGAGTGGGAGTGGGGATTGGCTGCACAAGGGAAAATAGAAAGTTTTTCATGTGATGAAAGTGTTCTGAAAGTGGATCGTAGTGACAGATTCACAACTGCACAGATTTACCAAAAATGACAATGATATGGCAATTACTCATAAATGAACTTAAAAAAGTAGAAAATAAAACTCAAAAAAACAAAAAATCAAAATTAGAGACAGAGAGACAGATTAAATGTTAATACTAGGGTTTCCCTGGTGGCTCAGTGGTAAAGAATCCACCTGTTAGTGCAGGAGACATGGGTTTGATTCCTGATCTAGGAAGATCCCACATGCCATGGAGCAACTAAGGCCATGTGCCACAACTACTGAGTCTGTGCTCTAGAGCCCGGGAGCCACAACTACTGAAGCCTGCGCATGCCCTAGAGCCCGTGCTCCACAGTAAGAGAAGCCACCGCACCATAACTGGAGAGTAGCCCCCACTCCCAGCAACAAGAGAAAAGCCCACACAGCAACAAAGACCCAGCACAGCCAAAAATAAATAAATACATAATTTTTAAAATGCTAATACTATGTGTGAATTTTTCTCTATCTTTGCTTGTATCAGGCATCTCTCCTCTTTGCTCTCATCTTTTACTCATCCATTCAAAAACACTTATTGAGAGCTACTAAATATCAGTCTTACCAAGTCTTAGTAGTTCTAATGCAAGGAGAGTAAGATGTGATTTGCTCTCTAAAGGCGTTTACAGACAAGTCTGGGAGACACTCAAGAAAATCAGCCTGTACAGAGCACTGTGTTACATTCTCTGCCACTGCTATGCACAGGAGCTAAGGAAGACAAGTGAAGGGGTTTCAGAAATATCTTTATTATGATATTTACCTGGTTGTATATTTCTTAAAAATTTTGTACATTTCTATTTATTTAATACCTTATACAGTCTATTACTGATAACACTAATATTACTGGAACTTTAGTGTGGCAGTGCATGGGAATTATTTTAGAGATAAAATTGTTTTTTTTTTTTTGAGATCATTCAGATATGAGAATGACATGAGATAAGGCATTAGATTTGAGAAATAGTAAGTAAACTTATCGAAAAAGCATGAGAATTCCAGAAAAACATCTACTTATGCTTTATTGACTATGCCAAAGCCTTTGACTGTGTAGATCAAAACAAACTGTGTAAAATTATGAAAAAGATGGGAATACCAGACCACCTGACCTGCCCCTTGAGAAATCTGTATACAGGTCAAGAAGCAACAGTTAGAAATGGACATGGAACAACAAATTGGTTCCAAATAGGGAAAGGAGTACGTCAAGGCCGTATATTGTCACCCTGCTTATTTAACTTATATGTAGAGTACATCATGAGAAAGGCCAGGCTGGATGAAGTACAAGCTAGAATCTAGATTCCCAGGAGAAATATCAATAACCTCAGATATGCAGATGATACCACCCTTATAGCAGAAAGTGAAGAAGAACTAAAGAGCCTCTTGATGAAACTCAAAGAGGGGAGTGTAAATGTTGGCTTAAAACTCAACATTCAGAAAACTAAGATCATGGCATCCAGTCCCATCACTTCATGGCAAATACATGGGGAAATAATGTAAACAGTAAGAGACTTTATTTTTTTGGTCTCCAAAATCACTGCAGATGGTGACTGCAGACATGAAATTAAAAAACGCCAGCTCCTTGGAAGAAAAGCTATGACCAACCTAGACAGCATATTAAAAAGCAGAGACATTACTCTGCCAACCAAAGTCCACCTAGTCAAAGCTATGATTTTTCCAGTAGTCATGTAAGGATATGAGAGTTGGACTATAAAGAAAGCTGAGTGCCGAATAATTGATGCTTTTGAACTATGGTGTTGGAGAAGACTCTTGAGAGTCTCTTGGACAGCAAGGAGATCCAACCAGTCCATCCTCAAGGAAATCAGTCCTGAATATTCACTGGAAGGACTGAAGCTGAAGTTGAAGTGCCAATACTTTGGCCACCTGATACGAAGAACTGACTTACTGGAAAAGACCCTGATGCTGGGAAAGACTGAAGGTGGGAGCAGAAGGGGACAGCAGAGGATGAGATGGTTGGATGATATCACCAACTCGATGGACATGAGTTTGAGTAAGCTCCAGGAGTTGGCAATGGACAGGGAAGCCTGGCATGCTGCAGTGCATGGGGTCACAGAGTTGGTTACGACTGAGGGACTGAACTGAACTGAACTGAAGTAATCTCCATGTGGACATATTATTATCTAGCAAAGAGCTGTGCCTTTTTATATATCCCAAATATATTTATATGTTCATATATTCTATCCACATATCCACAATCTATAACATTTCATTTATTTTTGTTTCACACTTCTCAGATTTCATCTTTCTGGAACTCAACAGGAACCAGGAAGTAAATAAATAGTAGATGATCCTGATCATTCCAAACAAGGCTACCAGTTTACTGCACAATTATTGCCTCCTGTTTTAAACCAGAGCCTTTAAATTACAGTCATATTTATTTAATGCAAAACTTCCAATAAGCTATCCAAATAGCTTGTTTTTTGTTCCATTTTGATTTTTAGTGCCCAGCATATCAGAAACAGCAGTCTGTAAGGAGGCTATAAGACAGGAACTGTTTAGAGACGAGTTCTGTGACAGCAGGAGCAGTGACAGAGGTATAAAATGGTTAGAAAGGAAGGAAAATAAACGAGAAAAGGAAAAAAAAAACCTGTTTTCCAGCATAAATTGGAGGTAACTATTCATAATCTACATTTGCATAGTACTTTTCAAGTTCCAAATTATTTGCAAATGTGCTGCTCATTAACTCCTCACAAATGTCCTCTGAGGGACTTCCCCTGGTGTTCCAGTAGCTTAGACTCTGCACTCCCAATACAAGGGTCCCGGGTTCGATCCCTGGTCAGGGAACTGGATCCCACATGCCACAGCAAGAGTTCTCATGCTGAAACTAAAAGATCCTGCATGCCACAACTAAGACCTGGGGGCACAACCAAATAAATAAACAAAATATCTGAAACAAAACAAAGCCAAAGATAAACAAACAATATCCCAAGTGTCCTTTGAGGTAAGTGTCATTACCTTCATTTCATTACTGTTGATTTGAGCCTCAAATCACCAGGTATCGCACAATCAGAAATAGGAGTTCCAGGTCTAGGTCAAGTCCAAGCCCAGTATTCTGCCCCCCATACCCTAACGATGACTCAAAAGTTGTCATGGAAAACTAAAAGTAGAGTCAATGCTTATAGAGCATAAAATCAACACTATATACTGATTTCTAAAATGATCTGTGCTGATTTCCACGTAAATAGGTATGTATCTTAAAACTGTATCTTAAAATTTGTTTTATTGAATAGCTCTTCTGCCATTATCGACAGCCAAGATATCATTACAGAAATTTGAAGTGGTTATTCATCATACTAAATTAAAAAAAAAATGATGCTGCCCTTTTTATCATCCAGTATTTTTACCTAATCTGGACGTCTTCAACAGTCATTTTCATTTTAAGAGAACTCCCTTTGAGGGAATATAATCATGAACTATAATTAATTTTCTTCATCTGCCATGTGAATTTTCCTAATACAGAGGTTTGGTAACTACTCTAGATAACATGAAAATGAACTCTATCACAACACAAAGATAAGCATATATATACATATATATATATATATATATATATATATATATATGTTTTACTGTTAACTGTGTGGTTTAAAACTCATACACACAAACACCACACATCCATAATAACAAGGATATGAGACCTGTATGTAAGCTGAGAAAAAATTATGACATTTAAAACAGAACAAAATCTATTACCCAATTTTCTTGCCTTTCTCTCCTCAGATTCTGAATTCTTCTTTCTGCTTCTATCAATTACAGATGCCACTACCTGATACCATTAACTTAATCTGTTAGAAATGTACCTCTATTTTATCTGAGTTCCAGAAATTATGATATATACAGTTTTCCTTTTATATTCCTTAGTACTCAACCCACCTCTTCTTTTCTCAATTGATGAGCCACCTACATGGGAATTATTTTTATAGTTATGATCCTCTAACTCATTTTTTTGGCAAATATTGAATAGACAGCTAAAATTGGGAGACCTACATTTATGAGAATCAAGGTATGACCACAATTTTTATGTTTTTTTAACAAGTAGTAAGAATTAAAATTTTAGCCATATGGCTTTCTTTTGGGTCCTCTTTATAGTGGGCAAAATGACTTAAAGATTATTATGATGACATTTTATGCAAATTACATTTTTACATTACGTTAATGTACATATAATGATAGCTACTAATTATTCCAGCTTGAACCAGACAATTATACCACCTGCCCCTCAACACTGACTGAAATAAAAGAAGATCTTACCATTTCAAATCAAAGATATACAGAAAGGACATTTTCTCTTTTGACATAACTTGAAAATGACACATATTCCTATAGTATATCATTTTCTCTTTCACTGAAACATCCTGCTACCCACCTTTTCCACTGATATATACAGTGTTTTTAAAAGAGTGTTTCCTTCCAGTTGTAATGAGACTTGCTTTTTTGACCCACACAGTGTTCTAAAAAGATAAACAGAATTACTCGAGTAGGGCATGCACTCACTAGTTCATCTCAGGCCTCCCCATTCTCTACTGTGTTTGTAGTAGCTAGAGGGATGCTCAGATAGTCTCCAAGGATCCCCTTCCCTCTGTATTCATGCCCACACTGTATCTGAGTTGCTTTGTGTGACAAACAGAATATAGCAGAAGTAATGGTACATCATTTCTGAGATTTGACTACAAAGGACAGTGGCATTTTATCTCTTGAATCATTTGCTATGGAAGAATCTAGCTGCTTTGTCATGAATACTCTTATAGAAGCCTATGGAATAACACACACAGCAAGGAAGTGGAGTCTGCCAATAACCACAAGAGTGAGTCTGGATGCAGATATTTCAGCTTCAAATGACTGTAGCCCCAAACAACCTCATGAATGCAACCTCATGAGAGAGCCTAAGACAAAAGCACTTACTGAGGCCACTTCTGAATTCCTGACCCACAGAAACTATGAAATGATTCATACAGCTGCTTCAGGTTACTATGTTTTGGGGTGAATATGTTAAGCAGCAATAGATAATGAGTACAATGTTACCTAGATTATTCACTTGCATAGTATTTAAAGGATTCTGAGAATTTAACTTTGTATTATTTAGGTTAACTAAAGTTAGTGGCCAAATAGAACACTGTACAAATAGACCAAAGTCTATTTCCTGGCTCATGTCACATTCCAATTCAAACCTATAGATTCTACCTGGTGACTTTCCTTTAAAAGTGCACTGTGGATCTGGATTTCTTTAACAAAACAAAACAGCTACTACAATTAATTCACTTTCAGCTATACATGAAGGAAAGAAGGAACATGGAGAACCCATGTGTTAGTCGTTCAGTTGTGTCCGACTGTGATCCGATGGACTGTAGCCCACCAGGCTCTTCTACCCATGGAATTCTCCAGGCAGGAACACTGGCGTGGGTTGTCATTTCCTTCTCCAGGGGATCTTCCCTACCCAGGGATTACCATTTGAGCCACCAGGGAAGCCCATCCTTAACGGCCTTGAACCATAAAAAACACATCACTTCTCTCATATTCTAATAGGTAAAAACTCAAGTACACAACTCTAGTCAAAATGCAAAGGAGGTCTGTATGAAGTCACCTGGATCTGGAAGAAGAAATATTTTACAGGTAACATTGTCTGTGCCACCTGGCTCCTGCTTTTAGAGCCAAAGTAGTGAAAGAGGGATGTTCAATATGTTCAAAGAGAGATTCTACACTATTAAATACTCCTTGAATTTCTATTTTTTATGGTTTATTTATAGAGTCAGAATATTTGTATCACTTTGCTCAATTATTTTAAAAAATTAATTTCAAGTTTGCCACTTACTTTTTAATGCTTCTTCAGAAACTACTTTGAATGGACTTTGAATACAGAAAGGATTGTAATGTACCAGTTATCTTTCTCTGCATAGCAAACAACTACAAAACCTTAGTGGCATGCAGCAGTAAACACTCAATGCACACACACTCTGCTAGAAGTCAGCTACACAGTTCTGCCTATCTTGACTCGCCTCTCTTATATGTTTCTAGGTGATCTGGTGGTCACCTGATCTAGGCTCACTTTGGCTGGGGTGAACTGGGTAACCTGGCTGTACCCAAATGTCTCTCATCCTCCAGCAGACTAGGTCAGGAATGTTTTCATGGTAATAACAGAGGCACAAGAAAATGCATCATCTGATGTGCAAGCTCATGTCAAATCTCTACTGACATCACATATGCTAACATCATTTAGGACAACACAAGTGACGAGCAGGTGAGACTACAAATAACACTGCAAAATGCATGGATATAGGCAGATGAGAGGGATCAGGACGTCAATGTAATCAATCACATTATGCATAGTCTGAAATATGAATAAAAAATAAACATAAGTGGTACACTTAATCTTCAGTAAAGGCAATCAGCACTTGTCTATTCCTAAAGATGGCACCTGTGGAATAATCTGGATTTCTTCCCATCCAATTGTAGATACAATGAAACTCAGTATCTCAGTTTGTCAAAACTGAAGGTGAGTATGCTCTCCTTTTAACTTCCAGCAATAAGTTGGTAAAAAATATCACATTGATATTACATTTTCCTTAACTAAAAAACACATAATGAAATAATATTTAAAGATATATTGGCCAATAGACTTCCCAATAATACTAAAAATTTCTGCTATTCATCTTTTGTGTTTTTCTCCCCAGGAGAATATTTTTAAGGAAGTCTAATATGTTCTGTCTCTTTTGGACTATGATAATCACTGGAAATGACAACACCTAATAAATCACCTATGATGTTTTCTTTAATTAACTTGAGCTATTATATTGAGTGCACTGTATTGCCTTTTTGCTAGTTGCTAGCTTTTCAATGATTAGCAAGGAAGATTCAGTCATTCACAAAGTTTATAATCTACTGGGGAATATGAATAAGTAAATATTTGTCATTCAGTGCAATACATTATAACTATATACAAATGTCTGTGGTGCTTAAGAAAAGAGGAGAGCAGTCTAAGGCAAACACGAAGAAAATTTTCAAGAAGAGATTTTAATCTCAGTTTGAATCTGGTCAAGAGTAATCAACTCATGAGAAGTGGTTGGTTTCTTCTGGGCAGTAAATATTGAGAAAAGAAAGATTTAAAAAGACATTTACAATGTATAGTCAACAGACTAGGTGATTTATTGGAAATTGGACATAAGGTAGAGAAAATAGTTAAGAAAAGTGCATAATTTTATTATTAGCATGACTGAATTTGTTATTCAGCAAGACAGAAATAAGAAGGGGGTGACAGAGGATGAGTTGGTTGGATGGCATTATCAGCTCAATGGAAGTGAGTCTGAGTAAACTCTGGGAGACAGTGAAGGACGGGAAAGCCTGGCATGCTGCAGTCCATGGGGACGCAAAGAGTTAGACATGACTGAGTGACTGAACAACAATAACAAGGTAGTGATACTCGGGGGAATAGTTCTGGTAGTAAAGATTATCCTATCATCTGGACACAATCAGTTTGAGATTCTATAAGAAATTCACATGGAAATATCTATAAAGCTATTAGTTTCTTGCCCCTGAATATGAAGGCAAAGTCTTAGGCTGGAGGCAAACATCTGGAAATGTTAGCTTAAATTAGCTGGCATGTCAGCTATATGCCAGATGGCCAATAAAGTCCTGGGAGTAGTGAAACTGTCCAAGAGAGAGCTGTCCACTGAACAAAGGAGATAACCAAGACCAGAAACCCAAAGAACTCCACCATTCAAGGGTTGGGCAGAATAAAATCCACCCACAAGAAAAAAACAAAAGGGAACAACCAGAATTTGTAGAAAGAAAACAGAATAATACGTTGTGATAAAAACTGAAAGAAGAGTTTTTTAAAAGGAAAAGATCAACATTTTGGAATGCTTATGTTTTATCAAACAAAATAAGGTTTAAGTAGTCCATTGGCTTTATCAACTGGATGGCTGTGGATATCCTTGACAAGAGTAGTGG
Source organism: Bos indicus (assembly GCF_029378745.1). Taxonomy (NCBI): domain Eukaryota; kingdom Metazoa; phylum Chordata; class Mammalia; order Artiodactyla; family Bovidae; genus Bos; species Bos indicus. The sequence continues at coordinate 125,413,508 of NC_091789.1, read as the reverse complement.
CAGGAGTGTGAATACAGACTAGAATGTGGTTGATTGAAGGTAGATGGATTTTTTTTTTTTTTTGAATCAGAGACTGCAAGTGTATTTAACATTTAACTTGTTCAATAAAAAGATATAAGAAACACCTTGACCACAAGGAATTTTTTAAAAGTTAACATGAGAAACTCAAATGTTTAAAAACACTACTGGTTTGTAGAAGAAAAGGTTAACGACCCAAATGTTGAACTAAGTAAATCAGAAAGCATCTTTCAGAGAAATGAGAGCAGAAAGGAGGCAGAGCATGAATGTAGAAATTAACCACATTAAAGAGGATTGCCAATTACACAGCCTCAATAATGAAATAGGAAAGCATTTGTGTGAGGACAAAGGTGATATTATGATTAATGTGATTAATGGGGATACCTAAAAGCATTTCCACTAAGAGTTATGTAGAAGAGAAATGGTTTTCATGGTCAGTACTACTAATTAATATTGCTTTGGAGGTAATAATCAAAACAATTGGATAAGAGAAATGAATATGGCTTACAGAAAATATTCAAAATGCTTTTGAGAGAAATAAGGGACCTTTTCCGATAGGATGACAATGAACTTCTCAATAGCAACAAAGAAAACTTGAAGAAAATGAAACAAAAAGTTCGAGGGACAGTTATTGCAAACTATATTCAGCCAAACCACCCAAAGGATAAAACAAAGATATTTTAGATATACAATAACTCATACTACTTTTCTCTCATGCCTTCTTTTTCAGGAAGGTATGTAAGTAAACTAAGTAAGAGAGAAACAAGAAAACAGAATGTCCAATAAATTAATAACAATTTAGGAGAGAGACTAGGAAATTATCTCACACATTTGCCTATACAGAAGATAATATTGAAAAACATTTTACTGAGCTCAAGGATTACTGAGGAAGGATCAGCAAAAAATACTCTGAAAAATAAGCAAATAAAAAATATGATCATATTATTAAAATGAGTTTGAGATTCCATTTCCAGTGTGTGGAGAGGAGTTTTCTCCAGGTACCAGCTGAGTGTCCTACAATTCAACTTCAATTCTGACACTGTCTACCTGGAGATAGCATCAGATTCCACGGGTTAGGGTTCAGTCCTACAAGAGTCCACCCTTCCCACAACTTTAGATGCCACTCACAAACCCAGGTTGTTATCTGTGCTTGGCATCAACTGGCTATAGATAGAGGTTCCTAAGACTCCCTCCTCAGGTTTGACTAATTTGTGACAGCAGCTCACAAAACTCAAGAGAAACATTTTACTTACTAGATCACTGGTTTATTATAAAAGAATGTAACTCAGGAATGGACAGAAGGAAGAGATGCACAGGGCAAAGCATGGGAGGGGGCATAGCTCTTCCACGCTCTTGCCAGGCCTACCTCTCTCCCTGAACTTCCACGTGTTCACCAAGTCACAAGCTCTCCAAACTCCATCGTTTGTGTTTTTATGGAGGCCTCATTACACAGGCATGATTGATTAAATTCTTGGACATGGGTGATTATCACTAATTTTTGGTGGTTGGTGGTTTTAGTCGCTAAGTCATGTCCGACTCTTGCAACCCCATGGACTGTAATCCTCCAGGCTCCTCTGTCCATGGGATTTTCCAAGCAAGAATACTGGAGTGGGTTGCCATTTCCTTCTCCAGTGGATCTTCCTGACCCAGGAATCAAACCCAGGTCTCCTGCATTGCAGGCAGATGATTTATTGACTAAGCTATGAGGGAAGCCCACTGACATGAATAGCATACTGTAACTAATCTAAGTAGATGGGCAAAGGTCTAGAAGATCATGGTCTGGTTATTCCAGGTGGTTAGAGCCCTTGCATTAGACTTGCCAGCCACTGGTAATGGCAGAATCCAAACTGGTGTCCAACTTCACAGATTAAACACTTATGTGCTCAGGTGCTCAGTCATGTCCAACTCTTTGCGACCCCATGGACTGTAGCCTGCCAGACTCTACTGACCATGGGATTTCCTGGGCAAGAATACTAGAGTGGGTTGCCATTTCCTTCTCCAGGGGATCTTCCCAACCCAGGAATAGAACCTGCATCTTTTGTGTCATAACTGCACTAGCAGGAGGATTCTTTACCACTAGCACCACCTGGGAAGTCCAAATACTTATAGTATTGAAGTAGCAAAATATTCAATATTCAGGAATATAATAGTTATTAAAAAACTGAACAGAAATGGAGGACAGTGAAGCCTGCTATGCTGCAGTCCATGGGGTCACAAAGAGTCGGATGTGACTTAGCGACTGAACAACCAATAGCTACTTGAATAACTACTTGAATATATTTTTTCAAGTTTTTTTTTTTTTTCACATTTGCACTTACAATACTAAAGATACAAATCACTGCCTTATTTGGCAGTTGACTATTCTTCTGCCATCTGCCAAAAAGCCATGTTCAAAGACAAAATTCCAGGAGTCTCTCCAATAAAGACAAGTCATTTTTATGGCCATGATACATGGGCATAACATGAAGATTTCTTTGTTTTTTAAGTGCTTAAAAATGCCCCCATATGAATTTGTAGGTTTTGTGTGTTCTCACTGAATCTAAACACTAAGCTTGTAGGAAAAGAAAACTTATCTAGAAATTTTATTGGAAAGCCACAGAAAAATATTTCACAGTAGCCCTTGATTGATATTCTCCCCTGATAATTCAGGTGTTCCCTTGAGTTCCAATAGGCTGTTTATCAGTACGACATTTCTTCATAGAGATTACTGATAAACTGTTCAAAGTCTTCAGAAGGGGTGCTCAGAATGGGAGGTGATCCAATTTGATTGTGAATGCAAGGAAATGGGTCCATCTTCAGAACTCTTCGCCATGTAAACCTTAAACTCTGTACCCATTTAACAATATGTTCAACCTTCAGTTTGGAGAAACTGAATATATAAATACATAATGGCCAGGCCATACATAAAAAGAAAGCTCTGACCCCTAACCTGCAGCAATCAGCCCAGGAAATGAACTCCTTATCTATAATTATCAGCCCGGGGAAGCCAGCCTATCATCTATTTCCAATCAGGGAGGGCATACCTGAAGCCTTCCCTTTTTTTCCACTTTAAAACTTTCCCACATACCTGCCTGCTTTTGAGTCTTTATCAAAACTTAAATGATCCTTGCCTGACTTCCCTGCTCTAGGGAGCTCTATTTAAATAGCCTTTGAATATTCTCATTTGGCCGGTATTTGTTTATTTCCATAGTTTGAATGGGTTGAACAGTTGCTCAACCACAAGGTTTACAAGGACTAGCATGTTCCAACGTGTTCATAGAAGTGATATGTAGGGTGTCTTCCCCTGCCACTAGATCTGAAGGCAGCCCATCCCCCGCCAGATTAGGTTTTGAAATCAAGTTATGTGTGAACATCATTAGAGTTCCTCCACGGTCTACATGTGGAAGTGAGCCAGAAAAAAATAAAAAGAGAGAGGGAAATAGGAAGAAAAGAAGAAAGAATATATGAGAGAGAAGGAGAGAAACAAAGGGAGGGAGAAAAGAAGGAGAGAGGAAGAAAGGAAGGAAGAGAGGAGGGGAAGGAAGGAGGGAGGAAAAAGCTTGTTGGATTCTGGATGCTGACTTTTCAGAACAAGCACTGACAGCTAGTTGGCCTTTAGAATTAGAAAACTGCCTGGATATCAGAATATTTAATAACAGAACATTAACTTTTAGACAAACTGTGCCTTGAAGAATGAAAAGCTAATATCATATTGCACATTTATTTAGTATTTTTCCCAGGCTAGAAAGTTACTTCAATTGTATTTCAGTATATTAGAATTAGTAGGAGCTTTTGTCATGTCACAGCTTAGAAACTGATTGCTCCTGTTTTCAAAAAGAAAAAAATTAAGAAGCCTTGAAACCAATCTACCAACTACATGGAAAAGCTCCTTATTATAATTTTCAGTAAGAAAATCCTGCTTGGGGTGAAATTTTAATTAGAGATCAAAATAAAACAAAACCATCCAAAAGTCATTAATATAGTGATGAAAAATAGATTGCAGATAGGTCCATTCTCACTACCATAATATGATGATACAAATGGATTTAGGAATTAATGGACCTTTTTGCAATGTTGCTTCATAATTTAAAAACTGTATATCATTTGTTGATTTTTTTTCCTTTTAAATATTTCCCTAAAAGATGGGGAAATGATGAAGTAAACGTCCATGTACAATTCTCACTTCTCCCCAGAATTAGTGATAATAATGAAAACAGACTAAAACATCATTTATAACTAACACAGGAAAAGGCTCTAATCATCATGGTGGGATGTGCCAAATATAATGCAATTTGGTCCCAGCTGAAAGAGGATATTGGGGGCTGACACAAAACTGTTGAGAAAATTTAGCCGAATGTGTTCTGAAGGATCCTGCTGGGCATCTTCAATATTGGAGGGTCTGAGAATGTTTGGCTTATAGGGCTTCTTTCCTAACCACGTATAAACAGTAACATTAGCAGAGTGGGTAAAAACATAAGGCTGATCAGTATTAGCTTTTGAAGTCTGAAACAAAACTACTTTGCACCTGTAAACCAGAGATGAATATTCTTTGAAAAATATGTATCCACAACCACAGTAAGATTCTATTACATTCTAAGAGAATGGCTAAAATTAAAAGAATGACAAAAACAAATACAGGTGGTGGTGTGAGCAACCATAACTTGTATACACTGTTGATGGGGGTGTGAAATGTTAAAATCATTTCAGAAAAAATTCTGGTAATTTGTTATAAAAGTAACCATCTATCATCTATCATATGACAAAGTTCTCCCTCTCCTAGGTATTTAATAAAGAGAAAAGAAAACATATGTTCATAATAAGATCTAAAAACTGTTCACAGTAGTTTTATTCATAATAGCCCCAAATCTAAACATCTCAGATGCTGATCAATTGGAGAACAAACTGTGGTATATTCAGGTAATAGAATACTGCTGCTGCTGCTGCTGCTAAGTCACTTCAGTCGTGTCCCACTCTGTGCGACCCCATATACGGCAACCCATCAGCCTCCCCCATCCCTGGGATTCTCCAGGCAAGAATAGTGGACTGGGTTGCCATTTCCTTCTCCAATGCATGTAAGTGAAAAGTGAAAGTGAAGTCGCTCAGTTGTGTCCGACTCTCAGCGACCCCATGGACTACAGCCCTCCAGGCTCCTCTGTCCATGGGACTGTCCAGGCAAGAGTACTGGAGTGGGGTGCCATTGCCTTCTCCCAATAGAATACTACTTAGTACTAAAAAGGAATAATGTTAATGAGATACTCAACAGTATGGATGGATCTCCAAACTATTATGCTGAGTGAAAGAGGACTTACACAAAAGAGTGCATACTCTTTCCTATATTATATTCTGTCCTATATTCATAAGTGATATAATATATACTCCATTATTCAACTTTCATGAAATTTTAGGACACGTAAAACTAATGTATGGAGAAAAATCTCTGGGATGGTAAAGGCTAGTGTTTTCTAGGAAGGGACATGAGGGAACTTACTGTGGGTTTGTAATATTTTATGCCTCAATAAAAGACTGGGTTACACAGGTATATATGCACTTGTCAAAATTCACCAAATGGGTATATAAGATTCGAACAAATTTCACATCAAAAGAGAAAACTTGTTCTGAAAAAAAGAAGAAATAACAAGCCCCAAAATGAGTGACTTGTGCTAAGCCCCATGTCAGGAAACCAAGACTTAATACCCAACCTAACTGCAGTTTCACTGGACTCATGCAGACTCATTTGAAAAGACCCTGATGCTGGGAAAGATTGAAGGTGGGAGAAGAAGGGGATGACAGAGGATGAGATCATTGGATGGCATCACCAATGCAATGGCCATGAGTTTGAGTAGGCTCCCGTAGTTGGTGATGGACAGGGAAGCCTGGCGTGCTGCAGTCCATGGGGTTGCAGAGTCAGACACGACTGAGCAACTGAACTGAACTGCAGTTTCAACCTTTCTCAGGAATGTAATCTAAACTGGTCAGTCTAGAATGTTCTGGTCAGCAGTTGTGAGGTAATACCCCTAAGACCCTGCCAACTAAAGTGTTGGTCACCATCCAGCTCTACAAGGATTCAGTCATTAGCCACTGCAGTTGCTTGTGCCGTTAACACATCCCAAAAGGAGTTCAGGATGGAGATCAGGAATGAAATGCTCTGTGCCCTGGGAAAACTGGTAGAACAGGCCTTCAGGTAGTTAAAATAATTTCAGGTGAAATATTGTATGAACCTGGATTGTTGCATCTTCCTACACATACAACAGAATTAAAACAATTAACTAAATATCTGTTCCTGTGACTAGCAATGTTCTACCAAGGAGTGTGCTTGGTTGCACATACTCTGCTTGTCAGAATTACATATATACAGACCTCCCTTCTTACTCCTTTGAAACACTTTCTCAGAGCTCTCTGATAGGCTGGATCCCAGGCTATAGTCCTCAGTAAGACATTGAATAAACTCCACTCGCACTTTTTACCCTATACAGTTCTCTATCCTGAGAGTCCCTTGGACTGCAAGGAGATCAAACCAGTCAACTCTAAAGGAAATCAGTCCTGAACATTCATTGGAAGGATTGATGCTGAAGCTGAAACTCCAGTCCTCTGGCCACCTGATGCAAAGAACTGACTCACTGGAAAAGACCCTGATGCTGGGAAAGATTGAAGGCAGGAGGAGAAGGGAATGACAGAAGATGAGATGGTTGGATGGCATCACCGACTTGATGGACATGAGTTTGAGCAAGCTCTGGGAGTTGGTGATGGACAGGGATGCTTGGCATGCTGCAGTCCATGGGGTTGCAAAGAGTTGGGCACAACTAAGTGACCGAACTGCTGAGTTCTCTTAAGTCAACAACCCCTTCTATCCCCCAAAGAAACATGAGGCAATCTGCTTTTCCTTGTCCCTGTCTCCCAACTTCTATAAAAGGTTTTCATTCTGCACAGCTCCTTGGAGCTCCTTTCTATATGCTGAATGGGATGCTGCTTGATTTATGAATTGTTTAATAAAGTCAGTTTGATTTTTACGTTTACTCAGTTGAATTTTGTTTTTTAACCAGACAGCAAACAAATTTCACTTTAATGATATACCTGCTGATGTGTTTAGATAACTAACAAATAAATATCTGAAAATCAATGTGAAATGCATAAAAATTGAGATGGATTAATCGTTCAGATGAATGGTTAGATGTGTAAAGGTATAGTAAAATGTTAAGACTATAATCTAAGTGTTGGGAATAAGGAAGTTCACTGCAAAATTTTTTAAACTTTACTTTACGTTTCAATTTTTTCTTTCTATAACTTGTAAAATATTCATTCAGACAGAAGACAAAGACACCATTAGGAACATACCAGGAAGTGAATCTTCTTTTCACTGACCTTGAATAACTTAATGGCTGAACATGAAAAATCAATTATCAGCTTCCAATTTCTCAGCTCAAATTTCAATGTTTTGATCTTAAAAGCCGTTTCCATCACCTGGAAAAAGAGTCAAGCAAACACCATCCACATTTGTGTGGAATCCAGTTGGGTAGAGTAAACATAAAATGATTGCCCTCTGCTACCCCCATCCTTCAAAAACAAACAAACAAAACTCCCAAAACACACACCATGGAAAAAAAAACAGGAGAAGATTTTTACTTCTATGTTTCTGGTGTAGGGGAGCTGAATTTGCCACCCCAAAATATGTCTCTTTTGTGTACCGTTTTAAGCAGGTTATTTTCTGAGAAGCAACCAACAGGGAAAGGACTCTGAAAACTAAGGAGTCTGCCCTTGGTTTATGCCCTCTGGTATAAAACATTTACATCTATAAGGGAAATCACCATTTATAAGAGTGTCTTCCTCTCAGCACCTGGAAGTGGAGAAGGCAGTGACTTAAATCTGCATCACAATCACCCTTGTTTATCATACTTTTCTTGGTAACCCCCCACAACAGACTAACCTCATCCTCAACATCAACTTTTGTTTGTATCTCAGGATGGTATTTAAGGTGAGGGCTTTGGCTTTTTTGGTTACTTACACGGCTTTTCTAGGTCTCTTCCATGTAACAGTTCAGTTCAGTCGCTCAGTCGTGTTTGACTGTTTGCAACCCCATAGACTGCAGCACGCCAGGCCTCCCTGTCCATCACCAACTCCCAGAGTTTACTCTCCCATGTATACATGTTACTAAATTTTGTTTCGTTTTCTCCTGTTAATCTGTTTCATGTCAATTAATTCTAGATCAGCCATAAGAACATAGAAGGGTAGAAGAAAATTTCTTCCTCCTTGACACTGAATTCCACAAAATAGTGATAGATTAATAATTAGAGAGAAAGTATAGGGAAGGAAAAAATTTTTCCTGAAGTCCCCCTGTGCTAACAGAGAAGACAATGGCACCCCACTCCAGTATTCTTGCCTGGAAAATCCCATTGACAGAGGAGCCTGGTAGGCTGCAGTCCTTGGGGTCACTAAGAGTCGGGCACGACTGAGCAACTTCACTTTCACTTTTCACTTTCATGCATTGGAGAAGGAATGGCAACCCACTCCAGTATTCTTGCCTGGAGAATCCCAGGGACAGGGGAGCCTGGTGGGCTGCTGTCTATGGCGTCACACAGAGTTGGACATGACTGAAGCAACTTAGCAGCAGCAGCAGCCCTGTGCTAAAAGACAGATTTACAGGAGAAAAACAGAAACTTAATAGCATAGATACCTCCTATATACCTGGGAAATACCTAGGGAAAGTGAGTAACTCCCCCAATGGCCTAAGCTATCTCCTTAAATACCATCTCTCAGTTCAGTTCAGTTCAGTCGCTCAGTCGTGTCCGACGCTTTGTGACCCCATGAATCGCAGCACGCCAGGCCTCCCTGTCCATCACCAACTCCTGGGGTTCACTCAGACTCATGTCCATCGAGTCAGTGATGCCATCCAGCCATCTCATCCTCTGTCATCCCCTTCTCCTCCTGCCCCCAATCCCTCCCAGCATCAGAGTCTTTTCCAATGAGTCAGCTCTTCACGTGAGATGGCCAAAGTACTGGAGTTTCAGCTTCAGCATCATTCCTTCCAAAGAAATCCCAGGGCTGATCTCTTTCAGAATGGACTGGTTGGATCTCCTTGCAGTCCAAGGGACTCTCAAGAGTCTTCTCCAACACCACAGTTCAAAAGCATCAATTCTTCGGTGCTCAGCCTTCTTCATAGTCCAACTCTCACATCCACACATGACCACAGGAAAAACGATAGCCTTGACTAGACGGACCTTTGTTGGCAAAGTAATGTCTCTGCTTTTGAATGTGCTATCTAGGTTGGTCATAACTTTCCTTCCAAGGAGTAAGCGTCTTTTAATTTCATGGCTGCAATCACCATCTGCAGTGATTTTGGAGCCCCAAAAAATAAAGTCTGACACTGTTTCCACTGTTTCCCCATCTATTTCCCATGAAGTGATGGGACTAGATGCCATGATCTTCGTTTTCTGAATGTTGAGCTTTAAGCCAACTTTTTCACTCTCCACTTTCACTTTCATCAAGAGGCTTTTCAGTTCCTCTTCACTTTCTGCCATAAGGGTGGTGTCATCTGCATATCTGAGGTTATTGATATTTCTCCCAGCAATCTTGATTCTAGCTTGTGTTTCTTCCAGTCCAGCATTTCTCATGATGTACTCTGCATATAAGTTAAATAAGCACGGTGACAATATACAACCTTGACGTACTCCTTTTCCTATTTAGAACCAGTCTGTTGTTCCATGTCCAATTCTAACTGTTGCTTCCTGACCTGCATACAGATTTCTCAAGAGGCAGATCAGGTGGTCTGGTATTCCCATCTCTTTCAGAATTTTCCACAGTTTATTGTGATCCACACAGTCAAAGGCTTTGGCATAGTCAATAAAGCAGAAACAGATGTTTTTCTGGAAGGGGTGGCAGAGTGCTGTTAATGGGTGATTATCCAGAAAAGCACAGTAATAAGCAGCAGTGGTAAGGGTGATATGCAGATGTAAGTCCTTGTCTTTTCTATTGATAAATTTCCACAAATCTAATCACCCTTCTCTTCCATTACAGACAGGGAGGACACCCTTACACATGGACATTTCCCTTATACATGTAAATATCTCTTATGAAACGAAAACTTCTCCTTGGTTTTCATAGTTTTGTATCTGTTTTTTTTTTTTTTTAATAACAAGATCAAAATAATCCTTAGCCAAAGAGGCATATTTTAGTGTGGCAAACTCTGCTCCCCTTTAAGAGGAACTGGTAGGTTATGAGAATCAATTTAAGAATAAAGATAATAACACTGCAAAACTTTAAATTAAAAGTATAAATCAGTAGTATCAAATCTTTTATTTAAAAACTGAAAAATCGGTGGTATTTAATGTATACTAGAGAAAATTACATGGAATTCAAGGACAAAAATGTGAATACTCCTAAAGAACAGATGACAGGAAAATTAGAATGCTTAAAGAAATGACTAAGATAAATGGAAAAGTTTTCTTTTAATCACACAGATACACTTGAAAAAAATTTTTCAAATGAAGAAAAATATGAAAATATCCAATTAAAAGTTTTAGCACTTTGAAAAATTATTAACTACACCCACAACCTATACTATGAAGTTACACATTTCCAATATCAAGAAGTGACACAGAATCATGTAAACCAAGGGAAAAATAGAAAAAAGGCTGTACTAAATGCAATTCTTTCTTCTACAAATGTAACCGTTAATTGTCAATGAAGTAATTTCTACAGCAGAACCAAAACAAGAAAGTTTCTATCAGAAAATTCTATTCTGACTGTTACCTAGTCCAAGCTCACTCTGCTCCCCGCCCTATAGGCCAATCAATCAGAGAGATGAGGTTTTGAGGCAAGGAGGAGACTTCAATTGGGGAGCCAGCAGGCCATGAAGATGGCAGGCTAGTGCCTCAACATATCCATCTTCTTGGGGTCTGGATGCCAGGTTCTTTTATATATTAGAGAGAAAGAAGCAATGAGGAACTCAAGTCAAAAGGCAGAATAGAGAGGGAGATACAGTGGGGAAGTAAAATGAAAGGGTCTTCAGTCTTGCAAAACATCTCCAAGGGAAAGGCCAGCCTTTGGAAAGGGTGTGTTAATCTCTTCTGTTCACAGGTAGGCAGGGACAAACTATCTCTCCATGAGCTGAAAAAGGGCACTTTAAAGTTTACAGTTAAGCAGAGCTGCAGGGTCCTTCAGGCAAGCCATTTAGTATGATTATAATAATAAAAGCAAGTCAAAGAAACAGTTTCCAGCATGCAGTGAGAATTGGCTTCCTCCCTGAAACATGATGAGTCTTTCAGAAATTAAGAAAATAGAAAAACAATCTTGAACTGCAATGATACAAGCAATTTATCACTTTTGTACCATAAAGAATTAATTTTTAAAGAAAGACTCAGAATTAAAATTAAAATGAACACCAACTGTGTAGCTAACAAGAAATTACTCTTAATTTTTGGAAATAAAGGAAATCAAACAGGATGTATATACCCTAATTCTTTTTTCTTTTTAAAACTGTGATGCCAAAAATACAAAAATCACAATTTACATAATTTAGAGCACAGCAATAGAAAAACAAAACAAAGGAAACTTTAAGTCACAAAATAACATAAATTGACCTTTCAAAAGCAAGATTAGTCTTACCAGTTTTAACAATAAACACAAAGGGAATACAATTTATATATAAAATTAATATGACTTTCAAGGTCAAGGAAAACGAACAAACAAAACAAAATATTTAAAAGGTGAATGTATACTATTTCAGTAATTGCCTCAAAAGAACTGACTATAAATGAAAACAATAAAGATAAAACATAGCAATGAAACAAAAAGATACAGTATTAGCATGAAAAATCATTTTAAGGTATAACTCATTAAGTGGGACAATGAACTTATTTTATGATGATAAAGGGTACTACAGCATTTAACATTTATAAAATAAAACACCTAAAAAATAAGCACACATTAACAGAAACATTAAAGTTTTATGTGATTTTTATGGCAGTATCTCAATATCTCAATTCTTAATAGATTATAATAAAAAACAAGAATATTAAGATTTAAGTACTATTAAAAACAAAACTATGCAACAGATTTATGTTTAAAATCAATGCCTTACAAAATCAGAATAAATTATTTTACAGTTTTAAGAAATACAATTCAACTGAGTAAAATTGAAGATCTGTTTTCTCTATTCAACAATTCATGAATCAGGCAGCATCTCATCTAGCAAGCAGAACAAGACCTCAAGGAACTGTACAAAGTGACAGGTTTTTATATGCAGAAAGAGGGTGAAACCAGGAGGTAACAAAAGAAAGAAGGCAAGGTCACCTTCCTCTGAGTCAGCTGTGGGAGGGAGAGTATCATGCAGATTATTTTACTAGTTCTGATCAGATATTCCAGACTGATAGGTTAAAAATTCCACTCCTTGAAGAGGCTGAAACTGTAATCAGTTTAAATTAAATTGTGGTTTGCTGATGTAAGGCTTAGCACAAGTGACTCCATTTTGAGCCAGATATCAAAGATATATGTACAAAAACAAAAGACAATATCATATGTCCAGAGACAACTGTGATAAATTCCAAAATGTAAACTTGAAGCAGACAAAAGTTCATGGTTACAATGGTATCAAAAACTCAACAAGCAGAAAAAAAAAAAAAAAAAAAACCTAAGATACAGTATCCTAAATAAATAAGTTAAAGAAAAAGTCAAAAACTTTCACTGAAGAATGCTACTGCTGCTAAGTCACTTCAGTCGTGTCCGACTCTGTGTGACCCCATAGACAGCAGCCCACCAGGCTTCCCCGTCCCTGGGATTCTCCAGGCAAGAACACTGGAGTGGGTTGCCATTTCCTTCTCCAATGCATGAAAGTGAAAAGTGAAAGTGAAGTCGCTCAGTCGTGTCCAACTCTTGGCGACCCCATGGACTGCAGCCCACCAGGCTCCTCCATCCATGGGATTTTCCAGGCAAGAGTACTGGAGTGGGGTGCCATCGCCTTCTCCATCACTGAAGAATATTCCCATCCAAAAATAGTGGGGATATGGACATACATAATAATATCTTCTGGGGATGTTGTTCCACACAGAGAAGAAAGCTAAATCACTGAGTCCGTTCAATAAGAATAAAGAAACTACAAAACAAATTTGTAAAATTTCACTTTAAAATGTTAGAAAATAAACAACAAAATGAATATAAAGGCACCAAAAGGAAAGTATTTATACAGACTTAACACAAATAAAAGTAGAAATTTCTTTACAACACACAAAACAGTATCATTGAAAATTAATTTCCAAGCCACATGTATAAACTAGCATAAATGAATCACCTTAATCAAAGGAAAAAAGCAAGACTAGACTAAACTTTTTTGTTGTTTAGTCACTAAGTAGTGTCTGACTCTTCTGCAACCCCACAGACTGTAGCCCACCAGATTCCTCTGTCCATGGGATTTCCCAGGTAAAAATATTGGAGTAGGTTGCCATTTCCTCCTCCAGAGGATCTTTCTGACACAGGGATCAAATCCGAGTCTCCTGCTTGGCAGGTGGATTCTTTACCACTGAGCTACCTGGGAAGCCCCAAACTAAACCTTATAAAAGGCTAATATACCGGCAAGCCCAATCTAAAGTTTTCCATTATCCCAACTTTACTATTCTTTTCAATAACCTTAAAAGGATAACCACAGTAAGTTGTAAGCAACAAGTAAATGGATATTAATTTTTCTTACATATTACTTTTTAGTCACCGAGATTTCCCTAAAGGTATTATCATCATTATTTTGCATTAATTCCTTATCAAAGAATGTAGTTTTAGTTTTATTGTTAACCAACAAGGTGGGGGAGGAGGAGGGGAATGGAACAAGTTTTTGTGAAAAGATACATCTCCTTTCCCCTCCTAGCTTCCTCTTTATTTTGGGATCCCTGTCCTAAGAAATCCATTTAACATTAACTATGGCTGATGCCAGCTCACTTCTGGCAGACTAGGAAGAGTCATGACTCTGGCAGGAGTAACTGACCTAAACCATCAGGAGGAGGTAGGATTACTTTGTGTCTTTGAGATGTGAAAAGAACAGTAAGGATAACCACAATATTTCTCACTTAGTCTCTTACTGACTTTCATGAGGAAGAAAAAGCACCTTAGAGTAGGGATTTATTGGGGTGGGTGAGGGAATAAAAACAGTGCAGAGAAGATAAAAGCACAATGCCTGAGAGGCAATTTGAGGGTTTTTTTCCCATGTATAATGGAGAAAGGCATCATTTACTTTGTTTGGTAAGGGAAGGATGGAAGCTGACTCTTGAGATATGGTTAGAAAATACAGAAACTCTAAGATGAAAGAAAAAATATTACTAATTTTACCACCTGACAAAGTATGTGTGCCTAGATATAAATGAATATACTAATGAATATTCTCTAATGAATACTACTTGTAATTGATTGGATATAAGTTTTTACTTTTATCATAAAAGTTACTTCTAAAAATATGGGAAATTATGATGATGATGAAAAACCACCACACAAAATCCCACCAACCAGATGTAATGACTCATCATTTTACTGCATCTCTTTATTATGCTTCTTATTGCATGTTTTTATAGTTTTCATCATTCAGAAGATACTGGACTTTTAAAAAGAGTTAACTTGGAAATATTAATAAATACAACATTGAAGATTTTTAAATGGTAGGACAAAAATAAAGTAACAAGAAATGGCTCAACTCATTCAGTATAACATTTATAGTTGCAGAAAATCATTATAGGTCTCCAACAAGAATGAGGCTATTATAATTTTCTATTCAAGCATGCTCTTGTGGCTAGAGAAAAAACTCATTTTGTATACAATTTCATCCAGCAAGTTCTCCAAAATAGTTTAGTCATTATTACCAATTACTGGTTTAAGACAGCAAGAGTAATTAGTTTATGTCATTCTCAAAAATGACAAGAGTTTTCCACTAAACTGTGAGATGAAAGACACATGAGAAATTAAACCAAATAAAACAAAACAAATAAAAAAACCTCCTAGTACTAGACCAATCCTGTAATTATTATTGCGAGGAAACTTTAGCAAGCATTGAGAAACATTCACTTTAGCAGCAGAACTCATCTGGTAATAAAACATTCAGAGATATATTGCATTCAGGGCATTCAGCCTGTTCAGGAAAGTCAACTCATGTCATGACTTAACTAGTGGAGGATTTAGTATTAATTTGGGGAAAAGTCTTCAAGTAATATTTTGAAGAAAGATGCGTGGGAAGGGTATTTTCTAAACTCTTAACTCTACAAGAATTAAGTTATTTGTGTCCATGAATAAAAAACAATTTATCTTAGATCTTTTAAATCTTATTTTATTTTTTTAATTGGAAGAATAATTGCTTTATAATGTTGTGTTAGTTTCGGCTGTACAACAACATGATATCTTAGATCTTAACCTGAGATTCTCAGGTTACCGCATCTTCCCCCCAGGATGTCTAAAAACTTCACTGTGATGTCTATGACTTCACTGTTTTTTGGTACTTCACACCGGAAAAAAAGTCCATAGGCAGTCTTATTTTGACTCTTTTCTAGGTAATCTTTTTCTCTACCTTTTCCTGGATGTTATAGACTTTTACACTTAATTTTGTAACATATCTCACTTGACAAAGTATCTTGATGTAGTTTCCCTTACATTGATTTTGCCGGTGTTCACCAACTGTTTCTAGCTTTACCCTCAGGTCCTTTTTTTGTTGTTGCTACTATTGTTCAAGAAGCAACTTCTCATCAGTTGTTAGTTACACTGATCAATTGGTATTGTTTCTCTGCCATTCCTCTCTTCACCTATTTCTGTATTTTGTATTTACATTACACACCCTCATTACGACAACCATCTCTGAATATAGTAATGTCTTTTTCTCCACCTTTTACAACTTCTCAAGCAACTTGTGTATAATAGAGCACTGCAATGAATCTGGTTTTATTGCTCATTACCACTGGCTTGGTTCATATCGCTTAATTCATAGATTGTTATGAAAATTAAATAATACAGTAAATGTAAAGCAAAATGGCTTATCACTGAAAAAATGTGAGTATGCATAATATTGTATATTCTGTCATTTTTTCCAAAATGGATTTGTAAACTACTACTTAATTTTATTTGCCCTGCAATCTTTTCTTATTTCTAATTTCATCTTGTTTCACTTGTTTTTCACCTGCATCTTCTCCCGATGACTTTTGTTTTCATCTGAGTGTGATGAATTCTGGCTTTCTTAACACTTTAGCACATAGTATCTGTCTTTTGTATTCTTTCTGACTATACGGCATTTCCGAAATGTTGGTTGGATTAATGTGGGCTATATTTTCCAGATGTATGCTCTATCTTGCTCTTTCAGGATTTGTTTCCCTAATTCATGAGAATATCCTTAAAAATCACCTATCTTTACTTTCCCCCACAGAGATGGGGTTGGATTAGGAACAAAGAATTGATACTTAATTCTTCCAGAAATTCTTTTTCTAAAGAGACCAAGTGAGCTACTCCTCAGCTCACTTCTCTAATAGGAATAGGGAAACTAATTAACAAAAAAATTCTTCTATAAATAGTTATGGCTATTACATGCTAGAGTCCTGCTTCTCAGTCAGTGTTGATCTGGCTCCCCACAGATCATTAAGCAATGTATGGAGACACTGTTGGTTATTTCAACTGGGTGGAGGTGGGTGGTCCTTTCATTTAGTGAGTAAAGACCAGAGATACTACTAAACTTCCTACAACATACAGAAGAACACTACAACAAATCATTATCTGACCCCAAATGTCAATAGTGCTGAGGAAGAGAAACCCTGCTCCATGGGCTTACAGCTCTCTCCTTAATTATTTTAAGGAGAAATTTCAGGGGTTTAAGATACTTGTGACTGAGTAGGAACTATGACTCCACAAAGATTATTTCTTTCCTCAGGAAATGTTCAGTCTGATTGTGCAGATTCTGACAACAATTCACAGTCCATTTCAAACTGTCAAGACCTTTTGATCAAACACTTTATTGAAACCTTCAACAGAAACAGGGTTTGAGAGATCAAAGTTCACTTTATTTTAAATAAAATTTCTGTGAAGTATCAGAAAATTAGGCAGGATGTTCTCAAAGAACTGAAATGCCAGTTTGGCCGCTTTAAACATTTCAAAAGTGACAAATAACATTTGAGCTCAGACATGATAACCTGAGGAAAAAAGTAAAGTCTTCTCTGAACTTGTTCTTTTTGAACAGCTGAAGTTTGAAACAGAATAGCTAGACTTTTATCTGCTAAATAGACATAAAAGCTTTTTAACCAAGTGATTAAGAGATAAAACAGATAAAACTATTAACTGATAACTAAAATAGATTTGCTGAAATCATTGGAAGCAAGTCAAAATAATTACTGCTTTAAAAAACAAAAAGAAACTTCTCTCCCTCTATTCTTTCAAACATTAGTTTGAATGATTCAGCATTAACCTAAGCAAAGCAAGCTCTGGGGGAGAGAAGGAAAGAATAATGACATGAGGAAAGCACAAGGCTACATCAGAATATATATGGTTTTAGAGACAATTTATTTTGTGAAGTTAACACTGGAACAATGAATCATGTAGATATTGCTAGAGATAAAACAAAAAAACAAAAACAAACCTAGTAACACTGCACTAAAAATAGCTAGCAATATATAATATATCATCCTAATCTAACAGGCAAGCACACCATAAACTTTAATGGAAATATTTGATAATTGTACATTTTGTCTCCCTAAAACTTCAAGTGTATCGTATCTACCATCATTAACTTTAATGGAAAAATCCACAAGGATCTAGGGGTGTAAGAATGGATAATTGTTTATGGATAACAAGAAAAGCACGTGCAGGCAGAAAATCATATTGACTATAATTGAAGGCAGGAGGAAAAGAGGATGACAAAGGATAAGATGGTTGGATGGCATCACCGACTTGATGGACATGAGTTTGAGCACGCTCCGGGAGTTGGAGATGGACAGGGAAGCCTGGCGTGCTGCAGTCTATGGGGTCACAAAGAGTCAGACACAACTGAGCGATTATATTGAACTGATTAGAGAATGATTTTATATTTAAGAACAAAAATATAATTGACATAATTCTAATAATAAAAAGAAAAATTGGAAAAAAATCATTTTAGCAGGCATACTTAAAAAGTCATTAACAAGGAAGAATGTACAGAATGGATTGTGAAGGTTGTGTGAATCAAAATTAGCTATGCATTGGAATATCTGGTACTATAAATGTGACAATTCTCCCCCAACTGATCTATAGACCCACTAAATTTATAATACAAATAACAATCGGTTTTAATTTGGCTTTCTTTTTTTCTAAGTGAAAATTAACCAGTTGATTCAAAAATTTAATGGGGAAAAAACCCAAATCAATCTAAACAAGCTGGGAGAAGTTACTGTATATCACAGACCTAAAATATTTATGACAGTAAAGTATTAATGAATGTACAGACTGATATATTGGATTATATTCATGCAATGAGTGAACACAATGAAGATGACCAAACTAATGTTTCTTGCATCATCAAGGATGAATCTCACAAAAATGATGTTAAGTAAAATCATCCATCCACAGAAGGATGTATACTGGACAATTCCATTATTTCAAGTTCAGAAATAAAGAAAACTAAAATGCTGTTAAATTATGATAGTGAAAACATTTCAACCTTTGGTAAGGAAGAAATTATAGAGATCAGGATCAACATATATACAATGTGACATATACAAACATATACATATAATTGGTAACTATATTTTATACACATATGTGTATTTGACATTTCTATAAAAATTATAGATTGGGACTGACATATATACACATATATGTTGACATATATGTGTCTATATTGCCATATAGACACATATATGTATAAAATTAACTAGTAAGTACCTACTGTATAGCACAGGGAACTCTACTTAATACTCCATAATAAACTATAGGGGAACAGAATCTTAAAAGAGTGAATATATGTATATGTATGACTGAATCACATTGCTGTACACCAGAAACTAATATAACAATACAAATCAACTATACTCCAATAAAAATTAGCTTACAAAAAGAAATTACAGAGATTAGAATGGAACAAAAAGGGGGAATTAATATTTTTAAACTTTTTTAGAGTGGGTAATGGTCACATAAGCTGTGGTAATTTACTGGTATGTATAATCATAAATTGTGAATATGTCCTAAGAATTTTACATTTAAATTAAAACAAAACAAAACAAAAAAAGCCTCTAATGACCTGTAAGGAACAAACTGTTTCAGTTGCAAATATATCAAATGTTAAAAAACAAACAAACAAACAAAAACAATCAGTTCATAACGTTGCTCAAAAAATCCTTATTGGTCATCACTGGCATACAAATTCTCTGTCAAAGTAATCAAATACTTGCTTGATGAGGGAAGTTCTCCATAAGAGAATCTCAGCTAATAAATACAGAAAGAATGCTAACAGTATAAAATTACAATTTTAGTACCCAATGAAATAATGGAAAGTGAAAGAAAGTGAAAGAAAGTCGCTCAGTCATGTCTGACTCTGCGACCACATGGACTGTAGCCTACCAGGCTCTTCCGTCCATGGGATTTTCCAGGCAAGAATACTGGAGTGGGTTGTAGTCCATAAAGTTCAATGGATGCTTAATCCTTTAGGTAAGTTTCTGATGGAGAAACTTAAAACTGAAGGATAACACTGATACCACATGAAACCCATTATTAGCCTTACTGTAACTAATAGTTGGACAACCCTACATTATATGTCTATGATAAGATACAGTAGGAAATACACAGTACCTTAAAAAGATATGTTGTTAAAATAATGTTTCCAAAATAAAAGAAAGTCCACAGATCTATCTGAAGTTTACAGGAAATATGGGGAGTAATATGTAGAATAGAAAGAAAAAGCATACCATGAGAAAAGCAAAATTTAGAACAAGTGACCTTGTTTATCCAATAAATCAATAGCAATTTTTTATAAAAATGAAGAGTTACAGAATAAAAGAGACTTCAGAAATCCAGTAACCAAATGTATGAAATTTATTTGAATCCTAATTTAAAAGAAAAAAAATACTTAAAATCACTTTTGAGATAATCAAAGAAATGAATACAGATTGAATGGTAGCTAATTTAAGAAATAATTGCTAATTGTGTTTAAGTATGATAATGGCATAATTACTATGTTATTGTAAATGCCCTGATCAGTTAGAGATGTCAACTGAAAATGTTGCACTTGAAATGACATAGGATCTATTTTTATAATCTTAACTACTCCAAAAACTGGTAGCTCAGCTGGTAAAGAATCCGCCTGCAGTGCAGGAGACCTGGGTTTGATTCCTGGGATGGGAAGATCCTCTGGAGAAGGGAATGGCTACCCATCCAATAGTCTTGCCTGGAGAACTCCATAGACAGAGGAGCCTGGCAGGTTATAGTCCATGGGGGCACAAACAGTCAGACACGACTGAGCGACTTTCACTCTCACTTTTCTTTCACTTATACTCATACACACAGACACACATCATATTAAGTGGGCAGTGATATCCACAAAGTATCACTTGACAACCTGCTAATAGAGAAACAATAAGTTTGTTCAAAATCATTTAAGTAAAGGAGAAAACCATGTTGAAAGACTCTTACCAGTATATCAGGCTCAAGTGGTTTAAGGCAGGGAACGGAATGAAACTGGACAAAGATCATACTGTAATTATTTAGTAATAGTAGACACAGTGAGGTAGCAAGGGTCTTAAAACAAGTTTTCATAAGTAAATTGTTATTTAGTAAGTGAGCTCTTTGTTTAGATGAAGAGATTATCTTGGATAAAACAATTTGTAGGGTTTTCCTAAGGCAAATAGTAAAGTTATTTTAATAAATTTATAGCCTTATCTTTCCAAAGAAAAGTTATCCTGGAAACAAAATAAAATGACTGAGTCATGTTGATATAGATGGTCTTAGTTCTCAGTAAAGAGAGAAACAAGATTTGCAAAATGTTGACAACTGTTGAGTCTACACAGGGGTATAAAAAAAATCAGTTAATTTTACTTTTCTCTATATTTTTGTATAAATTTGAAAATTCCCATATTAGAAAGCTTTTATGGTTTCTATTATGGGAATTTTATGTTTTCTAGTGTTGAGATCCTCTTCTTTCATAAAATCTAAGGAAGCCACTTGGACATGGATGAACATTGGGAAAACTAAGGAACGAAGTGGTCAGAAAGAATCAGGCAAAAAAAAAAGGGACTGGGTAAACATCAGAAATAATAGGAAATGTACTAATGTGGTGGTTATCCATCCATATCTAACTATGGATGTTTTTCTATTAAAACACCTGCAAATTGGTATTTTAGCTAATACTTAATATATACCAGCAATTCTGTTAAATGCAAAATGTACATTATATCATCTGATTCTTAGAAAAACTTTACGAGATAGGAATTCTTAGTAGCAGCATTTTACAGGTGACTTTCATTAAGATTTAGCAAGGTCTAGTTAATGTGCTAGAGGACACAAAGCTAGAAATGGGTGGCATAAGATTCAAACACCACCTCTACTGGTTCCCAAAACTGAAAGCTAAACTGCTGCATAAACTAGTTTAGCTTCACATGATGGAATGGAGGGTTTTTTCCCTTTAAATTATTATTTACACTTTTTAAGGTATAGACATCAAAACAGAGTTTCTGAGTGTGTCCAGCGTATTTGAGAAGAAAGTCTGACCTCAAGACCTATCTAAAGAGAAAAGAAGTAACTCCAGATAAATGGTGTTTATGCTTAAAGGCTCAAACTGGACAAATACATTGCAGCTGAACTTCAGTTATAGTCCTGAGAAATGGATAAGGGCCCCTGACTGAACTACAGTACTTAGAAGGACCTGAGAATGTGGTCATGTGTCAACATGACTGCTTGCTTTGGTTTGAGAAACATAAGCAATGTGCTCATGCGCTAACATTAGTGCATATAAAACATGCAATCTATCATCATCATCGACACATATTTATGGAGTACTCAGTGTCTGAGTGCTGGTTTCAGAAGTTGCAATGGGGATTTATACGGCACAGGGAAACCATCCTACTGTGTTTTCCCTTCCTTTCTCTTTCAGCCATATGTAATGTTTTTATAAGAACCGTGAATGTTGAAAAAATACACTTACTCATCAGAAAACTGGTAATTTCACAAAACTGAAAAAACCTTTTGGCTCCCTGTTATAATTTATGTTGAGTTCAAAGCATTCCATGGTCTGATTCTTTTGCAAACAAGGTGAGGTTTTAAAATATGACCTAAATGACTGATTAATCAGGCAGTCTTTACACTGTTTTTGCTTTTGGGAAAAATGGAAAGAAATATAAAAGATTCAGCCATAAAAAGGAATGAAATAATGACATTTACAGCTACATGGATGGAATCTAAAATATGACACAAATGGACTTATCTATGAAACAGAAACGGACTCAAAGACACAGAGAATAGACTTGTGGTTGCCAAGAGGGGGGGGCAAGGGGGGGTGCATTGGGAGTTTGAGACCAGCAAATGCAAATTATTATATATAGGATGGATAAACAACAAGACCCTCCTATATATCACAGGGATCTATATTCAATATCCTGTAATAAACCATAATGGAAAAGAATATAAAAAAGAGTATATAGCACTTTGATGTACACAGAAACTAACACAATACAAACTAACATGGAAAAGAATAAGAAAAAGAACATATGTGTGTGTGTATGTGTATGTGTGTGTGTATATATATATGAGTCACTTTGCTGTACACTAGAAACTACCACAAGTAAATCAACTATACTTTAATTAAATAAAAAGAAATACAAGAGATGTTTTCATTTGAAGATCTTAACAGCTATAGCAAACTGTTTTGAGTAGATATGCAAAGGAAGACACTTGTTTCTTCTCAGACAGTACTTGATTTGTAAATATTTCTGGAATCAATATTTACTCAGTTCTGCTATGGTTTAGATATCACAACCCTATTTATTAAGCAAGTATTTTTACCTGATGCAATCTCTATATAAACAAACAACAAAGGTGTTTTAATTTTATTTTGCAAAGGAGAAAACTGTAATAGCAGTTGTATGAAATATGTTGTAATTCATCTACCCTTGAGCACAATTGGTATTGGACAAAAAAAGATATATAATTGGGTTACTAGGCAACAAATGCTAACTAACAGTTTTAATTTTTGAAAAATCATTAGCAATTTACTCCCCTCATTGTAGTTTAACTTAATGACTGTCAACTCATATCTAACATATGAAGTTAGAGAGAATGGATTACAAGTTTTAATGTTCTTTATTATTAAGAAAACATACTAGTCTTCCATGCCTTAATGTTTCTCTAATAGCAGGTTGTCAAGTGATACTTTGTGGGTATCAATACCCACTTAAATGATGTGTGTGTGTGTGTGTGTGTGTGTATGAGTGTAAGTGAAAGAAAAGTGAAAGTCCAATTCTTTGTGACACCATAGACTATAACCTGCCAGGCTTCTCTGTCCATGGAATTCTCCAGGCAAGAATACTGGAGTGGGTAGCTGTTCCCTTCTCCAGGGGATCTTCCCAACCCAGGGACTGAACCCAGGTCTCCTGCATTGCAGGCAGATTCTTTATTTTCTGAGCCACCAGGGAAACCCAAGAATACTGGAGTGGGTAGCCTATCCCTTCTCCAGGGGATCTTCCAAACCCAGGAATCAAACCAGGGTCTCCTGCATTATAGGCAGATTCTTTACCAACTGAGTTACCAAGGGAAAAATTTTTGCTTTTAACTATCTATTAAATACCAGTTGCTTAATTTCTAAATATGTATTTTGCCTCCAAATATGCAGTTGTAAGGATTAAATGAGAAAAAAGATATACTATACTTTTCACTCCACTTTGCACAAAGTAGCTGTTCAATAAAGTACAGACAAAACAACAAAGCAAATGAGAAAACACAAAAGCAACTGAATCAGTTGACATACTGGAGGGCTTAGGATAAGAGAGCAAAAGATAATTCTTCAACTAGGAAGAAAAGAGTATTGATAAGATATTTTATATCTGTCTCTAGAACTATTTGAAAAATGTTAGGTTGTTAGAATTAATCTGATAAAATAAAGTATAAATAAAGGTTAGAAATCAATATAGAATAAGAAGAGACAAAGGTACCAGGAACTGTAAAATATTATCAGGTGAGTATGTTTACCTAGTTCTCCAAAAAATCAAAAGTATTTCTTTAAGAAGCTGAGTTAATAGAGTTTATATAGTCTAAGTCCATTGCTCTTTGGGGATTTAAATGGGAGTAACCAGAATAACCAATTATCTCTTAAACTGTCAACTATAGCACGGATTTTGTGAACAGTACTTTTCTCAAGTCCTTAGGGACATTAAGTGAAAGTTATATGTGTTCAGTTCAGTTGCTCAGTCGTGTCCAACTCTTTGTGACCTCATGGACTGCAGCACTCCAGGCCTCCCTGTGCATCGCCAACTCCCAGAATTTACTCAAACTCATTCATGTCCACTGAGTCAGTGATGCCATTCAACCATCTCATCCTTTGTCATCCCCTTCTCCTCCTGCCTTCAATCTTTCCCAGCATCAGAGTCTTTTCAAAGGAGTCAGTTCTTCCTGTCAGGTGGCCAAAGTATTGGAGTTTCAGCTTCTGTATCAGTCTTTCCAATGAATATTCAGGACTGATTTCCTTGAGGATGGACAGGTTGGACCTTGCAGTCCAAGTGACTCTCAAGAGTCTTCTCCAACACCACAGTTTAAAAGCAACAATTCTTTGGTGCTCAGCTTTCTTTAGAGTCCAACTCTGACATCCATACTTGACTACTGGAAAAACCATAGCTTTGACTAGACGGACCTTTGTTGGCAAAGTAATGTCTCTGCTTTTCAATATGCTGTCTAGGTTGGTCATAACTTTTCTTCCAAGAAGCAAGTGTCTTTTAATTTCATGGCTGCAGTCACCATCTGCAGTGATTTTGAAGCCCCCCAAAATAAAATCTGTCACGGTTTCCATTCTTTCCCCATCTATTTGCCATGAAGTGATTGGACCAGATGCCACAATCTTAGTTTTGTGAATGTTGAGCTTTAAGCCAACTCTCCTCTTAACTTTCATCAAGAGGCCCTTTACTTCTTCTTTGCTTTCTGCCATAGGGGTGGTATCATCTGTGTATGTGAGGTTATTGATATTTCTCCTGACAATCTTGATTCCAGCTTGTGCTTCATCGAGCCCCACATTTCGCATGATGTACTCTGCATATAAGTTAAATAAGCAGGATGACAATATACAGCCTTGATATACTCCTTTCTTGATTTGGAACCAGCCTGTTGTTCCATGTCCAGTTCTAACTGTTGCTTTCTGATCTGCATATAGATTTCTCAAGAGGCAGGTCGGGTGGTCTGGTATTCCCATCTCTTTACAAATTTTCCAGTTTGTTGTGATCCACACAGTCAAAGGCTTTGGCATAGTCATTAAAGCAAATGTTTTTCTGGAACTCTCTTGCCCTTTTGATGATCCAATGGATGTTGGCAATTTGATCTGTGGTTCCTCTGCCTTTTCTAAATCCAGCATGAACATTAGGAAGTTCATGGTTCACATACTGTTGAAGCCTGGCTTGGAGAATTTTGAGCATTACTTTACCAGCATGTAGGAGGACTGCAATTATGCATTAGTTTGAGCATTCTTTGGCATTGCCTTTCTTTGGGATTGGATAAAAACTGACCTTTTCCAGTCCTGTGGCCACTGCTGAGTTTTCTAAATTTGCTGACATATTGAGTGTAGCACTGTCACAGCATCATCTTTTAGGATTTGAAATAGCTCAACTGGAATTCCATCACCTCCACTAGCTTTGTTCGTATTGAGGCTTCCTAAGGTCCACTTGACTTCACATTCCAGGTTGTCTGGCTCTAGGTGAGTGATCACACCATTGTGATTATCTAGGTCATCAAGATCTTCTTTGTATAGTTCTCCTGTGTATTCTTGCCACCTCTTCTTAATATCTTCTGCTTCTGTCAGGTCCATACCATTTCTGTCCTTTATTGTCCCCATCTTTGTGTGAAATGTTCCCTTGGTATCTCCAATTTTCTTGAAGAGATCTCTAGTTTTTCCCATTCTATTATTTTCCTCTATTTCTTTGCATTGATCACTGAGGAAAACTTTCTTATCTCTCTTTGCTATTTTTTGGAATTCTGCATTCAATGGGTATAGCTTTTCTTTTCTCCTTGGCCTTTCACGTCTTTTCTTTTCATAGCTATTTGTAAGGCCTCCTCAGACAACCATTTTGCCTTTTTGCATTTATTTTTCTTCGGGATGGTCTTGATTACTGCTGCCCGTACAATGTCACGAACCTCAGTACATAGTTCTTCAGGCATTCTGTCTATCAGCTCTAATCCCTTGAATGTATTTCTCACTTCCACTATATAATCATAAGGGATTTGATTTAGGTCATACCTGAATGGTCTAGTGATTGTCCCTTCTTTCTTCAATTTAAGTCTGAATTTGGCAATAAGGAGTTCATGATCTGAGCTACAGTCAGCTCCTGGTTATTTTTGCTGACGGTATACAGTTCTCCATCTTTGGCTGCAAATAATATAATCAATCTGATTTCAGTGTTGATGTTCATGTGTAGAGTCTTCTCTTGTGTTGTTGGAAAAGGGTGTTTGCTATGACCATATGTGTACCTTAAAAATGAGCAATGATTTTCTGCAAATGCTTCAGCACTCCAGATAAGCAGGTCATAAATGTAGCTTCCTCTTGGGAAAATTGAGGCACTTTTTTAAATAAATAAAACATGTAAATAAAATAACAAAAAATATATTTCCCTGCAAATTTACCATATCTTAACACATAAAAATTTCATAAATATGAATATAGGCAAAATCAACAATATCTTTAAAAATAAATTTGGATTTTCATCCATATAATTATAATCAGCCACACTATCACAGTATAAGAGAGAAAAGCCAAAAAAAAGTCAATTTAGCTTGAGTAAGTTCAAAGAGTAAGTGAGGAAATTCATTTGAGAATAAAATAATAGAATATCAAAAACATCTGATTTTAGCCTTGGAGGGTAGAAAAGAAAAGGAAAGAATATTGCTCTAATATGGATTTCTCTGATCGAACTGGCCACAAGCTATACCCCTAAACATGTGAGTAATGAAACTGTTTACAATCTTTATTTCAATGCTTAAGAAAGCTGGCCCAATGCACTGGTTTCAATATAAGCACAGACACTGTCAGGCTATTCTTCTGTAACACTTAACTTTGGTTAAAGTAAACTGAAGTCTGCTCCTTATGTCATTATCATTTTGGGATATTAAAGTGAAAGTGAAGCCACTTAGTCGTGTCCGACTCTTTGCGACCCCATGGACTGTAGCCTACCAGTCTCCTCCGTCTATGGGATTTTCCAGGCAACAATACTGGAGTGAGTTGCAATTCCCTTCTCCAGGAGATATCCCCGACCCAGGGATTGAACCCGGGTCTCCCGCACTGTAGGCAGACGCTTTACCATCTGAGCCACCTGGGATATTAAAAGCCAACCCAAAACAAGAAGACTAAGAGAACCATTAGCTATCATATCAACAGTCCTGAAGTCTGGTCTTAATACATGTAGTAATAGACAGACTGTTTTTACACTTTTGTCCATGAATAATAAATAAAATATTATTTATGTAAAGAAAGGTTAGTCATTAACTGTATATATAACATTAATTTCACATTCTTCTCATGAATAAAATTCCAAATAAACAGAATGAAATATCCTTTGAAATGGAGTATAGTTAAATGCACCTGGTAACTTTGAACAGGTATTTATATTAATCCAAATATTAAAAATTGTATTAAGCCCAATACAAAATATATTCCCCACATCTGCCTATCTTTCATTAGGAAGTACAGAATATACATCTGTCCTGACAAACATTCTAAAGTACCGATCCAGGTAAACAGCGTCAATGCATTCATAAACCTGACAGAGTCCCAGTTCCAAATGGTTTTATACTACAAAAAGCATAAAAGGTTTTGGTAGATTTTGTTTTTATGTTTACATACATTAAAAAGATGGTCTTTAAAAATAATTATTTTGTGAGCCAATAGAAGAAAAAATGTATCTCTAAATATTGATGTTACATGTTTTAACCAACAATGCTCTATTATTACATTGATCTTACTAAAAAATAACTAATCTAAAACATGATGAAAATGAAATTAAAATACATAGGACACTGAGAAAATCTAGTCTCTCCTTCTGCTGAAATTCAGCCTCTGTTACGTACCTGTTTTCAGACAGAGAAAGTAAACTCACAATATTACAAAGACCCTACTGAGAATATCTTCTTGTATAAATTTAAATTTGGAGAATGTCTGCAGAAATTTCCTGGATGGCTTCAATAATGATAAAAGTTCCTCTACCTACATTGAGAGAGAGAGAAAGAAAATACAATATATGAGAAACCTAATCAAATCTAACCAGGCCAGGTATAAGCATAAAAGTGGATTTTAACTACACTAAAAATGAGAACAAAAGTTATGATTTTATCAAGTCATCCATCAAAACTGAGTAGACACATCAAGAGACCAAGGAACCAGAGACTTCATCAAGCTATAGGAAGCATAGTCTGAGAAGTTTCTGGCAATTAATAGTAAGAATCTGGATTGGCTACTTGAATGTTTGGGGAATTTTGTCAGTAGGCAGTAGGAAAATAACCAAGCAGGCAGCCTGCCCATGTAATCAGCAATGTCCACTGGAGGGCAGCCAGTGGATATTCTGGCAGGAAAAAGGTGTTAGGAAAATCTCTTGACTGGTAATCAATACAAGTACTAAAAGGCAAAGCTCAACATGATGGAGGCTTGGCTTAAGGTAGTACTTTGTGGCCAGTTAAAGGGACTCAATACTAATATGTCTGCTCAAAGATGGGGAAATAACAAGGATCTAGTGAATTACCTAGAGTTAGAAGAAAAAGCCTTTGCCAAGTATATAGCCAAGAGCCAGTTATTAGAAATAAGAGCAGAACTGGCATCAAAGGTGAACCTGAAGTTGATCAATAGAATTATCAACTGAGACAGTTAAGAAACCCTCCAGTAGAGAGGAGATTATTCCAGAGGGGGATATTGATTTCAGCCTGAGTTTTAAAATTAAGCCACCCTAAAAAAGGGACCTTGATAGATAAATGATCAAGAAACCAGGCCATTTATTACCATTATCTGCATAATTAAGACAAAGTATGATGATTCTTAGAATATGAGTGCAATGTAAGCCAGAGTGCACTGAAAACAATGGTATCATTAAGTATATTGCACGCAATAGTACTTTCCTATTGAATTCCCTACTGAAAAGCTTTCCTGCTGCATAGTAAGAAAAATTTCCATTATTCAGCACCTGCAAGTCTGTTTCAGTCCAGGTTCTTTTTTTTTAAGGCAACAGAAGCTGACTCCAAGTAACTTCAGCCGAATGTAAATTTATTGGAAGGATAGCTGCAGCTTACAGAATCAATAGGAAGGCTTAGGAACCAGGCTCAGAAGATGAGTAGAAAACAAAGCGATCTGAGTAATGGAGACACAACCAACATCATGCTACAGAAACTGCCAGGATACGATATTGATTTGGCATCATTTTCTCAGACTTAGAAGCTGTCAGCATGTCATCGCAGGCATGACTAAATTCTCAACCACCCTTCCATCACCACACCATCTCCTTCTATTCAAATTCCTGAGGTGGGGTAAATGATTGGCTAAACCTAAAGCAGGCTTAGGCTCCAGCTTCCAGAAGGTGGTTTTCCTCCAACCCACTCTCAGCCTCAGACATCCACAAGTTTAATCTTGGTCACTACAGATTACTTTGATGTTTTCTGGAATTTCATACAAATGAAATCATACACCCTCTTCTCCACTGCTCCTTTGCACAGTAGAATATCTTAAAATTTTCCATGTTGCTACATGTGTGGGTAATTTGTTCTCTTTCATTGCTGAATAGAATTCCATAAAGACCAAAATGTGATTATTCATTTACCTACTGATGGGTTTTGGCATTGTTTCCAGATTTTTGCTAATGAAAAAACAAAGCTGCTATAAACATTCATAAGGAAATACTGGTGTGGACATATGTTTTAATTCCTCTTGGGTCAACAACTCAGAGTGCAATTGCTATGACTTCGTGAGAAAACGACCTAGCTATTTTTTCAAAGTGGTTGTGCTCTTTGCATCCCCACTGGTGATGTATGACGGCTCCAGTTGTTCCACATACTAACAACTTGGCCTATTCTATCTCTTTAATTACCCAGCCATTCCAGTGAGTATGTAGTAGTACTTTTTGGTGGTTTTCACTTGCATTTATCTGATGACTAATTATTCTGGTGGTCTTTTCTTCTGTTTCTTGGTCCATTTGTAGATCTTCTCTTGAATAGTGTCCCTTCAATCTGCCTGTGCCAGATTGCATTTTCCATAAATAGCCATGACAGTATCTTCTATCTCACATGTTTTTCTTACATTGTGATTGTAACACACGGACCAGCAAGAGATATGGTCTATGTCCCTCTTCTTTGAATTTGGTTAATCATGTAATTTCTCAGGCTGGGCCACTTAAGTTCTTAGAAGATGATACAATTTCCATCTAGTTCTCTTGGTATGCGTGCTCTTGAATTCAGTCACCAAGCAGTGAGGAAACACAAAGAATCCTATGAAGAAGCCCCATGTAGGTGTTCTGACCAAGCGCCCCTTCGAAGGTTCCAAACAAAAGCCACCATTAAACACCGGACTTGTGAAAAACAAACTTTAGATGATTCCAGCCTCCAGCTGTGGATTCACCTTGCAGGTGAGGTCTCTGACATAGAACATAGACATGCTGACCTCAATGGGCCCTTTCCAAATCTCCAAGCCTCAGAATCCACGAACATAAGAAACGAATGGTCACTCTGCATCATGAAGTTTAGGATGGTTTTCTACGCAGTAATACATAAGCAAAACACAGGCTTTGAGATACAACCATGTATTTAAAGAGTCTATGAAAAGAAACATGATTTAGATTGATTTTTTCCTACTTCTAAAAGTCATTTGTTTTTTCTTAGTATATGGGTACAAATAAGTGTTTGAAAATGTGAAATTCTCTCTAAAGTTGAACCATGTTAATATATATATATATATATATATATATATATATACATATACACATATACATCATTTTCATATAGAACTCTCACTTTGTTACCTGGCCATTATTCTGTCATTATCAATTTTTCATCAACTTTCAGAAAGCTGATAAAGTTCAAGTAGATGCCTACTATGAGGTGATGAAACATAAACATTACCAGTATTTATCAATTTCTCATAAACCTTTTCACAGCTCCGATTTTCCTATAGTCAGATTTATAGCAGCGGAAGGACAAAACAAGAAAACCAAACTACACAAACAACAACATGCAGAATTTTATTTTTATTAACTCTTCTAGCCAGGCCAGCATACAAACAAAATTACCCCAGTATTTCAGGGTTACATATGTGCTTGTGTTAAAATTATTCAGGACAAAAGATAAAGAAGATACATATTTTGATATACTTCAGTCCAGTTCAGTTCAGTCACTCAGTCGTGAATCGCAGCACGCCAGGCCTCCCTGTCCATCACCAACTCCCGGAGTTCACTCAGACTCAGGTTCATCCAGTAAGTGATGCCATCCAGCCATCTCATCCTCTGTCATCCCCTTCTCCTCCTGCCCCCAATCCCTCCCAGCATCAGAGTCTTTTCCAGTGAGTCAACTCTTCACATGAGGTGGCCAAAGTACTGGAGTTTCAGCTTTAGCATCATTCCTTCCAAAGAACACCCAGGGCTGATCTCCTTCAGAATGGACTGGTTGGATCTCCTTGCAGTCCAAGGGACTCTGAGGAGTCTTCTCCAACACCACAGTTCATAAGCATCAATTCTTCGGCGCTCAGCCTTCTTTACAGTCCAACTCTCACATCCATACATGACCACAGGAAAAACCATGGCCTTGACTAGAGGAGTCAGTAACTCAGACCAATGTAGAGGCTCAAGTCAGACAATCAGAGCAGAGAGCAATTTCAAGTCAGCCAATCAGTACAAGGCAAGGCCAGGACTCAGCCAAGCAGGGAAAACTACCAGATAGGACTTAGCCACTCAGCACAAAGTACAGGATAGGAGTCAGAAAATCAGAGCAATGCACAGGCTAAGGATCAGCCAATCAGAGCAATATACAAGTTAACAGTCAGGTAATAAGGGCAAACTAGAGCCTACAGTCAGCCAATCAGAACAAGGTACTGGCTAGGAGCCAGCCAATCAGAGCAATGTACACGCCAGTAGCCAGCCAATGAAGGAAAAAGACAGGCTAGAGTTCAGCCAATCAGATAAATATTCAGGTTAGGACTCAGCCAATCATGGCAAAGTACAGGCTCCGGCTAGGCCAATCAGAGCCAAAGACAGGTTAGGAGTCAGCCAATCAAAGCAAAGTGTTGGTTACACTTCAGCCAATCAGAACAATGTAGTGGCTAGGAGTCAGCCAATCAAAGCAAAGTACAGGCTAGAGTTTAGCCAATCAGAGAAATGTACAGGCTAGCACTCAGCCAATCAGGGCAAAGTACAGGCTCCGACTCAGCCAATAAGAGTAAAGAACAGCTTAGGAGTCAGCCAGTCAGGACAAAAGACTGGCTAGAGTTCAGCTAGTTAGAGAAATGTTCAGGTTAGGACTCAGCCAGTCATGGCAAAGTACAGGTTTGAACTCAGCCAATCAGAGCCAAGGACAAGTTAGGAGTCAGCCAATCAGAGATATGTATAGGCTAGAGTTCAGCTAATCAGTATAAGGAACTGGCTAGGAGACAGCCAATCACAGCAAAGTACAGGCTAGAGTTTAGCCAATCAGAGAAATGTACAGGCTAGCACTCAGCCAATCAGGGCAAAGCACAGGCTCCGACTCAGCCAATAAGAGTAAAGAACAGTTAGGAGTCAACCAGTTAGGGCAAAAGACTGGCTAGACTTCAGCCAATTAGAGAAATGTTCAGGTTAGGACTCAGCCAGTCATGGAAAAGTACAGATTTGAACTCAGCCAATCAGAGCTAAGGACACGTTAGGAGTCAGCCAATCAGAGAAATGTATAGGCTAGAGTTCAGCCAGTCAGTATAAGGAACTGGCTAGGAGACAGCCAATCAGAGCAAACTACCTCATGGGAGTTAGCCAATCAGAGAAAAATACAGGATAGGACTCAGCCACTAAGGGCAAAGTAAAGGCTTGAACTCAGCCAATCAGAGAAAGGAACAGGCTAGGAGTCAGCCAATCAAAGCAAAGTACAGGTTAGAGTTTAGCCAATCAGAGAAATAAACACAGGATGACTCAGCCAATTAGGGCAAAGCACAGACTTGGACTCAGCCAATAAGAGAAAAAAACAGGTTAGGAGTCAGTCAATCAGAACAAAGTATAGCCTAGAGTTTAGCCAATCAGAACAAGGTATTGGTTAGAAGTCAGCCAATCAGAGCAACGTACAGGCCAGTAGTCAGACAATCAGAGCAAACTATCTGATGGGAGTTAGCCAATCAGAAAAAAATACAAGATAGGAGTCAGCCAATCAGGGCAAAATGTATGCTAGAGTTCAGCCAATCAGAGAAATGTACAGGCTAGGACTCGCACAGAGTCGGACACGACGGAAGCGACTTAGCAGCAGCAGTAACGGGACTCAGCTGATCAGCGCAAAGTAAAGACTTGGACTCAGCCAATCAGAGCAAAGAATAGGATAGAGTTCAGCCAATCAGTCATCTGGTGCTGCTATGTCGCTTCAGCCGTGTCCGACTCTATGTGACCGCACAGACGGCAGCCTACCAGGCTCCCTCGTCCCTGGGATTCTCCAGGCAAGAACACTGGAGTGGGTTGCCATTTCCTTCTCCAATGCATGAAAGTGAAAAGTGAAAGGGAAGTCGCTCAGTCGTGTCCGACTCTTAGCGACCTCATGGACTGCAGCCTACTAGGCTCCTCTGTCCATGGGATTTTCCAGGCAAGAGTACTGGAGTGGGGTGCCATTACCTTCTCCGAGTAGTCATCTAGTCAGACCATAATACAGTAAGATAGCAAATAAGATCAGTGAAAAGACTAGGCTTAGCCAATACCATCAGCATGCAAGCTTTGAGTCAGCCAATCAGTGCAAAGTACAGGCCAGAAGTCATCCAATCAGGGCAAACTACTGGAAAGGAGTTAGCCAGTCAGAGCAAAATACAGGCTAGGAGTCAGCCAATTAGGACAAATTACAGGCTTGAGGTCAGCCAAACGGTTAAATGTACATGCTCAGATTCCACCAATGAGGGTAAAGATCAGGCTCAGAGTCAGCCAATCAGGGCCAAGACCTGGCTAGGAGTCAGTCAATCAGAACAAAGTACTGGACAGAAGTCAGCCAATCAGGGTAGGCTAGTTTTCACCAATCAGAACAAGGTGTAGGCTAAGAGTCAGCCAATCAGAGCAAAGAACACTTGGAGTTACCCAGTTTGAGCAACATACAGGCCAGGAGTCAGGCAATCTCACTGGGGGCTCAGATTCAGCCAATTATAGCAGTGAACAGACTCTGTAGTATCCAATCAGACCATAGGACTAGGACTCTGATAATCAGAGCAATACAGGGCAGGAGTCAGCCAATCAGAGAAAGTAGGGGATAGGGGGCAGCCAATCAGGGCAATGTACAGGCTCGAGTCAGCCAATCTGAGTAAGGCACAGTCTAGGAGTAAGCAAATCAGAACAATGCACCATCCAGAGTCAGACAATCAGAGCAGTGTGCAATTTCAAGTCAGCCAATCAGTGCAGGGAAATGCTAAGAGTCTTTAATAGAGCAATATACATGATAGGATTTAGCCACTCTGAGCAATGCACAGGTTAGGAGTCAGCCAATCAGAGTAATATACAAGTTAGGAGTCAGTTGATAAGGGCAAATTACAGGCTACTGTCAGCCAATCAGAGTAAAGTACTGGCTAGTAGTCAGCCAGTCAGCTCAGAGTACAAGTTAGAGTCCGCAATCAGAGTAATTTATAGTCTTTGAGTCAGGAAATCAGGGCAAAGGACAAGCTACAATCAGCCAATCAACAAGAGGTGCAGCCTAAAAGTCAGCCAATCAGAACAAAGTAGTGGCCAGGATTCAGGCAATCACAGCAAAGTATGAGCTAGTATTCAGCCAGTCATACATATGGATGGTCTAAGTAGTCAGTCAGAACAAAGTACTGGCCAGGACTCAGCCAATCAGAGCAAAGTATGGGCTAGGATTCCACCAATCAGGACAAAGTAAAGGCCTGAGGTCAGGCAATCAGAGCAAGGTTCAGGCTAGGAGTCAGCCAATCAGAGCAAAGTGTCAGAGCGATGTACAGGCTTGAGGTAAGCCAAATGAGTCAGGTTAGAAGTCAGCCAATCAGAGCAATGTACAGACCAGGAGTCTGCCAATCAGAGAAAACTGAGGTAGAAATCAGCCAGTTAGAGCAAAGTACCTGATATATGACAACAAATCAGATCAATGTAAAGGCTAGACTTAGCCAATAACATCAGCATGCAAGCTTTCCATGCCCTCCTCCAGGGGATCTTCCTAACCCAGGTCTCCTGCATTGCAGGCAAATTCTTTACCATCTGGGCCACCAGGGAAGCCCAAGAATACTGGAGTGGATAGCCTATCCCTTCTCCAGGGGATCTTCCTGACCCAGGAATCGAACCAGGGTCTCCTGCATTGCAGGCGGATTCTTTACCAGCTGAGCTATCAGGAAAGGTTAGGTACACCCCTGCAAATTACTTGTCCTGTGTTAAAATTACACTTTCCTCTTTCTGTCTTGGAAGGAAAAACTGTAGTCCTTAAACAGGCATTTAAGGATCTCAGTTTCATCATTTTAGCCTTATCTCCTTAACATCTCCAGCCCTATCTATTCACTGTCTCCAAAACACATCACGGTCTTTTCTACGCCTGCGCAAATACTCATATCGTTCTTCCACTTCATGTGCATCACTTTTTGTTCATTGCAGTCTAGCCCTTTATCAACATTCAGTTGAATGACTGTCTGTTTCCTAACTCAGGATTTTTCTCATCACCAAATCATATGCTAATCTGACTTGTTCAAAGTCCAGTAATTGATATTTGTTCTTAACTATGAATTATACTACTTTTACTGTTTACTTCTTACTTTGATATCTAGATTATAAATTCTTTTTAAGAGCAAAGATTTGAAATACGCCAAAATCCATATAAGCATTTTATATTGATTTACACTGCTTCCCTTGTGGCTCAGACTGTAAAGAATCCACCTGCAATGGGGGAGACCTGTGTTTGATCCCTGGGGTGGAAAGATTCCCTGCAGATGGGCATGGCAACCCACTCCACTATCCCTGCCTGGAGAATCCCACGAACAGAGGAGCCTGGTGGGCTAAAGTCCATGGGGTCGCAAAGAGTTGGACAGGACTGAGTGACTAAGCACAGCACAGCACAGCACTGACTTACTCATTAAAGAGGTTTACATTATATCTTTCATTGACTAATTAGTTTAGCTCTTGACACTCCGTATCTTCAGAAATATTTTTCCATACAATAAAGCATATGTAATAAAATATACTATGTTTTTCTTTCATACTTATGATCAAACTTGGAACATAATTTAAAAGGCTGAACCAGAAGAGTTTATTCATATTGCAAATTCATATTGCTATTCATATTGCAAATAGATGGCTTTATACTAAAATTAAACAAAAATATTTAAGGCATTTTCATGGCTTAAAAACTCATAATAACAGTTAAAATTTGAGAGATTCTATATATCATAAGCATTTTACATCCCTATTTGTGTTTAATCTTCCTAACACATGCTTATTTATATCGCTTTTGAATACGATGAGACAATCTTAGGCACTAGCTAAGTGATATAGGAGGGAATTAAATGAAGGCTGTCTTATTCACACACAACCACATGCAAACCTTCAGGGTAAGCACTCACTAAAGTGATGTCACTAAAGTATGTGACATCTAAATCTCTGATTTTACAGATGTAGAAACTGACTCAGGTTAAACGTCTTGCCATGATCATACAAATACTAAGTGCACAACAAAGATGAGACTAGGAAGCTCCTGGCTCGCTGCATGCTTCGTTTCAGTAGGCAGATGTCAGTCTTTGAGTTAATGCCTGGAGGCTAGTTTTATTTGCAATCAGTTCCGCTCAGTTCAGTTGCTCAGTCATGTCTGACTCTTTGTGACCCCATGGACTGCAACACACCAGGTTTCCCTATCCATCACCAACTCCTCGAGATTTCTCAAACTCATGTCCATCGAGTTGGTGATGCCATCCAGCCATCTCATCCTCTGTCGTCCCCTTCTCTTCTCGCCTTCAATCTTTGCCAGCATCAGGGTCTTTTCAAATGAGTCAGCTCTTCACATCAGGTGGCCAAAGTATTGGAGTTTCAACATCAGTCCTTCCAATGAACATTCAGGAATGATTTCCTTTAGGATGGATTGGTTGGATCTCCTGAAGTCCAGGGGACACTCAAGAGTCTTCTCCAACACCACAGTTCAAAAGCATCAATTCTTCGGCTTTGATATACTTAGGTTGGTCCTAAGAAATAAAAAAAAAAAAAAAAGAAACATTTTAAAGAGAGACCTAATCTAGGGACCAGAAATCTCCCCAAGTGACCCTTTAGCTCAAGGATGCCACACAATAAAGCATTCTATAAGAGGGAAAAAAAAATAAAATATCTTGATAACTGTAGATTAATGGATATGAGTTCAGCTAGTCAGCATCTCTAAACTTATCATCATGTATCTGAATAGTCTTGTATTTTTCTGCTAAAGTTTTATGAACGAAATTCAGACAACATACAGTGGATAACTTCTGAGTATCTGCATAGGATAAAGTGCTGGAAATAACAAGTTAAGACAAACTTTCATCCTTAAAAATTTCAAAATATGGAAATGATACATTATTCTTTCCAATTTTATTTGCAATCGCTAAGAGGTTTAGCACAATTTTCAGAATAAAAATAATTTTGTGAAGTCAGTTCATGTGATACACAATGAAATTATAAATTTATGATTATAATTATAAAATTATTATCCACATGAAATTATGAAATTATAAATTACAAATTGATTAACTAATGTATTTGCAGTTACTTGGTTAAATACAGAATGCATTGTCCATTTTAGAACTTTATATATAAATTATTATTTAGTAGGATAGTCTACTTATGGATTTACAAATCCTTCCTCTTTTTCATGAACTCAGCAACTACAGTTTTATCTTTAATGAGATGATAAAATCTTTTCTCAATTGAAATTGGTCAATAAAAAACACTGATAATACATTAAAAAGATATATAATGTACAAAGTAAGGCTGGAATTTGAGTTAATATGAAATATTTGAAATATGAAGATAGTTATAGCTCTGAGTTAAAAAACAGAATATATCATTACATATCAGAGTATATGTATAATTAGTACTATTATAATAGCTTATAATGAGAACACTATGCGTCCATTTCACTTTTTTATTAATGGAAGTGGAATACTTGTCAAGTTCATCTATTTTTTTGCAGAATTTAATCTCAGCTTCCCCAAAAGGCAAACTAAATGTTTAAAGCAGCAGAAAAATATACACAATAATTCTGGTTAGTGTTCTATTAATAATTTTCAATAAAACACTAATTTTGTCATCAAAGGAAAGAGCAGAACACTTGATATACATGCTTACTCTTGTTTTATGGCCTAATGTATTTTTAAAAATATTATTATATATTAAGGGTATACCATAAACTTTTTAGTATGCAGGCCTTCTCATTATTTTAATTGGATCAAGATGGAGCTTTATGAATATCACAATTTCATGCCACTATGATATTTTTGGATTTGTTTTTACACCTATTAGAAAAAGAAATGTGTTGACAAATGATAATATTTTATAATCCAATTCTGAAGAAAAGAAGAAAGTTCTTAGCACTGTGTTTGTTCCCAGCCACATAGTACGTGGCTTCTCCTCTGAATCCTTCAGGTTTTACTCTGAGTTGAACAAATGGCAAACTGGAAAAGGGTTATTCCAATCTTTTCATTATCATGCTTGTGGCAATAGATGCACTCTAAGTTAAATAATCTTTATAAACAGCCTTTTAAGCTTTATTATTTGTGCCCCATTTAATTGTTTCTCAGCACCTAAATAAGACTAATAAGTCCAGGAATGAGAAATTTTGGAACTAGTGATGGATCACATAACTTCGGTGAATCAGGGCTTAGGGAACCCAGAAAAAAATTGTCAATTTCTCACATACTGGCAAAATTTGTAAAATTTTGTAAATGAAAACCAATACTCTGAAATTTATATACCAAAGGCTTCTCCTGCCTGGGCTATGAAATGTTCCTTCAGGTACCTTTTTTCATTTAAAAACTTAAATATATAAAACATCCAGGCAGGATTTTCTATTCCTCAAATTTTGAGGGTACTTATTAACTCTATGCCAAAAAATGTTCAAACTATTGCACAATTGCACTCATCTCACACACTAGTAAAGTAATGCTCAAAATTCTCTAAGCCAGGCTTCAGCTGTACATGAACCGTGAACTTCCAGATGTTCAAACTGGATTTAGAAAAGGCAGAGGAACCAGAGATCAAATTGCCAACATCTGCTGGATCATTGAAAAAGCAAGAGAGTTCCAGAAAAACATCTACATCTGCTTTACTGACTATGCCAAA
The DNA here is from genome assembly GCF_029378745.1 of Bos indicus. Classification (NCBI taxonomy): domain Eukaryota; kingdom Metazoa; phylum Chordata; class Mammalia; order Artiodactyla; family Bovidae; genus Bos; species Bos indicus. Next base: position 125,373,894 of record NC_091789.1, on the reverse strand, counting down.
GACTTTGTGTGGATCACAACAAACTGTGGAAAATTCTTCAAGAGGTGGGAATACGTGCCTCTTGAGAAATGTGTATACAGGTCAAGAAGCAAAGGTTAGAACTGGACATGGAACAATAGACTGGTTCCAAATAGGGAAAGGAGTAAGTCAAGGTTGTATATTGTCACCCTGCTTATTTAACTTATATGCAGAGTACATCATGCGAAACTCAGGGCTGGATGAAGCACAAGCTGGAATCCAGTTTGCCGGGAGAAATATCAGTAACCTTACATATACAAGTGACATCACCCTTATGGCAGAAAGCAAAAAAGAACTAAAGGGCCTCTTGATGAAAGTGAAAGAGGAGAGTGAAAAAGTTGGCTTAAAACTCAACATTCAGAAAACTAAGATTGTGGCATCCAGTCCCATCACTTCATGGCAAACAGATGGGGAAAGAATGGAAACCATGACAGACATTATTTTGGGGGGCTCCAAAATCACTGCAGATGGTGACTGCAGCCATGAAACTAAAAGACACTTGCTCCTTGGAAGAAAAGCTATGACCAACCTAGACAGCATATTAAAAAGCAGAGACATTACTTTGCCAACAAAGATCATTCTAGTTCAAGCTATGGTTTTTCCAATAGTCATGTACGGATGTGAGAGGTGGACCATAAAGAAAGCTGAACGCCAAAGAATTGATGCTTTTGAACTGTGGTGTTGGAGAAGACTCTCGAGAGTCCCTTGAACTGCAAGCAGATCAAACCAGTTCATCCTAAAGGAAATCAGTCCTGAATATTCATTGGAAGTACTGATGCTGAAGCTAAAGCTCCCAATACTTTGGCCACCTGACGTAAAGAACTGACTCATTAGAATAGACCCTGATGCTAGGAAAGAGTGAAGGCAGGAGGAGAAAGGGACACAGAGGATGAGATGGTTGGATGGCATCACTGACTTGATGGACATGAGTTTGAGTAAGCTCCAGGAGTTGGTGATGGACAGGGAAGCCTAGCGTGCTATAGTCTATGGGGTCACAAAGAGTGGGACATGACTGAGCGACTGAAGTGACTTGATTAACTCTATGGTAAGGTCCAGGTTGCTTGAACCAAAACAGAAATTTGTCTTATTTCTAAAATATCTGTTTATTATCACAAAGCGTAGGTCCATTGCCTTAACAGGCAAGCATACCATTTGAATACATATTCAAAATTCATTATCGAAACGCAATATTGATGGGTCTCTGGTCAATATTTTTTATTTTACCACACTGTGAAAACAACTTATAAAATTTGTGCTGTCATCATTAATTTTAAATTTGTCTAATAAACCCTAAGCAACACATGCATATGGGCTTCCCAGGTGGGGTGAGTGATAAAGAACCTGTCTGCCAATGAAGGAAACGTAAGAGATGTCAGTTTGATCCCTGGGTTGAGAAGATCCCCTCAGGGAGGGCATGGCAACCCACTCCAGTGTTCTTGTCTGGAGAGTCCCATGGACAGAAGAGCCTGGAGGGCTGTAGTTCATGGGGTCACAAAGAGTTGAACATGACCAAAGCAACTTAGCATGCATGCAGGCAACACATACATATATTTTATAAAAATGAAAACTTTATATATGAAAAAATTTCTCTTGATCTCATCAAAATTACACTCCTCTTCCCAAAATATCTACTGCTATCATTTTAGTATTTGTACATTTATATCTCTTTCTGGGGATTTAAATACACATATTAAAATAGCTATTAGACAAATAGTTTCTTTTACATTTTACAGGCAAATTAAATAATATGGCTTATGTCAACCAATTGTTCCCACTCAATTTGTACTGAAGCTATTCATTCTGCATATGAAATATATCTCATTTATGTACAGGGATACAGTGATCAAATATATGTAAATGCAAGTCTTTAGTAACATCTATGCTAGTCATCATTTAAGTAGTTGTTTTAAGTTTTTAGAAAAATATTGTTAGGGAGACTGCTGTATATGTCTCGTGGTGCATTTGTACAATGATTGCTTTAAGATAATATTATGTGCCAAGTACTGTGTTATGTGAGAAAGGTGTTATTATCTTTACACTGCACTGAAGGTAAAAATTGCCTTGTCTAAGTTCACAGAGTAAGTGCTAGATCTGGGCGTTCCACACATACTATCTAGTGTCAGGACCAGTATTCTTAATAACCGCTCTCTCATTGGAAAAGACTCTGATGCTGGGAGGGATTGGGGGCAGGAGGAGAAGGAGACGACTGAGGATGAGATGGCTGGATGGCATCACTGACTCGATGGACGTGAGTCTCAGTGAACTCCGGGAGTTGGCGATAGACAGGGAGGCCTGGCGTGCTGCGATTCATGGGGTTGCAAAGAGTCGGACCCGACTGAGCAACTGATCTGATCTGATTCCTTACTTTTAAACAAAATAACTACTGGATCACAGATAATTCACATTTAAATTTCAATATATGCTGTCCATTTGCCTCCACAAAGGCAGAAGCAATTTATATCTACACTAAGAGGGACATTTTTATTGCTATTTCCCTGACATATCTTTCCAAGGGCAGGAACTGGTTTTAAGTAAAACAGTAACAAAGAACTCAATATATTGATAGACTTTTAGTTACTGATGGTGAGTAGAACTTGTGTCTTAATGCTAGTGTGAGAGAAGGTTGATGGGTATTGCCTTCGGAGGAACAGAGAGTAATGTTCTATGAAGTGAACAGGAATGTGTTCATTCTTACTCACCATACAGCTCTATAACTATGCTTTTATTACTTTATAACAGTTTGAATAAACTACTGAGTTCTAATTTGCCCTGCTTCTGGTATAGAAAATAGAGGGATAAGCAGTCTCTCACAGACTAAAAAGATGATTCTGTTGTCATCAATGTGTATATTTTGTTGTAATACATATGTAAGTGACTGTAACAAAACTGGATCCACTCCCTAATTACTGTCCAAAATAATGGTTTCTGATTAACTAACCCTAAATCAAAACCACCATTCCAGTTCGATGCCCTCCATCATTTCATTAACTTATAAAAAACCAGTGTATATTTAAAAAAAAAAGCAATTCACTTACCTAGTACTATATACTGCCCCATGGTTAAAATATATATCTTTCTTTTTTGAATGGTTGAGTTTGGAATTTTGTTATTTGGAAATAAATCATTTGCACTTCTGCTATATATGAAATTTCAGTTAAAAATCTAAGTTAAAATTTAACCTATCAATTTAAGATAAAAATTTAACCTAACAGTAATGATAGTTTTCTCCTCTCTATTTTTTTAAATCACTCTGCATAACAGAGATTATATTTTCTTGAATAATAACTAATATAAAATTATATAATCCCAGGGCTTAATTTGAATGGTTCATTTTGATTGATTCACTTTTTAAGTTTTTTTGTTGTTGTTGTTGCTTTTTTTCTGAGTTTCTCTTCTTATAAGTTAAATTTTTAAGCTACACATTTTTTTAATTAAATTATTTTTTATTGAAGGATAATTGCTTTACAGAATTTTGCTGTTTTCTGTCAAGCTCTAAGCTATACTTTTACACAGAGGTTTTCACTTTTAACCTTTTTGTCAAATGTATGGGCATAGTTTTTCATGGTATTCTTAATATTTGAAATGTCTATTATATCTCAGGCTATTCTTCCCTGGGTTGAGCCATTAGTCCAGCTCTTTTATATGTCTTCTATTTCTTTGCTGATATTTTCTTTGTTTCATTTGTTTTAAAAAGCACTGCTCATTGAAGCATTTTTCTGATAACTGTTTTAAAATCCCTGTGAGATACTTTCTACATCTGAGTCATCTTGGCACCAGCATCCCTTGATTATCTTTCCTCATTCAGGTGGGAAGTTTACTGGTTCTTGGTGTGACTGCTGTTGCTGCTGCTAAGTCGCTTCAGTCATGTCCGACTTTGTGCAGCCCCATAGACTGTAGCCCACCAGGCTCCCCTGTCCCTGGGATTCTCCAGACAAGAACACTGGAGTGGGTTGCCATTTCCTTCTCCAATGCATGAAAGTGAAAAGTGAAAGTGAAGTCGCTCAGTCGTGTCCGACTCTTAGCGACCTCATGGACTGCAGCCTACTAGGCTCCTCTGTCCATGGGATTTTCCAGGCAAGAGTACTGGAGTGGGGTGCCATTGCCTTCTCCATCTTGGTGTGACTAGCAATTAGCAATTGTATCCTGGATATTGTGACTATTATGTTAGGAGATTCTGGGTCCTATTTTAGCTGGCAGTCACCCTGTGTAGGTTTAGCATGTAGGTCCTGACCTACTTTTGAAGGTTTGGATCCAATGACAAATTAATTTTTAGGGCCTTTGCAGTGCTATTCTACTTTCATGAAGCATATCACCAAGTAATCAATCTGAAAACCTAGGTGTTATTCCACACTGCAGTTCAGTTCCTGATCCCTTAGGTGTGATAATTCAGGTCAGTTTCACATGTGGGTTGTTCAAAGATCTGCCCAGGGCTTCCAATGCAAGTTCAAAGGATCTCTGTCTCCTGCTTCTTCCTCTCTTCAAGATTCTGCAACTGTCTAGTTAAGAAGGTGAGGGGCTCCTCCTACCACCACCAGGAGAACAGTGTGAAATCCAGACTCCTCACTCAGTCTCCAGTGGCCCCACATGGGGAGGTAGACAGGGTGCGGGACAGCATCCATGGTGTTTGGTTAGGGTTAGGCAATTATTTGACAAAAAATTTCTATCATCCTAGACTGACCCTCTCCTCATCTTTTGCCTAAGAAATCAGGCTTTTTCTTTGGGCTTTTCTGGGTATGTGGCTATTTCGTGTTGCACATTATATAGTAATCCAATGCCCAGTCAGGATATATAGATTTAAAAAAAAGAAGAAGAAAAGATGAGAAAAACTAAGGTAAGAAAATACAGAGAACTTGCCGTTATGTCAATGCTCAAGATCAGAGATTTCCTACCCAGTATGCTCTCTTTCCTCTTATGACTGTCTCTTAGTCCGGGGTCCTGAGTTGTACTCATCAGGGAGGAGAAGGGAGAAACCAGTCTGTTCCATTCTATCTGTAACCAACAGCCCAGTGTGTAACCTTTTGAGTCATGTATTTGCACTTAGCATAATGTTTCTGAGCTTCATTCATGTTGTTATATGTATCTCAGAACTGTTGTTACGAAGAGATTTATCCTACAGTTCTAGCTTCAGGTTCAGAAATTAATAATTTAAACCTCTGTAGCATAAGATCACTCTCTTATTGTTGTATTTTTGTTCTTTATTCCTTGCTGATACTTTGGGAGTAGACTCTTTTTTTTTTAGATTTGCTTTCAACTGCAAAAATAGTTGAACTTTTTTCAAATACATTTCATCCGACATTTCTATGTGCTTGTCATTCCTAGTGGTGGAGGTAGATGGTATTCAAAGGGGATTTGCATCAGTTCAATCTGCTAAGATTGTAAACTGCATTCAATCCTTTTTGTAATAAAGCAAAATATATATAAATAAGCAATTACATTTTATAGAGAAATACATGGAAATAATAATATGGAAAATATGTCACCTAATTTCATTTAATCCACACCACAATGTGAGGACAAAGAAGTCAAGATAGACTTTTTTATTGCCAATTCTAAGGGAAAGTAGACATCAAGTATATTTGGGTAATTTTGATTACGCATTTGATTAGAATGCAAAAAAGGCAGAATGTAACCTAAGTCTTCTACTTTTTACTCTATATTCTTTTTGTTTCAATCCACTGCTAAATAAAATATGACTTTGCCAAACTAAACTTTGAACGCCATGCATAAAAGTAGATATGTAAAATTTTAATAAAAAAAGAACAAAGGAAGTTTAATTTAGCTAGAATACAATAGCTAGTTGAAATCTCTATTAAAATACTGCTGAAGATGTATATTATTACATTTTAAATTATAATTTTACTAATTAAAATCTAACTGTATTATACAATCAGCTTCATATTAAAGTTATTCTTACAAGGAAGCTTATTCCTCTTGGAGCAGCTTCAGCCTTTATCTTTCATGGCCTTTTGCTTTGTAAATATCCTTGAAAAGAGAATTTCTAAAATAGGGCACTTGGTGTCTCACTTGCAAAACATGTAGATACATGAATGATGCAGAGAGATCTATCACCCAGTGATTAACACATGGGTTTAAAATATGCAGTTTGAGGTACACAAGCCCTGCAGTACATACTGTAGTATGGAATGCCAATCAGACAACTAAAAGAGGAGAGACTAAATGTCAGACTGAAGTTTGAAGATGAAGTTTGCAAATGCTAAGGTTTGTTCAGTGGCTTAGATAAAAGAGACTGGAAATAATTTTGCATTAAAACATGTATATAATACTGCAAATTAATATTCAAGCTATTTAAAATAGAAATATGATTCTTGTTAAAGTCCTCACATCCAGATACTTGCATTTGGATATTCCAATGAAATTAATAGTGTTGGCTTACACTCAACATCCACATTTGGAAGAATTCAGTTTCTCAAGCCAGTTTTGCTATTTTCCAGTTATTTATTCAAAAAGATGATATAATAAGTGTGTATATTTCAAAAGCAACAGCTTTGGGGTGGTTTGGAAATGTGTGCATGCACATGTTTTAACATGCCTATATTTTTTACATATTATATATTTAAAGTGCTTACTACAGCACTTTTTCTTCTAGATTATGCTGATAGTATGAAAACAGTAATTAATCTATTGGGTTCAACAACTCTTCCTAAGAGCTATTTCAGGTTTTGAATGAGAAATTATAAAGTAACTATGTTTCCAGAATGATATCCTATGATTCTATAATCACTGATCACTAAATGCCTCTCCACACCAGCCATCTCCAACGAGTAGGTTTGGGGTATGGGAAAAGTGTTTGGGGTATGTGTGAGTTCCAGGTAACTATCTGACCTATAACTAACTGCTAGTGGGAAAAAAAAAAAGAGGGAAGACGATGAATATGATATGGTAAGACATAGCCTACAATCACATTTCTTACAACAGCTGTCTCTATACAGCTACTCTGCCTAAAGCCTTAAGATACACATTCCAAAAATCCTATATTCTACAGAATTTTAGTTACTTTCCTACCATCTTCACTGCCACCAACAGGTATTGCATGTGGCAATACCTCAGACTTAATTCTAAGAAGTAAGGTGAGCAAATTCTAAATTTTATATCAAGCCTGAGAACAGGTAGTTTTGTTAAAACAGTTTCCCACTGGCACTCAAATAGTCTATTTTTTTTTTTTTTTTTGAGAAAAACTTTAAAGATAAATAGAGAGTATTATTTACAAAAGCCCTACATGGTCACACAAGTCTTCAATTTTTTTCATCACAAACCAGGACACATGTTAAATCACACACCCCCACCACACACACACACACACACAACCAGGGTATGAATAAACGATAAAATTCTATTTTAAAAGTATTCCAATAGGGGAAAAAAGTATTCCATTAGAAAATATTAGGTTTCCTCAGGTTTGCTTTTCTCATTTTCTATATGTTACCAAATCAACACTTTGTAATGCCATTAAATTAATTTTGCTAAATGAAAATCAACATTTTGTGAAACTTTAGAAGGTTTTAATAAATGGAATATTTTTATATAGTCTTATGAAATAGATATTATAAGTATATAGTAAGGATAAATAGATACTATGAACACTCTAATTGCCTAAAATATAATTTACTAGATTCTCTGATTTTTTTTCCTCTCCTCTATTACTCATGATCACATTACTATGGACATTACCCCCCCCTACTGAAAACATAAAAGTCCAGGCAAAATAACATTTCATTTATTAAGCTTTCCCTAATTACTTCCTAATATGGCACCGATCTGTTTCCATAGTAATTTCTTCTTGTTGCTCTTCATTGTGATCTAACTGCTGGTAAGTACCATTTCTCTTTTGTATCTTCAAAACCTAACATAGTACCACACAGAGTAGGTGTTCAGTAAATGTTTTCTCAACAGACTAAATATTTCAGTTTTAATGCAAATTCAAAAGTGTTAATGTGCATATACAGATATTATTTATGATTAGGAAAAATAAAACCTTCTATTTCATCTTTCCCCATTGTTTATAAGCAGCTTATATTTGATTGGGAATATTTTCCAAAAATTCTAAAACCCAAATGAGATTTTAATTATACATGATAGTAGACTATTATGTGAAGGGATTTTCATTTTACTGATTTTATTCTTTCCTTATCTTAATAGGATATTTTTGAGAAATTTATTTTCCCTTTACCTGTGACTAAAATGTTATTTTAAAGTCACATTAGCTCTACCTCACAAACTTAGATGTATGAAGGATGTTTATAAGCATACTTTGAGGTGATGCAAATTAAATATATAATTTTAGAATATTCAAACTAAAAATTTCAAAGTACCCTAAACCAGAAATTAAGACATCATTATTCTAAGTTTTAAATTTTAATGAAATTAGATTTTTGTGAAGTGAATGAAGGTAAGACAATTTCATGTTCTATTAATAGCTAGACAAGAGCATTTCTCTTCCTTATAGCAGTCACTATATTTGGAATACAACTTTGAGTTGTACTTTCATATATATTTTTTAATGAAGTTAGAAAATACTGAGAAATTAGCTTGAAAATATTATATGATATGTTCTATGAACACACACTTTGACTCCTACAACTATTCTTAATGTAGATACCATTTCACAAATGAAGAAAATGATGTCACAAAGATTAAATAGTTGTATATCTTTATCATAGGACATGTTTATTCTAAATTTTCTTAAAATTTCTACTTCTTTTTTGAATTATTTTTGTTTTAAAAAGAGTTTAAACAGCTTCTGATTTCCAAGTAAATAATACTGAATAAACTGGCATACTTAATATTCTATTTGTTATGGTTAATATCACTATGAAGTGAAGTCGCTCAGTCGTGTCCGACTCTTTGCGACCCCATGGACTATAGCCTACCAGGATTCTCTGTCCATGGGATTTTCCAGGCAAGAGCACTGGCGTGGGTTGCTATTTCCTTCTCCAGGGGATCTTCCCAACCCAGGGACTGAACCCGGATCTCCCGCATTGTAGGCAGACACTTTACTGTCTGAGCTACCAGGGAAGTCCAATATCACTATAGTGATTACCAAAAAGTCAGAACCTATTAGGGTACAAACTGAAGCAAGGAAGTGTAGTATATTAGTTGCTTCTAACACAAGGCCAGGGAGACTACAGCTGAAGCTATAAGGTTCTAAAATACCACCGTGATCTCATTGTTGAGAGCAGACATGCTGCAGCCAGAAGTCCTGGGTAAAAAAATTTTGCTCTTCAAAAAAGAAAAAATAAATAAATAAGGATTTTAAATTTTTAAAATAGATAAAAAAAGATTTTAACTACTTTAACTCTTACAAAAAAAAAGATTTTAACTACTTTAACTCTTACAAGCCTTGCAAGTTACTTGACCTTTCTCTGTTTCAATCTGCTTTGAGGATTAAGTGAGGATATGTATATATAATTTAGAATAGTACCTGGCACACTGTGAGCACTATAAACAAGCTGTTGGCTGTCATTTCCTTTTTATTTGACAAGCTTGAGTAGCTCATGCTGTGTTCTCCCTATCCCCATCATTATGTCTTTTAGAGCACACTGTTTTCTTCTTCATCTGTATTTATCTTTATTCATCAGAGGGCAGACAGATTGAAAACCACAATTGCAGAAAACTAACCAAACTGATCACATTGACCACAGCTTTGTCTATTTCAATGAAACTATGAGCCATGCCGTGTAGGGCCACCCAAGACGGATGGGTCATGCTGGAGAGTTCTGACAAAACATGGTCCACTGGAGAAGGGAATGACAAACCACTTCAGTATTCTTGCCTTGAGAACCCCATGAACAATATGAAAAGGCAAAAAGACAGACACTGAAAGATGAACTCCCCAGGTCGATAGGTGCCCAATATGCTACTGGAGAAGAGTGGAGAAATAACTCCAGAAAGAATGAAGAGATGGAGCCAAAGCGAAAACACCACCCAGCTGTGTATGTGACTGGTGATGGAAGTAAAGTCTGATGCTCTAAAGAACAATACTGCACAGGAACCTGGAATGTCAGGTCCATGAATCAAGGCAAATTGGAAGTGGTCAAACAGGAGATGGCAAGAGTGAAACATTGACATTTTAGGAATCAATGAACTAAAATGGACTTGGATGGATGAATTTAATTCAGATTACCATTATATCTACTACTGTGGGCAAGAATCCTTTAGAAGAAATGGAGTAGGGCTCATAGTCAACAGAAGAGTCTGAAATGCAGTACTTGGGTGCAATCTCAAAAACGACAGAATGATCTCTGTTCATTTCCAAGGCAAACCATTCAGTATCACAGTAATTCAAGTCTATGCCCCAACCACTAATGCCAAAGAAGTTGAAGTTGAATGGTTCTATGAACACCTACAAAACCTTCCAGATATAACACCCAAAAAAGATATCCTTTTCATCATAGGGGACTGGAATGCAAAAGTAGGAAGTCAAGAAACACCTGGAGTAGCAGGCAAATTTGGCCTTGGAGTACATAATAAAGCAGGGCAAAGGATAATAGAATTTTGCCAAGAGAATGCACTGGTCATAGCAAACACCCTCTTCCAACAACACAAGAGAAGACTTTACACAGGGACATCACCAGATGGTCAACACCAAAATCAGACTGATTATATTCTTTGATTATACAGTCAGCAAAAAAATACCAGGAGCTGACTGTGGCTCAGATCTTTAACTCCTTATTGTCAAATTCAGACTTAAACTGAATAAAGTAGGGAAAATCACTAGACCATTCAGATATGACTTAAATCAAATGTCTTATGATTATACAGTGGAAGTGACAAATAGATTGAAGAGATTAGAGCTGATAGACAGAATGCCTGAAGAACTATGTACTGATGTTCGTGACATTGTACAGGCGGCAGTAATCAAGACCATCTCCAAGAAAAATAAATGCAAAAAGGCAAAATGGTTGTCTGAGGAGGCCTTACAAATAGCTATGAAAAGAAAAGACATGAAAGGCCAAGGAGAAAACGAAAGATACACCCATTTGAATGCAGAGTTCCAAAGAATAGCAAGGAGAGATAAGAAAGCCTTCCTCAGTGATCAATGCAAAGAAACAGAGGAAAACAATAGAATGGGAAAGACTAGAGATCTCTTCAAGAAAATTAGAGATACCAAGGGAACATTTCATGCAAAAATGGGCACAATAAAGGACAGAGTATGGACCTAATAAAAGCAGAAGATATCAAGAAGAGGTGGCAAGAATACACAGAAGAACTATATTCATGACCCAGATAATCACCATGGTGTGATAACTCACCTAGAGCCAGACATCCTGGAATGTGAAGTCAAGTGGGCTTTAGGAAGCATCACTATGAACAAAGCTAGTGGATGTGATGGAGTTCCAGTTGAGCTATTTCAAACCCTAAAATATGATGCTGTGAAAATGTTGCACTTAATATGCCAGCAAATTTGGAAAACTCAGCAGTTTTCCAAAACTCACCAGGCCACAGGACTGGAAAAGGTCAGTTTGCATTCCAATCTGAAAGAAAGGCGATGCCAAAGAATGTGCAAACTAACATATGATTGCACTCATTTCAAAAGCTAGCAAAGTAATGCTCAAAATTCCCCAAGCCAGGCTTCAACAGTATGTGAACCGTGAACTTCCAGATGTTCATGCTGGATTTAGAAAAGGCAGAGGAAACAGATCAAATTGCCAAAATCCACTGGATCATAGAAAAAGTAAGAGAGTTCCAGAAAAACATCTACCTCTGCTTTATCGACTGCACCAAAGCTTTTGACTGTGTGGATCACAACAAACTGGAAAATTCTTCAAGAGGTGGGAACACCGGACCACTTTACGTGCCTCCTGAGAAATCTGTATGCAGATCAAGAAGCAATGGTTAGAACTGGACATGGAATAACAGACAGGTTCCAAACAGGGAAAGGAGTATGACAAGGCTGTATATTGTCACCCTGCTTATTTAACTTATATAAAGAGTACATCACGGGAAATGCTGGGCTGGATGAAGCACAAGATGGAATCAAGACTGCCAGGAGAAATATCAATAACCTCAGATTTGCAGGTGACTCCACCATTATGGCATAAAGCAAAGAGGAATTATAGAGCCTCCTGATGAAAGAGGAGCATGAAAAAGTTGGCATAAAACTCACCCTTCAAAAAACAAAGATCATGGCATGCAGTCCATCACTTCATGGCAAATAGATGGGGAAACAATGGAAACAGTGACAGACTTTATTTTCTTGGGCTCCACCATCACTGAAAATGGTGACTGCAGCCGTGAAATTAAAAGATGCTTGCTCCTTGGAAGAAAAGCTATGACCAACATAGACAGTATATTAAAAAGCAGAGACATTACTTTGCCAACAAAGGTACATCAAGTCAAAGCTATGGTTTTTCCAGTAGTCCTGTATAGATGTGAGAGTTGGACCATAAAGAAAGCTGAATGCCAAAGAATCGATCGGGCTTTTGAACTGTGGTCTTGGAGAAGTCTCTTGCGAGTCCCTTGGACTGCAAGGAGATCAAACCAGTCAATCTTAAAAGAAATCAGTACTGAACATTCACTGGAAGGACTGATGCTGAAGCTGGCCACCTGATGTGAAGAACTGACTCATTAGAAAAGACCCTGATGCTGGGAAAGACTGAAGGCAGGAGGAGAAGGGGGCAACAGAGGATGAGATGGTCAGATGGCATCACCAATTCTATGGACATGAGTTTCAGAAAGCTCTGGGAGCTGGTGATGGACAGAGAAGCCTAGCATGCTACAGTTCATGGGGTCACAAAGAGTCTGACATGACTTTGCAACTGGACTGAACTATACTTCTTGCCAGTAATTTTCAGAATTATAGTCAGTAGATTCTGTCATGGAGAGTAAGCTAATTTTGCCTACAACTGGTACAAATAGAACATAATATAGTCAAGAATCTTTGGTTTCATCATTTGTCCACTGCTTTTCTCCCTCTACATAATTTTCCCATGGGTAAATTTTCCAATCTTCACTATTCACCATCATCTCTACACTGATCACATTCCAATCTCTTTCTACAACAACAAGCTATCTCTATATTTATAATTGAAATACCCAAATGTCTAATGGCTATATATATCCAGAACACACCAAACACATCCAAACATGTTATTTTTATTCCATTGAGATATAATAGATGTACAATATTATATAACTTTCAAATGTACAACATATTTATTCACAATTTTAAAATTTATTCTCATTGTAACCTCATTTTATAAGATAATATACAAAGTTCTTAACAATATACATAAGACATGTCATGATCTCATTCTTGTCTCTCTCAGGCTTCCCTTCCTCACACTGATTTGCTTGTTGTACTCTGGTGTAAGACATGCCCGTTTCGGTCCCTGCTCCTATTTTTGCAGAACGTCCTTCAAGCTGAACACCATCTGATATATCTTTTAATTTCAGACTCTATTGGGCTATTTTATTTTCCTGAAGCCTTTAAACTCCATTGGACATTATTAGTATGCATTTACATTTTCCCAGATCTCTCTCTCCCCGTCACACACACATACACACGAGTTAAGCATGACAAGGCACTGTGGACCTGATGAATACATCTTACACCTTATGGCAATGTGTGGGGAGCGAGCTCCGCCCCTGGCAAAGGTCATGAGGAAGGAGGCTTGACATAACACAAAGGCGGGATCAAGCCTCAGGAGTCTCCCTGGAAATTCTCGAGCAATCTACCCCCAAAACCAGAGTCTGCCTACTTTCTGCTTTGTGCTTTCACCTACACCTCTGACTTTACGGGGGGCTGTCCCCCACTACCTCTCTCTGAAAAAAGAGTTAGCTTACAGCTCCAGTTAATAATTCCTGGGTGTGACAGTGTTTAACCTACAAATTCCTTTGGAAATCCTCTAGCCTGCCTGAATAGGTTTTTCTGGCCACATGTGATTGTTCAGAGCCTCCCAACTGTGAGAGGCATGAGATGTTCTAACTGTCTGAATACAGAGTCCTTTGAGCAGTTAAAAGATTGATTAGAAATTGTATTGGTGAAGGGATTTTCACTTGTTGGGCCAATGTTTGCTGCTAAGTTTCCATATCCCTTACGTGCTGTGTCCCTGGCAGTGTATTGATTAATATAATTGGTGTAAGTAGTAGCTTTAATGTTTGTAACCTGGGACCCTTGAGTTAATTCTTTTTCTTGTTATAGCCCACCACACCTTTGCTCTGTAGGAATGCAACTTTATCTAATGCTTTTTGGAGGCTGGCGCCTGACTTTAGAATAATCACCTTTAGAGAAAAAGGCCTCCGGGCCAGATGATGCAAATCACCTAAGCTTTTGCATATGATAAGTTTGCCGGAAGAAAGCCTGGCTTACTGCATGACTCTACCCCTTCCCCCATTATCCTCTATGCATAACTTAAGGTATAAAAACTACTTTGGAAAATAAAGTGCAGGCCTTGTTCACCGAAACTTGGTCTCACCATGTCCATGTCGTTCTTTCTCTTACCTTCTGGCTGAATTATTCAGCCTCTTTTCTCCACTGAATTTCCTCACTGAGCTATCCTTATTCCATTACTCTTTATATCCTTAATTAAAGTTTAATTAAGCAGTTGTTTCCTGATCCTCGCCGACGCCATCCCCGCTTTGAATTCCCTGGATCCACTGGGGCTGGTCCCCAGCAGCAATGGAAGAAGGCACGAAAAATAAAGTAGAGCCCATTTCTTTTGAAGTAGAATTACATCACTAATTCATTATTATTGCTCAATTAATGGAATGTCTATTCAGTTAACAATTCCCACTCAGCTAACAAGTATATGGAAAGCTAAGAAATTGTGAATGATGACAGTTACTTGATAAAGAATTAAAGAAACTCTGCCCACTCACCTAACACACCTAAGTAAACTACTGTTTTCCATGGTGGTGGAAAGGTCCCAAATACAAATGCAAAAAGAAAAAAAAATCCCAGGCTTTCACAAAAACCAGTTGATCATCAACTGCCAAAAATACCGAAGTGGTCACTGAAGCTGTTTACATTCTGCTCTTCTCCTTTCAGGCACATGTTTTAGATTGGCACTTCCATATACATTTTACAGTTGAGTGCAGCCATGTGAATTGCTTTGCATGCTCAGTAGCTCAGTCGTGTCCAACTCTTTACAAATCCATGGACTGTAACCTGCCAGTCTCATCTGTCCATGGGATTTCCCAGGCAAGATTACTGAAGTGAGTATTCCTTTAGACAATTAAAAATCAGGGAAAGAAATGTCTCTATAAAGTATTAGTCACTCAGTTGTGCCTGACTCTTTGTGACCCACAGGACTGTAGCCTGCAAGGCTCCTCTGTCCATGGAATTCTCCAGGCAAGAATACTAGAATGGGTTGCCATTCCCTTCTCCAGGGGATCTTCCCAAACTAGGAATCGAATCCAGGTCTCCTGCATTGCAGGCAGATTCCTTATCCTCTGAGTCACCAAGGAAGCCTTGTCTCTGTAAGTGGGATCTTTACAAACCAGTACATGATTTCCCATAATCCTGCATTTTGAGAGATGATGGAAACATTTTAAAAGTTTGGAGCTTTCATCACCATATATCCCAAATGACTATGATATCCAGATTCTCTGCTAAACAGCATTTGAATCAGGCATAAGTCAGATAGGAACTCTTGTGCTGAGCCTCTGAGGTTCTGGCTTCTCTTCCTAATTTAGTGAAAATACTGTCTATGGATAATATGACATCAGGTATTGTGCATCTCATGAACTCTTAAGATATATTTTTTTAATCATTATTTTAACATCAGTTTAGCTTGCTTGGAGGGAGTTAACTATAATAGTATTAACATGATTTAAAAAATCAGTTTATATTTTGTTATGTCTCACTTCTATGTTGTACATTTATCAACTCTTACATTAATCTCTCAAAACTGGGCAGTTTCATTGTCATTTGAACAGAAGAAATTTCCTGTGAGATAAAGTTATTTGACGACCACATACCAATCTATGTGGTAGATTTTTGGTATTTTTGTGGTAGATTCAATTTCTTGAATCCTAAAATACAATTAACTGAACTTGTTAGTATGAGGGGGGGAAAAACGTATGCTTCCCTATTTGTTCTTAAATTTGTATGAATGTAGCACATGGGGCAGTATAAGGGAGAAAATATTCTAAGCAAATGAAAGATGAATAATTATGTATATAAGATATATTTTTAAGATATTAGATTGATATTAGTTTCCATATATAACCAACTCATCATGGTCTCTTAAAAATCCTTTTTTATCTTTCTTAGTAAGAAATATCTCAATTATATATATATATAAATACATAATTTATATTATATATATTTATATATTATATATATTCTAAAAGGCAAGCTACAGTGTTTCAAGTATGTGGGGTGCTTTCTAATTTTCTTTAATTTGTAAGGAAGAATTAGCATATAAATAGGTAATTAAGAAAAGGCATAAAAGACTATGATAGAAACTAATATATTTAGAAAGAATAAAAGTTTATTTTCCTATTTCTTGCAGCACCAAGAAGTAACTAGGATAGAACATTTATATATCTGAGGAACAAACCCTAAGGCTGTGAATCCTGTAAGTCGTGTTTCCTCATATCTTACAACTTTCTCTTTAAAACATAGTGAAACAAATTAAGTGATCCCTTCAAAATCTGGGTGAGCGTGAATGTACACTTGATGTAGATAACAAATGTCACTATATTGAGAGGCAGATGTATGGAGCTGGCTGTGCTCATTCACTTACTGTAGGGCTTGTTTCCACATGTCAGTTTTGCCAAGCTTGTAATTCAAATCTGTCATTCAGCTGTATTTAAATTTACCACATCACAGATCCTCAGAGAGCCAAAACTATGACTATTAAATCTATTAAATGCTTATGTATGACCCAAGATAACAGCATATAATACTTATGGTTTAAGTAAGTTCAGTGTGATTACAGAAATGATGGAAATTATGGGGAATATTGTAAGTAATGCTAGAAAGCAAGTATGGAACCAAATTGTAATGGATGTGGAATGTTATGATGGTTCCATTATTTAATGGACGGGGTCAACTGTTTTTAGTTTATGTTATTTTGCATATTTGTTTGATTTTCACTATAGAAATGGTATAATGTCTTAGCACAGTGAGACAAATGAACTACTTGAGTATGGAGAAACAGAAGTAGAGATATTAACAGTGTGATAGTGTTAGTTGCTCAGTCGTGTCCAACTCTTTGCGATCCCATGGACTGTAGCCTGCCAGGCTTCTCTGTCCATGGGATTTCCCAGGTAAGAACACTGGAGTGGGAGGCCATTCCCTTCTCCAGGGAATCTTCCCAACCAAGGGACTGAAATCAGGTCTCCTGCACTGCAGGTGAATTTTTTTACTATCTGAGCCATCAGGGAAGCTCAGAGATATTAGGCTAAGCTCAAAACTAAACTATGGAGAAAATAAGAAAAAGGTTACTTAGAAGGAACTGACTTGAGAGGGGCATGCAGAAATTCTCTGTAGTGATGGAAATGTGTCATATCTTGACAAGGATTTGCATCTGTTTCATATCTTGAGGGACTGGTGACACGGTGTAAGCTTTTGTCAAAACTCATGGCACAGTCCATACAAGAATTGTTCATTTCACTGTGTGTGAAGTTGGCCTCTAAGAATTAAATGTCTGAAAACAAATACTGAACTCTAGATAAAGATATGCATGCTGATGTGTTTAGGAGTAAAGTGCATCAAAGGGTAAGATGGATTGATAGATGGATAGATACAAATATATGAGATAAAAGCAAATACAGCAAGATGTTAGAAATTGTAGAATTCAAATGGTAGTTATATGGGTATTTACTTCACAAATATTTAAAATTTTCTATTCAGCAATTTTCATACTCATATGTTGACTAACCTAGACAGCATATTAAAAAGCAGAGACATTACTTTGCCTACAAAGGTCCATCTACTCAAAGCTATGGTTTTGCTAGTAGTCATGTATGGATGTGAGAGTTGGACTATAAAGAAATGCTAAGGGCTGAAGAATCGATGCTGTTGAACTGTGGTGTTGGAGAAGACTCTTGAGAGTGCCTTGGACTGCAAGGAGATCCAACCAGTCCATCCTAAAGGAAATCAGTCCTGAATATTCATTGGAAGGACTGATGTTGAAGCTGAAACTCCAATACTTTGGCCACCTGATGCAAAGAACTGACTCATTAGAAAAGACCCTGATGCTGGGAAAGATTGGGGGCAGGAGGAGAAGGGGACGACAGAGAATGAGAGGTTAATGGCATCACCGACTCTCTGGACATGAATTTGAGCAAGCTCCGGGAGTCGGTGATGGACACAGAAGCCTGGTGTGCTGCAGTCCGTCGGGTCTCAAAGAGTTGGACACGACTGAGTGACTGAACTGACTGTTGTTGAGAAAAAATGAACCATATCAAATTGTGCAAAATACTTGGCAAGTGGTAACAAGAATTACACTCTAGTCAGAAAAAATATTTTAAAAATAGTTAATGGAAACAAAAATCTGAAAAAGCTCATACTATGGTGATAATGAACAGGCTCCATCCATTACAATCTTGGAAATTTCTGTGATGGTAAATATATATTCTCCAAAAAGACATATGTAGGGCTTCCCAGGTGGCACAGTGTTAAGAATTCGCCTGCCACTGCAGAAAACTCAAAGAGACGCGGGTTTGATTCCCGGGTTAGGAAGCTCTCTTGCAGAAGGAAATGGCAACCCACTCCAGTATTCTTGCTTGGAAAATCCTATGGACAGAGGAGTCTAGCAGGCTGCCATCCATGGGGTCATAAAGAGTCAGACACGACTGAGCAAGCACTCAACATACAACAGTGAATAACATATACATTATTTTATATGAAATATATGCTTCATAACAAAAACAGCAACAATTTTCTAGTTGAGTTGAACTAAATTTGTTCACATTCTTGAAAGGGTAGGGGTGGGGGATAGAATATAGTAGCTTTTGATTATTCTAGAAGAAAAAAAATATCTCAGTGAATAAATCAAAAGTTATAGAAAGGTAACATGTAGGTGAAATAAGATGACTCCTGTCAGAAATATAGGAAAGAAAAGAAAGATTCAGAGGACTTTACCATGGCCCTAATTTCTCTGTTCTAAGTAATTCCTTTGGAATATTCTATCATTTTCTTTATCCTGGCTGGGTAAATAAATAGAAGCCCTTTAAAAATGTCCTCATGCCTTAGAAAATGTCTGATCATTTGGTTGGTCATCAGAACATTGGTTGGTCATCAATGTTGGTAATCCGAGCACTCTTACAATTGTTTTTAAATGTGTATATATGTTATTGCATTTATTGAAAGAATGCTGTTACGCCAAACCAATTTAAAACACTTAGAAAACAGTTTTCTTTAAGGTTAATGCTCATTTTCTGCAAAATTATAAATATTAAATACTAACCAATATGAACCACTGACTATCATCAAAATGAATTTATTAGGTAACTATTAGGATTACTGTAGGGAGTATTTTAAAGTAATTATTGAAAAATGTTACATTTGTAAATTGATCCTCATCATGTTTTTGGCTTATTTAGACTGGAATGCTTACATTTTAAATATTGGCATTATGCTGATCTTTGGAAAATAAATTGAGTGTATCTGTTCCTAATATTGAAAATGTAGCATGTATATGAATTATACCATATTTCACAAATTTTGTATCATATTGTTGTAGCCCTAGTAAGTATTACTACCACTCTACTTGGGTTTATCTGGAATGGATTCAGATACTTCAGGTTGAATTTTTTTAAAAATTAGCTTTGACCTTCCTTATTCTAGTCTCTGAAAAGCTGAAATGTTTCATCTGGTGATTTTAAGTCGTTGATCCTCTTTCAAAAATCCCAAAAGAAACATATGGCAAAATTACATCGTACAAGCTTTCCACTTCATCACCTCATCAGAAATTGAAACAGAACATTAGGAATTCAGCCAAGAGTTGCCATCCAAAGGCCATACTTTCTGTATGCTGACTCAACTCCGGCATTAATTATGGGTGCATATGATGGTTACTGATATATCTTTGGAACATCCAGAAATTGCTTGAGAAAATATAGTAAATTATCCTTGTCAAATATAGAACAGGTACTCAAATCTTTCTGAAAGGGAAAATGAAAGCAAATTAAGGAGAAACATCCTCTAATCAGACTCAGATTTAACTTTCAAGTATGTAGTGCAGCAATATACTGTAAAAAATTAGCTTTGAATGATATTTGATGATTTTTGTTTCATTGGAACTTTTACCTATCACTTTCAAGAAATATGTTTTATATTTTATAGTCAAAGTTAGTTCAGTTCTTTTAAATAATGTCAGCTGTTAAGTATATTAGATATGTGTTTTATAGGGTGGAATAATCTCCAGTAAAAGTGAATATAAAAATATACTATAAAGAATATTTCATTTGAAATGCCAAGCGAAGCAAAATTAGTAGCAGAGCATTAGCTATAACTATTTCCTTATTACTGACAGGTCAAGGACAAGTGGACTCGGGAGAGAGAAGACGTGCAGCCACAGTATAATTTCTGGATCTTCTTTCTCTTTTTTTTAAGTTCCTATTTTTCTCTTCATTAACGATTCCTTTATTTTCTTAGTCATGTTTGTAATAACTATTTAAATCTTTTAATATTATTGTATCTGTCAATTCTAGGATATTTTACCTGATTTTTTCCCTGGTTATAAGCCATATTTTCCTACTACATGACTGGTTAGTACGGAAATTATTGACTGGAAAGTGAACATTATAAATGATGATGTTGTCCAAATTTTGTTGCTTTCCTTGAAAAAAATGTTGAGTTTCATTTTGGAAAATAATGTACTTTTATATCAGCATTTTCTTGTTGAGAGTTTTTTCTAAGCTTTGTTAGGATTGCTTAATGATAATTAAGCTAGGTTACCCTTTATCCCAGGGATTATACAACCTTCCTTCTACAATCTGGCCTTTCTGGGGTTTCTACTGAATTCTCGGGGTAATCAAGAAGGCTACTCTACTTTGGTTATATTCCAACCCCATGCGAACTGTGATGACTGTTCAGTTTACAGCTCTCTGTGAGCTGTCTTTTACCCAGCCTTGTGAAGTCTCCCCTTATGCGTGTGACACTTACTCAGCCAAATGTTCCATATGATCCAATTCAGATACATAGGACTCATTCAGTGAACAATTCTCTCTGCTCTGGTACTCTACTCCACAAATTGCAGTCACCTCAGCTCTCTAAGCTTTTGTCTCTATTTTTAATGCCAGAGAAGTCCACTGTGTTCCTTGAAGTCTAGTAAATGCTTGGGGCTGACATCAGGGTCTATTGTATAGCCCACCCTGTTCTTTCCCTTCCCTCTGGGATCCTGCCCTACCACTTATTCAAGTCTGAAAAGGGTTGTTCCACATATTTTTATCCATTTTTCTAGTTATTCATAGTGATGGGTGGGGGAGCAATTTTATTATCAGTTATTCTTCCATGATCTTAAATGAAAATGCTTCATCTGGAATTCTTAAAACTCCCGAGAGAATCAGATGTGGATTCAAAACTGAGTTCTATGTTCTAGTTGATGTTGTCAATTTAACAGTATACATATGAATCAATCTAGCATAATGGAATACAGAATCATAAAAAAATGTATCTATAACATTCAAATTATATTTTCATAGAGATGTTATATATATGTAGGCTTTTTCCACTGGAACCTCCACTATTTCTTAGTCCGTTATGTCTTCTGTTCAGTTAATTTATTACTTAATACACTGGTAATCTAGTTCTAATTGAATATCAATTTTTAGTTATAAACATGTAATTTTCATGTATCACTGAATAGCTTGGAAATAATTATCATATAAAATTTTATCTTGATTTTATGCTGATGAAATTATACCTTGGGAAATATGGGCATGAGAATTTACCTTCTAAACCAGCAGGCTGACAAGCTCCAAAAGCAAATCTGGTCCAATCTGATTTTGTAAATCAAAGAATTTTGTATTTGTTTGGAATAGAGCCACATTCATCCATTTATATATGATTGATGACTGTTTTCATGGTACCAGAGGAAAGTGAATAGTTGAGACAGAGACTAGATGGTCCTTAAAGTGTAAAATATTTATTATCTAGCCCTCTAAAGAAAAAATTTTCCAACCTGTGCTCTAAATTCATATATGTGAGTACGAGTCATGTTCAATAGATTGTAAGCTAATGATCCTACAAATATACTTTCATTTATTATTTATAACACATGCACTGTAAACACGGGAGGAATATTCTTGGTCCAGCTTCCCTTAACTCCCTTAGCTGCATGGAAGCACTCTGGGAGGGGGATCCAAGTGTGAAAGAAGATTGAAAGTAACAATGAAATCACTCATTGCGTGTTCAGAGCAGTCCTTCAACTCCTTCCAGTATTCTTCCTATGACCTACTTTCTCATTGCGAGCACAGCTAGTACTTATCAAGTTAATAAGGCTTATTCTCACACATTTAAGAGAATACATATACATCATACCATATTATATTTATAAATGGTGGTTTAAAATACCTCAAGATTAACTACAAATGCAAAAATATTAAACATACTAATAAAAAAAGTAATGATCAAAACTAAATGATAGGTTGCAAGTAAGATCTAACTTAGAGGCAAAAGAGATTCTAGAGTGTGTTAAAACTAAAGTGCTGAACAGGAATCAGATTTGATGGCTCTACTCTAAAGCAGTGTCAGAAATATCAAAAGCATAATGGTGTACAACACGTCTACAGTATTACCATACTGTATTTTTCTATTTTACCTATGTTATTCTGTAAGAAATACTGAACTACAGAAAAAATAAAAATGAGCAAAATATATTTTAATTAAAATGAGTTTAAGAATAAATCCAAATTCTGTAGAGCACTGAAAAGCTTTCAATAAATGTTGTTTTCTTTCTCTTCCTCCTGTTGGCACATAAAAAAAATCAAATTTCTATCTTCAGTGATATTAAAATGAAAACACATCTGAGTGACAGCAAATCAAATCATATGGTAAAAAAGGCTTTCAAATATCCTTGTAATAATGAGACTAATAATCAGGTCACTGCTATGAATCTAAAATTACAATTTATCTTAAGAAATTATAAATATATGTTCATTGTATATTTGCATTTTAATATAGTTAATTATTACATTCCTTTTATCTCAGCTAAGTGATTCAATGTACCAGGTACTGCACTATCCTCTTTGTAGGTGTGGTCCTATAATAATAATTCATTATCCAGCTTTGATAGGTAGTTTATTTCGAGTCTCAAAGCAATTGCTATAAATGTACCCAATTGGCTCATTGATAGAATCTACTGCGTGCATGGCAATCAGGTCAGGGATGAAGGTATATCGGTAAGACATATGTATTAATTAACCTCGTGGAGCTTAGAATCTACTTTTTATTGATCTCAAGGCAGCCACTCTTTATCACATTTCCAAGGGTTCTGTTAGGAAGGGAAGTGGAGATGGTAACAGTGACCTCTCATCTACTCAGCCATCACATTTCATTGTCAGTCTTCCCTTTACACTGGTTATCAAGATGTTGAGAAATGATAACTGGTCTTCTTTTTACTAAGACTTGGCACACTGTACACCTTAAATTTGCACAATGTCATGGACTGCAAGGATATCCAACCAGTCCATCCTAAAGGAGATCAGTCCTGGGTGTTCATTGGAAGGAATGATGCTAAAGCTGAAACTCCAGTACTTTGGCCACCTCATGCGAAGAGCTGACTCATTAGAAAAGACCTTGATGCTGGGAGGGATTGGGGGCAGGAGAAGGGGACAACAGAGGATAAGATGGCTGGATGGCATCACCGACTCCATGGACATTAGTTTGGGTGAACTCTGGGAGTTGGTGATGGACAAGGAGGCTTGGCGTGCTGCGATTCATGGGGTCACAAAGAGTCGGACACGACTGAGCGACTGAGTTGAACTGATTGTATCTCAATAAAGCTGGGGGAAAAATAACTTGGCACTCCCCTGAATCAGTAAAGAGAATTTTTCATTCCATTTTACATCCCTAACTTTCTTATCAACTCTCAACTATGAAGTGCAATGTGGGAAGATTGCAAAATGCTCATTTTTTGTAATAATGGAAAGAATTTGGGAAAATTACAATAAGGTAATATTTTTGCCCTACCAATCTCTACCTTTCAGTGAGGGTACATGGATATGACAACAGTGAACTAATAAAGATCAATTCTTTCAATCCAAATGTATTACTGCTCACAAAAATATATCTTGATTACAAACCATTTCTAGAACTTTTCTACATTTAAATAAAGGAATAGTTTGGTTCCAAAAATCACTATCTCTCTGTGAAGCCCACCAAATACAGAATATTGCCAATCAAGGTTTATCAATAAATAAACCAAATAAATCAACAGGTTTTGTGTTTGTTTTATGGTTAAAAATACTTCTATTACAGATGAACTCTGTTTCTTAGAAAATTCCTTTTGATCACTGCTTTATCTATTATGATGGTCCTAAAAACATACAGACTTTTCCTTTATTTTTCTTTATGCTAGGTTTCTCTAACATTACAATCCACAAAATTCTCAGAAAGTATCTTGGATTGAAAATTAAAATTGCAAAACTACTGCATTCTTTAACAGAAGGTAAGGTGGTTGAACACAATTTCTGCTAAAGTATTCACTGATGACCTAGAAAACAGTGGCATAACCATTATTTCTACGAAACCCTCAATTGTAAGAAACTAGAAGTTTCGGCTTCTATCATCAGCAATCTCTAGAAAGATTTTCCCTGAAATCCTTTCCACTACTTGTTCTTCAAAAGTAAAGACACTTTGCTAAAAAGACTGTTGTTTATAATTTTTAAAAATTTTTTAAAAAGCTAATGTAAATCCAGACTTTCATCCCACTGCAATAGTCAAATGCAAGTGTCCAGTCATATATATAAATGATTGGAATTTTTCTGAGTTAAATACAACATATTATCATTGCAAACAATCTAGTTCAAGGAATTACACTGTCATTAGATAAAAATGGCACATTTACTTTCCAGTTTCATATATTGCTTATTGTCCAGTGCAAATACATAAACTTAATTAATAAATGGAGTTAGGGTTATATTTGTTGAATTGGAACAATAGGAAAAGGGAAATGGTTACTGTACTAAATTCAAAAAGTTTTCTAAGTCATGATAAGAGTTTTTACAAGATTAAATTCGAGGCTAAAAATTTCAACATAATTTATATTTCATAATTTATAATTTACATTTCTAAAAATGATTTTTCTACTCATCTAAATGTTAATCCAGTTTTACAAGCCCTCTTCCATCACACTCACATGGCAGAATAATTTGTTTACATTGGCTTTTATTCAAGGGCGTACAGTTTATTGCTCTATTTGTATATATTATTTTAAATACTACTTGATTTAGGGTTTAGAGTAATGGTGTTTTGTATTTTAGAACAGATTTCAGATTTAGATAGAAATGTTATTCTGTAACATATTAAATGTGCTTCAAAGATAGTTTTGAAGAATAATAAGACAGCAATTTTAGTTCATGCTACTTGAACTTTGTGTATTTGGAATACAAATGAACAAGGGAAATGCACACAATTGATAAATGATAAGTAATATGCTTTGGCTGTAGGAGATAACTGCAAATTCCATTTCTCAGAAAACTTTGAACAATGCATTTTATAAAAAGAAAAAAAAATACTACAAATAAAATGATTACCAAAATGGAGAACGAACAGTTTATGTAAAGGATAAGCCCTCTGAAACAAAATCACTCATGCTAAAACTGTTGCTGAACATTATAAGTTCAAATGATATTAACTTTCTAAATCTTTGAAAGGCATTACTTACATAAGTTCAAGAAGAACTGATGTTTTATATTTTAATCCGACATCTGCTGACAATTTCAGCAACTTTCTATACAGTATTAAAGTACTGCTGCTGCTGCTAAGTCGCTTCAGTCGTGTCCAACTCTGTGCGACCCCATAGACGGCAGCCCACCAGGCTCCCCCGTCCCTGGGATTCTCCAGGCAAGAACACTGGAGTGGGTTGCCATTTCCTTCTCCAATGCATGAAGTATTAAATGATTCTATTTGTCAATATTCTACTAAATTACCAAATAGAAAATTAATATTTAATTCACTTGCCTGAGTATAGGTAAGCATGTAAAGTATTTTCCTCAAAGAATGAAGAAGAGAATTCATTTAGTTATATAAGACTAATGACTAAAGATAAAATAGTGTGTGGTTTGCTGAGATACAAACTCACTGGAGAAATGCTGGCTTTATAAATCAGGTATACTAAAACAACGAAAGACAGTGAGTGAACGAGAGAGAGAGAGAGAATAAATACAATCTTTTCATCTAAATCTTTTCTGGACAAAGAAATCCTCTTTGGAAAATCTCTTCTATTTTATTTATATGCATATAGAAAACTAAAGATCACTTTTTTTTTCTGCCACTATTTTGAGATGGAAAAATTGATGACACTTTTCCATGGTTGAATACTCTCTCCTTTATTTAGAAACCAAGGAAATCAGATAAAAAAATAATAAACAGCACTACGTTTCTTTTTACATATTTTGCACTTTTTTATTCATTCCAATATATTAAATTGATGAACAAGGTTTAAGAAAATCAAAACCTTTCTAGGATGGGTGATTGGAAAAAAAATGTTTCCTCAACCAATCTCCTTTATTATGTATATAAACATGTATACTGTTCACTGAATATCACAATTAAAATCATGAGCCCTGGAGAAGGCAATGGCACCCCACTCCAGTACTCTTGCCTGGAAAATCCCATGGATGGAGGAGCATGGAAGGCTGCAGTCCATGGGGTCGCTAAGGGTCGGACATGACTGAGCGACTTCACTTTCACTTTTCACTTTCATGCATTGGAGAAGGAAATGGCAACCCACTCCAGTAATCTGGCCTGGAGAATCCCAGGGACAGGGAGCCTGGTGGGCTGCTGTCTATGGGGTCACACAGAGTCGGACACGACTGAAGTGACTTAGCAATAGCAATAGAGAGTAAAGAATTTTTCACAGGTGTGATGTATATGGTTTTCTTTTCTAGCAGAAAAAAATAAATAAATAAAATCATGAGCCCTGAGCATCACGAGAATTGCAAGAAAATATGGTATTTTTAATACATTCTAATTAAGTGAAAAATTATACTTTTGACATTCATTCAATTCTCCAAGCATTCATTTATTCAACCAACAAAACAACCAATATGTCTGAATATCTGCTATGTGCCAAAATTAGTACAAGGCTCAAGGAAAACGCTAATAGATAAGACATTCTATTGTCTATATGCTGAGTCTAACAGGTCTCAATATGGTTTCTGCCAAGGCAATTACTGTTGTAGAATAGTGATGCTTTGCCAAAATATCCTCATCCTATTACTCCCTGGCATACATGAAATGTGACAATATGTTCTAAAAAGAGTCTTATAAATCAGATATTCCATTGTTGCTATAGCTCCCTTAATTCCTGTCTCTATGTAGGTGGTTCTAGGGATTTCGAGGCTGATGAAGGAAAAAAGTAAGACCACAATAAGGTGGCACATACATGCTTTATTTGGACAATGTTCCGACAGGGTTGCATGTGGGGGAAGTACCCCCATCCACCAGTAAGAGACTGTCCAGAAGCAACCGCGCAGGGGACATGCTCCAGCAAATTGACAAGGAAACTCTTGGAAGGAAAGAGGGTCAAAGAGGAATCTTATGTATTAGTCAGTCACAAGGCAGAGTGTCTCTTGGTCACAGATCTTCAAAGTGCACCATCATAGTCTTCTTAGCATTGGGTTTATCTTATCTATGGCCAGCAGATGTTGGTCACAGTTACACAGGGGATGCAAAGCAGGCAAGCTATAATTGGCTACAAATCTGCTTATTTGGGTTATGCTTAAATCAACTGAATGTGAAAAATTTTGAGTTCAGTGCTGGTGGGCTTTTGAGATAATGGGTCTCAGCCTGCTGTCAAAAACAGTAAAAAACTTAAGGGCCAAAATACAAAAGTCATCTTTGGCTCATTTCCTAAAAATATGCTAAAAACATGCTAAAAACGCCAATATGAGTTTCTCTTGTTAAGGTTACAGTCAGTAGATGTGTGAGTAGTTATTTTATTTGAGTCCTTTACACTCTACTGTGTACTTTCTGTGGTCCAACTACACACTCCTCAGAAACCCATCTTGACATGACAATTAATTTACACATGCATTCATTCAGCGGAGATGTGCAGTCATAACTATATGTACATCAAGTATACAAGGCACTTCTCCAGATGACGTGATAAAATAAGACAAAAGAACACAAAACAGGGTTTTAGCTCTTATGGAATCTGCATGTTGGCCAAAATAAAACAAATAACCAAATACATTTAGAAAATTAGATGCTGATAAATAATTCAAACATGGGTGATTGACAGGGATTCAGAGAATCACTTAGAGTGATACTCCAGAGTTATGGTCAGAGATGTGTTCTCTGAAGGTGCAATTTAAGCTGAGAAGAAAATGATACAAAGAAGCAAGAGATGGAACATTTAATATACTGAATCAATGCACTTCTATGAATGATAATAAGTATATACCAAAATGATGTAACTGGATTAACACTGAAGACATCAACTAAAATTTTTCTTTTAAAAAAGGAAGATTAACTCAGCAGAAAGAATGCAGCAGTAATCTTAGACTTACTCTGCTTAACTATGTGGCTGTTGATTTTCTTACTGTCTTATTTACATCCCAGAGAATTTGTAAAAACTGAAAGAAGCGATCATTTCAATTTCAAAAACACTTTAAAAATGGTGAATCACGTTCCTAAATCTCATCTCTGCCACTCCAGCCCTCTACCAGCTTAAGGAACCATAGCAAACACCAAGCCTACCCTCATTGCTATCAAGCAGGGGGACACACAGAAAGCCTTATGGGAGTGCTCATCAAGTATTTTAGCAAAGGGGATCAGGTGGCATAGTGGTAAAGAATCTGTCTGCAATGCAGGAGGCCCAGGTTTGATCCTTGGGTCAGGGAAGATCTCCTGGAGAAGGGAATAGCAACTCACTCCAGTATTCTTGCCTAGAGAATTCCATGGACAGAGGAACCTGGCAGGCTACAGTCCATGGGGTCACAAAGAGTCAGACACAACTGAGTGACTAACACTTTCACATTCAGGCATCATTACCCTGAAATTTATTAGAGCTTCTGAAGAATGCATGAAACAATACACTAACCTGGTACATCACCATTTCTATCAAAGCCTGGTAAAATATATGAATTTAAGGACAACTGTGGTCAAATTCTCTTCACGGCTGCTCCAGCAAAGCACAGCCGCTGCTCCTTACCTTGGATAAGGGGTATATCCTCATGGCCCCCACTCCTGACCTTGAACATAGAGAAGCTCCTCTCGGCCCTCCTGCACCCCAGCAGCTGCCGCTCCTTGGATGTAGGGTAGCTCGTCTCAGCCACCACCCCTGACCTCGGGAGTGGGATAGCTCATCTCGGCCACCGCCCCTGACCTCAGGCGTCGGGTAGCTCCTCTCAGCCACTGCCCCTGACCTCGGACATGGGGTAGCTCCTCTAGGCCGCCACCCCTGACCTTGGGCGAAGGGTAGCTCCTTTCAGCCATGCTTCTGTGCAGTCCTTGCAGCTGGCACTCTTGTGCATGAAGAGATACCCCACATCCAAGGTAAGAGAAACCCAAGTAAGATGGTAGGTGTTGCAAGAGGGCATCAGAGGGCAGACACACTGAAACCGTAATCACAGAAAGCTATTCAATCTGCTCACAGGGACCACAGGCTTGTCTAACTCAATGAAACTAAGCCATGCCCGTGGGGCCACCCAAGACGGGTGGGTCATGGTGGAGAGGTCTGACAGAATGTGGTCCACTGGAGAAGGGAATGGCAAACCACTTCAGTATTCTTGCTTTGAGAACCCCATGAACAGTATGAAAAGGCAAAATGATGAGATACTGAAAGAGGAACTCCCTGGGTCAGTAGGTGCCCAATATGCTACTGGAGATCAGTGGAGAAGTAACTCCAGAAAGAATGAAGGGATGGAGCTAAAGCAAAAACAATACCCAGTTGTGGATGTGACTGGTGATAGAAGCAAGGTCCGATGCCGTAAAGAGCAATATTGCATTGGAACCTGGAATGTTAGCTCCATGAATCAAGGCAAATTGGAAGTAGTCAAACAAGAGATGGCAAGAGTGAACGTCGACATTCTAGGAATCAGCGAACTAAAATGGACTGGAATGGGTGTATTTAACTCAGATGACCATTATATCTACTACTGTGGGCAGGAATCCTTTAGAAGAAATGGAGTAGCCATCATGGTCAACAAAAGAGTCCACAATGCAGTACTTGGATGCAATCTCAAAAACGACAGAATGATCTCTGTTCGTTTCCAAGGCAAACCATTCAATATCACAGTAATCCAAGCCTATGCCTCAACCAGTAATGCTAAAGAAGCTGACGTTAAACGGTTCTATGAAGACCTCCAAGACCTTTTAGAACTAACACCCCAAAAAGATGTCCATTTCATTATAGGGGACTGGAATGCAAAAGTAGGAAGTCAAGAAATACCTGGGGTAACAGGCAAACTTGGCCTTGGAATACAGAATGAAGCAGGGCAAAGGCTAATAAAGCTTTGTCAAGAGAACTCACTGGTCATAGCAAACATCCTCTTCCAACAACACAAGAGAAGACTCTACACATGGACATCACCAGATGGTCAACACCGAAATGAGACTGATTATATTCTTTGCAGCCAAAGATGGAGAAGCTCTAAACAGTCAGCAAAAACAAGACTGGGAGCTGACTGTGGCTCAGATCATGAACTTCTTATTGCCAAATTCAGACTTAAATTGAAGAAAGTAGGGAATACTAGACCATTCAGGCATGACCTAAATCAAATCCCTTATGATTATACAGTGGAAGTGAGAAATAGATTTAAGGGACTAGATCTGATAGATAGACTGCCTAATGAACTATGGACGGAGGTTCCTGACAGTGCACAGGAGACAGGGATCAAGACCATCCCCATGGAAAAGAAATGCAAAAAAGCAAAATGGCTGTCTGGGGAGGCCTTACAAATAGCTGTGAAAAGAAGAGAAGCAAAAAGCAAAGGAGAAAAGGAAAGATATAAGCATCTAAATGCAGAGTTCCAAAGAAGAAGAAGAAGAAATAAGAAAACCTTCCTCAGCGATCAATGCAGAGAAATAGAGGAAAACGACAGAATGGGAAAGACTAGAGATCTCTTCAAGAAACTTAGAAATACCAAGGGAACATTTCATGGAAAGATGGGCTCGATAAAGGACAGAAATGGTATGGACCTAACAGAAGCAGAAGATATTAAGAAGAGATGGCAAGAATACACAGAAGAACTGTACAAAAAAGGTCTTCACGACTAAGATAACTATGATGGTGTGATCACTCACCTAGAGCCAGACATCCTGGAATGTGAAGTCAAGTAGGCCTTAGAAAGCATCACTATGAACAAAGCTAGTGGAGGTGATGGAATTCCAGTTGAGCTATTTCAAATCCTCGAAGATGATTCTGCGAAAGTGCTGCCCTCAATATGCCAGCAAATTTGGAAAACTCAGCAGTGGCCACAGAACTGGAAAAGGTCAGTTTTCATTCCAATCCCAAAGAAAGGCAATGCTAAAGAATGCTCAAACTACCACACAATTGCACTCATCTCACACGCTAGTAAAGTAATGCTCAAAATTCTCCAAGCCAGGCTTCAGCAATACATGAACCGTGAACTTCCAGATGTTCAAGCTGGTTTTGGAAATGGTAGAGGAACCAGAGACCAAATTGCCAACATCTGCTGGATCATCTAAAAAGGAAGAGAGTTCCAGAAAAACATCTATTTCTGCTTTATTGACTATGCCAAAGCCTTTGACTGTGTGGATCACAATAAACTGTGGAAAATTCTTCAAGAGATGGGAGTACCAGACCACCTTACCTGCCTCTTGAGAAATCTGTATGCAGGTCAGGAAGCAACAGTTAGAACTGGACATGGAACAGCAGACTGGTTCCAATAGGAAAAAGAGTACGTCAAGCCTGTATATTGTCACCCTGCTTATTTAACTTATATGCAGAGTACATCATGAGAAACGCTGGGCTGGATGAAGCACAAGCTGGAATCAAGATTGCCAGGAAAATTATCAATAACCTCAGATATGTGGATGACAACACGCTTATGGAAGAAAGTGAAGAGGAAGTAAAAAGCCTCTTGATGAATATGAAAGAGGACAGTGAAAAAGTTGGCTTAAAGCTCAACATTCAGAAAACTATTATGGCATCTAGTCTCATCACTTCATGGGAAATAGATGGGGAAACAGTGGAAACAGTGTCAGACTTTATTTTTGGGGGCTCCAAAATCACTGCAGCCATGAAATCAAAAGACGCTTACTCCTTGGAAGGAAAGTTATGACCAACCTAGACAGCATATTCAAAAGCAGAGACATTACTTTGCCAATAAAGGTCCGTCTAGTCAAGGCTATGGTTTTTCCAGCGGTCATGTATGGATGTGAGAGTTGGACTGTGAAGAAAGCTGAGCCCCAAAGAACTGATGTTTTTGAACTGTGGTGTTGGAGAAGACTCATGAGAGTCCCTTGGACTGCAAGGAGATCCAACCAGTCCATTCTAAAGGACATCATTCCTGGGTGTTCATTGGAAGGACTTATGCTAATGCTGAAACTCCAATACTTTGGCCACCTCATGCAAAGAGTTGACTCATTGGAAAAGACACTGATACTAGGAGGGATTGGGGGCAGGAGGAGAAGGGGACAACAGAGGATGAGATGGCTGGATGGCATCACTGACTCGATGGATATGAGTTTGAGTGGACTCCGGGAGTTGGTGATGGACAGGGAGGCCTGGCATGCTGCAATTCATGGAGTCACAAAGAGTCGAATGCGACTGAACTGAACTGAACTGTGGTCAAGTTCACCAGAGGCTGAAGGGTGGTTTACATGTCAATGGGTAGAATAGGGACTTACAGGAGAGGGTGTCAAGCACCATGAAGAGAGGAGTAGGGATCTTACAAACTTAATAACATTCCTTCAGGAACATTAGAAACCCCCAAAATACCATTTCATGCCTCAAAGACAATCCATTATTTCTGACCTAGAAAGTAACTGTAATAAGTGACTTCCACTGCAAAGTTCAGCAGAAACTGCAGGTACTGAGTAGAGGTGGGTGAGTCTATGCTAAACCATTTTGGTGCACTCAAAGGTTGGCACGTTCATAATGCTCACCTACAGAACATACAATTTATTTACTACCATTTTCCTATAGGACAGATGGGACAATGACTGAAATCAAACGAGACTAGGGTAGAAAACAAACAAGTATCTGGGGTTAACACAATAGCCGCATCTGAAACCAGGAAACATAATTGCCGTGAGGGCAAAAGGCATTCAATGAGGTTTAAAAGAGAAGGAGTCAAGCTTTTTAGAAGAAGATAATTCCCCATGGAAATACTGTTTTTTTTTTTTTTTTATATACATGACAGCAATGCCCAAATAAGCAATATATGAGAGAGCATGCATTCTTGCCAGGACTGGTGATGTTCATCACTCAAAGGATATTACGGCCAATTTTAGCAGGAGGTGGTAAATGCAATTGGAAAGATTCTGGAGAAGCCACTACACAGCACTCCCAGATTGACACTTTCATTATAATTGCACAGGGAATTCCCTGAAGAGTGTGTGTGGACAGCCAATATCATATGCTGGATTACAGCTTCAACCACGTATGCATGGGATGAATTTAACAGGAGGAGTTTTGAGGCAAAGCTGTTTTCTGAACTCTAAGAATGGCTACATTAATGTCATCAAATGCCACTGTAGCATGCAGTGGGAAGTATGTTTGCAGGCAACAGCATTTGCTGGACAATTACCACAACTGGCCTTGGGAGGAATGAACACAGAAGAGATGAATGTGGGAAAACTAATGACAGACATGTTAAGAATGACTTTATTGCCATCATGGGGATTTCACACATGAAACACTTCAAGAGAAGGAAAATCACTTCAATGACCTTGAGATACTCTCAGTAATGTTAGGAACCACGTGGGAACCTACATGAAAGATCATTACACAGTATTAGAAGAGATTCACCCTCATGGGCATACAAATTTTTCTGGCCAGCATCGAACCCTTGAAGGCCATATACTGTTAGCTGATAGACCAACCAATTTTTCTAGGGTTGCTAAATTACACAAACTCAATATTGACTGTGGCCAAGCTCAGCAGAAAATTAAGGTGGTCAACTCAGGAGGAGCAGTTCTGGGGAAACCATTTCTAGGCCTACAAAGACCAGCACCTTCATTTTCCTTACATAGGAAGTATCCCACTGGGTGTAGGCTTACATCGTGCATCACATGTTCCATGACTGCAAACAGCCCTTAGTGGAGTGAATACAGTAGGAAGCATTCAGATGGAAGTTTATCCAAGCTAGTCTATCCTGGCAAAATAAGTGCCATCTAGCAAAGAAGCAGGCAATGCGGTCACCCATTGAGGATTACCAAATTCCATGAGGAGAAAGGAGAGATTACCAAATTCCATGAGGCAACAACTCTGAGATTCATAAGTGTAATGTTCTTTCAGGCACCAAAAAAACAAAAACAAGCAAAAAAGCTTTGAGAAGGCAGTACATTGACAACAGATCATCAATTATTTCTCCCTGGAAAGCAACTGTATTTCCACACATGTGGTGCAAAGTCCACCAGACACTGAAGGTGGTGAATAAAATAAATGATTTGGTGGACAACCAATCCCCTGTGCTCTACAAATTGCTTTACATTATCCTCATTAAAGGAACATCCACTTGGTTCTCTGTTCATATTCTATAGCACATATCAGACAATGACTCTAAGCCACCCTTAGTGGAATAAACAAGGGCAAGTTATAATGGAGTTAACGAATATCCTTCACTGCAAGACTGGAGTTATCACTGTCTTCAAGTCTGTGTCTTTCGTGAGTGCTTTGTTCACAGACTATATAATTTGCTAGAAATTTCCAACATTGGCCTATATAGGCATAAGTGCAGGAAAAAAGTCTTATAAATCAAGGGCTGACAAGTTAACCCTGACCACTTATCATCATCAAGATATGTGGCATCAATTTTATTCATGTTACCATTCTACTGAACAACTGGATGCCTGAAAAACCATTTCTGAATGGGTAAAATACAAGAGAAGTTAATTCTCAGTATTTGTCAGCCAATGAATTTCACCAACTCCATAATTTTCATAATACAAGTATATGTGTGTGTGTGCTCAGCTGTGTTTGACTCTTTGTGACCCCAAGGACTGTAGTCCACCAGGCTCCTCTGTCAGTGGGATTTCCCAGGCAAGAATACTGGAGTGGTTTGCCATTTCCTTCTCCAAGGGATCTCCCTGACCCAGAGATTGAACCTGGGTCTTCTGTGGCTCCTACATTGGCAGGCGGATTCTTTACCACTGAGCCACTTGAGAAGCAATGCAGGTATACAAGCAATGAAAATTTAAGAGTACGAATGAATCACTTTGAGACGAAGGTAATCGACTCTGTGACCATGACATACTTTCAGTAGTATTAGGCGTCTCTGAACAATTTATACAGGAAATGACAGACGTGAATATCTTGTCTATCATGATGAGTTGCATGAATACATGGTGAAATCCTCTAATAGGAAGCTATCCTTATTATTTACATGAGAAACCTACATTGTCTTTGTTTGAGGGATCGTGTTATGGGAATATATGAAATAATCCATCTTCCACCACAAGTACAGAAATAGACCCAAGAACATAAAAACATTTTGGACTGAAAACCAACCTATAAAGTATTTATAACATCACTGGCTCAGCTTCCTGCCTGACTAGTGAAAAACATGAATTTTATACCTATTACTGGCAAGTTCACCAGAAACTGATTTTGGGTAAATAGCAAGTGGACGAGCATTCAGAGGATGTCAATTAACTTCTTTACTCAGGAATAGCCTTTAGAGTGGATGTCCACCATAACATGGGACAATGGCAAAGGAAGGCTCTGAGTGACCAAATGCAAGATAAATAATTCTCATAGGAATAATTCAGTGGTTTTGAGCAATGAATCTCTGATTTTCCTCTTCTTGTTGGCAAGCAACAAAAATTTTAAAAGGCAGAGGGGAAGGACTTTAAAGGAACTGAGTCACCTCCATCACTATGTCAGGCTTCACACTGTAAAGAACCAATTAAGCACCAAAACTTTGAACTAAAAAAAAACAGGACAATATTGACAGACTGGGGAGTATAGCAAACACAAGCTGAACACCTCTGGCATGAACTTATCCGTATCATTCTGAGAAAAGCATTTCAATTAACCCTTGAGGAAGGCCTCGTACTATGAAAACACATGCAAGAGTCCAGGACTTGTACTAAAAGAAGAGAATAGTCTCAGGAGCATAACTTGGATCAGATCTGAAGTCAGTCACTAAGTTACATATAACCTGCCTTAGTACAACAAATTTTCTTCTAAGGAGATGAGGAAAATGAAATCAGTGCCCACAATGGGTAAGTTCAGCAGATACTGAAGGCAGTAAACATAAGGTGAGTGGTTCTGGGCAACCACTGCCCAGCCTTCATACATCAGCAAATTCATACTCTTTTTATAGTGTATCTGTTTGTTGTTTAGTCACTCAGTCATGTCTGGCTCTTTTGCGACCCTGTGGACTGTAGCCTGTCAGGCTCCTCTGTCCTTGGAATTCTCCAGGCAAGAACATGGGAGTGGGTTGCCATTTCCTTCTCCAGGTTACACAGGTATGGTTACAGGTATGGTTTCCAGTATGCGTTCATGTAATAAATCACATTAAAAAAAAAAATGACTGTTGGCAACCCTGAATAGGGTGATTCAGGAAAAGTCATTCCAATGGGAAGAGTGTATTGTAATTGAAAGCCTTCAAATAAGGGTCATCCAGCAAAGGCCAAGGGTAGGGACAAAGAGCAGAAGTCAGTAACCAAGTAAAGCCTAAGAGTAGGATTCTGATGTGCATAATACTCTTTCATACACCAGACAAAGGCCTGAAGCAGGAAGATACAGAATACAGAGTTCCAATTATTTCCACTCATCAAGGAATCCCTGTGTCCTGGAGTGTGGTGGCCACCAGAAACTGAAGGTTGTGAAGGCAGGGAGTCTGAGTCAAATTAATCTACAGCATTTTGCAACTTGCTCCATAGTATTCTTACTCAGGAGACCTGTACCTTGTGTTTTATTCATATCCTATAGCAAAAGTTAGAAAATTGTTCCAAAGGACTCAGAGTGGAGTGAATTCTGGGCAATATATTGTGGATATTAACAATCTACAACTGGGCCTTCCCTGGTGGTCCAGTGGCTAGGACTCCATGCTCCCAGTGCAGGGGGCCCGGGGTTCAATGCCTGGTGGGTAACTAGATCTCACATGCCACAACTAAAAACCCCACATGCCACAACAAAATCTGGAGTACAAAGACCACTGCAGGGTGGGTGATAAATAAATAAAAATAATTTAAAAACAATCCACAACCTTCCAATCCTACCCTTTTACCAACATTGTCAATAATCCTGTGTCTTCAAGAGCTTTTGTGCTCACAGTTTACAACACTAGCGAAATCTGCTGCATTGGCCTTCTTAAAGGTCAGGATGGAAAATACATATCTTGGAAACCCATGACTGACATAGGCAACCTGGAAACCTCACTGTTACCAAGTTGTGTGTCAGCCACTGAAGATGTGTTCAGATCCAAGAGTAACACTGGAAAATGACAACGTGAGTGGAAGATGAATAATCCTCATAAGAATTGTCCATGGTTTTTGGCCAGAACCCCTAATTTTCCATCAAGCTCCTTGGCAAGCAGTGAATGTTTAAATGAGCAGAGATGAAGCACTATAAAGGACGTGAATCTCCTCCATGAATATGTTAGCCTTCAGTAATGTGAAGACCAATAAAAAATGAACATGCTGAAGTTAGGGTGAAAATATTCTTGACTGGCCTGAGAGTACAGTGAAAACATGTTAAAACTGTTTGGCAAAAACTATACTTATTGTCCAAAGCAAAGTTTTTTCACTACACCTCAAGCACTGCTACATGCTTTGGAAGAACACATATGAGTTCATAGCTCTGTATTTAAGGAAAAATCAGTCTCATGGGCATACATTTCTCAGGTCACAAACCAATAGCTGTAGCAGATGTAATTTGTTCTGGTATCACATGTTTTCTGCAGGGAGTTGAAGAAAATGAAATTAATGCCCATAATAACCAAGTTCAGCCAAAACAAAGTGGTCAGTGTAGAGTGAGCAGTTCTTAGAATCATTGTCTGGCATTCCTTGAATGACAACTTTATTCTCCTTTCACTGGGCGTGCCCACTGGGTATGTGTTCAGATCCTGCATCACATATTAAAAAATAACCATTAAAGGCACTAAGTGAGGTGACCTGGAATGAGTCATTCATATGCAAAAGGATACACTGGGATCTACACCCTGTAAATTGTCACCCTGTAAATGGTTAATAAATGGAGTCACAGAGGACAGTTCACTAAACATGCAAAGGAGAAGAGAAGAAGTCTCATTTGCACAATATTTGTTCATGCACCAGAGAAATCCCTTTGGGAGCAACACACTGTATACAGAATCTCAATTCTTTCAAACCTAGAAATTAATTATAACAAATACTTTTGGTACAATGGCTACCAGAAACTGAAGGCAGGGGTGATTGAAACCATTCCACTGTGTATTATTACAACTTGCTCTAAATTATCCTGACCCAGGGGACAGACACCTGATCCTCTGTTCATATCCTACCATGAATTTTAGGAAATGACACCAAAGGGCTATGAGCCAGGGTAAATGCAGGGTGAGATACTGTGAAGACAATCTATACCATCCAATCTAAGATTCATACCACCGCTGTCAGCAAACCAGTGTCATCAGTAGTTGTACTTGTAGCTTATAACACTTGCTGGACCATTACTAGAATGTCCCCTTGGGGATCCAAATGAAAAATTTAAATCTAGAAAACCAATGACTGACATACTAAGGATGGTACTTTCATGGTTGTCAGGTCATGTGGCAGCCACAAGGTTGTGTTCACATCCCACGACAACACTGGGCAACAACAGGAGTGGGCAATGACAACTCCGAGTGGATAAATGCAAGGTAAATAATTCTCAGAGAAATCATTTAGTGGTTTTGAGACAGAATCTCTGGTTTTCATCCTGTTGTTGGCAAGCAATGAAAATGTAAAGGTGGAGCAGTGAGTCACCTCTATCACTATATCAGCCTTCAGGATGTAAAGAACCAAAGCAGCACCAACACTTCGAACTGATAAACAGGACAACTGACTGACCTGGGAGTGTAGTGAGCACAACTTGAACACCTTTAGCATGAACCTACCTATATTATTCTAAGCAGGGCATTTTTATTATCCCTTCAGGATGGTATCATGACAGTTCTTAAATAAAGGCAGATCATTTCATTGGCATGTCATTTCTTAGGACTAAAACCAATCATTCCAGCAGATTTAACTTAATCTGTTAAGACAATTTTACTCTCCAGGTGGTAGAGATAATTAGGTCTATACTGATTATGGCCAAATTCTACTGAAACTGAAGGTTTCAGATTGAGTGGTTCCGTGGACCACATAGACTGTGCACTTGCATTTTATTTACACTGTGTATATTGTGCTGTTTGTGTGTTCTCATTTTATCTGACATTTTGCATAATTATTGTAAATAGGCTTAGTGGGATGTACACAGGTAATGTCAGTTAGTTAGAAACCCATCCAGTAGATTTTAAACCTGGTATTTTAAGTGCCATGTAGCAAAGAGGCATCCAATGGGGACAGAGATGAGAGGTCAACAAGCATCTTGAGGAGAAGAGGATGAATCTCATGTGCATAGTATTCTTTTATGCACCTGGATACCCTGTAAAGCAGCAATATATGGACTATATAACATGAGTTACTTCTGACCTAGAGAGTAATTGCAATGAGTGAAATGTGGTTTAATGGCCACCATAAACTGAAGGTCATGAATGCAGGGAGTTATTCTGAGGAAAACCAATCTGCTGCATTCTACAATATGTTCCCTATTGTCCGCACCCAGGAGACATGTACCTGCTCTGTTCATATTATGCATCAAGTCCTTGAAATAACTTTATGAGGCCTTGAGTGGGGTAAATACTGAATGAAACACTCTGGAGACTGTCAGTATTTACAGTCCAAGACTGCCACCGTCACTGTCATCAAGACTGAATCACCTGTGGGGAGCTGTTTCATAAGACTGTAACAGTTGTTGGAGAACTGACACATTGGCCCTTTTAAGGGTTAAAAAAAAAAAGAAAAGAAAAAATATGTCTATAAACTAATGACTGACATTCCAAACCTTGCACCTCAGTGTCATCGAGTCTTCTGGCACCCCTGGCCCTGTGCTAATCCTACAGCACTACTGGGCACAACCAGATCTTGGTGGGTAAATGAGAGCTGACTAATTCTCGGGATGAATCAGCTAACAGGATTAAATCAGACTCCATCATTTCCATCGTGTTAGCAATAGGTAATGAAAATCTGCAACAAGTAGAAATGAAACTCTTTGGGTAGAAGGCAATCATCTCCATAGCTATGACACACATGAATCACTGATACTATGAAAGTACAGACAAGACAGTCTCTGTCTTTCCAAGAGGGGGGTAAACACCAGCTGATATTAACTAGCAAAAACCTATCCATATCCATATTTTTTTAAATAACAAAGACTGAGCCTACAGAATACATTTGTAGTTGCAGATCTGCTCTGCTTAAGTATTTGACCCTCAGTTTTCTCTATCTACTGTTCCTGTCTTGCTTAATTCCAGGGATTTTGTGAAGACCAAAGGAAGTAATAATTTTCTGAGGTTATCTGAAAAGTGGAAAAACAGGTTCCTGAACCTCACTGCCACCAAAAACTTGCCAGAAGCAGTACTACCAGAAAATGCTAGACTCTTTGCAGGTCTGATGAAGTGTATGAATCCACATTAGATCGTGCCCGTGGTTTGCAATTACAGAACGGTTTGAATACAGGGTGAGTGAACCTTGGGAAGAACAATCCAATGCAGTTGACACCTGGCACCAGCATTGCTATCAAGCTGGGAGGCGTGAATCAGGTGTTACAGAAAGGTCATTAAGAGTTTTGAGCTGAAGTGATTCAGACTCATGCTCATAAGGTTCCTTCTAACCTGTGAGGAAAAACTCAATCAGCACTATACTGACTTTAAAATAGCCCACCCATCCTTGCCAAGGCTGGTGTAAGACATGAACTTGGGCCAGTTGTGGCCACTGGCCAGCAGCTGCTAAAGGCAGAGAAAACAAGAGGGTTACAAAGATTATTAGCATAGATTGATTTTTTTTCCATCTCCACCACCTATGAAAGGAA
Source organism: Bos indicus (assembly GCF_029378745.1). Classification (NCBI taxonomy): domain Eukaryota; kingdom Metazoa; phylum Chordata; class Mammalia; order Artiodactyla; family Bovidae; genus Bos; species Bos indicus. The sequence continues at coordinate 125,332,510 of NC_091789.1, read as the reverse complement.
CGAGAGAATACTTAAGAGAATAATTGAGAAGTAATTATCATATGGTAAATATAAAAACAAAATATAAAGTAAAAGTAAATATAATATGGTGCTACAACTGAAGATGTGTGGAAGTTGTTATGAAAGCATGGAGAATGAGAAAAATACTGTCTTTGCATGTTTCTCCAACTTAGCCCGCACTCAAATCACCTGGGGGTTTTGTTAAAACAGAAACTTCCAGAGTCTGATTCAATAGTTTTGTTATGTGGCTTGAGAACTTGCATTTCTATCAGTTTCCCAGGTGCCTTTGCTGCTTGTCTGAGGATCACAATGTGAGAATCATAGACCTACACTAATGAGGGACACTTCCAACCATATCAAAGTTGAGCTGGGTCTTCAAGAGCTTACAGATTTCCCATGTACGATTTTGGAAGAAGGATATTTGAGACACCCCCCAAAAAAAGACATACTCCCTACCTATACTGGGTAATAGGAAGTATGGGGAGTAAGGATCAGGAAAAACCTTGGAGAAATCTGCTTTGCCAACTGAAAGCTGAGTGTATGTTTACAAGAGAGACAAGTGAGTAAGAACAGTCCAGGAATAAGAAAAATATGATGTATGCAGAACAGGGAAAGGGGAGGGAGCTTGTTTCATTCAAAGAATTTCTAGTACTGAGATCATTTATGAGGGTATGATAGAAGTGATCAGGGCCTGAATGAGAGAAGTTTGTGAGGTGAAAACCTGACGCTGCTGTAATGGAGAAAAGGGACTAAAGCTGTAATTCATCTACACGGTAGAATCACAAGGATTTCCCAGGTACAGAGAGGAGTCTACGGTTATTTACAATTTTTTTTCTATGATGGCTGGTAAATATTGGGTCTTGCCAGAGACAGTATGAGGAAATTAAAACTTTGAATCTGTATATGTGAGCTTGTGTGCATGTGTACATGCATCCAGAGTTTGGATAAGAAAGTCTAGTTAAGACAGGTTAAAAATGTCTATTGGAAATGATGAAGTAGGTTATATATACTATCTCTATCAATGAACTGACTTCAGGAAGCTTTAAAATACTACCAAAGAAGTAACAATACAATGAAGAATTATCAGGCTCAGTTTTACGAGTTGAGAGATATCCAAAGAAATTAGCAAACTATATGGGGATATGTGAGTTCTGGTATAATTTACTCATCCTTAAGTGACCATCTGAGGAGGCATATTGCATTTTTGATGATCACAGGGAGATAAGAGTACAGTGTGGGCCAGGAGTCTGCTGCTGAGCCTAGTTAATGGCTAATTTTCATTATCTTTGTAATTACTTACTTATTTATATAATGACTTAAGAAGTTTTAGAAACTAAGGGGAAAAGCCAATGAAGAAGAAATAGGTGGAGAGAGAGAAGACAAGAAAAAGAATGCCTTTGAAGAACATGTCTCAGTTCATGACATATTTCCAATATACTTTTATTAGGGGTAAAAAATAATTTATAACATAGCTGCAATGAATAACTTTACCACTGACAAATCATTCCTTAGCAAGGTATTTGCCACCTTGGAGTCCAGAGATCTATTCAGTTCAGTTCAGGTCAGTCACTCAGTAGTGTCCAACTCTTTGCGACCCCATGAATTGCAGTACGCCAGGCCTCACTGTCCATCACCAACTCCCAGAGTTCACTCACACTCACGTCCATTGAGTCGGTGATGCCATCCAGCCATCTCGTCCTCTGTCGTCCCCTTCTCCTCCTGCCCCCAATCCCTCCCAGCATCAGAGTCTTTTCCAATGAGTCAACTCTTCGCATGAGGTGGCCAAAGTATTGGATCTTCAGCTTTAGCATCATTCCTTCCAAAGAACACCCAGGACTGATCTCCTTTAGAATGGACTGGTTGGATCTCCTTGCAGTCCAAGGGACTCTCAAGAGTCTTCTCCAATACCACAGTTCAAAAGCATCAATTCTTCAGCACTCAGCTTTCTTCACAGTCCAACTCTCACATCCACTGGAAAAACCATAGCCTTGACTAGACGGACCTTTGTTGGCAAAGTAATGTCTCTGCTTTTCAAAATGCTGTCTAGGTTGGTCATAACTTTCCTTCCAAGGAGTAAGCATCTTTTAATTTCATGGCTGCAATCACCATCTGCAGTGATTTTGGAGCCCATTAGACTCAGCCTAAGGACTTCCCTGGTGGCTCAGAGGGTAAAGCATCTGCCTACAGTGCAGAAGACCTGGGTTTGATCCCTGGGTCAGGAAGATCCTCTGGAAAAGGAAATGGCAATCCACTCCAGTACTCTTGCCTGGAAAATCCCATGGACGGAGAAGTGTAGTAGGCTACAGTTCATGGGGTCGCAAAGAGTCGGACATGACTGAGCGATTTCACTTCACTTCAGACTTAGCCTAAAATAGTGACTTCCAATATCAGAATGTAAGCAATTAAAAAGCAAAAAATTAAATTGCGATTTTACTTAAAATATGCATAGATTAGGTTTGTACCACTTAATACTGCAGACTCAACTAAACACATTTTAATATAGACACATTATAAACATTTTATACCAGAAAGAAAAACATTATCAAAGGATTCTACTACACAAAATATTAGGGAAGAATAACGTTCAAAAAGTTAACTTGTATGGCAGGGTATAAGCTTTAATCTTGCATAATTTTAAACCTCAAACTATTCAATGGTTAGGTTTGATTTATCTCATCATTTTCAAAGAACATTTTCTGTTGGTTTTCTTATGTCACCTTAAAGTATCGCATTGCATGTGCCCTCACATGCACTCACTGGGCTGTGGGACCATTGTTACGTATCCAGAACACCTCAGACCTTCAAGCATCCTTGCTATCCTTATTCTCTGTGCTCCCAGGGCATCATTCTGCACCCTTTCTTCACTACCTGATATCACTTCCTACTCTATGGACATCAGTGTTTACTTTTCCATCCCCCTGACTAAACTGTGAACTCAAGAGAAAAAGTTATGCTTTGCCTTTCCTTATAAAACAATATCTGGAAAAGAGTACATGTTCTATAAATGAAAGCTGAAGTAAACTGAAAATAAAGACATAATAAATTGGATATGCCTAATACACATTTCAACTAAACAGTGATAAAATATTGTAAGTAATAAGGAATTACATTTTTAATTAATAAGGAATTACATTTACAATCTTTACAATCTAGTTAGTATATACAATGTCACAATCTTTATCCAATATATTTTTTAGTATTTACAGCCTGTGATTTGGGCATTTCTTTTTCAGTATCATTTTCTCACAGATACATCTAAAATTACTCCTATATAACTACACACACACACATAACACAATATATATATGTGTTATTACATAATTTAATGTATGTAACTTAATTATACATAATATATAGTTATATACTGATATAGGCAAGAATACTGGAGCAGGTAGCCATTTCCTTCTCCAGGGGATCTCCCCGACCCAGAGATCAAACTCACATCTCTTTGGGTTTTTTACCAGCTGAGCTACCAGGGAAGCCCCAACATATAATGTGTATGTGTGTCTGTGTGTTAGTCACTCAGTTGTGTCCGACTCTGTGCGATCCCATGGACTGTTGCCCACCAGGCTCCCCTGTCCATGGAATTCTCCAGGCAAGAACACTGGAGTGGGTTGCCATGCCCTTCTCCAGGAATATACAATATATAAATATATATATATATACACATGTGTGTGTGTGGGCTAAGTTGTTTCGGTCGTGTCCGACTCTGTGTAACCCCATGAACTATAGCTTGCCAGGCTCCTCTCTCCAGAGGATTCTCCAGGCAATAATACTGGAGTGGGTTGCCATGCCCTCCTCCAGGGGATCTTCCCATGGAACCCACAGTCTCTTATGTCTCCTGCATTGGCAGATGGGTTATTTACCACCAGCACCACCTGGGAAGCCCCACAAGAGTGGTGAAAGGATTTTCGGAACCACCCTTCTGGTCCTATACAGACTACACTTGTAAACCGAAGACAGTTTCCTTTTTCCCTTCTTTCCCAAAAGAATTGGGTAGCCTCCCCAACAAGGACTGACACATCTATCCATTCATGTTGGAAAGCTTCACCTCTCCTCCTCTAGCATAAGGGAGAAGGCCTCTCTGGAAGGCCCAGGGGCAACACCCAGGCTCCCACAGGAAAAAGGCAAATGTAACAGGAAAGATAGGGAAGACTGAGGAACCCGCCCTGTGATCCACTGGTCTGGTCTTCAGAAAGGAGTCAAAAGCAGAGACCCCCACCAATTTGGGTGGCAACTACTGGGGCCCAGTGAGCAGTGGGGCCTTTGGAACACACCAGAGGGTAATCCTGGCCAGAGTTCCTCAGCTGCTTCCACAGCCACTGACCTGTTCGCAGAGGGTGTGAGGAGAAAGAAAAGAGGAGAAAACCACAGAGGAAGCCTTAGAAGAAGCAGTACCAGATGTTTGCACATCACCAAAGTAACCAGAATAAACCAAAACCTAGCCAGCCGAAAAGTCACGTTAACGTGGGTTCCCAGTCCCATTAGACCAGCAACTTTTATCCTAAGAGCCTTATAAAAGCGAGTTTCCCTTCACAGGGAGAACATTTGAAATTGAAGCCATAGCCTCCCAGACGGGAGCCAAAGCTCCCCAGATTGTACAAGGTCAAAAAAGGCTACCATGGGACCCTTGATGTCAAGCTGTTCTGGGCAAAAGGTTATTTAAGCATTTAATTTACAAAGGAGACTAGTATCTATTTGAGAGCCAATCAACTTGTTCCTCACTGTCAAAATTAACTGGGGCTCCTTTAGGGGAAATTAGAATTGGATGTCTTAAGTCCAATGGAGCCCCCCAAATCCCAGGCATGTTTATTATCAACGCATTGTAACATGCTCCTTGACTGCCAGAATGTTTAACTGTGAGCCATTCAGGGGTCATTGTTCTTCTGATCTTAACATATCTAATGTACACCCCAAAGATTTTTCCTTCAGGATAGATGAAATAGCTCTCATTTTTATAAGCTGTATAACACCAAGCTGCAGTCCATGGAGTCGCTGAGGGTCGGACACGACTGAGCGACTTCACTTTCACTTTTCACTTTCATGCACTGGAGAAGGAAATGGCGACCCACTCCAGTGTTCTTGCCTGGAGAATCCCAGGGACGGTGGAGCCTGGTGGGCTGCCGTCTATGGGGTCACACAGAGTCGGACACAACTGAAGTGACTTAGCAGCAACACCAAACACAGGAGATGCAGACAAATTCCAACAAAATGGGACAGATTCCAGCATCAATGCATCCAGATGAACCAATTCCCAGATAGGGTAAATTTACCCTACAAAACAAATGAACTAATTCCAATGAGGCTACCCACCCCCACAACAGCTAGCTTCCAAATGAACTTGTTCCAACTGGATCAGTTCCCAAATCAGGTAAATAAATTTACCCTACAAATGAGCTAATTTCAACTAGGGTGGGGCTTGCCCCACGAGGACTAGTTCCCAATGAACCAATTCAGGGTAGAGTCCAACAACACTTTCCCTCTATAAATGGGTACCCAACCAAACTGGCTATATACATACCTCAGTTCAGTTCAGTCTTGTCTAACTCTTTGTGACCCCATGGACTGCAGCACGCCAGCCTTCCCTGTCCATCACCAATTCCCAGAGCTTGCTCAAACTCATGTCCATTGAGTTGGTGATGCCATGCAACCATCTCATCCTCTGTTATACCCTTCTCCTTCTGCTTCAATCTTTCTCAGCATCAGGGTCTTTTCCAATGAATCAGTTCTTCACATCAGGTGGCCAGAGTATTGGAGTTTCAGCTTCAGCATCAGTCCTTCCAATGAATATTCAGGACTGATTTCCTTTAGAATGGACTGGTTGGATCTCCTGAAGTCCAAGGGACACTCAAGAGTCTTCTCCAACACCACAGTTCAAAAGCATCAATTCTTCAGTGCTCAGCTTTCTTTATGGTTCAACTCTCACATCCATACATGACTACTGGAAAAACCAAAGCTGTGACTAGAAGGACCTTTGTTGGCAAAGTAACGTCTCTGCTTTTTAATATGCTATCTAGGTTGGTCATAGCTTTTCTTCCAAGGAACAAGCGTCTTTTAAATTCATGGCTGCAGTCACCATCTGCAGTGCTTTGGAGCCCAAGAAAATGAAGTCTGTCACTGTTTCCACTGTTTCCCCATCTACTTTCCAAGAAGTGATGGGACCAGATCCCATGATCTTCATGTTTTTAATTTAAATTTATTTATTTTAATTGGAGGTTAATTACTTTACAATATTGTATTGGTTCTGCCACACATCAACATGAATCCGCCACGGGTATACACGTGTCCCCCTTTATGAACCCCCTTCCCACCTCCCTCCCCGTACCATCCGTCCGGGTCATCCCAGTGCACCAGCCAGCTTTTTAACTTTCTTCTTTCACTTTCATCAAGAGACTCTTCAGATCCTCTTTGGTTTCTGCCATAAGGCTGGTATCATATGCATATCTGAGGTTACTGATATTTCTCCCAGCAATCTTGATTCCAGCTTGTGCTTCATATACCTATATGTTATATATTTTCACATCATGAGAAATGCTGGGCTGGATGAGTTACAAGATGAAATCAAAATAGGCAGGAGCAACATCAACAACCTCAGATATGTGGATGAGACCACTCTAATGGCAGAATGTGAAGAGGAACTAAAAAGAACCTCTTGATGGGGGTGAAGGAGGAGCATGAAAGAGCCAGCTTAAGACTAAGTATTAAAAAAAAAAAAACTAAGATCAGGGCATCCAGCCCCATTACTGCATGGCAAATAGAAGGGGAAAAGGTGGAAGTAGTGACAGATTTCCTCTTCTTGGGCTTCAAAATCACTGCAGACGGTGACTGCAGCCATGAAATCAGAAGACGATTGCTTCTTGGCAGGAAAGCGATAACTAACCTAGACAGTGTGTTGAAAAGCAGGAGACATTACTCTACCAACAAAAGTTCGTATAATCAAGGCTATCATCTTCCCAGTGGTCACATACAGTTGTGAGAGTTGGACCATAAAGAAGGCAGAACATAATTGATGCCTTTGAACTGTGGTGCTGGAGAAGACTCCTGAAAGTCCCTTGGACAGCAAGGAGATCAAAACAATCAATCTTAAGGGAGTTCAACCCTGAATATTCACTGGAAGGACTGATGCTGCAGCTCCAGTATTTTCGTCATCTGATGCAAACAGACGGCACACTGCAAAAGTCCCTGCTGCTGAGAAAGATCGAAGGCAGAAGGAGACGAGGGTGTCAGAGCATGAGATGGCTGGATGGCATCACTAATGCAATAAACATGAACCTGGGTGAACTCTGAGAGATAGTAAGGGACAGGGAGGCCTGGCATGCTGTAATCCATGGGGTCAAAAAGAGTCGAGAGACTGAACAACAAAACCTATAACATATTACATATGCATATGTGTGTATACATATATATATCACACATTGATCTATAGAGGCCACCTTGATTTGGATTTTTAAATATTACAAAACCTATTCATACGAGGTTTTCTTTCCTCAAAGAGAAATGCTGACTCATTTGCCAAATAAAAGTCTGCATTACTTTTAAGTTATAATCTTTCTTTTAACCTGTCTCTCATCACAAAGGGATCAGTGAGAACTAAGCTACAGCTGACATAACAGCACAACAGATAGATAATCCTAAGTTTGTAGTTACTGTCATTTTTAAGTGATTCTGCAGGCAAACATCATTTTATAGAGAAAAACCATGCTCTGATACTGAAGCTGAAACTCCAATACTTTGGCCACCTCATGCGAAGAGTTGACTCATTGGAAAAGACCCTCGTGCTGGAAGGGATTGGGGGCAGGAGGAGAAGGGGATGACAGAGGATGAGATGACTGGATGGCATCACCGACTTGATGGACATGAGTTTGAGTGAACTCCGGGAGTTGGACAGGGAGGCCTGGCGTGCTGCAATTCATGGGGTCCCAAAGAGCCGGACACGACTGAGAGACTGAACTGATCATTCATATATAATGATTATGATAATAGTAATGAAGAAAAAGGAGAAGGAAAAGACAAGAAGTCAGAGGAGGAGGAAAGAGCAAAGGAGAAGAAAAGGGAAAAGAGACTCTTACACAACTATTAAGATATTTTAGCCCCAGTATCCCAACTGCAATTGCTATTCACAAGAAAGAAAAAAAATCTGTGAGTTATGTCTATAACAAAGGTGTAAAGAGAGAAATTTCTGGACTTTCAAGTGTCTAGACCTAATTCTCAGCTTTACCACTTTGCATAGCCAAGTTGTATACTTTCTAAACCATTAAAACATCTAATGCAGCATCATTAAAACATCTAATTATATGTATATGTCTGTGTTTGTGAAATTAAGTGCAGGAATTCAAGTTTTTTGCTCAGCATGCAAGATACAGCAAGCACTCAAAAATTAGTACCTGTTATTATCAGTTCCATTCCCCTTTTAATAATACCCTTTTCTGGTAGATGTTACTCTCAATTTTTCCAATTCTTAGGTACTTTGATTCTATCACTTCATTTGGATCTCCATTTAAACAAAGCTAAAACACAGTGAATAGTTCTTTAAGCCTGTGCTATGTGGACTTTGATCACAAAATTGTTTCTTGATGAAAATAAGTGCCCTTTGATGCTGAGAGTAGGTCATGTTTATTTCCTAATGAAATAAAATATGATATTCTTTTAATAACCCTGCTTTCTGTGACTGATACTATTTTCATCATATTGCTTCTGTAAGTGGTAGAATCTGGCACCAATAATTTATTTAGCAGGTGATTGTAACACCCTTTTATAAATCTAAGGCCAATGCAGAAAACAGTATCACATGAAGAATGCACTGCCTAAACTGCTTGCAAAAGTGAGTAATCAAGAGATACAATGCAAGGAGATTTCAGTACCAATTCTACTGTTATTACATTATGTGAAGTAAATTAATATCAAAACACCATCATTGTTTCTCTGTTATATGCAAACATAACCATTTTATTTAACAACCAATACTCTATCTGGGATCAAAAAAAATTTTTGTATTCCCTGGACCTTCCACTGCCCATTTAAATTTGTTTACTCTCTGTACCCTGAACCCCATACATAAAATCCTAAGTATGTTCTACCGCTTTTCACTCACTCAGAGAATAAAATATCCTCTGGCCACTTTACAGTCAAAAAGACAGACTTATTTTAGTAACTATAATATCCAGGACCTTAATGATGGTAAAAACTCAAATATTTATTTAAACTTAGACCTTCTCTGTCTAGCCTGTGACTCAGCAATCCCACTCTTAGCTATGTATCTTTAAAAAATGAGGGCATATCTTCACTAAGACATATGTACCAGAATACAGATAGAAACTACCCAAATTCACCCCAGAGAGGATACAATTCAAATGATAGGCAAAAATATAACAAGTATTTATCTAAAGTAGCACCAAACAGGATACAATTCAAACTAGCAGGCAACAATATAATGGATAAATATTCATATGATGGAACATTTATGCAATAAAATATTGAGCACAGAAAGCAAAACATTAACTGATCCTACAAACAAATATACAAATATTAAACTTAACAAAACAAACTGGACACAAAAGAGTACAGAGTATAAAAGTCCAGTGAAATGAAATTATTTTTAAAAAATATATGAGTATTTTATATTTGACATATATATGAAATATAAAGACTATTAATGAATTGAACAAATGTACATCCACCTGAAAGATAACTGTACCTGTAGGATCTGTCCAAAGATGAGTAATAGTATCTGTTACCTGTTTGAATCCCTTCTGGAATTTCAAATAGTACATGTCTATAATATTTAAACTTTTTACTGTGTTAATTTTAAGTATAATTGTCATTCTAATTTTGTATATGAAGTCAAGTTCAGAATAAATTACTATACGAAACTTTTCTATACAAATAGAAAAATAAAAAAAACCACAATGCTTTTAGGATCCCATATACACACTTCCCGAACTATATCACCCTACTTTATCCCAGGAAAATAAACATACACACACACATATACACCTATCAAAAATTTAAATTTGGTAATGACCATTCCCTTGCTTTTCTAGGTTACATTTACTGTATTTACATGTTGTATATATTGATCCTTCAAAGCATGATAATGGAAAACAGTGCAAAAATACCAACTAGCCAGTTCAGTGTAGTTTAGCCAAATAGAACATAGCTGGATAAGCACCACCCAGGTGGAGAATGAAACACTGTTAGACTCCCAGAAGTGTAAGGAAGATAGATTCCTTTAATCACTCCTCATCACTATACTCTCCCTTTTCATCACAGTTTACCACTGACACAGGGCTACTTCTAGGAATCTGGGGTAAAAATAAAATCTCACTCAGTCCATCCTTTCCAATGTTGCTGAGAAAAGATAAAACTTTGAACCCATAATTGCAGAAGTGCTCTCCAAGCCAAAAACAGATTCAATGGTAAAAAGTAAACATCTGCTTCAGGGCCTTAAGTCCAGCCTTTAACCAATAAGTGTGTTACGCTGACCAAAGGAGGATCCCTAGGAAGTCAGGTTAACAGAGAAAAATGTGGAGAATATCTGAGCAAGGCTTTCGGAAGTTGCACACTGCCAAAGAAACAGATCACAGACGATTACTTCAGGCAAGTCACTGAACAAACAACAGCAGCAAGCCTGTTAGGGATCAGTGTCCAGATTCACTACATTTTCTAATATGTACAGTTTTAAAGAAAAAAAAAGGGTTATAATAGATGCAAAGAAACAGGAAAGTGTGACACATATACAGGAGGACCAAAGCCAAACAATAGAGACCCAGATAGGGTACCAATAGGGTACCCAGATGTTGACCTATCAGACAAAGATTTCAAAGCAGTTATTCTAAATGTTCAAAGAATTAAAGGCAATCGTGTTTAAAGAGAGTTGGACCATAAAGAAGGCTGTGCACTGAAGAACTGATGTTTTCAAACTTTGGTGCTAGGGAAGACTCTTGAGAGTCCTCTGGATAGCAAGGAGATCAAACCAGTCAATCCTAAAGGTAATCAACCCTGAATATTCATTGGAAGGACTGATGCTGAAGCTAAAGCTCCAATACTTTGTCCACCTGATGCAAAAAGCCGACTCATTGGAAAAGACCCTGATGCTGGGAAAAACTGAAGGCAGGAGGAGAAGGGGACAACAGAGGATGAGATGATTGGATGGCATCACTGACTCAATGGACATGAGCTTGAGCAAGCTCTGGGAATTGGTGATGGACAGGGAAGCCTGGTGTGCTGCAGTCCACGGGGTCACAAAGAGTAAGACACAACTGAGCAACTGAACAACAACAACATGTTTAAAGAATTAAATAAATATATGACAATAATGACTAATGAATATAGAATATCAACTAAAAACAACTTCAGACTCAGAAAGGGAGATATTTTAATTAGAAAGACTACTATATAGGGAGAATGCTCCAATCTCAAAAATATGTAAATATCTCAAAATCAAACAGAAAAAGGTTTTTCAATGATAAGGTAAAGGAGATGGCAAGCAAAAGATAAACAGAAACTTTGAAGGGAAATAAAAAGCAAGAGGAAATGACCAGTGAGATTGATAAGAAAACAGTCATGTTGTGGTCAAGATAAGCCAATAAAGGGGAATGCCCCATTTTTTTCCTTTGTAGCATGCTCAGAGTTGGGTCAAGTAGAGTTTAGGGTCTGGTAAAAAGAAGAGATCTGACTGACGTATTGTGAAGACAAAGGAGAGGGTAAGAAATGGACAAACACTTGGTCAAGAATACCAATAAAGATCTAGAATTTTTTTTTAAAGAAGCAAATTGAAATTCTAGGGTAGAAAACTATGGTAAACAAAATTTAAAAATTTACCAGGGAGGCTCAAAAGTAGATTTGATATGACAGAAGAATGAATCAGCAAACTAAAAAACTAAATCCCTAAGAATTATATAATCTGAAGAATAAAGAGAAAAAATAATGAAGAAGCATGAACAGAGCCTCAAAGAAATGTGGGACACCATCAAGAGTGTCAACATTCAATACACATAATAGGAGTCCCAGAAGGAGAAGTAAGAGGATCTGAAGGAATAATAGCTGAAAACTCCCCAGATCTGATGAAAACCGCTAATCTATACATTGAAGAAACTCAAAAAATTTCTAAGAGCATAAGTATAAGAACCACATCAAGAGATATCATAGTCAAAACATGGAAGGCAAAAGATAAAAACAAAATATTGAAAGCAAGAACAGAAAAGTGAACCATCATATACAAGCAGACATCAATAAGACTAACAGCTGATACTTCATCAGAAACTGCCAGAATGCTGTGGATGACATACTCAAAGGGCTGACGAAAAAAAAGAAAAAAACAAAAAAATCTGATAACCGATATTCTTATATCCAGCAAAGCTATCATTCAAATTGAACACATCCTCACATAAACAAAAACTGAAAGAATTTGTTATAAATCTTGCCATATAAGAAACTCTAAAGGAAGTTCTCCAGCATGAAAAAAGTGATACCAGGCTTATAAGATATAAAATCTATATGGAAAAAACAATGATCTCCAGTTAAAGAAATTGTGCAGAAAATGATAAAACAAAATATAAATATATATTGACACTCTCTTATCATAACTGATTTAAAAGACAACTGTACAGTATCTATAAAATTGCATTTTAGTCATATAACATACAAATGCAGTATACTGACAATAAGAACACAAAGGAGAGGGTTGTAAATGAAGTTACGTTTGAGTAAGGAAATGAAACCAGATGGTAAGATAAATACACCAGATATACAACATAAGAAATTTAGTATTAAAATAAAATGAACTCTATAAAATCTGTTTGTGCTTTTCTTTCCACTGCACTCTTCAATAGATACAAACTTACATAAAGGAATAATCAGAATAATGCATGTCTTGAATAATTACAACTGCATTTATTGATATATATACAGGCATAATATATAAAAAACAACAGCATGATAAAGGTGAGTGGGCATGGAACTTTATAGCAGCAAAGTTTCTATATCATACCACCAACCTAGGGTTCTGTACTCTTGACATTAATCTTCAAAAGCAAAGGAGAAATAAAAGTTTCTCAGGCAAACACTAAATGAGAGAGTTTATTGACAGAAGATCTCCTTTGCAAGGAACATTTAAAGAAGTTCTTTAGAGAGCAGGAAAAGAACATAGGTCAGAAAATCATATCTTCATAAAGAAAGGAAGAACACTGGAAAAAGAGTAAGTAAAAGTAAAATAAGAACTTATTTTTCTTATTCTAAATTGATAATAGCTTGCTCAAACTAGTAATAGCAACAATGTATTCTAATATGTATATATAGATTTATACATATGTTAATGTATGCTTTGTGCTCTTATTATCAGTAGATTAAGTGAAATGAATCACAGCAATGATACAAGGGATGGGAGGAAGGAATTTGGAATATTTTGTTATTGTGGGGTACCTGCACTACCCATAAAGCAGTAGTGTTATTTGAAAGTGGACTTGGATTATATGTAAACTCTAGGGCATATTGCAAACTCTAGGGCAACCACTGAAAAAAAGTACAAAGGAAGTATAATTAATATGCTAAAAAAAAGGAAAAATGGAACATATACATGCTCAATTAAAATTACACTCAGGAAAACAACATTATAAAGCAACTATTCTCCAATACAAATTAATTTAAACACACACACACACACACACACACTTAGGGAATACTCTGGGGGTCCAATGGTTAGGACTCTGAGCTCTCACTGCTGAGGGTCTGGATTCAATCCCTGATTGGGGAACTAAAATCCCACAAGCCAAATGGCATGGCCAAAAACTAAAAACAAAAAATAAAACCACACTTATATGTGGAATGTAAAAAAGTCAAACTCATAGAAGCAGAAATTAGAATGGTATTTTCCAGGGGCTGAGTGAGTGGGGAATATGGCATGATGTTGGTTAAATGGTACACAGTTTCAGTAATGCAGGAAGAATAAGTTCTAGAGATCTGATGTACAGTAGGGTGGTGAGAATTAATAATACTGTATTTTGTGCTTGAAATTTGTGAACAGAATAGATCTTAAGTGTTCTCTACAAAAAAAAGGTAACTATGTGAGGTGATGGATATGCTAATTAGATTGATTGTGGTAACCATTCTACAATGAATATGTATAGCAAAACATCATGCTGTACACCTCATATATACAGAATTTTCCTTTGTCAATTAGGCGTCAATAAAACTGGAAGTAAATTCAAAAAATAAAACCAAAAGAAGGCAGAAAAAATGTGGCAGTCAAAAATAGGAAAGTTACAAGGGTAGCAAATGGAAAACAGTATTCAATATGGTAGTTATTAATACAATTATATCAATAACACTTTCAATACCAATGGCCTAAAAATGCCAATTAAAAGAAATTATCAGAGTGGATCAAAAAATAAGACCCTATGACATGCTGTCTACAAGAAACCCTTTTAAAATATGCAGAAGCAAATAGATTGAAAGTAAAGGAATGGAGAAAGTTATACCATGTTAACACTAAATCAATACAAAATGGGAGTAGCTACATTAATTTCATACAGCAAACTTCAGATCAAGGAAAATTTTCAGGGACAATGAGGGGCATGACATAATAACAAAGGGGTCAATAATCCAATAAGACATATCAATCCTTAATGAGTATGCACCTAACAACAGAGTATCAAAATACTCTGAGGAAAAAGCTGCTGTAACTAACTGCAAGGAGGAATATATGGATCCACTATTATAGGTGGAGACTTGAACATCCCTTTATCAGGAAGCAGAAAATCAGTAAGGACAGAGTTGAACTCAACAGTAATATCATTCAATTTGGATATAATTGACATCATAGACCACCTCTACCTCCATCAACATAAGAATACATATTTTCTCAAGCTCACATAGAATATTCACCAAGACAGACCACATTCTGAGCCGTAAAATACATGGTAACAAATTTAAAAGAATAGAAATCATACAGCACATGCTCTCATATCACAATGGAACTCAACTATAAATCAATAAAAGAAAGATAGTTAGTTGGAATTCATACAGAGTGAGTTATTTGACTACAATGTAATCTAACTGGCAATCAGTAACAGAAAAAATAGAAAAATCTCTAAATTTGAAAAATTAAACAACAGATTTCTAAATATTCTGTGGTCTAAGAGGAAGCCTGAAGGTAAATTGTAGAAATACACAGAACTGAATGAAAATGAAAATATAACATATCAGAGAGAACATGTGGGACATAAAAATACTAATGCTGAGAGGGAGTTTTAGTAAGAAGTGCTCACATTAAAAAAGAAGAAATGCCCCAAGTCAATTATGTAAGTTAACACTGCTAAAACCTAGAAAAAGAAGAGCAAAGTAATCCCAAAGCACACAGATGGGAATAACAACAAAAGAAGAGGAAACCCTAAAATTGAAAATACAGAAAACAACATATAAACCAATGATTAACAAGTTGCTTCTTTGAAAAAAAATCAATAAAATCAGTCAACCTGTATAGCAAGACTGACAAAGATAAAAAAAGAGAAGACACAAATCACCACTATGAAGAGTGAAAGAGAGGCTATCACTATAGACACTACAGCCACTGAAAGCTAACAAGCAACTTTACACAAATAAATTAGACAATTTGGAAAAAATGGATGGATTCTTAAAAAACCACAAACACCATAACTCAATCAAGGTAAAACAAGACAATCTGAGGAGAAAGGAATGTTTCCAAACTCATTTTATAAGGCCAATATTATCCTGATACAAACACTAACAAATACATTAAAACAAAACTTCAGACCAATTATTTCACATAAATATAGATGCAAACTCTGCAATAAATTTGTAAATTTAATGCAATGATGTATAAAATTAATTATGCATCATGACAAAACGGGATTCATTCTAGGTATGCAAAACTAGTTCAACATTTAAAAATCAATCAGTGTAAACCACCATACTATCAGGATAAAAAAGGAAAAAAATGATCATAACAACCAACATGGAAAAAGCATCTGAAAAAAATCCGAAAACCATTTATAATTTAAAAAAACAGTTCCATGAAGTTACCAATGGAGTCTATTAGTGCCACTTGGTAAAGAGCATCTTTAAAAATACTACAAATAACATCACATTTAATGGTAAAAGACTGAACGCTTTGATATCAGAAACAAAGCAAGGTAGTCTGCTCCCACTACTCAATTAAACATAATGCTAGAAAATCTTCCCACTAAAATATGTTAAGAAAAATAAATAATATGCATACATATTGGAAAGAAGAATTAAAATTATACCAATTTACAGAAGACATCATTATCTGTGCTGAAAATTCTAAGCAATCTACAAAAAATCCTCCTAGAACAGAATTACCTCAGCAAGGTTGCAGGATATAAGATCAGACACACAAAAAAATCATATTTCTATATAATAATATATAGATGTAAATCAAAATAAATTTCCCAATTTTTAAGAAATATGTTAAATTATAAATCCAAGATCAATAGAATCAAAGCAGGTTAAATTAAAATAGATATTCATATGGGTACATCATACTTAAACTGCTAAGAGTCAAAGAATAAAAAACAAAAGTGCTGGAGAAATAAAGATGAATTTCCTACCTGGGAATGAGGATTAAAATACTGCCTGCCTTAAGGGTATCTCTGGAGATCCGGAGAAAAAGGGGGCAGCATTTTTCCAACACTGGGAGAAAAAATACAGAGTCAATCCAGAATTCTATATCCATCAAAATTATCTTTCCAAACTGAAAATGAAATAAGACATATTCACACAATCAAACCTGAGACCATTTGTTGCTGGACAACCTGCAATGCAAGTAATAGTAAAGTAAGGTCTTCAGGTTGAAGGGAAAGGACACATCATGGAAATTAAAAATTACAAGAAGGAGTGACAAGAAATACATGGATATATATGACTACTTTTCTCTATTTTTGAAATAAATCTCTGTAAAGAAAAAGTGGTAAGCAGTATCACATATGTAAAATATATGACAAGAATATATTTGTCACACAGGAAATGTGACAAAGGAAAGGAAGAGGACGTAAGGTTTCCTGTTTGTTGAGTGATACTATCATGACTCTCCTCTGTCCATGGGATTCTCCAGGCAAGAATACTGGAGTGGGTTGCCATTTCCTTCTCCAGGGGATCTTCCCAACCCAAGGATTGAACCCAGGTCTCCCACATTGCAGGCTTTACCCTCTGAGCCACCAGGGAAGCCCTCTGAATAGACCAGGATAAGGTAAATATTCATATGCCAGTTCAAGAGCAAAAATTAATAAACATAGTATAGATAGTAATCTGGTTACTAAAGCTGTATAATAAATTCATCCAAAATTTATCTTTTACAATATGCTCATTATTTACTATGTCTCCTACTAGACTGAACCTCAATAAGTATCACCAACACATGGCTTGTACCTAGTACCTAGTACATGTTGGAAACTGAAGAAAATTTATTGCATCAATGAAATATTTAAACTGAAATAAATCAGGTAAAATGATAAGGGAAAAGATGCAGTCCTTTGGAAGATCATTCACCTTCACAAAAATTGTTTATTTATGGGCATGTATGTCTATGTGTTCCCTTGGTATCTCTAATTTTCCTGAAGAGATCTCTAGTCTTTTCCATTCTATTGTTTTCCTCTATTTCTTTGCACTCATCATTTAGGAAGGCTTTCTTATCTCTCCTTGCTATTTTTTGGAACTCTGCATTCAAATGGGTATATCTTTCCTTTTCTCCTTTGCTTTGGCTTCTCTTCTAAGGCCTCTTCAGACAGCCGTTTTGCTTTTTTGCATTTCTTTTTCTTGGGGATGGTCTTGCTCCCTGTCTCCTCTACAATGTCATGAACCTCCATCCATAGTTCATCAGGCACTCGGTCTATCAGATCTAGTCCCTTAAATCTATTTCTCACTTTCACTGTAAAATCTTTAGAGATTTGATTTAGGTCATACCTGAATGATCTAGTGGTTTTCCCTACTTTCTTCAATTTAAGTCTGAATTTGGCAATAAGGAGTTCATGATCTGAGCCACAGACAGTGTAGTCGGACACAACTCATCAACTGAACTGAACTGAACTGATGTGTATGTGTGTGTGTATGCATGCACTCAGTTGTGTCTGACTCTTTGTGACCCCATGGACTGTAGCCTGCCAGGCTCCTCTGTCCATAGGATTGTCCAGGCAAGAATACTGGAGTGGGTTGCCATTTCCTTCTCCATTATGGGCATACAGATTATATCAATTTCTTACAAAAGAAAAAACATCTACGGATATAAAATATTTCAGTAACTAGTGTTTGTAAGATAAACACTTTCATTAGTGGCATGCCAGCCATTTTAGTTGAACCATCCCACTAAGAAAAATTAAGAAAGCTGGAAGATGTTAAGCATACTGTTTGAAGGCACCACAAACCCAAGGAAGCAAGCATTTGAAGAGCTTGAATCTTAGAAGAGAAGACTTCGTGGTGTGATCCACCCAAATTTGATACTGCTTTGTTCTTGAAGGCTTTTGCTGATTCCAAAGATGTGACTGAGGGTCCAAACAAAAAGCTGCAGCTAAGCAGCTGAACAGAATTCCAGTAGTCTCAACCAACTCAGGAGGAACAGACTGAATGTGACAGTGCACCAGGACTTGGCCTGCACCAGGGGAGATTCTGGCAAACAATCCAGCTGGTATTTGGTATCCTCAAGGGACTATGTCTTAATGTCAATAAGAACCTAAAACAAAACTTCACACAAAACTTGATATCTAAATTCAAAAGGACTCAATCTTTGATCTAATGAACTGCCCCAACTGTCTCTCAAAAACAAAAGCAAATGCTCACTGAAAATAGATAAAAATCACTCAGGAACTTCACAGTTCCTTCTCTAGTATTTCATACAGAAAATCTAACCTGCAATTGAAAAACACTACACATGCAAAAAGTTAATGGGAAGGAAAACAACAACATATCAGACGTGGGAGCCATTTTCTCCACTTATTGAGGATGTTGGGACAGAGAGAACTAAGACTTGGTTATACCCATGCAAACTAGAGCAACAGAGATACCTCTACATACCTGTTAGATGGGCAACAATAAAAAACACTGCCCATAACAAATAATGGCAAAGAAATAGAGCAAACATGACTCTCATGTACTTCTGATAGGGAGTACAACAGCATATTTACATTGCATAGCACTTTGACATATTCTAAAATAACTGAAATGGACAACTATCACATGATCCAGCCATTCTGTTCCTTGAGGTTTTTCCAAGAAAAAAATGAAACTAAATCTCCATACCAAAAAATCCTACAAGAATGTCTACAAAAATGGGAAAAAGTAGAAGGCTTGGGCAGGATCAAAGAGGAGAAATATAAAATTCACAAGGAACTTTGATGAGAGAGGAGTGGACATTTATATTATCTTAACTGTAGTGATGGTTTCACAAATGCATATATATCTTTAAACTTATATTGTTAACTTTAATGTTATGTAATTTATGATAATTATATCTTAAAGAACCTGTTCAAAATGTGCAGCATACACAAAATATGCATTTTAAAGAGGAATTAAAGCATTAAAGTCAAAAGAAGTTCTAAAAATTTTAAGTCTAATTATACACCTCAAGAAATTGGAAACAATTTTCAGCCAAAAAAAGAGGAAAATTTAAAAATAATATTATTAAAATCAATGAATGAAAATTTAAAATTATAAAGAGAACATTTTAAAATCCAAAAGTCATTTTTTGTTGTTGCTCTTGTTGCTGTTTTACTTTTATGGAGTAGGGCAAAAAATGATAAACTCTTGACAACATTTTTCCACCCTCCAAAAAGAGTTAAACTTTACCATTACCAAAATACAGAGAGGATTATCACACAGATCTTTAAGACAACATTAATAGTATAAGCAAAGTTATGCTAATATTCTGAAATTACCTGAAATTCCAAGAAATAATCAGTTTACCCAAAAAGAAAATTCAGAAAATCTCAACAATTCAGTATCTATTTAATAAACTGCATCTGTAATTAAATCTTTCCTACCAGTGATTCTACTGGCAACTCAAGACCTGATCTTTTTCATATAATGAAAAACACCACTAGTCTTGCATAATCTTGTCTATGGAATAGAAATAGTAAAAATACTTCTCAATTGTGTTATGAGACTGCTATAAACTTTACACAAAAATGACAAGGGTATTAGAAGAAAGGAAAATCAATGATTTACGGTAAAGAACTAGAGAAATGGAACACTACCTTTCAAATGCTGCAAAAAAAAAAAAGATTTCAACCCAGAATTCCATTTGCAGAAAAATTAGGCTTCCATAATATATGTAATTGCTGCTGCTAAGTCGCTTCAGTCGTGTCCGACCCTGTGCGACCCCAAAGACGACAGCCCATCAGGCTCCACCTTCCCTGGGATTCTCCAGGCAAGAACACTGGAGTGGGTTGCCATTTCCTTCTCCAATGTATGAAAGTGAAAAGTGAAAGTGAAGTCACTCAGTCTTCGACTTAGCGACCCCATGGACTGCAGCCTACCAGGCTGCTCTGTCCATGGGATTTTCCAGGCAAGAGTACCGGAGTGGGGTGCCATTGCCTTCTCTGAATATATGTAATTACATGGATAAATATATGACTATTCTCTTACTTCTTTAATAACTGACTAGAACTGCTCTACTCCAAACACCACAGGAAAAACTGAGACTTCATCCTTATCCTTACCACCAAAGGTCCACAATCACTAGGTCGTAACCATTTAACCCAAACCTTCTACTTGTAATGTCTAAAGCTCAAGTAGGGAGCTAGGACTTTCATACTTGCTGGGTGGTAAAAAAAATGCCTGTCTTCCACCACACCGCAGTGTCAATGGAGAGTATGTGAGAAATAATATACAATGAAAATGGCTTATATACATGAACTGAAAGATATTGGATGAGTGAATTTTTTTTTAAGACAACTTTTTTCTGTCTATACCAAATTCATTTTAAATATGATGCAGGCAGTTTGAAAGCAAAGGATGGGAAAAGATGCATCATACCAACAATAAATAGAAAGTATGAATATCAACCAGATACAGCAGAATTCAGAGTTAAGGAAATGACCAGAGGCCAAAATGGACATCATATAATGACAAATGTTCAGTCTAACAAGGAGATACAGTAATTCTAAATATGTTTATACTTAACAAATAGAGCTTTAAAATATCAGAAGCAAAACTGATAAAACTGAAAGGAGAAATAGATGAATCCACAATTATCTCTGGAAATTTCAACCCTCTCTCTCAATAACTGACAGAACAATTATACAAATTCAACAAAGATACAAAAGAAATCAACAGTAATATTAACCAATAGGAGCTAATCAATATTTACATAACACTGCACCCACAAATTCTTTTCAAATATCCATGGAATGTCCATATACCAAGATAGACCATATCTTGGGGCATAAAAGAAACCTCGACAAACTTAAAATAATTAAAATCACAAGAGTATATTGTCTGGGCACGAGGGAATCAAAAAGAAAATGAAGAAACATACCAGGAAAATCTTTAAAAAATTGTAAACAAAACAACACACTTGAAAAAAAATAGGTTAAAGAAGAAGTATAAAAAAATTAAATCACTGAAATAAATAAAAATAAAGCAATATATCAAAATTTAAGACAGAAAGAAAAAGAGGAGAAAACACTTCACAATTCATTTAATGAAGATAATATTATACTGATATCAAAATCAAACAAAGAAGTACCAAAAAAAAAAAAACCGACACAGTAATAGCCCTTGAATACAGACACAAAACCCTTAATACAATATTAGCAAGTAGAACTCATCAATATACTAAAAAAACATATGCACTACAAACAACTAAATTTAGTTCCAGATATTTAAGGCTGCCTTGGTATCTAAAAACCAATCAATGTAATTAACATGCTAAGGAATGAAAATAAACATATCAATTAATGAAGTAAAAACTACTAACCAAAAGCAATACTCATTGAAGGTAAAAACTCATAAAACAGAAATAGAAAGGAACTTCTGAAAAATGATACAGAGCATATACAGAAGATCTACAATACACATTATGCATAATGGTTAAAAAGTGAACTTCCCTGCTAAGTTCAGGAATAAGGCAAGTATGTCCACTTCTATAAGTATGTTGACTTCTATAACTTTTATTCAAAATAGTGCTGGAAGGTGAGTCAGGGCCATAAGGCAAGAAAAGGAAATAAAAGACATAGAAACTTGAAAGAAAGAAATAAAATTATTGCTATCTGCAGATGTCATTATGTCTACATAAAAAAATTCCAAGGAAATTATAAAAATTTCTGAAGTATGTGATATCAGCAAGATTACACTGGATACAAGATGAATACACAAGCTCAACTGTATTTCTATATACTAACAGTGATCATGTGAACATTGAAATAAAAAATACAAATTACAATTGCTTCAAAAATTAAGTACTTAGAAGTAAACCTAACAAAATAAGTATAGGCCTTCTATGTTAAAAACTACACAACACTGATGAACCTCCAATACTCTGGCCACCTGATGTGAAGAACTGACTCATTTGAAAAGACCCTGATGCTGGGAAAGATTGAAGACAGGCGGAGAAGGGGACAACAGAGGATGAGATAGTTAGATGGCATCACCAACTCAATGGACATGAGTTTGAGCAAGCTCTGGGAGTTGGTGATAGACAGGGAAGCCTGGTGTGCTGCAGTCCATGGGGTCGCAAAGAGTCGGACATAACTGAGCGAATGAACTGAACTGAAGGAGAATAAACTTGGAGGAATCACTCCACCCAATTTTAAGACGTATTTTATAGCTACAATATCCAAGACTGTGTGGTATTACTAGAGAGAGTGAGAAAGACAGAAAGTGAGAGATACAGATCAATGAGCCAGAAAGGAAACCTATAAACAGCCCCATACAGTATGGCCAATTTATTTTTTATAAAACTGCAAAAGCAATTCAATTCAGAAATAATAGTCTTTTCAAGCATTATGCTATAAAAATTGGTTATCCATAGGCCCCAAATTAAGCCTCAATCTAAACTTCACACCTCATACCAAAAAAAAAAGGGCAACTCAAAATGTATCACACACCTAAGATATATAAAACCTATAAAACTTACAGAAAAGAAATAAGATATAAACATTCAAGTCTGAGGGCTAAGCAAATAGCCGATAGATCTGACACCATATGTACAATCCATGCAAAGGAAAATTAACAAATTAGATTTTGTCAAAATTTAAACCTTTTGCTATGCTACCAGTTTTCAACTTCTGTTAACCAACTGGGAACAGCAAGTTACATAAGTAAATTATTTTTTTATTATTTACAAGCCAAATTATTTGGATAAATTATTTACAAGCCAAATATTTGACAAACGATGAAAATAACATATAAAGAACACTTAAAACATAAAATTTTAAAAATCCAACTGGAAAATGACCAAAAGAAATGAGGAAAGGAACTTTCCTGGTGGTCTAGTGGTTAAGCCTCCATGCTTCACTGCAGGATTGTGGGTTCAATCCCTGATCAGGGAACTAAGGTCCCAAATGCTTTGTGGTATGCTGCCACCCCCCCAAAAAAAGAAATGAGAAATTTCACCAAAGAGGATATACATATGGCAAGTAACCACATGAAAATGTTTAATACCAAAGCCATTAGGCAAATGCAAATTAAAATTACAATGATATATCACTACATTTATTAGAAAGGCTAATAAAAAGATAGCTGCACCATAAAATGCTTCACCATAGGATGCAGACAGATTCGTACATTGCCTGTTGTCACATAAAAGACAGTGGACTCTGGAAGTCAGGCAATTTCTTTAAAAAAAAAAGAACATGCAACTACAATATGATACAGAATTCGTACTTTGGGGTATTTTTCACAGAGAAATGAAGACTCATGCTCACAAGGAAACATGTACTGAAATGTTTATCACAGTGCTTTCTGTAAAAGTAAAAAACTGGGAATGTTCAGATGTTTTTAAAAGAGTAAATTATTAAAGAGAATGTAGTATATCCATACCATTCTCCTCAGCAATAGAAACAAAAAATTATCTATATTCTCAACAACCTTGATGGATCTCCAGATAATTATGCTGAGTGAAAAAAAGCTAATCTGAAAGGTCACATAAACAATGATTCTACTTATAAAATATTCATTAAAGGAAAAATTATAGAAACGAAGAACAGATTAGTAGTTGCCAGAAGGCAGGGATGGATGAAGGGGCAAGAGGGGCTTCCCTATGAAAGGATTCTTGTGGTGATTGAAATGTACTGTGTCTTGACTGTATGAATGTTAATATCCTGGTTGAGATATTATTCATAGTTTTTTAAGATGTTAAAATTGGGGGAAACTGGGTACTAGAATACCTCTATAGTATTTCTGACAATTGAAAATGAATATATAATTACCTTAAAATAGAAACTTAAATTTATTATTGTTTATAGTCTTGATATTAAGTTGGAATTAATTGGCTATGGGAGAAAAAAACACCTATTACTTAAAACTTATTTCAAAACTAGTTTTAGGGAAGACACCTGCTTCTTGTAATAGTCAACTAGCCCCGATATCCTGCTGAGAAATACTGGGAAAGCTGGAAATATATGAAAGACAGGTCTTCGAGGTGTTACAAACTCAAGGAAGTAAGCGTGGAAGAGACAGGATTTCAAGGAAGAAGAAAAGCCCAGGTAGTGAGCTCTAAATCTGGTACCACTTTCCCCCACAAAGTATTCACTAATTTAAAAGAGATGACTGAACACTCAAGATGTTAAGCCGAAAGAAGAGGCAGAGAGCTAAGCACATGAATAGGTCTTCATGCCTTCTCACCATTTCAGGGACACACACTGAGCTCAGGGCCCAGCAAGGTAGAAGGCTAATGAAACAAAACAAACCTCATGGATTCTGCTGGCATCTCTGAGGGGCTATGCCCTGAATGTCTATATGCACTAGAAAGAGAAAACATCTCATAAGTCTGGAGATTCAGTTACAAAATGTCTCAAGGTCAAAAGGAACTTCCTGCAGGAAACTGCTCCTGAATAGCGAAAGAAATGCTTCCTGGAAAAAGAAAAGTACCACTTAGAGCCTATTATTATCCCTCTAGTATTTCATACTGACTACCCAGCAGGCAATAAAAATAACCATACATGCGGAAGTATAAATGGGAAGGATTAACAACAGGCCTTTGATCTCTTTTCTCCATCTACAGGGGATGCCTGGGACAGAAAGAACTTGGTTACAATCAAGCAACTCAGAGTGACAATGAGATACCACTGCACACTTAATTAGATGGACTTTGGCACCCCACTCCAGTACTTTTGCCTGGAAAATCCCAAGGACGGAGGAACCTGGTAGGCTGCAGTCCATGGGGTCACTAGAGTCGGACACGACTGAGGGACTTCACTTTCACTTTTCACTTTCATGCACTGGAGAAGGAAATGGAAACCCACTCCAGTGTTCTTGCCTGGAGAATCCCAGGGACGGGGAAGCCTGGTGGGCTGCCGTCTATGGGGTCGCACAGAGTCGGACACGACTGAAGCAACTTAGCAGCAGCAGCAATGCCTATAACAAGTGCTGCAAGAATGTAGAGCAACTGAGACACTCACACCACCGGGGGGGGGGGGGGGGCGGCGGGTATAAAGTAGTATAAACATGCTGCAAAACATTTTGTCATATTCTAAAATCACTTTAAAGCTCAACATTCAGAAAACTAAGATCATGGCATCTGGTCCCATCACTTCATGGGAAATAGATGGGGAAACAGTGGAAACAGTGTCAGACTTTATTTTGGGGGGTTCCAAAATCACTGCAGATGGTGATTGCAGCCATGAAATTAAAAGATGCTTACTCCTTGGAAGGAAAGTTATGACCAACCTAGATAGCATATTGAAAAGCAGAGACAATACTTGGCCAACAAAGGTTCGTCTAGTCAAGGCTATGGTTTTTCCAGTGATCATGTATGGATGTGAGAGTTGGACTGTGAAGAAAGCTGAGCGCCGAAGAATTGGTGCTTTTGAACTGTGGTGGTAGAGAAGACTCTTGAGAGTCCCTTGGACTGCAAGGAGATCCAACCAGTCCATTCTAAAGGAGATCAGTCCTGGGATTTCTTTGGAAGGAATGATGCTAAAGCTGAAACTCCAGTACTTTGGCCACCTCATTCGAAGAGTTGACTCATTGGAAAAGACTCTGATGCTGGGAGGGATTGGGGGCAGAAGGAGAAGGGGACGACAGAGGATGAGATGGCTGGATGGCATCACCTACTCGATGGATGTGAGTTTGAGTGAACGCTGGGAGTTGGTGATGGACAGGGAGGCCTGGCGTGCTGCAATTCATAGGGTCGCAGAGAGTCGGACATGACTGACCGACTGAACTGAACTGAGTCATGTGATCTCACAACCCATTCTTTCAAGTTTATCCCCCCAAAATGGAAGCATTTGACCATATAAAAAACTGTATAAGAATGTGCAGAGCATGAGATAATGGAAGTGGTTGTGCAGAATTATCAGGGAGAGAATATGAATGTACCACAAGGAAAGGTGAGTGAGATAGTCGTTTACATTATCTTGTGTTGACTGTTTCACAAACACAGATATAACTCAAAACATATACTGTTCATTTTAAAGATGTGCAGTTTATTTTAAATCAATCATACCTCAATAAAATTGTTAAAATATGTAAGCTGCACGAAAATATTTGTCTGAAGGAAACTTTATACTATTAACTGCACAAATGGAAATGCTGAAATTTTAAAATCAGATAATTTTACCTCAAGAAATTGAAAAAATAAGCAATTTACTATGAATAATGATTAAAGAATGAAACAACAAAATTAAGATCAGTTAGTGAAATTTTAATGATCACAAAGAGACTAACTAATCCTGAAGATTTTTTAATAGAATAAAATAGTTAACTTGATTGTGGTTATCATTTCACAATATATATCAAATAACCATGTTGTACATCTTAAATACATACAATTTTTGTCAATTACAACTCAATAAAGCTGGAATAAAAACTTAAAAAGATTCCTTGCAAGTTTTATCAAGAAAAATAAAAGACACATTACCAATACTATAAATGTAAAAGAGATCATCACTACAGATCCTGGAAACAAATACATATTATTTTAAAATTTATGCTAATAAATTTGGAATTATATGAAATGACAATTTTTTTAATCTTAGGAAATCTCAAAGGTCCTATGAGTATTAGTGTCTATAATGAATTCCTACAAATGAATTCCATGTCCCAGTGTCTGAATTCCTGATATTTTCTGTATGAGAAAGAAATAATCTTGTATAAACTCTTTCTCAAAACAGAAAAACACCACTATATATGTTCCAGAAGACCCTTATAAACTTTACACCAAACTGAACATATAATAAGAAAGTAAAATATATGGTTTACATCTCACGTAACTAAATGCAAAAAACAAGAGTAACTTATGCTTGATAAATGAAATCAAAGATGCATCACTGGGGAAAATAAGATGGCAGAGTAGTAGGTGGATGTGGAGTACATCTCTCTCCACAGATACATCAGGAATACACCTTCAGACACAGAAGTGCATGCAGAACACCAGCTGAGAGTGGACAGGAGTACTTGACCAGTGGAAAAGAATATACAGAACCAAGCAAAACTTGGAAAGACAAAGAAACTAGGGGGGGACAAGACCAAAGGTGTGTTTGGAATCACCTTTTTCCTCCATTTAAGAACAAGAATCTCAACAGAAGCAGCTCAGTACTGCAGTTACATCCACATCAACACAGGCTCGGAAGCCAGACTGCCTCGTTTGGGATCCAACTCTTACTAGTAGCTGTGTGATGAGGCCCGTCGGTTAATTAAAAAGAAAAAAAAGAAACTAGGGGGAAAAACAGGAGTGTTAGTAGGACTGGACCTGCACTCAGTGGGTGGGGAAAGTGAAGCAGGGGTCTGATACCCATAGCAGGGCAATTG
The DNA here is from genome assembly GCF_029378745.1 of Bos indicus. Classification (NCBI taxonomy): domain Eukaryota; kingdom Metazoa; phylum Chordata; class Mammalia; order Artiodactyla; family Bovidae; genus Bos; species Bos indicus. Next base: position 125,304,574 of record NC_091789.1, on the reverse strand, counting down.
TCTGAGTCAGAGGAGAAACATTTAAGGCTGAGAGTGAAACAGCTGATCTGTGGCAGCCTAAATGGAATGAGAATCAGTCACTGGAAGGGGCAGTGGCTGGGAGCTGGAGGTTAGGGATTACGGAGTGATCCCAGGGTGAGGACTGCTGTTGACTGCAGAGAGACGGATCGAGAGGAAATGAGGGAGGAGATCGTGGTGGGAAATGCCGGTGGAGGAAAGCCAGGCAGCCATGGAAGCAAGGCAATACTGCTAAGTCCAACACGTAGGGGGTGGAGCCATCACCATAGCCTCTCTCTCTCCATGTGCCAGAATCGGCAGCTGAACAATAGAAAGGCTGGCCCATCAAACACCTGAGGCACTTAACTACAGAGTAGGACCACAGCCAGGGGGGCCCCTCTATGTGCCTGATGTGTGGAACAACAGAGAAGGACACCAGGCAAAGGATCCCTCTAAGTGCCTGAACGGGGGGGAGCTACAGAAAAAGACTGGCCAAAGAGGCCTTCTGATCGCCAGCTACAAGAGGCTCGAAAAAAGACTCTGATAGGGCCATAACTTCTGCTGCAGAGGCAGTCTGTGTCCCTGCACACTTGGCCCCGCCAGCGTCCCTGCAAGCCAAGCAGCTGCACCACCTTCACGCTCAACTCTCAGTGGAGCACAGCTGCCACAGGCAGAAAAAAAAAACCACTTCGGTAGTGTCTGACTCTTTGCAGCCCTGTATGTGGCCTGCCAGGCTTCTCTGTCAGAGAGGGGGTTCTCCAGGCAAGAATACTGGAGCCTATCAGCCAATACTGGCTGCCATACCCTTCTAGAGCACTATATTTCCTACTACCCTAGCCGCCAAACCCCCTGAGTCCCTGGTGCTGCCAGAACCCCTGCAAACCAAGCAGCTGTACCACCTCCACACCTGGCCTTCACAGGGGCAAACCCAAGCCCTTCAGGGTAGCCTCAGGAGCCAAACCCCAGTGGACAACCCACATGCAGAGGTGGAAATAAAACCACAATTGAAACCCAGGGGCAGTGTGGCTAAGGAATAAGATCCAAAACCTTGCGACCAGCTGTACAAGCTGCAGATTAAATTCACACGATCAACCAGGCAGACTCTGAGTCTATGGAATACAGAAAAGGACACTGAGAGCTCCCACAAAAGAAAATGCACTAGCTCTAATAGCTGCAGACACTGGAGGCAAGAACACACAGGAGTAGGACCAGATTAGAATTTGAGTTGCCCCCACAGCAGGTCCAGAGATCAGCACAGTGTTGGAGGGCATCCTAGGAAAGTAAGGTGGTCTAAAGGAAAGTTAAGTGATTCCCAGCGCTGGAAAGGACTCTGACAAAAGTGACTCAAGAAAAACCTTTATTATTCTTATTTTTTGATTTGTTTTGTAGATTCTTTTGGAATGTTTTCTTTCCCCCCCCCTTTCCCCCCGCTGTTGTAGTTGTCGATTTTATTGGCACTAAGAAATCCAATTAAGCTTTTGAGCTTTTTTTTTTCTTTTTCCTTAGTCACATTTTTCATTGTTGTCATAAACCTCTGCCTCTATGTTAGGCTTTTCCAGCTCTATGGAATTTCCCTCTTTTTTTCTTTTTCTTTAATTTTAATTTTTTAAATCTATTATTATTTTTTCTACATTTATTCCTTGGTCTGCTTTTCCTACTGTTCTTTTCCCCTTGCAGTTAATCTTTAAAATATATAAATCTTCTTTATCTACTTCCATAACTTTTCATATCTATTCTTTCTTTTCTTTCTCTCCTTTCCTCTCAACATATTTCTTAGTTTTATTTTCACTGCTTTATTCCCCAACTGGCACCTTGCTTTAGTTTTCTTTTCCAGTTTGTGTTTTAATTAGTTTTGCTCTGGTAGATATAATTTTTGGTTTCCTTTGTTGGCTGGGTCAATCTATTGTACTTAATTTTTGTTGGACTGTTTTGATTTTGCTTATCAGTATATGTGTATATGTATATATTCAGTCACACTTTCTATTGTTGTTATAAACCTCTGCCTCTACATTGGGCTTTTGCAGTTCTGTGGAGTTTTCCTTTTTTTCTCCCTTTTTTCTTTCTCCTTCCGTTTCTTTCTCTTCTCTTTTTTATAATTTTTAATTTTTTAATCCTATGATATTTTTTCTATATTTATTCCTTTGTTTGCCTTTCAACTGTTCTTTTGTCTTGTAGTTAACCTTTAATGTATATGAATCTTCTTCATCTACCTCTATTTAACTCTGTATATCTATTCCTTATTTCTTTTCTTTCTTTCCTTTCCTCTCAACATATCTGTTAGTTTTGTTTTCATTGCTTTATTCCCCACTTGGCACCTTGCTTTAGTTTTGTTTTCCAGTTTGTGCTTAAGTTAGTTTTGTCCTTAACTGGTAAATATAATTTTTGATTTCCTTTGTTTGCCAGATCAATCTACTGTACTTTATTTTTGTTGGGTTGTTTTCAATTTTCTCATAGCTATATATGTATATGTGTATATTCCATTATTTTTTTTAATTTTATTTTATTTTTAAACTTTACATAATTGTATTAGTTTTGCCAAATATCAAAATGAATCCACCACAGGTATACATGTGTTCCCCATCCCCATTATTTTAATTATTATTTTCCTGATTTTGTAACTTCCATTGGTCTGGGGTTCATCTTGGGTTACTCATTTTTGGGTATTTGTTTTACTCTCTCTTAATGCCATAACAAACCACTTGTGGAATCTTGGTTCCTGACTAGAGCTCAAACCCTGAGCATTTGGAGTGGGAACACTGACTCCAAGACCCTAGACTACCAGAGAACTAACCCTGAAGAAGTGAAGTGAAGTGAAGTCGCTCAGTCCTGTCTGACTCTTTGCGACCCCATGGACTGTAGCCTACCAGGCTCCATCCATGAGATTTTCCAGCAAAGAATACTGGAGTGGGTTGCCATTTCCTTCTCCAGAGGATCTTCCCGACCCAGGGATCGAACCCGGCTCTCCAGCATTGCAGGCAGATGCTTTACTGTCTGAGCCACCAGGGAAGCCCCATCAAATAGTGAGAACTCACACAAAGGAAACCACTTGAATACAACACCCAGCATCACCCAACCACCAGTAACACCCTGTGAAGGATGCCTCATCTAAACAACAAACAACAAAAAATACAAACCAAATCATCAGCAGACAGGAGTACCACCTCACTCAGCCTTGCCTTTCAGAGAAACAAACAAACAAACAAACAAACAAAAACTCAGCACAAATCTCATCCTATAAACAAACCACTGGACCAACCTTAGGAGGGCAGAAACAAAAAGGAAGAAAGAATTCAAGTTTCCTTGAAGCCTGGGAAAAGGAGAACTCAAAAACAATAACTTAAAAAAGAAAAAAATGACAAGGCAGAGAAATACTGCACAAATGAAGGAACAAACTAGAAATAGGAAAATTACCTGAAAAAGAATTCAGAATAATGATAGTAATGATGATCAAAAACCTTGAAAACAAAATGGAGAAAATGCAAGAATCAATTAACAAAGACCTAGAAGAATTAAAGAATAAGCATACAGAGACAAACAACACAATTACTGAAACTAAAAATAATTTAGAAGGAATTAATAGCAGAATATCTGAAGCAGAAGAACGAATCAGTGAGCTGGAAGATAAAATGGCAGAAACAAGTTAGGAAGAGCAGAATAAAGTAAAAAGAATGAAAAGGGCTGAAGACAGTCTCAGAGACCTCTGGGACCATATCAAATGTACCAACACTCTAATTATAGTGGTCCCAGAAGAAGAAGAGAAAAAGAATGGGTATGAGAAAATTTTTTAAGAGATTATAGCTGAAAATTTCTCCAACATGGAAAACGAAATAGCCAATCAAGTCCAAGAGGCACAAAAAGTCCCATACAGGATAAACCCAAGGAGAAACACGCCAAGACACATACTAATCAAACTAACAAAGACTAAACACAAAGAAAGAATATTAAAAGCAGCAAGGGAAAAGCAACAAGAAACATACAAGGGAAACCCCATATGCTTAACAGCTGTTCTTTCAGCAGAAACTCTGTAAGCCAGAAGGGAATGGCAGGACATATTTAAAGTACTAAACGGAACAAATCTACAACCAAGATTACTGTACCTGACAAGGACCTCATTCAAAATTGATAGAGAAATAAATAGCTTTTCAGACAAGCAACAGGTAAGATAATTCAGTACCACCAAACCAGCTATACAACAAATATTTAACAGACTTGTATAGTCAAGAAACACAACAGAAGTAAAAAAATCTGAAAATCAACCCTAAACAATTAGAAAATGGCAATAGGATCATATATATCAATAATTATTTTAAATGTAAATGAATTAAATACTCCAACCAAAAGACACAGACTGGCTGAATGGATACAAAAATAAGACCCATATATATGCTGTCTACAAGAAACCCACTTCAGACCTAAAGACACATATAGACTGAAAGTGAGAGGATGGAAAAATATATTCCATGCAAATGGGAAACAAAAGAAAGCTGGAGTAGCAATCCTCATATCAGACAAAATAGACCTTAAAATAGACCTTAAAATAAAGAAGATTACAAGAGATAAGGAAGGACACTACATAATGATCAAGGGATCAATCCAAGAGGAAGACATAACAATTGTAAATATCTATGCAGCAAACATAGGAGCACCTCAATGCATAACACAAACCCTAGCAGACATAAAAGGAGAAATGACAGTAACACAATAATAGTAGGAGACATTAATACCCCACTCACACCAATGGATAGATCATGAAAACAGAAAATTACTAAGGAAACAAAAGTCTTAAATGATACATTAGATGAGATGGATCTCATTGATATTGTCAGGGCATTCCATATAAATGTGGAAGAATACACCTTCTTTTCAAGTGTACATAGAATATTCTCCAGGATAGGCCACATCTTGGGTCACAAATCAAACCTAAGTAAATTTAAGAAAACTGAAATCATATCAAGCATCCTCTCTGACCACAACAATATAAGACTAGATATCAATTACAAGAAAAAAAATGTAAGAAACACAAACACATGGAGATTACACAACATGTTTCTAAATAACCAATAGGTTACTCAAGAAATAGGAAAAAATGACAATGAGAACACGACAATCAAAACTTATTCTGATGCAGCAAAAGCAGTTCTAAGAGGGAAGTTTATAGCAAAACAATCAGACCTCAATAAACAAGAAAAACACTGAATACACAAGCTAACTTTACACTTAAAGCAACTGGAGAAAGAAGAAGAAGAAAAAAACAAAATTAGTAGAAGGAAAGAAATCATAAAGACTGAGCAAAAATAAATGAAAACGCAGAGGGATGGTACGTGGAGGGAGGAGGGAGGAGGGTTCAGGATGGGGAACACGTGTATACCTGTGGTGGATTCATGTTGATATATGGCAAAACCAATACAATACTTTAAAGTTAAAAAATAAAAAAAAGAAACAAATAATAGCAAGAAATACTAGAAATTGCCAAAATATTTGGAAAGTTTATAAAAACACATTTCAAAACAAACAGCCCAGTTTTAAAATGGGCAAAGACTTGATTAACTATACAAATAAACAATAATCACATGAAAAGATGCTCAACACGACTAATTATTAGGGGAAAAAAAGAAATAAATGTAAAAGAAATGAATTAAACAATAGTAAAGATTAATAAAACTAAAAGCTGGTTCTTTGAGAAGATAAAATTGACAAACCCTTAGCCAGACTCATCAAGAAAAAAGAGAGAAGAATCAAATCAACAAAATTAGAAATGAAAAAGGAGAGGTTACAACAGACAATGCAGAAATAGAAAGGAGTATAAGAGACTATTATGAACAACTATATGGCAATAAAATAGATAACCTGGAAGAAATGGTCAGTTTCTTAGAAAAGTTCAATCTTCCAGTACTGAACCAGGAAGAAATATTATAAACAACCCATTACAAGCACTGAAACAGAAGCTGTGATCAAATATCTCCCAAAAAACAAAAGCCCAGGACCAGATGGCTTCACAGGAGAATTCTATCAAACATTTAGAGAATAGCTAATGCCTATCCTTCTAAAACTCTTTCAAAAAACTGCAGAAGAAGGAACACTTCCAAATTCATTCTACAAGGCCACCATCACCCTGATACCAAAACCAGACAAAGACAACACAAAAAAAGAAAACTACAGGCCAATATCAGTGATGAACATATATGCAAAAATCCTCAACAAAATTTTAGCAAACAAAATTCAACAACACATCAAAAAGCTCATACACCATGATCAAATTGGGTTTATTCCAGGGATGGAAGGATTCTTCAATATATGCAAATCAATCAATGTGATATACCGTATTAACAAATTGAAAGATCAAAACTTTATGATCATCTCAATAGATGGAGAAAAAGCCTTTGACAAAATTCAACACCCATTTATGATTAAAAGTCTTCAAAAATTGGGCACAGAAGGAACCTACCTCAACACAGTAAAGGTCATATATGATAAGCCCACAACAAACATTACTGTCAATGGTGAAAAACTGAAAGCATTCCCCCTAAGATAAGGAACAAGATAAGGATGTCCACTTTCCTCACTATTATTCAACATAGTTCTGGAAGTCCTAGCCACAGCAATCAGAGAAGAAAAAGAAATAAAAGGAATCCAGATCGGAAAAGAAGTAAAGCTCTCACTGTTTATAGATGACATGATACTGTGCATAGAAAACCCTAAAGATAGTATCAAAAAATTACTAGAGCTAGTCAGTGAATTTAGCAAAGTTGCAGGATACAAAATCAATACACATAAATCACTTGCATTTCTATATACTAACAATGAAAAATCACAAAGAGCAATTAAGGAATCAATCCCATTCACCACTGCAACAAAAAGAATTAAATATCTAGGAATAAACTTACCTTAGGAGACAGAAGAACTGTACACAGAAAATTATAAGACACTAATGAAAGAAATCAAAGATGACATAAACAGACGGAGAGATATTGCATGTTCCTGGGTAGGAAGAATCAATATTGTGAAAATGACTGTACTACCAAATGCAATCTACAGATTCAATGTGATCCCTATCAAATTACCAATGGCATTTTTCATAGAACTAGAACAAAAAATTTCACAATTCATATGGAAACACAAAAGACCCCGAATAGCCAAAGCAGTCTTGAGAAAGAAGAATGGAGCTGGAGGAATCAACCTTCCTGACTTCAGGTTATACTACAAAGCTACAGTCATCAAGACAGTATGGTACTGGCACAAAAACAGAAATATAGACCAATGGAACAAGATAGAAAGCCCAGAAGTAAACTTATGCACCTATGGGTATCTTATTTTTGACAAAAGAGGCAAGAATATACAATGAGGCAAAGACAGCCTCTTCAATAAATGGTGCTGGGAAAACTGGACAGCTACATGTAAAAGAATGAAATTAGAACACTTCCTAACACCATACACAAAGATAAACTCAAAATGGATTAAAGACCTAAAGTAAGACAAGAAACTGTAAAACTCTTAGAGAAAAACATAGGCAGAATACTCAATGACATAAATCAAAGCAAGATTCTCTATGACCTACCTCCTAGAGTAATGGGGGAAAAAAAAAAAGTTTCAACAAGTGGGACCTGATTAAACTTAAAAGCTTTTGCACAGCAAAGGAAACTATAAGCAAAGTGAAAAGACAACCCTCAGAATGGGAGAAAATAATAGCAAATGAAACAACCGACAAAGGATTAATTTCCAAAATATACAAGCACTCATACAACTCAATACCAGAAAAACAAAAAACCAAATCAAAAATCGGGAAAAAGACCTAAACAGACATTTCTTCAAAGAAGACATACAGATGGTTAACAAACACATGGAAAGATGCTCAACATTGCTCATTATTAGAGAAATGCAAATACAAACTACAGTGAGATATCACCTCACACAGGTCAGAATGGCCCTCATCAATAAGTCTACAAACAATAAATGCTGGAAAGGGTGTGGAGAAAAGGGAACACTCTCGAACTGTTGGTGGGAATGTAAATTGATACAGCCACTATGGAAGACGGTATGGAGACTCCTTAAAAAACTAGGAATAAAATCACCATATGACCCAGCAATCCCACTCCTAGGCATATACGCTGAGGAAACCAAAATTGAAAGAGACACATGTATCCCACTGTTCATTGCAGCAGTATTTACAATAGCTGGAACATGGAAGCAATCTAGATGTCCACCCACAGATGAATGGATAAAGAAGTTGTGGGACATATACACAATGCCATAGTACTCAGCCATAAAAAGGAACGCATTTGAGTCAGTTCTAGTGAGTGGATGAACCTAGAACCTATTATACAGAGTGGAGTGAGTCAGAAAGAGAAAGATAAATACCATAATCTAACACATATATATGGAATCTAGAAAAATGGTACTGAAGAATTTATTTACAGGGCAACAATGGAGAAATGGACATAGAGAATATACTTATGGATATGGGGAGAGGGGAGGAGAGGGTGAGATGTATGGAAAGAGTAATACGGAAACTTACATTACCATATGTAAAATAGAATTTGCTATATGTCTCAGGAAACTCAAACATGGTCAACCTAGAGGGGTGGGATGGGGAGGGAGATGGGAGGGAGTTTCAAAAGGGAGGGGATATTTGGATGGCTGTGGCTGAATCATGTTGAGGTTTGATAGAAAACAGCAAAATTCTGTAAAGTAACTATCCTTCAATAAAAAATAAATTAATTTTTAAAGAGATGCATCACTATAAAACACAATGTATAAACTGATGTTAATCCAAGAATGAATTCTTCATTTAGCATTTTGAAATAAAACCACTTGAAAGAAAAGAAAGGTAGAGGATCATGTACTATTGCAGTAAATACAGAGAAACCATTTGACAAAATTTACCACTCAAGACTAAAAACAAACCAAAAAAAAAACAAAACAAAACACCCCGAACCCTCAAACTGATAACAGTGCGGCAAACATCATACTTAGAAATGAAATTCTGAAAAATTGCCTCTTGAGATCAAAAAGGGTACAGGAATGTCTACTGTCGCTGCTGCTGCTGCTGCTGCTAAGTCACTTCAGTCGTGTCCGACTCTGTGCGACCCCATAGACGGCAGCCCACCAGGCTCCCCCATCCCTGGGATTCTCCAGGCAAGAACACTGGAGTGGGTTGCCATTTCCTTCTCCAATGCATGAAAGTGAAAAGTGAAAGGGAAGTCGCTCAGTCGTGTCCGACTCCTAGCGACCCCATGGACTGCAGCCCACCAGGCTCCTCCGTCCATGGGATTTTCCAGGCAAGAGTACTGGAGTGGGTTACCATTGCTTTCTCCCTACTGTCACTAGTTCTATTGAATATCTTAAGGCAGTCCTTGCCAGGGCAATGCAGGAAAGGAAGAAATGCAACCGTCATTGTTCAGAGATTGTGTTTATATTCCACAGCTATCTAAACACAATCTGCAGCTAATGTATTAAAATAAAAGATTTAGCAAGACTGATAAGTACCATACAGTGAAAAAACCACACTTTTCTGATAAAAATAGTTATTAACAAACTTTTTACACAAATCACTAAAAATGGCACAAACACTTCCTAACATAAGGTTATATTTTTTAAGGCTTTTCCTATATACTCATCAGATAAACTTTGAGAGTCACTATAATCCTCATCACTGTTATTACTGTCTCTGATACCACGGTAACAAAAGCAGCTAAACATAGGATAAACTTTATAATACACTTGACATTTAATGCCAGTGGAATGCTTTTCTAATGCTCTTATTTTAAAGCATAATTTCTTATCCTGTTTATAAGAAACAGGAAAAAGGGGAAACACAAAACATGCCATCTTGATTCTATTTATCTTTCATTAATTACATATGTACTGTTTGCTCAGTGAAAAATTCAGACATATTCATTCTCAAAAGTAATATGATTAGAAATGAGGTGTATATATTAACAGATACACACATAAATATGTATTAAAGAATATATGCTGCTAAGTCGCTTCAGTCGTGTCTGTCTCTGTGCAACCCCATAGATGGCAGCCCACCAGGCTCCCCTGTCCCTGGGATTCTCCAGGCAAGAACACTGGAGTGGGTTGCCATTTCCTTCTCCAATGCAGGAAAGAGAAAAGTGAAAGTTAAGTCGCTCAGTCGTGTCCAACTCTTTGCAACCCCATGGATTGCAGCCCACCAGGCTCCTCTGTCCATGGGATTTTCCAGGCAAGAGTAGTGGAGTGGGGTGCCATTGCCTTCTCCGAAATTTTGCACATATCTGAAAGTAATTTATAATTTGCTTTCTTCTTTTAGCAATTTATCTTGAAAATTTCTTCCATAAGTCCATATATAGGTCAACCTGATTGGTTGCAAAAGCTGCACAGTGTTCTTGATAGGGACAAAGCATAATTTATTCAGAAATAGAAGCTTTGCCTTTTTTGTACATACTTTAATGTACATGTATGGTAACAAAGTCAGATGCAGGACTAGAAGGGAAATTACTATTCAAAAGTATAGGCAAATTTAAAACTGGTAAAAAAAAATGCCAAATTACTATCAAAAAGTTTGTGTAACTTTATACCCCTTCAATAAACTGGTATCAAGACAAAAACTGTCTGGTTATGCATTTAACTTGCACAAAGTATTAAGCATATTTAAGCATCAATTTATGTTTAGTTTGTATATATACTTAGATGCAATTGCTAAGTTCATTTGTTAGCCTATTCTTAAATAATTATTTGAAATGACAAAACTATATATTAAGCCTACAGATAATCTTAAGCATATCTTTTCATGACTGTCTTTTCATTCTATATATTGTTTATTACTGATTCATTGTGATACTGTATTTATATTAACTATTGATATAGATTATATATTTTACTGAAGTATAACGGTATTATATATTATATAATAGCTATAAACTATTTTGAGGTAGGTAAAACAAGTGTCACTTCATTATTATTTATCAAGAGATTTTTGACTGCTCTTATTCAGTTTCTCATTCAAGTTAAAAGTAACACCAGATTAGCAATAATAATAAATCATTTGGCATTTTGCTTGGAATGTGCTTTAATTTGTGTAAAATATGTACAGATAGCTCTACAAATTTAATATGAAAAAAAGTTTGATTTGGAACTTTTGTTATTTCATATAAACCGCTATATTTTTGCTTTTGCACTGTCTTATTGCCAGTGTCAAGTAAATTATCATTTTATTTACATAAATGGAACAATTTGTACTGACATAAAAGCTACTGAAGTTTCTGACATAAAATCTATTGAATGTCTTTTCTATTAGTAAGCATTATGTTTGCATCTATATCAAAGCATCTATTTGTAAGCATCTATATCAAATATAAATAATATTAATGAAGTGAACAAACGTATGCCTACCAAAAACTTCTGAGAAATAAATATATGCTACTAATCCATGAACAATATTTTAAATTATGGCTACCTTCTCAACAGGATTCATAGACAACCAGAAAAATGGAGCTCTTTCCAATGATGAAAGAAAAGATACAATTTTAACATCAGAATCATGAAAGCAGTTTCTAAGCCACATCTTTTCAGTTCAGGGTCTTAAATACACAACATCTGACCAACAAGTGCCTTATAGCAACTGAAGAAGGACCCCTAAGAAGTCATGCTAAAAGATTAAAAAGATGGGGGAAAACGTGAGCAAATATATCAGACGATGTACACTGTAGTGGAAACAGAATTCATATGATTAGTCCAGCCTTATCACCAAACAACAACAAGCCAGGTGGGAGAATCAGTATCCAGATTTCCTACATTATTTAAGATGTCTAGTTTTGTTTTGTTTTGTTTTGTTTTGTTTTTTTAACAACAAAGACTGCAGCTGCTGCCGCTAAGTCGTTTCAGTTGTGTCCGACTCTGTGCAATCCCATAGAAGGCAGCCCACCAGGCTCCCCTGTCCCTGGGATTCTCCAGGCAAGGACACTGGAGTGGGTTGCCATTTCCTTCTCCAATGTAGGAAAGTGAAAAGTGAAAGTGAAGTTGCTCAGTCCTGTCTGACCCTCAGCGACCCCATGGACTGCAGCCTTCCAGGCTTCTCCATCCATGGGATTTTCCAGGCAAGAGTACTGGAGTGGGATGCCATTGCCTTCTCTGACAACAAAGACTAGAGACATACAAATAAAACTTGTTACAAATCCTGAAATATGAGAAATTCTAAAGGAAGTTTTGCAACATGAAAGAGTTGCAGTAGACAAAATCCATGTGGAAGAATGAAAATCTCGCATAAAAATAAATATGTAGGTAATGACAATACAAAGTATATTTAATGATCTTCCTTTCTCATCATAACTTATTGAGACAACTGCACAACATAATATCTATAAAACTGTATTTTAGTCATGTAACCCACAAATGTGATATATTTGATAATAAGAACACAAAAGTGGGAGCTCTGAATGAATCTATATTGGAATAAAGAAATAAAAACAAATGGCAACACAAATTCACAGGAAGAAGTGAAAAGATTCAGGACTAGTACACAGAAATTTTAATATAAAATAAAATCTATAAATATAATTTTTCTCCTTTCCTCTAGCTTTTTCAACAGAAGTAAGATTATATAAAACAATTACTACATTATATAGCTGCACTGCTGGGTATGTAACACATATAAACATAACATATATAATAATAGCACAAAACTGAGGGAGTTATAAGAATAAATGTTCCATACTATACTGAAATTTTGTGTAAATAGGAAGTAGATTCTAATAACTTAAGATTTATATTATCTTAATAACATAAGAAAGCACTAAGATGATAACCACAAAATATGGTTAAAATTGTTAAAGAAATTAAAATGTTACACACAAAGTTCTAATTAATAAAAGGAAATTAGTGAGAAACAGGGAGAAAAAGTCATGAGCCACATAGAAAAAAATGCTGACATAAATAAAAACCATACCGATAATAATAATACTAAATGTGAATGGATTAAGTGATCTAAGTAAAGGAAAAGATTATCAGGCTAAATAAGAAAATGAGATGCAACCATGTATTGTCTATATAGGACATACCTTAGATGCAAAGTTGCAAACATGTTAAAAGTAAAAGAATAAAAAAGTATGCCATACAAAGACCAAACATAAGAGAGCTAGAGTGGAGCTTCCCTGGTGGCTCAATGCGGGAGACTAGGGTTCGATCCCTGGGTAGGCAAGATTCTCCTGGAGAAGGAAATGGCAACCCACTCCAATATTCTTGCCTGGAGAATCCCAAGGACAGAGGAGCCTGGTGGGCTACAGACCACGGGTTGCAACGAGTCGGACACGACTGAGCGACTTCACTTTCACTTTCATATTAATATCAGACAAAAGAAGACAAACAGACAAAACTGTTACTAGATAATGATAACAGAGTCAATCACAAAGAAAAATTGTAAACAGATATACTCCTAACTACAGAGTCCAAAAATACTTCAAGCAAAAAACTGACAAAACTGAGAAGAAAAATAGATACTTCAACCATAATTATTAAGAGATTTCAATACTTTTCTTTGAATAGTGAACAGAATAACTGGGCAAAAAAAAATAAATAAAATCAATGAAAAAATCAACAAGTAATACAAGACATGGACAACACCACAAACAGCTAGACCTAGAAGACACCTATAAAATACTCATCCAACAATTGCAGAATACACAATCTTTGCATTTACAAATGGAACATTTCCAGTGAGGACTATATACTAGATCATAAAACAAACTTCAGTAGTTTTAAAAGGACTGAAATAAAGCTAAGTATATTCTCTGACACAATGGACTGAAATTAAATGACTGTTTATTAAGTGTGCTTGATTAGTTAACTAATGGCTGTTAATTACTTAATGGCTGCTTAATTGTGATGATGTTTTTATGGGTACATGCATGTGTTCCAGCCCATTATACACATTAAATATGTGCAGTTTTTTGTATATAAATTACGCCTCAATAAAGCTGTTAGAAAAAAATAACCAATAGAAATTTGGAAATTTTAAAAATAAATAAAAATTAAACCACTCTGAACCACATAAACAAAACAACATATTAAAGAAGAATTCAAATGGGAAATCAGAAAATTAAAAAGAGAACTGATTTTTAAAGTAAAAATGTATAACAACATTTTGTACATAAAATATATAACTTGCAAAATTCACTGCAGTGGAAGCTCAAGATTTGTATATTAAACTGAATATAAAATTATCTCATTTAAGAAATTAAAGGAAAAAATAACCATCAATATTTTAAATAAAATATTCAAATAAAATGTGAAAAAAAGACCAATAATATGAGAAATAGGGAAATTTTCCTCTTGTAATTTTGTATTGGCATAAATTGGTACCTTCTTAAATCTAAGTAGGCCAAGACAATAAAAGCTTTGCCAAATTCTAGACTAGCAAGTAACCATAATACAAAGAGGTACAGGTAACATTTGAATTACTACTATAGCTTAAATAATTACCACAAAACTTATCTTCTATAATATAATCCAAATTTACTTGTTTTCCACTAGATTATACCTAGTGAAATCACATAACTTCACCACATAATCTATATCTGGCCCTTGTAGGGAACTTAAAAAACATTTAGGCAATCAATGAAAAAATTTAGAGTACATTAATCAAGTGAGATCAAAAAAGATCTATACTTTGGAAGTTTATTTGCCTTAAAATAAGTTTTTCCTCTAGTTGATATAAAGATTTGATTAATAAGGTATAGGAGGAAAAACAACTATAAAAACTCATTCCAAAAAGAGTATACGCATACACTGAAGACTATATACACACATTGAAAGGTGTCTGCTTTCAGTAATGACTAAGCAACTTCACTAGCCCAACTATTCTACTGAGAACAACTAGGAAAGTAGTAAGAATAAATATATATAATCTTAATATATAAAATGATTATTTCAAATAATTATAAAATGATAAACTAAGTTGGAACAGTAAACTACAGGAAGCATTTTAAACAAAAGTAAGCATAAATTTTCAATATCTGTATTGAAATGTTTGCTAATTAGTGTAAAATAAATAAGATATTCCTCATCTTGATGCTAAATGGTACTGGGCTTTTGACAATTAATTTGCCATTTTTAGAAACTTCTTTTTTATATATTCTTTTGTATTTTAATACTGTATCCAACTTGAAATGCTGCTGCTGCTAAGTCACTTCAGTCATGTCCAACCCTGTGAGACCCCATAGAGGGCAGCCCACTAGGCTTCCCCTGTCCCTGGGATTCTTGAAGCAAGAACTCTGGAGTGGCTTGCCATTCCCTTCTCCAACGCATGAGAGTGAAAAGTGAAAGTGAAGTTGCTCAATCGTTATTGCAACTTAATCATTTTATAATTATTTGAAATAATCATTTTATATATTAAGATTATATATATATATTTATTTATTCTTATTACTTTCCCTTTTGTTCCATATAATGCCTGTTACTGAATCAATTTCTATATGTGCTGTGTTTATATAAATAGTTTCACAAATAGAATATGATTTGCCAAAGCAAGGATCTTGCAGTAGGTAATATAAGCGTCGCTTCACTATTCTTTATATTTTAATTCTGTCTTACATAGTTTTTCATGCATGTCATTAAGAAACAGATCAACAACTATAAAAACAATTAGGATTTTTTGTGGAATGTGCTTATTCTCTTTTGTATATAATTTAGAGATATATATTTAATAAGAAATAAAAATTATTCCTCCCCCCTTGGGAGACTTTCTTTTGCTTTTGTTGCCTGTTGTTGTTACTATCAATCAAATAGTTCTATTTTTATTTAGATAAATTGAACAATTTGGATTGACAATATAGGTATAGATTTTTTTTTAATATTTCATTTTTAAGCTATATATTAAGCATCTATATGAAACATAATGGAGAAGGAAATGGAAACCCACTCCAGTATTCTTGCCTGGAAAATCCCATGGACGGAGGAATCTGGTAGGCGATATAGTCTATGGGGTCGCAAACAGCCGGACATGACAGAGCGACTTCACTTTCACTTCACATATGAAATATAAAGAGTATCAGTGAAGTGAACAAATGTATACCAATTTAAAACATCTGACAAATAAAAATACATTACCTAGCCTGGAGAAGGAAAAGGCAACCCACTCTAGTGTTCTTGCTTGGAGAATCCCAGGGACGGGGGAGCCTGGTGGGCTTCCGTCTATGGGGTCACGCAGAGTCTGAAGCGACTTGGCAGCAGCAGCCTGGAACAATGATTTAAAAGATGGCTGCTGCCTTCTCAGCAGAATCCACGGAGAATCAGCGAAAACGGAGACTCTTCCAAAGCTGAAAGAAAAAATAAAACCATCACCTCTGAATTCTACAATCATCAACATTATCCTTCTAAACTGAAAGTTAAGTAAGATACAGCCACATAAAAGAACTTGAGACAATTTACTGCATGACGAACTTTAATTCACACTGCGAGCGCCATGTGATAGAAGCGGAATTACCCCCACGCAGCAAAAACTGGGTTAAAGAGGCAAGATGGCATGCTCCAGTGGCAGCAGTTGGTAAGGGCAGTTGGTTGGAATTCCGGCCTGGTAATTTATGCAGCTAAATTACCTGCATTTATGCAGCTAAATTACCCACTCCAGTGTTCTTGCCTGGAGAATCCCAGGGACGGCAGAGCCTGGTGGGCTGCTGTCTATGGGGTCACACAGAGTCCGACACGACTGAAGTGACGCAGCAGCAGCATGCAGCTAAATTACCTGCATTTATGCAGCTAGATTACCTGCATTTATGCAACTAAATTACCTGCAGAAATTATGCAGCTAAATTACTGAAGGAAATAAGTCCTGAATATTCACTGGAAGGACTGATGCTGAAGCTGAAACTGCAATACTTTGGCCACCTGATGCAAAGAACTGACTCATTGGAAAAGACCTGATTCTGGGAAAGATTGAAGGCAGGAGGAGAAGGGGACGACAGAGGATGAGATGGTTGGATGGCATCACCGACTTGATGGACATGAGTTTGAACAAGCTCCAGAAGTTGTAATGGACAGGGAAGCCTGTTGTGCTGCAGTCCATATGGTCGCAAAGAGTCAGACATGACTGAGCGACTGAACTGAACTGAATTTATGCAGCAACAAAACTGCTGCATTTTATTGGTTAGGAGAGAGTCCCTACAGTTGGCCCAGTAAGGGGCTATCTCTTGAAGCAAGGGTCTTCCCTGGTGGCTCAGACAGTAAAGAATCCGCCTAAAAAGCAGGAGACCTGAGTTTGATCCCTGGGTCGGGAAAGATCACCTACAGAAGGGAATGGCTACCCGTTCCAGTATTCTTGCCTGGAGAATTTCATGGACAGAAGAGCCTGGTGGGCTACAGTCCATGGAGTCCCATTAACACACTTGAAGCAAGGGAATGCCAAAAAATATGTGGGCATGTTTTGTTTTCCTTTGTTTTTAATGTAGGCATCTTTTTAAATTGCCACAGATAAAAATCCAAGAGAGGACTTTAAAATGAATAACAAAAATCGTCTAATAAATACCTAAGTAAGCACAAAAATCAGAGAAGGCAATAGCACCCTACTCCAGTACTTTTGCCTGGAAAATCCCATGGACAGAGGAGCCTGGTAGGCTGCAGTCCATGGGGTTGCTAAGAGTCAGACATGACTGAAGTGACTTAGCAGCAGCAGCAAGCACAAAAATAGACATAGATAGATAAAACAGAAACAGGAGGAAAAGAGAGATAATTAAAAGTCAGTCTATATTGAAGCGAAGTGAGGTCACTCAGTCGTGTCCAACTCTTTGCGACCCCAGGACTGTAGCCTATCAGGCTCTTCCGTCCATGGGATTTTCCAGGCAAAAGTGCTGGAGCGGATTGCCATTTCCTTCTCCAGGGGATCTTCCCAACCCAGGAATCAAACCCAGGTCTCCCGCATTGCAGGCAGACACTTTACCGTCTGAGCCACCAGGGAAGTCCTTTAATTATAATGACACATCCCTTTTTAGCTTAAGTCAGTCTATATTAGTAAAATATTAAGGTTGCCATTTCCTTCTCCAGGGGATCTTCCCGACCCAGGGATTGAACCCGGGTTTTCCAGGCAAGAGTACTGGAGTGGAGTGCCATTGCCTTCTCTGTTTTAAAAGTATAAACATTCCAATTAAAATGTAAAGTTTTTCAGACAAGAAAAAAAAGTCCCAGTTATTGTATATGCTGTTTATATGAAAGGCAATTTAAGCTGAAAGGTACTGTAGGGTTGAAAGTAACAATGCAGAAAATGATATACCATGCAAAATTGGTAAGAAATAAGAAACCTGGGATGGGCAAATTAATGCTAAACTAGATTTTCAGGAAAGGAGGATGACTCCTTTATAAGATATAAAGCCACTTAATTATATAATCATAATAAGGATTCATTAATCAAGAATGGTCACTAAAGTTGGCCCAGTAAGGGGCCATTATCATTATATAATATTGTTATATAATAAGAAACATTATTTATATGAGAAATGTCATCATTACAGAATCGAGAAACAAAATATAAGTGGTTTCATGCTAATAAATTTAAAACTATATGAAATGTAAAACTCCAAGTAAATAAATTCAACCAAAAATAACTTAGAAATGTTTATAGTCATATGTTTATTAAATAAATTGCAACTGTAATGAAAAATTTTCCATAACTGAATCACATGCGCTAGTGACTAACTTGGTAAATTTTCTCCAACAATTGATAAAGAAATGACACATCTTACATAAGATATTATAGACTTGAAACAGTAGACAAGCCAACAAAATTCAGTATATTTAACAACCTGAATTTAAAGATAGAGCAAGTCTGATACAAAATGAACAAATTGGGTTTTAACCAAGAATTCTTGTTGAATTAATACTTTGAAATCAAATCCCTTCAATAAAACAAAGGAACAAAATAGTGCCATTATTATAATAAATGCAAAAATATACATAACTTATCACCCATTAAGATTATAAAAAAAATCGTAAAACTGCAGCTAATTCCATAATAAGTGCTGAAATATTTAAATCTTCTCCTGATATGAGGAATGAGAAAGGATTCTTGTCACCATTTCAATTCAGTACTTATATAGGGCAATAATACGTGAAAAAGAAAAGACATAAAGATGAGAAAGGAAGAAATGAAACTTATTATTCACATATTGTGTGAGTATATTTCTATACTATCTAACATCTATATATTATATATTAGAATTAACGAGTGAATTTGGCAAGATTGATGGATACATGATTAATAAAAATTGTAATTCCAAATGCCAGCAACAAATTAGATGATTAAATTAATTATAAATATCATTTACAAGCTCAAAGACTATAAAACTCCCAGGTAAAACTTTGGGGCTTCCTGGGTAGCTCAGCTGGTAAAGAATCCATCTGCAATGCAGGAGACACTGGTTTGATCTCTGGGTTGGGAAGATCCCCTGGAGGAGGGATAGGCTACCCGCTCCAGTATTCTTGGGCTTCCCTGGTGGCTCAGGGAAGGATCTGCCTGCAATGTGGGAGACCTGGGTTCAATCCTTGGGTTGGGAAGATCCCCTGGAGGAGGACATGGCAACCCACTCCAGCTGTAGGGCTTCCCCAGTAGCTCAGCTGGTAAAGAATCCACCTGCAATGCAGGAGACCCCGGTTCAATTCCTGAGTGGGGAAGATCCCCTGGAGAAGGGAATGGCTACCCACTCCAGTATTCTGGCCTGGAGAAATGAAACTTATTATTCACATATCGTGTAAGTATATTTCTATACTATCTAACATCAATCTATATGTATTAGAATTAACAAGAGAATTTGGCAAGATTGATGGATACATGATTAATAAAAATTGTAATTCCAAATGCCAGCATATTAAATGATTAAGTTGATTATGAATATCATTTACAAACTCAAAGATTATCAGTCTCTCAGGTAAAATTTTAATGAAATCTGTGCAAGCTCTTTACATAGTGAACTATGGGGAAATTATATTGATAGGAATTAATGAAGATATGAACAACTGGAATGGTGTTCAAAGCTTATTCAACAGAAGATTCATTTTTTTCAGGTGATCAATTCTTCCCACTCTAAAGCACATGCAATCCTATTCAATGTGAATGCAAGTCAAATCCTAGCATGTTCAATAATTCAGCATGTTCTGTAAAGGCATAAGTAAAAAATGGGGCCAATGGGAATAATTAACAGGAAGTTAGATTCCAGCTAAACAGAATAAAGGAACAATCCACTGGTCAATGTTAAAACAGTTCTCAAAACTGTGGTTTCCTGCCACTGCAGTTCAAATAAAAGCTGTACAGTATCCTGGTGAAGATATTCTACTGGGAAATTAAAGATAGGTTGATGGTTTGTGACAGCTACACTGTTATGTTAGTGTTTGAGTTTATATGATTCCATTGTATTTGGATATCTGAATTTTCTATACTGTAGTATTCTAGAATGAATCTTCAAACCATGGGGACATTTTTCACTTTTATGACTACTTTAAAATGGTATTTTTATATAAAAGGTATGCATGAGTGTGCTAAGTCACTTCAGTCATATCCGACTCTTTGTGACCCCATGGACTGCAGCCCACCAGGTTCCTCTGTTCATGTGATTCTCCAGGCAAGAATACTGGAGTAAACTGCCCTACCCTCCTCCAGGGTATCTTTTCAACCTAGGGACTGAACCCGTGTCTCTTACGTATCCTACACTAGCAGGTGGGTTCTTTACCACTAGTGCCACCTGGGAAGCCCATATAAAAGGTAAGGTGTTTAATTTACTGAAAATTTGAATGCTAGCATTGTAGAATATAGTGGATGATGTTCATGTTCGTGCTATGTATGTAGGTATATAAATCCCATAGAATTTAAACATTTACATTTGGCTTCATATGTTTGATAAAAATACAGTGAGGTCAGAGAAGGGAAGCAATTTTCCCAAGTTTATGCAGAAGAATGGCACAACTGAATTTAGGAATCACCCTTCTGTAATCCAGTCCTGAACATTACATAATGCTATTCTCTCAAGGTAAATTTCCATAAATGCAACCATTCATTGACAACTGTACCTCCCTTTAAATGTGAGACAGGCACATTTAAAACCATCAGAATCATTTCCTCAAATGTGAATATATGTTATACCTGAGCTCTATTTTGGTCCAAATCACAACTAATTATATTTTCAATTTCTGTGATATTAAATCACACACAGAGTAAACATTGTGCTTCAACAAATTATTCCTGGGAGCTGATTTTTACTATATATTTTATTCTTCCCTTCCAAAATACATTGAATTGTCTAGTGATTTTGATGGCACCTAAGTGGTTCTAAGTGGAAGGCAAATGGAGAAGGGGGTGGTAGAGGATGAGACAGTTAGATAGCATCATTGGTTCAATGGACATGAATTTGAGCAAACTCCAGGAGATAGTGGAGGACATAGGAGCATGGCATGCTATAGACCATGAGGTTGCAAAGACTCCAACAAAGTGATTCTCTGGACTTGGTCATGGTCCTACATACAGTTACACATAAGTGCATTTTTTCTGAGAATAACAATTTTTCATAAGGTTTTTATACATATCATAAAAAATGACACAAAATTCTACATGAAAAATTATACTTTTAATGCTTTTTTCTATATATTTACTTAAGAGTCATTACAAACTTGACCATTATTGTCATTTTTCCTGGTATTATGGGAACAAGGACTTTTAACATACAATAAACTTCCTAATAAACATGACATTTAATCCTAGTGGAACAATAAAAGATTATTCCATGTGACAACTTTACTTACAACCCTTGGCTTATTTGGGCTTCCCTTGTGGCTCAGCTGGTAAAGAATCTGCCTGCAATGTGGGAGACGTGTGTTCAGTCCCTGGGTTGGAAAGATCCCCTGGAGAAGGGAAAGGCTACCCACTCCAGTATTCTGGCCTGGAGAATTCCATGGGTTGTATATAGTCCATGGGGTCGCAAAGAGTTGGACATGACTGAGTGACTTTCACTTCACTTGGCTTAATCATCCCACTGATAAATAGAGGGCAGCTTCTTCAAGTGACTCACTGATTTATTTTCTCCACATTGTTTATGTATTTTCTTAATATTTCTTTTCTTTCTCTTTTCTAATTGCAACTTAAGTATAATGTTTTATCCTATTCTGTACTACTTATGAAAAGGAGAAAAAGCAGATATTAAGTCTTCCAAAATAATCATTAGTGATATGCCATCACGTGACTATTTGGTTTTTTTCTTTTATTAGAAATAGAGTGTGCTCAGTGTAAAATTTCAAAAAATTGTAGATGTACTTCTCTTTCTCAAAGATAACCATAATTAGCAGTAAAGTCTGTATATGAATCATATACACACAAACATACATTAGCACACATATTTATATATTTGTGCATATAACTGAATTAAACTATAACACATTTTTTTTCCTTAGCAATATGTCTTAGAGGTGTTTTGTGTAAACCTTCACAATATAGACATAGGTGACTGCAAGACTTGAAGAGTATTCATAGTATGGATACAATGTAATTTATTCAAAAACTACTCTGTTGCTTTTTTTGTACCCATACTTTTGTATACCTGCCTGAGTAGCTGTACAATTCTAGAAGTGGAATTACTGTGTATAGGATATGTAATTCAAAATGTTGCTTTAAAATGTTAAATAGCTTTCCAAAAAAGTCAGTATGATTTTATATCCCTTGCAAAATCTAGTAAGAGAGATTGAAAATAAATCTTATATTTTAAATTGAGTGTTCACTAATAAGGCTATATAAATTACTGTAGACATAAAATATGTTTTCTCAGAACTGAATGTTACTGTATATTAATTATTGTAGAAATAAGGTATTTTGCTATAGATATATATAGGTGTCAATTTACTACCCCATATCAATAGAACTTGCCAGTTCTCTCTTTTTTTAATATTTATTCATTATTTATTTGGGTGCATTGAGTCTTAGTTGTGGCATGTGGTATTTTCGATCTTAGTTGCAGCATGCCAAGATTTAGTTCCCTGACCAGGGATTGAACCCAGGCCCCCTGCATTGGGAACACGGAATCTTAGCCACTAGACCACCAGGGAAGTCCCACCAGTTCCTATATAATTTATCATCCACGTCAATGTTAGGTTCAGAACACCAATTAACAAATCACTTGAAATATTTCTTAGGAATATACTTAAATTATTTTAATTTGGGTATAGTTGATTCAGACATTTTTTACTGTTTTTTATTTTTTTAACTTGGATGTTTTGGCTTTTGTGATCTTTTTTGGCATGTGACAATGTTTGATTATTGTACTACTAAGACAAATCTTTCAAATGTACAAAACAAACAATTTCACTGTTTAAGAAATCTCATTAGCAATTTATCATAGAAAAACATAGACACAAATAAGATTAGAAATAATATTTCTAGAAGGTACTTTAGCTCTATATGTGCATAGAAACCTTCACCAAATTAACATGCCTTATCATAATTAAAATTCTTCTTGACTTTGTGATTTTTTTATTCCTTTTATTTGGTTTTGCTCCTATTGTCAAATTAGGTATCCTTTACTTCACATAAAGAAAATAATTTTAATTGAAAAAATATGATTGGAATTTTTTTTTAATATTAGGAAACTATATACCTGATGTATATAAAATATAGACAATACTAATGAAAGAGACAACTTATATCCACCAGCAAGAAAATATGATCAATGCATTTAGGACTCCATTTGTGCACTCCCCTAATTATATCACTTTGCATCCTTCTAGGAAAACACAGACACATCAAACATTTGGTACTGATCATTTGTTTGCTTTTTGAGGTTACATTTATTGTATTTGTATGTCATTTTTATTTATCCTTCAAAGCATAATACAAATGGAAAACAGTGCAATAACACCAACTAACCAGGGCCATGTAGTAAGCCAAAGAGAACACAGCTGTATAAACACCACTCAGATGCAGGATAAAACAATGTCAGAATTTCAGAAGAATAAGGGCTTCCCTAGTAGCTCAGCTGGTAAAGAAGCTGCCTGCAATGCAGGAGACCCCAGTGTGATTCTTGGGTCAAGAAGATATGTGAGAGAAGGGATAGGCGACCCACTCTAGTATTCTTGGGCTTCCCTGATGGCTCAGCTGGTAAAGAATCCACCTGCAATGTGGGAGACCTGGGGTCAATCCCTGGGTTGGGAAGATCCCCTGGAGAAGGGAAAGGCTACCCACTCCACTATTCTGGCCTGGAGAATTCCATGGACTGTATAGTCCATGGGTTCACAAAGACTAAGCAACTAAGCAACTTTCACTTCACTTCAAAAGAGGTAAATCTTTTCTGCCAAGTGCTATTGT
Source organism: Bos indicus (assembly GCF_029378745.1). Classification (NCBI taxonomy): domain Eukaryota; kingdom Metazoa; phylum Chordata; class Mammalia; order Artiodactyla; family Bovidae; genus Bos; species Bos indicus. The sequence continues at coordinate 125,280,279 of NC_091789.1, read as the reverse complement.
TATGCCTCCCCTTTTCCCCATAGTAACCACTTTCCTGACTTCTAAAATCCTAAGACTCATCTTACATGTTGTGAAGGAAAGGAGTAAGAGCAAGCCTGTAGCTATCCCTTACATGGAATGTTTGAGAATAAACGAACTTCTAGTAAATGTGTTAATGACATTGTTAATAATTCCTTATAAACATGCTAATAGATATAACTTTTACCAGGGTATACTTTGTCTGTCTAGGTTGTTTAAACTACCTTGGAAGTTAGGGATCTATGGAGAATGACTTTCTGGAGAATGAGAGACAGACGCTGTGTAATTAACAGTAAAATAGGATGAATCAAAAACTAAGTGACTACATTTTGTAAATTTTTTCACAAACATCACTTATATCTTCACAAATGATATTCAACATTACAACTCACCTTTTATTATGAAACCAAAATGCAACTTAACATGGACGAAAAAGAGCACTAGCAGGGCTTCTGTCTGATACGTTCCTGATCCCCCAAATATTTTGTATTTTGGCTGAATGTTTGCCTCAACCCTTTGAATAATTATAAAAACTTGGTTTAAGTTCTACCATTCACATGAGTCTAATTTCACAATTCAACTCATGACAAAACAGGTATTTTGGCAGCACATATAGTTTCAGAAAATATGGATTGTGGGGTGGGGGGGTTTGTATTCCTTTGTTCAATATTATGTTCATGAAACTTATCCACAGTGAACACTGAAGTTTGTTCATACTCATTGGTGTATGATATTACAGTGTATGATATGATATATACAGTGTACCCATTCTTAGAGTAAAAAGTGGACTTTTTCTGGTGGACTTTTAAGTTGTTTCCAGTTTAGGGCAATTAGGAATTAGGGTTTCTAAATGCTTTTTGTCACACATGTGGATTTTAAGGATAATTACATAAGCCAGAGTAGAATTACTGAGTCATACTGTATATGTCTCTTCAATTTAATAGAATCTACCAAAACTTTGTCAGAGTCCTGGATACAAATTTTCCTTCCACAACAATATATGTGAGTTCCTTACCAACACAAGGTGTGGCAGAGTGAGAAGCTCAAGTCTGCCCAGGCACTCTGAATAGGGCAAATTCCCCTGGGCAAGGAGTCTGCAACCAGGCAGAGCATGGAGGAGTTGCTGAGCTGATGAGGCTGAGACTGGAGTCTGGAGCTGCTAAATGCAGCTGTGTATAGCACTGTGGATGAGGGAGCTGTATACAGGACTAGGGCAGAAGTCTATGTGGGAGTTCACAACAGGTCTTTGGTCAAGAGTTGGGCTGCACATGGCCACAAGATACATCAAGGGCTAACACACAGTGGGTGTTACGAGAAGACCAGAGAGACCAGAGGTCTTGAACTGTCCAAAGGCGGTGGGGTTCTGATCTAGCCAAAACAGAGTGACTTAGAGCAACCTGTGGGATAACATTCAATCACCAATGTTTAATCAGAATCCACTAAGAAGAGCAACTAGAAAAAGATCATTAAAAAATATATATTTTATAGAAAAGTTGTTAAAAATTCCAGGTTTTTAGAAATATGTCAAATTATAGATCAAAAATCAATAGAACCAATGCAGGTGAAATAAAAACAAATATTGACATGGGTATATCATACTTAAACAGCTAAAATCCAAAATTTTTGTTAAATTAAAATTTCCAGAGAAATAGAGAAAAATTTCCTACCTAAGAGTGATAATTAAAATGATGGCTGCCTTCTCAACAAAACCCATTGAGACTGGGGAATATGGAAGAACATCTTTCCAATGTTGAAAGGATAAATAAAGCTGTAAACCTAGAATTATATATCCATCAAATTTATCCCTCCAAACTGAGAATGAAATGAAACACACCCACGCAATCAAACTTGAAGCCATTTATTCCTGGACAACCTGCACTGTAAGCTTACAGCAGGTTCTTCAGGCTAAAAGAAAAGACACCACTTGGAAATTAAGAACTCTAGGAAGAAGTGAAGACCACTAGAGAGGGAAAATATGTGCATAACTATAATGACAACTTATCTTTATTTTTAAAATATATTTATGAATCAAAACTGGCAACTAGTATTGTTTATGTAAAATATATGAAAGGGGATTAAACGAAAATGTAGTGTTGTGAGATTATATTTACTTGGGGGTGGTACTATCATAATTCAAGGTAGACCAAGATAAGACAAAGATTCATATCCCAATCCTTCAAAAAACAGTTAAATACAAAATGGCACAGGCAATAACCTGGTACACAATGGCTGCATAACAAATTATCCCTAACTTTATCTCTAATAATATACTCTTTTTTTTTAGAATTGCATGATTTGTTAAAAACTATATAAAAGTCAATATATATAATTTGCACATATATAAATGACAAGTCTCATCAAAATTACTTGGAAACACAAAGACATAAAATTCTCATCACATTTTTAGTAGCATGAGTTTATATCCAGTCTCTCTCCTTTCTTAAAATAAGCATTTATAATATCCCTCCCAAGCACTAAAGGTGTGTCAGCCCTTAACATTCCAGTAAAAAAAGGATGGAAGAAAAAAATTCACCTAAATAAATGTACAATTACAATCAGTAGTAAATGCTAAGAAAAGTACCAGCTCTTATGACACCAAGAAAGAACCCTCTTACTTCAACCACCTGGTGCATGGCATGAGGCTTGGGAAAGACTGATGATGACCATTCATGTTTTTAAGACAAGCTATGCTGGCCCCAAACTCAGGTGGCTATATACTCCTATTTATTCAGATTTTTCCCACCTGGCTGTCTGTCAATAAAGTACCAACATCACTTGGCCTGTACTTGGCATGCTCTGTGAACTGAATAAAGATTTACTGGAATCTGTGAAATATTTAAGCAGATAAATTAAGTAAAATATAAAGAAAAATCATGCACTTCTTGAGAAAGTTATTTGTCTTAAATAAATTGGTATATTGATTAGATTAACTGGATAAAGGAAAAAAAACTACAAAGTAAAGTACATTTAAAAAATAATTTTGATAGAAAGTTTTCAGACTTTACAGCCTAACCACACTGTTGCCAAAAATCAGGAAAACTGGAAGTATAAGATTATGTATTTGAAAGCACCACAAACCCAAGGAAACAAACATTTAAATAGACAAGAGCTCAATTACAAGATAAGCCTTGGTGGTGAGACCCAAATTTGGTACCCCCTATTCCCTCCAGGATTTTGCTGATTCACAGGAAATGACTGAGAAGCCAAGATGTTGAGCAAAAAGTTGGAGGTGAGAAGCTAAGCAACTCACCAGGGCTTTTATCAATCCAGGAGAAACAAATTGGACCTGAGGGTTCACAAAGGAGGAGAGGCCCTAGGAAACAACCCAGGGGTTCATCTGACATTCCAGAAGATAAAATTCCTGACAATATCCAACTTCTCAGTTCCTGACTGCTATGAGATGAACTGCCCTCGGGCTAATGTCCTCTCAGAAACAACAACAACAAAAAAAATTGCACCTAAACTCCAATTATCTCCACTGTATTTAATACAGAAAATCCAGCCTACAATACAAAACAACCATACATGTAAAACAGAAATAGAATAATTACCATCAGGCCTGTGATCTATTACCTCCATTTACTAGGATGCTTGGGGGAAAAAAAAAAGAACAATTAATTTGTTGCACATACACCATTTAGCTAGGAGGAGGGCATGACAACCCACTCCAGAAATCTTGCCTGGAGAATCCCCATGGACACAGTAGGCTAGCAGGCTACAGACCATAGAGTCACAAAGAGTCAGACATGACCAAAGCAATTTAGCACACATGCACACCATTCAGAGTGGCTGAGATATCACTGCATACCTACAACTAAAAATACTAAGTACTGACAAGGATGCAGAATGACTGCAAGACTCACATTTCTGGTGGTGTGTACTATGGTACAAGCATGCTGCAAAACACTTTGACATTTTCTAAAATAACATAAAGACACATCAATCATATGATACAGCCATTCCATTCTTTGAAGCTTCTTCAAGAAAAATGAAATTATATATCCATACAAAGATATTTATATGTTTATATCATGGAAAAGGGGACAGGTCTTGGGCAAGACTAAGAGGGAAGAAATACAAAGATGTAGAGGGAAACATGGACATATGGGAGGAATATTTAACTGTTACTGATTATAGAGAGAATTTCATAAAGGAATATATATTTCAAAACTTACACTGATATTTCAGTGTACAGCTTATTTAACTAAATATCAATAACCTCAAATATGCAGATGACACCACCCTTATGGCAGAAAGTGAAGAGGAACTCAAAAGCCTCTTGATGAAAGTGAAAGTGGAGATTGAAAAAGTTGGCTTAAAGCTCAACATTCAGAAAACGAAGATCATGGCATCTGGTCCCATTACTTCATGGGAAATAGATGGGGAAACAGTGGAAACAGTGTCAGACTTTATTTTTCTGGGCTCCAAAATCACTGCAAATGGTGATTGCAGCCATGAAATTAAAAGATGCTTACTCCTTGGAAGGAAAGTTATGACCAACCTAGATAGCATATTCAAAAGCAGAGACATTACTTTGCCAACAAATGTTCGTCTAGTCAAGGTTATGGTTTTTCCTGTGGTCATGTATGGGTGTGAGAGTTGGACTGTGAAGAAGGCTGAATGCTGAAGAATTGATGCTTTTGAACTGTGGTGTTGGAGAAGACTCTTGAGAGTCCCTTGGACTGCAAGGAGATCCAACCAGTCCATTCTGAAGGAGATCAGCCCTGGGATTTCTTTGGAAGGAATGATGCTAAAGCTGAAACTCCAGTACTTTGGCCACCTCATGCGAAGAGTTGACTCATTGGAAAAGACTCTGATGCTGGGGGCAGGAGGAGAAGGGGACGACAGAGGATGAGATGGCTGGATGGCATCACTGACTCGATGGACGTGAGTCTCAGTGAACTCTGGGAGTTGGTGATAGACAGGGAGGCCTGGTGTGCTGTGATTCATGGGGTCGCAAAGAGTCGGACATGACTGAGTGACTGATCTGATCTGATATCTCAGTGAAGCTGTAATAAAATGTGTAGGATGTATAAAATATGTCTTTAGAAGAAATTATGTATCATTAAATGTAAGAGAGGAAATATGGAAAATTAAAGAGCTGATAATCCACAATGAGAAAATGCAAAAGAAACAATAATTTAGTAGCAAAAATAATAAAAATGAAACAATAATATTAAGGTCAGGGAAACACAGTTTAAAAAAAATTACAAAGAGAAGATCAACAAATTCAAAAGTTGGTGTTCATTTTTGTAAAATGGTTTAAAAAAAAGTATAAACTCATGAGAAGACTGATCAAGAAAAAGAGTAGACCCATATTATCAGTATCAGAACAAAGAGAGTATAATACTACAGATCCTAAGGACATATGCATAATATTATAAGGAAATTTATTCCAATATATTTGAAATTAAACAAAATGATGAAATTCAAAAAGGAATACATATATCCAAAATTTTTTGGAAATACCAATCAAGTAAGTTTCATCTAACAAAACTTCTTACAAATGATTTTCACACCTGGTACCCTAAGCAATGAACTTTCCATATAATTGAGAAAGAAATAAAATCAGTCTTATACAACTTCTTCCACAGAATAGAAAGAGCAAAAGAACTTTCTAAAATGTTTTATTGGATCTATATAAACTTATATAAAACTACTAAGGCTATTTTAAGGAAGGAGATTCTTAGGTTTATATCTCCTGTCAACATTGACAACAACAGCAAAATATTTTTCTGACAAACTTGAGTCAAGAAGAAACAGATACTTTAAACATACCAATCACTAGAAATGAAATAAAAAATACTCCCTATAGACAAAAGTCCAGGAGTGGTCGGCTTCACTGGGAAATTCTGGCTAACGTACAAAGAAGAACTTACACCTATCCTCAAACTATCCCAAAAAACTGAAGATGATGGAACACTAAGAAATTCATTCTATGAGACCATCATTGCCCTGATACTAAAACCAAACAAAGCCACTTATAAGAAAAAGAAAATTACAGGCTAGTATATTCATGAATATAGATGCAAAAGTCCTCCATAAAATATTAGCAAACAGAATCCAACAATACACAAAAAGGATCACATACCATGATCAAGCTAGATTTATTCCAGAGTCAAAAGGATGGTTCAACATATGCAAATCAATTAATGCGATACAGCACATTTGCAAGAGAAAGTACAAGACACACATGATCATCTCAGTAGATGTAGGAAAAGCATCTGACAGATTTCAGCATCCATTCATGATAAAAAGTCTCACAAAAGTGGATATAACAGAAATATATCTCAACACAATAAAATTCATTTACAACAAATCCACTGCCAACATAACACTCAAAAGTGAAAATCTTCCCATTAAAATCAGGTAACAAGACAAGGATACATATTCTCACCACTTCCATTCAACACAGTCTTGGAAGTCCTAGCCACAGAAATCAGAGAAGAAAAAGAAATAAAAGGTATCCAAATTGATAAGGAAGAGGCAAAACTCATTATGTGCAGATGATGTGATATTCTGTATAGATAATCTTAAAGTCTCCACATGAAAACTATTAGAACTAATAAATTATTTCAGCAAGGTAGAAGGATACAAGATTAACATTCAGAAATCTGTTGCATTTCTTTTTACTAATAATGAAATGTCAGAAAGAAAAAATACAAAAAAAATCCTATTTAAAACCATGTCAAAAAAATAATAAAATACCTAGGAATACACTTAACCAAAAAGCTGAAAAACCTGTATGCTTAAAACTATAAAAACTGATAAAGAAAACTGGTGATGATTCAAAGAAATGAAAAGATATCCCATCCTCTTGCATTGGCAGCATTAATATTATTAAAGCAGCCATAGTACCCAAAGCAATCTACAGATTCAATAAATAACATCCCTGTCAAAATACCTGAGACATTTTTTCATAGGACTAGAAATGATAAGCCTAAAATCTATATGGAACATAAAAGGCCCAGAATTGCCAAAGCAATCTCGAGGAAAAAGAACGAAGCTCAAAGCATAATCCTTCCAGATATCAGACTATACTACAAAGCTACAGTAATCAAAACAATATGGTAGTGGCACAAAAAGACACATAGACCAATAGAACAGAACAGAGAGCCCAGAAATAAATCCACACACCTACAGTCAATTAAATTATGACATAGGTGCAATGAATATACAATGGAGAGAAAATAGCCTCTTCAACAACTGGTGATGGGAAAGCTGGACAGCTATATATAAATCATTGAAATTAGAAGACTTCCTCACACCATATACAAAAACAAACTCAAAATGTTTTAAAGACCTAAGTATAAGAAGTAACACCATAAAACTCATAGAAGAGAACATAAACAAAACATTCTTGGACATAAATTGTAGCAACATTGTCTTAGCTCAGTCTCCCAAGGCAAAAGAATTAAGGTAAAAATAAATAAATTGAACCTATTCAAACTTATAAGCTTTTTCACAGCAAAGGAAACCATCAAGATGAAAAGACAACCTATGGAATGAGGCAAAATATTTGCAAACAATGTGGCCAACAAGGGGTCAATAACCAAAATATACAAACAGCTCACACAACAATAACAACAACAAATCCAATTAAAAAGTAGGCAAAAGACCTAAACAGACATTTTTCCAAAAACATAGATGGTCAACAGGCAAATGAAAAGGTGCTCAACATATCAATTTTAGAGAATGCAAATCAAACCACAATGAGTTATCACCTCACACTTGTCAGAATGGTCATTAGCAAAAAGTCTACAAAAATAAATGCTGGAGAGGGTGTAGAGAAAAGGAAATTCTTGTACATTGTTTGTGAGAATATAAATTGGTGCAGCCACTCTAAAAACAGTATAGAGGTTTCTCAGAGCTACCCTATGATCCAGCAATCCTATTCCTGGGTGTACATGCAGAAAAAATGATAACTCTAATTTGAAAAGATACATACATCTTAATGTTCCACAGCACCACTATTTATAATAGCCAAGACATGGAAACAACCCAAGTGCCCATCAATAGCTGGATTGAAGAAGATGTGGTGTGTGTGTATATATATGAAAAGTGAAAGTGAAAGTCGCTCAGTTGTGTCTGACTCTTTGTGACCCCATGGACTGTATAGTCCATGGAATTCTCCAGGCCAGAATACTGGAGTGGGTAGCCTTTCCCTTCTCCAGCAGATCTTCCTGGCCCAGGAATCAAACTGGGGTCTCCTGCATTGCAGGTGGAATTTTTACCAACTGAGCTATCAGGAAAGCCCAGAGAATATTATACTTAGGAGAGTAAGTTGGAGAGAGAAAGAAAAATACTATGATATCAGTTATATGAGAAATCTAAAAATTACACAAATGAATCTGTATACTAAACAGAAAACAAACTAATGGTTACCAAACAGGAGAGGGAGAAAGAGAGGGACAAATAAGGAGCATGAGATTAACATAGAAAAACCACCATACATAAAACAGATAAGCAACAAGGATTTACTGTATACCACAGGGAATTATACTCAATATCTTGTAATTTGGGGGGCTCCAAAATCACTGCAGATGGTGACTGCAGCCGTGAAATAAAAAGACGCTTACTCCTTGGAAGAAAAGTTATGACCAACCTTAGACAGCATATTAAAAAGCAGAGACATTACTTTGCCAACAAAGGTCCATCTAGTCAAGGCTATGGTTTTCCCAGTAGTCATGTATGGATGTGAGAGTTGGACTATAAAGAAAGATGAGTGCTGAAGAACTGATGGTTTTGAACTGTGGTGTTGGAGAAGACTCTTGAGAGTCCCTTGGACTTCAAGGAGATCCAACCAGTCCATCCTAAAGGAAATCAGTCCTGGGTGTTCATTGGAAGGACTGATGCTGAAGCTGAAAGTCCAATACTTTGGCCACCTGATTGGAATAGCTGACTCATTGGAAAAGACCCTGATGCAGGGAAAGATTGAAGGCAGGAGGAGAAGGGGTTGACAGAGGATGAGCTGGTTGGATGGCATCACGGACTCAATGGACATGAGTCTGAGTAAACTCCGGGGGTTGGTGATGGACAGGGAAGCCTGGCATGCTGCAGTCCATGGGGTCACAAAAAGTGAGACACGACTGAGGGACTGAACTGAACTGATCTTGTAATCACATATAATGGAGTATAGTCTGAAAAAAAAACTAACTGAATACTTTGTTCTACACCTGAAATCAACATACTGTAAATCAACTATCCCCTTCATGGATCATAGCCTTGTCGTGGCAAAGTGACTTGTGTAACTCAATGAAGCTATGAGTCATGCCATGCAGACAGGTCACAATGAAGAGTTCTGACAAAATGTGGTCCACTGGAGAAGGAAAGGGCAACTCATTCCAGTATTCTTGCCATGAGAACCCCATGGACAAAATGAAAAGGCAAAATACATGATGCCAGAAAATAAGCAACCCCCTCCCCCAGTCAGAAGGTATCCAATATGCTATTGGGGAGGAGCAGAGGGGAATTAATGATAGCGCCAAAGGATCGAGCAGCTAGGTCAAAGCAGAAACTATGCTCAGCTATGGATGTGTTTGGTGGTGAAAGTAAAGTCTAATGATGTAAAAAACAATATTGCATAGGAACTGAGAATGTTAGGTCCATGAAACAAGGTAAATTGGACTAAGTCAAGCAGGAGGGTAATGGGCGAATTTAATTCAGATGCAAATTCATTTACTACCATGGGCAAGAATCCCTTAGAAGAAATGGAGTAGCTCTCATAGTTAACAGAAGAGTGTGAAATTCAGTACTTGAGTACAATTTGAAAAATGACAGAATAACCTCGGTTTGTTTTCAATGCAAACCATTCAACACCACAGTAATCCAAGGCTATACCCCAACCACTGATGCTGAAGAAGCTGAAGTTCACCAGTTCTACGAAGACCTACAATATCTTCTAGAACCAACACTAAAAAAGATATTTTTCTTTTTTTCCTCAGAGATACCCTGAATAACAGGCAAGTTTGACCTTGGAGTTCAAAAGGAAGCAGTGCTGTGCTAAGTCACTTCAGTTGTGTCTGACTCTTTGTGACCCCACGGACTGTAGCCTGCCAGGCTCCTCTGTCCATGGAATTCTCCAGGCAAGAATATTGGAGTGGGTTGCCATTTCCTTCTCCAAGGGATCTTCCTGACCCAGGGATGGAACCCAAGTCTCTTATGTCTCCTGCACTGGCAGGCAGGTTCTTTATCACTAGTGCTATCTGGGAAGTCACAAAATGAAGCAGGGCAAAGGCTAAAAGAATTTTGTCAAGAGAACACACTGGTCATAGCAAACACCCTTTCCAACAACCCAAGAGATGACTCTACACATGGACATCACCAGATGATCAATACTGAAATCAGACTGATTATGTTCTTTGCAGTGGAAGACAGAGAAGATCTATACAGTCAGCAAAAACAAGACCTAGAACTGACTGTGCCTTGGATCATGAGCTCCTTATTGCAAAATTCAGGTTTGAATTGAAGAAAGTAGGGAAAACCAATAGGCCATTCAAGCATGACCTAAATCAAAGCCCTTATGATTATACCATGGAGGTGACAAATAGAGTCAAGGGATCAGATCCAGTGGACAGACTGCCTGAAGAACTATGGGCGGAGGTTTGTTCTGTTGTAAAGGAGGAAGTGACCAAATCCATCCCACAGAAAAAGCAATGCAAGAAACCAAAGCGGTTGAGGAGGCTTTACAAATAGCTGAGAAAAGAAAAGAAGCAAAAGGCAAGGGAGAATGGGAAATATATATCCAACTGAATGCAGAGTTCCAGAGAATATCAAAGAGAGATAAGAAGGCCTTCTTCAAGGAACAATGCAAAGAAATAGAGGAAAACAATTGAATGAGAAAGACTAAAGATCTTTTCAATAAAATTAGAGATATCATGTAAAGATGGGTATGATAAAGCACAGAAAAGGTAAGAACCTAACAGGAGGAGAAGAGATTAAGAAGTGGCAAGAATACAAAAGCTAGTGGTGGTGACAGAACTTCAGCTGAGCTATTTTAAATCCTAAAAGATGATGCTGTTAAAGTGCTGCACTCAATATGTCAGCAAATTTGGAAAACTTAACAGTGGCCATAGGACTGGTAAAAGTCAGTTTTCATTCTAATTCCAAAGAAAGGTAATGCCAGTGATTGTTCAAACTACTATATATCACATGCTAGCAAGGTTATGCTCGAAATCCTTCAAGCTCGTATTCAACATTATGTGAACTGAGAATTTCCAAATGTACAAGCTGGGTTTCGAGGAAGCAGAGGAACCAGAAATCAAATTGCGAACATTCGTTGGACCAAGGAGTTCCAGAAAAACATCTATTTCTGTTTCATTGCCTACACTAAGGCCTTCAAAAGTGTGGATCACAACAAAACTGTGGAAAATTCTTCAAGAGATGGGAATACAGACCACCTATCTGTCTCCTGAGAAACCTGTATGTAGGTTAAGAAGCAGCAGTTAGAACTGGATGTAGAACAACTGACTGGTTCCAAATTGGGAAAGGAGTATGTCAAGGATGTATATTATCACCCTGCTTCTTTAACGTCTATGCAGAATACATGACGTGAAATACCAGGCTGGATGAATAACAAGCTGGAAGCAAGACTGCCAGGAGAAATATCAACAACCTCAGATATGATGATCTGAGATAATATCATTCTATTGGCAGAAAGTGAAGAGGAACTAAACAGCCTCTTGATGAGGGTGAAAAAAGAAACTGAAAAAGCTGGCTTTAAACTCAACATTCAAAAAACAAAGATCATGGCATCCGGTACCATCACTTCATGGCAAATAGAAGGGGGAAATGTAGAAGCAGTAACAGATTTTATTTTCTTAGGCTCCAAACTCACTGCAGATGGTGAAAGTAGCCATGGAATTAAAATATGCTTGCTCCTTGGAAGGAAAGCTTTGACAAACCTAGACAGTGTATTAAAAAGCAAAGACATCACTTTGCCAGCAAAGGTCTGTATTGGCAAAGCTATAGCTTTTCCAGTAGTGATGTATACATGTGAAGGTTGGATCGTAAAGAAGGCTGAGCACTGAAGGATTAATGCTTTTGAATTGTGGTGCTGGAGAAGACCCTAGAGAATCCTTGGACTGCAAGGAAATCAAACCAGTCAATCCTAAAGGAAATCAACCCTAAATATTCACTGGAAGGACTGATGCTGAAACTCCAATACTTTGGCCACCTGTTGTGAAGAGCCAACTCTGGAAAAGACCCTGATGCTGGAAATTTGAAAGCAAAAGGACAAGAGGGCCACAGAAAATTTCAAAGGAAATGAATTTGAGCAAACTCCAGGAGATAGTGGAGGACAGAGGAGCTTGGCATGCCACAGTCTATGGGGTCGCAAAGAGTCAGACACAACTTACAGACTGAACAAAAATCAACTATACTTCAGTAACAAAAATTTTTGATACTTTTTAAAACTTTTTAGTATAGAATCTTTCTAACATGTACAAAAATAGAGTGATTAGTACAATCAACCCATGGATCCATCTTCTAGTTTCAACAATTGTCACCATATGACTATCTTATGATACGATAAGAAAAACATACAATATTATCATATTAAATTAATTTAAAAAAGAATTTTCCATTTATATCCACTTATTTTATACATCCTTTAGTGAATGTTACTAATTCCACTTTTAAGTATTCTTCTATCCTTTCACAGTTATTGGAATGCCAAAATTATTGTGCATTAAGCCTAAATATATATACACATACATACTGGCAGATAGCTAGAAGCATAAACACTTGCTGCAATTATCTAACCCTTGGACTGCAAGGAGATCCAACCAGTCCATTCTGAAGGAGATCAGCCCTGGGATTTCTTTGGAGGGAATGATGCTGAAGCTGAAACTCCAGTACTTTGGCCACCTCATGCGAAGAGTTGACTCTGATGCTGGGAGGGATTGGGGGCAGGAGGAGAAGGGGAAAACAGAGGATGAGATGGCTGGATGGCATCACTGACTCGATGGACATGAGTCTGAGTGAGCTCCGGGGGTTGGTGATGGACAGGGAGGCCTGGTGTGCTGCGATTCATGGGGTCGCAAAGAGTTGGACACGACTGAGCGACTGAACTGAACTGATAGTGCATGGTACCTAACTGCTTCCATTATGGATTATGTTTACATACATCATTTTGCATATAAAATACATTTTGCCAAAGCAGAATAGTATTGTATATTATGTTATTGTTGTTTAGCCGATAAGTCATGTCAAACTCTTTTGCAACCCCGTGACTTTAGCCTACCAGGTTCCTCAGTCCATGGGCTTTCCCAGGCAAGAGTACTGGAGTGAATTGCCATTACCATCTCCAGGGGATCTTCTCAACATAGGGATTGAACCCAAGTCTCCTGCTTGGCAGGCAGATTGTTAACCACTGAGCAACCTGGGAAGCCCCTATTCCATAATATAATTAAACAAAAGAGATGCAATCATCTTCTGTTTGGTTCAGTCCAGTTGCTCAGTCGTGTCCCACTCTTTGTGACCCCATGAGCCATAGCACGCCAGGCCTCCCTGTCCATCACCAACTCCCGGAGTCCACCCAAACCCATGTCCATCAAGTCAGTGATGCCATCCAATCATCTCATCCTCTGTCGTCCCCTTCTCCTCCTGCCCCCAATCCTTCCCACCATCAGGGTCTTTTCAAATGAGTCAGCTCTTCACATCAGGTGGCCAAAGTATTGGAGTTTCAGCTTCAGCAACATTCCTTCCAAAGAACACCCAGGGCTGATCTCCTTCAGAATGGACTGGTTGGATCTCTTTGCAGTCCAAGGGACTCTCAAGAGTCTTCTCCAACACCACAGTTCAAAAGCATCAATTTTTCGGTGCTCAGCTTTCTTTATAGCCCAACTCTCACATCCATACTTGACCACTGGAAAATCCATAACCTTGACTAAATGGACCTTTGATGGCAAAGTAATGTCTCTGCTTTTTAATATGCTGTCTAGGTTGGTCATAACTTTCCTTCCAAGGAGTAGTGAAAGTCACTCAGTCGTGTCCGACTATTTGCGACCCCATGGACTGTACGAATTTTCCAGGCCAGAATACTGGGGTGCATAGCCATTCCCTTCTCCAGGGGTTCTTCCCAACCCAGGGATTGAACCCAGGTCTCCTGCACTGCAGGCAGATTTTTTACCATCTGAGCCACCAGGGACAACCAGGAAGCGTCTTTTAATTTCATGGCTGCGATCATCATCTGCAGTGATTTTGGAGCCCAGAAAAATAAAGTCTGACACTGTTTCCACTGTTTTCCCATCTATTTCCCATGAAATGATGGGACCAGATGCCATGATCTTAGTTTTCTGAATGTTGAGCTTTAAGCCAACTTTTTCACTCTCCTCTTTCACTTTCATCAAGATGACCTTTACTTCTTCTTCAATTTCTGCCATAAGGGTGGTATCATCCTCATATCTGAGGTTACTGATATTTCTCCTGGCAATCTTGACGCCAGCTTGTGCTTCTTCAGCCCAGCGTTTCTCATGATGTATTCTGCATATAAGTTAAATAAGCAGGGTGAGAATATACAGCCTTGACGTACTCTTTTTCCTATTGGAACCAGTCTGCTGTTCCATGTCCAGTTCTAACTGTTGCTTCCTGACCTGCATACAGGTTTCTCAAGGGGCAGGTCAGGTGGTCTGGTATTCCCATCTCTTGAAGAACTTTCCACAGTTTATTGTGATCCACACAGTCAAAGGCTTTGGCACAGTCAATAAAGCAGAAATAGATGTTTTTCTGGAACTCTCTTGCTTTTTTGATGATCCAGCGGATGTTGGCAATTTGATCTCTGGTTCCTCTGCCTTTTCTAAAACCAGCTTGAACATCTGGAAGTTCATGGTTCACGTACTGCTGAAGCCTGGCTTGGACAATTTTGAGCATTACTTTACTAGCGTGTGCTGCTGCTGCTAAGTTGCTTCAGTCGTGTCCGACTCTGTGCAACCCCATAGACGGCAGCCCACTAGGCTCCTCTGTCCCTGGAATTCGGAGTGGGTTGCCATCACCTCTCCACTAGCATTGTTCATAGTGATGCTTTCTAAGGCCCACTTGACTTTACACTCCAGGATGTCTGGCTCTAGGTCAGTGATCACACCATCGTGATTATCTGGGTCATGAAGATCTTTTTTGTACAGTTCTTCTGTGTATTCTTGCCACCTCTTCTTAATATCTTCTGCTTCTGTTAGGTCCATACCATTTCTGTCCTTTATTGAGCCCATCTTTGCATAAAATGTTCCCTTGGCATCTCTTATTTTCTTGAAGAGATCTTTAGTCTTTCCCATTCTATTGTTTTCCTCTATTTCTTTGCATTGATCGCTGAGGAAGGCTTTCTTATCTCTCCTTGCTATTCTTTGGAACTCTGCATTCCAATTGGTATATCTTTCCTTTTCTCCTTTGCTTTTCGCTTCCCTTCTTTTCACAGCTATTTGTAAGGCCTCCTCAGACAGCCATTTTTCTTTTTTGCATTTCCTTTTCTTGAGGATGGTCTTGATTCCTGTCTCCTGTACAATGTCACGAACCTCCATCCATAGTTCATCAGGCACTCTGTCAGATCTAGTCCCTTAAATCTATTTCTCACTATACTGTATAGTCATAAGTGATTTGATTTAGGTCATACCTGAATGGTCTAGTAGTTTTCTCCACTTTCTTCAGTTTCAGTCTGTATTTGGCAATAAGGAGTTCATGATCTGAGCCACAGTCAGCTCCCAGAGCTTCTCCATCTTTGGCTGCAAAGAATATAATCTACTGATTTCAGTGTTGACCATCTGGTGATGTCCGTGTGTAGAGCCTTCTCCTGTGTTGTTGGAAGAGGGTGTTTGCTATGACCAGTGCGTTCTCTTGGCAGAAATCTATTAGCCTTTGCCCTGTTTCATTCTGTACTTCAAGGCCAAATTTGCCTGTTACTCCAGGTGTTTCTTGACTTCCTACTTTTGCATTCCAGTCCCCTATAATGAAAAGGACATCATTTTTGGGTGTTAGTTCTCGAAGGTCTTGTAGGTCTTCATAGAACTGTTCAACTTCAGCTTCTTCAGCATTTCTGGTCAGGGCATAGACTTGGATTACCATCATATTGAATAGTTTGCCTTGGAAATAAAGAGAGATCATTGTGTCGTTTTGAGATTGCATCCAAGTACTGCATTTTGGACCCTTTTGTGGACTATGATAGCTACTCCATTTCTTCTAAGGGATTCCTGCCCACAGTAGTAGGTATAATGGTCATCTGAATTAAATTCACCCATTCCAGTCCATCTTAGTTCACTGATTCCTAGAATTTCGATGTTCATTCTTGCCATCTCCTATTTGACCATTTCCAATTTGCCTTGATTCATGGACCTAACATTCCAGGTTCCTATGCAACACTGCTCTTTACAGCATCGAACCCTGCTTCCATTAGCAGTCCCATTCACGACTGGGTGTTGTTTTTGCTTTGGCTCCATCCCTTCATTCTTTCTGGAGTTATTTCTCCACTGATCTCCAGTAGCATATTGGGCACCTACCAACCTGGGGAGTTCATCTTTCAGTGTTCTATCTTTTTGCTTTTTCATACTGTTCATGGGGTTCTCAAGGCAAGAATACTGAAATGGTTGCCATTCCCTTCTCCAGTCGACCACACTCTGTCAGACCTTTCCACCATGACATGGCCATCTTTGGTGGCCCCACATGGCATGGCTTAGTTTCATTGAGTTAGACAAGGCTGTGGTCCATGTGACCTGATTGGCTAGTTGTCTGTGATTGTAAAGTCTATTTAAATATACCAATTTTATATACTTCTATCTTAATTTTGTCAACTTTTGTATCTTTAACTTTAGTTTTCATTAGGATGCAGTCAACAAGTGTGGTCTTAGAGGAAGTTTTAGAAGTTTTTCTTTTCTTTTTGTTCCCTGTCCATTTTATTAATACCTACTTTTATATAAAAAGCTCTGGGATCTCCAGAGAGGGGTTGAGCCAAGGAGGTCCAGCCCTTTGGTCTAACATTTGCCCCAAGTAATTGGTGGTCAGATATCTCAGTGTAAATTCTTCTAGCCCCTGTGAAATGAAAACATCTCCTGCCATATCAATAAATAGGAAATGTCACAGCCATCAGAGATTTCTGGCCACCAAATGTAAATGAGGGCTCCTAAAACTGCCATCCAATGGATGCTGCCACCCCCAATGGTGATTGCTAAGGAGTTGACAGAATGCAAGAAGCAGCCTTCTGTCACTCCTTAAGGTGAACAAGGAAATAGGATTAGCCTCAGATCGCTGAGGTGCATATGAAAGGAACAAATTCAGTGAGTCCAGAGGCTTACATCATCCCATACACAGAACACTAAATTGCTTAACTTGATACCTCATCTTTGATGTTCAGACTTCCTGCTCCCTTTGTTGCAAACTTATATAGCCTGACTTCCCCTCCTGCCTCCTTGTAATAGTTTTTTCAGAGCTACTGAGATGCTGTCTCCCAGACCTAGAGTCCTAAATATTCCCACCAAATAAAATAACTCTCTACTTTCACGTTGTGACTATATTTTTATTTGACATCCCTAATATCTGTTCTTAAACTAAGGTAAATAGAACAGACTTGTTTGGCTTTTAATATTGGGGTCCAGTAGGGAATGGGGTCCTTTGGGCCCATTTAACCTTAGGCAGTGTAGTAATACCAAAGGAAATCAGTCCTGAATATACACTGGAAGGACTGATGTTGAAGGTGAAACTGCAATACTTTGGCCACCTGATGCAAAGAACTGACTCATTGGAAAAGACCCTGATGCTGGAAAAGATTGAAGGCAGGAAAAGAGGACGACAGAAGATGAGATGGTTGGATGGCATCACCAACTAGATGGGCATGAGTTTGAGCAAGCTCTGGGAGTTGGTGATGGACAGGGAAGCCTGGCATGCTGCAGTACATGGGGTCGCAGAGTCAGACACAACTGAGTGACTGAAATGAACTGAACTGAGTGCAGTAATATCAAATCTTGTTTTAAACACATACATGCCCATATTATTTATTCCACTTTAGATAACCATCTAAAGATTTCTTTATTCATTTAAGATAATTTCTTAAAAAAAAATTCTACCTTATTGGAAATAGTAGCTAGACTATCCTTACAAGTTTTTTCTCGTTAACATTAATTATTCAAATGTCTCATTAGCATTTTTAAGACTCATTGAGGGGAAGCAAAGGCCACAAATGAAGCTTCCGAAATCAGTTTTTCTTACTTGCTTTAAACAACAGAAACTTTTAAGTTAATTATTAGATAATTTTTTCACCTTTAATTTGGTTTTTGTTTTATAGGTACCAATAAAACATAGGAGGTGAAATAGCTCTATGTAGAACTTGAAGAGTCTAATAACAATTCCTTGAGAAATCACTAAATATAACACAAAAATATATAACTGATATTCTAGTTACTATTATTGTCTAACAAATTACCACTAAACTTACCTGCTATAAAACACCAGTTTCCTTGTCTACTTTCTCAATAGGCTCTTCCAAAGAACGTAATTCCAGGATATGATCCACACTTAACACATGTTAGGAACTGAAGAAACATGGAATGAAAGAAATAATTCGACTGAAAGAAATTAAACACATTATGAAAATAAATTCACTATGAGACAGGGTGCTCAGGGCTGGTGCACTGGAATGACCCAGAGGGATGGGATGGGGAGGGAGGTGGGAGGGGTGTTCAGGATGGAGAACACATGTAAACCCATGGCTGATTCATGTCAATGTATGGCAAAAATCACTACAATATTATAAAGTAATTAGCCTCCAATTAAAATAAATAAATTAAAAAAAAAATAAAACAAACATAATAAGACTTTCAACTGTGCAGAGAAGTGAGACTGGTTAGAGACATCAGGACTTGTGGAACAACATGATGGTGAATTCTATTTTTGCTTTTTTCTTTTTTATCATTTTGTTTTATTTTGCTTTTGCCTCATAAATACCAGACATGAAGCTGAAGAATCTAGCAACCTGTAAATAAGAAGGATGTAGGCCAAAAAAAAGTGCCTCCCCAACTCCCCATGAAAAAAAAAGCTCTAGAAAAAAAGTAGGAAAAATACAGTCTAACAAGATAGAAAATTTTAAGACAATAAGCACCCTACTCCAGCCAGCATGACAGATAAAATGGAGGTCCTGACTTTAGAAAGATCCCATGCAAGGAAAGGCCCTGTGGGGAGCTTAGGCTCCCACATTCACCAGGATGTAACTAATCACCCCAAACTGCCAATGCCCTGATGTCAGAAAAAGCCAAGTAGGCACTAAGAGTTTCATACATTGTGGCCATAAAGAGTACCTCTCCACCACAGTATCAATGGAGATTATGTCAGGAGACTGGACTTTCAGTCCCTAGGAATTAATGAGATGACCCTCCCCTCCTAGCTGAAGTGATGTCAGAGGAGGCTTAACAGAGATTAATAGCTTTCACCAAAGTCCATGTTAAAGAAGTCATTCTGCATGGTATCAGTGGAGTCCACTTGAGGACCTGTAATCTGACACTATTTCTTCTTATCAAGGAGGCATTAGTGGAGGCCTGGTGCTGGAGAAGACTCTTGAGAGTCCTTTGGACAGCAGGGAGATCAAACCAGTCAATCTTAAAGGAAATCAACCCTGAATATTCATTGGAAGGACTGATGCTAAAGCTGAAGCTCTAATACTTTGGCCACCTCATGCAGAGTCAGTTTTTCACCAGGAAAAGATCCTGATGCTGGGAAAGATTGAAGGCAGGAGGAGAAGGGGACAACAGAGGATGAGATGGTTGGATGGTATCACTAACTCAATGGACACGAGTTTGAGCAAACTCTGTGAGATAGTGAAGGACAGGGAAGCCTGGTGTGCTGCAGTCCATGGGACACAAAGAGTTAGACACGACTTGGAGACTGAACAACAAACAACAGTGGGAAGCAGAACTCCCAACCTTGATTAGGAGTAACCAAAAACATTCCCCACTTTCAAGTCAGTGGGGTTACGGGAAAAATCTGAACTTCAGCACCTGGCAACTGAGGTGGTATATATATATGTATGTGTTAGTCACACAGTAGTGTCCAACTCTTTGTGACCTTATGGACTTTAGCCCACCAGGCTCCTCTGTCCATGAAATTCCCAGGCAAGAATATTAGAGTGAGTAGCCCTTCTGTTCTCCAGGGGATCTTCCCAACCCAGGGATTGAGCTGGGTCTCCTGCATTGCAGGCAAATTTTTCACCATTTGAGCCACCAAGGAAGCCCACTTGAGGAGGTACCTCCACATTTCCCCTGCTGGTGTGGTGTCAGAGGAAATAATCAATGGCCTTAAAGGTAAAAAATAAAGAGCAATTACCCAACAGAACAAGAGAAAGGAAACAGATTAAAAAACAAAAATAATAAAGACATAGGGACTTGTGAGTCTATAACAAGACTCATGTCATTGGACTCCCCTCATAAAAGGATAGAGGTTGAGCTGGAAGAGAATTTAGAACAATAATACTTGAAAACTTCACAATGTGTCATATGACATGAGCCTACATATTCAAGAAGCTAGATCCTAAAAATATAAACTTGAAGAAATCCACACCAAGACACATCATAGTCAAACTTCTGAAAACTAAAAATGGAAAAAAACATGAAAGCAGCAAGAGAGAAATGACACATTACCTAATGAGGTTAAGTTCCTCATCACAAACAATAGACGCCAGATGGAAGTGACACAAAAAATTTTAAGTGCTGAAAGAAAATAACCGGAAGCCCAGGATACTAATATTCTTTAGGAATAAAGTAAAAACCCAGACATTCTCAGGTGAAGGAACACCAAAAGAATTGGTTATCAGTGGAGAAGGAAATGGCAACCCACTCCAGTATTCTTGTCTGGAAAAGTCCATGGACAAAGGAGCCTGGCGGACTGCAGTCCATGGGATTACATGACTGAGCACACATGCAAGAGGAGAGTGGAGGGAGATGGGTTGGTAACAATAAACTGGTAAAGGAAAATACCCTAAAAGAATGGCTAAAGGAGGTTCTATAAATAAAAAGGAATAATAAAACAATTAATCTTTGAACATCTAAGAAAGAAAGACTAACATAAGAAAGAAAAAACATGGGTGAATACACAAGCCTTTCCTTCTCTTTTTGAGTTTTATAAATTAAAATGGATGATTGAAGCAAAAATTATAACACTCTATGACCTGATTTTCAAAATATGCAGAAAAAATTTAATACAACTATATTATAAATGAGGGAGCAAAATGATATAAAAGACATGTTTTCCACTTAACTCAAAGTGGTATAATGATAAGATATGTGTATATACAGTATGTATCTTTTATATTTACACACACACACACACACACATATATATATAAATAAAATGTTTACAGCAATTACTAAAAAAGTGATCCAAAGACATACATTAAAAAGCACTACAGATAGATAAAAATTAAATTCTAAAAATTATTCAAATACCTACAGAAGGCAGAAAAGAGGAATAGAGATAATAAGTAAAGAAGGTACACTGAAAACCTAACACTGACAATAATATTAAATGAAAATGATATACACAAGTCAATTAGGAGACAGACACTGGAAAAGTAAATTTTAAAATATGACAACTATTTTCTGTCAACAACAAGCTCGTTTCCAATACAATAACACAGATAGACTGAAAATACAATGACTGGAAAAGATATATCATGCCAACAATAACCAAAAGAAAGCAAAAATGGTTATATATATCATATAAAATAGGCTTCAGAGCAAAGAAATTTGCCAGAGACAGAGAGGCACATTCTATAATAACAAATGGTCAACTGAAGAAGAGGATACGGCAATCCTAAATGTGTATGGACCCAAAATCAGAGCTGCAAAATATGTGAAGCTAAATTGACACAACTAAAGGAAAAAAAAAAGATGAATCTACAATCATAGCTGAATACTCTAACATCACATTCTCAACAATTGATAGAAGAACTACACAGATAGAAGAACTACACAGCAAAGATACAAAAGAAATCAACAGTACCACTAATCAAAAGGATCTTGTTGTTTTCAGCTGCTCAGTTGTGTCCAACTTTTTACTACCCCATGGACTACAGCATGCCAGCTTCCCTGTCATTCACTGTCTCCTAGAGTTTGCTCAAATTCATGTCCACTGAGTTGGTGATGCCATCCAATCATCTCATCCTCTTTTGCCCCCTTCTCCTCTTGCCCTCAATCTTTCTCAGCATCAGGGTCTTTTCCAATGAGGGATGGGAGGGCCATAGAAATTAGATATGGGTGTGCCTATAAAGTACACTAAAATAATTGCAGTGAGTTAAATGTATTTTATCTCGACTGGATCAACGTTAATATCCTAGCTGAGATATTGTACTATAGTTCTGTAATATGAAAAAACTGGCTGGAAGTGGGAAAAGGGTGCATTGGATGTCTTTGTGTTATTTCTTACATTTGTGAGTGAAAGTGAACTATCACAAGACAGACAGTGTAACTAAAAATTTTTACATTTTTAATATATATACTGAGTTAAGTAGCCATGAGGCAAATCGTCTGCAAACTAAAACATTTTTAAAAACAGTATTTGTGAAGACATCACCTTCTAATAATGGCAGACTACACATTTCAGCCCAAACATTCTACTGAAAAATATCTAGGAAAGATGGAAAAGTATAAAAGATATTTTTGAAGCTATGACAAACTCAAAGAAGGACAAGATTTCAGGTAAGAAAGCAGTCCTAGTGATAAGAACCAAATTTGATATCCCTTCTCCCCACATGGTATCCCACATCAAAGGAGGAGATTGAGAACCCAAAATAGTAAGCAAAATTTTGTAGCTGAGAAGCTAAGCAACTGATCACTTTCCAGTAGTATTACCAGTATAGAAAGCTCAATTTGGATCTCAGGACTTATTAAGGAAAATAAACCTTGGAAAACATACTAAGGGTTCATTTGATGTCACCAAGGGACTATGCCCTAAGTGTCAATATGAACCAGAAATAGAACAATCCTCCCAAAACATAAGACTCAGCTTCAAAAGGACTCATTCTCTTGATGAGTTGAACTACATTCTAACCCTCCAACTCCACTCCTGCCACTGCCTTTTAGAAGCAAATGACTATGCTCCAAGGAGGAAAAAAAAATCATCCAGAGCCTCCACTTACTTCTATGATATTTCTTACACAAATTTTTGCACTCAATCAAAAACAATTATATGTGCAAAATATTATTTGACAGGAAAGGATTTGTTTCAACCTATGATCCATTTTCTCCCCTGATGGGTATTTCCTGGGATAGAAAGAACTATGACTTTGTCACACCCATGCAATATGGAGTGGCATTGAGACACCAATGAACAACTATTAGAAGGGCTACTACAACAACCAAAACAACAATGATCATAACAAGCCCTAGTAAGGATTGCAAAGCAAATGTGATTCTCATATACTACTAGGAGGGCATAAAACAACACAATTAAGATTAAAATACTTTGCCATTTTCTAAAATAACAAAAATTTACACATATCAGATGTGTAAATATATCCAGACATGCCATTCCTTGATGTTTACATGAGAAAATAAAAAATATACATCCATACAAAGGTCTGTAAAATAACATAAACATCATGGGAAAAAAGGGATTGGGGCAGAATCATGAAACATCTAACTTTTGGTTCATTGACTGCATTACAGTATTTGACTGAGTGGATCACAACCAATTGTGGAAAATTTCTCAAGAGATTGGAATACCAGACCACCTTACCTGTCTCCTGAGAAACCTGTATGCAGAGCAAGAAGCTACAGTTAGAATTGGACATGGAACAAAATTGGACCAGAGTAGGGCAAGGAAGTATTTTGTCACCTTGCTTATTTAACTTTCATGAAGATACATCATGTGAAATGCCAGACTAGATGAATTACAAGCTGGAATCAAGACTGCTGGGAGAAGTATAAACAACCTCAGATATGCAATAATACCACTCTAATGGCAGAAAATGAAGAGGAATTAAAGAGCCTCTTGATGAGGGTGAAAGAGGTGAGTGAAAAAGCTGGCTTAAAACTCAACTTTCAAAAATCTAAGATCATGGTTCCAGGCCCATCACTTCATTATAAATAGAAGGGGAAAAAGTGGAAGCAGTGACAGATTCTATTTTCTTGGGCTCCAAAATCACTGCACACAGTGACTGCACCCATGAAATTAAAAGACACTTGCTCCTTGGAAGGAAAGCTATGACAGATCTAGACAGCATATTAAAAAGAAGAGACATTTCTTTGCTGACAGCAGTCTGTACAGTCAAAACTATGGCTTTTCCAGTAGTCGTGTATAGATGTGAGAGCTGGACCATAGAGAAGGTTGAGTGCCAAAGAATTGATGCTTTTGAACTGTGGTGCTACAGAAGACTCTTGAGAGTCCTTTGGACTGTAAGGGGATAAAATCAATCAATTCTAAAGGAAATCAACCCTGAATATTCATTGGTAGGACTGATGCTGAAGCCAAAGCTCCAATACTTGGTCACCTGATGAAAGAGCCAACTCATTGGAAAAGACCTTGATACTGGGAAAGATTGAAGGCAAAACAGAAAGGGGCAGCAGAGGATAAGATGGTTAGATAGCATCACCAATTCAATGGACATGAATTTGAGCAAACTCTGGGAGATAGTGAAGGACAGGGGAGCCTGGCACGCTGCAGTCCATGGGGTCACAAAGAGTCGGACATGATTTAGCAACTGAACAGCAATAAAAAAAGGGGAAAAAATTGCAGGACAAAATTGAGTGTATGGATGGATATGAACATTATCTTGCTTTAGGTGATAGTTTCACAAATGTATGTATATGCATATATCTAATATACATGTATTTATTTTAAAAAATTCAATTGTATTCCAATGAATCTGTTATAAAATGTAAGGTACAACAATATATGTCATAAAGCAGCATTGATAGTAATAAATGAAAAACGTAATCTTAGAATTTATGATTTAATAAATCTCAAGATTCTATTTAAAAAGCATTAATCTAATACCAAAAGCGTACAGAAATGAAACAGTAGAGATTAATGGTTTCTGTTCATCGTTGACATGTAAATAGATTGAAAGTCATCACTCTCATTTTCTCAAAACAAGAAAAAAGCTGAACAAAATGAAAAAAACAATTCTTCCTAATTCATCAGAGAATTGTTATTAACAGGGCCAAATGCTGTCCCAAATGCTGGAAAGACAGGCAAATACAGAGAATCACAGCTTAGTAGAGAAGTTCAGAAGCAGACGCCCATCACTAGGGCCAGTACCAAGGGTATTACAATGAAAAGACCTGCATATCTTAGACCTTATTTAAGAAGTCTCTAGGGAAACCTCAAGACACCAAGGAGACAAACATAAGGACATCTTATCACAGACTCAGAGAAAATTTGAGCATATGATACCTGCAACTACAGCAAACAAAATACAGCCTAACTCTTAGCCAGATAAAACTTTACACCAAAGGACTTCTGACCTCAGTTCTTTTTACCTAATACACATTTGGCTTTCAACAGAAAATTACAAGGCATACTGAAGGGGAGGGAAAAAAAAAGCAAAACTTGAAAAGACAGTACCTAAAGCATCAAAACTAGATTCAGGCATGGCAAAGATTTTAGAATTATCACACCAGGAATTTAAAATAACTATGATTATTAAGCTAAGAGCTCTAATGGAAAAACTAGAGAACATGTAAGAGCAGAGTAATGTATCACTGAGAGGTATTTTTAAAATTACGGGGAAAATCAACCAATCTAAAAATGTTCATTTTTCATAAAAAGTTAAAAAATAATAAACTCCTGACCAGACTGATCAAATTTAAAAATAAAGATAAAATGCATATCAGCATTATAAAGGAAATCTCAACCATATCCTGGAGATATATACATAGTTGTAGAAGACAATTTATGCTAATAGGAGATATTACACAAAATGAGAATGTTCTAAGAAAACACTGCTTAGCAAATCAAGAAAACTTAAGATATCTCAATTATTCTGTACTTCACAAATAAGCTACGTCTGTACTGAAAATTGGGCTTCCCCAGTACCTAAGTGGTAAAGAATCTTCCTGCAATGTGGAGACGCAGGAGACAATGTGAATTCGATCCCTAGGTCGGGAAGATTCCCTAGAGTAGGAAATGGCAACCCACTCCAGTAATCTAGCCAGGAAAATCCCATGGACAGAGGAGCCTGGCAGGCTATGGTCCATGGGACTGCAAAGAGTCAGACACGACTGAAGCGACTTAGCACACACAAGCACTTACTGAAAACTAATTCTTACAAATGAATTCTAAGCCCTGGTGCCTGAAGTCATGCACCTGATATATAATAAGAAAGAAATAATACGACTCTTATATAAGCTCTTTCATATACTAGAAGCAGTACAATCACTTCCAACAATGTTTCACGTGAACCTTATAAATTTTATACCATGATGATAAGGAAATCATAAGAAAGTAAAAACAAACATTTATATTCCTCAGAAAACCGTACTGCCTACTGTCAGGAAAATCAAACAACAATAACAAAAAATCATTCATTTGACAAACAGAACCCCCAAATATTTCAACTATATAAGTCCATGAACAAATTGTGTAGAATTCAAGTGTGAATTATTGTTGAGATAACATTTTGAAACGAAACAACTTTAACAAATCGCAGGACAGAAGTATGTTACTATCACCATAGATACTGAGAAACTATACGACAAAATTTACCATCCAATTATATATATATATTTTTAAAAAACCCTCTGGAAACTGCAGCAAATATCATAATTAGTGGTGAAATATTGACAACCTTCCCCTGAGATTGTAAAAGAAATAAGAATGCCTAGTATCATGAGTTCTATTCAACACTTTAGGGAGATCAAAGCCAGGAAAAAATGCAAGAAAAAGAGAACATGCAAAAAAAGATTGGAAAGAAAGGAAAGAAACCACTTTTATTCACAGATTGAACAATCATTTTTCCAGGCTATGGAAAAGCAATCTATAGGTAATACATTAGAATTGAATTTAGCAAGACTGCCATATTCCATACAGTTAAATTTAAACACATTTTTCTGAGAATAGCAATTCTTACTAAACTTTGTTATACACCTCATAAGAAATGGCCCCAAAACCCTACAAGACAAGGTCATATTTTCAGGTTTTTTTCTATATACTTATCAGATAAAATTTAAGAATCATTATAGCTCTGAATATTGTTGTAATTTTTTCTGATATCATGGTAATAGAGGCCCCTGAATATATGATAAATCTCACAATATACCTATAGTTAATCCTCATGAAACAGTTTAGAGTATCCACTGTGCCAATTTTACTTATGGCCCCAAGGTTAATGATCTCACCAACTAATTAGAGTTATTTCTAAATGTTTTACTACTAAATTATATTATTTTCTTTATATAAATTCTTTATGTATTTTCTTATTTCCTTTCTAACTGTATCCTATTTTTGGCTTTAAACATAAGCTCTTACCTGTTCTGTATTTCCTTACAAAAGAAAAAGAAAAAAGTATGGATCTTTCAAAAGATCATTATTGATATGACTTCATGTGACTATTTCTTTAATTTTATTTTACCAAATAACACTCTGGCATATGCTTAGTGTAAAATTTCACCCAAAATAGAAATGCATATCCTTTCACAGAAGTAAGCACAATTAGCAGTGCAGTGTATTTGTCAACAGATATACTAATATTTAGATAAGTAATACATTTATATACTTTTGCACACAAATGAAATAAGGTACAATTTGCTTTCTTTTTTTATTAGTAATACCTTTGGTAAACCTTCTGCAGTTTTGTAAGATTTATCTGACTGGGTATAAAAATTGCATAGTATTCACCATTTTAACAAAGTATAAGTTACTTCAAAAATAGTTTTGTTTTGCCTTTTTAAAACCATATAAATACACATGTTTAACAAGCTCTGTCAGATACAGTGGTAGAAAGACAATTACTATATGAAAGGGTAGACAAATTTAACACTTTGCTAAAAAATACCAAATTAATTTTAAAAACTCAGGACCATTGTATCAATATAAAAAAAGGATATCTTGTTATCTAACTTCCACTAAGTACTAAACAGATCTAATATGTTAATTGCCAATTTAAACTTATTTTTGTGTATATCCTTGATGTATTTTACTAGTTCCGTTTGTAATTATAGAGACTGTCATTTCAAAATTACTTGAATACTAAAATCTAGTATAACATATGACTATACTATATATCAGGCCTACATATATGGATAAATTATTACTTTCACTTATACTCTATACATTTCCTGTTAGTGAATTTATTCTGATAAGTACTATATATAAAATAAGAATTATACTGTATATTATACAATGACAGTATGTATATAAAATATTTTGCTATAGGTAATATACATGTTGCTTTACTATTTTGCATTAAGGGTTTTAATCTGTTCTTGTACACTATCTTGTGTATGTTAACATTATCAACATATCAATAATTATGACAACCATTTTAATATTGTGCTTATGAATGTGCTTTAATTATTTTAATTTGTATATAATTTGCACCAACACATTTATATATTTTAACTGAAAAAATTAGGCTTTTTTATTTTTAATGGTAGCTGTTTTTTGTTTTTGCCTTGTTTTATTGCTCTTTTCAACCCAATGAGTTATCTCTTCATTTACTTAAATGGAAAAATTTTGGTTGACAAAATAGTTATTGAAGTTTTAAATGATATCTGTTGTCATTCTGATACTAAGTCATGTCTAACACTTTGCGACCCCACGGGCTTTAACCAACCAGGCTCCTCTGCCTGTGGGATTTCACAGGCAAGAAAACTGGAGCAGGTTGTCATTTCCTTCTCCAGGCAGCTTCCCAACACAGGGATTGAACCCGCATCTCCTGCATTGGGAGGTGGACTCTCTACCACTGAGCCACCAGGGAAGCCCTTTAAATGATATTCAGTTCAGTTCAGTTCAGTCACTCATTCGTGTCTGACTCTTTGCGACCCCATGAATCACAGCACCCCAGGCCTCCCTGTCCATCACCAACTCCCGGAGTTCACTCAAACTCATGTCCATTGAGTCGGTGATGCCATTCAGCCATCTCATCCTCTGTCGTCCCCTTCTCCTCCTCCCCCTAATCCCTCCCAGCATCAGTGAGTTAACTCTTCCCATGAGGTGGCCAAAGTATTGGAGGTTCAGCTTCAGCATCAGTCCTTCCAATGAACACCCAGGACTGATGTCCTTTAGGATGGACTGGTTGGACCTCCTTGAAGTCCAAGGGACTCTCAAGAGTCTTCTCCAACACCACAGTTCAAAAGCTTCAATTCTTCGGTGCTCAGCTTTCTTCACAGTCCAACTCTCACATCGATACATGACCACTGGAAAAACCATAGCCTTGACTAGATGGACCTTTGTTGGCAAAGTAATGTCTCTGGTTTTCAATATGCTATCTAGGTTGGTCATAACTTTCCTTCCAAGGAGTAAGCATCTTTTAATTTCATGGCTGCTATCACCATCTGCAGCAATTTTGGAGCCCAGAAAAATAAAGTCTGACACTGTTTCCACTGTTTCCCCATCTATTTCCCATGAAGTGATGGGACCAGATGCCATGATCTTAGTTTTCTGATTGTTGAGCTTTAAGCCAACTTTTTCACTCTCCTCTTTCATTTTCATCATGAGGCTTTTTAGTTCCTCTTCACTTTCTGCCATAAGGGTGGTATCATCTGCATATCTGAGGTTATTGATATTTCTCCCAGCAATCTTGATTCCAGCTTGTGCTTCATCCAGCCCAGCATTTCTCATGATGTCCTCTGCATATAAGTTAAATAAGCAGGGTGACAATATACAGCCTTGACATACTCCTTTTCCTATTTGTAACCAGTCTGTTGTTCCATGTCCAGTTCTAACTGTTGCTTCCTGACCTGCATACAGATTTCTCAAGAGGCAGGTCAGGTGGTCTGGTATTCCAACCTCTTGAAGAATTTTCCACAGTTTATTGTGATCCACACAGTCAAAGGCTTTGGCATAGTCAATAAAGCAGAAATAAATGTTTTTCTGGAACTCTCTTGCTTTTTAGATGATCCAGCAGATGTTGGCAATTTGATCTCTGATTCCTCTGGCTTTCCTAAAATGAGCTTGAACATCTGGAAGTTTATAGTTCACATATTGCTGAAGCCTGGCTTGGAAAATTTTGAGCATTACTTTACTGGCATGTGACATGAGTGCAATTGTGCAGTAGTTTGAGCATTCTTTGACATTGCCTTTCTTTGGGATTAGTATCATTTATATTTGATATTTATATTAAGCATCAGGAATATCTGGGAACAAATGTGTATCAAACAAAATCTTTCAAAAAAATAAAGACATATTAATACAAATCCAGGCACAATTATTTAAATGATGGCCACTTTTTCAACAGAACCCATGGAGAACCAGAGAAAACGCACCAGAGTCTTTCCAATGCTGCAAGAAGAAACTTTCAAGCCAGAATTCGACATTCAACAAAATTCTCCTCTCAAACTGAGGCATAGGCACATAAACAAATTGGAGACAATTTTTCACTGGCCGACTGTAATCTAAATAAAGCCACAGAAGTTCTTCAGTGGAGAGCAAATGACATTTGATAGAAACTGAGAACCACAGAAAGGAGTGACGAGGTCTTGAAAGGAAAAGTATTTGCAGAAATATTAAGGCTACTTTTTTTCTATTATTTCATTAAAAGAGAAATGACTCTAAACAAAACAGTAAGTAGAATTATAGATGATAAAGACCATGTGTAAAATATATCAAACTGTTTTAAGATTTGTTCATTTACTTTAATGTGCTGACCCCTGAACCAAAATTATAAGGCAAATATAAGTTATAATTAACAAATAACATTTAAATAATAAAATACATGACAAAAAGAGAACACAGTAAAGGGGGGTTAAATGGATTGTAGTATTGTGAACTTACATTTACAGAGGAGGGTACAATCCTCAATAGAAGGAGTCTAAGGTAAGAAAAGGATTCATATGCCAGACCCTAGAGAAATGATTGAACATAACATAAAGTAGCATAAGTAACATTCTGGTAACTATTGTTGAATAATGGATTACCAGTAACATATCATCTATAATATACTCATACTTACTTGTGTTTTTTTCACTAGGTTATAGCTCAAGAATGTACCTCCACCACAGAATCCATACCTGGCACATGTTGGTAACTTGGGAAACATCTAGAAATCCCTGAAAAAATTTAATTGAAGCTCATTAAACAAAAAAATGATAGAAAAGCCCCACTGCTTGAGTAGATTGTTGCCATAAAATTTATCTTATCTTACTGATATAAAGTATGGATTAACTGGCTAGAGGAGGAAAAATAACTGAAAACAAAAACACATTTAGAACAGTATTATGAAACCATCTGCTTTTATGAATGGAAAACAAGTCACTGCCAACCAACCATCTTTGCTAAGAAAAACTAAGAAAGCTGGAAGATATGAAACATCTTATTCAAAGGTACCACAAACCCAAGGAAATAAGCAGTTGAAGAAACTGGATCTCAGAAGAGAAGCACAGAGAGTGAAGACTCGTATTTGGTACCT
This sequence comes from Bos indicus, assembly GCF_029378745.1. Classification (NCBI taxonomy): domain Eukaryota; kingdom Metazoa; phylum Chordata; class Mammalia; order Artiodactyla; family Bovidae; genus Bos; species Bos indicus. The sequence continues at coordinate 125,248,730 of NC_091789.1, read as the reverse complement.
TTTTTTTCCTCCAGGCTTTTTACTGATTCAGAGGTGGTAACTAAGGTGCTAAGTAGAAAATTTTAGTTGAGAAGTTAAGCAGCTGACCAGGGCTCCCAGCAGTCTCACCAGCCCAGTGAACACACGGGGTTCATGGCCCACCCTGATAGAGAAAGTGAAAGTGAAAATCACTCAGTCGTGTCCAACTCTTTGCAACCCCATGGACTATACAGTCCATGGAATTCTCTAGGCCAGAATACTGGAGTGGGTAGCCTTTCCCTTCTCCAGGGGATCTTCCCAACCCAGGGATCGAATCCAGATCTCCCAAATTGCAGGCGAATTCTTTACCAGCTGAGCCACAAGGGAAGCCCAATAATACTGGAGTGGGTAGCCTATCCGTTCTCCAGCAGATCTTCCAGACCCAGGAATCGAACCAGGGTTTCCTGCATTACAGGTGGATTCTTTACCAACTGAGCTATCAGGGAAGCCCCAGGACCTAGAAAATAACTGAAGAGTTGAATTAGCACCCCTGATGGGCTACATCTTTAGTGTCAATGTGAGCCAGAAATGGAAAATTCCTCACAAAACATGACATACATCTTCAAAAGGAGTGAATTACTGATTGAGATGAGAACTATGCAACTATCCAAATAAAATGAAAATGCTCCCAGGACAAAAATAAAATCATGTAGAGCCTGCAATTATCTCTTACAGTATACCACACAGGAAATCCAGCAGACAAAACACACACATACACACACACACACACACACACACACACACACACACAATAACAACAACAGCAAAAAAAAACTACATTCAAAATAAAGTGGGGGAGGGGAAAGATTAGGTATATAAATGTGATCTGTTTTCTCCATTTGCTGAGGATGCCTGGGATGGAAAGCTAAGACTTTCAAAGCTAACACTCTTGCAATTTAGAGTGACAGTGAGATACTATTGCATGATGATTAGAAGAACTACAATTAAATATACTAACCACAAGTTTTGTCAAAGATGTAAAACAATTGCAACTCATACTGCTCATAGGATGTAAATTAGTACAATCACACGGCAAGACATCTGACGTGTTCTAGAAAAAAACTAAATATACATTTCTCATGTGTTCCAGTCATTCTTTTCTTTGATTTTTTTTTCAACCAACTAACAAAGAAACAGAGAGAAAGTATATGTTCACACAGAAACTTGTGCAAGAATATTCATAACATATGGATGGAAGAACAGTTTGAGTAGGAACAAAAAGGGGAAATTAAATGGTGAACAAAGAAGTTTGGTGAGAGGGGATGTCTATTTATATTATCTTAATTGTGGTGATGGTTTTAGATAGATTGATATTTCAAAACCTACATTATTTATTTTAAAGTTGTCCAGTTTATTTTACACCTATTATACCTCAATGAAGCTATTAAAAACTGTGTGGATGCATCAAAACATGCGCCTAAAGGAAAATTTATACCATTAATGCAAAGGAGGAAACCCTGAAAATTTAGGATATGATAATATACTTCACAAAATTGGAAAATAAAGTAGGAATATAAATCAAAGCCAGAAACAAAAATTTAAAGTTATGATGGATAAATCAAACTGCAAAAAAATGGTCAATAATGCTAAAGGGATTTTTTTTTAATGGTGAAAAAAGCTGAGAAAAGAAGAGAAGTAAAAGACAAATGAGAAAAGGAAAGATTAGAAAGCCTTCCTCAGTGGCCCTCAGAAATAGAGGAAAACAATAGAATGGGAAAAACTAGAGCTCTCTTCAAGAAAATTAGAGATACCAAAGGAACATTTTCTGCAGAGATGGACACAGTAAAGGACAGAAACAGCATGGACCTAACAGAAGCAAAAGATATTAAGAAGAGGTGGTAAGAATACACAGAAGATCTATACTAAAAAGATCTTCATGACCCAGATAACCACGATGGTGTGATCACTCACCTAGAGCCAGACATCCTGGAATGCAAAGTCAAGTGGGCCTTAGGAAGCATCACTATGAACAAAGGTACTGGAGGTGAAGGAATACCAGTTGAGCTATTTCATATCTTAAAAGATGATGCTGTGAAAGTGCTGCACTCAATATGTCAGCAAATGTGGAAAACAGCAGTAGCCACAGGACTGGAAAAAGCCAGTTTTCATTCCAATCCCAAAGAAAGGCAATGCCAAAGAATGTTCAGATTACCACACAGTTGCACTCATCTCACATGCTAGCAGAGTAATGCTCAAAATTCTCCAAGCCAGGCTTCAATAGTACGTGAACTGAGAACTGCCAGATGTTCAAGATGGATTTACAAAAGGCAGAGGAACCAGAGATCAAATTGCCAACATCCATCAGATCATTGAAAAAAGCAAGAGTGTTTCAGAAAAACATCTACTTCTGCTTTATTGACCACGTCAAAGCCTTCAACTATGTGGATCACAACAAACTGTGGACAATTCTTCAAGAGATGGGAATACCACCTGACCTGCCTCCTGAGAAATCTGTATGCAAGTCAAGAAGCAACAGGTAGAATCAGACATGGAACAACAGACAGGTTCCAAATTGGGAAAGGAGTACTTCAAGGCTATATATTTTCACCCTGCTTATTTAGCTTATATTCAGAGTACATCATGCAAAATGTGGGGCTGGATGCAGCACAAGCTGGAATCAAGGTTTTCGGGAGAAATATCAATAACTTCAGATATGCAGATGACACCACCCTTATTACAGAAAGCGAAGAGGAACTAAAGAGCCTCTTGATGAAAGTGAAAGAAGAGTGAAAAAGTTGGCTTAAAACTCAACATTCAAAAAATGAAGACCATGGCATCCGGTCCCAATAGATGAGGAAACAATGGAAACAGTGACAGACTTTACTTCTGGGGACTCCAAAATCACTGCAGATGGTGACTGCAGCCATGAAATTAAAAGATGCTTGCTCCTTGTAAGAAAAGCTATGACAAACCTAGACAGCATATTAAAAAGCAGAGGCATTACTTTGCTGACAAAGTCCATCTAGTAAAAGCTATGGTTTTTCCAGGAGTCATGTATAGATGTGAGAGTTGGACTATAAAGAAAGCTAAGCGGTGAAGAATTGGTGCTTTTGAACTGTGGTGTTACAGAAGACTCTTTAGAGTCCCTTTGGATGCAAGGAGATCAAACCAGTCAACTCTAAAGGAAATCAATCCTGAATATTCATTGGAAGGACTGATGCTGAAACTGAAACTCCAACACTTTGGCCACCTGATGTGAAGAGTTGACTCATTGGAAAAGACCCTGATGCTGGGAAAGACTGAAGGCAGGAGGACAAGAGGATGACAGAGGATGAGATGGTTGGATGGCATCACCGACTCGATGGACATGAGTTTGAGCAAGCTCGGGGAGTAGGTGATGGACAGAGAGGCATGGCATGCTGCAGTCCATGGGGTCGCAAAGAGTAAGACATGACTGAGCGATGGAACTGAACTGAACTGAACTCATCACAACAGATACAGAAACACCATTTGATGCAATTTACCACTCATTTATGATTGAAAAGAAATACTCATGAATTTGCAGCAAATATTATACCTCCTAGCAAAACATTGAAAACCTCTCCCTGAGATGAGGAATGAGAACAGGATGCCTACTTAGCACAAGTTCTATTGAACATTTTAGGGAGGTCTTAGCCAGGGCACTAGTGCAAGAAAAGAGAAAAAATAAGGCATAAATATTGAAAAGGATGAAATTATTTTGGCTTTTTAGCAAACTGCATCTTTATGTTTCCAAACAAATTACCACAAAATTATCTTCTGTAATGTACTTTAACTTGTAGGTTGCTTTGTTAAAAGCAATATCTAGGTAATATACACAAATAATAACTGAATTTATCAAGATTGATGGAAACCAGATGGTCAAACAGAAACCCATATTTCTGAGAAAGCAATTCTTAGTGAATTCTCTATACACATTTTAAGAAATGGCATGAAACTCTACAGAACAAGGTTACATTTTTAAAGGTGTTTTAAACATAATTATCAGATAACTGAACTTGAGAGTTTTTATACCTCAATTGTTATTGTCATTTTTCTGATATCATAGTTATAGATGCTCCAGAATATAAAATAAGATTGATGATATACTGAGAGGGTAACATGCAGGAAGGCCAGGGGTCTCCAAACAGAGGAAATAGGTTGCAAGTGTCAGACATTTTTCTCTCTCTTAAGCTGCAGGAGCAAACAAACTAGCGATACTTTTTTCTTCTCTATAAAAATTTAAAAAGAGGTTTCTCTTAAAATACTGTGTTGCCATAATGACACCTGGTTTCACCTGAATTTAACTATTCTCAAACCTTGAGTTAACCAATGCATTTTTCTTATGGAAATGTTTATCTTAAGCTATGTTAATGTTCTATGCATTTACCCCAGACTCTGTCTTCAAGTCGGTTCAGCCTAATGTCTCAGAACCTACTTGACAAACCATTATGTTATACTCAGACATTGTTCCCCTAATCTATGTAAACGAAACTATTTGTATGGTAATCTGCCTTTCTACAAGATTCAAGTCAATCGTTTTATGGCCCGGGATGAATCGTCTGGTGCCAAGATTACCCCAAAATACATCTTATGGATGAGGGGCCTGGTGCCATTCTGAGTTTTAAGACATTTCTTTCTTTCATTAACAGACTGCTAGTGACTATATAACATCCAGCTGAAGACTAGCAGGGGGGCACTCTTTCTGCCCCCTTCTGATGCCTATGTCAGAAACTTTCACTATCTCCTTTATACTTTAATAAAAGTTTATTACACAAAAGCTCTCAGCGATCAAGCCTCATCTCTGGCCCTGGATTGAAATCTTCTCCACCAGAGGCCACAAATCCTGGCGCCTTTTCTTGGGTCAGCAACAACCTTTCAATACTACATTTAATCCAAGAGAAAGATGAAAAGAGCACTCTTTGTGTCAAGTTTACTTAACAGCCTCTATTCACTGATCTCATTTACAAACTAGAGCTCAGCTTTTTTACGACAGAACTGCTGTTTTTTTAAAGTGGATCACAATTAACTCTTTCTACAAAACTTCTTTATGTTTTTCTTATTGTATCTCTTCTTTCAAACGGTTTTCTATTTTTGTCTTTAGCGTAACTTTTAATCTTTCCTGTTATATATTTAAAAGGAAAATATTTTAAACTAATCATATGCATTCATGCATTTCTTTGATTTCCTTTTACTAATTATAAATTTGGCATGTACTAAGTATAAAATTTCCCAAAAAGTACATGTATATCTCTTCACAGAAGTAACCATGACCAACAGTGAAATGTGTATATAAACAAATATATACTTGCAAATGTAATATACTTATACACATGTACACACATGTGAAATAAATTGCAATTTATTTTTTATTAGGAATATGACTTGGAGATGTCTTCTTCAAGTATACAAGAACTGTCTAGTTGTAAATCTATCTAATAGTCATGGTAAGAACACACTATAATTTACCTAAAATAGATCTTTTATCATTTTAAAGCATATTTTTATGTAAGTTTGTGAGTAGTTTTGTTGAGTATAATACTAGAAGGAAAATTACTGTTTGAAAAGAGTAGGAAATTTTTCAAATTTGCTTTAAAACACCATTTTAATTTTCAAAAATTTACCCAGTATCATTTTTTCTCCCTCAATAATTTTGTATCAAGATAAAAAGTGTCTTACTATCTGTTTAAAATGCAATAACTACTGAGTATACTCAAAATAGTAATTGGCCATTTATATTTGCTTTTACTGTGAGACACTGAATGTACAAACTGACAATGAGTAGACCATATACAAAAATAGACCTCTCACCCACAGCTCTGCAGCAAGCAGCCAGTGAAGCCAAACCACAGATTCTGCATCAACTGGTCCCAAACGGGGAGGACCTAATCAGTAATGGCCAGCTTCCTTAATTTCTGCCCCTACTCCTAACTTAGGATGAACCAGAGGAAGCCAAGTATTGTTCCTTAAGCAAACATATATGATGTTCCACTTCTACTTATCTGGACTCTACTTTCCCCAGACTAACAACCTCTAGTTAGGGCACATGTGAAGTCTTCCCTTTTCTCCACCATAAAGCTTTCCCACACACCTATCTGCCTTCATGTCTCTGCCAAATACAAATTACATTGTCTGATTTCCTGCCTTATAGAAAGTTCTGAATAAGTAGTGTGTTCTTGTTCTCATATTGATGGTCTTCATTTATTTCCAGAATTGCTTGATTATTTTACTATTCCATTTGTTAAAGAAATAGTCTAACATTTCATAAATATTTTTAAAATCAAAATTATTATATATTAATAATATGTATATATACTTGTTGCTTTCATATATAGAGAGCTTGTTATGATTTATTCCAATATGTACTATATTTATATAAATAATTTCAGATATAGACTGCCTGCCAAATTGAATGCTGTTACATAGCATATAATTACTGTAAATATTTTGTTTTATGTTGTATGAAACACTTTATTATTGTTTATCAAGAGTTTTATTTGTTCTCAACAATTTCTCACGCATGTTAACATTAGCATCAAATTAACTTCACATGAGAATGTATGTAACATTTTAATCTATATCAATATGTGTAGACATTTATATATATAGACATAAAGTAAATAATGAATATTTTGATTTTTGTAAAATATTTCTTCACATGAGTTTTTTTTTTTAGCTTTTTTGTGACTATTGTTAATCCAATAATCTATCTATTTACACAAATGGAAAAATTTGGATTGATAAAATGGCAATTAAAATGTTTAAATATTTTATCACTAAACTATATATGGGACATCTATGTGAAATATCTAGATATTAGTGAAGTTTATAAGTATATACCAGAAAAAAAACTTCTGAAAAATAAAGCACCAATAATGATTAAAATGATGACTGCACTCTCAAAAGAATCCTAAGAGAAATGGCAATAATGGAGCAACATCTTTCCAATGCTGAAAGAAAAACTATCAACCCCAAATTCTTTATCTATCAAAGTTATCTTTCCAAACAGAGTGAAGTGAGATGCAGACACATAAAAAAAGTTTAAGACAATTTGTTTCTGTCCAAAAATAATATATACCCTATAGGAAGTTCTTTAAGCTCAACTGGAAAAATATCTAATAGAAGCTACAAAAAGGAGAGACGAGCACTGAATAGGGAAGGTATGTGGCTAAACATAAAATAATACTTTTTTCCCATTATTTCTGTTTAAAAAGGTGATTCGCTAAGGTAAAAATGAAGTAGCACTTTGGATGTAAAATACATAATTTGCAAAATTAATCTGTCAACAAGCTTTGTGCATTTACTGAATATACAATATATTTAAGAAAATTAAAGGGTTAAAATAAATTATATATAATCAATTTAAGTTTTAAAATAAGAACATTTAAATAATATATTTGACAAAAGAGCAAAATGGGAGAATAAATGGATTGATCCTGTTGTGAGGCTACACATACAGAAACGGGTACTATCTTAACTCTAAGTAGACCAAGATAATTTAAGATCCACATGCCAATCCTTTGAGTAACCAGTATATATAATACTAGTAAGTGCATATGTGAGTGTGTACTCAGTTGCTTTAGTTGTGCCCTACTTTTTTGGGACCCTATCGACTATAGCCTACCAGGCTTCTCTGTCCATGGGATTCTCCAGGCAAGAATACTGGAGTGGGTTGCCAGGCCCTTCTCCAGGGGATCTTCACCACCCAGTGATCGAACCCACATCTCTTGCATCTCCTGCATTGGGAGGCAGGTTCTTTACCACCAGTGCCACCTGGAAAGCCCACAGGTAAGTATTCTGGCTATTATTGCAGCATAAAAGATTGCTATAAAATTTATCTTTTATAATATACTCTGTATGTACTTGTCTGTTTTCCTTTAGGCTGCATTTCAATAATGTACCTGCACATGGATACCTAGCACATATAGGAAACAAGAAACATTCTGACAAAGGATGGGAAAACTGAATCTAGGAGGAAAAATAATTAAAACTGAAACATAATTCAAAAAATAGCATGTGCAGGGCTGTCTTCTTCCAGTAATGGTAGACTAGCCATTTCTGCCCAACCATCCCACTAAGAAAAACCAGGAAAGCTGGTAGATATTAAACATTTTGTTCAAAGGTATCACAAATCCAAAGGAAGCAAGCATTTGAAGAAATTGGATCTCAGAAGAGAAACCCAGACAATGAGACACAAATTTGGTACCCCTCTTCCCCACAAGCCTTTTGCTAATCCAAAGGAGGTGACTAACAACACAGGATGCTAATAAAAAAGTTGCAGCTGCTAACCTAAGCAGCTGATCTGGGCTTCCAGTCCTCTCACCAAGCCAGGGAACACAGACTGGGTTCAAGGCCCACCCTTGCAGAGAGGATCTGGAAAACAACCCAGGGGTGAATTTAACATCCTTAAGGGTCTATGTTCTAAATGTCAATATAAACCTGAAATAGAAAATTATTCATAAAACCTGAGACCCAACTTCAAAAAACTCAACCACTGATTGTAATGAGATGAACTGTTCCTACCCTAGCTGCCTCCCTGAAACAAAAGGAAATACCCCCTGAAGGAAGATAAAAACATCCAGTTATCTCCATATCTCCAACTATCTTATAGTATTTCATAGATAAATTTCTGAAAGCAATAAACTATAACTGTACATTCAAATGGAGAAGGCAATGGCACCCCACTCCAGTACTCTTGCCTGGAAAATCCCATGGACGGAGGAGCCTGGTGGGCTGCAGTCCACGGGGTCGCTAAGAGTCGAACACGACTGAGCGACTTCAGTTTCACTTTTCACTTTCATGCACTGGAGAAGGAAATAGCAACCCACTCCAGTATTCTTGCCTAGAGAATCCCAGGGATGGGGAAGCCTGGTGGGCTGCCGTCTATGGGGTCGCACAGAGTCGGACACGACTGAAGTGACTTAGCAGCAGCAGTAGCAGTAGCAGTACATTCAAAGGGCTTCCCTAGCACTGGCTCAGACAGTAAAGAATTCACCTGCAATGGCAGGAGACCCAGGTTCCATCCCTGGGTCAGGAAGATCCCCTGGAGAAGGGAATGAAAGGATTAGTATCAGGTCTGCAATCCACTTTTTCCCCCTCACGAGGGACTCCTGGGACAGAAAGAACAAGGACTTAGTTACATCCATGCAATTTAGAGTGACAGTGACAAAGCACTGCCCACCTATCAGAAATGCTACCATTAACAATACTAACCAGAATAAGTGCTGGCAAGTATATAGAATAACTGGGTCCCTAATATGCTCTCCAGGCAAGAATACTGGAGTGGGTAGTCATTCCTTTCTCCAGGAGATCTTTCTGACCCAGGGATTGAACCCGGGTCTCCTGCATTTCCGGCAGATTCTTTATCGTCTGAGCCACCAGGGAAGCCCGGATACACTGCTGGTAGTGTGTAAAATAATACAATCAAATTACAAAGCATTTTAGTATTTTCTACAGTATCTTAAAGAAGCACATATCATGTAACCCAACAATTCCATTCCTTGATGTTTATACAAGAAAAAAATCAAAGTGTATATGCACACAAAGAATTGTATGAAAAAGTTCATAGAGTGAAAGAGAACAGAGCTTGACTGGAGGAAAAATTCAAAGGTGCATATGGAAACCTGGGAGGGGGGAGTAAATGTGTTTATCATCTTAATTGTGGTAAAAGTGTTAGTTGCTCAGTCATGTCCGACTCTTTGTGACCCCATGGACTGTAGCCCACCAAGCTCCTCTGTCCATGGGATTTCCCAGATAAGAATACTGGAGTGGCTAGCCATTCCCTTCTCCAGGGGGTCTTCCTGACCCAGGGATTGAACGCAGGTCTCCTGCACTGCAGGCAGATTCTTCACCATCTGAACCACCAGGGAAGCCCTAACTGTGGTGAGGATTTTACAAATATATAAATATCTCAAAAGTTACATTATTTCAAAGTTGTGTAGCTCATTTTAAGTCAATTACATCTGGTGGCTCAGCTGGTCAAGAATCTGCCTGTAATGTGAGAGACCTGGCTTTGATCCCTGGGTTGGGAAGATCCCCTGGAGAAGGGAACAACCACCCACTTCAGTATTCTGGCCTGGAGAATTCCATGGACTGTGTAGTCCATGAGGTCCCAAAGAGTTGGACATGACTGGGCAACTTTCACTTTCACTCACACCTAAGAAAGGCTGTTAAAAATGTGTGGGGTCCACCAAAATGTGTCTAAAGAAACATTTTAGCATTAAAAACCCTGAAATCTGGAGATCTGATAAGCCACCTCAAAAATGGAGAGGCAAAGAGCTGATTTAAACAAGCAAAAAAAGATAGTGGATTTAAAAGAATTAGAATTAGCTAATGAAATTCAGAAAAATACAAACATTGATAAACCCCAAAATTATTTTCGGGGGGGTTAAATGTTAAAAAATTATAATTCCTGGCAAGACTGATCACACACAAAGGAAGACATACATCATCAACACCAGGAATATAGAATGGATCATCACTGTAGATGCTTGAGACCCTTATATAATATTTGAAATTATATGATATGACAAAATTCCAGAAAAATACACTGCAACAAGAAATTTTCAAAATCCTATAGATTTTAATTGTATTCATAATAAAATTCCTTCCCACAAATGATTTCTACGGTCTGATGCCTGATTGTGTAAACTTTTCAATAAAATTCATAAATAAATAATACCAGTCTTGTTCAACCCATTACATGGAATAGAAATAATAAAAACACTAACCAAAATATTTAATGACATCCTTATAAACTTTACACTAAACTGACAAAGGCAGTATAGGAAAGGAAGATTGATATGCATCATGACAACATAAGAAAAAAATTCTTATGAATCCAAACACATTTCAATTGTTATTACCCATGAACAAACTGAGTTTAATCCAAACCTGAATTCTTAAGTGGCTTAATATTTTAACATCAATTCTCCTCAACAAAAGACAGATAACCCTGTCACTTTCACTACAAACACAGACAAACCATCAGGCAAATTTACCATCCAGTTATGAGTTTTAAGAAAGCCTCAGAAAACTATAGCAAATATCATAATTAGTAATACAACATTGAGAAACACAACCTGAGAGAAGAATGGAGGCAAGGATGCCTATTATTACTAGTTCTTTTCAACATTTTATGGAGGTCTAGGGGTGACAATGTATGCAAGAGTTAAAAATGCACAAATAATTGACAAGAATAGAAATGAACACAGCTTTATTCAGTTGGATATTTATGTTTCCAGAATATCTCAAAATAATCTACATGGAACAAATTAGAATTAATAACTGCATTTAGCAATATTGCTGGATTCCACACAGTTAAATCTAAACACATTTTTCTAAAGAACAGCAATTCTCACTAAACATTTCATACATATCATAAGAAATGGCATGAAAACCCTATACAACAAGATTATAGTTTTGTCTTTTTCTGTACACGGAGCAGATAAAAATTGAGAGGATTTTGACCCTGATTACCGCTGTCACTTTTCCTGATATCATGGCAAGAGAAGCTCCTGGATATTAAGTAAATTCTACATTACACCTGACATTTAATCCCAGTAGAACAGTGAAAAAAGCATTCTTTCTGACACTTTTATTTATCGCCCCCAGTACAATGATTTCAATGACTAATTAGAGGTCAGTTTCTTATAAATGGTTCACATAAAAATTAAATTTTTCTCCACATATATTTTCTATATTTTTTCATATTATTTCTTTTCCATCCACCTCTGCCATAATTCTGGTTTTAAGCATAACTTCTCACTGTATCATACTACTTAAAAAAATAGACAGTTAAAAAGAATCATCAGTAATATGCTGCCACGTAACTACTTTATTCTACTGATTAAAAGTAAGATGTGTGCTCAGTGTAAAATTTCCAAAAACACGGACATATATCCTTTGACAGAAGTAACCATGATTAGCAATGAAGAGTGTACCTGAACAAACATACATATAAATATACATCTATATAAGTAATATTTATTTACTTGTAAACACATGTGAAATAAACTTGCTTGCTTTTTATTAAAAATATGTCCTGGAGATATCTTCTGCAATTATATAAGATCTATTTGGGTATAAAATCTGCAATGCATTTATAGTATGAATACAATATAGTGTACTAAAAATAGCTGTTGTGCCTTTTTGTAGCCATATTTATATACATATCTTCGACAAATTCTGTCAGATAGTCATAGAAAGCCAATTATGGTGGAAAAGGGTAGGTAAATTTAAAGTATTGGTAAAAAATAGCAAATTAATTTCCAAAAACTCAGTACCATTTTATATGCCCTCCAAATTCTGGTTATGTACAGTCTGCAGATTTTTTATGCATTTTAGTAAGAAGAAAAATACATTGCCTTTTGCTATTTTTAATAAGATATTTTTGCTCTCGCTATATTTTGTCGCTATTGTCATTCCAATAAATTCTTCTTTTATTTACACAAATGGAAAATTTAGAATCAACAAAACAGCTATTTAAATTTTGAAATATTTCACTAGTAAACGTCTTTTAGATATTTATATGAAATATAAAGAATATTAGTGAAGTGTAGAAAAATCAAAACTTCTGAGAAAGATACGTTACCTCCCTAGAAATGACAGTGGTGGCCTTCTCAACAGAATCCATAGAAAACCGAGATAATGGAGCAGAATCTTTCTGATACCAAACAAAAAAAATAAAACGTCAGTAGAATTCTCTATCTGGCAAAATTATCTTTCCAAGGTAACAGTGAATTAAGACATTTCCATAGAAACATACCTGAGTCAATTTGCCGGCGGACAACCCGTAATTTATGCTATTACCGGAAGTTCTACAGAATATGAAAGGAAATATGGAAACGGAGAACCACAGTGACCTGTGATCTGTGCTTCAAAAGCACAGGGTGGCGGACCAACACGGCGCCCTCTGCTGGTGATAGCTGATAATGTCAGTTTCATTATCTAGCATCACAACTGTTGCATTGTATTGGTTACAAAGACTCACTAGGCTTGACCTAGAATGCTGGGAGGAGCCATGAAACGCATCTCTTGAAGGAAAGGAGGTCAAAGAATGTGTGGAGAGGTTTTCAAATGGCCATAGGGGTGTGTCCTTGGGCTTAGAGAGTGGGACATTCCGCTTGCGGCTTGAAGCAGGAACCTCTCAGCCGTTTGAGGAGAAGGAACGATTTAAAAATGGGTGACGCTGAGAAGGACAAGATTTCTGTTCAGAAGTGTGCCCCGTGCTATATTGTGGAAAAGGGAGGCAAGCACAAGACTGGGCCAAATCTCCATGGTCTGTTTGGGTAAAAGACAGGTCAAGCTGCTGGATTCTCTTACACGAATCCCAACAAGAACAAAGGCATCACCTGGGGAGAGGAGACACTGATGGATTACTTGAAGAATCACAAGAAGTGCATTCCCGAAACAAAAGTGATGTTCACTGGGATTAAGAAGAAGGGAGAAAGGGAAGACGATAACTTATCTCAAAAAAGCTAGTAATGAGTAATAGTGGTCCACTGCCTTATTTATTACAAAACAGAAATGTCTCATGACTTTTTATGTGTACCATATTTAAATTGATCTCATACCTAGAACTCAGATCGTGAATGACTGATGGAATATTTCTGTTGGACAGTCTTGATTTAAATAAGATTGGCTTGTGGCTTAATGAACATGGTCAACTTTTTGAATTTTGATAGTAATTCCAGTTCAACAAGGACTATCACTGTTTTCCTTTTCTAAAGAGATGATTGAACCTGAATCAGAAATGTCAGGCTTTTCAGGAAGATGATGAATGCCTTCTCAGACCCTACAGGAGATTGGTTTTATGCTCAGATTTCTATAACTGGTGTGTGTGTGTGTGTGTATATAAATATTTAAATATAAATATATATATATTTAAATACTGAGAAGGTCCCTTCACTGTCTTACAGACCAGCACGAGAGTCACCTGTTTCAAGTTGTGCTCATTAGCCTATCTATGCAAGGGCTAAAGACACACTGACAATGTCCACTGTATCTTTTTGGTCTTAACTATGCCTATTTAATTAAAATTCTTTATCTAAAATACTGCCTTTTACTTAATGAAAGGCATTTTAGTATGGTTTATGTATAGCATCAAATAAAGAATATCTGGCACCTCACATTTTATAGATGATCTTTAAGGTCAGATGCTTTTAAAATTCACTGTGACAAGATATGATAGCAAACTTTGCTTTTGCATTCTTCATGATGTCAGACTAAGTTATAATTCAGGATTGTCTTTTAAACAGGAATTTAGAAACACAACTGTAGAACTACTTATATGTGTGTGATTGGTAATGATGCTTTTGCCAGCTCATTAGAAAAGTTAAAGTAGAGGAGCTATATCATTAGCATAGATTTGTAAACTATCCTATCATAGGGCTTAAGAATTAAAAACAAAGTCAGAGATTAAAAAAATTTAAAAAATAAACTGCCACAAATAAAAAGTCAAAAGAGGAATTTAAATTGAATTAATAAAAAATATTCAATATTCAAAAGGAAGTACAAAAGAGGAACAGAAAAATAAAGAGATGGGGAAAATAGAAAATGAGTGGCAAGATCATCAACTTTAAAACAAACTGTATTGATAATATTAAATTTAAGCAGACCTAATCATTCCAATTAGAATGGAGAGTTTTTCAGACTAGAAAAAAAGACAAGTCCTATTTACTATATGCTACTTACATATGAATTAATTTGAATTCAAGAGATAGGTTGAAAGTAATAGTATAGAAAATAATATACTGTGTAAAATTAAGCATAAGAAAGCTTGACTGGGTACATTAATGTCAAAGTAGACTTCAAGAAACAGAGTATAACTAGAGACATATAGGAACATTTCATTATAATTAATGAATCCATTTATGAGGTGACAATATTCCTAATGTTTAAGTGCCTACATACAGAACTTCAGTACATGAAATAAGACCTGATTTTTTATCATTTTCAGTTTGCCACTAAAATTCTTAATTTTGTCTTCTATTTACTTGAACATAGGCATTTTTAATGAATATCTGAAAGGTCTTTTATCTGGTTAACTTGTTATTCTAGTTCCATTATCTGCTGTTTCAACTGGGTTTAGGTCACATGTTCTTTTCTCCTACTTATCCTGGCCATTTTTAATTCTATGCCAAAAACTATATATGAAAATTGTAGACACAATTCAAGTTAAATTTCATTCTGGCTTCGCTACTAGCAACACTATCATTTTCAGACCTATCTATTCCAAACAGAGATTCAAATGATTCAGAGATGAGCCTGGTAAGAGTTGGTCATTTCTGGCTTTGCTGTTGCTCCCAAACTATAGCCCTCAGCATCCCATTCAAACCCAGCAAAATTTACAACCTCTTACATTCCCTATGGCCTGGTGAGTTTACTGGAAGTTCTGCTCATTGTTCTACCTCTAGTAAGCTACCTGAATTTGTATATTCTTCAGAGAGAAAGACAATTACAAATACTCAACTGAATTCTAAGGATCTTCACTTTGTAAATTTTTCTGGCTGACCACTGCCTTTGTTTGTTCTTCAATCCCTCTTCAATTCCTTCCATTTTTCTCTGTCTCCATCTCTCCATCTATCTGTCTTTCAGTATTTCAAGTTGTATGGATAGTCTGATTAATAGTCTTCCTTGATCAGATGAGCATCTCCAATATATAAATGAGTACATACTACAGGTCTTAGTATGCCACTGACTTTTTTTTTTTTTTTTTTGCTCAATATTGTATTTGTGAGATTCATTCATATTGATGCATGCAATTTATAGTTCATTTATTATCAAATGATGGACACTAACTTTGTTTTAATTATATAGATAGATAAGTGATGGGCAAACTTACTTGGACAGAGATTGTCATTGTTTGATGAAATTTTTTCTGAAATCATTAATATCTATTTTAAGACTTAATATGTGATCAAGTATCATTAATTTATGCCAATAAAATAACATGTACATACCCATATTTTATATCTTCTCTAATATATCTCCTAATCTTCTTGACTGAATCCACATTAAGCAGTAACCCAACAATGTACCTCCAATAGATGGATCACACTTGGCACATGTTGGGGACTGTGGAAAAGTTCATGGATTCAGTCAAATTTTAAATTGGAAATCAAGCAGACAATGACAAAAAGGATTGAATTCTCAAGAAACATTTGCCCTGAAATACTTTATCTTCTTAATATTGTTTGGATTGATTGGCTACAAGAAGCAAAACTATCACAAACTAATACATATTTCAAAAAAATTTTATTTAGAGAGATGTCTGTGGCTCTGAGGTTAAAGCGTCTGCCTGCAATGCAGGAGACCTAGGTTCAATCCCTGGGTTGGGAAGATCCCCTGGAGAAGGAAATGGCAACCCACTCCAGTATTCCCGCCTGGAGAATCCCATGGAGGGAGGAGCCTGGTAGGCCATACAGTTCACGGGGTCGCAAAGAGTTGGACACGACTGAGCTACTTCACTTTCACTTTTCACTTTCTGCTTCCAGTTATGGTAGACCATTTCAGCTCAAGCCTCCTACTGAGAAAACCTAGGAAATCTGGAAGATATTAAAAGTATTATTAAAAGGCACCAGAGACCAAAGGAAGAACTGGATCTCAGAGACAGGAGAAGCCTAAGTGACGAGACCCAAATTTGATACCACTTTTTCCTCTTAAGTCCTTTTATAATACGAAAGAGATGACTGAGGATCCAAAATGCTAAGCAGAAAGTTGTAGCTGAGAAGTTTGTAGCTGATCAGGGCTTCCAGCAGGGAACACAAACTGGACCTGACTACACAACACCAAGGAGATGTTCTGGAAAACAATCCAACAAATCATTTGACATCTCTGAGAGGATATGCCCTAAATGTAAATATGAATCAGAAATATAAAACCCGTCACAAAATCTGAAACCCAGCCTTAAAAGGACACAATCCCTCACTGCTATGAGATGAATTACTCCAACACTAACTGTCCTTCATAAGCAAAATGAAATGCTCCCTGGCCTCCAGTTATCTCCATAGTGTTTCACACAGAAAATCTAGCTTGCAGTCAAAAATAAATATATATACAAAATCAGGTGGAAAGGAAAGGACGGGCATTAGGCCTATATTACATTTTCTCCATTTACTATGTATGCCAGGACAGGAAAATCAATGATTTGGTTTTACCTATACCATTTAGAGTGACTTTGAAATATCACTGTACACCTCTAAGGACTACAGTTTAAAATACTGACCATTCTAAGCAATGATATAGAGCTACAGTGACTCTCATCCACTACTAACAGAATATAAAATGATTCAATTATTTGGAAAAACTCATTGACTCTATCCTATTTATGATGTGATTCATGTCTTCGACTTCTGGTGTTTATTCCAGAGAAATTAAAGCATATGTCCATACACATATTTGTATAAGAATGTTTACTGCCTGGACTTGGGGCCATAGAGAAAGTTAGCAGGGGTGATTACACAACTCCACATGGAAAATTTGGCAGGTAACAGATATAGTTATTATCTTATTTCATAAATATATACATATATGTAAATCATAATGCATCATACATTTTAAAATTATCAAATTTATGGTATGTCAGTTATACCTCAAGAATCTTTTCAAATGTGTAGGATGCACCAAAAGAAAACTTCCCACATTAAATGCAAAAGAAAAAATGCTGGAAAATTCAGGACCTGATCATTACTCACAAGACTTCAGAAAAAAATGGTATAGTAAAGTGGAGAAAATAAAACAATAAAATTAAAAATCAAAATATAATGAATTTTTAAAAATATAAAAGAATATTGACAAAACCAAGAAAGTTCTCTTTTGAAAGGGTTAATATCTTTATTAATATCTTTATTATCCCTTTCAAAACATCTAGCAAGACTGATTGAGAAAAATGAGAAGGCACATATAATTCATATGAGGAACATAAAGGGGGTCATCCCTACAGATTCTTGAGGCATAGACGTAAAATTAAAGCAGTTGTGTGTGCATGTATGCTAAGTGGCTTCAGTCATGACTGACTTTTGCGACCCATGGACTGTAGCCTGCCAAGTTCCTCTGTCCATGAGATTTTCCAGGCAAGAATACTGGAGTGGGTTGTCATGCCTTCCTCCAGGGGATCTTCCTGACCCAGGGACTGAATCAGCGTCTCTTACATCTCCTGTGTTGGCAGGCAGGTTCTTTACCACTAGGGCCACCTGGGAAGCCTATAAGCAGTTGTATCCAATACATTTGATATGAAATGGCAAAATTCCAAGAAAAATACAGTTAAAAAAGAAAACTTAGGAAATCTGATTTGTACTACCTCTTCCAGAAAATAGAAACAGTGAAAACCTTCCAAAAAAGTTTAATTTGAAGCATTTGAAATGTATATCAAACCAACAATAATTTCATAAGAAAGGAAAATTAAAAGTCTCTTTCATGACCCCCCCCCCCAAAAAGAGGAGGGATGCTTAACAAACTTAATCCAAGATGTAGCAACTGTAATATACATAAACAAATACTTTTTAATCCAAGATAAATTTATGGTTTGTAGCATTTAGAAATCAAACAAAGTTAACAGAACAAAAGGAAAAAATCATAGATTTATCCCCAAATATGCAAAAATGCCATTAGGCAAAATTTACCATGATTAAAAGCAAAAAAAAAAAAAAACTTCAAAAAACTGAGGCAAATATAATAACTAATGGTGACATACGGAAAACTTACTCCCTTGAGATCAAGAACAACACAACAATGCTTATTATCACTAATTGTGCTCAACATTTTAGGGGGCCCTAGCCAGGGCAATAAAGCAAGGAAAAGATAAAAACAAAGGCATAAGGATTATTCTTGCTGGGAGAGTTCCATGGACAGAGGAGCCTGGCGGGCTATAGTCCATGGGGTAGCAAAGAGTCGGACATGACTGAAGCGACTTAGTAGCCACAAGGACTGAAAAAGAAAGAGTGCGACAGCCATTATTCACAGATTGCATCATTATGTATTTACAATATCTGAAAGTAATCTATCGTTAGTGAGTTAGAATATATTAGTCGATATAGCAAGATTACTTGCTATACAAGGTACAAGCTCAAGAAAAAAAAATCAAGTGTAATTCTAAATACGACAAACAGTAGAAGCAAGTGCAAAGGCCCTGAGACGGTAACAAACTTCTGTTCAAAGCATACAGCTGCCTGTATGACTATGAAATAGTGTCCCAGGTTTTTCCCTCACTGTCACTTCAACTTCATTTCTTCAGTGTATTTTGCCTTGGCTCTTCAGAGGCATTCAAAAACAATTTTCCAGATAAAGAACAAGGAAACTGCATAGCGCATGAAATCATAGCCATTATCTTGTAATAACTTTTAATGGAGTTTAAACTGTAAAAGTGCTTCCCTGGTGATTCAGCAGTAAAGAATCTGCCTGCCAGTAAAGGAGTTGCAGACTTGATCCCGGGGTTGGGAAGATCCCCTGGAGAAGGAAATGGCAGCCCACTCAAGTATTCTTGCCTGAGAAATACCATGGACAAAGGAACCTGGCAAGCTAAGGCCCATGGGGTCACAAAGAGCCAGATACAACTTAACAACTCAACAACAAAAAAAAACAAAAACAAACAAAAAAAAACCTGTAAAAATTCTTAAGCACTGTGATGTTCATCTGAAACTAACAGAATATTATGAATAAACTATATCTCAATAAAAAAAGAATTATATTACTACAAAAATATTATTTATGACAACATCAAAGAACATCATATTCTGAAATGTAACTTTAATGAAAAATGTGCAAGATATGTACACAGTGAACTGTGGAAAATTGCTTAGAAAATATTAATGAAGATATGAACAATTGGAATGGTATAATAATTTTATGGATTAGGAGATTCAATATTTTTAATCTCCCCACACTGAGTCAGAGATTCAGCATAATTTCAATTAAAATCTCATCAGTTCTAATGATGTTAAATTTCTTCTGCATGCTAGTCACATGGGTGTTTTTTGGGTGTTTTTATTTTGTGAAAATTAATCTATCTGTAACTTATGACTTGTGTACTTCCTTGTATGCTTGTTATACTTTGATGAAAACTCATGTTTTCTAAAGCAGAATGCTTGTCATCATTTAAAAAAAATAATGTTTTTTCCCTTAGCAAAATTCAAGCTAGTTTAAGAAATTTAAGAAACTATTCATTCCTAACATTTAATAGAAACAAACAGATACACACTCTATGGTTCAGGTAGTAGCAGCAGTAGTAGTAGTAGTAGTAGTAGTAGTAGTGTTAATCACTCAGTTGTGTCCAACTCTTTGCGACCCCATGGATTGTAACCTTCCAGGCTCCTCTGTCCATGGAATTCTCCAGGCAAGAATATGAAGTGGTTTGTCATTCCCTTCTCCAGGGGATCTTCACAAGCCAGGGATCGAACCTGGATCTCCTACAATGCAGGCAGATTTTTCACCATCTGAACCACCAGGGAAGCCCATGCTTCAGGTAACAATCAAAATTAACTAGATCCTAGTTTTTAAAAAGAATATTATGATGCATAGTAGAAGAATTGAAAATGATGACAAGGAAGAAGGGAAATTGGAAGGGAAAGTAAAAAGAAAATAACAAAATTTAACATTTGTGAGTCCAAAAAAGTTTAAAAACAAAACCTGATGAACATTAAGAAATAATATGCAGAGGGGGCAAAAGAAAAGCTTCCAAATGATTCATTTTAATATGGAGAGAGGCTAAGATCAGGAAAGGTGAAGACATCCCATCTCATCTGGATCTATGTTACTATAAAGCTAGAGATATAGAATTTACATAGAAATCTGCTCCAGCATTACAAAGTTATTATTCAATAGAAAAAAGCCTTTGGGTCAGAAATTTGGTTTTCATTTTTTGTATTTTCATGCTTGCTCTGTAACATAAGGCAAGTTATCTAGCCAACTTCAGTCACTTCGTGTTTGAAAGGTTGGTAATATTTACCTACTCACCAATTAGCATTATCCTGAAAATCCAATTTGACAGTGGGAAGCAGGACAATCTATAAATCCGTGTCAAGACCTATAAGTCATTATTTTAAAAGTCCTATAAGTCATTATAAAAAATGCATTTATAATATACTATAGACCACGTAGAGATTTTCATTATAGCAGCTAAATGTGCTTTAAATTTGCATTTTCTATAAAATCATATTTACTTTGCAAATATCAGTGGAAGAGTTACATTCAGAAATGAGGCACAGTTATTAGATATTTCAATTTTAACTGGAGACTGCAAAGCCATGGAATACTAAACTCATAACAAGGCTCGCATTTATTCAAGATGTAATTTTTATAATTAGAAAGAAAACATCATCAACATGTGAATGTTAGCATTATTTAGGTGAGAGTTTTTTAGAAGAAGTAATGTTTAACAATAAATCATAAAAAGCCCTCTAAGTAAGTGTTAGTTGCTCAGTCGTGCCTGACTCTTTGCGACCCGATGGACTGCAGCTCACCAGGCTCCTCTGTCCATGAGATTTTCCAGACAATGATACTGGAGTGGGTTGCCATTTCCTTCTCCATGGGATCTTCCCAACCCAGGGATCGAACCCAGGTGTCCTGCACTGCAGGCAGATTCTTTACCAACTGAGTTACAAGGGAAACCAAAAAAAACCCTCTACTCTCATATATACTGCAGTCCAAAGGACTCTTTTAAGCGTCTTCTCCAAAACTACAGTTCAAAGTCATCAATTCTGCAGCGCTCAGCCCTTGGACTGCAAGGAGATCAAACCAGTCGATCCTAAAGGAAGTCAGTCCTGAATATTCATGCTGAAGCTGAAGCTCCAACACTTTGGCCACCTGATGCAAAGAATTGACTCACTGGAAAAGAGTCATCTTTCCCTGATGCTGGGAAAGACTGAAGGCAGGAAGAGAAAGGGATGACAGAGGATGAGATCGTTGGATGGCATCACCGACTCAATGCACATGAGTTTGAGCAAGCTCTGCGAGTTGGTGATGGACAGGGAAGCCTGGTGTGCTGCAGTCCATGGGACTGCAAAGAGTCAGACATGACTGAGCAACTGAACTGATCATATATAATGCATAGTCTCAGGAAATATCAAATAATAATGGATTCAATGATTCAAACAAAGTGATCATTTATAGTTATTTTGATTATTAATATAATGTAGTAGACTATATTATTAATAAGTTAAAGGAATTTCATTTTAATAAGTTAAAGGACTTTCATAAATCATTTTCTTCTCCTGGAAAAGGAAATGATACCAATCCTATTGACTTTGTAGAACCCACTTATTGCATTTAAAAATGTGAGCTACTATTACTGTGAATAGGAAAAAATCTTAGTGTCAGGGAGAATTAAGATAATTTCTTTTCAACATTTTTAAATTAAAATATTAAATAGCAGTAAAGCTTATGAGTTGCTTTAAGAAAAGTAGGTATCTTATTATTGCTTCTTGTAAATTAGTGGAAGGTTTTATGGCCCAAGCTGGATTTAACATAAGCTTAAGTAATTGGTAAGGGAATGTTGAACAGGATTACCCTAGGAAACCTGAGTGGTTTGGTGGAAATGAGAGGCTTGAAGTTTGGATATGGAATGTACAGAGGAGAAACTGGGAATAAATAAGGAAACAAACAATTTGGGAAAGAAATAGAAAAAAAAAACTAATGGGTGATTTGTGGTTATTTTAAGGTAATCATAGAAAAGCTAATGACAATTTTTCATTAAAAAGAACTATTAAATCCAGTAATCAGTCTCTACAGTATCTAATCAAGGAGATGAAAATGAATGCCTTTAGCAGCTGATTATAAAAATGAAAATTAGAAGACAAATTTTGTCAAAACTTGATAAAAAATGAATTTGCTTTCTTGCTTCTTGGTTTTCTTCAAATCATTGCTAGGAGCTGTGGCAGACTTCCAAATGTCTGTTGATTTCAAATTATGAGCATTCCATATAAGTTAACAGTTTATCCCTTTTGCTAGCTTTTAAAAAATGCATACTTGTTGAACAGATATTTTGGAAGCGAGGCAAATGTGTCTATGCCACTATTTTTGTAGAAATCAGTCAGCTACTGAAGCAATTTAGACAGTAAATCCAAATATATATTTAAAATAAACATATGGTTTATTTTCTTTCTTTTATAGAAATGCTATTAACTGGTCTATTGTGTTTGGGCTTTTACATATGTTGGTTTGCAATACAGGGTATTATTTCCAGCCTCATCAACTTAAAATGAAGATGATGAGGCAACGACGATAAAGTGACCTAGTAATATGCCCCCTTCATCATGGTTAAATTTTTCATTAAGATACATTCAGTTCAGTTCAGTTCCTCAGCTGTGTCTGACTCTTTGCGACCCCATGAACTACAACACGCTAGACTTCCGTCCACCACCAACTCCCAGAACTTGCTCAAACTTGTCCAATGATTCGGTGATGCCATCCAACCATCTCATCCTCTTTTGTTCCCTTCTCCTTCAATCTTTCCCAGCATCAGGGTCTTTTCCAACGAGTCAGTTCTTCACATCAGGTGACCGAAGTATTGGAGCTTCATCTTCAGCATTAGTCCTTTCAATGAATATTCAGGACTGATTTCCTTTAGGATGGACTGGTTTAATCTCCTTACAGTCCAAGGGACTCTCAAGAGTCTTCTCCAACACCACAGTTCAAAAGCATCAATTCTTCGGTGCTCAGCTTTCATTATGGTCCAACTCTCACATCTGTACATTACTACTGGAAAAACCATAGCTTTGACTATATGGACTTTTGTTGGTAATGTAATGTCTCTGCTTTTTCATATGCTGTCTAGGTTTGTTATAGCTTCTCTTCCAAGGAGCAAGCATCTTTTAATTTCATGGCTGCAGTCACCATATGCAATGATTTTGGAGCCCATGAAAATAAAGTCTGTCACTGTTTCCAATGTTTCCCCATTGTTTGCCATGAAGTGATGGGACCAGATGCCATGATCTTCATTTTTTGTGTTGAGTTTTAAGCCAGCTTTTTCACTTTCCTCTCCCATTTTCATCAAGAGGCTCTTTAGTTCCTCTTCACTCTCTGTCATTAAGGTGGTGTCATTTGCATATCTGAGGCTATTGATATGTTTCCCGGCAATCTTGATTCTAGTTTGTGCCTCAGCCAGCCTGAATTTCACATGATGTACTCTGCATATAAGTTAAATAAGCAGGATGAGAATATACAGCCTTGGCGTACTCCTTTCCCAATTTGGAACCAGTCCATTGTTCCGCGTCTGGTTCTAACTGTTGCTTCTTGACCTGCATATTGATTTCTCAGGAGGCAAATAAGATGGTCTGGTATTCCCATCTCTTTAAGAATTTTTCACAGTTTGTATTACGATACATTAGCAATCACATTAATGCCATCCACATCGGGATCACCAAATCTTTATTTAAAAGCTCTTTAAAATGGCTTTTCCTTTTAGAATTTTCAATTCTGGAAAATATCTGATGTTTTGCTGAATATTTAAGGAAATTTTGTTTGTTTAAAGTTTCAGTTCAGTTCAGTTCAGTCGCTCAGTCATGTCCGACTCTTTGCAACCCCATGAACTGCAGCACGCCAGGCCTCCCTGTCCATCACCAACTCCCACAGTTTACCCAAACTCATGTCCAGTGAGTCGGTGATGCCATCCAGCCATCTCATCCTCTGTCGTCCCCTTCTCCTCCTGCCCCCAATTCCTCCCAAATCAGGGTCTTTTCCAATGAGTCAACTCTTTGCATGAGGTGGCCAAAGTACTAGAGTTTCAGCTTAGCATCATTCCTTCCAAAGAACACCCAGGGCTGATGTCCTTTAGAATGGACTGGTTGGATCTCCTTATAGTCCAAGGGACTCTCAAGAGTCTTCTCCAACACCACAGTTGAAAAGCATCAATTCTTCAGTGCTCAGCTTTCTTCACAGTCCAACTCTCACATCCATACATGACTACTGGAAGGGAAGCATCATTTTCCTATATCTGATTTTAATAATATCTGAAAAAACAAGGTGACTTTTTATTCAATATCATGAAGTAGCCAAAGTTCACATTCTTGCAGCTTTTATTCTACTATTTATATTGTATAGGTTCACTCATATGTTTAGCAATTTATTCAGTGATTGTACCAGGCTCTTCCCTAAATACCAGGGATTAAATATTAAACTAAATATAAATAAATAAATACATGGTTCTTCCCCTTATGAGGCTTATATTCTAGTGGGAGAATATAGATCCAATATATACCACTAAAATGTCAAATATTATTAAGTACTGTTAAGAAAAGCAATGATTAAATGTCAGAGACTACTGAAGGTTTGAATGGGATGAGAACATAAAATTCTCCTTTAACTTTGTTAATGTATTAATAAAAATCATTGGATAACTAACCAAAGTGATTGCAGCAGCACAGTGGGAATCCAAGTCTGAGAGGAATGTGTTCTACAATGAATAGAAGTAAGGAAAACACAGACATCACTCTGGCAAAGTTTTCTCTAAAGAAATATAGAGGAAAGAGATACACAGCTGAAGAGGATGCAAAGTCAAGGAAGGTTTTCCTTTTTTTCACTAGATGAAAGATATTACAGATGTTTTAACAGTAATGACAATATACAGAATTCCAAATAATGGAGCATAAAGTGCAGGAGATAATTGCAAAAGCAAAGTCCTTAAGAGATTAAATGGAGGAGCTGATGCCAGATGGGAGAAGGGAGACTCTATCATATGCAATGGAAAAAAAGAGCACGATTTGGTTTGGTTTGGTTTGGTTTCTGGCCGTGTCCCGTGGCTTGGGGGATCTTAGTTCCCCAACTAAGGATTGAATTCAGGCCCTCTGTCCAAATGAGCGACAGCATGGAGTCCTAACCACTGGACCATCAGAGAATTCCCAAGAGCATGATTTAAAAAGCAGGTAGGGTGGTGTATGTGTAGAGTAGTGGCAGTATTATCCCAATAACTTTCTTTTGGCTATGAAATTAAAACAAGATCACCAGTTCGTTCTTGGCCAGAGAGGATGTTTTGATACATGAAAACTGACAAGACAGCTCCTGTGGGTTGCCTCAAAAGCAGATTCCAGCAGTTGCAGGTAGATTATTTGGGAACTGATCTCAAGAAACACAAGCAAGAAAGTGGGAAAACAGAGACAAACAGATGTCACTATGTCTTCAATCTTAAACAACTAAGTCAGTGCTATCTATACCTTGGTATCCCATTTTATCATTGCCTTATTTAAGCCCTATATCTTCCTGGAGTTATAGTAATGCTTTTCCTAACTGTCCTCTGTCAAAAGTTTTACCACTAACCAATCATCATTCACATTATCAAAAAAGTAGTTTTTTCTCTCTCTCACACCTTCAGAAGAAATCTTTTGATTTGTCACAGAAATTCTATCATAATCTACCCCTTACATCTGCTTCTTTATCTTCCACTATGTGACCAAAACACTCTTCCATCTAGCCGTTTAAAATATATTAATGTTCTCTGTCTTTATACACCTCTACAAAATTATCCTTAATCAGAATTCCCTCAATTGTATTTTCCAGCTGGATAATTGTTACACATTCTAACTAAAATTTTATCTGTTCTTGACACCTTTCCTTAAACTTAAAAAATATGTCCTTATCATCATAGGGGACTGGAGAGTCATCTCTTGTGTTGTTGGCAGAGAGTGTATGCTATGATAGTGTATTCTCTTGGCGAATTCTGTTAGCCTTTGCCCTGCTTCACTTTCTAGTCCAAGCCCAAACCTACCTGTTACTCCAGGTATCTTTTGACTTCCTATTTTTGCATTCCAGTCACCTATGATGAAAAGGACATCTTTTTTAAGTTTAAGGAAAGGTGTTAAGAACAGATAAAATTTTAGTTAGAATGTGTGGATATCATCAGATGGTCAATAACAAAATCAGATTGATTATATTCTTTGTAGCTAAAGATGGAAAAGCTCTATACAGTCAGCAAAAATAATACCAGGAGCTGACTGGGGTTCAGATCTTGAAATCCTTGTCGCAAAATTCAGGCTTAAAATGAAGAAAGTAGGAAAAACCACTAGACCATTCAGGTATGACCTAAATAAAATCCTCTACCATTATACAGAAAGTGACAAACAGATTCAAGTAATTAAACCTGATAGAGTGCCTGAAGAACTATGGACAGAGGTTTGTAACATTGTAAAGGAGGCAGTGATCAAAACCATCCCTAAGAAAAAGAAATGCAAAAAGGCAAAATGGTTGTCTGAGGAGGCCAAAAACCTGGCTTAAAGTTCAACATTCAGAAAACTAAGATCATGGCATCTGGTCCCATTACTTCATGGAAAATAGATGGGGAAACAGTGGAAACAGTGGCTGACTTTATTTATTTATATATTTTTTTGGCTCCAAAATCACAGCAGATGGTAACTGCAGCCATGAAATTAAAAGATGTTTCCTCCTTGGAAGGAAAGTTATGACCAACCTAGATAGCATATTGAAAAGCAGAGACATTACTTTGCCAACAAAGGTCCATCTAGTCAAGGCTATGGTTTTACCAGTAGTCATGTATGGATGTGAGAGTTGGACTATAAAGAATACTGAGCTCCGAAGAATTGATAGTTTTGAACTGTGGTGTAGGAAGACTCTTAAGAGTCCCTTGGACTGCAAGGAGATCTAATCAGTCCATCCTAAAGGAGATCAGTCCTGGGTATTCATTGGAAGGACTGATGTTGAAGCTGAAACTCCAATAATTTGGCCACCTGATGCAAAGAGCTGACTCATTTGAAAAGACCCTGATTCTGGGAAAAATTGAGGGCAGGAGGAGAAGGGGACAACAGAGGATGAGATGGTTGGATGGCATCACCAACTCAATGGACATAGGTTTGGGTAAACTCTGGGAGTTGGTGATAGACAGGGAGGCCTGGTGTGCTATGGTCCATGGGATTGCAAAGAGTTGGACACAACTGAGTGACTGAACTGAACTGAATTGAAGAGGCCTTACAAATAGCTGAGAAAAGAAGAGAAGCGAAAGGCAAAGGAGAAGAAGAAAGATATATCCATCTGAATGCAGAGTTCCAAAGAATAGCAAGGAGAAATAAGAAAGACTTCCCCAGTAATCAATGCAAAGAAATAGAGGAAAACAATAGAAGGGGAAAGACTAGAGATCTCTTCAAGAAAATCAGAGCTATGAATGGAACATTTCATGCAAAGATGGGCCCAATTAAGACAGAAACAGTATGTACCTAACAGAAGATGAAGATACTAAGAAGAGGTGGCAAGAATACCTGAAAAACTATACAAAAAAAAAAAGATCTTAATGACCCAGATAACCACAATGGTGATCACTCACCTGGGGCCAGACATCCTTCAGTGTGAAGTCAAGTGGGCCTTAGGAAGCCTCACTACGAACAAAGCTAGTGGAGGTGATGGAATTCCAGTTGAGCTATTTCAAATCCTAAAAGATGATGCTGTGAAAGTGCTGCACTCAATATGCCAGCACATTTGGGAAACTCAGCAGTGGCCACAGGACTGGAAAACGTCAGTTTTCATTCCAATTTCAAAGAAAGGCAATGCCAAAGAATGCTCAAACTACTGCACAATTGTACTCATCTCACACACTAGCAAAATAATGCTCAAAATTCTCCAAGCCAGGCTTCAACAGTACGTGAACTGAGAACTTTCAGTGTTCAAACTGGATTTGGAAAAGACAGAGGAATCAGAGATCAAATTGCCAACATCTGTTGGTTCATCAAAAAAGCAAGAGAGTTTCAGGAAAACATCTGCTTCATTGACTATGCCAAAGCCTTTGACTATGTAGATCACAACAAACTGTGGAAAATTCTTATAAAGATGGGAATACCAGACCACCTTACCTGTCTCCTGAGAAACCTGTATGCAGGTCAAGAAGCAACAGTTAGAACTGGATGTGGAACAATACACTGGTTCCAAATTGGAAAAGAAGTATGTCAAGGCTGTATATTGTCACCCTGCTTATTTAACTTATATGCAGAGTACATCATGTGAAATGCGGGGCTGGATTAAGCACAAACTAGAATCAAGATTGCCAGGAAAAATATCAATAGCCTCTGATATGCAGATGATATCACCTTTATGGCATAGAGTGAAGAGGAACTAAAGAGCCTCTTGATGAAAGTGAAAGAGGAAAGTGACAAAGTTGGCTTAAAGCTCAACATTCAGCAAACTAAGATCATGGCTTCCAGGACCATCACTTCATGGCAAATAGGGAAACAGTGGAAACAGTGGCTGACTTTATTTTTCTGGGCTTGAAAATCACTGCAGATGGTGGTTGCAGCCATGAAATTAAAAGTCGCTTACTCCTTGGAAGGAAAGTTACGACCAACCTAGATAGCATATTAAAAAGCAGAGACATTACTTTGTCAATGAAGGCCCATCTAGTCAAGGCTATGGTCTGTCCAGTGGTCATGTATGGATTTGAGAGTTGGAGTATAAAGAAAGCTGAGCGCCGAAGAATTGATTCTTTTGAACTGTGGTGTTGGAGAAGACTCTTGAGAGTCCCTTGGACTGCAAGGAGATCCAACCAGTCCATCCTAAAGGAGATCAGTCCTGGGTGTCCATTGGAAGGACTGATGTTTAAGCTGAAACTCCAATACTTTGGCCACTTGATGTGCAGAACTGACTCATTTAAAAAGACCCCTTGATGTTGAAAATCAGATCTGTATTGTGAGCAATACTTAGAAATCCATGAGTTGACACATAGTATTATGCCTATCATCCTTGTAGTTCCCTCAGTGAAATATGTTGCGAAAAGCTCTTCCTTCGTGGTATAGATTCATGAAGAAGCTAAATAGCATGACTCCTTTACGTTAACAACTGTGAATTTAAATCTCCTGTGAATCCTATGTGACAACCACACATACCAACATGATTTATTAGTATTATATCAATATTTTTAGTTTTACCTTATTTCAACTAAAAATATCAATATACAATGGTACATGAAGTCAAGACATAAAATCAGGGCAAATACAAAATATTCCATCCTTTGAGAAAGGGAGCGAAAAAATAATGTGCTTTGCCTATTGCATTTTTATGTATTAGATCCTTAAGTATTTTATTCACTACACCCAACTGAATAGTTCACAAATGTTTCAGAGAGGAAAGGATTATTTCTCTTTAACAATGAGGATTTCAACTGCTCTCAAAGCAAATACCAGACAGTAATCACTATGAAGGACAAAGTTGATTATTCATATTTATATTACTCATTCGTTAGCTTGCCAAAGGTACTAGATCTGTTACCACATTTTTAAAAATAATATCTGCATGTGAAAGTGAAAGTGGCTCAGTCGTGCCTGACTCTTTGTGACCCCATGGACTATACAGTCCATGGCATTCTCTAGGCCAGAATACTGGGGTGGGTAGTCTATCCCTTTTTCAGGGAATCTTCCCGACCCAGGAATCAAACTGGGGTCTCCTGCATTCAGAACAATCATGTCCTTTGAATTTCCATTTTACTGTATAGGATCACCGCAATGTGATTACATAAAATTGTTTAGTTTTCTTTATGTTTCTCCCGTTTGATATAGATGTCAGCCTTTGGTTCTATCACTAGCATTGCAAGTAAAAAAAAAAATAAATTAAAAAAAAAAAAAGACCCTGATGCTGTGAAAGATTGAGGGCAGGAGGAGAAGGGGACGACAGAATGAGATGGTTGGATGGCATCACCAACTCAATGAACATGGGTTTGAGTAGACTCCGGGAGTTGCTGATGGACAGGGAGGCCTGGAGTGCTGCGGGTCATGGGGTTGCAAAGAGTCAGACACGACTGAGCGACTGAACTGAACTGAACTGAATAAAAAACACTGTTATTTATGTTGTTTTTCAGATATACTATCTAACACTCCATTGCTTTGATACACCAGCTTTTATCATCTGAAAAATACTGTCACATTTTAATAGTTTCCATTTACTGTTACCATATATAATGATGTGTGAGTGTACCCTTGAAAAAAGAAAAAAGGGATTGGGGAAGGGGACAGTTGAAGCCATTTGCTTGCACACTGCTTGAGACTTAGCTAGGATATTTATTTCAAGTAAGAAATGATGCACACATATTTTATAATCTTCTGGAACATCTGTTCACCAAGATTTGTTTTAAGCTGTCTCCCAAGTTTTAATGACCTCTGGAGAGCAAAAAACAACCAAAAATGTCTGTATATATTAATTATAACTTTTATTGAAAGACTTAGCCATATATTTTTATCCTAAAAGAAAAATCATGTACTTCACTAAAGAAGAATATGGCCAAACGGGCAAAAAATTCTAGTTCTTTAACTCTGAGGTTTTAACTTAATTAGTATATCTAGCTCAGTCAGTAAAGAATCTGCCTGAAATGCAGGAGAGCTGGGTTTGATTCCTGGGTCGGGAAGATCTCCTGGAGAAGGAAATGGCAACCCACTCCAGTACTCTTCCCTGGAGAATCCCATGGACAGAGAAGCCTGGCAGGCTACAGTCCATGGGGCCCCAAGAGTCAGACACGACTTAGTGACTAAACCACCACCACTACGGTATATTTACATGTGCGTGTGTTTATCTATAATTGTATACCTTTTGTATCATTAAGTTGACCATTATTTCTTGTTAATACAAATGTGAGAGAGACCATATTTTCTAGTCTACTAGCAAATAGCATACGGTAAGCTATAGCACTCCCCACACTGGGTGATAAACAGTGTATGCCATACAGAGAGTATAGAAATATGGAAAATAGAACAGAATTTCCTGTCTTTTTCATAAATTCAATCTCCCATCTTTACATGTGATCAAAATTTTTATAAATACATGACTGTACCATGCTCTTTTTCTTCTTATTCTTCAAATATGTGACTTTTCTTTGCCTTGCACACTATCCTACTGTTATTTCAGGTTCAGTGTCTATGTCATTTTCCTGTGAAAAGATTTTCCTGATCAAATGGAGTGTCTTGTTAGGTATTCCTGGAATATTCATACTTTTCTGCCATAACATTTCTCAAATGTTGATTTTTAAAATTCTTTTTTTCCTTCTGCAACAAAACCTTTTCTCTGTTAAGGCAGCAATTGACCTTGTCTTACTCACCATAGTAATCTTTAACCCTACAAGAATGTAAGACTGCCTGACACATGATGTATTTGAAATAAAATGTTTTTGATTCAAAGAGAACTAAAATCAGTCTTTAGGAGAATATCTAGAAGAAAAGACATGTTTGTTTAATATGCACTGTTATCTTTAGAAGATCTCCCACCTCCCATTATAATTTCACTTATGCAGTGGTAAATTAAAGGTTTTCCCATACCATTTCTGTCTTTTATTGTGCCCATCTTGGCATGAAATCTTCCCTTGATGTCTCTAATTTTCTTGAAGAGATCTCTAGTCTTTCTCATTCTATTTTTTTCCCCTATTTCTTTTCATTGATCACTTAGGAAAGCTTTCTTATCTCTCCTTGCTATTTCCTAGAACTCTGCATTCATATGGCTATATCTTTCCTTTTCTTCTTTGTCTTTTGCTTCTCTTCTTTTCTCAGCTATTTTTAAGGCCTCCTCAGACAACCTTTTTGCATTTCTTTTTGTTTGGGATGGTTTTGATCACAATCTTCTGTACAATGTTCCTAACCTCCATCCATAGTTCTTAGCACTCTATCAGGTCTAATCCCTTGAATCTATTTGTCTTTTCCACTGTATAATCATAAGCAGTTTCATTTAGGTCATACGTGAATGGTCTAGTGATGTTCCAAGCATCAGATATTAAGAAGAGGTGGCAAGAATACCCAGAAGAACTATTAAGAAAAGATGTTATGACCCAGATAACCACGATGGTGTGATCATTAACTAAAGCCAGACACCCTAGAGTGTGAGGTCAAGTGGGTCTTAGGAAGCATCACTATGGACAAAGCTAGTGGAGGTGATGGAATTTCAGTTGATCTATTTCAATTCCTAAAACATAATTCTATGGAAGTGCTACACTCAATATGCCAGCAAATTTGGAAAACTCAGCAGTGGCCAGAGGACTGGAAAGAATAATTTTCACTCCAATCTCAAAGAAAGGCAATGACAAGGAATTTTCAAACTACTGTTCTGTTGCACTCATCTCACACACTAGCAAAGTAATGCTTAAAATTCATCAAGCTAGGCTTCAGCATTATGTGAATTGAGAACTTCCAGATGTTCAAGCTGGATTTAGAAAAGGCAGAGGAACCAGAGATCAAATTGCCAAACTCCACTGGATCATAGGAAAAGCAAAAGAATTCCAGAAAAAAAAACATCTACTTCTGTTTCATTGATGATGCTAAAGCCTTTGACTATGTGGATCACAACAAACTATGGAAACTTCTTCAAGAGATTGGAAAACCAGACCACCTTACCTGCCTCCTGAGAAATCTGTAAGCAGGTCAGGAAGCAACAGTTAGAACCAGAAATGGAACAACAGACTGATTCAAACTTGGGACAGGAGTACATCAAGGCTGTATATTGTCACTCTGCTTACTTAACTTAATATGCAGAGTACATTGTGTGTAATGCTGGACTGGATGAAAAAAAAAATAATAAAGGTTTTCCCAGAAATTCTCATTTATAAGTCATCAATATGGCTCAGGACTTCCCTGGTGGCTCAGATGGTAAAGTGTCTGCCTACAATGCAGGAAACCCTGGTTCAATCCCTGAATCAGGAAGATCTCCTAGAGAAGGAAATGGCACCCCACTCCAGTACTCTTGCCTGGAAAATCCCATGGACGGAGGAACCTGGTAAGCTACAGTCCATGGGGTTGCAAAGAGTCGGACATGACTGAGCGACTTTACTTTCACTTTCAATATGGATCAAGAATGAAAGAAGCTACATGGAATTGGATTTTATAATAGAAGACATTTCATAAATCTAAAATGATATGAACCAAGGCCCATTTATTGCAAATAGGATAAGTATAGAAGCTTCCTGGAGAAATAGCAGTGAAAGTCTCACCGTATAGGATGGTATAAGATATCCAAGGTTCAAACAAAGATTTGGGGGCTTGTTTTCCTGAGCAGTTTACAGATCAGGCTCAGTGACACAATAGGCTATTTTTACCTATTCTAGTTTATGAATTGTTCTTTTGGATACATCCCAGAGCTGAAATCCATAAGTGAGCTTGTAATAGGATTGAAGGCTCGCTTGAATTGCCAGAAGCTGCCCCATTGCCAGTCCATTATTCAGCCTGGAATGAATGCTTAAACAAGCAACCTTCTAACTTTAATACACTATACCTTCTGCAAATTGTACTTTAGTTGATATATTTCATTCTTCAAAATCCGTATGAGCTTTTCAGTCTGAGGACATGGATGTGTTCTTATATGGTCTTGAATGTCAAGTTTTTGAGATTTACATTTTAAATCTCTTTTACAGCTAATTACTTAGGGAAAGCAAAAAGGGTTGATAATATTTCAAATATTTTTAATGTGAAAATAAGACATCAATTCTTAACTGTTTATAAAAATTTTAATTTTAAATATTAAATTATACATATTCATGGATAGATATATTTGGCAGCTATAAATTATTCTCATTATTTACCACATGAAAAATATTTCATCAGGCATAACCACCAATGATATAATTATAGTGTTTCATTTTGTTTCATTTGCAATTGGCTCACATAATAGATATTTATTAAGTACCTACTATGTTAAAGTAATTTTTTTTATGGTTTCAACCTTAAATTCACTTTCTTGTTCTGAAATATCAATTAGTTCTGTCTGATCAAGGACTCTGCAATAAAATGGATTCTTAATTTTAAAGTAAGCATATTGTAGTTCTTAATTTGAGTCTTTGTCACTCTGGGTATATTCAATACAGGTCAAACAAACCTTAAAAATCTTGTAAAGTCATCAACTGTATAATGATTCAGTTCAGTATAGACAAGTAACATACACATGATTAGAAACACATAATTAATAATTGTACTGCACTTTGCTTCTATATATGATTTTCCCCTCTGTAAAATTTGCTTACACTAATCTATACCAGAATTTAAAAATAAAAATAACCTGGGTCTTGGCTCAGATGGTAAGGACTCTGCCTGCAATACAGGAGACCCAGGTTCGATCACTCGGTTGGCAAGATCACCTGGAGAAGGAAATGACAATCCACTCCAGTATTCTTGCCTGGAGAATCCCATGGACAGAGGAGTCTGGTGGGCTACAGCCCATGGGGTCATAAAGAGTTGGACACAACTGAGCAACCAACACTTAAATGTGAAAAAAAAAAAAAAGGAAAACTCTCTGGCATCCTGAGACAATATTTCAAAATCATTATTTCAAAATAAGTTACAGTTGAACCTTAATCTTGAAGAACATGCCCATATTAATACACTAACAAAAACAAATCCAGATAATTAAATCATAAGTGATTGGATTTGCACAACTAATTCAGTATCATTTATCCAAGTCCTTAGAGAGCAAACTGCTTCACATTTGTCTATAGTGGACATCCACTGAAATATCATGGCTTCCTTATTTCACAATATTTCACAACTAAAATAACTCTGTATGGAAGTTATATAGCTTCTGAAAGGGAGTCCAGTCTTCTGGTTATGACATGATTCCAAAATTAATCCACTTCCTCAAACTAATCATGTGTAATTTTAAAAGAATATATTTGTGTACTATTTTTATGGCTTTATTTTTTTATTTTATTTTTTAACTTTACAATATTGTATTGGTTTTGCCATATATCAACATGAATCTGCCACAGGTATACATGTGTTCCCCATCCTGAACCCTCCTCCCTCCTCCCTCCCCGTACCATCCCTCTGGGTTGTCCCAGTGCACCAGCTCCAAACATCCAGTATCATGCATCGAACCTGGACTGGCGACTCGTTTCATATATGATATTATACATGTTTCAATGCCATTCTCCCAAATCATCCCACCCTCTCCCTCTCCCACAGAGTCCAAAAGACTGTTCTATACATCAGTGTCTCTTTTGCTGTCTCGAATACAGGGTTATTGTTACCATCTTTCTAAATGGCTTGATTTTAATAGAAATAGAGATAGCTTCCTATACCTTATTAGTTCTTTTGTTTGTTTTCAACCATGGAGGGCTACACAACCCAAATTTCCAGAACATTATCTGGAATCTGAGAAATCAAATAACTTAATTTTATAAGCCAGCCTCTATCCTCTTACCCTCATGCCTGGTGTTCATTGATCAGATTTAAGTTAATCTTTCTATTACATAAATAGTTCCCTTGTTGAAGCTACTGTATAATCTTCATTTTCATTAACAATGACTGTTCATCATTATAAAAATTTCATTGCCAGAACCTGTGGGATTAATAATAGCAGGCACTTGAAGAGCTCACTATTTTTATCATTGGTTATGCTGGCAAATAGCAGCCAATTTTTTCATGTTAGTCCCTTATTAGCTATAACTACTTCCTTATATAACTGTGAAAATCATTTTTACATTGATTATTAAATTTAACTTCTTAAACTGCAATGGATTAAAAGCAGGCAAAACAATTCCACCAGCTCCTACAATAGGAATCTTGGTGATATATTTCTTAATTATTGGGTTATTTTATTTTTCCTTGCTCTTATATAAGAATATCCAAAGCAAAAATGACTTAGGGAATTGTTCCAATTATTAATAGGCTCAGTATTTTATTGGCTGAATTTGACTAGGGAATGGAAAGCAAATCAAAGTTAATATTTCAATGTATTTGTATTGTCCTGGCATTACAAAACAGATATACAATTTTTAGGGCTGTAGCATAAAAATCCTTAATAGCAAATCCAAATTAAAAATAATAATAAGACTGGAATGAATAAGGGACAAGAAAGAGCATAAACAGGGGCTTCCCTTGTGGCTCAGTGGTAAAGAATCCATCTGCCAATGCAGGAGGCGTAGGTTCCATCCCGATCTGGGAGGATCCCACATCCTCCAGAGCAACTGAGCCTGTGTGCTACAACTAGTGAGCCTGTGCTATAGACCCTGGGAGCCGTAACTACTGAGGCGGCACACCCTAGAGCCCACAGGCGAAGCCACTACAATGAGAAGCTCCCATATTGCAACTAGAGCCGCAACTAGAGTAGCTCCTGCTCACCAGGACTACAGAAAAACTGGCACAGCAACGAAGACTCAGCACAGTCATAAATAAATAAATTAAACTATATAAAAATATTTTTTAAATAAATAAGATAAACAGAGTCACACATTTTCCCACTTCTTTAGTGTCCAAAATACTTCTCTCCGATGCTGTTACAAAGTAATGGAGAATGTCAAAGCCATGCTATAGAAAAGACTGACAGTGAAGCAACACCTCAAACAAAATGAAGTTAAACCCAGCCCCTTTAATGTGAGCTGGGAGAATGAGAAAAGAGAATGTTCTGTGCTTACAGAAAAGTATGATTTCTCACAATAGACTCTTCCAACTCTTTCTGGTTCCTGGAAGGGTTTGTGTAATTTGGTTTTTGTTTTTTACTCAAATGCTTTGCTATAATCCTACAACGAAGCTAACTGGGATTGAAGTTCTCTCATAAAAAACATTTTAAAAATTGATTTGGAGTTCCCTGGTGGCCTAAATATGAGGAGATACAAGAATTGGGCTCATGGAATCAGCTCCTGAAAATATCTAACTACCTGTCCTGCCAGTTTCTCGTGCCTCCCAGCATAGGGTGCCTCCTTTCTGCTGTCCACCCTGAACTCCTCTCCAGGAGTGTTCAGAGTCAGCAACAGCAGCAACACATGATTTAATCCTTGTAAGGCAGATGGCAAGTGCCCACGGCAAATGCCAATTTGTAGTTGACACATCCTTACTCAAATAACATATAAAAATTAATTCAAAATAAATCAATGACCTATATATAAAAGTCAAATTATAACACACAAAGAAGAAAACATTTGGGTAAATCTTTGTAACCTTGGGTTTGACAATGGATTATTAAATATGATACTAAAAGCAGAATCATCAAAATTTTTAAAAATAGATAAATTAGACCTCAGAAAAATTAAAAACACCAAAGGACATTATAAAGAGCATGAAAAGACAAATCACAGAATTGAAAAAAATATTTGGATATCATATATTGGATAGGGGTTTGTACCTAAAATAGAACCTGCCATTGTGACAACTTAAGTGTTAGTCACTCAGTTGTTTCTGACTCTTTGCAACCCCATGAACCCTAGCCCACCAGGCTCCTCTGTCCATAGAATTCTTCAAGCAACAATACTGGAGTGGGTAGCCATTTCCTTCTCTAGGGTTTCCTGACTCAAGGGTCGAACCCAAGTCTCCTGCACAGCAGGCAGATTCTTACCATATGAGCCACCAGGGAAACCCTGTGACAACATGGACAAACCTTAATCTTTTGGATTTCTGGAACCATTTTCAACATATTTTCTCATAGACTTCCCCACACCAATTCAATTAACAATATCTACATGGTGATTCATTGGAAAAGACCCTAATGCTGGGAAACATTGAAGGAGGAGGAGAAGGGGGCGACAGAGGACAAGATAGCTGCATGGCTTCACCAACTCAATGGACATGAGTTTGAGCAAACTCTTGAGAGATAGTGAAGGACAGGGAAGCCTGGCATGCTGCAGTCCATTGAGTTACAAAGAGTTGGACATGATTGAGTGACTGAACAACATGGTGATAGTATCAAATTCCACACATAAAGGGCTTAATCCTATAACTGCCCCACATACATTTCCAAGACCAGTGGCAAGCCCAGGTTGCTACCTGTACTTCTGAGACATTGGCTATCCATCAGAGGGTCCCTGGACCCTCTTCTTCCTTGGGTTATTAATTTGCTACAGCTACTCACAGAACTCAGGAAACATTTTACTTACTGTGTTATGTTTATGTGTATTATAGAAGGATATAACCCAGAGACAGCCATACAGAAGGTGCACATAAGACAAGCTATATGGGAATGGTAAGGATCTTCCATGCTTTCTCCAGGCCTGCCACTCTTCCCAAATCTCCATGTGCTCACTCAGAAGCTCTCCAAATTCTGTTCTTTGGGGGATTTTTATGGAAGCTTCATTGCATAGGCATGATTGATTAAATTATTGACCATTGACAATTGAATTCAAACTTCACTTCTCCTCTCCCCTCCCCCAAGGCCTGGAGGTGGGATTGAAATTTCCAACCCTCTAATCACAGGGTTGACTTCCCTGGCAACCAGCCCCATCCTCAAGTGCTTTCCAACAGTCACTTCATTAACATAACAAAAGACACTTCTAATGCTCTCCTCACTTGGAAAATTCCAAGGGTTTTAGAAGCTTTGTGCCAGAAAAGAAGATGAAGGTCAAATATGTATTTCCTACTGTAAATTACAATATCACATTAGAGGACGTTATGTTAAGTGAAATAAGTCAGACACAGAAAGACAAACACTGTATTATCTCACTTATATGTGTAATCTAAAAAACTCAAACTCATAGAAGGGAGTAGAATGATGATTGACAAGGGCTGGGGGTGGGATGAATGGGGAGATCTTGGCAAAGTTGGTACAAACTTCCAATCATAAGGTGAACATGCTAGGGATCTAATATACAGCATGGTGATTATAATTAATAATACTGTATTGTATAGCTTGTTGTTGCTATTCAGTCACTTAAGTCGTATCTGACCCTTCACGAACCCAGGCAAGAATATTGGAATGGGTTGCCATGCCCACCTCCAGGAGATCTTCCCAACCCAGCCATCTTCCCAATACACATGTCTCCTGCATTGGCAGGCAGATTCTTTACTGCTGAGCCACCAGGGAAGCCTATTCTATACTTAAAACTTACTAAAAGAGTAAAGCATGTGTTCTCATGGCAAAACAAAAGAGAAAAAGGTTATGAATGTGTTAATTAACTGGATTTTTGTAATTATTTCACAATATATAAGTATACTAAGTCAACACTTTGTACACCTTAAAAAAGAATGTACAATCTAAATATGAACAGTTTTTATTTGTCAATCATAACTTAATAAAGCTGGAAATAATGAAAATATATGATTTCTCAGTCAAAGAATAAAGTGCAAGTAAAATTTTTAAAAATTCTACAACTCAATAATGGACAAATAACCCAAATCAAACATAGGCATAGAATGTGAATAGACATTTCTCCAAAGAAGATATACAAATGGCCAATAAACATATGGAAAGATGCTCAGTATCATCAGTCCTCATAAAATGCAAATCAAAACACCAGTGAGATACTTCACACCCAGTAAGATGATCATCAAAAAGTTAGATAATAACAAGGTTTGGTGAGGACGTAGAGAAACTGAAATCTTCATTCACTACTAGTGGTAATGCAAATGGTGCAGTCACTTTTGAAAACAGTCTGGCAGTTCCTCAAAAAGTTAAACAGTTTACCATTTGAACCAGCAATTTCACTCTTCAGTTTCTAATGAAAAGAAATGAAAATACATGTCCACATAAAACTTTTATTGTTCACAGCATCATTCTTCATAAAAGCCAAAAAGGTGAAACCCAATATTTGTCACCTGATGAATAAGCAAGTTCAGTTCAGTCGCTCAGTCATGTCCGACTCTTTGCGACCCCATGAACTGCAGCACGCCAGGCCTCCCTATCCATCATCAACTGCCGGAGTCTACCCAAACCCATGTCCACTGAGTTGGTGATGCCATCCAACCATCTCATCCTCTGTAGAAAGTGGTATATTCAAACAATAGAATAGTGTTTGGCTATAAAAAAGAAACGTTCTGATATATCCCACAACACGGATAAACTCTGAAAATATTTTGGCTAAGTGAAAGAAGCCAGTCACAAAAGATTACATATTATATGATTCCATTTACATGAAAAATTCAAAATAGGCAAATAGAGAGAGAGAAGTAGAATGGTGATTGCTTAGGGCTAGGGGACTAACTGGTGATAGCCAAATAGTAAAGGCTTTCCTTTTGAGGTGATGAAAATGTTCTAAAATGTGTTGTGGTGATGGTTGTACAATTCTGTGAATATACTAAAAAACACTGAA
Source organism: Bos indicus (assembly GCF_029378745.1). NCBI lineage: Eukaryota > Metazoa > Chordata > Mammalia > Artiodactyla > Bovidae > Bos > Bos indicus. The sequence goes on along the minus strand of NC_091789.1, from coordinate 125,207,854 downwards.
CTGTACACATTAAATGAGTGAGTTGTTTGATGTGTGAATTATAGTTCTATAAAACTATCAGAAAAAAAAATTATCTTGGAAAAAATCCCTGAGAGACCAAAAGGAAAGATATGCATCAACTTCATTAAATTGAATTTAATATGATGACTTCTCAGGGCTTCCCATTAGTTTGCACTTTGATTAGTAAGTACTTCATGATGTTTAACCCAAAAGGCAAGTAAGCATTCACTATACATATAGAGAGACTGACTTGTCCTTTATAGACAAATCCATTTCAATTTATGCAAAACTCAGACTATAAAGCATTAGTTTCACAGTAATGGTGCTTACATGTTTTCCTGCTATTTAAGTGTTTGATAGCTGCAATAACAGGCAACTGATATTACCCTGTACAGCCATTATCTTTGCTCATTTAATCATCATGACCATGTTTTCAATAAAGGAAACTGTAAAAGATATCAGTAAATCTGTTAATTTTCCATATGACTTAGGATCTATAAACTGATAGCTCACAAAAATTTCATTTAACTTTTCCTCAAGAAGAACCATATCTAGTCCTGCAATTGTATACTATACTAATAAGGAGAGGCATTAACATGTTCCTATCTTGGCACTCAATAAAACTGATGTCAATTTAGTAAGCACCAACATGGAAACAAAAAGACCCTTTACAGCTGTTAATAAAGAAAGACAATTGCTGGTTTGATCACAGCATTTAAATTTGCCAAAGAAGTAGTAGGACAGTTTATGTTCCTCAAGGTGATGCTTTCTGTGAGGTATTTTCAAACTCTAAAGCTCATGTATTACCAACAGGCAATCTTTCTGTAGCTAAAAAAACAAAACATTGAAATTGTCTTTGTGTTACAGCACATTATATATATATATAAAGTACTGGACTAAAACTGTCTATCCATCTAAATATAGATCATCACAATGCTATGACTTGGCAAAGTTTTAAGGGAATGAGGTATATGCCTGTGTCTGTGTGTGTGAGGGAGAGAGAGAAAAAAAGAGAGAGGGAGAGAGACAAGGAGATACAGAGAGAATTATCTGCACCAAACTTGCTGATACTTGCAAACAGTCTTAAACACAATAGAGTTGTATCAAGATAAAATAATAGCTAATGACTCAATGAGAAGAGTATACAAATTTCTGAAAATAAAATTGAAGAGATTAAATTAGATTTTTATTTTAATTCATTATAATTATTCCCTAAAATGCTAACATTAAAAAAAAGAACACCTAATTCCAAGATCTATCATCTTTCTTCTTGTATTTGTAATAACAAAGCTCATGTTATATATTGCTATAGATGTGCTTAGTTGCTCAATTATGTCCGACTGTTTGCGACCTCATGGACAGTAGCCCAGCAGGCTCCTCTGTCCATGGGAGTCTCCAGGCAAGAATACTGGAGTGGGTTGCCATTTCCTTCTCCAAAGGATATTCCTGACCCAGGGATTGAACTCATCTCCTGTGTTTCCTGCATTGAAGGTGGATTCATTACCACTGAACCATCAGGGAAGCCCCATTTCTATAGTTACATGGGTACAATTGTTGTAAAGAAGTAAAAGGAAATGTTTTAAATTAGAAGTAAAAGGAAATGTCAAAAATTATAAAAAATATATATTAATTTTGCTTTAAAAACAGGGTCTTTACTTTTTGCAAGGTAATAGTAGGTTATAAAAATGAAAATTAAAGGAGTAATAGAGGACTTAAAAATTGTTTTAAAAATGATAATAGTTAAATATATCTAGGAATTTCTCTGGAGCTGTTGTGGGCAGTGTGGGGTCAGTTCAGTTTCAGATAGTTCCTTGTTCCAGCTTATACTTCTTCTCAAGGTCTATAGGCCCCTTCCAATGTAGTCAGTGCTAACTACAGGGTTTTAATCTGTTGCACCTGTCACTTCCAAAGCAGTTCCTCTTTGTTTATTTCGGCTTCCTCTGTTTGAAAGTCTCTTCAGTGTGTAATTTCCACCCTGACACAAGGGGGCAAAGGTGGTCACTTATTTAGGCTCACTTGTTCAGTTGTGCTGTGGGGAGGGAGGAACACTGCAAACAGATATCACTGGCGTGTGTGGGGAGTGCTTGCAGCATCTGGGCCACGCTGGGGTTGCCCCTGCTCACGGTGTGTGTGCTTTCCCGGTCTACACTGCTCAGGCTCCAGGTTGCTCTGCAGGGAACTGTCTAAAGTAGGCCCTGGGTTGCGTGCACTTCCCAGGTCTAAGCTGCTCAGGTTCAGGTTCTCCGGTACTCCACAAAGGCATAGACTCAGTTGGACCTGTGTTTTGTGCCCTTTCCAGGTCTGAGCAGCTCAGGAGACCAAGTACTTGGTGAGCGCACTCTCCCCAGGTTTGCGGTGCCTCTTATCACCTCTCTGGTCCCAGCCTGTCGGTTTCCTGGTTGCGCAGCTCCGCACTATCTCAGGTGTGCTCTGTGTCTCCTCTGGGGAGCTGATCTCTGGCTGCAACCCTCCTGGCGGATGTCAACTGTCAAGGATCCTAGGAAGACTTGGTTAGCAACTGGGAGCCTGCTCGCAGTTTAGTAGAGGATGCCGTCTCTGGATCTGAGATTGCCCCTTTCTGGCTCTGGCTGGCACCTGCCTGCCTCCCTGCCTCTGGTGAGGGATGGTCCAGTCCACAGCGGCTAGCTCTCCTCTGGTATTCGCTCAGTCCTTTGTTCTGTGAGTGGCCTGTCAGTGCCTTGGGTTAGAGCTTTTCTCGGGAAAGTTCTCTCTCTCTCTCTCTTCTTTTCTCTCTCTCCGGCTATCCCACAGTTTGGGTTGGTATCTCACGTTAGCTCCCTCAGATTGTCCTCAGGGCGTTCAGGCCCGGTCCTTACCCTAAGCAATGAAGCCTGCGCCTCCCTGTTCAGCCCACACTTGCTGGTGGCAGATGCGAGCGTCTGGGCTACTTCTCTGCTGGGAGTTGCGGTTAAGTGCGTAATCTGTGGGTTTTATTTATTTATTTATTTTTCTTCCCGGTTACGTTGCCCTCTTAGATTCCATAACTCCCCACAGACCTGCTGGTGAGAGGGTTTCCTTGTGTTTGGAAACTTCTCCTCTTTCACAACTCCCTCCCCGGGACGGATCTCCGTCCCTAACTCTTTTGTCTCTCTTTTTATCTTTTATATTTTGTCCTACCTCCTTTCGAAGACAATGGGCTGCCTTTCTGGGTGTGTGGTGTCCTCCGCCAACGTTCAGAAGTTGTTTTGTGGAATTTACTCAGCCTTCAGATGATCTTTCGATGAATTTGTGGGGGAGAAAGTGGTCTCCCCGTCCTATTCCTCCACCATCTTAGGACCACCGCCGACTAATAGGAATTCTTTACTTTGTTTTATAGAACAGCATCTAAGGGAACAGTTAAAAACTCCCCTGCTTGTAGCCTGCCTTCAAAGAGCAAGCTCACTTTAGTTATTTTATTTTTCTTACTTTCTTTTTTTCCCTCTCTTTAATTGCATACCTTCCCAGTTTCACAGTAGCCCAGCTATTTTATAGGAACTTGGAGTTAGCTCTTGTCCAGTGCAAGCCAGCTAAAGCAGATTGAAACCAACACTCAAACTGCACCTGTGCAGCTGTGGGATGACGGCCTGTTGATGTTAGAGGCTCAGAGACTCCTCCCTCAGATCATGCTAAGGGCCTCCACTTAGAATCTGCAGAAGCATGTAACCCAGATGTACCTGCCCAGAAAACCAATTACCTCACTTTCCCCCCTACCTCCAATCACCTTTCACCATGCTGAAGATCACCCTGCTTATCCTAGAAATAGTCCAGCTCTAACCACCCTCCCCACCCTCCCCTACTTTCCTGCTTTCAGGAGGCAGATCTGAGATTCGTTTTCCATCTCCTTACTTGGTTGCCTTGTGAATAAACTCTTGGCCATAAAACCTGGGCTTCTCAGGGTTTGGCTTGCTGCACTGTGGGCAACCAGACCTGGTTCAGTAATAGTACATCAGTTCTTAGACACCGAAGTTTGTCATCTCCCATCTTTGGATGTGGTTCTAATATTTTAAAAAAGCTAAACAAAGACTTGTTGACCATAGTATGGATCACAAAATATGATTTTGGGAAGCTTCAGTCTAGGATTTTACACTGGATTATGTTCAATTATAACAATTATAGGTGATGGCTTTAGAGTGTCTAAATTCACTTATTTCAATGAAGTTGATTACCCTCTATCAGGTACTGTGCTAAGTGTTTACATACAATGAAAATAGAGACATGATTCTTACCTTTTAGGAAACAATTTCAAATATATTTAAATAAATTAAAACTTTGTATTAAAGCATACTAAGTCCTGCATACATTATATTACAGTAATAATAAGGTTCAATTAATTAATCAAATACTCTGGAGTTTTCAGCTGGCCCACAAATTATTATTTCTGCATTTAACACTTTTTTAAAAATAGCTGCTGAAAGGCTAACTATACTAGTTAATTATTGTTACAATAATGCTGCGTAATAAAACATGTCAATTTTTCAGTGATTCGGGGTTTAGCTGATTGCGGCATGGCTTAGCTGCTACCTAGTAGTTCAGTTGGACTTAACTACAGGTAATATTGGGACTTCCCAGGTGGCTCAGTGGCAAAAAACCCACCTGCCAATGCAAGAGACACGGATTCAATTCCTGATCGGGAAGATACCCTGGAGTAGGAAATGGCAACCCATTCCAGTATTCTTGCCTGGAGAATCCCATGGACAGGGAAGCCTGGCAGGTTATGCTTGGGGTTGCAAAGTGTAGGACACGAGTGAGCAACTGAGCATGCACGCATAAGTAATATCAAATTTAAGTCTGCTCTATGTGTATCATTCTGCAACCCCAACTAAATGGGCAATGAAATAACTAGGGCATTTTTTTTTTCACGGAGGCATCAAGGACCAAGCCAACCTCTGATGGATGATTTCAAGCCTTTGCTTATGTCACATTAACATTCCATCAACTAAAACAAGATACATGGCCCCATGGAAAAAAAAAAAAAAACAAACATGGAAATGCAGTTCAACCACTGTGAGGCCCTGGTAACAGAATGGAAGACTACTTCTACTGATAGTGAGAAATGAGACCAGTAATTCAATCTACCACAATTGTTGGTATTGTCCTTTTCTGTAAAAGTTGTCTGACCACTCTTTCTTGCAGTGATGGCTAAGTTTCACCTTTGTGTTCCTGAAGTTGTTTATACTTATCTACCTATCATTTCACTTACAGTTTTCACAAAGTTATATTAACTTTACAAGACTGTTACTTTGCGAAGGCCATTACAGTACCCTATCTTCCCTTGGAGTTCCAGGGCATTTCTCTTAGCCTAGAGTTTACAAAGCATTCAATACCCAACATTTCAAATAGTAAAGTGAGACTTTTTATAAAAGTAACACAAGTATTTATTTATTGAAAAGTATGTCATTAACTTCCCTACTAATGTTGGTACCCACCTCATTTGAAACTGCTTGAAAGAAAAGTACTATGAATTCTGACATTTATCTGAAACAAAACATGTGTAATACTAATTTCTTTTTTTGGCCTCACTAGGTGGCATGCAGGATCTTAGTTCCCAAACCAGGGATGGAATCTGTGTTCCCTGCACTGGGAGCATGTATCTCAACCACTGGACCACCAGGGATATTCTCATGTAATACTAATTCAATTATTACTCTTCTCCCTACTACAATTAATTAATTAATTTTAACTAACTTCCTATTTGAATAGTAGGTAAATAACTTCTAATAGGTATGGAACAAAACATTACAGAATTTCCAGAATATTTATTATAAGATGTATAGCTACAATTAGAAAGTACTTTGACCTTTTAGGAATATTTACTGAATTTAAAAAAACACTTCAAAAACTTTTACTGGCAATATAGCCCACCTGCAAAAGCTGCCCTTCTTTCTCAGGTCCTCTCTGTTAAGCTGCACCCCAAAGTGCAAACTTTAACTATAATTCTCTTTTGTCTGGAAACTATATGCTCTGTGCAACAGAGATTGAACTATCAACAAGAGTTTTGTGTGTGTTTGACTTTTCAAAATGCAATTTTTAGAACAGCATAAACATTGAGTTCATTGAAACAAATTCAAAATTACCTGAGACTTTGTACAAATCCAGCAAAATGAACGATTGTATAAATCCTGTGCTGTGTGCTGTGCTAAGCTGCTTCAGTCATGTCTGACTCCTTGCGACCGCATGGACCGTAGCCCACCAGGCTTCTCTGTCCATGGGATTCTCCAGACAAGATTACTGGAGTGAATTGCCATTTCCTTCTCCAGGGGATCTTCCTGACCCAGGGATTGAACCCGTGTCTCCTGCACTGCAGGCAGACTCTTTACTGTCTGAGCCACCAGGGAAGCCCCTAATATATATTGATTCCATTATGGAAGACATAAACATAAAATGAGCAGGTGATCACATAGGCCCTACCTTCAATATGTGAAATGAATTAAGGAATAAACCTCCTAAGGAAGGCCTGATGCTGAAGCTGAAAATTCAATACTTTGGCCACCTAATGGGAAGAACTGACTCATTGGAAAAGACCCTGATGCTGGGAAAGACTGAAGGCGGGAGGAGATGGGGACGTCAGAGGATGAGATGGTTGGATGGCATCACCAACTCGATGACCATGAATTTGAACAAGCTCCAGGAGTTGGTGATGGACAGGAAAGCCTGGCGTGCTGCAGTCCATGGGGTCGCAAAGAGTCAGACACAACTGAGCGACTGAACTGAACTGAAGGAGTATATGATACTAAAAGTATATGAGTATTGCTCTGGGTATTTTGGCACCTCATTACTCTAAATTTCTTGTATATTGATAAGATACAATTGCTACAAATAAAAAACACATTTTAAATATTGGCGAGATAGGATCTTTTACTAAGTGTCAAAATAACATAAAACAAAGAGAGTGCTCTCGTTCTGGCAAGCCTATGGCCTGCCAAAACTGCCTATCAATGTTCCTATGCAAGCTTCATTGGACTTGATATTACCAAGCTCTCACAATGGCTGAGATAAATGAAGTTCCATCTCAAGTTTCCTTTCTAACACCATAGCATCAGGCAGTGCTCTTTCACTGACTGGTGTAATGGTTGTATCTGATGTTTCTGAGCCACAAGCACTCTGTAGGACAGTACTTCTCCAAATGCAAAAGTTGCCTGTTGTCAAAAGCTCCACATTGCTTTTGTCTTTTGAATACTATACTTCATTGCCCCTTCAGTTAATGCTAGGGCAACCAGCACTGGAGCTCTCCTAAGACCTGCAGTCCAGTGGACCACAATATAACAACAAAGATCTTCACAAAATTTCTTTCTTTGCAAGTTTTAACCACTTATGAATGATCTGGCTGGGTGGTGGTGCACCATCATCAAAAGGCCAGTCCAGAACCTGGATGCCCTCTTTCTCTAAAATGGCAGTGTTGTAAGTTGCTTCACACACTCCTGCTGCTGCTGCTGCTAAGTCACTTCAGTCGTGTCCAACTCTGTGTGACCCCGTAGACGGCAGCCCACCAGGCTCCCCCATCCCTGGGATTCTCCAGGCAAGAACACTGGAGTGGGTTGCCATTTCCTTCTCCAATACATGAAAGTGAAAAGTGAAAGGGAAGTCACTCAGTCGTGTCTGACTCTTAGCGACCCCATGGACTGCAGCCTACCAGGCTCCTCCATCCATGGGATTTTCCAGGCAAGAGTACTGGAGTGGGGTGCCATTGCCTTCTCCGTCACACACTCCTACTATGGTGGTAACTCTGTTCTTCTTAAGTTCCTGTAAGAATTTGTCTAAAGACTCATTTCTTGGGCTGTGGGTGATCAGAAATCTCATATTCCTGTATGCCATCTCTACAGGAGCAGGGCAGTTCATCCCAATCATGTGAAAGTAATTAAAATTTAAAAATACAGAAAAGATATAAAAGAACTGGAGGGTACTTCAAAATATTAATACTCCAGTTGAAATTCTAAGTTAAATATGAAGTTAGGAGTAATAGGAAATGAAACCAACCTTCAAACAAAACAAGAAAGTATCAATGTTTCAGTACAGTAATACTGAAAACCAGTGCACTCAGCTTTGCCCCCATTCAGGGCAGAATTCTTGCAAAATGGTCTGCTATTCAGTTCAGCTCTTCAGTGTCCAGGTTATTCATTTTCAGGGGAATCTCTCAGGTAGTAACAACTTTCTGGAATTCACTGGATTGCACAGAAGTTAGACTGGGCCTATCAGTAATTCCTATTGCCTCTTGGACAGTCCATAGTTGTGTGACCAAGAACACTGGAGAACCGAGAGATATGCACATTCAATGATGAATGTGGCCTAGTCAGACACCCAGTCCCTGGGTGGAAATGATGATGCCCAGTGCAAAACTCTGGGGAAATTGCATCACTGACAGGATCTACTGCCACCAGGGCCCAAAATGGTCTTTATGTGGCCTATTATCGTCAGCCTTCCTTTGTTTCTCTGCTCAAAGGACAAAAGGAGAATCTGGCCACTGATCGGGATCAGTGGATCCCAGGCAAGTGCAGACAAGGAGGAACTGGGCTGGGGTAAAGCGAAGGCCAGAGCATCACAGAGGGGAAGCAAATGCCCACATGTGAGAGCTATTTATTTCTGTGGTAATGTTTTATAAATTAATCCACAGGTTCTCCCATGAAATACTTCCAATGCACAGATAGCATTTCATATTAGACAACCATCAAATGTCAGCTCCCTTTCTTTACATAATCAACAAACAAAAGGTGATATTAGAGGTGGCCCTGAAGCAACATGCCAATTTCACATCATTTACCAGGAGAATAACTGATTGTGATACCAATTATTTCTTTGGTGCAGCTGTTAGGTGGCACTGTGCTCCAGGCTGACTCAGAAATCATTCGTAGATTTTCCTCCCATTTACTACAAAACAGATATGTTTGATATCCAGCCTCTACAGTCATTTCTAATCAATTTTCCCACATACAGACATGATCTGCTTTCTAAGACTTAAAAAGTATTAAAAAGAAAAAAAAGAATGAAAGTAAGTCAACCAGTCTAACGGTGATCTAAACCTCTGATTTCAATGGACTTCAAATTCAGAAGGTCTTATCTTCTGTCCAAGATGAGGGGGAAGTTAAAGTGAGACTGGGAAAAGGACTAAGTACAACTCTGACTCCCTCTAACCCGGAATGAGGCTGGCACAAATGTATGCAAATGACCATTGTATTTTCTGAAAAATTCAAAGGTCCAAAGTGGCACTTTCCACTAAGTCACAGGTGGTGAGAAGGAAATTAGTGTAGAAAAAAAGACTGTAAAAAGGGAGTATATGAGGTATGCATGGGTAAAATAATAACTTGCCATATTTATCTTCTTTGGGTGTATATGAAAAACAAAGTATGTCTATATGTCTGTAGTCATACTCTTTATTCAAGCACACAGTGAGGAAACAGGCAGTGTGTAATGCAAAACCACATTGTACTTGCCATACCCCAGTATGATTAACTTCTGCAACTCACTGAGTCCCTGGAAAATTGCATGATTTACATTCATAGGTACAACTAAATGCACATATGCATATATACATATACACATGCATACACAAACATGCACTTTGACTTCCATCACATTACATGTATCATAAATAAATTCTGCATCTGCAAATGTATACTATATAATTCCTTCTCCAAGAGGACATACCCAGATTAGCAATAATGAAATGTAGACTACCTAAGAAGCTATTTATTATGTTTCTTTTACTTTCTTTATAAACACATTCCTTTCCCCTTTCCATACATTTAAAGTAAAAATCTAGATGAAAAATAACTTATTTTCAAGATTCGCATTTTGGTAATACTTTTTGCAAAAATATGTCTGCTGTCAGAGCACATGCATCTCCCTAACTCCTGATTAAAACTCCATGAAAGGAGAGGAAATATATATGTATTTCAAAATAATACATTTATAACCTCCCATAAAAATTAAAATGTGTCATTAATGGGTACGTTTTAAGGAAGACCATGGAGTATTTCTACATTAATTCAATACACCTTTATCAAGGCTCTCCTAAATATTGGTAAAATCTAGACCTAGTCCACAAGAATCTTGTTATCTACAGGAGAAATACACATATATAAAACCAATTTAAAAGAAATGAAATATTTTATATCATAATAAGAGCAAACTGAGTTCAGAAGAGGGTATGAATAAATTTGCTTGCCATATGAACCAGGACGCTATAGTAAGACCTCTCAGACTCAGTGACATTTTTGCTCATTCATTTATTGATCTTTCACCATTTTAACTATAATATAAGTCTCTACAATAGCTGTATACTACGTACATTTTTATGAGGGCAAAATACTCACCAAAAAAAAAAAAAAAAGCAGCAATCAATGGAAAAATGAGGCAAGATTAGTAAAGAATGAAACATCATGCAAATTGGATTGAAATATAACTAGAGGGACTATCTGGTCATCCAGTGGCTAAGATTTTGTGTTCCCAATGCAGGGGGCTCAGGTTCCATCCCTGGTCAGGGAACTAGATTCCACAGGCTTCAACTAAAGATCCCTCATGCCTCAAGGAGGATCAAGTATCCTGTGTGCTGCAAGTAAGACCAGGCACAGCCAAATAAATAAGAAAATAAAAATAAATATTTTAAAAAAGAAATATAACTAGGAAGAAATGAGAAAAATAATTAGCTTAATAACTGCTCTCTGATGCCTCAAGAAAAGAAAAGAAAGCTGGAAGATTTCTACAATAAAATATAACATGCTATATATCAAGTTTCATCAGACAAACTACTTAAAGCTGAATAAAAAGACCAATTACTCTTAAAGAAAACTTCTAACACCTGTTCAAGGAGTCTTTAAAGAGGGTAAGTGGATTATTTATCTAAGATATATTAAATATGAGAGATAAGATATACTATACTTGGCAAAGATAACTATAAACCCTGAAGAAATTAAATTTTTGTTTTTTGGAGGTTTTTTGTATTTTTTTTGTGAGGAAATTTTATCTTTGACTTTTCAATTATTTTGATAATTTATTTTAGTTTCAGTTCAAAAGAAATTAAAGGTTATATTGTCTTACTAAATAAAGAGTTAGGAAAAGCATAAGGCTGAATTGATAGTTATTTTTCCTTTGATGGCGTATCTAGAATATTTTATAAATTGCTAGATATTTTAGATATCAGAAAATGATCATTTTCCACATAAATTATCAAGTCCTAACCTAATTTAGGGGGTTCTCAAGTGGCGCTAGTGGTAAAGAATCCACCTGCCAATGCAGGAGAGGTAAGAGAAGAGGGTCTGATCCCTGGGTGGGGAAGATCCCCTGGAGGAGGGCATGGCAACCCACTCCAGTATTCTTATCTGGAGAAACCCATGGACAGAGGAGACTGGAGGATTACAGTTCATGGGGTAGCAAAGAGTCGGGCATGACTGAAGTGACTGACTATGCATGCATGCATGCACATATTATAAACAGATCTCAAAAATGTAATGTTAAGAGATGCAAGCAAGTTGTAGAGTATCTGTACAATATAATTCTATTCATTGTTATTTTGACCATTCCAATTCTAAAAATAGTCATGTCTACTGAAGTGACTTAGCATACACGCACGCAACCTAATTTATCATCAAGGTTTTTTTGTATTTGTAAAACATGTTATTAAATAAACAATATTCATTAGATGGAACCTAAAATTTTATTCTCAATTCCTCTCTTTAAATGTACCATTTATAGAGTACATTTGTAACAAATACCTTGTGTGACCATAAACTTTCAAAGTTGAAATCTAAAAAAAGAAACAAAAACAGTTGTTTGGAAATGGCAGCAATGACAAAGTTTAAAAGGAGTTGACTTAATCATTTAGACCAACTTGTATATCATTTTTTAAAAATAATACAAAACCCTCAGGTGCTTTTTTGATATTTCATCTTCTTGTCATTTTACTAGATGATTTTTAATGAGGAAGGGATTTCAATAAAATAGGAGAGAAAAAAGTGGGGGGAGGTAAACAAAATAATCAAGGGGGAATAGGGAAAGAAGTACAGAAAGCAAGCAGAAAGATTTGGAGTAATTCCCTTTTTCCCTTTTCCCCTAAGTCCTTAAGGGTAGTTAAAGGAAAGCAGAAAGGGCAAACTCCTTGTCAAATAGCACCCTTTGTTAAAACAAAAGGATTTAATTTTCTCTAGGTTTGTGATGTAAATAGATTCCATTCCAGCCACTGTGGTTAAGCACAACACCACAACAGATGGTCTGTTTATAAACAATTATAGTGCCTGGTATTCATTTGAATTTAAACGACTACAGTGGGTTCAAACCTTTCCTGGAAACACATGTTAAGGGTATCTTAGGTTTCAGTTCAGTTCAGTTCAGTAGCTCAGTTGTGTCCAACTCTTTGCGACCCCATGAATTGCAACACGCCAGGCCTCCCTATCCATCACCAACTCCCGGAGTTCACCCAAACTCATGTGCATCAAATCCGTGATGCCATCCTGCCATCTCATCCTCTGTCGTCCCCTTCTTCTCCTGCTCCAAATCCCTCCCAGCATCAGAGTCTTTTCCAATGAGTCAACTCTTTGCATGAGGTGGCCAAAGTATTGGAGTCTCAGCTTCAGCTTCAGTCCTTCCAATGAATACCCAGGACTGATCTCCTTTAGGATGGACTGGTTGGACATCCTGGCAGTCCAAGGGACTCTCAAGAGTCTTCTCCAACACCACAGTTCAAAAGCATCAGTTCTTTGGCACCCAGCTTCACAGCCCAACTGTGAAGAAAGCCTTGACTAGACGGATTTTTGTTGGCAAAATAATGTCTCTGCTTTTGAATATGCTGTCTAGGTTGGTCATATCTTTCCTTCCAAGGAGTAAGTGTCTTTTGATTTCATGGCTGTGAGCACCATCTGCAGTGATTTTGGAGCCCCCAAAAATAAAGTCTGACACTGTTTCCACTGTTTCCCCATCTATTTCCCATGAAGTGATGGGACCAGATGCCATGATCTTCGTTTTCTGAATGTTGAGCTTTAAGCCAACTTTTTCACTCTCCACTTTCACTTTCATCAAGAGGCTTTTTAGTTCCTCTTCAATTTCTGCCATAAGGGTGGTGTCATCTGCATATCTGAGGTTACTGATATTTCTCCCAGCAATCTCGATTCCAGCTTGTGCTTCATCCAGCCCAGCATTTCTCATGATGTCCTCTGCATATAAGTTAAATAAGCAGGGTGACAATATACAGCCTTGATGTACTCCTTTTCCTCTTTGGAACCAATCTGTTGTTCCAAGTCCAGTTCTAACTGTTGCTTCCTGACCTGCATATAGGTTTCTCAAGAGGCAGGTCAAGTGGTCTGGTATTCCCATCTCTTTCAGAATTTTCCACAGTTTATTGTGATCCACACAGTCAAAGGCTTTGGCATAGTCAATAAAGCAGAAATAGACGTTTTTCTGGAACTCTCTTGCTTTTTCGATGATCCAGGAGATGTTGGCAATTTGATCTCTGGTTCCTCTGGCTTTCCTAAAACCAGCTTGAACATCTGGATGTTCATGGTTCACATATTGCTGAAGCCTGGCTTGGAGAATTTTGAGCATGACTTTCCTAGCGTGTGAGATGAGTGCAATTGTGCAGTAGTTTGAGCATTCTTTGGCATTGCCTTTCTTTGGGATTGGAATGAAAACTGACCTTTTCCAGTCCTGTGGCCACTGCTGAATTTTCCAAATTTTGTGGCATATTGAGTGCAGCACTTTCACAGCATCATCTTCTAGGATTTGAAATAGCTCAACTGGAATTCCATCACCTCCACTAACTTTGTTCATAGTGATGCTTTCTAAGGCCAACTTGACTTCACATTCCAGGATGTCTGGCTCTAGGTGAGTGATCACACCATTGTGATTATCTGGGTCATGAAGATCTTTTTTGTACAGTTCTTTGGTGTATTCTTGTCATGTCTTCTTAATATCTTCTGCTTCTGTTAGATCCATACCATTTAGACCATTATAATATGACCAAAAAAAGCATTACATACTGCTTAGAGTTATTAATAAAATAATGCATGTACATGCTAAGTCACTTCAGTCATGTCTGACTGTGACCCTATGGACTGTAGCCCACCAGGCTTCTCTGTCCATACAATTCTCCAGGCAAGAATATTGGAATGGTTTGCCATGCCCTCCTCCAGAGGATCTTCCCAACCCATGGATGGAACCTCCATCTCTTATATCTCCTACATTGGCTATTTTACCACTAGCGCCAGCTGGGAAGTCCCCAAAATAATACATACTTCCCTCCAATACAAGAATATTGGGTCAAAATTAGGTAAAAATTGTGAGTTAAGATATCATAATGTCTTTTTTCTTTGTATCACAGTTTCAAAGCCTACATAAAATCTAGAATCATGAAATGCATAATACTTCATGTAGGAATCTGAAAACTTAGGCCTATTATTTAACATATATTAAGATATAATTCTCATTGAATACACTGCACAATTTTAAAGTGAATAGTTTGATAAATTTTCACATGCGTACACATCCATAAACCTATCAAGATAAAAAGCATATATATTATCACTAAAAGTGTCCTCATGGCCCTTCATGAGCTATCCATTAACCCTCAAAAACGCCTCCCACCCTCTTTGTAAGTAACCTTTTTATGCTCTCATATATTTGTTTGAATTTCTTGAAATGTTATTTGAATAGATCATGCAATATATATATGTATTCTTGTCAGGTTTATTTCATTCAGAATTATTGTTTTACAATTCACTCATGTTTTAGCTGGTATTATTTGTCCCTCTAAAAGATATGTTACAGTCCTAAAACACAGTAAGTACCACAGAATGTGACTTTATTTGGAAATAGGGTCATAACAGATGTAATTATTTAAGTTGAAATGAGGTTGTACTGGAGTAGGGTAGACCCTTATTCCTCTATGACTAGTGAAGAGAAGATATAGAGACACTAACATGCAGGAGGAAGACATCATGTGATGATAGAGGCACAGATAGAAGCACTACAGCTGCAAAGTGGGGCTAAATCCACTGTGACTGATGTTCTTATAAAAAGGGATAATTTGAACACAGCCATAGATATTCACGGATAAAGAATCTGTGTGCAAGGTGGGAGACCTGGGTTCGAACCCTGGGTTGGGAAGATCCCCTTGAGAAAGGAATGGCTACCCATTACAGTATTCTTGCTGGGAGAATTCCATGGACAGAGTAGCCTGGTGGGCTACAGTCCACGGGGTCACAAAGAATCAGACACAACTGAGCAACTAACGCTTTCACAGATATTCACAGAGAGAAGTCTATGTGAAGATCCACACGGGAAGAAAACCACATAAATACAGATGATGAGTGATGCATCTCCAAGTCAAGGAACAGCAAAGGTTGCCTGGAAACTACCAGAAACTAAGAGGTGAGGAAAGATTCTCCCGTACAGGTTTCGGAGGGTGCCTGGCCCTGCCAACACTGATTTCAGACGTCTAGTTTCCAGAATTGTGAGAAAATAAATTTCTGTTTTTTAAGCTACACAGTTTCTGGTACTTTGCTATGCTGCTGCTGCTGCTAAGTCACTTCAGTCGTCTCCGACTCTATGCGACCCCATAGACAGCAGCCCACCAGGCTCCCCTGTCCCTGGGATTCTCCAGGCGAGAATACTGGAGAGTTGCCATTGCCTTCTCGGACGTTGTTATAGAAACCCTACGAAATCAATAGATTATGTATCAGAGTATCATTCTGTTTTGTGACTATATCACAATTTGTCTTTCCCTTCACCTGTTGAGGACATTTGTATTTTTGCCAGTAACAGGCTTAGTAGTATCACTAAACCATAGAGTACATTCAACTTTAATTTGACTAAATAGTGACAAATTGATTTGCAACAGTCAATACACCCAAAATCAGGATTCAGGGGTCCCTTTATCCATATTTACACCAATACTTGCAATATGTGTTCTTTTTTTCTTCCCTGCCAGTGTAACCTGGTATGTTCTTATTACTGTAATTTCATTTCTTGATCACAAATGAGTTTGATTATCTTTTCATATATTAACTCACCTGTTGAGTATCCTCTTTGCTGAATTGTCTGTATATATCCTCTGTTCATGTTTTTTTTTTTTTTTTAATCAGTTTTGTATGTTGAAATATCTTTTCCTCACCTTTTATCTGTCTGTTAGATTTATTCTGCATGTCCCTCATTGGGGAGAAAAAAATCTGAAAGTTTTATTTTGATGTAATAAAATCAATTCTTTTCTGGGCCTTATGACTGATGCTTTTTGAGCCTTATTCAAACTTTGTTGGCAAATATATCCTTCTAAATTGTTCAATGCTAACTTTATAATTTTTTCTTTCATATGTAGTATTCTAAACCATCTGGAACGCATCTTTTTATATTTGCTAAAGCACGGATCAGGTTTTGTTTTTTATACATATACCAAACAGATTTTTCTAATATCATTTATTAGACAGTCCGAGACTGATCATGTCATAGGCAAATGCTGTCTGTTGATGTCCAGGCGCTTGGTAATCTTCCTTTGTGTTGTCACACATCATCCAGGAAACCTAAAGGTATAGAATTCAGTTTCTAATATGGTTTCTCTCAAACTCCTGTGATTACTGAACACTTTTCATGATATTTGAGAGGCAATGAGAGAAATCTATCATTTTCCCCAATTGATATAAAAAGCTAATTTTCATATATTAATATATTCCAGTGATTCATCTATTTTGAGTCAAAAACATATTCCATTATAGATGATTATTAAAAAATGAGTATCTGGGGAGAAACTCCCCCTTCATTTCTGTTTTTGTAATTTTTCCTCTAGAAATTCTTTTGTCTTAATTTTTCTATCTTTGTTTTGATTATTTTTAACTGATAAAAGTAAACCCATTTTTAATTGTGTTGAAGTTATAGATTAGTGCAGGAGAAATTGATAACAAATATTGTCTTCCCATATAAGAAAATTGGTTCCATTTATGCAAGACCCCTATAGTGTGCTTCAGCAGAGATTATAGCTTATTCATATAGACTTCGAACATTTTCTGTAGAATTTACATTATGGTTGGGAACTTGGCTGTGGATTAATTCCAAATCTAAGTATTTAGCCAACTTCCTTTGCTTTGAATAATGGAATTCTATTCATATACTAGTTGCCATAATGAAAATTGCAATCCCAAACATGTATCTCATAAGGAAGTATTTTTCTGTGTTGTAGAGGTGTAAAGTTACCTCAAACCTTGTTCTGTTTCCCTCAGACTCCACTAGGAGCCTTTTCCTGGTAAACCATTTGCTTCTTAAAGAACAATATTGAGGGAGAACTTGGAGTTATCAGCCATGTTTCTTTGAGTCGGAGTACAAGTCCTCAGCTACCCTTGCTCTTTCTAAAGTAATTCTTAAAGAATCATGAATATTGTTTTAAATCTGAGTCAGTGATAAGCAAACATTTTCTCTAAAGGGCCAGCTAGTATTTCAGGCTTTACAGGCCATGTGCACTCTGTCACAACTACTCAACAATGCTATTGTAGCATGAAAACAGCCATAGACAATGCAGCAACAAATTGGTGCAGCTATGTTCCAGTAAACTTACATTTATAAAACCAGGCAATTGGCTGGATTTGGCCCATATGAAGTAGTCTGCTACCCTTCTGCATTTCAGATTTTGCACTAAAGCATCTAAGGAACTTCAAATGATGTCTTTACAGATGGCACATAAGCATATGAAAAGATGCTTCACATCATATGTCATCAGGGAAATGTAAATTAAAGCAACAGTGAGATACCCCCAAACAGCTACTAGAATAGCCGAAGTTGAGAACACTGACAACACTAAATGTGGGGCAATAGGAACTCTCACTCTCTACTGGTGGGAATGCAAAATGGTACAGCCACTTTGGAAGAAACTTTGGCAGTTTCCTACAAAACTAAACATTCTCTTACATATGCTCTAGTAATCATGCTTCTTGATATTTACCCAAAGGAAATGAAAGCTTGCATCTGCACAGAAACCTACACATGGATATTTACAGCTGCTTTATTCATAACTGCCAATAATTGGAAGCAACCAAAATGTCCATTAGCAGGTGAATGGATAAATAAACTGTGGTACATCCAGATAATGGAATGTTATTCAGCTCTAAAAATAGATGACCTATCAAGCTATGAAAAGATATGGAAGAACCTTACATGCATATTACTAAGTGAAAGAAGCCAATCTGAAAATGCTACATATTATATGATTCAAACTACATGACATTCCAAAAATGGCAAAACTATGGAAACAGTAAAATGATCACTGGTTGACAGAAGTTGGGGGAGAGGGACAAATATGAATAGGTGGAGCACAGAGGACTTTTAAGGCAGTGAAAATACTCTGTATGATACAATAATTTAGATGGATACATGTCATTATATACTTGTCCAAACCCAAGGAATGAAAGTCCAAGAGTGAACTTTAAGGTAAACGAAGGACTTTGGTTGATTACAATGTGCCAATGCAGGTTCACCAATTGCAAAAAGTTTGGGATGGACATGTACACACTACTATATTTAAAATGGATAATCAATAAGGACCTACTGTATAGCATAGGGAACCCTGCTCAGTATTACACAGCAACCTAAATGGGAAAAGAAGTCAACAAACAATAAAGGAATGTATACATATAACTGAATCACTTTGGTGCACAGCTGCAACTAACACAACACTTTTATTCAACTATAAGACAGAAAGTTAAAAAAAGAAAACTCTTAGATAAACAAGGTCCTCCTGTATACCACAGGGAACTATATTCAATATCTTGTAATAAACCACAATGGAAAGAATATGAAAAAGAATATATATATATATATATATATATATCTGAATCACTTTGCTGTACAGCAGAAATTAATCTAACACTTTAAATCCACTATATTTCAATAAAATATTTTTCTTTAAAATGTCCCACTCTGGTGGGGAATATTAATAATAGGAGGCACTATGCTGGGGACAGGTGGTATATGGGAAATTTCTGTATATTTCATTCAATTTTTCTATGAACTTCATACTGCTTTTAAGAAAGAGTTTTAATTTATTAAAAAGTTATGGCTATGCTCTGTCCCCTAGAAAATCTGATTTAATTGAAGTAAGCCAGGCACCTATGTGTTGTTTTTTTCTTTTGGTTCCCCTAAATCAGTAATTGAGAAGCCAGATCTAAAAACCACATCCTTGAGGCATTTTCTCAAAGTGTAGCTGTGTTATTTTGGATGGTGCAAATATCACTGGAGCATTTGCTAAGACTACAGATCACAAAGTCGCACTACAGACTTACAGAATCAGAATCTCCAGGGAAGGGCAGTGGATTTGCAAAACCTAGCAGAAACCCCAGGTAATTCTTATCATGAGAAAAAATTAGAAAACACTGCCCAGGGGCCAATTTCTGCTTTCATGCTTGAAGCTCCCACTGAATGATTTGGACAAATAGCCTTCTATTTGGAGATCATACATCCTTGGAGGTTAGCCAAACCTTTTCTGGAGGTAGGGAATTATGAGTAAATAATTTCAAAGGCATAAATTCCCAAATAGTCACCTTCTGTATGTACTTGTTTTTGAAACTGATTTGACTGAGAAAGCTCTCACTTCACAGTAGAATACCTCTCTCTTTATGTCAGAATTACATAATAAGTCTTCTTTGCAATTCTCACCCACTCCTGGTCCTGCTATGGATCATTGCCTCAGGGTGTGAAAATCTCCAGGGTACCCACAAAGGGAAAGCCCACTTTAAACTTGAATCAAGGAAGCATAAATACAGAAAGTTTCCCGTATTTTCCTGTTTTCTACATATTTAAGTTATGAGCTGTTAGAAAATTGGTATTTTGCCCCATGATGAGATGTTCAGAATTCAGATATGTGATACGGGGTGGTGGTAGGAGTGATGATTTTTATTTAATGGCTTTCTTGCCTCTATGAGACTACTGTGGCAGAAAGTGAAGAGGAACAAAAAGCCTCTTGATGAGAGTGAAAGTGGAGAGTGAAAAAGTTGGCTTAAAGCTCAACATTCAGAAAACGAAGATCATGGCATCTAGTCCCATCCCTTCATGGGAAATAGATGGGGAAACAGTGGAAATAGTGTCAGACTTTATTTTTCTGGGCTCCAAAATCACTGCAGATGGTGACTGCAGCCATGAAATTAAAAGATGCTTACTCCTTGGAAGGAAAGTTATGACCAACCTGGATAGCATATTGAAAAGCAGAGACATTACTTTGCCAACAAAGGTTCGTCTAGTCAAGGCTATGGTTTTTCCAGTGGTCATGTGTGGATGTGAGAGTTGGATTGTGAAGAAAGGTGAGCGCCGAAGAATTGATGCTTTTGAACTGTGGTGTTGGAGAAGACTCTTGAGAGTCCCTTGGACTGCCAGGATGTCCAACCAGTCCATTCTAAAGGACATCAGTCCTAGGTGTTCATTGGAAGGATTGATGCTAAAGCTGAAACTCCAATACTTTGGTCACCTCATGTGAAGAGTTGACTCATTGGAAAAGACTCTGATGCTGGGAGGGACTGGGGGCAGGAGGAGAAGGGGACGGCAGAGGATGAGATGGCTGGATGGCATCACCAACTTAATGGACATGAGTTTGAGTGAACTCCGGGGGTTGGTGATGGACAGGGAGGCCTGGCATGCTGCAATTCATGGGGTTGCAAAGAGTCGGACATGACTGAGTGACTGAACTGAACTGAAGGAATGCATCTCCTATGAAGGAGGTGTTGTAGCCATGCGTTCCGGGAAACAAACTCACTCAGAAGGACAATGCAGATAGTGGAGTGCAGTTTATTACACCGGTGGGCCCAAGGCAGAGTCTCCTCTTAGCCAAGGACCCCGACCAGCATTTGTGAAAATCTTTTATACCTCATGTGTACGTGTCTGAACCTACCACTCCAAATTCCTTGAGACTTTCATAAACCAAGGAAAATACAATCCCAATAACCCCATCATTCACGTGCTGTGCTCATGTGCTCAAACAGTCAAACAGTTAGCCAATAATCAATAAACCCGAGGTTACACTCTGATAGATACAGAAAAACTTATGGCCTGTCTGGAGGAAGGGGTGATTAGTGTATGTTTCTCTGAGGTGATGAGTAACCTAGATACAATCTTCAAGGTTCCCTGGTCTGGAGGGGGTCTTATCCTTCTGTTGTTGTTTTCATAGGCACTAAACACAGAGTTCAGAGTCCATTGGAAAGGTGGCTGAGCATGATCAGCATGAATAGGCCTAAGATGGAGTCCAGGTACTATGAATTCCTTCTTCATTCCCCCCTCCTGATGCTCTTAACTCATATTATGAGCATCATTCGTAGGGATATATTGCACCCTGGCTCTCTGACCACCAATTTGGGAGAATGACATCAACCTTTGGGTTACAAAGTTCATAATACATTGTAAAATTCAGGGTCCACAGAGCAGAACTATCAAGGCAACTATAACAGTGGTAAATATAGTTTTCCACCAATCGCCCTTTACCCAAGATAGGACCAAAGTCCAGAAAGGAATGTTCATTTGACATTGTTTTTACCTGTTTTTTCATGTCATCTCAAGCAGTCGATACATTGCCAGATAAGTCAGGAATGTATACACAACATTCAACCTTAATTATAGCACAGGTCCCTCCTTGAGCAGCTGTGAGTATGTCCAAAGCCATTCTATTATGAATTACCGCTTTTCTCATTTGGATTTGCTCTTCATTTAAGGCTTGGATGGCTTTTGTTCTATCTAGGAGGGCCTGTTTTGTGAAATTAGTCAAGGCCTCTACTTTAATCATGGTATCTGTTGTCCCTATAGAGGATACGAATAAGGCAGCAATATACACATATCATTGAAACATGGATCTTGTCCACCTAGCATGTAAATAAGGTAGATTTACCGGGGCTACCAGGGTAGATTTACAACAAGTAGGTTAGGCTTTTGTTACACTGGCATTTATATCAAATGTAACCACATGACCCGAGTCTATTGACTGTAGGTCTTACACCAAGACAGCAAGGAGAGGTTATGATTGACAAGAGAGAGGAAAGTCTCTTTTTGTCATTCCAGAAAAGAGCAGAGTGGTTTAAAATCTCCTTGGCAGAGCGGTGACACCCACCAAGGAAGTCCATCCATCGCTGACAGAGGCATAGCCCTACATACCCAGCAGTTGGAAGTGTTGTGGAAGTCTGCATAGGAATGTGCCCATAAGATGAAAATATTGTCCTGAGTTGAAACGGAAGCTAGATTCAAAATCACGTTGATGAGGCCAAGTAGCAGGAGTTGATTGTGCGGCTTCATCCTGAAGGGGCTCGTCCAGGATCTTCTTTTCCTTCTTCTTAAGGATGGTCTTAGTCTCTCGAGGGTCAGCGGGGTTCCTCTGTGCAGTCCACTCAGCGTTTTTTGGGTCTGCGTGGTATGTTCTCTTCACTCTCATATGATGGATCCAAGGGACAATACCTTCAACTTTAACCGCAGTAGGGGTAGTTAGAATAAGTCTCTCGAGGGTCAGCGGGGTTCCTCTGTTCAGTCCACTCAGCGTTTTTTGGGTCTGCGTGGTATGTTCTCTTCACTCTCGTATGATGGATCCAAGGGACAATACCTTCAACTTTAACCGCAGTAGGGGTAGTTAGAATAACATAAGGGCCCTTTCACCAAGGGGCGAGAAAATCATGTTTCCAATCTTTGGCCCATACTTGGTCACCAAGTGTAAACTCATGAATCTGTTCCCCAAGGGGGAACGGCACCCTTTCTTGTACAAACTTAGTTACCCGATTTATTACCTTACCCAGTTCCATCTGCTGTGAAATCCTATCCCCCCTTACCTGAGGCAAATTTGTTGACACTGGTTTTATTATGGGAGGGGGCCTCCCATACACAATTTCATATGCAGAATAGCCTTGGGACTGTGGGGTCATCCTGAGTCTGAGCAGAGCTGTCAGAAGCAAGTCCACCCAGGAGCAGTCAGTCTCTATGATCCACTTGGAGAGTCTCTTTAATGTCCGGTTGGTTCTTTCCACCGTCTCAGAACTCTGGGCCTATATGCAGTGTGCAGTTTCCATTTGATGTTTAAAGTTTTGCTTACTTGTTGTACTAAATCAGCTACAAAAGCCGGGTCATTGTATGAACCAATGCTGGTAGGAAGTCCAAATCTGGGAACTATTTCCCTAAGCAGGCACTGGGCTACTTCTGATGCTCTTTCAGTCCAGGTAGGAAAAGCTTCTACCCATCCCGAGAACGTACATACCGTGACCAGCAGGTAACAGTAGTGTCGGTGAGGTTTCATTTCAGTGAAGTCCACTCCCAGGTGTTCAAAGGGCAGCGTGCCTTTCAGCTAAATACCCGGAGGTTTTTGTCTGAATACCCGAGACGCAGCATTAACCTGTGAGCAGGCAGCATGGCCTAGGTGGGTCGCTTGGTGTGTTTGGCTTACCAGATTGTGTGCCAACTCCTCCAGTACCAATAATTTGCCACTTGGCAATTCCCACCATCCCTTTTCAGTCTTGATGGCCCTTTCTACTTTGGCTAACCTGACAGCCATTGTCCTTGTTTTATCAGGCTAGTGCCATCAGTATACAGGACCCAACTAGGGTCTGGAACCTTGTGTCCTTCTTTAAAACAAACCCCAGATACCTTACCTCCTCCTTGCAGATCTGTGCCTTCTTCTTCGACATCCGGGAACCTGCTTCCATCAGCAGCTGGAGCAGTGCTTTTGTCCCTTTCCAGCATTTTTCCTTGGTCTCGGCGGCCAGCAGCAGGTCATCCCCGTATTGTAGGAGCCAACATCCATACTCTTCCGGATGGAATGAGTTCAGGTCAGAAGCCAAGGCTTCCCCAAAGATGGCTGGGGAGTTCTTAAACCCTTGTGGGGGAGTCCAGATGAGCTGTTGCTTGGTGCCCCCGACTGGATCTTCCCATTCAAAGGCAGAGATGGGCTGTGATGCTGGGGCGAGGCATATGCAGAAGAGGGCATCCTCGAGATCTAGGCAAGTATAAACTTTAGTCCTCAGCGGGAGGAGGCTAAGTAAGGTATAGGGGTTTGGATCAGTGGGGTATAAAGTCACAGTAGCCTGGTTGACTAGCTTGAGATCCTGTACAGGCCTATAGTCCTGTCCTTCCTTTTTGACTGGCAGGTTCTGTGTATTCCAAGCCGACTGGCACTCTACCGGAATGCCCACTTGTTTCAATCTATTGATGTGGGGCAGTATGCCAGCCTAGGCCTCTATCGGTAGTGGGTACTGGAGCTTTCTAACCGGGATGGTGTCTGGTTTGAGTTCTATTATCACTGGGGCTTAATGTTTAGCCAGCCTGGAGGGAGGGGGGTTGTCTTCTGCCCAGACCTCAGGGAATAATTGAGTTAGCTTGCTCTCATGCTCTTCCGGCCCACCCCGTTCTTCCTTCGGAGGCTCATGCAACCTCCACTCATCTTGGGATGGTATTGAGAGAGAAAGCAAATAAGTCATAGTGTCCATCCAGAAGGTGGGCCTCTCCTCAGGGGAGAAAGTCACTTGTGCTCCTAGTTTGGAGAGCAAGTCTCTTCCCAACAGGGGTACTGGGAACTCAGGAATGTAGAGGAATTCATGAATGACTTGGTGCCCCCCCATCTGACATTTTCTGGGCTGGCAAAAAGATTTAATCATCTCTTCTCCCGATACCCCAGTTACAGCGGTACTCTTTTTGGACAGTGGTGCCACAGGTTTTGTTACTGCCGACAGTTCTGCTCCTGTATCCACCACGAAGTCACTGTTTTGGTCCCCCACTTTTAAGGTTACCATGGCCTCTTGGGGACCTGATATCTCTGAGCCCCAGCAGCCCTATTTACTTTCCAAGTCAGCAAGCCCCACCACTGCGGGAGCTTCCTCTTCCTTCCTCGCCTTAGGGCACTCATTCTTCCAGTGGCCAAAAGCTTGGCACTGGGCACACTGGTTTGGCTGTAATGGGGCTCGGGGCCTCCGTTGGGACCAGTTGAAGGACCGTCCTGTCCCCGGGGCAGAGGAGGTTTTCAGGAGGGCCCAAGATAGACTCCCAGAGCAGCAGCTAGCATTGCAAATCTCTTGTCTGTTCTCTTTCATTCCCTCCAGCTCTCTGGCAGAGCACAGTTTCTGCTTAATTCCAACGTCTCCCTCCCATTCTTGTCAGTACTGACCAGGAGAGGCGGGTATAGCTTGGGCAGTTTGGCTGGAGCTGGATCCTGGAAGTGTTGGTCAGAGGCTTCTGTCACCAGGATCTGAGCCTGCTGAGGTAGCGGCTCTACGACCCGGGGGAGAGCTTATGGAGGAGCAGCGGCTGCTGCAGGACTTCACCTGGCCCTGGATTGGGCATTAAGGCGGCCTCCGGTCCTGGTGGAGCACTGGGAGGCAGGCTCATCATTATCCAGTATGGGGGAGGGGTCAGGTCGTCCCCGTCCAAATCCTGTAGAGGTTCCTTTTTTATCATCAGTCATTTTTTGTGCCATTAATATTTTTCCCTTTCCCTTCTGGATACAGAACCTTGTCCAAGTAGGAGGGTCTTGAGCTAACCCTAGCCATGAGTCAATATATGGATATTGATCCAGGTGTCCTGGCTCTCCTGTGACTACTGTATAGACTGCTTCCACTATTTTAAAGTTCATGGTGTTCTCTGGTGGCCATCCTACTCCCACAGAGGGCCATTCGACCTCACAGAGTATGTGGAGGAGGTTAGGCTTCATCTTCACCCCATAGTCTCCTCCTAATCCCTTCTCAAAATTTTTAATCATGCACTCCAATACAGTTGCCTTAGATTCACTTCCCCCCATCTTGCTTACCTTCTTGGACTTTCTTCTACTTTTCCTTTTTGTTCTGTCTACGAAGTTCTCAGTACCCTATGCACTTCTGATATTTCCACTCAATGACACTTAAACTGCCATTCTGCCTCATTCCTAATTGGGGTGAGAAGAGCCTTACCCGCCAGATCCCAGAGGGAGAAGGGGGATCGGCATGTCTTCACCTGCCTGCTAGCACAGCTGAACCAGAACACCATGTGGTCCAAGACTGTTTCTCCCTTAGAGTCCGTCCTGCCTTGGTGGGCTTGATCAGGTGCGGATGAAAACACAGATGGGTTAAATATACCACGTCCCAGGCCATCTCTGGAAAAGCCAATTCATACTCACTTATGTATCCCCTTCCTTCTAGCCTAACAATTCCGAGGGGGTCAAGAATTTCACAGCAGATGGGACACCTCCTGGGGGAGGGCAGAATTCGAGCATACAAGGACTAGTTTCCTATCCTCAAAATTCCCTGGCGATCGCTGGTAATAATTTTCCCTGAGACAGTGTGGACACACATCCTGAATGACCTTCACAAATTTCCTTCCTAAACCGTAGCACGCTCGTCGACCTGTGTACCAAGCAGTCGCTGCTGCCTGCCTATTCCAGGCCCCTGTGGGTCCATGCCCCTTCTAGTCCCTCCCAGGGGGGTGATCAGGCCCCCTCTTCTACCCTGCCGGGTGGGTTCCTCCTCAACTGAGCGCTCAGTTCCCTTGCTGCCCTTCACTACCTGCCAAAGCGAAGAAACCAGGTGTTGAAAGGCTGAATTCTTCCAGAGGGGCGAGGCGCCTTCCCCCTCTAGGAGATTCAAGCCACAAAGCCTCGGGGTGGCCTCAAATGAGACCTGTCTCCTCAAAGTGAGGACTTTCCCGGCCCATGCACCAAATATTGTAGCCATGTGTTCCAGGAAACAAACTCACTCAGAAGGACAATGCAGATAGCGGAGTGCAGTTTATTACACCGGCGGGCCCAAGGCAGAGTCTCCTCTTAGCCAAGGACCCCGACCAGCATTTGTGAAAATGTTTTATACCTCATGTGTACGTGTCTGAACCCACCACTCCAAATTCCTTGAGACTTACACAAACCAAGGAAAATACAATCTCAATAACCACATCATTCATGTTCTGTGCTCATGTGCTCAAACAGTCAAACAATTAGCCAATAATCAATAAGCCCGAGGTTACACTCTGATAGATACAGAAAAATGTATGGCCTGTCTGGAGGAAGGGGTGATTAGTGTATGTTTCTCTGAGGCGATGAGTAACCTAGATACGATCTTCAAGGTTCCCTGGTCTGGAGGGGGTCTTATCCTTCTGTTGTTGTTTTCATAGGCACTAAACACAGAGTTCAGAGTCCATTGGAAAGGTGGCTGAGCATGATCAGCATGAACAGGCCTAAGATGGAGTCCAGGCACTATGAATTCCTTCTTCAGAGGGACACAAAAGTAAAGAAAGATTTAGTAAGACATACTGTATGCTCAAAATGATATCTTTCCACATATATAAATATAAACAACTCTTTTCAGCTTTTCATTCCTAAGGGTGAGTCATTAGCCAGAAAGAAAAGTACCTTCCAGGGCCAAAGCAATACTGGTTAGTGATCTCAATACTGTCATATGAAACAGGAAGGTTCACAAAGAATATGTTTGAAACACTGGTTAAAATTAAAGGGAGAAAGTTTTATGTGATTCCTTTCAAGTTTTTGATAATGAAGTTAAAACCTATTTTATCATATTATGAAATATTTATTCCCTTTACATTTAATTTTTAAAGCACTTATTTCACAAGATGAAATAACATTAACAAAAAATAAAAAATAAAATGTTATCTGTCAGATAGTAAATAACAAGGATAATTTCTATTATATTCTATCTTATGAAGTAGTTTCTATAAAATCTTATTTTTTTTAAATTATAAAAACATATAATGCATGTAGATTGTTTTGACCAATTATATACTAACCATCATTGTAAGAAAACTAGATCTATAAGACATATTTTAGCTTTAAAATCTTTGTGCCTGTAGGCATAAAGCACATGTTAAAATTTCAATTTTTGCAGCAATGGAGAAATAGACATAGAGAACAGACTTATGGGCATGGGGAGAGGGAAGGAGAGGGTGAGATGTATGGAAAGAGTAACCTGGAAACTTATATTACCATATGTAAAGTAGATAGCCAACGGGAATTTGCTGTATGGCTCAGGAAACTCAAACAGGGGCTCTGTATCAACCTAGAGGGGTGGGATAGAGAGGGACATGGGAGGGAGGTTCAAAAGGGAGGGAATATATGTATACCTATGGCTGATTCATGTTGATATTTGACAGAAAACAACAAAATTCTGTAAAGAAATTATCCTTCAATTAAAAAATAAATTAATTAAAAATAAAAAAAATTCCAATCTATATACAGCCAGTGTTTTTGTTTTCTTACTTAGGGTAAGATGTTATACAAAAATAACTTTCAAAAGTTAAAGTTATAAAGTGAACACATGTCAAATATTTATTTGACTCAATAATGAGGGAAATAACGAGGAAAACAACATGTGGGAAAGGTGGTTCAAAGGAGATTTCAAACAGTGGTTATGTTGTCAGTTTAAGAGAAGCAAGCTGAAATACATTTGCTAAGTTTGAGTCAAAGGTATTTAATGTCTTACTGGAAAAATAAGTTATTATGACTAGAATTATTTTCTCTGAGAAAAATAATGCATCCACTCCAGTATTCTTGCCTGGGAAATCCCTTGGGCAGAGGAGCCTGGTTGGCCACAGTCTGTGGGTTGCAAATAGTTGGACACGACTTGGTGACTAAACAACAACAACAGAATAACATCAGTATAAGTTAACATATAACTTCATCAAGCCTAGACTCTGCTGCTACTGCTGCTAAGTCGCTTCAGTCGTGTCCGACTCTGTGTGGCCCCACAGACGGCAACCCACCAGGCTCCCCTGTCCCTGGGATTCTCCAGGCAAGGATACTGGAGTGGGTTGCCATTTCTTTCTCCAATGCATGCATGCATGCTAAGTCGCTTCAGCCATGTCCAACTCTGTGTGACCTTATGGACAGCAGCCCACCAGGCTCCCCTGTCCACGGGATTCTCCAGGCAAGAATACTGGAGTGGGTTGCCATTTCCTTCTCCTAGCCTAGACTCTAGTAAATAGTAAATAGTACACTAAACTGGAAAAGGAAATGGCAACCCATTCCGGTATTCTTGCCTGGAAAACCCCATGGTCAGAGGAGCCCAGAAGGCTCCAGTTCATGGGGTCTCAAAAAGTCGGACATGAGTTAGCGACTAAATAGCAGCAGCAGTACACTAAACAAAGATACAATTTCCCAAAGAATCAAATAATCCAAAGTGAACCTTTAGGTAATGCTTCAGTATGAAAAAGGGAAGCATGCTCTTGTTCCTAACTTCAAGTTGAAGTCCTTTGCAGTGTCAAGTGTCCTATTTCTAAGCTTTTTGTAATTTTCCACTAACTGCTGCTGCTGTTTAGTTGCTAAGTCGTGTCCGACTCTTTGTGAGTCCATGGATTGTAATCTGCAAGGGTCCTCTGTCCATGGGGTTTCCCAGGCAAGAATACCAGAGTGGGTTGCCATTTCCTTCTCCAGGAGCTCTTCCCAACCCAGGGATCAAATCATGTCCCCTGATTGGCAGGTAGGTTCTTTACCACTGAGTCACCTGGGAAGCAACAGCAATCAACAAATTATGTTCAAACATGAAGTAGTTAAGGACAATTTTGGAAAATAAGAAAATCTAGAATCTTTAAATGTAAAAATCTAGTTCATAAATTTTTTTCAATGGGTAAAAATTCATAACTATAATTGTTTCATTGGTTACAGTTTTTACAAAAATGTCATGGGTTTTTTAAGTTACAATTTTTACAGTATATAAGAAATTCCACCTCTCATAATGATTTCAAATTAGGCTGAAAAATATAGGTGCCACTTAAAATATATGGAGGATGCATAATTTTTCAGAGTTCTTCTAGGGAGGATGTGCACAGATACGTTTGATGGTCTATCTTTAGGAAATATTTTTCTCTGCTGAAATTTCTCCATCATTATGACTCTACTACATTCAATATTCCTGCAGTACCTCAAATTATCTAACACACCCAGTTCTTTGTTCTTTAGCACTATAGCAAATAGCCACTGAGAAGAGAAGAGTGAGTTTAAAAAGCCTAGGCATCTATCCTCATCGAGATTGCATTCTAGGAAGGGAAACTGAGATTAACCAAATGATTCCTCACCTAAAGATAAATGTGTATCTGCAGCCTGTGTGGTGAAGTATGACTATACAGAGCCTTGAGAATGAGAGATGAGGGAAATAAACCTGAAAGAGTGAGCTGAGATCAGAAGAAAGAGTTAACTAAGTGAGGACTAGAGATTCAGTCTTTGAGAGAGCTTTTTTTTTTTTGTCATTTCAAAAGCCTTTTGGATGAGAGGGAAGATATATATGCTTGATTTGACTCCATTTTACATTTTGTTTAGAATTTTATTGTATATTTTTGTCTGACACTTCTTCAACAACTTTAGAGTCACACTTCTGACCAATGTGGAATAACAGGGACTGGTTCGTCCTCTCACCTGCAACAGCCCCAAAGAGCCAAAAGATGAAAGATACCAAACATTAGCAATAAAGGACACTGATTTCTTTTTTGTTAATGGAAGTATAGTTGCTGTGGGCTTATAGTGGTACCCAGGTGGCAACAGTGGTAAAGAATCTGCCTGCCAATGCAGGAGACAAAAGAAACAGGCGTTCGATCCCTGAGTCAGGAAGATCCCCCGGAGAAGGGAATGGCTACCCATTCGAGTATTCTTACAAGGAGAATCTCATGGATAGAGGAACCTGGCAGGCTACAGTCGAGAGGGTCACAAAGAGTCGGACATGACTGAACAGACTTATCATGCACGCATAATTGCTGTATGATATTATGTAAGTTCCAGATGTATAAGAAGTTCCCTTGTGGTCCAGTGGTTAGGACTCAGTTCTCTCACTGCTGTGGCTGAGGTTCAATCAACCCCTGGTTGGGGAGCTAAGATCCCACAAGCCACACAGTGCACCACCTCCCACACAGAAAAGTTACAGGTGTATAATGTAGTGATTCACAACTTTAAAGGTTTATATTCCACTTATAATTATTATAAAATATTGGCAATATTTCCTATATTGTACAATATATTCCTGTAGCCTATTTTGTAATAAATAGTTTGCAAAGATGGGACATAAATGAAGTGAGGCCTAGAACTGCCTGAGCTTAGTCCTGAGAGAGAGTTTCTTGGCCTTAGAGTTTCCAGGCAGGGCCCTGGAGGGTCCCCGGGATGGAGCTTACAGTCCAGAGAGACCAGGGTGGCTACTGGATGAGAAAGCCCTACAAAGAGAGTATCCTGGAGTTCTGTAGGGGGTGGCCCTAAAGTATTCAGCAGATTCCTGAGCAGCAGATTCACGTGCACACACACTACTCAAGGCTGGGGAAGGAACCACTAAGAAGGATTAGCAGGAACAGCTCTTAGTATTCAATCCATGTAAGGTTTGGATAAACTGCATTTTTATTGGCTAGCCTCTTAAAGCAGAAGCAGTAAAGACGGTGCTATGAAAACAGAGCAAGGGACAATCTTGTAGCAGCAAAAGGTAGAATCTGTTGCCTCTTTTCATCTTGTCATCAGCTTCATAGCAGCCAGCCTCTGTCATCATTGTTGTCTTCCTTATGGAAATCTTCAGAGACATGCATTTTTATAAAAGTTCATATGTGGGATCTTACTATTTATATTCTTCTACATGCATTTTTGTTACAGTACTTAAAATGTATCTTTGAGGTATTTTCTTGGATCTACATATTAAAATCAACTTTACTCTGTAATTGTTTTTAAGCCTTGTTGAATATGTTCAGGTTGATAGGATGCAAGCATTACCATGGAGGCATTGTCAATGAAAATTGTTGCCTGCCATAGCAGTAAAGAAAGGATGTTGCAGCCATCAAACCATCACATAACAGCTGCCCAGCAGTCAGCTGCGGCAGTCACCCCTGAGGGTGCACCCTAAAGAGACTCAGAATGAGAAAGCAGAGGATTCAGACTCCAGACAGCTGAGGCGCATATCAAAGGAAGGATTTTAATGAGCCCAGACTCTTGCATCTTCCCATCCACAGAAAAGTGCTAAATTCCTTAACTGGAGACGTCTGGTTTTCCTTAATTAATAGTAATCTTTTGATGATCTGACCACCTGATCTTTGTTGCAAAACTCCTGTATACCCTGCCCCACTCCCCACTTAATTCTTTGCAGCAGGTCTTCAGAGCTATTTGAGAAGCTGTGTCCTGGGCTGAAATCCTCAGTTTTGTCTCCCAAATAAAACGTAATTCTCAACTTCTAGGCTTTTCATTTCCTTTTTTCAGTTGACACTGCTCTACCTGCTTTATGGACTCTCTTGCCTGTCTCTTAGATAATAGTAATAACTTTTCCAATCACTTTCACATACTAATAGCAATAGTCCTCTGGTACATTTTAGATATGATTCCCATCTCATTTACATAATAAATTTGAATGTCTCAAGATGAACCTCCAAGTTTGTTTTAACTTGATTTGATTTCAGGGGGAATATCTGCAATGAGAACCAGTTATTTCTCTTTCTCTTACACCTCTTATTTTTCTAATGAACTATACAGCTTCTGGACACTGCAGGAAGGGAGTGGGGTTAGAGTACAGATGTATTCAGCCAGTAATCTCGGGGTTTGGCAGCTGTTTGAAGATAGTTTATTCAGTCGTTGGATGATGTTAAGGATTTCTGAGAAATTCATCCACATGATGTGTGATGGCTCTTAAGTTCCTTGGTGTCTGGTGAGCTACTCCACAGACTCTCCAGACTGGAGCCCCTGATCTCTTTCAGGTAGCTATTTTGGGCCACGTTCCTGCTAAGATGGCTTCAAGCTATTTTCTCTCTTTCTCTCTGATGGCATATCAATGTACCAGTTTGTGGAAACCACACTCACAGTCTTGTTCATTCTGTAGATGGAAGTTCAGTTTGTTCCTAAGATCATGCTTTTTCTTTCTGGATATTTCCACAGCCTATTTAGAATTCTCAAGTATGAATCAAACACCAGGACACTGTGTTCCTCAAATTCCAGTGGACACTTTTCAAAATCTTAGGCTGGTTTCCTTAAATAAAGCCCCTTCTACTAGACTAGCAATGAAAAACACCTTCGTCCTCTCCTTCCAAGAGTTAAGTGTAATGATGAAATAAGAGAAAGTACGAAAGCCCTATTGCAAACATCTCCAAAGAAATTCTCTCTTTATCTTACTTCAATTTAAAGTCTCAAGTGTGGGCTACAAGTCACAAAACCTTTTTCATATAACTTTTTTTTATGTGAACTGTATAAATGGACTAGTGCCTCACTTTCACAATTATTGTTTTGTTGTCCAATGTTAGAACCTCAGGTGAAACTCAGACAAAAGAATCTCATTTCATTTCTACTGTATAGCACCAGAAACTACATTCAATATCTTGCAGTAAACCATAATGGAAAAGAATATGAAAGAGAATCTATGTATAACTAAATCACTTTGCTATGCCCCAGAAACTAACACAACATTGTAAATCAACTGTATTTCAATTAAAGAAAAACCTTTCAGAAAAAAAAATCTCATTTCAAATAGTATCATATACATGCATACTATGCTGTAATATGTAATTCTAGTTACTCGGTGATGGACACTTACACTGGCTACAGAATTTATTACTCTAAACAATGCTGCAGTAAGTATCAAGGTACATAAGTCTTTTCATGATTTTTGAATATGTTAGTAGGAAAAATTCCAAAAAGATAAACGAATCAAAGGTTTATTTATTTCTATGCATATTTTGAAATTGCAAGAGAATAGAATAAAAGTACCCCACTTTTCATCCATTACCATACTTCTCCAAGGTTTTAAATCTTTGCCCATAAGTGTAGAATAATCTCATTATTATTCTAATTTATATTTTTTTAACTATTAGAGCATGGATTAGTTTACCGTGTCTGCTGTAACAAATTACCACAAACTGGGTAGCTTAAAACAACAACAGAATGCGAATTTCCTGACAGTCTACTAGTTAGGACTCCATCCTTCTACTGCAAGGGGCCTGGATTCGATCCCTGGTCATGGAACTAAGATCCTATCCAGCATGCCATACAGTGAGACCAAAATAAATAAATGGAAAAAAGCAAAAAAAAAAAAAAAAAAAAAACCTAAAAAATTCTCTCAGTTCTGGAGGACAAAATTTCAAAAATTAGCATTGTGAGGGTAAATCAATGTGCCAGCAGGGCTGCATACTCTGCAGAGGCTCTAGGAGACAATCTGTTTCTTGCTTCTCCCAGCTTCTGGTGACTGTTAGCATTCCTTGGCTTGTGGCCACAATATCCCAATTTTCAAGGCTAAGACTTCGAGTCTTTCTCTGCTCAGCCTTTGCTCTGTATGTGTATGTGTGTCAAATCTCCCTCTGCCCACTGTTTACAATAGCCAGGGCATGGAAACAACCTAGATGTCCATCGGCAGACGAATGGATAAGAAAGCTGTGGTACATATACACAATGGAGTATTACTCCATTAGAAAGAATACATTTGAGTCAGTTCTAATGAGGTGGATGAAATTGGAGCCTATTATACAGAGTGAATTAAGTCAGAAAGAAAAACACCAATACAGTATATTAATGCATATATATAGAATTTAGAAAGATGGCAACAATGACCCTATATACAAGACAGCAAAAGAGACACAGATGTAAAGAACAAACTTTTGGACTCTGTGGGAGAAGGCAAGAGTGAGATGATTTGAGAGAATAGCATTGAAACACATATATTATCATATGTGAAATAGACCGCCAGTCCAAGTTCAATGCATGAAACAGGGTGCTCAAGACTGGTGCACTGGGATGACCCTGAGGGATGAGATGGGGAGAGAGGTGGGAACAGGGTTCAGGATGGGAACACATGTACACCCATGGCTGATTCATGTGAATGTATGGCAAAAATCACCACAATATTGTAATTAGCTTCCAATTAAAATTTTTAAAAAAATCTCCCTCTGCCTTCCTCTTATAAGGATACATCTGATTGCATTTAAGGCCAACCTGTATTATCCAGGAAAATCTTTACATTCCCTAATTCTTAATCACATCTGTAAAGACTTATATACAGTAATATTCACAGGTTCCAGGGATTGAGATGCAAATATTTTGGGGTGGAATATTTTTTACAGCTTGCTACAGAGTACATGATTTCATGTTTACTGATCTTTGGTATTTCATTTCCTGTGAACTGCTAATTTATGTTTTTTCTACCAGCAAATTTAGTAATTTATGTTTTTCTGCTTTCATTGTAAAAATAAAATATAACCCATAGAAAAAAAAGATATATATTTCCCACCACTACAGAATATTTTTGTGTCATCATGAGTCTTTCCCTTTGTCACCACTTGAATTTCTTGTCATTATAAAAAAAGAAGAAAAAAACTTCACCATCTATGACTAGTAAAATCTTCATAAAATAGTCAGTTTGTGATTTATTTTCTTGAGATATTATATTTCTAAAAAGTTATTTTAATAAGAGAAGTAATGTGATGAAATTGCATTTATCTATGGTGATGGACAGGGAGGCCTGGCGTGCTGCGATTCATGGGGTTGCAAAGAGTTGGACATGACTGAGCGACTGATCTGATCTAATCTGATTAGTTTCTAGACTGCTGAACCAATACCATCTTTGCATAACTTAGCTTACCCTATATTTTGCAGGTAAGAAACCCCATAAATATAATCTCTAAATTTTATTCTTTCCACTGAAAGGTTTCCTTCTTGCTGCATGAATGCAGTAAGGTTTTTATTAAACTGGACTTACACATTTTGATATCTGGTAGAAGTCATCCTCTAACATTATTCTTTTTCATAAAAGTCCGTTATTCTCAACTAGTAATATTTCTAGAAAAATTTCAGAATAATATTATAGCAAAAACAAAATAAAAACCTTATAGTACTTTTCCTTGGATTGAATTACATTAGTGGATTTCTGTTTGGGAAATGGAATTCCTCACAATGCTAATTTCCTGTCCTAAATCAAAGTGTGTTATTATTAAAGGATTTTTATTAAAAATCTTATTAAAGGATTTAATGTGTCTTAAGAAACTTTAATGCTTTATTCATATAGGTCTTAAACATTTCTCGCCATATTTATTATAAGCATTTAATTTTAAGTAGTTACTGTGTTTGTTCTTGGATAAAGGAAAGTTACTGGCAGTCATTTACTAACTGCATAATCAACACCCTTACTGAATTCTTTTTGGTTTTCAGATTCTTTTGGGTCTTCAAAGTATACAATAATAAAATCTGGAAAAGATAACATGTCCTCCTTCTTCCCCAAATTTATAGCTCTATTTTCTTACTCTCTTATCTAATTAAATAGGTTAGGGGTGACAGTAAGATGTAAAATCAGTTCAGTCGCTCAGTCATGTCCGACTCTTTGCAACCCCATGAATTGCAGCACCCTAGGCCTCCCTGTCCATCACCAACACCTGGAGTTCACTCAAACTCACGTCCATTGAGTCTGTGATGCCATCTAGCCATCTCATCCTCTGTCATCCCCTTCTCCTCCTGCCCCCAATCCCTCCCAGCATCAGGGTCTTTTCCAATGAGTCAACTCTTCACATGAGGTGGCCAAAGTACTGGAGTTTCAGCTTTAGCATCATTCCTTCCAAAGAACACCCAGGGCTGATCTCCTTTAGAATGGACTGGTTGGATCTCCTTGCAGTCCAAGGGACTCTCAAGAGTCTTCTCCAACACCACAGTTCAAAACCATCAATTCTTCAGCACTCAGCTTTCTTCACAGTCCAACTCTCACATTCATACATGACCACTGGAAAAACCATAGCCTTGACTAGACGGGCCTTTGTTGGCAAAGTAATGTCTCTGCTTTTGAATATGCTATCTAGGTTGGTCATAACTTTCCTTCCAAGGAGTAAGCATCTTTTAATTTCATGGCTGTGAGCACCATCTGCAGTGATTTTGGAGCCCAAAAAAATAAAGTCTGACACTGTTTCCACTGTTTCCCCATCTATCTGCCATGAAGTGATGGGACTGGATGCCATGATCTTAGTTTTCTGAATGTTGAGCTTTAAGCCAACTTTTTCACTCTCCTCTTTCACTTTCATCAAAAGGCTTTTGAGTTCCTCTTCACTTTCTGCCATAAGGGTGGTGTCATCTGCACATCTGAGGTTATTATTTCTCCTGGCAATCTTGATTCCAGCTTGTGCTTCTTCCAGCCCAGCGTTTCTCATGATGTACTCTGCATAGACGTTAAATAAGCAGGGTGACAATATACAGCCTTGACGTACTCCTTTTCCTATTTGGAATCAGTCTGTTGTTCCATGTCCAGTTCTAACTGTTGCTTCCTGACCTGCATATAGGTTTCTCAAGAGGCATATCAGGTGGTCTGGTATTCCCATCTCTTTCAGAATTTTCCACAGTTTATTGTGATCCACACAGTCAAAGGCTTTGGCATAGTCAATAAAGCAGAAATAGATGTTTTTCAATAATGACTGGTAATTGGCTTTATCTTACTCTTGACTATAACAGATATCCCCTAAAGATTCACCATTAAATATGATTCTGATTTTAAATATACACATACAGAACATATTTTACATTAATACACACACATAGATACACACCAGTTAGTATAATGGAATGAAACCCAAAACATACTACAGCATCTACCCAACAGACTTTGACCTCTATCAGTGAGCACCGAGCAACCAGTCAAATTGTACACTACCTAGTATGCCTTACCAGCATATGTGTGCTGGCTACATATGAGCTCTAGGGATACATGCTACACACGGTTAAGAAACAGTTAACTTTTTATCAGACATGGGTATATATTAAATTTTATAATTATTTTAGCATTCGACACAATGAATATTTTTCATGTATTCTTATATTATTTGCAATATTAATTACAAATGAGTATTTGTAATATTGAGTATTTGTTATATTAATATGAAAAACTCTACTCACTAGGAAAAATAATCATGATATACTGATAAGGTATAACTGGTGATATTGTCTTCAGCAATTTGCTTCAATATGAATTAAAATTTTCTTTGGGGACTCTCTTTGCTTTTCTCCTAGTAAAATTCCAATCCATTTTTTAAAAATAATTTCACTTATTAAATTTTGGGGGGGATATGTTGGGTCTTCTTTGCTGCATGGACCTCTCTCTGGCTGTGGCCAGTGAGGCATGTCCTCTAGTTGTGGTGCACAGGCTTCTCATTGCAGTGGATTCTCTTGTTGCAGAGCATGAGCTCTAGGAATGCAGGCTTTAGTAGTTGTGGCTCTGGGGCTCTAGAGAACAGGGTGAATAGTTGTGGCGCACAGGCTTAGCTGCTCCGGGGCATGTGGGATCTTCGTGGATCAGGGATCGAACTTGTGTCTTCTGCATTGGCAGGTGGATTATTTACCACTGAGCCACCACAGAGGCTACCAATCCAATTTTTGAAGTGTTAGGATGTTCTTTTTCTCTGTGGTGCCCTCAAATCATTAAAATAGCAAGGTAGTTAATTTTTATTTTTGACAATTAAATAGAGGTCACCTGTAATATTCTCAGAATATTTCAAATAATAGAAACCCCAGTGAAAATCAGCTTACATTACTAATACAAAGGAAACATTTTCTCTGGTTCTTCAATAATCCAAAGATAAAGCTCAGGGGCAGCTTGATCTAGAGCTTAGGCTGGGTTCCTCTGTAGTATATTTCTTCCCTTGTTTTCAAACTATGGCTTCCACCAGCTCCAAACGTGGCACATTGCTCATTTGTATCTCGCAGCAAAGAAATTCTTTTCAAGTAGATCTCATTAAAGAAGAGAATAGAATTCCTAGAATGTATGCATTTCATTTGCTTTGTCTCTTTTGTATATCTACTCAGTATCAGTGGCAAATACCAAGAAATACATAGCACCATCCGTGGGGCTGGTGATGGGGTAGGGGCAATCTCACTCAAAATGCCTGGCTAAGAATTGGCAGTTGAATTTCCTATAAAATAATTCTCAAGGAAATGGAGGAAGAATGGAAAAGACAAAGAGTAAATATCTATTAATGTTACATAGAAAGTATACATGTACATACACACATAACTATAATATGAATTTGTTATGAGTATATTGGGGCTTTCCTGGTGGCTTTGATGGTAAAGAATCTGCCTGTAATATAGTCATATAAAATCCACTGAACACCAAATTCATGTTCATCAAATTGATAAGGATGAGCTCCTGAGGAAACTGCAGGAACGATAGATCTTAGATTATTCAGGTACCTAATGTGTACAGCAAAAACAATGCAATATTATTCAGTAGCTTATCAGGCTCTTCAGCCCATTCATATGTCCTCTTTCCCTAAAGCGTTGCCCTAGTAACTCTCCAATCGAAGTAGTTTTCTGCAGAGTTCTCCAAATAGTACCTCCATAATTGTTTAGTCATTGCTGGGAGAGCAAGAAATAATCTATCTCAAATTTGGTTTGCTTCTGATTCTAACAGTTTGGAGATGAAAATCTTTCTAGTAAAAACAGCCAAAAGTGTCAAATACAGTATAACAGCAATCATGTGCAATACTATGGAGAGATGATACATATAAACCAATTTCCTTTAATTATCCCAGGGAAGGATAGATTGATTAAATCTAGTCTTTGTAAAATAAACTGTGCATGTTACAATTTAAAGGTAACTAATTACCAGATTAGAACTGAAAAAATACCTTGCAAAGCAATAAAAGAAAAACAAACACGAAAACAATCCAATAGAAAGATAGAAAGGAACATGGGTTTATGCAAGTCTAGTGGTTAGGAAACTTGGTTTACACTCTGAAATATAAAAGGTATTAAATTTCAAGTTGTATATGATTGGACATAATTTCTATTTCCAGCCTCTATTTTTCATTGGGGCTGAAATTTAATCTCAGTACATCAAGTGTGTCCGTATGTCCACCAGTTTTCTTAGATTAGCAACTAAATTCTAGAGTGGGTGAATGCATGAGGTGAAGAGGTGATATGGACCTCCACTGTTAATGTCAAAGTGTCCCACCACCCAAATCAAGAATTAAGTAGCCTGGAACTTAGCACACAGTGAAATTTAGCTATTGACTTCCGAGGCAAGAGGGAAAATTCCACTAGTCACCTCTTTAGCAACTCCTGTGGTGAGTGTGATGACAGTGGTTTGCACAGTGCTGTGTTTCGTGGAGGAGAATTCAAGCAGTGTTAGCTTGACATGACCTTTTGAAGGGTGGGTAAAGCAAAAATAGGGGCATTGTTACTATTTATGTGCATAGATTGTTCAAAGACTTGAGACATTGATCTCAGATTTCTACTTTATTATTAATAAACATATTTTACATGGTAGGTGCATATAATGGTTTTAATGTTTAAAGTACTTTCACCATGTATTTCAAGATACATTATAATATGTAAAAGAATCAGTCTATGGAGTTAGATAATCATATCTGAATACCCTTGCACTAGTACTAATTATGCAACTCTGGGAACACACTTGTGTGTGCCTGTTCTCCCTGTAAAATAGAGTCAAAATACATACTATGTCAGTCCATTCCAAGAAGTCATTAGCATCAAAGGCTTTAGTATGTAAGGATCTCTTTAGGGGACAAGTTAATGAGAGGCAATGGAGAGCAAGTTAGAGGATGTTAGGAGAGCTGTCAGATCATAACACAGAGCTGTCAGATCATAACACACTCTGACATCAAGAGAAGGAGAGACAGGATGATGGCAGCATCCTAGATCACCAAGCAGTTTAAAGAATGTTTAGGAAGGCCTTCAGAAAGTCTTCAAGTCAAAGTCTCTGATCAGAGGAGTTTCTCTTTTTCCAGGAGCAAGCCTGCTTAGTACTCGTCCTGTACCCACCACAGGCTGGCAGCAGTCCCTACCAAGCATAACCTAGGAGAAAAAGAGCCAATGGCTGCAGAGCGCAGTGGCTGGAGCCCTTTAGTTCACTCAGCCATTC
This sequence comes from Bos indicus, assembly GCF_029378745.1. Lineage (NCBI taxonomy): Eukaryota > Metazoa > Chordata > Mammalia > Artiodactyla > Bovidae > Bos > Bos indicus. The sequence goes on along the minus strand of NC_091789.1, from coordinate 125,167,124 downwards.
TGCCTCTCTACAAAGTGGAGTCTCACAATATCACATCAACCCTGTAGGTTTACTGTAAAATTAGAAATAATCTAGGTAAATTGCCTAAGAAAATGTGCTTGACATATAATACATACTCAATAAAAAACAGCTATTGTCACATGTCATTTTCAAACTCTTTATTGTAACTGTGATGTTCGTAAGATATGCATTCTTTCATTTTCGCAAAACTTCTTTCTATTAGATATTTGTATTAGCTTGCTGAGGCTGCCATTATAAAGTACCACAGACTGAATGACTTAAACCACAGAAGTTTGTTTTCTCAGTTCTGAAAGCTCAAAGTCTTAGACCAAGTGACAGCAGAGTTGGTTTTTTCTGAGGCCTATCTCCTTGGCTTGTATTATGGATGGCCATCTTTTCCTGTGTCTTCACGTGGTTTTCCCTCTGTATGTATGCCTGTGTCCAGATTTCTTTCTTTTAAAGATACCAGTTATACTGGACTTGGGTTCACCCTAATGACCACATTTTAACTTAATAATCTCTAAGACCAAATCTCCAAATGCAGTCCCATATGGGATATCAGAAGTTAGAATTTCAACATATGAATTTGGGGGTGGGGGTGCACAATTCAGCCATAACAGGGTAGTTAGCCATAATTACAGATAAGAAAACTTGAGATTAGAGGTGTCAAATAAGATGCTGTGATTACACTTGTAATGAAAAGCAGAACTGGGATCTCTGTATTTCCAAGTAAAGTCCATTCTCTTTCTATGAAAGTGTGTTATGCACCTGACCCTTGTATGTACTGGCTTCCCTAGTGGCTCAGACGGTAAAGCGTCTGCCTGCAATGCAGGAGACCTGGGTTTGATTCCTGGGTTGGAAAGATCCCCTGGAGAAGGAAATGGCAATCCACTCCAGCACTCTTGCCTGGAAAATCCCATGGACGGAGGAGCTTAACAAGCTACAGTCCATGGGGTCGCAAAGAGTCGGACATGACTGAGCGACTTCACTTCACTTCACTTGTATGTACTGGGCTCTTCAGGGAGAGGGAAAAAGAGAAGGTGACTCACCCTACTGGATGTGGACTCAACATCCACAAAGAGAAGCCCTTGAATCAAGTTATACACATATTTGGGCTAGAGATTCACAGTCAAGGGTGATTTTGCCCCCCTGAGGAATATTTAGCTTCTTCTGGATAGTTTTTGCTTGCCACAGCTGAAGGTGTTCTGCTGGCCTCTAGTGTGTAGATGTCAGGAATACTGCTAAATATTGTGCCAATGCAAGGGAAAGCCTCTTACAACCATGAATGATCTGGCTCCTAACATCAACAGTGTTGAGACTGAGAAGCCCTACTTCAGAGTAAGGCAATTTGGTCATTAAATCAGGACTAAAGGGATGGGGGATTATACAGGCCTCTTTTGAAACTGTAGGGTTCTGTCCTGACGATTCCCCAGCATGATACACATTTCTTTTCCCAGACCAGCCTGGCTGGTATAGCCATGGTGGCAGCCAGGCAAAAATGGGATCTACATGGTTCAAACTTAATTCTGGTTTTATACACATGTCCCATGCCTCTTACACCTGATCTTCCTAGATGAAAAGTTTGGGTGAGAGTAGGGAATGAGCAGAAAAAGGGGCAAGTCATCAGAAAGCAGCACTCAGGTATTGCAGAGGTGGAGGAAGAGTAACAACCCAGCACCCAAGATTGCACAGAGGGAGGGGCATTGATGAGCCCTGTAGTTAAAAAGTGCCTCTGGAGACTTCCTCCCCACAGAAAACATCCTGGTACAGTTCTCTCAAACTCTAGCAGGCACCTTCATTCTAATTGACTGCTGGGTCTGCCATCCCCAGCTAGGCAGCTCTGAGCACCTCCCCCTTAACCCTCCTGAGAGACCTGTCAGGAGATGCAGGGCATGATCACACATACCCCTCTGGACATCTTCCTGCTCCTAATCACAGTCATCCCATGCTGGTGGCATGGACAAACAAGAAAACTGGATTGACTGCACTCAGAAAACTTTCAAAAGCAAGGACTATGCTGTTTTTATAACATGAACTGGGAACTTTAAGGCTGATCTACTAGCATTCTCAACCTGTGTTCCCTGATCCGTGTTGTGTCGAAACCAGCTGGACAAGCAGGGTTTTCGAAAGCACTATACGGTGAGAGAATGAGAAACGAGATGCAAGAATTCAGAGAAAAGTGAGGATCAGGGGACCAACACACCTCCAGGCGAAGGTGCTGAAACTGAATCCAAGCCAGCTTTATTATACTTTTAGCCGTGAATAAAAGAATATGCAGGGAGTAAAACTATAACTCATGTGGCCTTCAGGGGCAAAGAACAAAATGATCATTAACCATTAAGTAATTAGGAAACAGTAATCAATAACAAATTAGTAACTAAGACTAATATTCTTATGTATAGATTTTCCACCAGATACGTAAAACATGTGACTCTGAGACGCCAGTTGAGAAACAGTCTGGGGTTGGTTTTCCGACCCCAGGATCATATCTTGTTTTCAAGATTACGAACTGTTCCCTCCGGTCTTGTTTCAAGAGTCTCATACCTTATAGCATCCAGTTTATCAATAATTATAAATTTCTTTTGTGGCCCTTGCCGGGGCCTGCTTTTCTTTTATTCTTCCTGTCTCTTATATCTCCCCCTTTTTGATTTTGTAAGTGATGAGAAATGGTGAGGAATGTTAGTTGTTGTTGGCTTTGTTGCCTCTTGATCATTTTTTTCTAGACTATATAGAAACACAGACGCATAATTAATAGTACTCCCATAACTAGAGCAATTTTGTATCTAAATGTCTTGATCTGTTTTAAAGGATTAAGAGAAGAAAGATTATCAGTAACAGTATCAAGAAAATCTGATTCAGAAATCACATCAAGATGTTTATTAAAAGCTTTTAATATATATTGTTGTAGATCTTGAATATCTACAGAAATATTACTTTAATAGGTGTTGATTAACTTTATCTCAATTAAATTGTGTCTTATTGTATTTGAAAGCCATTATACAAAAGGAAGTATAGTTCTAATCACATCTTAGTCTCACTTGTTTTTGTAAGACTAATTGCTCTTTTACAGATTGTTGAAGGTCGGCCACTTGGGAGGCCAATTTTTCATCAATTTTTTGTTGAGTGGTTCAAAGGACATTGGCATCTTTATGCCATTTTTGTACAAAATGAACTGTTTGTTCAGATTTATGAAGAGCCATTTCAGCTACGACTGCCATAGTGGTAATTGCAATAATGTCTAAGATGGCAGCAATTAGTAATCTCAGAAAACGTTTAACACGTTTAAGATTTTTTAATATTTTTTTTACTAATATATAATGTAGGGCTTTCTTGTCAAGGTCATTGTAAATCAACTGGAACCCATATGTCAGTTTTGGTTTTAAGAATGTAAATATGGGGGGTGGGGGGAAGATAATTAGTCACAGCTTAGAAGAGTGCTGAATGCTTTCTCTAAGCCATGCCTGCTGCAGAAAAGAAACATCCCAGGGGCTGGGAGTGTGGAGAACCCAATCTTAATTCCTGGGCTAAATGCTGGTGGTTTGAATGTTTTGAAGCCAGGCCTTTTGCTTCTAGCCTAGGCATATTTTTCTACTTTGTGATTTAATCTTGGCTGAAGAGGAAATAAAAACAGAACAGGAGGTGGTAGAGGGCATGGATAATTCTACCTGCTCCAAAGATCCGGGCTTCACAGAGAGAACAGCCCAGAAAAGAAAGTTCCCCAGCCCTCCTCATTCCTCCAATGGCCACTCGCCACAGGACACATCCACAAGTCTCATTAAAAAGAAAAAGAAACCCGGCTTACTGAAAAATAACAATAAGGAGCAGCCAGAACTAAGACATGGTCAATTTTACTATATGAAGCAGCCACTCACCACAGACCCTGTTGATGTTGTACTGCAGGACAGATGAAATGATTTCTACTGCTGGGTTTGTCACTGGGAAGGCCAAGTCCTTTGCTGTGAGCTCTGTCCCGGGGTTTATCACGCTAAGTGTCTGAGACTGACATCAGAACCAGAGGGGGACTGATTTTGTCCTGAATGTGAGAAGATCACAGTAGCAGAATGCATCGAGACTCAGAGTAAAGCCATGGCGATGCTCATCATCGAAGAGTTATCATACCTGCTCAAGTTCACCATTCAGAAAATGAAACAGCCAGGGACAGATGCATTTCAGAAGCCTGTCCCATTGGAGCAACATCCTGACTATGTAGAATATATCTTCCACCCCATGGACCTTTGTACATTGGAAAAGAATGCTAAAAAGAAAATGTATGGCTGCACAGAAGCCTTTCTGGCTGATGCAAAATGGATTTTGCACAACTGCATCATTTATAATGGGGGAAATCACAAAATGACACAAATTGCAAAAGTAGTCATCAAAATCTGTGAGCATGAGATGAATGAAATTGAAGTTTGTCCAGAGTGTTATCTAGCTGCCTGCCAAAAATGAGATAACTGGTTTTGTGAGCCTTGTAGCAATCCGCATCCTTTGGTTTGGGCAAAACTGAAGGGGTTTCCATTCTGGCCTGCAAAAGCTCTGAGGGATAAAGATGGGCAGGTGGATGCCCGTTTCTCTGGACAACACGTTAGAGCCTAGGTTCCAATAAATAATTGTTACCTCATGTCTAAAGAAATTCCTTTTTCTGTGAAAAAGACTAAAAGCATCTTCAACAGTGCAATGCAAGAGATGGAGCTTTATGTGGAGAACATCTGCCAGAAGTTCGGGGTTTTTAATTACTCTCCATTCAGGACACCCTACACACCCAAGAGCCAGTACCGAATGCTGCTTGACCCCTCCTACCCCAGCGCAGGTGCCGCCAAGATGGACAAACAGGAGAAGGTCAAGCTCAGGTTTGACATGACAGCGTCGCCCAAGATCCTGATGAGCAAGCTGACGCTGAGCGGGGGCGCAGGCCGCAGGATCTCCTTGTCCGACATGCCACACTCCCCCATGAGTACAAACTCCTCCATGCAGACGGGCTCCGACGTGGAGCAGGACGCGAAGGCCACGTCCAGCCACTTCAGTGCCAGTGAACTTCCTGGACAAGAGCACAGCTTCACCAGCCTCCACCAAGACAGGACAAGCGGGGAGTTTATCCGGCAGCCCCAAACCATTCTCTGGCCAAGTATCGCCAGTCACCACGAAAACGGACAAGACATCCACCACGGGAAGCATCCTGAATCTTAACCTGGATCGAAGCAAGGCCGAGATGGACCTGAAGGAACTGAGTGAGTCTGTCCAGCAGCAGTCTGCTCCTGTTCCTCTCATCTCCCCCAAGCGACAGATTCGCGGCAGATTCCACCTAAATCTCGACGAGACAATACAGAGTTGCAAAGCACAATTAGGCATAAATGAAATCTCAGAAGATGTTTATAGGCTGTAGAGCACAGCGATTAGGAGGATTCTGAGAAGTCAGATAGTAGCAGTAGTGACTTTATCAGTGATGAGGAACAGAGGTCCAAGAACGAGCCAGAAGATGCCAAAGACAAAGAGGGGGCTCGGATGGACAAAGAGCCATCTGCTGTAAAAAAAAAAAAAAAAAGCTCAAATTGCCGAACCCAGTGGAGACGAAAGAGGAGCTCAAAGTCAGCACATCACCAGCCAGCAAGAAAGCGGACCCAAGCTCAGTCAAGGAGAAGACTAGCCCCAGCCTGAGAAGGACTTTTCAGACAAAGCAAAACCCTCGCCTCATCCCACAAAGGATAAGCTGAAGGGAAAAGATGAGACGGGTTCCCCAACGGTGCATTTGGGCCTGGACTCCGATTCAGAGAGCGAACTTGTCATAGATTTAGGAGAAGACCATTCTGGGTGGGAGGATCAAAAAAATAAGAGGGAACCCAAAGAACCATCTCCCAAGCAGGGAGATCCATGACAGCGGGCAGCCAGTCTCCCCCCAAAACGCTGGTCCTCACCTGCTCATCCTTCCAAACTCCCACGGCTGGGGTCATGGCCACCACCAGCACCACGTCCACGGTCACGGCCCCCGCCGCCACCACCATGGGAAGCCTGGTGAAAAAGCAGAGGCCGCTTTTACCGAAGGAGACTGCTCCGGCCATGCAGCAGGTCGTGTGGAACTCATCAACTGTCTAGCAGAAAGAGATCACGCAGAGCCCATCCACCTCCACCATCATCCTGGTGACCAGCACCCAGTCATCGCCTCTGGTCACCAGCTCAGGGACCACAAGCACCCTAGCATCTTCGGTCAGCACAGACCTGCTCATCACTACCGCTTCAGCTGATGTCGCTGCAGACATCGCCAAGTACACTAGCAAAATGATGGATGCAATAAAAGGCACGATGATGGAAATATATAACGATCTTTCTGAGAACACTACTGGAAGCACAATAGCTGAGATCCGCAGGCTGAGGACTGAGATAGAGAAATTCCAGTGGCTGCACCAGCAGGAGCTCTCGAAAATGAAACACTACTTGGAACTGAACATGGCAGAGATGTGGCAGAGCCTAGAGCAGGAGCGGGACCGGCTCATTGCCGAGGTGAAGAAGCAACTGGAACTGGAGAAGCAGCAGGTGGTGGATGAGACCAAGAAGAAGCAGTGGTGTGCCAACTGCAAGAAGGAGGCCATCTTCTACTGCTGCTGGAACACCAGCTACTGTGACTACCCCTGCCAGCAGGCCCACTGGCTCGAGCACATGAAATCTTGCACTCAGCCAGCTACCGCCCCTCAGCAGGAAGCAGACCCTGAGGTGAACACAGAAACACTAAGTAATCCCAGGGTGCCTCCTCCAGTACTCAGGCAGCTCCCCTGGAAAGCAGCGCCTTGAAAGAGAAGGAGACGCCAGCTGAGAAAAGCAAGGACAGTGGCTCGACCTTCGACCTCTCTGGCTCCAGGGAGACCCCCTCCTCCATTCTCTTAGGCTCCAACCAAGGCTCTGTTAGCAACAGGTGCAACAAACAATCTGCCTCTGCCCCAACCACCACAGACCACCAGCCGGACCCCAACTACCCAGCCCAGAAGTACCATTCCTGGAGCAGTAAATTCAGTTGCTGGAGCGGCAGTGAGGAGAAGCGAGGGTCGGCCTGCTCTGAGCACAACGCCGGTACCAGTTCGAAGAGCCTCATCCCGAAAGAGTCCCGCCTGGATATACCTTCTGGGACTAGGGACATGCTGGGACACAGGCCGCCCGCCCCATGGAGAAAAACAACCCAGACACCAGGGAAACCGGAAACCTCAAAGAAACGTGAGGCTGGAAGACCGCCACCCTCAGCCTGGAGAATGCCAGCCATTCAGACTCGGCCTCTGCACCCGGCACGGAGGGCCGCCCACACTATGTCACTTCCCAAAATAGCCTTGACTGAGGACTGTTCTACCCACGTGAAACCTTTGCTTTAGATGTAAATAGTGTACAATTTGTGGATGTCATCGAGCCTAGAGTACTTCCCCTTTTTATATTTGTATTAACTTTAACTTATAAAAAAAGAGAGAGAGAAAAAAAAAAAAAACAACAAAAATAATAAAAAACAGAAAACACACCCAACAACAAAAAGAATGTTTGGATGCTGGAGAAAGGATGGTCATCCAGCCCATCTTTTACAGGGGTGTGGAGAGGGCAGGGGCCTCGCTTTGGGGCGCACAGCTTCTCCTCCTCTGATGCCCCACGAGCTGTTTCCATTTGTATGTCTGTACACAGCATATTGGGATCAGGAATTTCCCCAGAATTCGGTGCTCCTGTGGACACATCACATGCACCCATTGGCCCCTTTCAAATACTACGTCATCATATTACAAAAGGCAAGCTCTCTGGACCAGAAGGACACACGGAGGAGCTCATTAATTTTATGTGATTTCCATGATGACTGTACTCCTATAAAAGGGAAAAAAGAAGAGGAAAAAAACAAACAAACAAAAACACATCCTTGTTTACAGATTAACTAGAAATAAGCCCCGCTCAGCTCAGTTTGCAGAAGAGAGGACCATAGAAAGCGTTGGAGTCAGAAGCTCTGAAACAGAGAGTTTTTCTTTGCTTTGTGGTTCCTTTAAAGACACTCACACCTGCTTGGTAAGAGATGGCCATGCTTCACGAAGTGAGAAGTCAAAGGCGAGACGCACGCGGAGAGGACATTTGAGTCTGAGATGAAGCATGTATGTAATATTTATATGATGAAATTTTACATTTTTATGCCAGCATGAAACAAAGACAGTTTGAAGGGAAGCAGGACACTGCTGTGCTGTTACACTACGTTGTGTAAAACAAGAAGCATTGAACAAAGCAAAAAGGTGATGTATGTATATGAGAAAAATTAATTGTATGATATCATTCCAGTACATTCTGTTGTACATTTTAGTCTCATTTCTTTTCTCTTCATTGTTGATAAGAGGATGCGAACTGTACAGTTTCCAGCCAGTTACCCATATTAGAAAAGAAATAAAAAAGAGAGTCCTAGAAGAAAACAGGAAAGAACATTTGTAGATTGCAGTTTAAAAAAAAAACAAAAAACTAGCCTAGCTGGCCTTATTTGTGAAGCATAATTGCTTTCAGCATATGGAAGTATTTTTTCACATTTTCTTTGTATAAAATTTGTATTAAACTTAAATATCTTTTTAGATGATGATGTTTCTTTGTGACTGAGCCAGTCGTGGTATGCTGTTCCCCCACCCCTTAATTTTTTCAGATTCTTCACCTTTTTTTAATTAAACTGTTTTGGAAAAATGAAAAAAAATGTAAATATTCTGTCAACTTTTATCAAAAGGAATGATATTATTTATACATGTATAAAATGAACAGTTAATACATTTTACTAATCCCAAATTGGGATCATATTTTGCTAGTCTGATCATAAAAACAAAAGGAATTTTTATGTAAGTCTGAATAGTGTGGGTAGAGGTTTTTTTGTAAAAGTAAAGGTAGTTTTTGGGTCATTTAAAATATATTCAGTATATCGTCCTTTTTAAGAAATTAGTTTTTTTTAATGTCATGAGTATTTTCTATAATTTATCATGAATAGGATAATGATCTCGACGAGGCAAAGGGGGAGCTAATCCTACCCCCATGTCATATGAGGGGTTGACTACCATAAGTACTAATTGTCTTTTCATTATATACCCATGGGGAAGACACTTTAAATTCTTTAAGTTTAGGGGTTCTGCAGGGTCCCCGATCAATAAGAGTCTTTTGTAATGTTTAATAATAAGTGACCTTCTGATCCTTTATATAATTTTCATCTTAACCAGTTTTTAATACCATGGCTAATTTCAGCAACACAATCAGGAAGGTCAGGTGGATTCATCATGTTGGAAGTTTTTTCTTTTTTTTTTTAAAAAGTAAGGGCAGTTAACAGAAAGAGGGAAGTCTTATCTTCATTTGACTTTTTGACAACTGACAGCCACTTTTTATATCTTGTTTTAAGACATATACTTTCAAAACCAATACAAATAGGAGTGGCATCAGAGCCAATAGTATAATTTATCAACTACTTTTTTTTTTACAGTCTATTTTAATGTCTTAATTTTTTACATTGGTGACATCTCATATCTGTCTTTTTATTAGCCTTAGACAATGTTTGAGCCAGAAGTTGTATTTTATATGGTTCTGACCCAATATCTTGGCAAACTTTAAGATAGTCTTTTAGAGGGGCACCCTGTGTTTTGAGAGGCTGAATCGCCTTTTTACATTTTGAGTTAGCATTGTCATAAGCAAGAACTAGACTGATTCATTTAAATTTTCATGTAGCCTGGCAATAAAATCTACATAAGGTTTTCCATTTGATTGCATAATTTGAGTAAATGAAATTCTCAGGCTTTTAAACATATTATCTTCACTTGAGTGAGTAATTGATCATCAAATTGTAACTGAGCTTGAATGTCAAAATGTGCCCCACTACCCATTAATTGATCAAGTGTTATATCAACTGGCCGGTTGGCTGTCGCATTTTTGTGAGCTTGTTGATTTGTTTTATCTTGCTACCAGGTCCTAAATTATAAAAATTTTGAGGTGGATAGGCATGTTCTGGCTATCATTTCCCAATGATAAGGAATTAACCGTTCAGCTTGTGAAAGTCTCTGAATTAGTCTCATGGTATAAGGAGAATTAGTTTCGTATTGGGTACATGTCTGTTTTATCTCCTTTATGGTTTTAAATGGTATGGCATTATAATCACAATGTAGTCCTCCTTGTGGAAATTGAGGATCTGGTGGGATTTGAGTTACAGCCACAGGGAGAACTAAAGCGTCTTTGTCCCCCTGCAATTGTGCCCTATGAACTCCCTTTTATAAAGGCGTCATTTTATTAGGCACAGTTATCTGTGGTTTAAAAGCAAATCCATCATCCCAAGGGGTTTCAGGATTGAAAGGAGGGGGCTCGACCAAAGGTGCAGTTGGTTGAGAGAGAAAGATCTGTTCTTGACTTCTATCATTCTTTTGGCTCTTATTTTTCATTTTTATTGATTTTTTTTCTCATCACCTATGTTATCATATAAATTCATTTTCTCCATTTGTTTTTGTATTTGTTCTACAGAATCTCCTGAATCCAAGGTTTTGGATTATAGCGGTCCTAAAGCTGTGTTAGTAAGATTTCCTACTGACCATATAGACAAAGGAATCTTTTAGCCGCGTTGGTAGGCACGGCACAGGCAACGCATAACTTTTTGCCATTTTTCATGTCTCAAAGTCCCTTTATCTGAATCTAGCCAGTAGCAATATTTTTCAATGGCAGAAAACAATTTTTAAAAGAGGAGTGAGAAATCTCAACCCCCGAACTTTTTAACAAAGTTTTTAACACTTGCATATAGTCTCTATGTTTATAAGGATTTTGTCCATTGTTACCCTGATTGACAAATCTGCAGGGGTGTACTTACCAAGTACTTTTCTCATCCGCAGAGCTGGCCGGATTTCTCTGCGTTCTCTGCCACTAGGAGCTAGCCTCGGAGGCCGGATTCACTTTTGGGTCTCTGTTCCGGAGCCGCTTGTTGAAACCAGATAGACAAGCAGGGTTTCCGAAAGCCCCATACGGCGAGAGAATGAGAAACGAGACACAAGAATTCAGAGAAAAGCGAAGATCAGAGGACCAACATCGCTCCAAGGTGAAGGTGCTGAAACTGAATCCAAGCCAGCTTTATTATACTTTCAGCCATGAATGAAAAAATATGCAGGGAGTTAAACTATAACTCATGTGGCTTTCAGGGGCAAAGAACAAAATGATCATTAACCATTAAGTAATTAGCAAACAGTAATCAATAACAAATTAGTAACTAAGACTGATATTTTTATCTATAGATTTTCCACCAGATACGTAAAACATGTGACTCTGAGACGCCAGTTGAGAAACAGTCTGGGGTTGGTTTTCCGACCCCAGGATCATATTTTGTTTTCAAGATTATGAACTGTCCCCTCTGGACTTGTTCCAAGAGTCTCATGCCTTATAGCATCCAGTTTATCAATAATTATAAATTTCTTTTGTGGCCCTTGCCGGGCCCTGCTTTTCTTTTATTCTTCCTGTCTCCTACAGTGTTGGGACTACCTGATAGGTCTGCCAGTTGTAAAGACTTTCTTTCCAGGGGTTCCATTTGTGCTCTTGAAATTATACTTACTAGGTGGGAACCAGGCACTAACATGCCCCTCTCCTGCACCTTCGGGTGGTAAGCTTTCAGCATCCTGGATCCTCCAACACATCAAAGAGGCAAACACATCCATAAAAGGCCCCCAGCTTTGCCTGTTATCTCAACTGCTTTAGGGCAAGGACATCTGGGTTCTTATCTAGGGACCCATTCTAGTTACCGCAGTGCTTCCTGGGATGGGACAAAGGGGGACAGGGTCAGTGACTCACCACAAATCTTCAGTGCCCTCCCACCTTCCCTCCTTTTCTAATTTAAGTCCCACCCTTCATTCCTGACATCTCCCACTCCTTTGTTAACACCTCAGACATCATTCCACTAGAGTGTCTTCATTGCTTATTTCAGTTGTGTCTTAGTAAGGCAGGATACATATACATAGACTTGTCTGCTAACCAGAAATGAACTCATTAGATTTTAATGCATCATAGAATATAGATTATTGATTTATGGGCATAACTTCTGATGTAACTACTTATACCTGGCTTTATCCTCCCCCTTCTTAGAAATGATTATACTGCTCCTGATGATGATAACGAGTTTTGAAAGTTATTTATTGAGTACTAAATATTTTCTGGGTAATTTATGTATAGTTTCTAATTTTTAAGGCAAATTGGAGAAATTGTGGTTGAAAGAAAAAACAAGTAAATTGTCTAAGGTCCCAGAACTAGTAAGCATCAGAATCTGCATTGTCATCAAGGGCTGTTTAAATATAAAGCTTTTGCTTTATCTGTTATATCACCCCATTTTGTTGGTGAGTTTAGAAAGTCACTATGCCATAAAAATGACTGGAAGTCATATATCTAAAGTCAAAACCTTGACAAATTCAGGGCACCTCTTCAAAAATGCTCACCTGAATTTCGTTTTAAGTACAAGGCCATTCCACACTGTTTCTTCTTTTTATAAACAATCTACTTCAGGGGCCTATTAAAATTGCTTCTAAAAAACTTAAAGATGAAAGTAAACATTTTTGACATGGTACCTCTCACACAAACTATCTATAGAGACTGAACATTTTGGTCAATTTTTCACTCAGTGTGCAGACAGTAAGGATTGCTCTTCTGTGTTTTGTTGCCCTCTTAAATGTTCCCTTAATAGTAGGTTTTACCATCTGATGGGCAATTTGCCTTTGCACCATTTTTCTTGTCATGTTGTTTCCCTAACATTAAGTTGCTGAGACTAGAAAAGGGTTCACAGAGGTTACACAGAGAGAATGCCTGTCTTTTTTTCTTTTCTTCTTTTCCCCTTGTTTTTATTTTTACTTTTTATTAACCTCCCATTATGGCCAGCTGAAGGGAAGAGAATAAGCAGAGAAAGCAGCAAAGAATTGTTATTCTCTGTCTGGTTGTAAATATCTGTTCTGCTAAGGAAATGGAACTTCTCCCACCAAAATAGAGTTAAGGATATTTTTTCAAACAAAAGCTTGTGCATGCATGCAAATGTGTGTACTATGGAGAACATTCCCATGACAGTCTAGTGGGAAGGAAAACACGAAATGCTCTTCAAACAAACTTCCTTTTTTGACATGCACTCACAATCTGAATCATCCCATTACAACATTTAAATAGCTTGGCTTGAGAGATGTGAAAATGAAGTTTCCCTATTGTGTCACATCCTCAGTCATGTCAGATTATATCTTCTGATGTCATGTCCATACTTCAGCAGCTTTTATATATGATGATTAAATCAGTATTTGTTATTTTAGGAATACCCTCTTTTTGTAACTAACAACAATCTCTCAGTTTTGAATAAGATGCATCCCCTGTTGGCACTTTAAAATGGTCTCTTTTGTTTTTGGAATTACAGGGTCACTTTTTAATTCCTGAATTGTATAGTTCAGCATAAATATCAGCAAATGGTATAAAACAAGTACAGTGGTATTTTTAATACAAGATAAATATCTGTCTTCTGGAAAACTATACTTCATATCTACAAAGACAGATCATCTTGTACAAACAATGGTCATAATAAAAATTAACTCTAAAATCTTGAAATAGGAGAAATGGCTTCAAGCAATTCCAGGGAAATTGGACCCAGTTTACACCCCACTCTAAAAAAAAAAAAAAAAAACCTCTTTGTTACATCTTACTGTTAGAAATTCACTTGCAATCACTTCTTTAATAAAGCACCTTTCATGTTACACCCATTCATTTACAGAAAAAACTTCAAGTATTGTGTGTGTAATCTAACACTTAAGTAACTTTTTCTTAAAAAACTGTGCAAAATGGTTTCTAGATATTAAGTGCCACATCATTCAGCACTATTTTTTGGTATGTTAGTCTTTGTAAGTTACACTTTAAAAGTTACCAGGGGTTGGGAGTCTGCCTTGCAATGCACAGACACCGGTTTGATCCCTCATCCAGGAAGATTCCACATACCTCAGAGCAGCTAAGCCCATGAGCCACAACTACAGAGCCTGCAGGCCCCAGAGCCCGTGCTCTGTAACAAGAGGCCACCGCAGTGAGAAGCCTGTGCACTGCAGCCTCTGCTTACTTCAACAAGAGAAAGCAAGTGCAGTGACAACGACCCAGAGCAGTCAACAAATATAAATAAATACTCTTTTTAAAAAAGTTACTTACTGCTCTGAAGACAGACACAAGTTTATTCATGAATCAGGAAATGACCTACCAAGTATCTTTCACAATTTAGGCAGCTTAAAGCATTTGTTTTTTCTAACCAATCCCAAGGTCTTTTAGAATACTACTGGACCAATTCTTTGCATCCCATCTAACCAGACAAAAAATTATAGTAACAACTGAACATTTTGAATCCATCTTCCTTTATTTTCATGAAAATACACACCAAAAGTCACTTTCTTCCAGTTACTTATAAGACTGAATTTTTGTCAAATCTTCACAGAAAAGTGAATAGCTTTACTTTTTATTACAGTTGACTCTATTTTCCACATAAACATACACTTTTATTTCAAAGAAGGAACTGGAAAAAGAAAACCATAGCCAGAACCATTGGGCAAATGATGTTACAAGCTTTGCAACTGCACTGTTATTAGCTATGTCTGGTATACACTCTTGAAACAGAACTACATTAATATTAGATTATTAACCCTGAAATCCTTTTTGTTTTACAAAACTAAATTCTGTTAGATGATAATAACAATGAACATCTTTGCTATTTATTAAATACATGTATTTAAATATGGAAGCTTTGGATTCAGACTCTTCAGCTAATGTTACACAATTTTACCAGAATTTAGTAATGTCATGGGTTTTCCATAAAGACTTTATGGGCTAAGATGTGGTCTTTTGCTGGGAGGTGTTTCATCTTCCTCTTCTTCTTCATCATCTGAATAATCCACTAAGCAAATCACGCTTGTGCGGTTTGGGTTACTTGTTTCATCAGCAGCATCAGCAGAATGACATGAAGTAAATTTAAAGTCACCACAAGATGTTTTGGAGGGAAGATCTACCTTGTCTTCATTTTCTTTTGTTTTCTGAATCTCAATATCACTTTCCGGTGGTGACTTAACTGCTTCTTCCTTTATATTTTCATTAATACTCGTTTCCTCCTCCTCCTCCTCCTCCAAGACACTGGAACCTCTGCAAAATACTTGACTATACAGGACAGAACATAAATTCTTCGTTAATTGATTTTTCAGCTCTTTCTCTTGCTCATATTTCACCTTCAATCCTTTGAATGTCTGAACATATTCAATTGACTTAAGCGTTGCATAAAACTTTTCAACTATATGGGCAACAAGAGATTTGATATTTTCCATTCTTATGTAGTCAAACAGCTCAACAATAGCTGAATTCAACATATTGTACCGAGTTCCATTCTCTAGAAGAGCATTTACAACTGGCTCAAAAAAATTTCCCTTGATGATATAACGATTTAAAAGTTCATCTCTAAGGCCAATCATCCTTCTCATAAAACGAATAGCACACAAGATTAGAAAAGTGTGCTTGGAATTTATCAAGATCAAGACTTTTCTTAGCAAGTCTTTGTTCAAAATATATTTTTTCATGTAATATGTATGATGTTGCACACAAAATGAAAGCAGATCTAAAATTAAGGCAAGCAGCTGTGCTGTGCGGTAATTATTGAGACAGTTTTTGTTGTTTTCGTCAGATCCAACTATATTATCCTTGTCACGTATATATGCTGAAGTAGTTGACAAAAGTGGTGCAATCAAGTTATTCATAGAATGCTTACAGAAGAAACGTAGAAATTCACTTCTTTCACAGTGACTAGATGCTGTCACCATGTTGTTTGGATCAAGCAGGGCACGAAGAACTCCCATTAAATGAACAGCACTTCCTAGCTCAGGGTCAGTATCACAGAATATTTGTTCAATTACTAAATTAATGAAAAGGATGCTGCCTTCACTTTCCTGGTCTTCTATTATAAATTCTCGAACCCTGGATGGACTATACTCTACTAGATAAGTAAATATATCAGTAGCAGCTGACTTTATTTGCAAGTCATTTATACCCATTGCAATTTTAAGAGCAGGAAGAATTCCCAGTTGTGTCAGTGTTTTGAATAGTGCATTCTTGTTTGCAGAGTGTAATGTCTGAGAAAATGCACAGAATTCCTTGAAAAAAAATAACAGCTCACGTCGTGTATCATCATCTGTGGTCTTATCCCTTAACTGTGCAAAAACGGTAGACAAAAACTCATCATCTTCCTGCAGCATATTGACTATATCACTCTTGTTTAATAAAATAAAATTTGTAAGAGTAGAAAGAAAATTCTCTTCAAATATAGATGGGATAGGAAAAAGGATGTCCTGAATGTACTGTACTCTGTATGTCTGATGTATTTTTTGCAGAAGTGCCTGGTCTATTATTGGTATAACTTCCTTGAATTTCACTTTTTGGGTTAAGAATTCTCTATGCCTTTTTGGCTGAGCCAAGGCAGGGTCATATTCAAGGCATCCCACCACATCCATGATATACTTATCAGAAACGAGGATCTCAAGCAGAGATGCCTGGTTGAGAAATAACATCCCTTTAACAATGTCATGCAGATTCTGTAAGCCTTCAGTATCCTCTAGGTCCTCACACGTGTGGAACAACTGCAGTAATTGTTTAATAAAGTCCTCATTTGCCACTAACAGAGCCAACTTTTCCTTATGCAGAGGTGACGTGAGAACTGAGGTAACTAAGTGAGCAATCTGGTCAAGCTTACCGAGTTCGCAGTTAGGCAGCTCAAGCACGTCATCTGTTACGTCATCCAATGTCTCGTCTTCGGATTCAACTAAGGGGTCATGTGTGATATCGGTAGATGGGTCTTTACCTTGAACCTGGCAGATGTCTTTCCATATCTCGTAACAACTTGCTGCGTCCGGGAAACTCATCGCCATACCGTGGTTCTCAGCTTCAGACCAAACAATTAATGTCCCTTGTCGTCTCTGATAGGGCGTGTCTGGATCTATCTTTGACTCTAAGATCTGTATGCCGTTAGGTTCAGATCGAACTAGCAGACAGATGCCCTGAAGGCGTTCCACATAAACAGCAGAGACATGTCCCTTGCCTAGAATTTCCCATTGTTGGTCATCATTCAGGAAGTAGACTTTCACTATGCTCTGCTCGTCCGCCATGGCACCCTCCTCTCTCTTCACCCTGGCCCCGGTCTCGGCAGGTGATTGTGTCTCGCGCGAGCTCAGGGTTAACGGCAGCTGGCGTTGGGGCCCCAACAACGGTGGCCGCTGAGGTAGCTGGGGTTGGAAAAATTGCGAGAAAACATGGCAGATTAAGTTGAGGCCACAGGAATTCTGGTCGCCCCCTCAAATCAATAAGGCTTCCCCATAGTTCCACTACTCACTACCATGCCTTGCTCCCCTCCTTCCACTCTGCCCCTGCCCCCATAACACTTTCTTAACGTGAAATGAAGTGAGCCTCTGAGCCTGCTCGTGGCCGTCTATGACAGCCTTGATAATTATGACTCCCCCAGGATTCTACTCCAAAGGAATGTTCTATGCTTGTTAATGCCGCCAAGCCTACCTATGGAGGATTAGGAAGGCGAGAAAAGGGCACTGTTCTTTCCATAAAAGGTTCTGTCCTCCATTAACATTTTCACTCATCATGTGTGTGGGGACAAAAGAAAGCTTAATTACTTGTATCCCAACCAAGTCAATACCTAACACGCAATGTCAAGAAAACACACGTCCCCCCCGCCCCCATAGGTGGTACGCCCCCTCCTGGTGGTACTCCCCCTCTCTTCACAAGTGGTACACCCCCTCCCCTCATAGGTGATATGTCCCCTCTCCTCCAAGGTGGTACGCCCTCTATGCGCCCTCCCCTCAAAGATGGTATGCCCCCTCTCCTCACAGGTGGTACACCCCCTCCCCTCATAGGTGGTATGTCCCCTATCCTCCAAGGTGGTACGCCCTCTATGCCCCCTCCCCTCAAAGGTGGTATGCCCCCTCTCCTCATAGGTGGTTTGGTGCTCAGTCGCTCAGTTGTGTCAGAGTCTTTGCAACCCTATGGACTGTAGCCCACCAAGCTCCTCTGTCCATGGGATTCTCCAGGCAAGAATACTGGAGTGGGTTGCCATACCCTTGTCCAGGGAATCTTTCCAACCCAGGGATCGAATCCCTGTCTCTTACACCTCCTGCACTTTCAGGTGGGCTCTTGACCACTAGAGCCACCTAGGAAGTCCAGCCAATGTCAGTATCACTCACTAACCCATCCTTGAAAGAGAAAGTAAAGTCGCTTAGTCGTGTCGGACTCTTGGCAACCCCATGGACTGTAACCTACCAGGTTCCTCCGTCCATGGGATTTTTCTAGCCAAGAATTCTAGAGTAGGTTGCCATTTCCTTCTCCAGGAGATCTTCCCAACCCAGGGATTGAACCCCAGTCTCCCGCATTGTAGGCAGAAGCTTTACCATCTGAGCCACCAGGGAAGTCCTACCAATCCTTGGGAGAGGCTATTGTTCCAAGAGGGAGTTGGCAACTAATTCCTTTACCCGGTTCAGTTCAGCCTAAAACTCTATCTTTTAGCACAACAAGGAAAAAATTTCCTCAAATTTTCCCAATCTATAACCACACTACTTATTCTTAGGGAAAGAGTGGGCCAGTGGGAAACTGAGTTGAAGTTAGCCAGAAGGAGTAGCAAACACCACAAATCAATTGTTCTTATTTTCTTAATAATTATGGTAATAATAACAACCACAATAACTAAATAACAATACTTGATGCTTATTATTATTATAAAGAAAGGTAATAACAACTGATCAAGTACTTTAGTGATTATTATATTCAAATACTGTTACAAGAACATTTATGTATTTCTTATTTAATTTTAATAATAACCCAGTTAAATAGGAGTACTAAGTGTCCTTTTGAGACCAGGAAACAAACTTAGAGAAGTTAACTTGCCAAAGATCGTATGGCTAATAAGTTGAGGAGGTCTAAACACATCTTTCTGGTTGAAATATTGGTTTTCTCAGCCATTGAACTATGCTATCCCCTGCTTTTCTTGGCCTTCATTACACTTTATTTTACACTCCTTCCATCTATATAATTTGTAATCAACATAAAATTATCAAGAGAAGATGAAAGGCACGCACTTCCTCCTTTAGATTCACATCTGTGTATAGCCAATGGAAAATAGAAGCTTGTATATGGCAACTGTTAAATATAATTTTAATAGTAACCAAGTTGATTTTTGATGTAGCAGCAACTTCTGCAGTTTTCTTTAAAAAAAAAATTTTCCCCCAAAACATTAACCCTGTTATTGCAAAGGAGAAACTGAGAATTGGACTATATCAAGCATATTTGTAACTGAAGAGTCCTATTTGTAACAATCACTTCATTTTACATATTAATAGCATTGGAGATGTGTGACAATTCTCAAGTAGAGCACAGAAATACTCTTCCACCTCTCTTGCAATGTAGCCTCCAGGAGATTACTGTACAAGAATATTCCCTGGAAGAGTACAGCTGGGGCTCTTGGGGGACTGAATACAAATGACAATCATTTCATGAGAAAATTCAAATCACTGCCAGGATACTGCTGCTTTAGAAACATTTATAAATTATGAATAATACTTAAATATAAGAATTCAAAAATGACTAATACAAAATTGACATGTGTACTAGTTAAAAATTCCTCCTGCCTCATTTCAATAAAAGAGAACATGCAAATATATAACAACAACAGTGATGCTGGACCATACTAATGGTCCAGTTTATTTTCACTGTTGTGGTTATATTAAAGTGGTTATATTAAAGTTTCTCTCAGAATCAATTATAATACTGGCAACTGTCTGAATATGCCCTCAGGTTCCATTCTCTGAGAGATATTCAGCACAAATCTATGTGTTCTCACAATTTTATTACAGGAAGTTTCCCTTAGGCCAATTAAGGTCCCTTTATCTTCCCTGGTAGCTCAGACAGTAAAGTGTCTGCCTATAATGTGGGAGACCCAGGTTCAATCCCTGGGTCAGGAAGATCCTCTAGAGAAGGAAATGGCAATCCACTCTAGTACTCTTGCCTGGAAGATCCCATGGATGGAGGAGTACGGTAGGCTACATTCCATGGGGTCGCAAAGAGTGGGACAAGACTGAGCGATGTCACTTTCACTTTCTATCTTAATTAGCTTAACTAGAATCTCTTTACAATCTAAAAGAGCATGAAGTTTAAATGTCTTACTGCTGTTTCGGCAGTTGATTCTTTCAGTTCCTGTCTTATTTGGTTTGGGAAGTAGAATAATGACCTTGAATGACAATCCACTCTAGTATTTTTGCCTGGAGAATTCCATGGACAGAGAAGCCTGGTGGTCTTCAGTCCATGGGATTGAAAAGAGTCAGACATGACTGAGCAACTGACACTCACTTGCTTCAGTAGTTCTAGCTATTTAAGGTTGTTATTATTTTTCTGTGTGTGTTTTGTTCTTTTACAGAGAGAAAGGTAATGTGAATAAACAAATGTCAGATTCTAGAAGCTGTGTAAGTTCCTTTTATAGTTATTATTTATCTTTTATTTAATCCTCATACAATAATGGCCTGAAGAAGGTTAGGGAGAGAAAAAAACTTGAAACTACAAAACTGAATCAAAGATTTGGTTCAAACCTCTACAATAAATGATGATGCTAGGATTTGAAAGTATAGTTCTGACCCTCCACTTTACTATTCCCAATATGCAATGCTTTCTCTTAGGCTATGCCTAAATTGTCATAGCAGATGTTTATAATGTAGAGGAAGAATGTCACCTGCCCTATCACTAACCAAAGGATGTTGTGGCCTTTATGCCAGCAGCCTCCACAGTCACCCCTAACTGTGCACCCTGAGGGGATTCAGTATGGAGAAAAATAGGAAACTGGCTGCATATGCCTGAGGTGCATATCAAAGGGATGATTTCAATGAGCCCAGACTTTTGCATCTTCCCCTGCACAGAAAAGTGCTAAATTCCTTAATTGGAGATGTCTGGTTTTCTTTAATTAACAGTAATCTTTTGATGTTCTGACTCCCTGGTTTTTGTTGCAAAATTGTATATCCTGGCTCCTCCCTTATCTGCAAACAGGTTTCTTAGGAGACAGGTAACATTCGTTCTCTGGTATTTCCATCTTTTTAAGAATTTTACACTTTGTTGTGATCCACACAGTCAAAGGCTTTAGCATAGTCAATGAAGCAGCAGTTGATGTTTTTCTGGAATTCTCTTGCTTTTTTGATAATCCAACGGATGTTGGCAATTTATCTTTGGTTCCTCTGTCTTTTCTAAATCCAGCTTGTGAAGTTCTCGGTTCATGTACTGTTGAAGCCTAGCTTGAAGGATTTTGAGCATCACCTTGCTAACATGTGAAGTGAGTTCAACTGTGTGGTAGTTTGAACAATCTTTGGCATTGCCTTTCTTTGGGATCGAAATGAAAACTGACTTTTTCAGTCCTGTAGCCACTGCTGAGTTTTCCAAATTTGCTGGCATATTGAGTGCAGCACTTTAACAGCATCATCTTTTAGGATCTGAAATAGCTCAGCTGGAATTCTATCACCTCCACTAGCTTTGTTCATAGTGAGGCTTCCTAAGGCCCACTTGACTTCACACTCAAGGATGCCTGGCTCTAGGTGAGTGACCACATCATTGTGGTTATCTGAGTCATTAAGACCTTATTTGTATACTTTGTGTATTCTTGCCACCTTTTCTTAATCTCTTCTGCTTCTGTTAGGTCCTTGCTGTTTCTGGCCTTTATTGTGCCATCTTTGCATGAAATATTCCATTGGTATCTCCAATTTTCTTGACTAGATCTCTAGTCTTTCCCATTCTGTTGTTTTCCTGTATTTCTTTCTACTGTTCCTTTAAGAAGGCTTTCTTATCTCCCCTTGCCATTCTCTGGAACTCTGCATTCAGATGGGTATTATCTTTCCCTTTCTCCTTTGCCCTTCACTTCTTTCCTCAGCTATTTGTAAGGTCTTCTCAGACAACCACTTTGCCTCCTTGAATTTCTTTTTCTTGAGGATGGTTTTGGTCACTGCCTCTTGTATAATGTTACAAACCTCCATCCATAGTTCTTCAGGCACTCTGTCTACCTGATCTAATCCCTTGAATCTATTTGTCACCTCCACTGTATAATCATAAGGAATCTGATTTAGATCACACCTGAATGGTCTAGTGGTTTTCCCTACTTTCTTCAATTTAAGCCTGAATTTTGCAATAAGGAGTTCATGATATGAGACACAGTCAGATCCTGGTCTTGTTTTTTCTGACTGTATAGAGCTTCTCCATCTTTGGCTGCACAGAACATAATCTGATTTTGGTACTGACCATCTTGGTGATGTCCACGTGTAGACTCATCTCTTGTGTTGTTAGAACAGGATGCTTGCTATGACCAGTGCATTCTCTTGGCAAAGTTAGTCATACATTTCTGAATTTTAGTTATTGGTGATTCAAACCACATGTATACATATAGAACACTTAGATATCTAAATATTCTATCTATAAGAGGAGAGAATATTTCATAGTGGGAAGAGCAGGGTTTTTTTTCTTTAATTTTATGAAATAGCATTCAAATACAAGTATTCAAAGTATGCCCAAGTCCACTCTAAAATATTCAACTTCAAAACATTAGTGAAGAACACATGCATGTTCTCTACAACTTCTCCAGGTAACTTATTTAGTGGAATGTTGCCCTTTTGGCCACCATCATTTCTGATTTGGAAATCTGTAACAATTTTCTCCCCTAGCTTCTGTTTTTTCTCCCAACTATTAATAGTATGTTCTCCACACAATAGCCAGAGTGGATCCATTTAAAACACCTCATATCCTCACACACTTCTATACCAAATCAACCTGTTTCCACCTCACTCAGAATAAAAACCAAAGTTCTAACTATGGTTTATAAGGCCTTACAAGACCTGACCCCCTTGACATGTGTGAGCTCTTCATTTTGTAGTCTCTGTCTCCCTTATTCTGCTCCAGCCACAGTAGCCACCTTTCTATATCTGAAGCACACCAGGCAAACTCATGCCTCAAGGCCTCTGTACCTGCCCTTTCTTCCTTCTATCTGGAACACAATTTCTCAATATCTACATGGCTTATACCTTCGCCTCATTCAAAAATTTATTCAAATGCTTGTTTGTTGTTGTTGTTGTTTTTTATAAAGTGAAAGTTTACTTATTTTTTATGTGTCAGTTGGAGTTCCAGGTTATTGGACCTCTTGACTCCACACAATCTTTTGTTGTTCTTTTTAGTTCCCCAACCAGAGATTGAATCTGGGCCCTGGCACTGCGAGTGTCGAGTCCTAACCACTGGACCACCAGGGAATTCCCCAATGCTCTTTTTTTCTAGTGAAATTTTCCCTAACCATCTCTTTAAAATTGCAGAGACCTTCCATCCCAAGTTTTATCCATCCATTTTCTCCATAGCACTTAGCATCATCTATTTTATACTTTATTTATTGTTTTTTCTTTCTTTTTTTCTTTTGCATTCAGACTATCAGTTGTATGAGGGCTGTGACTTATCTGTTTATTTTTTTCACTTCTGTGTGCCTAGGACCTGCCACAGGGCACAATACATAGTTTCTCAACAATAATTTATTGAATAAATACATAAATGAATACACATCATTTCAAAGATGACTTCCAATAATTCATGTATTTATTCCTCACATTCTTATATAACAAACCTCTATGTACAGGCCCTATATCAAGCACTGAGGATAAAACACTGAATTTGAAATTTATTTCCAGTCATCTCATGGAATAGATAGGTAGTTACAACAGGAGATATTTCAAATTTACAAGACACATCTGGCATTTCCTCTGCTACCTTAATTCCATTTTTTGGGATAGTTTTCTTTTTATGGATGGTGACCAAACGTAATATTCTCCTGTTTAGGCTTTTAATTGCATGAAAAACTTATTGAATAAGCCCTGATGTTTTCCTTCATGTTCTGCCAAACATTCTTCCCCAAACTCTGGGTTAAATCTCAGGTAGAATACAGCTTTGCAATCAATAATTAGGTATTGAAAAAATTCTAATTTTCTAATATTAAAATCTCAAGCCCATTTCAAGCTTCTTTTTGGGTCATGTCTTATCCAAAGCAAATCCATAGCCAAGCCTAGAGTTAGGGTGATGGGAAAGTATGCCCCAGCTAAGGCGGGTATCATAGCAAAATTGCAAAGCAAAGGGTGTGGGTAAAAGGAAGGATGAAGAATTGGGGACATTTAATGCAATCTTCCACAATCTTGGATAAGACAGCTGTAACTCAGAACTTTGACGGGGAAAGAGGGATATGCATGAATACTATAATTATAGACTGTATGGATATTTACAAATTTTTATTCTCAGCTGAAAACAGCATCCTGTTGTGTGCACTGCTGGAGTAGCAGCTATTATCTTCCCAATGCTCAGAGGTAAGAACCAGTTTAAATATTTACTTGGATCCACAAGCAGTTTCTATTAGCAGTAATACATTCTTCACTATGTGCCTGGCTTCCTTGGAAACTCTAACATCTTTTGCTTATACAGCATGGATTTAAAAGAGAGAGAAAGAAAAAGGGAAATGGGTTCTTTGACTGTAAGTTGCATGCTCTTCTCCTTTTCTATTTCAATGTGTATATGTGTGCTCAGTTGCTCAGTCGTACCAGACTCTTTTGTGACCCCCTGGACTGTAGACTGCCAGGCTCTTCCATGGAATTTTCCAGGCAAGAGTACGGGAGTGGGTTGCCATTTCCTCCTCCAGGAAATCTTCCCAACCCAGGAATCAAACTCACATCTCTTGGTTTCCTGCACTGGCAGGCAGATTCTTTAGTGCTGAGCCACCAAGGAAGCCCTCTGTTTAAACAGTTACTTGTAGACTCTTTTTGGGTTTTGTTTCAAATTCCATAATTCATGGATCCTCTTCTTGTCTAGATAGAACATATTATTTCTTGTTTCTATCTAGATCTACAGGAATAACATTAACTGTCAAGTTACTAATTATCTTATAATCATGTTATAAAAGTAATGGCAATGAGCATAATTTGGAGTTAAAAGCTGATCAGTTTTTGCTTACAGATAGTAATCATCTTCATTTCTTCGGTATTGCATTATATATACTTATATAATAAAACATACATTTTCACTTTGTAGGCAGCAATTAATTTCAACTTAACATTTTGGCCTTAATCCCATTAACATCTAAAGGCATGCCTTGAATATATTTGATTTTTATGAGATAACTGGATTGAGTTGGAAACAGAAAAAAAGTGTTTTCATGATAAGAAAGGGAAAAACTTTAACGCTTTGAATAATACTGATTTTGGACTCACTACTACTTGAAGTGTGAAGATCTGGTTCATTCCTCCTGAAAAATAACCTTTTCTATTTTGTTACTCCTAAGTGGTCTGCTATCACTTCCTTAGGCAGGAGAACTGGCATGGTGGTATAAGAATGTATTTTTGAATGACATGATAACATCATTCAGAAAAATACCAAGTTTTTCTTTACAGTTACTTGTAAGAAAGGCACACCTCTCTTTTCTCATGCTATCATTGCCTTATTTTAGTTTCTCAGCAGCACTTTCATAGTCTAGAGTTAGTACTGTTGTAGCCATGCGTTCCAGGAAACAAACTCACTCAAAAGGACAATGCAGATAGTGGAGTGCAGTTTATTACACCGGCAGGCCCAAGGCAGAAACTCCTGTTAGCCAAGGATCCCGACCAGTTTTTGTGAAAACCTTATATACCCTAAGTGTACATGCTCAAACCCACCTCCCCAAATTCTCTGAAACTAGTCTGAACAAAGGAAAAGAAAGATACAATCAATCAAAGTTAATCCATGATTCGTATGCCTTAAGCCTAAGTAGTTAACAGTGGGTAATAATAGGCCTGTGGTCATACCCCAATAAGCATAATAGAATTTATGATTCTATTTGGTTACACAGATAATTGGGGTATTCTTTTAGTAGGTACGAGCCCTGGGGTGCTTCCAACCAGGGGGTCTGGTTTTCCAGTTGGTATGCTGTTTCCAAAGATACTGGGCATATAGCTCAAAGTCCACAGTCCAGCCCAAGATGGAGTCCTGCTTTCAAGATGGAGCCTCTTCTGTCTGTTTCCTCCTTCACTACATCATTTGTTTATTTTTATTGTCTTATTCTATATCCACTCTACTCCCCCAACCCATCAAAGGCCAATATGGGTCTCAGCCAGTCTTATTCTCCTCTGTATTGCATTGCCTAGAAGATTGATAAGCACTTAGCGCATGTTTGATGAATGGGCACATTAAAGAATGTGTAATGATCACTCTTTCTATGTGCCACAGAGACATGGATAACATTTGAAAGAAAACTTCTCATTAAGTGCATCCTCATTGAGATGTCACTGCCTGTCAGTGGGTTTGTGTTTTAGCCCTCCTAGAAGTTTACAGTCAACTCTCCTTTTTCTACATTTGATAGTTTAATTATCAACACTTTCTTCTCAGCTCTTCCATTCTACTCCAGTTATCTTTCAGCAAAGATTTCATCTAATCCTTCACCAAGAGATTAGACACCAACCCAAGGTTCACGTTCCATTTTAAAACAACTTTATATTATGTCTAGCAATTTCTGTCCGTTCTCCTTCCATTGGGGAGTGAACCTTCAGGTGGTGGTGGTGGTTTAGTTGCTAAGTTGTGTCTGACTCTTGCAACCCCATGGACTGTAGCCTGCCAGGCTCCTTTGTCCATGGGATTCTCCAGGCGAGAATACTGGAGTGGGTTGCCATTTCCTTCTCTAGGGTGTCTTCCCAACCCAGGAATTGAACCCAGATCTCCTGCATTGCAGGTAGATTCTTTACCAACTGAGCTAACCTGTTAATCTGCACTTTACATATCATGCCCTTTTCTGGCTTTCTGAAACCTTATGCCACAAATTATTCTGTGATTTCAATCTTTAAACTCTGCCTTGGAATAATTTCTTTTCCTCCTTCAATTAAATGCGTTCAAGTGTTTTCCATCTTAAAACAGTCAAACAGACTCTAAAAACAAGAATCACATTCATAAGTTTAGCCCTAACACTGATCACCCTAAAACAAGGGCAAAAATGTTTGTGATGTTCACCTCTTTGTTCCCAAGATCTAGAAAAGGGCCTGGTACATAGCAAACACACAATATAAAGATTCATTCATTAAACCAGCTCTTAACAATTGCTAATGTTTGCTTTGTAGCAATTATCATTCCAAGTACTCCATAGGGGTACTCACTTACTCTTCATAAGTTAGATACAATTATTAGTTTCACTTTACTGATCCAGAAACTGGGATACATCAAAAGTAAGTAATTTTTTCAAGGTCACAGATACCTTGCACTCAATCTCTAGACTTGCTGTCTCTCAATTATAAATAGATAGTAGTACCTGCAGCAAGAACTTCCCTGGTGGCTCAGACAGTAAAGCGTCTATCTACAATGAGGGAGATCCGGGTTCGATCCCTGGGTCGGGAAGATACCCTGGAGAAGGAAATGGCAACCCACTCAAATCCCGTGGACGGAGGAGCCTGATAGACTGTAGTCCATGGGGTGGCAAAGAGTCGGACACGAGTGAGCGACTTCACTCACTTCACTCACTCACCTGCAGCAAGAGATGGATGGATGGATAGAAGGAGACATCTCTATCTTTCTATCTCTATTATATTAAACAGTGTTCAATCCTAGGTGGAAATAGTTCATTATAAAAATAATTAAGCCCCTCCTTATTTTATGAACCTCTGTTGCTTTAGTATCTGATTTCATTAAACAGACATTTTCAAGTTCTCTCCTAAACTTCTTTCTGCATGAGGACAACAATGTTAATAACTTTGCCTGAGTTTTCATACTGAATAATTTAGACTTGAACCTCAGTAGTTAGACTCAAGAATCTGTGCACTCTAAGCTCTTTGCCACACTGCAGGTCACCATTCTTTTTTCCTTTTCTTTAAATGGATGCTGAAGCTATGCTATATATTGATGGTATACAATCATCATTAGAATCCTAATCATTTTTGAGACAAGCAAATATATGTCTATATCCCCCTTCCTATCCCTCACACTCCCCTCTTTTTCTCTTTAATGGAAGGCACTAAGAACAATTAGATATCTAGTGCTTTTACTTGGTCATGTCTCTCCCTTAAAGTATTTGCCTCCCAAATAGAAACATTCAAAGTATACTTTTCATTCTTTTTTCTCATACCTCTGATTGCATTAAGCTCCAACTGAAATACTTTCCCCTTCAGCCATATCTTGTCCCTTTTACTTTTTGCCCTTTTTTCCTCTCCATATGTCTTTTTTTTTCCTTTCTGTATTTCTTTCTACTTCAAACTCTTACAAAATCTTTGTAAACGTAGGTTTTAGAGCCATTTTTAAAATTATTATTCAGTAGGATCATTTTTTGTACTAATTATATTATGGAGCCTGCCATTAATTTTTCCAGTTACATCCCTTTTAATGCAGTTGTATATGAAGAACCCCTTTTACAGTTTTCTATTTGAGAGTATCTGATACCTTTCTCTTCTCTTCTATGCAAACACAGGCGATTGACAGCTAGCACTGGATTACTTAATTGGCTGTATTAGCCTGAGCAGCTATTTCTTTTGCTTTAATTTTAAAGACCTCCAGGTAAAGAGATAATTTTCATATAAATATTTTCTAATATCATTCAGCATGTAGCAACAGGACACTTTCTTGCCTTTTCTCTCAAATAAGCCTTACTATTTTAATTTCTTACTATTCTCCATTCAATGGCAGAGGTAAAAATGAGGGTTCACATATACTGAATTGCTTTCTTTCATCTAAAGGTAAGTGCCAGTCTTCTTCAGGCCACACATCCCAATCTCACCATGACATTTATGATCTGTTTTGTAACAGACTGTTAATTTGGCCTTTGGGGGGTTGCATTTTGTCTCTTCACAACAACTAACTCTAGTTGTATCTCTCAAAGAGAAATATCATTGAATATATAGCAATTCCAAATATCTTTAAAGAAATCCTCCATTATTCTAAAATTATACATGCCTAATTATCCAGTCTCCATGTCATGTGTACTCATGTTGCCTTCAGCAATATAAGTCTGTGTTTCACTTTAATTCGACAATGGAATAACGAAAAGGAAGAATATGTGCCCCCTCCTTTTTTGCAATATTCTTGAAAAAATTGCTCTGGGCATATACAGGAGTCTTTGCCATTTATTAAGAATAATCAGCAAAGGAAAGCAAAGAAAAATGATAAGACATATCCATTCCCTAGGGCTTTAATGTTCAGGCTCAACTGGAGTCCCAGGGGTATTTTAACACCTAAGTCCTCTGACTACAAATCTGTCCCTCAGGTCTTTTCAGTTATTTCAGGGAAGTGTCAGTTGCTTATGGTACAAGAAGCAATTATTCCCACGCAGAAAATAGGTCAAAGAAAGAAAGGAAGAAACCTAGTTAGTGAAACAAGGTGCTGAAAGAAGAAAACTCAAAGAGAAAATAAAGAAGCACATTGAAAAAAGTACAATGATGTATATTTACTCTTTTATATTCAAAAGATAAGTATAAATACAGTGACATATAGCTATATTCATCTACATCTATATCTGCATCCATATTTATATTTCACCCATATATGCCCATATATTCAGTCTGTAAGTGGGAAGAAACAGACCTGGTGATTAAGAATTCAAACACAAAAACAGATACTCAGTTGACACTGAGGCTCTGGCAGGTCATGTGACATAGACAAGACACCTATTATGTCTGGGCTTCAATTTATGCATCTTTAAAGTGGAACCTTTACCTCATTTGGTTGTTATGGGATCAAAAAAGTAACAGATATAAAATACTTAATCCAGTGCAGGATGAAGTTATTATTTAAACATGTTGTTTCATTTACAAATCTTATATGTGAACAACAACAGTGACAAAAGTGTTCTGTAACACACTTCACTGCCTTTTAGGTGAATGGGCCCAAGAAACTGAAGGCTCTTTGTTGCGGTTAGCTGAGTGCCTAGGTGTTAAATGTAAATTTATTAAGGCTTGGATGTGGGCCCGATGTAACAAAAGATTGAGCTGTTTAGAGACCTCAGAAAACTGCTTTAAACACAGCAAGTCCCTCTGTTCATGTCCCTGGCCTGGGCACTATTTGAGATGAAGGCAGCAAAGGAAAAGCTCAGAGAAAGAAAGAGACCTGAGGATTGGCTCCCTGCCCAGGTGGCTATTGAGGAGAGGCTAGTCTAAGGAGCATTTGGACTGAGATGGTGAGTGCTGTGTAAGAGTCCTCCTTCCAGGAGCCCACGGAGCTCCAGGTAATCTTGCCCTTTCTCAGTACCCTTGCTGTTAATTAATTTTCTTATGAAAATAGGTCAAGTCACTTGGTTTCACTTACAGCTTGAGTCCAGAGCAGAGTCAATCTGTGCAGTCTGAACCTTTTCATGGGTTATTACTTAGACAAAAGGACTTTAAATTGCTGAGAATGCTAGGATCAGGATAGCTGCTTCCCTCAGGTAAGTATGCTACCCTGAGGTGTAAAATTTCCTACAATGGTATTTTCACTACCAAAGTCATTTCCTAACTCCTGTATATTTTCTTTAGTTACCTATTCACTGTTCAAAATTTCTAAATTTTCCTAGATGTCTAGATGTTTCCAGTGTAGAGCCATTTTATATTTGAAGATATTTACTTGTCTCTTATAAATAAAAATAACATTCATCTTCAAGGGTGTAACAGTTTTGCAAAATAAATTTCCCCCCAAGAATGTGAAAGAGCACACTCAGGAGCTAAGCAATCATATTGGACTCAGGAATATTCTGAGAATTAGACCCAGATTTATTGGGTAGGTCACATAACTCCTCTTTTTGCCTCAGATTCCTTTGTGATGTGATTGGAATAATAATGAGACTTCTCTTTTGAGACTGGACCTGGGAAATAAAATTTTTAAAATGTGAGCCCCTAAGTTTTGGCATATAAGAGCTGAAAATACCAGAGAATGAATTTCATGCTCAACTAACAAAATTAATTGCAGTAGTGTTTAAATGCAAAGCAACACACTGTCATGATTAGACATTTAAAATTGGAACTGATATTTATGAATGAAAAATGAAGTTATTTCAAGTATCCAGTGAATACTGACTGCCTAATATGAGCCAGGACATATGCTAGTAACTCAAAGGTAAATGCTAAGAAGAGGGCTTACTCTTCATCTCTCTTGAATTTTCAGCCTTGAAAGGGAGACAGTTAAACCCTTTTACTATAAGTACCTTATAAGGCACACAAGATAACCTAGACATATCAGGAAATCATTCCATATAATGGTTAAATTATAGCTTGAAGTCTACTTGGAATTATGGATGTGTCTGTGGGAAGGTGGCAAGGGGGGAAGAGGAAAAGTAAGTACTAGGTCATGAAAATCATAAACGAAGTAAACCTGAAAGGATGACCATGGCAGTACCTTATCTGTATTAGAATTGTGTGGAGAATGGAGACGGAAAACAAGCCAGGCATCTTAATAAAGAATGTTGCAGAAATCTTAGTGAGAGATGGCTGTGATCTGAGCTACAGTTTTAGTAGTGAGGGTAAAGACAAATTGATAAATTCAAGAGACATTTAATGGTTTTAATTAACAGAATTTTCTGTTAATTGATTGATTAGAATGAGGGTGATCGGGGCAAGTGGAGACACAATAAAAAAATAATTACCAACTTGGTGGTTGGTGATGTCTTTCAATTAAAAACAAGAGCAAGTTTAGGAGGGAAATGTTAGGTTAGTTTAGTTTGGAGAAATTAAACGTATAAGACAGAATATCACAATAATAAGTCTGTGGTACGATTAAATGATTATTTAATCTTCTTATTCTATTTATGTGGATGTGACACAGTAATGCTCTGCAGAGAGTATTTGGAGGTACTTTAGAAATGATGAACTGAATATTTTCATAGCTATTCCATCAGAAAAGCTCAAGGTACCTCTCAAGGCTAGAGAAAGAGATGTAAACGCATAGTAAAAGAAACTACTGCAAAATTGGCAAATGAGGCGAATTTTGCCTCCTGTGCTTCTCTTTCCTCTTGCAACATTGCTTTTCTTAATTATTTAGACTTGCTCCTGTTTAATTCTTGCCAAAGTTCATCACCGTATCAACAGATAAACGTGTTTCACAGGTTGTGAAGGGCGAGATTAAGAATTGTAGCCCTTCTCTTTCTTCCTCTGCCAACAGTTACTACCTAGAACAAATGGAAAGCAGGCAACTCATAGGAAGAAGGATGACACAGCCTGTGTTCTTTTCTCATCCTTAAATCCCTGGAAGTAACAGTGAATAGGAACTAGATTTGTTTCCCCAGATCTTTTACCTTTCCTTTCCTGAAAAGTTGCAAGAACGATATATAGGACATAACCTTCCTGCTTTCTTTGAGTAGATTTAAAAAATAGCATGGTGATTGACCTGGGGAGGTCTCAGTTAAGTTCAGTTCAGTCGCTCAGTCATGTCCGACTCTTCACAACCCCATGGACTGCAGCACGCCAGGCCTCCCTGTCCATCAACAACTCCCGGAGTTCACTCAAACTCGTGTTTGTTGAGTCAGTGATACCATCCAACCATCTCATCCTCTGTTGTCCCCTTCTCCTCCCACCTTCAATCTTTCCCAGCATCAGGGTCTTTTCCAATGAGTCAGTTCTTCACATCAGGTGGCCAAAGGGACCTTCAGCTTCAGCATCAGCCCTTCCAATGACTATTCAGGACTTATTTCCTTTAGGATGGACTGGTTGGATCTCCTTGCAGTCCAAGGGACTCTCAAGAGTCTTCTCCAACAACACAGTTCAAAAGCATCAATTCTTCAGCACTCAGTTTTCTTTATAGTCCAACTCTCACATCCATACATTACCACTGGAAAAACCATAGCTTTGACTAGATGGACCTTTGTTGGTGAAGTAATGTCTCTGCTTTTTAATATGCTATCTAGATTGGTCATAGCTTTTCTTCCAAGGGGCAAGGATCTTTTAATTTCATGGCTGCAGTCACCATTTGCAGTGATTTTAGAGCCCCCCAAAATAACATCTCTCACTGTTTCCACTGTTACCCCATCTATTTGCCATGAAGTGATGGGACCAGATGCCATGATCTTTGTTTTCTGAATGTTGAGTTTTAAGCCAACTTTTTCATTCTCCTCTTTCATTTTCATCAAGAGACTCTTTAGTTCTTCACTTTCTGCCATAAGGGTGGTGTCATTTGCATATCTGAGGTTACTGATATTTCTCCGGGCAATCTTGATTCCAGCTTGTGCTTCCTCCAGCCCAACATTTCTCATGATGTACTCTGCATATAAGTTAAATAAGCAGGGTGACAATATATAGCCTTGACATACTCCTTTCCCGATTTGGAACCAGTTTGTTGTTCCATGTCCAGTTCTAACTGTTCCTTCTTGACCTGCATACAGATTTCTCAGGAGGCAGGTCAGGTGGTTTGGTATTCCTATCTCTTTAAGAATTTTCAACAGTTTGTTGTGATCTACACAGTCAAGTGAATGAAAATGATTCCAGGCTAAACTGGCGGCGGGGGAGAACCCTCTTTTCAATGCTTCTTTCTCTCTCAATCTCAATCTCTCTTTCTCTCTCTGTGTAGCTGTCTTGCTTGGACTTTATTTTGACCTTTTCCTGTGCAGGCATTTGCTCAATACTCTTCTGCCAATCCAGTGCTCCTCTTCAAATCCTTATTGGAGAAGTTCCCCAAATCTATTTTTGCCGGGAGCCGGCATATTGCATATTGAGTGCATATTGCATATTGAGTGCAGCACTTTCCACAGCATCATCTTTCAGGATCTGGAATAGCTCAACTGGAATTCTATCACTGCCGGTAGCCAGTGTGAGGAACTCTGCCCATGACAAAGGTCATGAGGAAGGAGGCTCGGCATACGCAAAGGCGGGATCGAGCTTCAGGAGTCCCCCTGGAAATTCTCGAGCATATACCCCCAAAACCAGAGTCAGCCTACTTTCTGCTTTGTGCTTTCACCTACACCTCTGACTTTATGGGGGGCTGTCCCCCACTACCTCTCTCTGAAAAAAGAGTTAGCTTACAGTTCCAGTTAATAATTCCTGGGTGTGACAGTGTTTAACCTACAAACTCGTTTGGAAATCCTCTAGCCTGCCTGAATAGGTTTTTCCGGCCACATGTGATTATTCAGAGCCTTCCAACTGTGAGAGGCAGGAGATGTTCTAAACTGTCTAAACACAGATTCTTTTGAGTAGTTAAAAGATTGGTTAGAAATTGTATTGGTGAAGGGATTTTCACTTGTTGGGCCAATGTTTGCTGCTAAGTTTCCATATCCCTTACCTGCTGTGTCCCTGGCAGTGTATTGATTAATATAATTGGTGTAAGTAGTAGTTTTAATGTTTGTAACCTGGGACCCTTGAGTTAATTCTTTTTCTTGTTATAGCCCACCACACCTTTGCTCTGTAGGAATGCAACTTTATCTAATGCTTTTGGAGGGTGGCTCCTGACCAATCACCTTTAGAGAAAAATAAGTTTTCTGAAGAAAGGGTCTTAAAATGTTAACAGGCCTCCGGGCCAGAAGATGATGCAAATCACCTAAGCTTTTGCATATGATAAGTTTGCAGGAAGAAAGCCTGGCTTGCTGCCTGACTCTACCCCTTCCCCCATTATCCTCTATGCATAACTTAAGGTATAAAAACTACTTTGGAAAATAAAGTGCGGACCTTGTTCACCGAAACTTGGTCTCACCATGTCGTTCTTTCTTTTACCTTCTGGCTGAATTATTCAGCCTCTTTTCTCCACTGAATTTCCTCACTGAGCTATCCTCATTCTATTACTCTTTATATCCTTAATTAACATTTAACTAAGCAATTGTTTCCTGATCTTCGCCTATGCCGTCTCTCCTTCGAATACCCTGGATCAGCCGGGGCTGGACCCTGGCACATTTTGCCATCAAAACCTACAAACACTGTATTTCAAGGTATACAGTGTATGGAGAAGGGGGCTCAATGCACTTTTAGTGATAAGCAATGTCAAATTAGCCTATATAACACCATTTGAAGACAACTAACAAGTCTAAAAAATGCCCCACATTTTAAACTGCAAGTAAGCCTTCTATTATAAATCTTTCAGTTATTTTTAGGATGAAAATGCCTAGAATGTGGACTGTTAGCTCACCAAGTAGAGATGTATGGTCTGGTTGCAATGGCCCCATTGATTTGAGTTCACTCCCAACTATGATTCTCGATAACTCTTTAGTCTCATGTATCCAATTCTGCTTTGTCATTCTCTTATTTTGGGGATGGATATTTTTAGACTTGATATCCAGCAGGTCAATTTCTTTCTCAGTTATATACAGAGCTTTAAATATTGTTAATCCTATACCTCCAGGAATGACAGACAATTTGAACTAAAATAAAATATTAGCACTCACTCCTTCTTTGCACAGTAGCACTTTTAATTATGGAGGAGGTACACAATTTAAGATCATTTTGAAAATATAAATTCCCTCCTCTTGTTATTAAAGTATATACAAGTTGGAGAGTGGATTCATGCATTAAATTTGCTTATTGAGAAGAGGAAGTTGATTTTTGCTAGAGCCATTTAATTGTTTAAGAGTAATGAAATATCTGAAGGCATCTATACTTAGTTTTAAGAGAAATAAATATAGGGTGTCTCACCCATAAAGAGTTAGGATTATATTTCCTTTCTTTGCATGAAAGATGCATAATTCATAAGCTAATGAGTTGTAAAGGTCTTCTCACAAGTAAAATTATATTATCCCTCCCAAGAGTAAGATAGTCAAACTATTCTGTAATAACTAATTGAAGTTTATCTTAACATTTAAAATGTAATCTGTTCTTTTTAAATGCACCATTAAAACAATACTCAGATACAGAGAAGGTGAGAGTTACTAGAATGAGAATGGAGAGAAATCTTAAGATAGTATGTATGTATTTGTCTTTTGATGAAGACGAAATTCAACTGTTTAAAAAAAACAACTAGATATATAAGCATAGACCGTTTAGCAGCTCAAATATAACTTAAATGTTTTCAAGAAGCTGATTTCCTTTGGCCTTTATGGCTTCATCCCTGTGGTACAGAGTTTTCTGTGACGACTACCAAAGATTTTTATGCCTTTGTGAACCCCCCTCATTTGCATATGGGCTCAACCTACTGACTTACTCCTAACAAATAGAATATGGCAAAAGTGGGGGGACATCAACTGTAAGATGAAACTATAAAAGACTGTGACTTCTGTTTTGCTTACTCTCTGTCCCTCATTTTAGCACTCTCTCTGCCTTTTCTCTTTCTTGTTTGTTCTGATGAAACAAGATGCCATATGGAGAGGCTTATGTGGCAAGGAATTGAAGGTAGCCTCTGACCAACAGCCAGCAAGAAATGGAAGTCCTCTGTCCAACAGCCCTCGAGGAACTGCACTGGGATAACAACCACATAAGTAAACTTGAAAGCAGATTCTTCCCTGACAGAGCTTTCACATGAGATCATAGCCCTGTACAACACTTTGATTATAGCCTCGTAGTTCCTGAGCACCTGGATTCTGGCCTACAGATCCTGTGAGCTAATAGATGTGTGCTGTTTTGAAGCACTAAGTTTGGGAATAATCTGCTATGGAGAATTAAGTAATTAATGAAACCCAAATAAATATTCACTACTATACTGCATTTTATATATTTACATTTCTATTGTTTGTAAATTTATCAAAGTTCAGTGACAGCTGTTATGTAAATTAAACATTTATAAATATGAAACATGTTCGTAGTCCCAGAAGCCATTTTTAAACCAGGCTATTTTCATGGTGAATTTCTTTGTCACTAAAGGAGGAGGAAACATTATTTGGGATCTGATGGACAAGTAATTTTCCTCTCCACTATAATGTTAATCTGAGGTCCTGAGATTCACGACAGGTTATTACAGACATTTTGAGTGAGAATTTTTTTCTCTGTAAGAAGTTTCTAATACCTGTTCCTCTCACTAAATGACAGCAGTGGGTCCCAGATATTGGGACAACAAAAATGCACCAAGCAATTCAACATCCACCTGGAGAGGATCATATTGTTTCTAGATTAGAAGTACAAGAAATTTCTAGATGAGCTTCAGCTTTTCTATGGGCCTTCTCTCCAAAAAAATCAATGTCAACTGTTGACTGTTTCTATGCGTCTTTCTAGTGAAAGGATTCATGACTTTCGTATTACTAAAAAAGGCTCCTGGTTCCCAAATTTGTCAGGGACTGCTAGGAAAGTCCCTAAATATGTGTGTTTTTTAAATGTGTGTTTAAAGTTTTAACATATAGAGAGTAAATTAGAAGGGAGTATAAGTAGATGCTGGTGCAACAGATAAAAGGTTGTTATAGTAAAAAGTGGCTCAAGTTTGGGCAGTGTTGGATAAAATCCTAAAGCTATTCAAAGTACTTGTGATGTTTTTGATAAAAGGGTAAATCAGATATGTGTATGCTCAGTCGCTTCATTCATGTCCAACTCTTTGCGATCCTATGGACTGTAGCCCACCAGGCTCCTCCATGGGATTCTCCAGGCAAGAATACTGGAGTGGGTTGCCATGCCCTCCTCCAGGGGATCTTCCTGACCCAGGGATAGAAACTGTGTCTCCTGCACATCCTGCATTGCAGGTGAGTTCTTTACCACTGAGCCACCAGGGAAGCCCAAATCAGATGAGGTAAGGGAAGTGACATAATTGACTCTCCTTGGCAAAAATGTGAATTATGATGCCATTTAGTGGGTTAGAAAAATTAGACAAAGAATAGATTTGAGAAGGAAGATAATACAAGTTCATTGTGGATCTGTTAATCTGAGTGTTTTTGGAAACATAAAAGTCTTATTTGTTAGGATGGCAGCATTGGATTCACCATTAAAAATCCCCTTAACTGGATTTATTTACTTTTGCCTTGTTGGCTGATCAGCTAGACAAGAGTTGATCTGGACATATTACAGGTTAGATGGACATTTTAATTGCTATCTTGGTAAGATAAGCATTTCCATTCTGAAATCTTTTAAATAATTTAACTGGAAAACTTAGTTTACTCTAAGCACATAATATTCATTTTAGTGTGTCTATTTCCTCCATCCCTTGACATATACTAGAGACTTAATAAAGTTTTGGAAATTAGAAATATGTTTTTCTAAATGACACCCACTACTTTTCCCTCCCAGACTAACATTGTTCATCATTTAGCAAATTGAATGAATTTTAGAAATGCAATAACTATTTTAGTTTGTGGTGATAAATGTGGTCCTATCTGAAGATTGGGTATGAGGGAAAAAATAGAATGTCAAATATTTTCTACATTTCAGAGGTAAGTCAATAGATAAAATGCTAATTTCAAATTTCAGAGTTCAGAAAATATGAATTCCTTTAGGTTCCCTGAAAAAGAGCTAATTATTTTTACTCATTTAAAGTTCTTGACATAGCTTCCTCTTATCTTTAGTCTTTCTTCAAAACTCACCTTTAAATATGCTTACTGCAATATTTTCAAAGTATATGGAATGAAAATGTGGACATCTATTTGGGTCATCACTAAAAACACTGGACAAATTTAACAATACCAGGAGGAAAAATTGATTTTTTAATGTATATACTTGGTACTTTGAGAACACTATCTTAAAAAAATCTGAGGGTATTTTAAATGAACTCTCTTAAGGTTTTGTAGAGTATTAGTGGGAAGAACTTGTAGAGAAAATGTGGTGGACAACTTCTCTTGAATATAAGTTATTAGAGTATCACCTCATTAACATTCTAAGCCCTTTTCTTTGTGTCAAGAAAGACATCTCTCAAGATCACA
The DNA here is from genome assembly GCF_029378745.1 of Bos indicus. Classification (NCBI taxonomy): domain Eukaryota; kingdom Metazoa; phylum Chordata; class Mammalia; order Artiodactyla; family Bovidae; genus Bos; species Bos indicus. The sequence goes on along the minus strand of NC_091789.1, from coordinate 125,128,399 downwards.
TACTCTGTTATTTTGAGACTACCACTCTACATTTATAATAGCATCTAATTTATCTTTCAAGCAAGTCTACTGTACTCAGAAGAAGAATTTCAAATTGGCTTATTTTTCTCTGTATGTGTGTGTTTTGGTGTCTTCATTCTAGGTGTGGTTTTATTAAATCAGTGATAATATAAACCTTCAAGTAACTATCATCAGTAATCTAGCAGCTGCTTTTTTGAGAGAATTTAAGACAATTTTTAAACGTTTTATATGTTTCAGAGAGAATTTAAAACAATATTTAAACATTTTATATCAGTTTATCATATCAATTTTGGTAAAAACTTCTGTGAGTAATGCAAAATCACATCAGTAAAAGAGTGTTCTACTTCAAATAGAAGAGCACAAACTGTTCAACCATCTCTATGCATAGTGTAAGACAATATGCACTCATTTTCACAAACGGTATGCAGGATGGACTTTGAATATTCATAATTTATTAATACAAGACATGATGAAAAGGTGATTTTTGAAGTGCTAAAGGTTTTTGAAGTGCATAAATGTTATATAACTTTTTGTAAAATACTGTGTAATTGGTGATGGGGAAGAAAACCAGATAAATTGGCTTAATTTGCATAAGATAATAATAAAACCATTTTAGACATACTTTGGTATTGTTATAGCATATCTAATTGTGTCATTTGATATAAAAATCAAATCCTTTACCTAGATTTGAATAGACTCATTTCCACTTTTGTCTCCTTGGGCTTACTTAGGTTTAAAGCATGAAGGAGAATATTATTGTGCACAACCATGGTTTGGGTTTTGAAGTGAAGATGTGACAAGCTGCAAGTGATAACTGGCTCCCTTCCTTTTCCGTTTTCCACTCCCATTTGTATGTCATTTTTAAAAGTTTTGAGGTGCCATCTGTTCAGACAACCTTCATCAAAAAGTGATTCTCTGCTTCAAACAAACTGACCTAAGTTGAGCAAGAAAATGTACAGGGGTTGTAGAGGAAAGAATATGTGACTTCCATGGATTTAGATGCTCTGTTGTATAGTATTCTAGCATGAAGAAAACTAATGTGAGTAAGTTAAAATTTAAATCAACATATAAGCTGGAATCAAGATTGCCGGGAGAAATATCAATAACCTCAGATATGCAGATGACACCACCCTTATGGCAGAAAGTGAAGAGGAACTAAAAAGCCTCTTGATGAAAGTGAAAGTGGAGAGTGAAAAAGGTGGCTTAAAGCTAAACATTCAGAAAACTAAGATCATGGCATCCAGTCCCATCACTTCATGGGAAATAGATGGAGAAACAGTGGAAACAGTGTCAGACTTTATTTTTCTGGGCTCCAAAATCACTACAGATGGTGAATCCAGCCATGAAATTAAAAGACGCTTACTCCTTGGAAGGAAAGTTATGACCAACCTAGATAGCATATTGAAAAGCAGAGACATTACTTTGCCAACAAAGGTTCATCTAGTCAAGGCTATGGTTTTTCCTGTGGTCATGTATGGATGTGAGAGTTGGACTGTGAAGAAGGCTGAGCGCCAAAGAATTGATGCTTTTGAACTGTGGTGTTGGAGAAGACTCTTGAGAGTCCCTTGGACGGCAAGGAGATCCAACCAGTTCATTCTGAAGGAGATCAGCCCTGGGATTTCTTTGGAAGGAATGATGCTAAAGCTGAAACTCCAGTACTTTGGCCACCTCATGCGAAGAGTTGACTCATTTGAAAAGACTCTGATGCTGGGAGGGATTGGGGGCAAGAGGAGAAGGGGATGACAGAGGATGAGATGGCTGGATGGCATCACTGACTCAATGGACGTGAGTCTGGGTGAACTCCGGGAGTTGGTGATGGACAGGGAGGCCTGGCGTGCTGCGATTCATGGGGTCGCAAAGAGTCGGACACGACTGAGTGACTGATCTGATCTGATATGAAGAGAAACTCAAGTGGTGCAGTGGTTAAGAATCCGCCTGCCAATGGAGGAGATGCAAGAGATGCAGGTTTGATCCCTGGATCGGGAAGATCCCCTGGAGAAGGAATGGCAACCCATTCCAGTATTCTTACCTGGAAAATGATCAGAGGAGCCTGGCAGGCTACAGTCCATGTGGTTGCAAAGAGTCGGACATGACTGAGTATGCACGCACCCACACACATAAGAAACTCAAATAGATAGTTCTGGTGTTTGCCATTTCTAATCAATGTCATTTCAAGAGTAAAGATATATTGTTTGCCTTTAGGTAAATTCTTTTAAGTATTGTTTTTTGATAATGGTATCAAAGGATTTGATTATCTGAGCACTGCAGATTAACAAGTATTAACAATTTCAAATAGAATTGGAGGATTATTAAACACCATTCATCTGTTCAGGGACAGCAAAACAAACAAAACAAGCTGCTAGAGATAAGAAAGTGTTTGTATAGTGTTTACACATCTCTTGACAATGTCTTAACTAGTAATCAGTGAAAATTCAAATCTTTCAAAATTATTTTTGGTCTCATAGTGATTTTCAGGTTAAATTCAAATCCTTCTCTAGAGCTTCACAAATCCTCTTCTATTAAAACTTGTAAAATCTTTATTGTACTAACTTAAAAAGATCAGAAAACATGACCCCAGAACTGCAGGAATTCCCCATCTGGCAGTGATGTCAAATGACTACTACACAAGATTACAATAATAATAACTGCAACAACAAAAACAAAACAACTTGTGGTTTTATGTTTATGCTAAATAAAATATATCCTGTATACTTTATAGATATTGAGTTAGAATCAGATCAGTCGTGCTTGGAAACAATTAGTACATAATCGAAGTTACACTTTGTTTAAAACATTTCCAATTACTTGTATGTCTCAAGTCCCTTCTCTTTTGTGCAAAAATACTGTTATGTTAGATCCACGGACTACTGAATGTTCATTTGTATATAAAAGTTCTAAAAATTCTTACGTTCGTTGAACTGTGTATTGAAAGGAGAAAAAGAAGCAGAGACTCAACAAGGCACCAAGGCGGAAAATATGAACAAATGCATAAATGCAGAAGCAATGAAAAAAAAATCCACTGTTAAAAGGAAATCAGAAGGCATTTGAGTTATCTCTTTATAAAGAGAATAGAAATACAAATATAACCTGATTTTGAGAAAAAGGAGTTTACTTCAAGATTTTAAGCCATAAACACTAAGGATTTTCACAATTTGAGAAATAGTTAAAATGACTATGCAGAACCTGCAGTGGAAATGATCAGACAGTATACAATTTCTTACAAACTGAGTCTGTTGGTAATACAGTATATTGTTGGTGTGTGTGTGTGTGTGTGTGTGTGTGTGTGTGTGTGTTCATGAGATTAAAAAGACACAGCAATTCTCAGTCCTGGAGTCAGAACTGGAAAGGTAAAGTCATGTAAAAAGCTTTACTAAATAAAAGTTTTGAGCTAATATGTGAATGTATTGAATCACTGGCATGCATGTTGTAATCAAAAGTTTTACATATTCTAATAAAATCAATTTTAAGGCTCATAGCTATTAGTAAACTGCCATGGAGGAAGGATGGTTGTTGGGGGCCAGCGTGAGGCACTCTGCCCGTGGCAAAGGTCATGAGGAAGGAGGCTCAACATACGCAAAGGTGGGATTGAGCCTCAGGAGTCCCCCTGGAAATCCTCGAGCATCTACCCCCATAACCAGAGCCTGCCTACTTTACTACTTTGTGCTCTCACCTACATCTCTGACTTTACGGGGGGCTGTCCCCCACCACCTCTTTCGGAGAAGGAGTTAACTTAGAGCTCCAGTTAATAAAAACTCCTGGGCGTGACAAGAGTGTTTTAACCTACAAACTCCTCTGAAGGTTCTCTAGCCTGCCTGACAGGCTTGTCCGGCCACATGTGATTGCTCACAGCCTCCCAACCGTGAGAGGCACGAGATGCTTTAAACCTTCTAAAAACAGGTTCCTTAGAAAAGTTAGAAAACCATTAGTATAAGAATAGTGGGCTGATTAGAAATTGTGTTGGTGAAGGGTTTTCCATTTGTTGAGCCAATGTTTGTTGCTGAGTCTCCACATCCCCTACCCTTATACACATTAATGAATATATAGAAGAAATAAGCATTAACCTTTGATATTAATCACATTAGACCTTAGGCTAAGTAAATTCTTTCCTTAACTAAAACCCACTACACCCTCACCCTATAGGAATGTAACTTTATTTGGGTGGCGTCTGTTTTAAGAATAATCACCCCTGGAGAAATAAGTGTCCTGGTTGACTGAACGTTGTCACAAGGAGAGGGTCATAAATTGTCAGCAGGCCCCCTGGCCAGAAGATGATGTAACACCCCTAAGACCTCTGTATACATTTGTATGAAGCACCTGACTTTGATAAAAGTCAGGACTGCTGACCCTGCGTGACTTTTGCATAACATCTCAGTGTATAAAAGTAGACCATGGAAAATAAAAAATTGGGATCAGTTCCTCGAAAGACTGGTCTCCCCATGTCTCTCTCTCTCTCAAACTCTGGCTGAGTCTCCATCTGGAGCGCGGAACCCACCAAGCTTACTAATTTTGCCTGGGCTTCTAAGATCCGACTGGGGAGGCCTCAGTGTCTCCTCTCCTTCAGGAGAACGGAAGGACGCCTGCGGCCTACGTAAGTGGTGCAAACTTCTTGTCTTGAAGTTTTATTGGTCTCCCGCGTAAACCAAGCTACTCAGCCTCTTTTCTCCACTGAATTTTCCTACTGAGCTATCCTCATTCTATTACTCTTTATATCTCTAATTAATGTCTAATTGAAGCTATTGTATCTTGATCCTCGCCGATGCCATCCCCGCTTCGAGCTCCCTGGATCAGCCAGGGCTGGACCTCGGCAGATGGTGAAGAAAAAAACACAACCACAGAAAGGGCATGCTATGGGCCAGAAGTTTTTAGCTTAATTTTTTCATTCTTAGGTGGGTTTTGATATAAAAGTTGATTAGAGTTGAAGTTCAGTATCCTTTCGTATTAGAGCTACCTGTAGAGATTTTATCATTATCTGGGATCCAAAGAATAAAGTAAAAATAACTCAAAATATTTCTTATTCTATAGTATGATTAATCATACAAAGTAATAGTTGATAAAACAAACTGAATCAATAAAGGTAAATCTTTGAATTATCCTAAACTTATATAACTTAATAACATGTATAATTTTGGGCAATGTTAAATGCTAATTTTGTGATACCAAAAGATCCTGAATCAAATGTTACTGGTAATCAGAAATACATGTACTAAGCACTATCTCACATCCTAATATTTGAAGTCACTATAGGGTATGTGCCCGGTTACAAAACCTGTATCAGTTTAAAATCATATACATCTCATTAAAATGAAAGTGTTGACACATATAAAACCTCCATTTTCTTTATTCAATGTCATAGGAATTCAGTTTTAATAAAATCTAGGCCGTAGTAAAATATTTTATTGTGTTCCACTCTAACTTTTTTTTTTTAATAGCAACAGATGACTGAAGCAGACATAGAGTGAGAATCTTTCAAATAGACATAGAGGCAGAATTGTCAAATAGACATAGAGTCAAATAGACATAGAGTCAAATAGACATAGAATCAGAATGAAGCAGACATAGAGTCAGAATTTCCAATATTGGAAATGAAAGTAGCAAATATGTATGAGCTTCATAACAAAAATTTCTAACTCTAAATTTCAGGATTTTCTCAATTTCTTTTTCAGGTTGCTAGTGAACAGAAAGGCAATTATTTTACAATTTTATTGAGGTATTATTTATATGCCATAAATTCTCCAATTTTAAGTGTACAGTTTAATGACTTTTCATAAATATACTAAGTTGTAAAAATCTTACTAAAACCTAATCTTTTTAAAGTATCCATCACCTCATTTTGTGCTTTTTGTCCATTCATATGTCTTCTTGGGTGAAATTTCTATTCATATCTTTTGCCCACATTTAGATGAGTTATTTGTGTTCTTTTAGAGTTGAAAGATTACTTTATGTATTCTGGATACAGTTCTCTTATCCTATACAAGATTACCACTTATTTTCCTCAGGCTGTGACTTATTTGTGACTTTGAATTCTGTTCTATCAATCTGCATGTCTATCCTAAGGTTGGTACTACTACACTATAACTGGATTTGCAGTAAGTTTTGTAAACAGAGTAAATTCTTTAAATCACCCAAATTTTCAAGATATTTTGGCTATGCTGTGTCCTTTAAATTGGCATATGAAGTTTACCCTTCATTTGCCAATTTATGCAAGAAAGTTTAGTGATATTTTGGCAACAACGTAGTTGAAACTTCAGATCTACTAGGCTTGTTGTTGTTCAGTTGCTAAGTTGTGTCTGACTCTTTGCAACCCCAATGACTGCAGCATGCCAGGCTGCCCCGTCCTTCACTATCTCCTGGAGTTTGCCCAAACTTATGTCCATTGAGTTGGTGATGCCATCCAACCATCTCATCCTCTGTTGTCCCCTTCTCCTCCTGCCCTCAATCTTTCTCAGCATCAGGGTCTTTTCTAATGAGTCAGTTGTTCGTATCAGGTGGCCACAGTATTGGAACTTCAGCTTCAGCATCAGTCCTTCCAATGACTATTCAGGACTTATTTCCTTTACGATTGATCTCCTTGCTGTCAAAGGGACTCTCAAGAGTCTTCTCCAGTACCAGAGTTTGAAAGCATCAATTATTTGGTCCTCAGTCTTCTTTAGGATCCAACTCTCACATCTGTACACGACTACAGGAAAAACCACAGCTTTGACTATAGGGACCTTTGTCAGCAAAGTGCTGTCTCTGCTTTTTCATATGCTGTCTAGGTTTGTCATAGTTTTCCTTCTGAGGAGCAAGTGTCTTTTAATTTTGTGGCTGCAGTCACCATCCACAGTGATTCTGGAGCCCAAGAAAATAAAATCTGTCACTGTTTCCACTTTTTCCCCATTTATTTGCCATGAAGTGATGGAACCGGATGTCATGATTTCAGTTTTTTGAATGTTGAGTTTTAAGCCAGTTTTTTCATTAGGCTTATTGACATCTAACCATAGAGACTCTTTGAATCCATTAACATAAAATCTTTCCCCAATTATTTGAATCTTTATGTTCTACCAGTAATGTTTTGTAGTTTTCAGTGTACAAATTTCACTATACTTATTTATTTTATATCAGTTATTCTCTTCTGATCCATGCTATTGATAATTTCTTCTCAATTTCTATTTCTGATTTTGTTATACATTGCTGGCAGAAAGAAATGGAATTTATATTTTAGAAATTTTATTGAGATATAATTTATATAACTCAAAATTCACTACTGTTAAGTGTAAAATTCAATGAATTTTAATAAATATAGAAGCTGTATACATTACCAAAATCTAATTTTTAATGATGCTACCATATCAAAGAGAAGCGTTAGACCTATTCCTAGTCACTTCTCACTTCTACTCACAGCTTTGAGCAAACACTAATTCACAGTATGTTTTCCTTCTTTAGACATTTTAAATACTTGCTATTTTTGAGTAGCTTCTTTCACTTAACGATTTTCAGTTTCTTTCATGCTACTTTACATATCCATTGATTTTCCTTTTGTGGATATTTGGCTATTATGAATGGAGATACTATAAAACTTCTGGTGAAAGTCTTTAACTTGGATAGAAATTAATTTTTTAAATGCAGAATCCTACACTAAACATTTGTTTAACATTTCATTATCAGGCAAAGTTCTCCAAAGTGATTGTGACATTTTATATTTTTACTAGCAATATGTGAGGGTTCCAGTTTTTCTACATCCTCAACATGTTGTTTTATTGTATTATTAACATTATAGTGGGTATGAATTGGTATCTACTTGGCATTTTAACTTGCACTTTCCAAAAAAACTAATGATGTTGATGAGCATTTTTGCATGTTCTTCTTTCCTATTTGTATATCTTCTTGAGGGAAATGTCTATTAATGTCCATATTTAATTGAGTTATTTGTATTCTGAGTAATTATTTTTTATTTTTTACAAAAATAGATCTTATTCAATTTTGTGGGAAAATAGAGACTTAGAAATATTAAGTTATTTCCCTGATTTCCTTAGTAAGTGGTAGATCTCATTTTGGAATCCTGGGTGTGAGGCTTCAGCATCTAAGTTCTTTCCTTTCACATCACTGTGCCTCACACTAGTTACAGTGATCTTTCAATCTGTAGACCTGATTCTACTGGCATTTTAATAATACTGAATCATCTAATCTGTGAACATGGTTTTCTATTCCATGGATATATATTCCACTGTTTGGCTGTAACTTTTTAATATATATTTTCTAGTTGAATGACATTTTTTCCTTTTCATTTATTTGGTGCTATGAATAATGCTGCTATGACTTTGTGTCCATGTTGTTAGGTGAATATAAGTTTTCATTTCTTTTGTGTAGTTTAGTAATCTTGCTATTGCTGGATAATTTTCCTATCAAAAATAAGTATTAGAAACTGCCATACTGTTTTCCAAAGTAGCAACAAAATTTTACATTCTTATCATCAATATACAAGGGTCCTTGCGACTCACATTTGAGTATGCTTGCTATTTCTTCTATTTCTTGTTTTTTTTTTTTTTTGTATTATGGCAACTCTTCAGGACAAAAGTGTTATACTTTTTCATTTTAATTTGCATTTCATGTTAACAAACAGTTTAGAGCATTATTTCATGTGCTTCTTGATCATTCATATTTCTGCCTTTGTGAAATAACTCTTTAAAATTTGACCCACTTAAAAAATTTGATTATCTGTGTTCCACTTACTTCTTCAGATGAAAATAATCTTTATATATTCTGAACTCATTTTCATTACCTGTTATGTGATTTGCAAATATTTTTCCAGTGCGTTTCTTGTCTTTACCTTTCCTTAACAAAGCGTTCTGTAGTGCAAAGGTTTTTAACTTACTGAAGTGTAGATTAATTTTTATTTTTCTTTTAAAAGTTTTTGCCTATCCCAGAATCACAGGTGTTTACTCAGTGATTTTGTTTAAGATTTTAGAGATTGTTTTCCTTCTACTCATGTCTATAATGTATTTTGAGTTAAGTTATTGTCAGTGAGCTGTCTATATTCATCTTTCTCAATGTGGTTATTCAAATGCAACATCTTTTGGAAAAAAGATGCCATATTCCTCATTAAAATATTTAATAGGAAAAAAAAGTTTAATAGAATTTATTTTTAGAGCAGACTAAATTAACACAAAAATGGAGCAGAAGGGACAGAGAGTTCCCATACATCCCCTCTCTCCTTTTCCCCATCCACAGTTTTCCCTTATTAACATCTTGCATTGGTGTGGTACAATGGCTACAACCAATGAAACAATATTTTAAAAAATTTAACTGAAGTCCATAGTCTATATTAGGGTTCATTCTTGTGCTGTACAAATCCATGGATTTTGACAAACAAATGCATAATGTTATTCAACCACCACTGCAGTATCAAAATAATTTCACAGCCATAAAAATCCCCTACCTAATCATCCCTTCTCCTCACTCTAAAACCCCTGGCAAATACTAATCTTTTTATTGTCTCTGTATTTTTGCCTTTTCATTTTTTTTTATTGTGGTAAGAACACAACATGAAGTCTATTCTTTTAACAAATGATTAAGTGCACAGTATTAATGATAGGCACTATATTGCACAGCAGGTGTTGGACACTTCAGCCAGTTATTCACTTAACTAATTACATTTAACACATCTTATGAAGTTTACCTATGACTTACAAGACATTTGCTTACTTATTGATCCTTAACAAATCCTATGAGCTTCACCTATATTTCATAAGCTAATCTTCTCCTTCTTTACAAAAGTCCATGCTTGACATTTTCTTTCGTGGAGTGTCTATCCAAGCCTTTGCCCATTTCCTAATTGGATTGTTCATTTTCTTATTGTTGCATCTAGAGTGTGCTTTATATATTATTTTTACTTTTATAGATATATAATTGATATAAAATTGATGTTAAAATTGAAGCTCCAATACTTGGCCATCTGATGTGAAGAGCCGACTCACGGGAAAAGGCCCTGATACTAGGAAGGATTGAGGGCCAGAGGAGGGGACAACAGAGGACGGGATGGTTGGATGGCATTACCGACTCAACGGACATGAGTTTGAGCAAACCAGGGAGATAGTGAAGGACAGGGAAGCCTAGAGTGCTGCAGTTCATGGGGTCGCAAAGAGTCAGACACATCTTAGCGACTGAACAACAACTGATAAAAAACGCTGTGTTAAGTTTGAGGTGTACAAGGTGTTGATCTTATATATTTAAATACTTGATGAGTCTTTTGCAAGATATGTGATTTTTTTCAAATATTCTTCCCAGTGTGTGGCTGTGGCTTGTCTTTTAGTCCTCTTAACAGGGTATTTTGCAAAGCAAAAAGAAAAAAAAATTAACTTGGTCATGTCTATCCAAATTTTTTTTTTTAATGGATTGTGATTTTTTTTTTTTTTGGTCATGTTTAAGAACTCTTTGCCTAAACCTAGCTCACGATTGTTTTCCTGTGTTCTCTTCTAAAATTTTGCCAGTTTTACATTTATACAATTACCAGTACATTTGGTAATTTTTGTATAAGATGTGAGGTTTAGGTAAAGATTCTGTTTTTGTTTGGGGTTTTATTTTTGGGTTTTTGCCTAGGGATGTCTATTCATACATTGTTTGTTGAAAAGACTATCCTTCTTCCATTGACTTGTTTTTACACTTTGGGGAAAAATCAATTGGAAATATTTGTGTGGGTGTATCTTTTGGCTGTCTTCTGTCTCACTGATCTAGGTGATTCTGTCAGTGTCACCCAGTAGTTACATAGCAATTCTTAAAATTGAGTAGTATAGGGCTTCCCTGGTAGCTCAGCTGGTAAAGAATCCACTTGCAAGGCAGGAGACCCTGGTTCGATTCCTGGGTCGGGAAGATCCCCTGGAGAAGGGATAGGCTAACTCACTCCAGTATTCTTGGGCTTCTCTGGTGGCACAGATGGTAAAGAATCCGCCTGTAATGCAGGAGACCTGGGTTTGATCCCTGGATTGGGAAGATCCCCTGGAGAAGGGCATGGTAACCCACTCCAGTATTCTTTCCTAGAGAATCCCATGGACAGAGGAGCCTGGTGGGCTACATTCCATTGGGTCACAAAGAGTTGGACATGACTAAGAGATTAAGCACATGATTCTTCCAATGTTCTTCTTTTTTACAAAATCATTTTACCTATTCTAGTTCACTTTATTTAGTCCCAACAAATATGTTTGTGCTTTATTTATACTGCCAGCACATAGCATTACGTACATGTATAGACTACTCATTCCTGGCTTTACCTAAAAGAGCATTTTGTTGTTCAGTCACTAAGTTGTGTCTGACTCTTTGTGACCCCATGCACTGCAGCATGCCAAGCCTCCCTGTTCCTCACTAAACATATTAAAAAGCAGATTGAAAAATATTATTTTCTTTAGAGTTTTAGAATCAGATAATTTTATTATTTATTTTCCTGCTCATCATGCTACATGTAAAGAAACAGACCTAATGATTATGCTTATGAACCTGAATTTTCTGGCTTCACCAGATAAGCTGCAATAATTAATGTGCAACATCCATTACACTGTGTTGCAATATTGTGTTTTGTGAAAATACTTTTTTCAACATGGAAAAACAAATAAAATGAAAATGAACACAAAGTAATTTAAAAGGTTCATTAATTTAAATGATTTGATTCTATCTTGGATCAAACTAATCTGACACTAATTCTAGCATTTTACTGACAGTGAGGACTATAGTGGAAATTCATTTACTTTGCCTTCAGAAGACCTGTGTCTAAACTGAGTATGTGCCATTTACATAGCTCTGTGATTTTAGGCATACCTTTTAAAATTCAGATTTCTCTTCTATACAAATGATATAGCAACTCAAAGTCAGAAATAATATATAGGGTCCATGCGTGTGTGTGTTGTTCATGAAAATGTTTGGCAAAGAGTAAGACATATATGTACTTATTCTTTTGAACAGTCTTATGTTCACGGGCCAATAAGTCCATGCAAAAACAAACAAAGGGCATATATGAGGGGAAAATGGGTTGATATCCTTCTCTGGTACTGTCTCATCACCCAGAATGTTTACAGCATCATCTAATATCACCTAATCAGTTCCACTGATTATTAGTGAAAGAAATTCAATGTGGATACAAGGAAGATGAAGAACTGGACTGACTCATGGAGACAACCACGGGCTTCCCGGATGGCACTAGTGGTAAAGAATCCACCTGCCAATGCAGGGGGCATAGGAGACGTGGGTTTGATCCCTGGATTGAGAAGATCCCCTGGAGGAGGGCATGGCAACCCACTTCAGTATTCTTGCATGGTGAATCCCATGGACAGAGTAGCCTGGTGGGCTACAGTCCATAGGGTGGCAAAGAGTTGGACACGACTCAAGCAACTTAGCATACACACATGCATAAAGGAAACCAATATACCACAGACTTCAAGCTGAATCTTCAGCAAGGAATAGGTCAAAAATTGTCATACACATGTGAGTATCAGTAAAACCAGTCTATGGGGTGAAAGCTATCTTTGCCAGGAATCACTACCAAATTTCACAATCCTGTCTTTTTATACCTGAATATACAGTGTATTCCCCAACTTTATTCCTTGTGCTTTGAGTCCATTTTGCTTTAGTTTATATGCAGATTTTTTTTTTTTTTAACCAGTTCACTGATTGCTTTGTATTTTTTCTTGACATAAATGAAGCTTATACCTCTGACCACTGGTACTCCTGATATCAATAATTATATTCTAACTGATATTGAAACACTCTTTCTGTTCTAATTATAATTATCTTTCATTGCAGAGCAAATGATCATCTTAAAGTAGTAAAACTCATTAAATAACAGTGGTTATTATATATTCAGGTTAAATAGCTTATATGTAAGGTCAGATTTAAATCTCTAATATGCAGGCATTAGTACCCTCACTTTACAGATGAAGAATAGAAACTCAAAACTTTTAAATAACCTGTCTAAAGACACACAACTAGGAAGCGGTAGACCCTATATATGACTTAGGGCTTCCCAGGTGGTGCTAGTGGTAAAGAACCCTCTTTCCAATGCAGGAGACGCAGGAGACCCAAGTTCAATCTCTGTGTTGGGAAGATCCCCTGAGGAGGATGGTAACACACACTCCACCATTCTTGCCTGGAGAATCCCATGGACAGAATAGTTTGGAGGGCTACAGTTCATAGGGTTGCAAAGAGTCGGGCACAACTGAAGCAACTGAGCATGCATGCAGATGCATATATGGCTTCAAAGATTTTGCCTCTTGTTCACTACAGAATGTGCAAAACTACTGGCTAAATATTTCACATTGATATATGAATTTTCCAAAATACTAACTTGCAATTCTCATTTTCTTTTACATTTTCATTACAATTAAGTAATTTCTTTATTTTGATTGCAAAGTGTTTTTATAAGGTTATTTTACCTAGTTATTGATTTCAGCTTATGAGAAGCTATTATTATTATTTACTTCTTATTGCCATAAACAGACATATCATCATTTAATGGTAGAGAGCATATGTATCATTGACCCCACAATTCTTTGTAGGCAGCTTCTAGTTCCCAATGATTTTAGTTTCCTGACATTCATACCCTTGTGTAATCGCCTCCCTCTGAATATCAGTTGGACCTAGTGACTTTTAATAGACAGAATTATAATTATTAGAATATTTTACTCTAATGAAGAGAATACGGCAAAAGTGATGTCACTTGTGTGATTACGTCACAAAAGTGTGTGCCTTCTATCATGTTGGAACTTGTTTTTTTTGCTGGTACTCTTGCTTGCCCTCTCACCTGATGATGAAACAAGCTTCCATGCTGTGAGATACTCTAAAGAGAGACCTACATGGCAAAGGAATAAGGGAGGCCTCCAGTTAACAGCTCATGAGGACCTAAGGCATCAATCCAATAGTCCACAAGGAACTGAGTCCTGCCAACAAGTACATGAATAAAGTAGGAAGCAGATTCTTCGCAGTCGAGCCTATAAAGGAAAGCAGCCTTGAGAGAAACCTAAAGCCAGAGGACCCCGTTAAATCATGTCTGGATACCTGACTCACAGTAACTGAGAAAAAACTGTCATTGGTTTAAACCATTAATTTTGTATGTAATTTGTTACACGGTAATAAATGACTCATACAAATAAGTTAGCATGCTTTTTAAAACTGTGGTATTCTGGTAGTATGCTATAGCCAGGGCCCCATATCAAAGTGAAATACGATCTTGAAGCAATTATCAAATAACTGAGGCTAAAGCTTCAAATACTCTTGATAATTTAGATGAAAATATAGGTTGGCTCAATCTTTGTTCTAGTTCGTCAAGATCTGAACAGAAATAAAGAATAAAATCACGTTTATCATTGAAGATAAGGAAAACTCTTGTAATCACAGATTTATAAAACAGTGAAAAAACTTTCATTCTCACTTCAAATTTTTGTCAAGAATGAGAACATAGCCATGTTCAGATATTTACAGAGTGAAAATTGAGAGTTTCACACAACTCTCCACTTCAAAATAACTTTGTATACTCTATGGCCTATGAAAAGATAAGTGTGGAGGGTTTCTGTGACCTTTTTTTTTTTTTTGGCTTTCACTTTTTTTTCTTTTTTTACAATGAAGATTTTAAAAGTAGTGTATTAGTTTCCTAAGTACCATAGACTTGGCGGCTTAAAACAACAGACATTTATTCTCTGTAAGTTCTGGAGGCTAGACATTTGAAATCAAGATCTTGGCAGGGTCTTACTTCCCGTGAAGCTTCTGAGCCTCTGGGGAAGGACCCTTCCTCTTCACTTCCAGCTATTCCTTGGCTTGTGGTAGCATTACCCCAATTACTGCCTTCCTCTTAACATAATTTTCTTCTCCTGTGCGTCGGAGTTTTCAGTTGTCATTGTCCTGACTGTGCATGTCTGAAATTTCCCTCTTACAAGTATACTGGATGAAAACTCACCCTAATGAACTCATCTTAACTTGATTACAACTGCAAAGACTATTTCCAAATAAGGTCACATTCAAAGTTTCCTAGGCTTAGGACTTCACCAAAAATTTGGGGGAGATACAATTCAACCCATAACAATTAGTATTTTTTTTTCTTTGTCTTACAATAAGGTCTTTTGTTTTTAAACATTTATCCTTTTTTTTTCTTACAACATTCAACTTTTTCTATGACAGTCAAATTATACTTTCTGTCATCTCACTCCTTTCTGAAATGCAATTGTCTACCACCCTATTTTCCCTGCGATAGTTTAATTGTTGTATGCTTCAGGAGATTATGGTCAATGTTGTAGCACAGTTTTCTTTATATACTCCATTAAAATAATAGCTTTATTTCTCTAAGAAGCATTTAAAAAACTTACCTGTTAAATCAGAATATTTTTTCTTTTGTTAGAGCTGATCTTAACACTCTGAAATTTATGTTAATTTTAGGAGTTGCCAAGTGTCATGAAATTCTCTATCATAGATTATGCGAATATAAAAGTTGGCTATAATATCAGCCACTTATTTTCCTGTCATCCACAAGTTCAGTGACATTGTACCCCCTCTACAGCGTAAGACAATAAAATATTATACCAACAAAGCAAACTATAAAAGTAATTTATATAGGGCTTCCCTGGTAGCTCAGCTGGTAAAGAATATGCTTACAATGCAGGAGACCCCGGTTCAATTCCTGGGTCGGGAAGATCTACTGGAGAAAGGATAGGCTACCCACTCCTATTTATATGCATTATATGTAATTTATATGCATTCATCAAATGTATATTACTTACATATTGTGTCCTAGTCACTGAATTAATTAATGGTGGCGTTATTACTTGAGAAATTATAGACCTTAGAGTCAAATTTATTTTTTATAAATTTTTCAGAAGAGATTAAGAAGAGGTGGCAAAAATACACAGAAGAACTATACACAAAAGATCTTAATAACCTGCATAACCACGATGGTGTGATCACTCACCTAGAGCCAGACATCTTGGAATGTGAAGTCAAGTGGGCCTTAGCAAGCATCACTATGAACACAGCTAGGGGAGGTGATGGAATTCCAGCTGAGGTATTTCAAATCCTAAAAGATGATGCTGTGAAAGTGCTGCACTCAATATGCCAGCAAATTTGGAAAGCTCAGCAATGGCCACAGGACTGGAAAAGGTCAGTTTTTATTCCAATCCCAAAGAAAGGCAATGCCAAAGAATGCTCAAACTACCACACAATTGCACTCATTTCACATGCTAGCAAAGTAATGCTCAAAATTCTCCAAGCTAGGCTTCAACAGTATGTGAACCAAGAACTTCCAGACATTCAGGCTGGATTTAGAAAAGGCAGAGGAACCAGAGATCAAATTGTCAACATCTGTTGGATCATAGAAAAAGCAAGAGAATTCCAGGAAAACATCTACCTCTGCTTCATTGACTGCACTAAATCTTTTGACTGTGTGGGTCACAATAAACTGTGGAAAATTCTTAAATTCAGCTGGGAATACCAGACCACCTGACTTGCTTCCTGAGAAACCTGTACACAGGTCAAGAAGCAACAGTTAGAACTGATCATGGAACAATGGACTGTTTCCAAACTGGGAAAGAAGTTCATCAAGGCTGTATATTGTCATCCTGCTTATTTAACTTACACGCAGAGTGTATCATGTAAAATGCCAAGCTGGATGTAGCACAAGCTGGAATCAAGATTGCCGGGAGAAATATCAATAATCTCATACAGGCAGATGATATCACCCTTATGGCAGAAAGTGAAGAGGAACTAACAAGCCTCTTGATCAAGGTGAAAGAGGAGAGTGAAAAAGCTGGCTTAAAACTCAGCATTCAGAAAAGTAAGATCATGACATCCAGTCTCATCACTTCATGGCAAATACATGGGGAAACAAGGGAACCAGTGACAGACTTAATATTCTTGGGCTCTGAAATTACTGAAGATGGTGACTGCAGCCATGAAATTAAAAGATGCTGCTTGCTCCTTGGAAGAAAAGCTGTGACAAACCTAGACTGTATTAAAAAGCAGAGACATTACTTTGCCAACAAAGGTCTGTATAGTTAAAGCTATGATGTTTCCGGTAGTCACGTATGGATGGGAGAGTTGGACCATAAAGAAGGCTGAGCGCCAAAGAATTGATGCTTTCAAACTGTGGTGTTGGAGAAGACTCTTGAGAGTCCCTTGGACCACAAGGAGATCAAACCAGTCAATGCTAAAGGAAATCAATCCTGAATATTCATTGGAAGGATCGATGCTGAGGCTGAAGCTCCAATACTTTGGCCACCTGATGCCAAGAGTGGACTCATTGGAAAAGACCCTGATGCTGGGAAACATTGAAGGTAGGAGTATAAAGGGATGACAGAGGACGAGATGGTTGGATGGCATCACTGACTCATTGGGGACGTGAGTTTGAGCAAGTTCCGGGAGATGGTGAAGGACAGGGAAGACCGGTGTGCTGTAGTCTGTAGGGTTGCAAAGAGTTGGACACAACAGAGTGACTGAATAACAACAAATACATTAGGTTCTTACATTACCTATCTATTTTATATATAGTAGTGTGTATATGTCAATCCCAGTCTCCCAATTTATCCCTCCCACACCTTATCCCCTGGTAACCATAGTTTGTTTTCTGCATCTGTGGCTCTACTTTTGTTTTGTAAATAAGTTCATTTGCACCCTTTATTTTTTTTTAAAGATTCTATATATAAGCAATATCATATGAATGATATATCATTTTCTGTGTCTGGCATTACTCACTATGACAATCTCTAGGTCCATCCATTTTGCTGGACATGGCACCATTTTGTTCTTCTTTATGGCTGAGTAATATTCTATTGTGACTATGCAGCACATCTTCTTTATCCATTCCTCTGTTGATAGACATTTAGGTTGCTTCCATGTCTTGGCTATTGTAAACAGTGCTGTAATGAACATTGGCATGCATATATCTTTTCGAATTATGGTTTTTCTCTGGGTATATGTCCAGGAGTGGGATTGCTGGGTCATACAGTAGTTGTATTTTTATTTTTTTAAAGAAGCTCCATACTGTTCTCCATAACGGCTGCACCAATTTACATTGCGACCAACAGTGTAGCAGGGTTCCCCTTTGTGCACACTCTCTCTAGTATTTATTATTTGTAGATTTTTTTATGATGGTCATTCTGACCTGTGTGAAGTGATAACCTCATTGTAGTTTTGATTTGTATTTCTCTGATAATTAGCAACGTTGAGTATCTTTTCATGTGCCTCTTGGCGTATGTATGTCTTATTTGGAGGAATGTGTATTTAGATCTTCCACCCATTTGTGGATTGGGTTGTTTTATTGATGTTGAGCTGGATGAGCTGTTTATATATTTTGGAGATCTTGTTGGTTGCTTCATTTGAAACATTTTCTCCCATTCTGAGGGTTGTTGTTTGTTTTGTTTATGGTTTCCTTTGCTGTGCAATAGCTTGTAAGTTTAATTAGATCTAATTTATTTATTTTTGTTTTTATTTTCATTATTGTAGGAAGTGGATCAAAAAAGATCTTGCTGCAATTTATGTCAGAGTGTTCTGCCTATGTTTTCTTCTAAGGGTTTTTATAGTCTGGCCTTACATTTAGGTCTTTAATCCATTCTGAGTTTATGTTTGTGTATGGTGATAGAGAATGTTCTAATTTCATTCTTTTAATCCGGGATTTGGTGATGGACGGGGAGGCCTGGCATGCTGTGGTTCATGGGGTCGCGAAGAGTCAGACACAACTGAGCAACTGAACTGACTGACATGTAGCTGTCCAGTTTTCTCAGCACCACTTATCAAAGAGGCTACCCTTCATTGTATATTCTTGCCTCCTTTGTCATAGATTAGGTCACAGAGTCAGACAAATTTAGATTTCAATACTTGCTTCACTACTGCTGCTGCTTCTGCTAAGTCGCTTCAGTCGTGTAGGACTCTGTGTGACCCCATAGATGGCAGCCCACCAGGCTCCCCCGTCCCTGGGATTCTCCAGGCAAGAACACTGGAGTGGGTTGCCATTGCCTTCTCCGACTTTCTTCACTACATGCTACTAATTCTTTTAAATACCCATTTCTTTTATCTGTGAAGTGGGATAATAAAAGTATTTATCTTATAGACTTGTTTTAAAGATTAAATATGATAGTATTAATACAGTGCTCTTGATAAAGTTGATAAAATATCTTTGGTTTCTAGCAGTTATACTTAATAAAATGCAAATTACTAAAAAATAACCACACATAGCTTCTGATTTTCTTATGTAAAATGAATTGAGTGTCTTTACTGATGGCTTGTGTTATATAATCTGTGTAAATATATGGCACAGCATATACCCTTAATATATACTGGGATCCTCCATCACAGGTTGTATAAGATACAACAATTGAGTACAGTTATTTGTACAGTAACACATTATCATATATTTACTAGGTTTTTTCTCATTCATGAAACCATTTACTTTTCACAAAAACTTTTTATGTGTTGTATAATTTAAATGTTATGAGATATAGAAGAATACCAATAAGAAAGTGAAGCTTCAAAAAGTTAACTGATTTTCTCAGGATTAAATAGCCATTGAGTTTCAGAGCTAGAGTGCAAATCCAGATGTGTGTAAGCCTGACAATTTTGATCAATCCACCTCAGTGCCACATTTATACACTTAGGGATGGAAGATAGGGTAGGGGCTTTTGAAGTAAAATCAAAAGTATAGTAAGAGAAGCAGGAGAAAAAAAAAAAAAAAACTAGGATCATACTGTAATAGGGAAGCCAGAGATATACTCTGAACATGAAGCAGAAGCTCAGTGAAATAGATGTGGTCAACCAGAGGGAGTGATCTAAGTATGGACTGACAATCACCCTCATGAGACATAGTACATTGTTACCCTTTTTTAAGAAGGGTTACTGGGCGGGCAGCAACACAGCATGCCCAGAAACACTATGTTGATCTTGGGATTCATAAACACAACTTCCAGTGTCCCAGTCACTTCACGCTTAAAACATGTGTGATCACACTAGATGAGAATCGATTGGCACAGACTATTTCAGTTCAGGAAATTCAGTGTCTCGGAGTTCTTTTCAGCTTTTGTTACTTGCAAGCAGTGTAGTTCCTTCAAGGTGAAAAAGAACCTCCTATTCTCAGTGCAACTGTATCTCATCAATAATAAGTCACACATCACTTGATAAACCACTTTGACAATGAACACATTTAGTCTGCTAAATAGCATTTAAGAGGACTTTCTTGGATCTTATCTGCCCTCCCCCCCCACCCCGCCCGCCTTAAATTCCTTGAGTTAGTGTTGCAAGAAGACTGGACTAGGATCAAATCCTTACACATCTTTGAAGATAGAAAACCTAAAACCCACTGTCATACCAAGAATAGCTGTTCTACTAGAATAATAGTTTATGTTTTTTTTTTTTTCCCTATTAGGTACCAGATTGCTATTATTAATAGCTGCAGTGGCTTTTCACTGGCTTTTAGAGAGTCAAGGTGAAAACATAGAGCATATAAGAAACTCAGAAAAGGTTTGAAACATCTCCCCTAGCCCTCATATTCTGACACCATGTCATGCCTCTCCATCTTCCCCAAGGTATTCACCTTCCTTCCCTTAGCTGAATATTTTTGAATGATATCCAGCCCTTGACTTGGTATCCATGATTAATTTGTAAGGGTTTGTATAAAGCTGCTGACTGTTAAGAAAAAAAACCTGAGGGTAGATATTGCTATAAATCTGGCATTTGAGAACATTTGTCAGTCAATTTGACATTTCTTGACTTAACACTATAATTAACACTATAATTCTACACAAAATATTCTTGTAAATGAAAATTTAAAAAAGAAAAGCAATTGCAGGTTGTCTAATGATTATTGTATTTTAGAACATTTACATTTGCTTTTACACCATTTCTGTGAATGTTAACTGATTTCATTCTCTGTGAGAACAGATGTAAACTTATCACTTAAATGAAGATCAAATACATCATAATAAGTTCAACTCTCGTTCTGTTCTTTTGCTTACAACAACATGTGTTAGTGAAAGGAAAAGTAAGACTTGGCTTTAATTACAGTTTTGAACATTAATGAATAGAGTTTGTGGAACACCATACAACACAAAGAAAGCGAATATGTGCATGATGTACATATTGACTATTTATGAAAGTCATAATATCTATAGATAAGAGATATTTTCAATTAACATAGAATGAGGAAGCACTAGTTCAAAAATAAATAATGAAGCACCTTTTTTCTTTCCTTTAATTCCCTAGGAAAAGCCTGCTTAATTAAAGATATTTATTACAACTTGATCAAAAAATCCAAATTCTGTGTGTCCTACATCTAGCTACTAGAGTATTCTCTGTCATAAGCCTCGTGGGTCTGAAGATGTTGACTTGTTAATGAAATCATCAAAGGAACAGGCTAAGTCTTTAGTTAAAACTGTTTGTTCCAAGATGCTCTGCATAATATGCTCCAGGCTTTTCCAAGGCAACTCTTTCATTTTTTCCCTCTTAACTTAAAACTAAAGCCTCCTTGTCATGCTTAATTAAACATCTGAATCAAATTATTTTGTAACCAGACTGGTGTGTAGGATGTAAATTTCAAATTTAGCATGGGACATTAATTGAAGAGGCACACTATTCTTTATAAAATATGATTATCTTTTTTATGCCTTCAAAAATACAATATATAGAAACTGGGAATGGGCATGAAAATTGTCCAAACTTATACACAAGATAAAAATAAGAGATATTCTAACATGGTTAGCAAAGAGAAATATATTATATTCTTAGACTTCAAGCAACTGATGTATGTGTGTGTGTGTATTTATACTCAAATCCTTCATGAAATTAGAATTTTCATCCTTTTTCTCAATTATCTCTTTGCTTCTATGTAAACTGTAAACATTCTTATGTAAGAAAATGCATGATGAATTCCTCCTACTAATTTTTATTATCTTAGAACATCAAGAATGATTATTGTCAAAGAAAGCCTAATTTTGAAAAATGACATCCATCTGTTCAATTTTTTATTGGCCTGCTGACAATTCACTTTGAGATAATCTGGGTCAGGGTCTGTTACTTCGCACTGAAAGCAAATTATGCAAATAGGGTAACTGATTCACATGATGTTACACATTGGGAGTATTAACTCGGTTTTAAAGGAGAACTGGAAATAAAAGGTAATATATATTCTGTCCTTAATTTGATTTTCTACAGTATTATCTCAAGTAATGTTTTTGGATTCTCATAGATAATATTTAAAAGATTCAACTACTAAAAATAGTCTAGATTTTGTAATAGACAAGTGAGGCAGTATGTGCAGGAGGCAGGCTCCAAAGCCTGTACAAGTTTCTGCCTGTGTCATGTAGCGCATTGTACCATACAGTTTTAAAATGTCAATTACTGTCATTTTACATTAAAGTTAAAGCTTGCAAATAAAGTCTTAATCTCTTTATTGTTGACAGCTTGTGGGGGGAAGTTATGTAATTTAACCACCTTAAATAATTCCCAGAGCAGTCTCTCTTTGTAAAGGTAAACTGACTTAATTCTCTTATCCTTAAAATCACCAAAATTCTCCCTTATACACAAACTGAAATTTTTCACATGTGCATTCAAACAGCTGTTCATATTTCCAAGCATAAGTGGAATAGAACAGTTTGACTCCATATAAATTCGTTCGTTATCACTTAAAAAATATTTTTAGTAAATTGCATAAAATAGAAGAACTGCATGCTCTAATGTATTAGGGGAAAGATGAATTACCAGTTCTTTAAAGAAGGTAACAGGCTGTGATAACAAAACCTTCCTATGCATCAGTTCTGTGTTCTAGGCCCCTCTATATGAAATCTGAATCGGAGAGTAAGTTCTCTGCCACTTGACTGCTCAGTGACCTTGGGATAAGCCATTTACACATTTGGCCCCTGAGCCAACTTATCCAAAATGTAAAAATGATGATAATTTTACCTTCCAAATGAATGGATTGCTTGGGGGGATAAAAATTAAAGAGATGTTGAATCTGGAAGAAATTTGCCAACTGTGAGGCAAGCAAAGAGTACAGTTTTTAAAATAAAAAAATTAAAAAAAAAAAAAAAGCTTTTGAATGTTTCCTTTTTGTGATGTTTTAATTATATACTTTTATTGGAATACCAAACTTTTTAAAACCAAACTGTCAACTGTAGAGTATATTAAAATATTAAGTTGGATGAAAATCATGTATTTATATAAAAGTTAGTTTTTAAAAATAATCCATTCTTTTCCTTTAGATACTATATTTCTTTATATTATGTATTTTGTTACATTAATTTGGAAAATTATATCATTATAGAATAATAACACAATTGTTTAAAAGTTCAAACAAATTGATCATTTTATCCTCCAAAAGTGTTTTCTTCCTAAATTACATTTTTTGAGAGAGACAATTTGATTTCAAGGTCTAATTTTATAAAAAGATGAAAGACACACAACATGAATTTAAGATTCCCAATAATCAATATTTAGTATTATAGATTTATATTTAGAATTGCATTGAGAGATCTTAAGGTATGGAGAGAATATTAATCTATTCAATGGCAAGTGTAGAATTAACTGATTCCTGTCAAATAACAGTGCATTTTACAAATTTCATAAAAGCTTACAGTTAAGTCCCAAAGAAAGGCAATGCCAAAGAATGTTCAAACTATTGCACAATTGCAAAGTAATGCTTAATATCTCACACACTAGCAAAGTAATGCTTAAAATTCTCCAAGCCAGGCTTCAACAGTACGTGAACCATGAAATTCCAGATGTTCAAGCTGGATTTAGAAAAGGTAGAAGAACCAGAGATCAAATTGCCAACATCCACTGGATCATTGAAAAAGCAAGAGAACTCCAGAAAAACATCTACTTCTGCTTTATTCATTACACCAAAGCCTTTGACTGTGTGGATTACAACAAACTGTTAAAAATTCTGAAAGAGATGGGAATACCAGACCACCTGACCTATCTCTTGAGAAATCTGTATGCAGGTCAAGAAGCAACAGTTAGAACTGGTCATGGAACAGCAAATTGGTTCCAAATCGGGAAAGGAGTTCATCAAGGCTGTATATTGTCACCCTGCTTATGCAACTTATATGCAGAGTACATAATGAGAAACGCTGGGCTGGATGAAGCACAAGCTGGAATCAAGATTGCTAGGGGAAATATCAATAACCTCAGATATGCAGATGAAACCACTCTTATGGCAGAAATGAAGAAGAACTAAAGAACTTCTTGATGAAAGTGAAAAAGGAGAATGAAAAAGTTGGCTTAAAACTCAACATTCAGAAAACTAAGCTTGTTGCATCCAGTCCCATCACTTCATGGCAAATAGATGGGGAAACAGTGAAAACAGTGACAGACTTTATTTTTGGGGGGCTCCAAAATCACTGCAGATGGTAACTGCAGCCATGAAATTGAAAGACACTTATTCCTTGGAAGAAAAGCTATGACCAATATAGACAGCATATTAAAAAGCAGAGACATTACTTTGCTGACAAAGGTCTGTCTAGTCAAGGCTATCGGAGAAGGCAATGGCACCCCACTCCAGTACTCTTGCCTGGAAAATCCCATGGACAGAGGAGCCTGATAGTTTGCAGTCCATGTGGTTGTTAAGAGTCGGACACGACTGAGCAACTTCACTTTCACTTTTCACTTTCATGCATTGGAGAAGGAAATGGCAACCCACTCCAGTGTTCTTGCCTGGAGAATCCCAGGGACGGGGGAGCCTGGTGAGCTGCCGTCTATGGGGCTGCACAGAGTCGGACACGACTGAAGCGACTTAGCAGCAACAGCAGCAGCAGTCAAGGCTATGGTTTTTCTAGGAGTCATGTATGGATGTGAGAGTTGGGCTATAAAGGAAGTTGGGCTATAAAGAAAGTTGAGCACCGAAGAATTGATGCTTTTGAGCTGTCGTGTTAGAGAAGACTCTTGAGAGTCCCTTGCACAGCAAGGAGATCCAATCAGTCAACCCTAAAGGAAATCAGTCCTGAATATTCACTGGAAGGACTGATGCTGAAGCTGAAACACCAACACTTTGGCCACCTGATGCGAAGAACTGACTCATTGGCAAAGACTCTGATGCTGGAAAACATTGAAAGCAGGAGGAGAAGGGGATGACAGAGGATGAGATGGTTGGATGGTTCACCAATTCGATGGACATGAGTTTGAGCAAGCTGCAGGAGTTGGTGATGGACAGGGAGGCCTGGCGTGCTGCATTCCTTGGGTCACAAAGAGTTGGACACGACTGAGTGACTGAACTGAACTGTAGTTAAGTATTAATTATTTGAATCTTGTCTTTTATCAGGTGTCTTCTATTTTGCCCTTTAAGTTGAAGGAGTGAATCATTTATCATATGTTCAAATAAAAAACAGTTCAAAACATTCTTGTCTTTCATCAGGTGTCTTCTATTTTGCCTTTTAAGTTGTCTTCTATTTTGCCTTTTAAGTTGAAGGAGTGAATCATTTATCATATGTTCAAATAAAAAAAGAGTTCAAAACATTAGTAAAATAGAAAGGTCTACTTCTGTCCTTGTGAGTGTATGGCTAGTTGCAAATAATAACAACAACATATCTGTTAAGTAATAAAGAAATATTAGTACTTCTTATCTTGAAGTATTAAGATAAAGTCAGGTGATGAGAAATTCCCTCAGTAACTGAATATGTCACTGTCTCTAAATATCTGAACTCACAGCCAAGGATGACAAGAATTGTAAGCTACCCTCTTCCTAAGAATTTTAACCAATTAAGTTTCATTCTCAAAGTATGAATACTTTACTAATATGTGAGCTTTTAAGAATACATAGAGTTTTTAGGAGAAATACAAAGCCATTAATCCCCTGGTGGAAACAAATCAGGAGTTTATTTCCATTTGAATATTTCAACAAGATTATTCTGATGATCACTAGTGTTGGTATAAATTTGCAACAAGTAAATATAAGTCTTTCACAAAAACATAAAATAATAATTATAAATTTGATTTTATTCAACTAATTTACTCATACACACCACACACACACACATAAATTTATTTTTAAAAATATTAAAAATGAACTAAGTATATTCCATGACATAATCCATGGATTGTCTTCAGCATCATATGACATTGAAAACACATGGCTGTCTATATTTTTCCTTTATATCTAAGTTTCAAGTAATTTTTCTGACGCCAAAACTCTCTCAGAAAACATCTTCTAAAAGAGATTTGGATGTATAAGGCACAACTCTACTGTGTCAGTTAAGAAGCCACATTCAACTTCAATTTTCAATCTTGCTTTGCCATACTCCTGTAGAAACAGCTTATGTTTTTACACATCTCTATCTCTTCCAAGCTATTTCATTCTCTATTGCTTAACCTGAAGTCCCAAAGTTAAGCTTTAATCTCCATAAAACACTTCAACAGAAGATAAAAGAAGGAACACTTGAACAGTTGTACAGAAAACTATGGAGAACACAGTGAAATATAGAAATGCATGATTTCAGTCTTGAGTTAAAGATTGTTTCTTTGTGAAGTTTTATAGCTATACACACAGGATAAACTATGAAATTATGTATAAGTCCAAAATTATTTTATTTCATAATTATAGAAAAAAAATAAAAACTAATATCTTCTTTTTGACATATATTAATACCAGACAAACATTTCCTATTTTTCAAAAATACTTGGCATAGGAAAATCTGTGATAAAAGTACAATTTTAGAATTGGAAAACACATCTATGCTTACTGGAATGAAAAAAAAGCCAAGAGAAATTAAACCTATTTGCCTTTTTTTCTAAAAAAAATGAATAAAGTTGTTAATATATGCAGGATAACAGATTTCAGGACATCTCTCTTTGGAAAGACTTGTTTTGTGGAAAAAGTGTCATATCTTTGGGGAAATTTTATGCAGATTTGCCAAATAATGCTTCTCCTCTCTGAATAAATATTTCAGAAGCATTGCTGTTTAGAACCTCGCATGTATTTATGTGTGTATGTATGTGTGTGCGTGTTTTCTATTTGCTGTCATTCAGTTTTGTAATATTTCTTTGCTCTTTTAGTGATTGCTATATTTTTTTTTTAACATGGCAACAAGCACATAACATCTTACACAAATTTAAATGTATAGTACAGTGAGTTAAGTGAAAGTCACTCAGTAGTGTCCGACACTTTGTGACCCCATGGACTATACAGTCCATAGAATTCTCCAGGCCGTAATAGCGTGGGTATTCTGGAGTGGGTAGCCATTCTCTTATCCAGGGGACCTTCCCAACCCAGGGATTGAACCCAGGTCTCCCACATTGCAGGCGGATTCTTTAGCAGCTTAGCCACCAAGGAAGCCCAATAGTACAGTAATGTTAGCTATAAACACAATGTTGTACAGCAGATATCCAGAAGTTACTCATCTTGCATGACTAGAACCTCATATCCATTGGACAGCAACTCATTTGGCTCTTCCCCCAGCCCCCAGCAATCACCATTCCGTTGTCTGCTAGTGTGAGTTAGAGTATTTTCAGTTCAGTTCAGTTCAGTCATTCAGTCGTGTCCGACTCTGTGACCCCATGAACCGCAGCACACCAGGCCTCCCTGTCCATCACCAACTCCTGGAGTCCACCCAAACCCATGTCCATTGAGTTGGTGATGCCATCCAACCATCTCATCTTCTGTCGTCCCCTTCTCTTCCTGGCTTCAGTCTTTACCAGCATCAGGGTCTTTTTCAATGAGTCAGTTCTTCCCATCAGGTGGCCAAAGTATTGGAGTTTCAGCTTCAGCATCAGTCCTTCCAATGAACACCCAGGACTAATCTCCTTTAGGATGGACTGGTTGGATCTCCTTGCAATACAAGGGACTCTCAAGAGTCTTCTCCAACACCACAGTTCAAAAGCATCAATTCTTTGGTGCTCAGCTTTCTTTATAGTCCAATTCTCACATCCATACATGACCACTGGAAAAACCACAGCCTTGACTAGACGGACCTTTGTTGGCAAAGTAATGTCTCTGCTTTTTTTTTTTTTTAATTTTATTTTATTTTTAAACTTTACATAATTGTATTAGTTTTGCCAAATATCAAAATGAATCCGCCACAGGTATACATGTGTTCCCCATCCTGAACCCTCCTCCCTCCTCCCTCCCCATACCATCCCTCTGGGTCTTCCCAGTGCACTAGCCCCAAGCATACAGTATCGTGCATCGAACCTGGACTGGCATCTCGTTTCATACATGATATTTTACATGTTTCAATGCCATTCTCCCAAATCTTCCCACCCTCTCCCTCTCCCACAGAGTCCATAAGACTGTTCTATACATCAGTGTCTCTTTTGCTGTCTCATACACAGGGTTATTGTTACCATCTTTCTAAATTCCATATATATGCATTAGTATACTGTATTGGTGTTTTTCCTTCTGGCTTACTTCACTCTGTATAATAGGCTCCAGTTTCATCCACCTCATTAGGACTGATTCAAATGTATTTTTTTTTAATGGCTGAGTAATACTCCATTGTGTATATGTCTCTGCTTTTTAATATGCTGTCTAGGTTGGTCATAACTTTCCTTCCAAGGAGTAAGCATCTTTTAATTTCATGGCTGCAATCACCATCTGCAGTGATTTTGGAGCCCAGAAAAATAAAGTCAGCCACTGTTTCCCCATCTATTTGCCATGAAGCTATTTTAGTTACCTTATATAAGTAGACTCATGAAGTATTATTTGTCCTTCTGTGACTGGCTTATTTCATTTAGCATAATGTCTTCTAGGTTCATTCAAGTGGTCGTATATAACAGGACTGCCTTCTTTTTAACACCTGAATAATATTCCATTCTATGTGTAGATCTTATTTTTAAATTTATGCATGTATGCATTTATTCATTTTATATTGCTATATAGTTGACATAAAAATTATGCCAGTTTCAAGTGTAATCATTTGACATTTGCACACATTATGAAATGATCACCATGATAAATATAGTAATCATCTGTCTCCATATGAATTTATTATAATATCATTAACCATATTCCTTGTGATGTATATTGCATTCCTATGGCTTATTTATTTTATAACTAGAGGTTTGTTCTTCTAATCCCCTTAACCTGTCTCACCTTCCCCACCCAGCCCCCCTTCTGGCAACCATCCATTTGTTCTCTGTATCTTTGAGTCTGTTTTCACATTGTTTTGTTTGTTTCTTTAGGTTCCACGTATGAGTGAAATCACATCATATTTAACTTTGACTTATTTCACTTAGTATAATACTCACTAGATATATCCAAGTTACTACAAACTGCAAGATTTCTTTTCTTTTTAAATGGCTGAGTGATATTCCATGGTGTATGAGTGTGTGGGGGTATATGTGTGTCAGTGTGTGTGTGTATGTGTGTGTATATATATATATATATATATATATATCACATCCTTAAGAATAAGTGTATGATTTTGCACATTTTCTTAGAGGTGATGATGCAGTATGATGAAATGAAGAGTCTTTCAATCTGGTTTGCTGAATGCATACAATGAGGAAAACCCCAAGAAGACCCATGTTGGCCACGTAACATGAGCAAGAATTAAAATTTGTTAAGTCACAAATATTTAAGGGTTGTTACTGCAGCATAACCTGGATAAAATGACAGATTAAGAAAGTGCATAAGAAGTATGTTGAACCAACTCCATTAAAATAATCAAGGCCATATAGGAAGTTTTCTTTTTAACGAATCAGCAATAAAAATAGGGAACATAAAAGCACTAGAAACTTGGAAAGATTTATGAAAAAAATCTGCAAAGAAATGCATTGCCTTAATTTCATAATACCAAGAACAACAGAAGGACTGAGGAATAGATACCATTATGTCCACACTAACATTGCCTTGCTCAAAGGGGTATAAAGTCAAAGACAAAGAAAAGTCATACAATATATGAGGGGTTCACATCTAATTTCCATCTGTGTGTTTGGGAACAGGCCCTGGTCCTAAAGTCTACAAAAAGTGTTGAACCAATAATGGGAGGCTTAAACTTAATGGTTCTATATTCAGCTGTACTAGGGAATGGACATTGTCTACCTAGATTTCTTTATGCATTATATATGGAAAAGGAATTCTTATCACAATGAATGAGCTATTAGCTAAAAATGCTTTCAATCTGACTCTCATGTTATTATATAATGTTAGATCACTAACCTGATCAAGGAATTAGAAATTAAATTACAAGCTCATAGTTTTAAATATACATAGATGGATGGATAGCTGCATAGATAGATGGACAGACAGGCAGGCAGGTAGGTAGGAAGAAACATAGGTATTTAGTAGATAAAAAACAGACATAAATATTAATAGATATAACATAGACATATGACTTA
Source organism: Bos indicus (assembly GCF_029378745.1). Lineage (NCBI taxonomy): Eukaryota > Metazoa > Chordata > Mammalia > Artiodactyla > Bovidae > Bos > Bos indicus. Next base: position 125,098,123 of record NC_091789.1, on the reverse strand, counting down.
ATAATATCTACTGAGAGAACGCAGAAGCAATAAGCTTCTAGAGAACTAGGTAGCAGTAAGCATACTTAGAGTAGTAGCAGTGATCACATTTTGGCCAGATCTTTGCTCCTTAAGGGCGTCCTTGGTGGCTCAGCAGTAAAGAATCTGCCTGCCAATGCAAGAGACATGGGTTCAATCCCTGGGTCAAGAAGAGCCCCTGGAGGAGGAAATGGCAACCCACTCCAGTTTTCTTGTCTGAAAAAAATCCCATGGACAGAGGAGCCTGGTAGGTTACAGTCATGGACTCACAAAGAGTCAGACAAGACTGAGTGACCGAGCATACAAACACACTTGGTTCCTAAATACCATCATTAACTAAAAAGAGTAAGGTTTCCTTAACTGAATGGCTGATTGCAAGGCTAGGAATGGGAAAGCAAAAGATGAGCCTGGAATATCCTGCTGTGCCATAAAGTAAGGGATTGCTCGGAGAATTGATAGGAACTTGTCAAAAGGACACAGCCGCCAACTTGAAGGCACTTACACTAGCCAAATCTGGGACACTTTGAGAATTCATATAAATAATGATAGCAGTGAACTATAATTCACAGAGGAAAATAAGAATCCAAGAGTCTTTTAAAATGGTTAAATAAATAAATAACTGAAAAGAGTTATTTGGCAGCTATCATAGCAGTACTTATCTCAGTCAAGATTTATCAGTGGATGTTAAAATCAGGATGATGGGAAAAATGTATTAATACTTTACATAGTCTTAATATTTTTATTATTTATAAAATAACTACTTTATGATAAGAAACCTAATACATGTCACTTTTATTAAATCATTAGTGTTAATTTTGTCACTAGTGGGCAAATATGCACCATGTGCTTCATGCTGAAGAATACATCACTTTCTTTATATTTTTGCCAAAAATGAACAAGCTCAATCTAAGCAAGAGGAAACCCAAACTGAAGGGCATTCTGGAAAATATATGATTTATATTCCTCAAAAATGTCAACATATATGAGACGGTTGGAGGAAGTTTGCATTAAGAGAATGTGGCCCCTGGGTGACCTGAAAGCTGAACCCGGGTAATTAGAACCACCCCCCACCCCCATCTCTGGAATGTTCCGCCCACTGTTTCCACAGTGGGAGCCATTTTCAAGGACGTAGGCTTAAAAGAGCAACGTGTCGTTGAGACCATCCAGACAGCATACATGACTGAACTCTGTTAAGGCCTCTATATAGACTTAAGATTCTGGTGGGTGGGTATAGAGTCATATTGCAGCACCCAAGACAAGCCTCCTACATAATCAATTTGCTGCTTAAACCTGCCACCTACTGATGTGAAGTGCCTGTCTCTTTCTTCATCTCTCCTTGCCCTCCCTGTACCGGGACCAGTTTCAGATTTTACCCAAGAAGCTGTCATGGTTTCCAACCAAAAGAGGTAGAGCAATTGAATTAAAATTGTAATCCAGGATTAGATTCTAGACCAGATTTGATTTTCTATAATGGACAGTTCAGTTCAGTTCAGTCACTCAGTCGTGTCCAACTCTTTCCAACCCCATGGACTGCAGTATGCCAGGTTTCCCTGTCCATCATCAACTCCCAGAGTTTACTCAAACTCATGCCCATTGAGTCAGTGATACCATCCAGCCATCTCATCCTCCGTCGTCCCTGTCTCCTCTTGCCTTCAATCTTTCCCAGCATCAGAGTCTTTTCAAATTAGTAAGCTATTCGCATCAGGTGGCCAAAGTATTGGAGTTTCAGCTTCAACATCAATCCTTCCAATGAATATTCAGGACTGACTTCCTTTAGGATGGACTGGTTATATCTCCTTGCTGTCCAAGGGACTCTCATGAGTCTTCTCCAACATCACAGTTCAAAAGCATCAATTCTTTGGTGCTCAGCTTTCCTTATATCCCAACTCTCACAACCATACATGACTACTGGAAAAACCACAGCCTTGACTAGACGGACCTTTGTTCGTAAAGTAACGTCTCTGCTTTTTAATATGCTGTCTAGGTTGATCATAGCTTTTCTTCCAAGGAGTAAGTGTCTTTTAATTTCATGGCTTCAGTCACCATCTGCAGTGATTTTGGAGCCATGAACTTTGTTTTCTGAATGTTGAGTTTTAAGCCAACTTTTTCATTCTCCTCTTTCACTTTCATCAAGAGGCTCTTTAGTTCTTCTTCACTTTCAGCCATAAGGGTGGTGTCATCTGCATATCTGAGGTTATTGATATTTCTCCCGGCAATCTTGATTCCAGCTTGTGCTTCATTCAGCCCAGTGTTTCTCATGATGTACTCTGCATATAAGTTAAGTAAGCAGAGTGACAATATACTGCCTTGACATACTCCTTTTCCTATTTGGAACCAGTCTGTTGTTCCATGTCTAGTTCTAAGTGTTGCTTCCTGGCCTGCATACAGATTTCTCAAGAGGCAGGTCAGGTGGTCTGGTATTCCCATCTCTTTAAGAATTTTCTACAGTTTATTGTGATCCATAGTCAAAGGGTTTGGCATAGTCAATAAAGCAGAAATAAATATTTTTCTGGAACTCTATTGCTTTTTCTATGACCCAACAGATGTTGGCAATTTGATATCTGGTTCCTCTGTCTTTTCTAAAGCCAGCTTGAACATCTGGAAGTTCACAGTTCATGTATTTTTGAAGCCTGGCTTGGATAATTTTGAGCATTACTTTACTAGTGTGTGAGATATGTGCAATTGGGCAGTAGTTTGAGCATTCTTTTGCATTGCCTTTCTTTGGGAATGGAATGAAAACTGACCTTTTCCAGTCCCATAGCCACAGATGAATTTTCCAAATTTTCTGGCATATTGAGTGCAGCACTTTCACAGCATCATCTTTTAGGATTTGAAATAGCTCAACTGGAATTCCACCACCTCCACTAGCTTTGTTCGTAGTGATGCTTCCTAAGGCCCACTTTACTTCACATTCCAGGATGTCTGGCTCTAGGTGAGTGATCACACCATCGTGATTATCTGTGTTGTGAAGATCTTTTTTGTACAGTTCTTCTGTGTATTCTTGTCCCCTCTTCTTAATATCTTCTGCTTCTGTTAGGTCCATACCATTTCTGTCTTTTATTGTGCCCATCTTTGCATGAAATATTCCCTTGGTATCTCTAATTCTCTTGAAGAGATCTCTAGTCCTTCCCATTCTATTGTTTTCCTGTACTTCTTTGCACTGATCACTGAGGAAGGTGTGCTTATCTCTCCTTGCTATTGACTGGAACTCTCCATTCAGATGGGTATATCTTCCCTTTTCTCCTTTGCTTTTTGGCTTCTTTTCACAGCCATTTCTAAGGCCTATTCAGATAACCATTTTGCTGTTTTGCATTTCTTTTTCTTGGGGATGGTACTGCTCCTGTCTCCTGTACAATGTCACGAACCTCCATCCATAGTTCATCAAGCACTTTATCAGATCTAGTCCCTTAAATCTATTTCTCACTTCCACTGTATAATCATTAGGGATTTGATTTAGGTCATACCTGAATGGTATAGTGGTTTTCCCTACTTTCTTCAATTTAAATCTGAATTTGGCAGTCAAGAGTTCATTATCTGAGCCACAGTCAGCTCCTGGTCTTGTTTTTGCTGAGTGTATAGAGCTTCTCCATCTTTGGCTGCAAAGAATATGATCAATCTGATTTCGGTGTTGACCATCTGGTGATGTCCATGTGTAGAGTCTTCTCTTGTGTTTTTGGAACAGGGTGTTTGCTATGACCAGTGCATGCTCTTGGCAAAACTCTATTAGCCTTTGCCCTGCTCCATTCTGTACTCCAAGGCCAAATTTGCCTGTTACTCCAGGTGTTTCCTGACTTCCTACTTTTGCATTCCAGTCCCCTATAATGAAAAGGAAATCTTTTTTGGGTGTTAGTTCTAGAAGGTCTTGTAGGTCTTCATAGAACCGTTCAACTTCAGCTTCTTCAGCATTACTGGTCGAGGCATAGACTTGGATTACCGTGATATTGAATGGTTTGCCTTGGAAACGAACAGAGATCATTCTGTTGTTTTCGAGATTGCACCCAAGTACTGCATTTCGGACCCTTCTGTGGACTATGATGGCTACTCCATTTCTTCTAAGGGATTCTTGCCCACAGTAGTAGATATAATGGTCATCTGAGTTAAGTTCACCCATTCCAGTTCGTTTTAGTTTGCTGATTCCTAAAATGTATAGTGGACACTATGTGGTAATTGGCATAATTTGTTTAAAGGTTTTTTTTATTATTAATGTTAATATCTTGAGTGTGATAAATTTACTACAGTTATATAAAAGAATGTTTGTTTTTTTTTTGGAAAACACACTGTAAGTATTTAAAAGCATTATAACTGCAACTGACTCAAATGTTTGAGGAAAAATACAGTTGACCCTTGAACAAAGTGGGTTTGAAATGTGAGGTTTCACTTATACTTGGATATTTTTCAATAGTAAATACTACAATACTAAATGTTGGTGGTTGGCTTAATCTAGGTATATGAATAAATTATAAATTATATGCGGATTAACTCTCACATTGTTCAAGGGTCTACTGTATGTAGATATGTAAATACACACATATGTACATACAGGCTTACAGAGAAGCAGAGAATAACAAAACCAATGTTTTGAAAATTTAACATTTGGGAGAGCTTTACACTATTTTTTGCTCTAAGCCTGAAATTATACAAGAAGAAGAAAAGGAAAGAAAAAAAAAAAACCCGCCAAGGTCAAAATTTTCTTTCATGCCCTCATTTTATTTGACTGCTATTTTATTTGACGTTGCTCACCACTCGTCTTGAAAATTCCTACTCCCGGAATTGCATGATTCTGAATTTTGTGATGTTAGATGCATGTCTTTAGATTGTTATGAAAACACTGCTTTTCCCTACTGTTTCTGGTCTTTTTGTTCTAGACATCCTTAACTAGCAGTATCTAGTTCTATGGCTTACACTTTGACTTTGGAAGTTAAAGAGTTCCAAATTTGTATCTCAAGTCTAGTTTTTTCCTGGTATTCTTTGCTTCTTTAACCAATTACTCACTGGGTGCATTCATCCTAATTTCCCATAGGCAACTCATTCAGAAAATGTTCAAAACTATATACATTTTCTCTTGAAACCCAATTGCTGCTTCTGTGTTTCCATACTTATTAATTGTATCAGTCACCCCAACCAAAATCATGGTAGCATCTTAAATCATATTCACCAAGTTATATACTGAAAACACACTAATCTCTCTTGTCCCCATTCAAACTGACATTCATTCATTCAACAAATATTTATTTTCTATGTGTTAAGCACTGGGACTAGAACAGTGAAGAAGATGCACATAGCCTAGTTTTGATTAAGTTTGTTTTCTAATGGGAAAAGTAAGACAATTAAGTGTAAGTCCTCTTTACCAGGTAAAGAAATTTGTATTACTAAGTATCATACAGATTCAGTATAGAAAATCTGAAAAAAGATAAATTAAATCACCCCTATCCCACTGCCATGTTATATTGGGACATTTACTGTCATTAATGTGATCCCTTGTTAGAGCATCTGGATCATGACTCATCACTCCTCTGCTTAACATTCCTCAGTAGCCCTCCAGTGGCCATTGGATCACCTCTAAACACCTTGATATGGCTTCACGTTACTTTACACACGCTAGCCTTTGCTTACCCAAAGTTCTTTTCACCTGTTTGTCCTACTCTCACACCCCCAACCTTCCTCACATTTTTTCTAGAGCCATCTTGAATAACTTGACTTGGCCAGTGTGTGTTTGTTAGTTGCTCAGTCATGTCCAACTCTTTGTGACCCCATGGATTGTAGCTTGCCAGGCTCCTCTGTCCATGGGATTCTCCAGGCAAGAATACTGGAGTGGGTAGCCATTTCCTGCTCCAGGGAATCTTCCTGACTCAGGGATCAAACCTGGGTCTCCTGCATTGCAGAAGGATTCTTTACTGTCTGAGCCACCAGGGAAGATTTTGCCAGAGTGCTATATTACATTCCTTCATACTCTGCTGGAATGCCATTGTACCTGGTGCATAATTCTACAATGCAAAACGTCACCTAATTGCAGATTTTTATTTATGTATTTCTTTACTGAGCTCCTGAAGTTAGAAAAGACTTATTGATCCTTAAGTTACCAGTACTTACCATACTTGATATATAGTAGATGTCCACAAATATTTACTGAAATAATTAAATCAATGTATAAGAGATAATACAGTCATATGTATTATCTCTTACAGTATAGAATAAACAAAATGTATTCTGAATTTTAAGAATTTAGTCATTGCAAGTTGTTATTACCAATAATTACATTGTCTTGAGGGGACAAATGTAATTAGTGATATCCAATGTCACATAATTTAAACATAGTTATTGAAAATCTGCACTTCCCCCATAAATACAGCATCCCAAATAGAACACAGCCTTCTGAAAAAATGTACTCTTATTCAACTTTTAAATTCTTAATAATTTGACATTTTATTTATTTCTTCAGAAAAACCAAATTCAATAAACACATAAGTCAATATATTAATTACTTGTGTTTTTAAACTCTCAGTTTTGACCAATGTACTTGAAGCTGGCCCTAGGCCAAGACAATTTTGAAGGTGAGATAGGCTTCTGGTGTTCTTTTGGAACGAGTGTTTACTTCTTGAAACTGAGTTAAAATTTAGCACCTTGACCTTCCTTAATTTTTCTGTATAGAGTAGAAGATTAAAAACCCCACTGATGGAATCACTTCTAAGGAAGAAGGAGGAGTACAGACCATAATATCTTTCTTTGTTACATTTTGAAATGAAAATAAACTGTTGTGAGTCTGCTCATGCTTTTATTCCTGTAAGTACTTAGGAATAAAAAAAATATTTTTTGCCTTTCTCATTTGATAGGTGCATATTAAACTATTGTTATCTTTATTAAACTTATTGTTATCTTTACCTTTATTAAATTTATTGTTACACCTTTTCCTAAATAATCATTATTTTAAAAACATTTCCAAAATGTAAACATTTTATTTACCTGTAGAGGTGTCTATAAATGAAATTCAGTGTGACAATGTGTATAGTTGTTATATTTAAAACATTGAGTGTGTTTTTGCTCAATGTGCAAAGAATTTACAGTAAGAGCAGAAACTTATAAAAGTCAAAACAGAAAGGTAAAGAGAATTAGTTAGAGGTATTTCTGTTGATATGGAAAAGTAAGGAGTATGTGATATAATAAAGACAAAGGCTTTGGTTTTTGTTATTCCAGGTTGTTTATCCTCTTTGTTAATTATAGTTCAAACAAAGAATGGCAAAAGTATCTTTCAACTATGAAATTGTGGTAGTATATCATTTGGATAGCATTGAATTTTATAGCCTATGGGGGATTTAAGTTAAATGCTTAAGACATAATATGCCAAAGACTTGCAAGTTTTAAAGTTAAACAATTTGCTTAAAACAATACAGAAAACTAAACTTTATTGTTTAAATTTTCTTTTAGCAATTACAAACTACTTACATCTTTCTAGACTCTGTCAACCTCTCATAATCTAGTAAAGGAGAGCAACTTACAAACACCAAAATGCGATGAGAGACTGGAAAGAATGGCATAGGTTAGTCTGTATGTGTGTGCACATGCACACTCACATTCTCAAAAGTGCATCTGGGATGGTTTTACAGAGAAGGCAATATTTTATGTGCATGATAAAGAGTGCACAGCAGTTTGTGAGACAGAGATTGGAAGAAGCGTGGTTCAACTCACACAAAGATGCTAAGGTATGAATGAGCATGGTATAGTGAGCAAATAGTGAGAAATTCGTTATATACCACTGACAACATTTTATGTTATCTATTATTCTCAAAAGAATGTCTTCCCAATATCATTTCACCACGTGATCCCTTCCTCAGATGCAGTATTTGGAAAACCCATTTGTAAACAAATTATCTCAGATAATCTGAGAAACAGATGTTTTGTTAGATTAGTTTGCAGAGAACTCCCTCCCACCCTCAACTCCCTCAGGTGATTTCTGATGAGATGCAGAGAAATCCCTAGAGATCATCACCCCAGCACAGTTTAAAGTTCATTTCCCTAGGTTGTCTGGCTAATATTATTTGTATGCTGATTTCCCTCTAGTTTACATGTTTGTCACCTTTAGTTTACATGTTTGTCAAATTCCAAGCTGAGACATTAAACAGTTTTTTTTTTTTTTTTTCCTAATTGCCTGTACCTCACTGCAGAGTTTTGCTACCACAGCTATTTGCAGCTTAGCTTACACTTAGCTGTATCAGGCAGAATGGGTGAGGTTATACTGTTATAACAAACAAACCCCAAGCCTTAGTGCCTTAAGACAACAAAATTTAGTTTTCACACATGCTGTATGACACAGGGACCTAAAGACTCTGCTCACAGTAAACATTCAGGAACCCTGAATGATTAAACCACCTTCTCAACAAATTCTTCCATGACAGTCTTGACAGAGAGAAGAGAATTTACCTCTTAAATCTGCCACAGAAGAGGTATATTTCATTTCCATTTCACATTTTATTGGCCAGACGAATCCATGAATCTATGCCAAACTTAACCAGTGTCAGGGAAGTGTAATTCTAACTTGTACCTGAAGGTACAGAAATGCTTAGCAAACTGCACTAATGACTTCTACACTACCCATGTCTATTCTTCCAAATGATGAACTTCCTTCTTAATTTTAAGTGTATTTAATTTATATATTTTTTGGTATCTGTGTGATTAAAAAGAAGTTCATGCCTCTCTCTGAAAAAGGAGCTTCAGAATTTGATAGATAGCTAAATAAGCAACTTGGTCTTGGTTATGACTTTAAAATCAGACTATGACTATGGCAGATGATGGCTGGACAGCAGAAAAAGAATCCAGTATAATCAGAAGGAACATAGTATAAGGAGCAAAAATTAGATGAAGAGACAGTGTAACACTGCTGCCTTTTTATCAGTGATGTACTTCCTAGTGTGTCTTATTTAACACCAGGTTACTGAATGCTATATACATTTGGGTTCATCTATTTTTATATTTCCCTAACAATACCTGAAGCTGATCCTTTCAATATTTATTCAAAAATAAAATCATTAAAAGTTTTATTGAGATAATCCTTATTTTGTGTGTGCATATGTCTGTGTATATACACATGCATACACTTAAGGAGTAAAAGTGAAAGTGTTAGTTGCTCAGTCATGTCTGACTCCTTGTGACCCCCATGGACTATAGCCCACCAGGCTCCTCTGTCCATGGGAATTCTCCAGGCAAGAATACTGGAGTGGGTTGCCATTTACTTCTCCAGGGGATCTTCCCAACTCAGGGATTGAATCCAGGTCTCCTGCATTGCAGGCAGATTCTTTACGGTCTGAGCCACCACAGTTGGCCATAATTAAGTGCAGAAAATTATACGATATATATCTAGTGTAAGTTAAGGCCTGAACTAAATCATTTTTTGCTTTTGTTTTCTGTTTCTTAATGGGATGTTGATGAGCTGCCTTATCCAGAAGGCATTATAGAGTCTTTATCTAGGTTGAGGTCTCAGTCTTCAATTGAGGTCTGTATCTCTCACCTGTTGTAACTTCTATGTTCCACATTTTATCATGCTGCGCTAGTTGCTTTAGGCTATCAGAAATGTTAATTGTGGTAATTTGTCAGTGTCCTTCTGCTTGCAGTTGCTTTCATTTCAGTCCTTAAATCTCTCTTCCTGGATGTAGAATTAATCAACTGTACTACTAGGTCAAGCACTGTTACTACTTCTCTTCCTAATTGCCGTTGTGCTCATCTGTATGATACTGGAACTGCCACTGCCACTGTAAACCAAGCACCACTCCTCCGTTACATCTCTCAATTACTCCTGCCTCTTCACTGCTCCTCCTTTCTTCTGCAGTAAAGATATTTTATAGGACTCTTACTTGGGGTTGAAAAGCAGATTTTTTTCCTGAAAGATATTTCCCCTCCCCTTTAACAGTACATTTAACAAACATTTACAGAGTGCCTATTCTGGCAGATACTGTGCTAAATGCTAGGGATTCAAAAATGGATTGAATATGGTCCCTGTCTATATGCTCCCAAGTATGGCTTAGGGGGTCCCAAATAAAAGTATTAAAGTAGTCAAAGAAGTCTGTAAAACAGAAGTGGGCTGGATTTAAGACAATAATGAGTAACCAGGACTATGGCGAACAAGATTGTTGTCATGAGGGTAAATAATCAGAGATCTTTCAATTTATGTGTGAGTGAAAATCTTGAATTTGGAACTTTGTGTTGGCAATAAATCTAAAAATCTTTAAACACTCTATGAATACAATAGGGAGAAGGCAATGGCAACCCACTCCAGTACTCTTGCGTGGAAAATCCCATGGACGGAGGAGCCTGGTAGGCTACAGTCCATGGGGTTGCTAGGAGTCGGACATGACTGAGTGACTTCACTTTTACTTTCATGCATTGGAGAAGGAAATGGCAACCCACTCCAGTATTAAAACATATCTGTGCACTGGATAAAACCTTAAGACCACCAAATTTGACTTTTGATGTAAGCCATTTACAATATGATGGTTTCTTTACTCTTACGCACTTCCTATAAATGTTTGCTTATATGTGACTTACATATTGATCACACAATCCAGATAGCTCTGGGCCTAACTGATAGAAAAGAAGTTAAGAAAATCATGAATTCAAAATCTAAGAAGCAAATACATGGCTTGGGATCTCAAAGACTGGTAACTTCAACTGAAACTAAGTATTTATTAGGAGCCCATTTGAGGCATCACCCTTTTCTCAGGACCAGGAACTGAGAGAGAGAAGCCAGGCAGCATGGCAATGAAGCAGGAAAGACAGGAGAATTTTAATCAAATATACTTAAATTATTACTCAATTCCTCCCACTAAGCAAACACTTCTTGAGTGCGCTATGCCTTAACAACACTTGCCTAGGCTCAGGTTTGGGCTCCCCTGGTAGCTCAGCTGATAAAGAATCTGCCTACAATACAGGAGACCCCAGTTCAATTCCTGGGTTGGGAAGAGCCCTTGGAGAGGGATAGGCTACCCACTCCAATATTCTTGGGTTTCCCTGGTGGCTCAGTCAGTAAAGAATCTGCCCTGCAATGCAGGAGACCTGGGTTTGATCCCTGGGTTGGGAAGGTCCCCTGGAGGAGGGCATGGCAACCCACTCCAGTATTCTTGCCTGGAGAATCCATGGACAGAGGAGCCTGGTGGGCTACAGTCCATGGGGTCACAAAGAGTCAGACACGACTGAGCGACTAAGCATAGCACATCACAGGCTCAAGTTCAGGTTTACAAATATTTGTAGATGAAAATCCCTGTGTGTCAGTGTACTAGAAATGGAGATTCTTCAGCAAGATGACTTGTTGAGGGAGTGATTTCAGGAGAAAAATTTTGAGAAGAGGAAAGCAGAATATGTAAGATAAAGAACCTAGGCAAAGACATGGTTTCATGAGAACTTTAGCCTCAGCCTGATCCCACGAGGAGGATGAATCTCAACACAGGGCTTCACCAGTCTACAGACGGGGTGGCAGGGGGAACTACTGTATCTCAGTAGTCATTTGTTAGAGCTGCTGAAGTGGGGGAATATAACCTCCCAGTGTCTTCAGGTGTATTGGCTCTAGTGAAGAGTAATGAAAGTCCACACCAACACCACAGCTGTGTCTCTGGCTTGGTAGAGGCAATCTGGACAACAAGAGAATATGCTGCATCCTGTGTTCAAAGGGATAGAAATTAATAGGAGAAGTAGCCAAGTATACAAAATGGCATGAGAAATGTTATAACTGAGATGGTTTTTAAGCACCATGAGAAAAGTGTGGAGTAAGGAGTATGTAAAGGGAGACTGGCAGACTTCATAAAGGACTTCATATTGAAGTTGATCATTGAACATTTGTATGAATATTTCAGAAAGCAAAGAGGAACTCAAGAGCCTCTTGATGAAGGTGAAAAAGGAAAATGAAAAAGCTGGCTTAAAACTTAACATTCAAAAAACTAAGATCATAATATCCGGTCCCATCACTTCATGGAAAATAGGGGCAAAAAAGGAAAGAATGCAGATTTTATTTTCTTGGGCTCCAAAATCACTATGGACAGTGACTGCAGCCATGAAATCAAAAGACGCTTGCTCCTTGGAAGAAAAGCTATGACAAATCTAGTCAGCATATTAAAAAGCAGAGACATCACCTTGAAGACAAAGGTCCATTAGTCAAAACTATGGTTTTTCCAGTAGTCATGTATGGATGTGAGAGTTAGACAGTAAAGAAGGCTGAGCACTGAAGAATTGATGCTTTTGAACTGTGGTGTTGGAGAAGACTCTTGAGAGTCCCTTGGACAACAAGGATATCAAATCAGTCAATCCTAAAGGAAATAAGTCCTGAATATTCTTTGGAAGGACTGATGCTGAAGCTTAAACTCCAGTACTTCGGCCACCTGATGCGAAGAGCTGACTCACTGGTAAAGATTCTGATGCTGGTAAAGATTCTGGACGACAGAGGATGACATGGTTGGATCACATCACGGACTCAATGGACATGAACTTGAACAAACTCTGGGAGATAGTGAAGGACAGGGAAGTGTGGCATGCTGCAGTCCATGGGATCACAAAGAGGTAGACACAACTTAGGGATTGAAGAACAACAATGAATATTCTCAGATGGAGAAAAATGCTCAAAATAAAAGCAATAATTTTTATAGAGGTTTAAAGGAGTGATAGAATATTTAGGGTGTACCAGGGATTGAAATGAAGAGAGTTTCTTGAGGAGCTAAAATTGGCAAAGTTACCTTAACTAAAGAGAGTCTTTATTATTATTATGCTTGGATATTTGGACTCTTTCTTCAAAGTGGTGTGTAAGAATTAAGGATTTTAGCCAAAGAAGAGTGCTCACACAAACAGAAGAGAGAAATAAGTATAGTATATATGTGCCTACACCAAAAGAGATTCAGAACAGAAGCAAAATGCAAGGCTGTAACCCCATGTTTGCAGAGTGGAATGTATCCTTAATCTTCTGGCTGACTGCAGAGGAAGTTGCAGGAGTGAACACAGACAATTATTTTTATTATAGAACCAGTGGGAGGCAGCATCATTCAGAGTAAATTGCATTAATTAGTACATAAGAGAAATATCCCTCTAGTTTATCCCCTTCAAATTCTGAAATAATCACTTTTTTTTTGGAAAAAATTCTCCTTAACCTGAAAAATAGGTGAAACAGGACAGTTATATAAGGCTTACACAGTGATTCCTTTTTCAGTTTGTGAAAAAAAGATTATTGATCACAGGCACCTTGAAAATATCTTCATGATGGTATTTGGCTAACTGCCATTCAGCCCAGTCAGTTGAAAATAATGGTCTATAGCAGCACGGTATCTATACCAAATTTTCCGAAGGAAGGACAGCTTTAAGGAAGGGAATGTTGGTGAAAGTTTATTACAGAATTTAGGGATTGCCTAAAAATAGGCAATGGGCAAAGAATATTCAGTTTGATAATTATTAGTACTATTATTAAATTTTTATACATTCCATATTCAGGCTAAAGATTTTAATGGCAACACTAATTAATAAAAAAAGGTTTGAGAAAACACCACTGAGGGAAATAATTAAAAGCCTATTAGTTTACCTTAGTTAAAGGGGACATACATATATATATCACAATTGAGACAGCGTCTTAGCATTGATTTATAGATTAATGATTGTAATGGTTACTGTGGTAAGCCATTCAGATTTTCCCTTTGGAATAGAGGCACTCAATTCCCCAGGGGCTAGAGGTGTTACAGAGACACCCAAGTCCCTCTCCTAGAGCTACTCTCTGCCATAAAAAAGCTGCCTTACCCAAGGTCATGACTGCATTAATTTATTATTTAGTAGCTCCAGATTCACCCTTCAATACCTACTCTTACAATGATGGACAGAATTCTTTAAGCATTTCTCCTTTGTGGCAAACACGATGATAAGTTTTCTCACTAGAGGTCGCTGTAGTGACACTGCAGAAGGGAAAAATTTCTACTGATTCCTGCTGCTGTGCCACTGGTCCCAGATGCGAGTATGAGGACCTCAGGTGTTATTCTGCCCCATCCAGCTGTGAAGAACATGTGGTCTCCTGGCAACCTCACAGCTCTGGCTCTGCCTGTTGATCATCTTCCCCGGCCCTCCCAACAGTAAGATCAAATGGTCCCAGCCTTTCTTTGGCACGGATGCTCACACTCTATTCTGCACACCCATTGTACCCACCACCTTACAATGCTTGCTTGCTTGACCACTGACTATTGACCCAGCTCTGCCTAGAGAAAGCAGCAAGCTTTCATGCCATCCAGTGAGCTGCCACTCTACTTTCCTCCAGTGAAATCTGCATGCTTGTCCTGGGGTAGGAGGTCCCCTTCCAAGCTGGTACCTCCTTGGGATACTCTCTTCTCAGTCATAGGGTAGTATATTAAATTCTCTTACATTTTATAATTATTCCTTTATCATAGCTTAATAGTTATTTATGTTAAATTCTCCTGCATTAATTACAGTTTCTCAGGGTCCCAGTACTTCCTTCTATAAAACAGGCACAAAAACCCTACAAAGATCACATGTTGTTTCTGAGGATCAATTGATATGATGTATGCACAAGGATTTGTTAATTTTATTTTTATATTAATAATAATGGTAAATGACTGGCTTTGCAAACTTCATATCTGATTATTGATACAACCGTTTGGTTATTATGCCATCACCATTCCTGATTCTGAAAAATCGTCTAGTTGTTTGTGAATTACTTCCAAATTATCATTCTCACTCATGCAGGAAAGTTGAAATTCAGACTGTGATATGATGAAACTTCCCCTTCTCTATCATAAAATTTTACTTAGAGGAAAGAATTCCGCCTGAAGTGCCATAAGAATATGATAAAAAGTTGAAGACTAGAAGTGCAAAATCACCTAAGCAAGTTTATAAAGCTTAGAAATTCCAGGCAGTTGATATTTATCACACAACTGAATGCTAATGCATCCAGGAAAATAACATCAGCTCCAGATGTAACTATTAGGAATGTGCTCTGGGACAGGTCATCTGTGCTTTTCATCTGCCAAATGCATCTTTTAAAGGGAGTCCATGATGAACTTTGGAGAGAAAAGGACCATCCATAGGGAGTTCAAATACCAATATTAATTTTGTCTTACCTCTGGAAATACTCTGACCTAAATAACACATACATAAATAATTTAGCGTATTTTTTACTGGGTAAATGGCTTTGAAATATTATCAAGTATTCAAATTAGTAGTATAGAAAAAATTGAGTCAAGCAATTGATATGTAAGTCCTTCTGTATTAATTGTGCAAAGTGATTTTGAAATATTTCTAAGTATTCAATTCAAAGGTGTAAAAAAGAATAAAAACAGCCAAAGGAGTCAAACATAACTTTTTCTGTACCAAAGCTACTTCTATTAGCTTGAATGGTCAAAATATCATAGGTATTTTTGATTAAATTATCTTGTTATCAAATAATTTTAATGTCCTTCCTGGTATCTCATAGATAGTGAAAATGTGAAAATTGAATGTTTACCTTTGGCAATATCATAATTATTAAAATGCCTTTAAAGGTGAATTTAGACTAATAGTGACATTTTCATGTTCTAGGAGAGTATTTCACCAATTCAAAGGAATATAATAGTGTGCACTACTACCATAAGTGTCTGGATCTAAATAAAAATTACTATTAAATTTTTTGTTTCAAATAAATTCTGCAGGAGCAGTTGCTGCCACAGAGTTTGGAGACAAGATGTTTATGAGAGGAGAGGAAGCAATTAAACTGTGATGTAGGAAGCTCTGGAGTGAGCAACGCCTTTCATAATGTGTCATCTTGGGTTGTAGTGGCTGGACCTTTATATTCCTGCTTTGCTTAGGGAGAGATGTGGGCTATTCTGGGGGAGGATGTGACCTCAGATGAGCAAGTTCTCTACAGCTAACAGACCCTGAAGAGGCTGACAGCTGGAGGTTGCATGCAGATACTCCCCCTAGCTGAGCAGCAAGTCTTTCTTTAAAAATGGATCTGGGTGGTGTATCTCCATGTCTACCACAGTCCACACCACATACCTCATAAATCCACATCTCTATGCATGTTTGGAGAACAGCCTACAAAATTCCAGTGGGCATCTCTTTTCCATGGGAACACTTAGAAGGAGGAGGCTAGTGAGATAAACTACAGTCCCTGGCGCTGCAGTTGAGCTCTAGGGCTACAATCTTTATTCATCTCCTTCCTCCATTTTCACTCTACATAACCTACCACCTGCTACCACATATATTGACCTCAGTGACTTACCCGGTGTCATGACCTAGATCCTCACTCCTGAGTTCCCTGGTCACTCAGTCCTTCTCATAAGAGGGTGGTCATACCTGTTTCTTTACATTCACATTCGGCCAAGGGGATACCAAGGCTCACTCAAGTGAGTCACTTGGATTCCACACACATTTCTCTACACCCTCATCATGTAAGCTGTCCTACTTTATCCTCTTGATTAGAGTCAGTGGGTCCATCTAGTCAAGGCTATGGTTTTTCCAGTGGTCATGTATGGATGTGAGAGTTGAACTGTGAAGAAAGCTGAGTGCCGAAGAATTGATGCTTTTGAACTGTGGTGTTGGAGAAGACTCTTGAGAGTCCCTTGGACTGCAAGGAGATCCAACCAGTCCATTCTGAAGGAGATCAGCCCTGGGATTTCTTTGGAAGGAATGATGCTGAAGCTGAAACTCCAGTACTTTGGCCACCTCATGTGAAGAGTTGACTCATTGGAAAAGACTCTGATGCTGGGAGGGACTGGGGGCAGGAAGAGAAGGGGACGACAGAGGATGAGATGACTGGATGGCATCACTGACTCAATGGACGTGAGTCTGAGTGAACTCCGGGAAATGGCGATGGACAGAGAGGCCTGGCGTGCTGCGATTCATGGGGTCGCAAAGAGTCGGACATGACTGAGCGACTGATCTGATCTGATCTGAGTGACTGAACTGACTCTTGCTAAGACAGTGACTCCTTTTCTTGTGTACTTTATAATTAAATGTGACTCTGCTGCATCCTTGGGGAAAATGATGCCCTATTTTGAGAAATGTTTGTCTAACCTTATAGAGCCCACAGCTGCAGAAATGGAGAGCACATTATTTCCAATGACTCATTCCTAGTGGGTCATTGGAAATAATGGTAAGTGAATGGAAACTCTTGGTTCCACTTCTTGGTTCCTAGGTAGTCTACCTCTGGTAGCTTGTTCCAACACTCTATCAGGGCCACAGATTCTGAGTCATAAAATATGACTGTGGATCCCATGATCAAGGACCTATTTCCAGATCACCTTTGCTATAAAAAGAGATCCCTGGTCTGTCACTATGTTATGTGGGATCACATACAGGAAATCAAACACTATATAAACCCTTGGACAACAGTGCAGGCTGAGGCTCTGCAGGAAGAAAGGCAAACCTGTATCCAGAGTGTCTATTTCTATTAAAACAAGCCACTATCCTTCTCAGGTTAAAAGGGGCCCAGGGGCCTAGAAGGGTTAACATGCCACCAATGGAACAATTGTGCTCCTTAAGGAATGTGATCATATTAAGGATGCTGCTACTGCTGCTAAGTCACATCAGTCATGTCTGACTCTGTGTGACCCCATAGACGGCAGCCCACCAGGCTCCCCCGTCCCTGGGATTCTCCAGGCAAGAATACTGGAGTGGGTTGCCATTTCCTTCTCCAATGTATGAAAGTGAAAAGTCAAAGTGAAGTCCATCAGTCGTGTCTGACTCTTTGCAACCCCATGGACTGCAGCCCACCGGGCTCCTCCATCCATGGGAGTTTCCAGGCAAGAGTACTGGAGTGGGTCGCCAATGCCTTCTCTGCATATTAAGGATAGTAACTAGTTTATGCTGCTGCCAGATTGGATAATCATTGGTTGCAGTAGCAAGGTCAATCTTGGTCTGTGGGAGTCCATGTTGTTAGGAAAACATCACCTTACCTCTGTCACCTTGGCTATATTGTTTCAGCACCAGGGCTGATGACAAGGACTGCCAACATAACTGGTTGGGTAGGTCACTGTCTACTTTGCTGTTTAGTGCCTCTACCACAGCAGATGATTACTTTTGAGTGTTACCATGTGATATGAAGAATTGACGCTTTTTGGACTGTGGTTTTGGAGAAGACTCTTGAGAGTCCCTTGGACTGCAAGGAGATCCAACCAGTCAATCCTAAAGGACATCAGTCCTGAATATTCACTGGAAGGACCAATGCTGAAGCTGAAACTCCAATACTTTGGCCACCTGATGCAAAGAACTGACTCACTGGAAAAGACCCTGATGCTGGGAAAGATTGAAGGCAGGAGGAGAAGGGGCTGACAGAGGATGAGATGGTTGGATGGCATCAGCGACTCAATGGACATGAGTTTGCTCAAGCTCTGGGAGTTGCTGATGGACAGGGAAGCTTGGCATGCTGCAGTCCATAGTGTTGCAAAGAATCGGACAAGACTGAGTGACTCAACTGAACTGAACTGCAGGTGAGGTAAAACCAGGAGTGGACAGCTGGTGGCTGCCTGATGACTTCTCTCCCCAAAACTGGGTAACATATCTTTTCCTTCCATTGTGATCTGGGAGTCACATCACCATGTCTACCACATATGTTATACTTGGATACAACTTAGAGGCCTTCCTAATAATTGCTGTATATTATTCAGTAGCTTTTAATCATTTTGAATAATCTCCAAACATCAAATAATTAAGGGATGAATATGAAGTGTTGACAGATATCATGTGTAGGGGTTAATTTCCTCTTTTCAGTTATTTACTTATTTGCATGTATTTATATTCTCATGCTTATTTATCATTCTGTAGAAGTACAAACTGGTTTTCTCCTGATGACACATAAAATTGCATAGCTCTAGAGGGTTACTTTGGAGAAGGCGATGGCACCCCACTCCAGGACTCTTGCCTGGAAAATCCCATGGACGGAGGAGCCTGGTAGGCTGCAGTCCATGGGGTCGCTAAGAGTCAGATACAACTGAGCGACTTCACTTTCACTTTTCACTTTCATGCATTGGAGAAGGAAATGGCAACCCACTCCAGTATTCTTGCCTAGGGAATCCCAGGGACGGGGGAGCCTGATGGGCTGCCGTCTATGGGGTCGCACAGGATCGGACATGACTAAAGTGATTCAGCAGCAGCAGCAGAGAGTTACTTGGTCTTAAAACAATCCATCACTGTCTTTATTTACACACACACACACACATTAAACTATGGTAGTTTTTACTGGTTAGCATCCCTTTTTTCTTAAATTTAGATATTACTCAAATTGATTTTCTCTCATTTGAAAACTCTTGTCTGAAACAGGCACTTAATTTCATGGCAAAGAAGTTTATCACAAACTGAAAGGTAAAATTTTACCCAGAGTTCCACTAGCCTTGAGGGAGAAACATAGTCACATTCCTCACATTTTTATAGGCTTTCCTATAATTTGACCTTTTAGTGTTAGAACATGACTCCTGCAATATTCAACTGTTATATTGCAAATGCACTGATCTTTTATACTTTGGACATTCACTCTTGGGTATAGAATTGACTGAAATAAAATGTAATACAATACACACTTTGAAGAATCTAAATCAATTTAGGGCATTTTGTTACAAGAAAGAAATTTATTTATAAAAGGCAAACTGTATTGTAATTCCTACCTTAAGGGGCAGGTACACTACCCATTTATACTTAATACAAAGTAGTTTCAAATATGCTTATGTAGAGGTGAATAACAAGAACAAATCCTTTTAATACACATTTATATATTGCTTTTTAGGCAATGACTTTCTCATACAGTATGTACTTTTTCTCAACAAGCAGACATTTCATTTGATATGCTCTAATGGCTTCTGTATTTTAACAGCTTGTATATTTATTTAACTAAAGAGGATCCAGTGTCTGTCTTTTATTATGAGTAATTTACATTGGTCTGTGCTTTCAACACTTTAACTTCGATGTTGTCTGTATATCATCTGAAAATTCTGAATTGCAGTGAGTTGAAATACAACTGAAAGTGAATTTTTAGCATGAGAAAGAGTGGGTAAGTTCTTATCACAACTGAAGTGCACACAGACACAGACAGACACATACACACACAGAGAAAGATGCGCACATACAACATGGGCTTCTGTGCTGTATCAAGACATCTGCGAGTTTATTTGCTTTTTCTTTTCCTGTATAGAATTTATCACAGTGACTAAGAGAGAGACTAGAAATGGGTCAACGGGTGTATCTCAGCTACCAGAATAACAGGATTACTTCTCATCTTAAAAGGCCTGAACAAAATTGCTGCTAAAGAACAGAATGGTAAACTTCCTCTGTAGGAGCACAGGTATCCATACAACTCAACTACTAGTAATTTGGGGACACGCTTTCTTCAAAATCCTTTCCAGTCCTGGCAAAATCCTGAAGAGAGGTGACTCTTACTAAGTGAAATATTATGATTTCCTATTCTTTCCTCTACCTCTAAGTTGAGATAAAATGTGGGTTACAACTTACATTAAAATAATTACTCTCAAGAAAAATAAGTATAGGAATAAATTGGAACTGTATTATATGAGATAGAGATACAGTTGGATTATCAGACTTATATTCTTTTTCCCTGTTGTCATGTCTCTGCATTTGTTTGTTTTAGCACTAGATGACAACCTTGGCAGCAGAAACTGTTGGCTTATGTATCTTCTATTAATAGGACATCTATAGAATGCAGGGATATATGTTTGGTTATGAGGAAAAACCTGCTTTTATTTCCCAAAACATGTTTACTTTAATAAACAACCATCATATATGTGAGGCATATATATGTGATAATATATATAACTTAGAAAGCTTTTTTTGGAAACTAAGGGTTATATCATAAGATAGAGCATTAAACTCCCTTAAATAATTTAATAATCATGCTCATTTTTTCAGATACAGATTTTCTTTCCATAAAATTCTTTTCTTTAAATCAAGCTTCAGAGTTTTTCGCAGATCTGGTTTATGTCTGTCTGTGGCAAAATTTTTGAGAACCATAACTTGGCCTTAAAACATGACATGATATTTGGCAAAACTAATACAATTATGTAAAGTTTAAAAATAAAATAAAATTTAAAAAAAAAAACATGACATGAATCAAAGTATTGGTTTTAAATAAATAATTTTAAATATTTTCCCTGGTGGCTCAGATGGTAAAGAGTGTGCCTGCAGTGCAGGAGACCGGGGTTCAATCCCTGGGTCAGGAAGATTTCCCCTGGAGAAGGAAATGGCAACCCACTCCAGTATTCTTGCCTGGGAAATCCCATCAACAGGGGGTGTCTGGTGGGCTACAGTCCATGGGATCGCAATGAGTTGGACACAACTGAGAGACTAACACACATTATCTAAATAAGTCATTCTTTCTGAATGCTGGCACTACAAACTTTTCTCTTTATCCAGAACTGTAACTTAAATGGAAACTCAGTTATAACAGCTAGAAGCTAGATATTCTATTTCTTTGTCCTCATGACATTCTTATTCAATTAAGAGGCATGTGGAGCAGGGACCAGTTACAGGAACTAGTTGGCACTCAGTTCCTTATTCTTATCTCTTGTCTCTCACATCTTACCAAGCTTCTGGAACCTAAAATGTATGTACAGGGTAGTTAATTTTTAATCTCTGCTGTCATGAACAGTTTGCAGCCTAGAAACCAGCTCAGTTCATCATCTGTGTATTAAGTACCCATTATGAACAAATAATTGTGTTAGAGATTCAAAGATGAAGAGGACATTGCCTTATCCTAATGAGATTATATCTAAATGGATTTCCACGTACAGTTTAGATATTTCTGCCCTCTTTCAGAATGCCAGAGCTCAGCCACCTACGGGCATTATTTTGACCTAAAGAACTGATAACTTAATCTTAGTCTCAGCAGACATGATGCTTTTCTATTATATAATCATATATCCCAGATCAAGCAGGAATCTTAAGTTTTCAATACCTGTGTCCAATATTTTTATCTATCTTTCAGTGACTTTGTTATTGTTTGAACTCACTTGGCAAGATTCATATACTTTACCTTATATGAAACAGTGTCAGACTTCAGTAGGTTATATTCACAAAGACTGTTTAGAATCAAAATGTTCAACTAGTAAGATTCTCTATACATAGTATAGAAAATATGCTTAAGATAGAAGGAAGCTTTTCCAAAAGTATGCAAAATATACTTGACTTAAAATGCCAGTGAGTCTCAGTGGAACACAAGGTACAATGGGGACAGTAGATACGGTTTGGGAATGGAATAAAACTCTGTTAATATGGTAACTCCATTTCTTACTATATATGTGATATTCAGCAGGTTATTTAAACTCTCAAGGCCTCAGGTTTGTTGAATGTATTAAGTGCAAAAAGTTAATATTATCCTCTTCTGAAAAGAATTAAAGCATAAGAATTAAAGCATAATACAATATTTGTAGGTTGAACCACATGACTATTTCTAAGATTCAACTTTTGAGAACCTAAAAAATGGGCAATTTTCTTATGGTTCACAATCTCAAATACATATAAAGCTCTTTGTACACAGAAACCACTAAATAACCTGTAGCTTTTGCTATTTCTGTGAGAAAGCTGATAAAGAACTTCCCCTTCCACCATACTTCCTGCTGCACCTTTAGAAGTTTGTTAGTAGAAATAGAATTTTTTTGTTCTTCCTACCTCTAAAAAAGTTATAATTTCCCAGTACAAGTTTTTGGGTGGTAACTCAAGAGTACCCAGAGGGGAAGGGCTAAGAGAGAAGGGATAGAAATTAGGTTGACACTTCTAAAAAGTGAGAAACAGGATGTGAGCTAGGCCAGATGTGCTGAGAGTGAGAAC
Organism: Bos indicus; assembly: GCF_029378745.1. Lineage (NCBI taxonomy): Eukaryota > Metazoa > Chordata > Mammalia > Artiodactyla > Bovidae > Bos > Bos indicus. The sequence goes on along the minus strand of NC_091789.1, from coordinate 125,075,335 downwards.
AGCTTGCCACTGAGTAAGGGTAGTTTTGAGGCTCCTTTGTTGTGAAGATGCACCCAGTTTAAGTTGGGAGGAGGGATACCTATTGGCTTTTTTAATCCCTATTTCTTTCTATTGATTCTGTGGATGAAAAAATTAATCAATAGTCATCTATTGAAATGGAACAGAAAATTCCATTTCTATTAATCTAAGAAAGAAATGGAAAACTTTATTCCAGCCAATCTAAAGATTATAACCTAGGAGACTGTCTTTCAGTAAGCTCTGAGGACTGTTCCATCCATTACAGGACAAAGCACAGTTATACAAGTTTTTGAGATAAATGGTTCTATGTTAAATGACGTATTATTGACCATTTACACAATCCACATCTACAGGTACAAAGTGAGTAGTGGGCTATGGGTCATCATGACCCCTTACAAGTTTAAGAAGGGAGGTTATCTCCTAAGGAGGTCTAGTTAATGCAGATGCACAATACACACAAAATAAAGCTAAAAGGGAGGGAGGAGGCCCAATCAGGCAAAAGAAAATTTTGTTTAAAATTTTCTCATCTTGCCATAAAATATGAATTCTATTTCATCAATCTTTTCCATAATTGCTAGAATGACTGAAAACCCCTCCCCCTCCTGCAATTCCTATTTTGCCCATGGGTTTTTTGCAGTACAGTGAATTATTAGAAAGCATTTATGAAGAATTCAAGAGAAACTCTCTCCCCTTTTTACCCTTTCCATAACTCTTACTATAGTGAAAGGCAAGGGAAGCCTCTAAAGCAACCAAAAGGAAGACAGACTGAATCTGTAGGTGGTAGTTTAGTTGCTAAGTTGTGTCCAACTCTTGTGACCCCATGGACTGTAGCCTGCCAGGCTCCTCTGTCCATGGAATTCTCCAGGCAAGAATACTGGAGTGGGTTGCCATTTCCTTCTCCAGGGGATCTTCCTGACCCAGGAATCGAAGCCAGATCTCTTTCATTGCAGGCAGATTCCTTACCAACTGAACTACGAGGGAAGCCCAGAATATTCCATAAAGGGAAAATAAATTTGGGCCTAGGGCAGGTCATTCAGGGCCACTCTTCCTAGGTAGGTGTTCATCTATGTTTATAAATTTTCTCTGTTCTATTTAATTATTCATTTAACACACACTGTTGTCTTCCCAAATAGACTCTCAGGAACTAATATTAGGGGCCATTTCACATTTGTATGATTTTCTTCCCTCCTCTTTTACTTTGCTATTCAGTTTATCTTTCCCATAATTTTAAAGCCAACAGGCTCTAGGTTCATCCACCTCAATTCAATTGACTCATTTTTATTCCTTTTTATGCCTGAGTAAAATTCCATTGTATATATTTACCACAACTTCTCTATCCATTCATCCATTGATGGACATCTAGGTTGCCCTAACCCTAACCAAGAGCCTGTTATACAGTGTGAAGTAAGTCAGAAAGAGTAAAACAAGTATCATTTTTAAGGCATATATATGGAATCACTAACCTCAGATATGCAGATGACACCACCTTAACGGCAGAAAGCTAAGAGGAACTAAAGAGCCTCTGGATGAAGGTGAAAGAGGAGAGTGAAAAAGCTGGCTTAAAACTCAACATTCAAAAAACAAAGATCACAGGATCCAGTCCCATCACTTCATGGCAAATAGATGGGGAAAAAGTGGAAACAGTGACAGATTTTGTTTTCTTGGGTTCCAAAATCACTGTGGATGGTGGCTGCAAACCATGAAATTAAAAAACACTCGCTCCTTGGAGGAAAAGCTATGCCAAACCTAGACAGCATATTAAAAGGCAGAGACATCACTGCCAACAAAGGTCTTTCTAGTCAAAGCTACAGTTTTTCCAGGAATCATGTATGGATATGACAGCTGGACCATGAAGAAGGCTAAGTGCTAAAGAACTGACGCTTTTGAACTGTGGTGTTGGAGAAGACAGCAAGGAGATCCAACCAGTCAATCATAAAGGAAATCAGTCCTGAATATTCATTGGAAGGACTGATGCTGAAGCTCCAATACTTTGGCCACCTGATGAGAAGAACTGACTCACTGGAAAAGACCCTGACGCTGGGAAAGAATGAACGCAGGAGAAGGGGACGACAGAGGATGAGATGGTTGGATGGCATTACCAACTCATTGAACGTGAGCTTGAACAAACTACTGGAGATGGTGGAGGACTGGGAAGTGTGGCATGCTGCAGTCCATGGGGTCACAGAGAGTTGGATATGACTGAGCGACTAAACAGGGACAAATATTTCATTGTATTGTACCACAACTTTTTATCCATTCATCTGTAGATGAACATCTAGGTTGCCCTAATCCCAACCTAGATCCTGTTATCCAGAGTGAAGAAGTCAGAAAGAGTAAAACAAGTATTGTATATTAACACATATTTGTGGAATCTAGAAAAAATGGTACTGATGAATCTATTTGCAGAGCAGGAACAGAGACACAGACATAGAGAACAGACTTTTGGACACAGCAGGGGAAGGAGAGGATGGATGAACTGAGAAAGTAGCATTGAAATATATACATTACCATACATAAAATAAATAGCTAGCGGGAAGTTGCTATATAACCCAAGGAGCTCAGCTTGGTGCTTTGTGATATTCTAGAGGGTTGGGATGGGAGTGGGGCGGGATGGAGGTTCAAGAGGGAAGGTACATACTTATGACTGATTCACACTTTAAAGCAATTATCATTAAATTAAAAATAAATTTTAAAAATTTGAAGAATTAGAGTTCAATAGTAATATTATAATAACTCCAAAAACCAATAAAGTCTCTATTACTTTTAAAATATCTGGCTTCAAGCTCTTTGATTCTCATAGAAAGATCCTACTCCTATTGTATCTATATTGTTATGTCATTTGTAGCATTTTCTAACAGAGCAACTGCTTAATTTCCTTCTGAGGATACCTGCTTATACCCTTCAAGGCTCCTATTAAGCTTGGAGAGCTTCCTTTGTTATGGCTTAATGGCCTGAACTTCATTTTTGTTCAGAGAAGTAATTTCCTATCCTTTAATCTTTTCAGTTGATCTTCCCTGGATTCTTCCCAGTTTCATATATATATATATATATATATATATATATATATATATATATATATATATGGAAAGATTTAAACTTAGCCTTCAAAGATTTCCAGGAAAAAGCTGCATAATTAAACACTTTCTGCTACCAAAGTTCAATTCCCCTCAGGACAAATATGGGGTTCCCTGGTGGCTCAGTGATAAAGAATCCTCCTGCAGTGCAGGAGCTGCAGGAGACGTAGGTTGGATCCCTGGGTTGGAAAGATCCCCTGGAGAAGGAAATGACAACCCACTCCAGTATTCTTGCCTGGGAAATCCCATGGATAGAGGAGCCTGGCGGGCTACAGTCCATAGAGTCTCAAAGAGTCGGACATGACTGAAGCGACATGGCACAGCACACAGGACAAATAAAACAATGCCTTTGTGTATAGGTGCTTGAGTCTGGTGCAGTTCGTGTTCAATCAGGGTGTACCTAAGGCTTTTATATCAGTGTTAGAGCTCTGAAGTCTTTGGTGAGAGTGCCATCCTCAAGAATTTTGACTTTGTGAAATATTCTGACATCATGACTCCAAGTGCTAGGGTTAACTTTAGGGCTTGAACAATCTCTACTAAAGCGAGGTGTGGTAAATGAAAGATGAACATAGCTTTTTTAGCTGTATTTCCAAGGAGAAGCTGAGTCTATATTTCCTCCCCTTAAATTTGGGCTGGTCTGTGATTATTCTGACCAATAGAATATTAAAAGAGTAATACTATGCCCAGTTCCAGGCTGTCTTAGTCAGTTTGGGCTGCTATAACAAAATACCGTACATTGAGAGCTTAAACAACAAACATTTTGTTTTTCCATTTGTTTCCCAGTTCCAAAGTCTGGAAAGACTAATAGCAAGGTGTTGGAAGATTCTTATCTTGGGGAGGACCTTCCTAGCTTGTAGACAGCCATCTTTTCACTGTATGCTCACACAATAAGGAGAGAGAGAACTCTTATGTCTCTTCCTCTTTATAAAGATATTAATTTTATCATAAGGGCTCTACTTTTATGGCCTAATTCAAACTTAATTACCTCCTTAAGTCCCACTTATAAATATTACTTTGGGGATTGTAGCTTCAACATAAGAATTTTGGGAAACACATTCAGTCCTAACCTTTTGGAGGACTAGCTGCTACCATTTTTATCCTCTTGGAGTTCAGAGAAGTCAAGGCCTACCTAAATTCTTGACCTATTATATTGTAAGAGATAATAATAAATTGTTTTAGCAAGTCACTAGTTTTGTAATGATTTGTTACATAACAATAGATAACCAGAACAAGAAAGAAACAGTTTCTTTCCTGAATATTACCACTTCTCTGTATGCCCCTCAATATTCCCTTACCATGTAAGTATATTTGAGTACTCTAGCTAAGAGGCTATAGTTGTGTTTGTGATCTCTCAGGTTAATAATGTGAAGGGTTTGATTGCTATCATATAAACAAGTATTCCTCCAATGACCTAGATTTCTAGGTTCGCTGGCCACCACAGTTAGCTACTCTAGGGGATGCTGGGAAAGACAAAGATGCTAAATAAACAATTTTATTACTCTATGACAGTTTCTGCTATTTTCAGCTTGGACCCTGGAGCTTCCACGTGAGCCTCCATCCTGCTGCAAGAGACTACATGGAGATAAAATGTAACTTATCTATCATCATGGGATTAATATAAGCTCAACTCCAACCTGTTCTAAGTCAAAAGGTTAAATGTTTGTGTCTTCTACTTTTACATGGAAGAATGATTGCTAATTTGGTTCTGTTAACAGGAATAAAGTTACAGTAATGTGATGGAGAATGTGGTTACATGCCTACAGGAGGAAGAGGGGCAAAATTGCAGGATATCCAAGTATTCCTCAGTCTACCCATAAGTACTCAGTCCTAAATCTCTGGGTCTTGAAATAGATCTATTTATTGAGGGTGCTCTATACTTATTATTCTCTTTCCCTATGGCTTGTTGACTTAGAGTTCCCACATAGGTTACATTTTTCTGAAAACGTTTGCAAGTCTCAAACTTGATCTGAACAAGCAGATTATACACTGCATTATTTCTAGTCAATGAATAAGACTCAATCATAAAATAATCTTCCTCCACTGGGATTGCTCTTCCTGGGCCTGTCTCTCTCACGGCTACTGCATCAGAATCAGGGGCTTATTTCCCCACTGGTTCACTTGTCTAAGGTCAGGAAATCAACAGATTTAGCTTCTATGGATCCAATTATTTTTTAAAAGTATTTCAGAGTATGTCAATTTAGCTATCAACGCACATTGACTATTAGCAGTCACTAGTACAAGATTTTCACTGTATCTGCCAAAGACACGGTTGACATTTGCACCCTTTCCCCATCTCTTAAGGCATGAAAATAAAGATATTTAAGAAATCACATATATACACAAAAACAGATCTATATATGCACCCAAGAAGTAGTGTGACTGAGGCAGTTGACATGAATTTCTCAGTATTTTAATCCATTCTCTTATGCTGGCCTCGGGCTGCTCAGAGGTATTTCTGGTATAAGGAACAGTGATGCCCTGACTGAAAAACATGTTTGAAGCCAATCTCTCATACCAAAGTAAACAAGTCCAGAAAGTCAAGCCAAAGACATAGACAGTATGTTACTCTTAGACTTCTGGTGAATCAAAAGATGGCTGAGATTGTGCAGAAGTATGCTCAGGAGATCTGGAAACCAGAAAATTCAGCAAGGACAGTTCAGTTGAACACTGGTAACAGGCGAGAAGCTGGTTGAAAGTTAGGCAACCTTTGGGCTTTTCTGAAGCAGTAAAACAGATTTTTCACTAACTCTTGAACTTTTAAAATGCAACATGCAGGAGATACATTGGACTGGGGGAAACACACTTGAATGGACACTAATCACTGTTTCAGAAATCAAGTATGGCTGGATATCCTTTGGATGGCAGGGCTCAGTGAAGCTTAGGTCACCTGAATGCATGTATATTAAAACCTTATGATTACTTGATTATTGCATCCGGTAGACCTGAGGAACCAAATACATTCATATAAAGAAACTTTTAGGTCAAGGAAAATATAAGATGGACTTAAAAATATAGTCACAGTCATATGGTATGTGTAGGGGGAGGGTGGAAGAACCTGTAGTATTATGTAGCATTACTACCAATTCCTAGTAATGCTCAGAAAGTCGTATGCTTTATACATCCAAAGTATATGATCGTGACTTAATGTATCCATTCTAAAGAAACAACAAAGCCTCCCCACTTTGTTGGGAGGAATTCTGGGAGGTCTAGATGAAACAGTACACAAAATTGCCACACATTCAGCAAAACAAGAAAAAAATAGGTTTTCTAGTGACAATTCCCCTGGTATTTCTCCATTAATAAATCAAAGTATGTGAAGTAAGAGTAATTTGATTATACATTAGTTTAATCCATTACAATGTAGCAGCAATTTATAGTGTATTTGAATTATGGTTCTGTGGCTTTTTTCTTCATAAACATAGGTATAGTTCCACCCGGATCTTACCAGCTATGTGAACTTGGAAAAGTCATGGAACTACTCTGGGCCTCTGTTTCCTTATCTCTAGAATAGAAGTAATATTTGCTCTCTTCATCTGTTAGGTTATATTAAAAGAAATATGGCACAATATTTGTTACAAGCATTTGTGCACTGTAAAGTACTACCTAGTACTAAGTCTTCAGTGGTGATGATTTGAAAAAGGATATGTTATCTTATATTTACTTCTTGGATTATCCCAACTTCTAGAAAACCTGATTATATTTTGTCCCAGCACAAATAATTACTGCAGGTTTCTCAAGACAAAATTTTGAAATTTTATGTTGTCAGCCAGTGCCATAATACAGCAAGAAAAAACTTCTAAAAAGTCATAATGCATTGAGTATGAGGTTTTTAAAAAATTCTTCCTGGGGAATAGCAGTTTAGTCTGTTTCCTTGTTATACTAAAGATATATTAAGCCTATTCAAAGCAGCTTTATTTAAAGAAAAACACTATTCATTAAAAGGAAACAGTGATTTTTTTCTACCTAAGGATGAACTCAAGCCATCTATTGTATCTCACCTATGGATATTATCTCAAAAATATGTAAAAAGTGATAAATGACATTCTGACATAGAAGTGTAGTAACAGAGAAAACTGGCTGCTAAGGGTTCTCACCCAGTGGAAATTCCTTAATGCATTTATCGTGATCCAGGTCTAGAAACTCAATGTTTTCAGTGCTTTAGTGTTGATCAGACTTAGGGACACTGGCCCATGCTTAGCAAGTCCCAGAATATTTCAGAGTTAACCTGTATCCTGATCTACTAATTTACAATAAGAAACACAACTGTTAACTTGATTGGAGAGTCAGATCAGCCAGAACAGCACATTCTCTCACTGTGGAAAAATGCCAAAGGAAGTCAACTACAATTAGAAAAGCTTAGAAAAGCCTAGCAGAATGGCTCAAATATGATAGCTCAAAGCACATGTGTCTCTTGGCATAGCCAGCTCATAGCACGGTCAGAGTGGACCATGCATAAATCTCTCCCAAATCAAAGAGGAAAAATCACTAAGAGTCATGCCTGGCTCTACAACCAGATAGAAGAAAGTGTTGGATCTGAATTTTTTCATCCCTTCAAAAATGTGGATAAAGAAAGCTACCTTGCAAATATTAGGATTATTGCATAATATAAAATACAAAATAATTAAAAGCAAGATTTACATGTCAATATTAAAGATACACAACCAATAAGAGTAAATTCATGAATTAGAGATTCATGATGTTAATAACCATTATATCATTAACCATGATGTTAATGACCACTATATCTACTACTGCGGGCAGGAATCCCTTAAAAGAAATGCATTAGCCATCATGGTCAACAAAAGAGTACAAAATGCACTACTTGAATGCAATCTCAAGAATGACAGAATGACCTCTGTTCGTGTCCAAGGCAAACCATTCAATATCACAGTAATCCAAGTCTATGCCCCAACCAGTAACACTGAAGAAGCTGAAGTTGAATGGTTCTATGAATACCTACAAGACCTTCTAGAAGTAACACCCAAAAAATATGTCCTTTTCATTACAGGGGACTGGAATGCAAAAGTAAGAAGTCAAGAAACACCTGGAGTAACAGGCAAATTTGGCCTTGGAATATGGAATGAAGCAGGGCAAAGACGAATAGAGTTTTGCCAAGAGAACACACTGGTCATGGCAAACACCTTCTTCCAACAACACAAGAGAAGACTCTACACATGGACATCACCAGATGGTCAACACCGAAATCGGACTGATTATATTCTTTGCAGCCAAAGATGGAGAAGCTCTATACACTCAGCAAAAACAAGACCAGGAGCTGACTCTGGCTCAGATCATGAACTCCTTATTGCCAAATTCAGACTTAAATTGAAGAAAGTAGGGAAAACCACTAGACCATCCAGGCATGACCTAAATCAAATCCCTTATGATTACACAGTGGAAGTGAGAAATAGATTTAAGGGCCTACATCTGATAGATAAGGTGCCTGATGAACTATGGACGGAGGTTCATGACATTGTATAGGAGACAGGGATCAAGACCATCCCCATGGAAAAGAAATGCAAAAAAGCAAAATGGCTCTCTGGGGAGGCCTTAAAATAGCTGTGAAAAGAAGAGAAGCGAAAAGCAAAGGAAAAAAGGAAAGATATAACCATCTGAATGGAGAGTTCCAAAGAATAGCAAGGACAGATGAGAAAGCCTTCCTCAGCGATCAACGCAAAAAATAGAGGAAAACAACAGAATGGGAAAGACTAGAGATCTATTCAAGAAAATTAGAGGGGAGGAGCTAAGATGGCAGAAGAGTAGGATGGGGAGAACACTTTCTCCCCCACAAATTCATCAAAACAACATTTAAACTCCGAGTAAATTCCACAAAACAACTTCTGAATGCCGGCAGAGGACATCAGGCACCCAGAAAAGCAACCCGTCTTCGAAAGGAGGTAGGAAAAAATATAAAAGACAAAAAAAGAGACAAAAGAGGGAGGGATGGAGTTCTGTCCCGGGAAGGGAGTCTTAAAAAGAGAGAAGTTTCCAAACACCAGGACACCCTCTCACTGCTGAATCTGTGCCGAGCCTTGGAAGCACAGAGGGCAACATAACAGGGAGGAAAAATAAATAAACAATTAAAACCCGCAGATTGCGAGCCCTACGGTAACTCCCCCAGCGAAGAAGCAGCGCAGACGCCTGCACACGCCACTAGCAAGTGGGGGCTGGGCAGGGAGGTGCGGCGCGGGCTGCATCACTTAGAGTAAGGATCTGGCCTGAATACCCCAAGCGCTATCTGAGTGAAATAATTTGGGTTGGCAAACCAGACTGTGGGATATCTACCATGCGAAAAGCCAGCCCTAACCTAAGACACTGCCAGGCCTGCGCCCGGAACAAAGGACTGAACAGAGATAGCCGGCTGCAGACCACCCCTCTCCGGTGACAGGCAGCCAGAGCCGGAAGGGGGCAATCGCAGCTCCAGAGAGACATTATCTATAAAACTGTAAGCAGGCTTTTTTGCTAAAACTTCTTGGGGGTCTGGACGGTCAACATTCGCCTGAGAAGGTGTGCCAGTTGTACACCTAGATAACGGAGCGGCAGGGAGGCAATATGTCGCAGCAATCGCGCTCACCAAACACCTCATCACCTGAGCTGCTCGGACCTGGGAAAGGCACAAAACGCAGGCCCAACCGAGTCTGCGCCTCTGAGGACTACCCGAGTGCCTGAACCTGAGTGGCTTGGACCCGGGAGGTAAAAGCAGCCCAGGGCCATCCACAGATGGTTCCCGGCGGAGCAACCTAGAGCCTGAGCAGTGTGGGCAGGGAGGCTATGCGTGCTGTGAGCGGGGGCAGACCCAGTGTGGCTGAGGCACTGCGAGCACACGCCAGTGCTATTTGTTTGCAGCATCCCTCCCTCCCTCCCCACAGCGCGACTGAACAAGTGAGCCTAAGAAAAAAAAAAAGTGTCCACCACCGTCCCCTTTGTGTCAGGGCGGAAACCAGACACTGAAGAGACCAGCAAACAGAAGAAGCTGTAACAGAGGGAACCGCCTTGGAAGCTACAGGCAATAGATTAAAATCCTGTGGTTAGTACCGACTACATAGGAAGGGGCCTACAGATCTTGAGAAATGTAAGTCAGACCAAGGAACTAGCTGAAAATGAACTGACCCCACAATACAGACAACAAAACTAGAGAAAGTCCTAGATATATTTTTACCACTTTTACAATCATTCTTCTTTTTTTTTTAATTAAAAAAAAATTTAAGTCCTCTATTATTCCTTTAATTTTCACTTTTATAACCTACTATCACTTTGCAAAAAAAAAGACCCTATTTTTTTTTTAAAGCAAACTTCATATATATTTTTTTTATAAATTTTGTGACCTTTTTTTTTTTCTTCTTTTCTTTAACATTGTATTTTTGAAATTCCAATCTCTACTCTAGATTTTTAATTTATGCTTTTTGGTTTTTGTTATCAATTTTGTACCTATATTTTCTTTATAATTTTTGTGACTTTGTTTATGTTTGTTTTTTTTTCTTTCTTCCTTTTTCTTCTTCTTTTTTATAACAGTTTATTTTTGAAATTCCAAACTCTACTCTAGATTTTTAACTTTTGCTTTTTGGTATTTGTTATTAATTTTGTACCTACATTTTCTTTATAATTTTTGTGACTTTGTTTTTGTTTTTTTGTTTTTTTCTCTCTTTCTTTTCCTTCTTCTTTTCTTTAATATTGTATTTTTGAAATTTCAAACTCTACTTTAGATTTTTAATTTTTGCTTTTATGTATTTGTTACCAATTTTGTACCTTTAAGAACCCAATCTTCAGTACTCATTTTTCACTGGGGAGCGAGATTACTGGCTTGACTGCTCTCTCTCCCTTTGGACTCTCCTTTTTCTCCACTGGGTCGCCTGTGTCTCCTCCCTAACCCCTCTCTATTCTACCCAACTCTGTGAATTTCTGTGTGTTCCAAACAGTGGAGAACACTTAGGGAACTGATTACTGGCTGGATCTGTCTCCCTCCTTTTCATTCCCCCCTTTTATCCTCCTGGCCACCTCTGTCTCCTTCCTCCTTCTTCTCTTTTCTGTATAACTCCGTGAACATCTCTGAGTGGTCCAGCTGTGGAGTGCACATAAAGAAGAGATTACTGGATAGCCCACTCTCTCCTCTACTGATTCCACCTCATCTCATTCGGGTCACCTCTAACTCCCTCCTCCCTCTTCTCTTCTCCATGTAACACTGTGAACCTCTCTGGGTGACCCTCATGGTGGAGAAACTTTTCATCTTTAAAGTAGATGTTTTATCAATGGTGCTGTATAGAAGGAGAAGTTTTGAAACTACTGTAAAAATAAGACCAATAACTGGAAACAGGAGGCTTAAGTTCAAACCCTAACTCCAGGGAACTCCTGACTGCAGGGATCATTGACAGGAGCTCATCAAACACCTCCATACCTACACTGAAACCAAGCACCACACAAGGGCCAACAAGTTCCAGGGCAAGACATATCAAGCTAATTATCCAGCAACACAGGAACACAGCCCTGAGCTCCAAGATACAGGTTGCCCCAAGTCACCCCAAAACCAAAGACATCTCATAACTCATTACTGGACACTTCTTTGCACTCCAGAGAGAAGAAATACAGCTCCACCCACCAGAACATCGACACAAGCTTCCCTAACCAAGAAACCTTGACAAGCCACCTGTACAAACCCATACATAGTGAGGAAATGCCACAATAAAGAGAACTTCACCAACAGCCAGAATACAGAAATGACACCCCAAACTCAGCAATTTAAACAAGATGAAGAGACAGAGGAATACCCAGCAGGTAAAGGAACAGGATAAATGCCCACCAAACCAAACAAAAGAGGAAGAGATAAGGAATCTACCTGATGAAGAATTCCGAATAATGATAGTGAAATTGATCCAAAATCTTGAAATCAAAATGGAATCACAGATAAATAGCCTGGAGACAAGGATTGAGAAGATGCAAGAAAGGTTTAACAAGGACCTAGAAGAAATAAAAAAGAGTCAATATATAATGAATAATGCAATAAATGAAATCAAAAACACTCTGGAGGCAACAAATAGTAGAATAACAGCGGCAGAAGATAGTATTAGTGAATTAGAAGATAGAATGGTAGAAATAAATGAATCAGAGAGGAAAAAAGAAAAACGAATTAAAAGAAATGAGGACAATCTCAGAGACCTCCAGGACAATATTAAACGCTACAACATTCGAATCATAGGGGTCCCAGAAGAAGAAGACAAAAAAGAAAGACCATGAGAAAATACTTGAGGAGATAATAGTTGAAAACTTCCCTAAAATGGGGAAGGAGATAATCACCCAAGTCCAAGAAACCCAGAGAGTCCCAAACAGGATAAACGCAAGGCAAAACACCCCAAGACACATATTAATCAAATTAACAAAGATCAAACACAAAGAACAAATATTAAAAGCAGCAAGGGAAAAACAACAGATAACATACAAGGGAATTCCCATAAGGATAACAGCTGATCTTTCAATAGAAACTCTCCAAGCCAGGAGGGAATGGCAAGACATACTTAAAGTGATGAAAGAAAATAACCTACAGCCCAGATTATTGTACCCAGCAAGGATCTCATTCAAATATGAAGGAGAAATCAAAAGCTTTAGAGACAAGGAAAAGCTGAGAGAATTCAGCACCACCAAACCAGCTCTCCAACAAATACTAAAGGATATTCTCTAGACAGGAAACACAAAAACGGTGTATAAACTCGAACCCAAAACAATGAAGTAAATGGCAATGGGATCATACTTTTCAGTAATTACCTTAAACGTAAATGGGTTGATGCACCAACCAAAAGACAAAGATTGGCTGAATGGATACAAAAACAAGACCCCCTACATATGCTGTCTACAAGAGACCCACCTCAAAACAGAGGACACATACAGACTGAAAGTGAAGGGCTGGAAAATGATTTTCCATGCAAATAGGGACCAAAAAAAAGCAGGAGTAGCAATACTCATATCAGATAAAATAGACTTTAAAACAAAGGCTGTCAAAAGAGACAAAGACGGTCACTACATAATGATCAAAGGATCAATCCAAGAAGAAGATATAACAATTATAATTATATATGCACCCAACACAGGAGCACCACAATATGTAAGACAAATGCTAACAAGTATGAAAGGAGAAATTAACAATAACACAATAATAGTGGGAGACTTTAATATCCCACTTACACCTATGGATAGATCAACTAAATCGAAAATTAACAAGGAAACACAAACTTTAAATGATACAATAGACTAATTAGACCTAACTGATATCTATAGGACATTTCATCCCAAAACAATGAATTTCACCTTTTCCTCAAGCACACACGGAACCTTCTCCAGGATAGATCACATCCTGGGCCATGAATCTAGCCTTGGTAAATCAAAAAAAAATAGAAATCATTCCAAGCATCTTTTCTGACCACAATGCAGTAAGATTAGATCTCAATTACAGGAGAAAAACTATTAAAAATTCCAACATATGGAGGCTGAACAACACGCTGCTGAATAACCAACAAATCACAGAAGAAATCAAAAAAGAAATCAAAATTTGCATAGAAACGAATGAAAAAGGAAAACACAACAACCCAAAACCTGTGGGACACTGTAAAAGCAGTCCTAAGGGGAAAGTTCATAGCAATACAGGGCATACCTCAAGAAACAAGAAAAAAGTCAAACAAATAACCTAACCTACACCTAAAGCAACTAGAAAAGGAAGAAATGAAGAACCCCAGGGTTAGTAGAAGGAAAGAAATCTTAAATATTAGGGCAGAAATAAATGCAAAAGAAACAAAAGAGACCATAGCAAAACTCAACAAAGCCAAAAGCTGGTTCTTTGAAAGGATAAATAAAATTGACAAACCATTAGCCAGACTCATCAAGAAACAAAGGGAGAAAAATCAAATCAATAAAATTAGAAATGAAAATGGAGAGATCACAACAGACATCACAGAAATACAAAGGATCATAAGAGACTACTATCAACAATTATATGCCAATAAAATGGACAACATGGAAGAAATGGACAAATTCTTAGAAAACTACAACTTTCCAAAACTGAACCAGGAAGAAATAGAAAATCTTAACAGACCCATCACAAGCATGGAAATTGAAACTGTAATCAAAAATCTTCCAGCAAACAAAAGCCCAGGTCCAGACAGCTTCACAGCTGAATTCTACCAAAAATTTAGAGAAGAGCTAAAACCTATCCTGCTCAAACTCTTCCAGAAAATTGCAGAGGAATGTAAACTTCCAAACTCATTCTATGAGGCCACCATCACCCTAATACCAAAACCTGGCAAAGATCCCACAAAAAAAGAAAACTACAGGCCAATATCACTGATGAACATAGATGCAAAAATCCTTAACAAAATTCTAGCAATCAGAATCCAACAACACATTAAAAAGATCATACACCATGACCAAGTGGGCTTTATCCCAGGGATGCAAGGATTCTTCAATATCCACAAATCAATCAATGTAATACACCACATTAACAAATTGAAAAATAAAAACCATATCATTATCTCAATAGATGCAGAGAAAACCTTTGACAAAATTCAACATCCATTTATGATAAAAACTCTCCAGAAAGCAGGAATAGAAGGAACATACCTCAACATAATAAAAGCTATATATGACAAACCCACAGCAAACATTATCCTCAGTCAGGAACAAGACAAGGGTGCCCACTTTCACCATTACTATTCAACACAGTTTTGGAAGTTTTGGCTACAGCAATCAGAGCAGAAAAAGAAATAAAAGGAATCCAAATTGGAAAAGAAGAAGTAAAACTCTCACTGTTTGCAGATGACATGATCCTCTACATAGAAAACCCTAAAGACTCCACCAGAAAATTATAGTAAAGTTGCAGGATATAAAATCAATACACAGAAATCCCTTGCATTACTATACACTAATAATGAGAAAACAGAAAGAGAAATTAAGGAAACAATTCCATTTACCATTGCAATGGAAAGAATAAAATACTTAGGAATATATCTACCTAAAGAAACTAAAGACCTATATATAGAAAATTATAAAACACTGGTGAAAGAAATCAAAGAGGACACTAATAGATGGAGAAATATACCATGTTCATGGATTGGAAGAATCAATATAGTGAAAATGAGTATACTACCCAAAGCAATTTATAGATTCAATGTGATCCCTATCAAGCTACCAACGGTATTCTTCACAGAGCTAGAACAAATAATTTCACTATTTGTATGGAAATACAAAAAACCTCGAATAGCCAAAGCTATCTTGAGAAAGAAGAATGGAACTGGAGGAATCAACCTACCTGACTTCAGGCTCTACTACAAAGCCACACTCATCAAGACAGTATGGTACTGGCACAAAGACAGAAATATAGATCAATGGAACAAAATAGAAAGCCCAGAGATAAATTCACGCACCTATGGACACCTTATCTTTGACAAAGGAGGCAAGAATATACAATGGATTAAAGACAATCTCTTTAACAAGTGGTGCTGGGAAAACTGGTCAACCACTTGTAAAAGAATGAAACTAGAGCACTTTCTAACACCATACACAAAAATAAACTCAAAATGGATTAAAGATCTAAACATATGACCAGAAACTATAAAACTCCTAGAGGAGAACATAGGCAAAACACTCTCCGACATACATCACAGCAGGATCCTCTATGACCCACCTCCCAGAATATTGGAAATAAAAGCAAAAATAAACAAATGGGACCTAATTAAACTTAAAAGCTTCTGCACAATAAAGGAAACTATAAGCAAGGTGAAAAGACAATCTTCAGAATGGGAGAAAATAATAGCAAATGAAGCAACTGACAAACAAGTAATCTCAAAAATATACAAGCAACTCCTACAGTTCAATTCCAGAAAAATAAATGACCCAATCAAAAAATGGGCCAAAGAACTAAATAGACATTTCTCCAAAGAAGAAATACAGATGGCTAACAAACACATGAAAAGATGCTCAACATCACTCATTATCAGAGAAATGCAAATCAAAACCACTATGAGGTACCATTTCACGCCAGTCAGAATGGCTGCGATCCAAAAGTCTACAAGCAATACATGCTGGAGAGGGTGTGGAGAAAAGGGAACCCTCTTACACTGTTGGTGGGAATGCAAACTAGTACAGCCACTATGGAGAACAGTGTGGAGATTCCTTAAAAAACTGGAAATAGAACTGCCTTATGATCCAGCAATCCCACTGCTGGGCATACACACTGAGGAAACCAGAAGGGAAAGAGACACATGTACCCCAATGTTCATCACAGCACTGTTTATAATAGCCAGGACATGGAAGCAACCTAGATGTCCATCAGCAGATGAATGGATAAGAAAGCTGTGGTACATATACACAATGGAGTATTACTCAGCCATTAAAAAGAATACATTTGAATCAGTTCAAATGAGGTGGATGAAACTGGAGCCTATTATACAGAGTGAAGTAAGCCAGAAAGAAAAACACCAATACCCTATACTAACACATATATATATGGAATTTAGAAAGATGGTAACAATAACCCTGTATATGAGACAGCAAAAGAGACACTGATGTATAGAACAGTCTTTTGGACTCTGTGGGAGAGGGAGAGGGTGGGATGATTTGGGAGAATGGCATTGAAATACGTATAATATCATATATGAAACGAGTTGCCATCCAGGTTTGATGCACGATACTGGATGCTTGGGGCTGGTGCACTGGGACGATCCAGAGGGATGGTATGGGGAGGGAGGAGGGAGGAAGGTTCAGGATGGGGAATACATGTATACCTGTGGCGGATTCATTTCGATATTTGGCAAAACCAATACAATATTGTAAAGTTTAAAAATAAAATAAAATTAAAAAAAAAAAAGAAAATTAGAGATACCAAGGGAACATTTCATGCAAAGATGGGCTCGATAAAGGACAGAAATGGTATGGACCTAACAGAAGCAGAAGATATTAAGAAGAGTTGGCAAGAATACAAAGAAAAACTGTACAAAAAATATCTTCACAACCAAGATAATCACGATGGTGTGATCACTCACCTAGAGCCAGACATCCTGGAATGTGAAGTCAAGTGGGCCTTAGAAAGCATCACTATGAACAAAGCTAGTGGAGGTGATGAAATTCCAGTTGAGCTATTTCAAGTCCTGGAAGATCATGCTGTGAAACTGCTGCACTCAGTATGCCAGCAAATTTGGAAAACTCAGCAGTGGCCACAGGACTGGAAAAGGTCAATTTTCATTCCAATGCCAAAAAAAGGCAATGCGAAAGAATGCTCAAACTACCACACAATTGCACTCATCTCACACACTAGTAAAGTAATGCTCAAAATTCTCCAAGCCAGGCTTCAGCAATATGTGAACCGTGAACATCCAGATGTTCAAGCTGGTTTTAGAAAAGGCAGAGGAACCAGAGATCATATTGCCAACATCTGCTGGATCATGGAAAAAGCAAGAGAGTTCCAGAAAAATATCTATTTCTGCTTTATTGACCACACCAAAGCCTTTGACCATGTGGATCACAATAAACTGTGGAAAATTCTGAAAGAGATGGGAATACCAGACCACCTGACCTGCCTCTTGAGAAACCTGCATGCAGGTCAGGAAGCAACAGTTAGAACTAGACATGGAACAACAGACTGGTTCCAAATAGGAAAAGGAGTCCGTCAAGGCTGTATATTGTCACCCTGCTTATTTAACTTATATGCAGAGTACATCATGAGAAACACTGGGCTGGAAGAAGCACAAGCTGGAAATCAAGACTGCCGGGAGAAATATCAATAACCTCAGATAGGCAGATGACACCACCCTTATGGCACAAAGTGAAGAGGAACTCAAAAGCCTCTTGATGAGAGTGAAAGAGGAGAGTGAAAAAGTTCGCTTAAAGCTCAGCATTCAGAAAACTAAGATCATGGCATTTGGTCCCATCACTTCATGGCAAATAGATGGGGAAACAGTGAAAACAGTGTCAGACTTTACTATTTTGGGCTCCAAAATCACTGTAGATGGTGATTGCAGCCATGAAATTAAAAGACACTTACTCCTTGGAAGGAAAGTTATGACCAACCTAGATAGCATATTAAAACACAGAGATATTACTTTGCCAAAAAGGTCCATCTAGTCAAGGCTGTGGTTTTTCCAGTAGTCATGTATGGATGTGAGAGTTGGACTATGAAGAAAGCTGAGTGCCAAAGAATTCATGCTTTTGAACTGTGGTGTTGGAGAAGACTCTTGAGAGTCCCTTGGACTGCAAGGAGATCCAACCAGGGCGTTCTAAAGGAGATCAGTCCTGAATATTCATTGGAAGGACTGATGCTAAAGCTGAAACTCCAATACTTTGGCCACCTCATGCGAAGAGTTGACTCATTGGAAAAGACTCTGATACTGGGAGGGATTGGGGGCAGGAGGGAAATGGGACGACAAAGGATGAGATGGCTGGATGGCATCACCAACTCAATGGACACGAGTGTGAGTGAACTCTGGGAGTTGTTGATGGACAGGGAGGCCCAACGTGCGGCAATTCACGGGGTCACAAAGAGTCAGACAAGGCTGAGTGACTGAACTGAACTGAACTGATGTTAATAAAGGAACTCATTTACAAATGAACTCATTTTTATAGAAGACTACCAATAATTCTATTTATGGGAAGGAACTTATATATAAATAAGTTATGGTCATCTTACTTTATTAAAATTCATCAGTAAGTAAAATTCTCATGTATTTGAATTTCTTGCAAATGCCTGAATATTTAATTGATTATTTTTCATATCAAGAAACCTAATTAAGTCTATATTTTCACTTGCTAACATCTATAATCAAGAGATAGGGAATTAGCTAGTAAAAACTATAAATGTGTGAAATCAGATTTACATATTTAGTAATTATTCACTGACCAGTTACACTAATATTTATAATCTTGACAACTTCCTCGTTCTACTCCTTGATGTAAGTCATAGAGATGATTCTCTGATATCAGTAAATTTTTAAAAGGGTCAACAGGAGATCTACTGCTTTGAGAAGATTTTTATGGGAGAAGTGATATGATCAAATATTTGTGCTTTTGACCAAGATCTTTCTATGTTATGTCTATACTGAGGAAGAAGTCCTTTACATGGGAAAACACTAGGCATGAAAGGAGCTCCATTCAGGAAGAAAGGAGTTGAGGAAGTTATTTAGGCCTGAATGTTTGTCCAGGACAGCAATTCTCTAAGCATGGTTCATGGAATACATAATACTCTTTAAAAGGAGCCTATGAAGTCAAAGATGATCTAGCATGCAAGATTTTAATGTAGCAAAGAACAAAAAGAACATTGATAATAGTTTCAAATTTTACATCACAATTAACCTTTAAGAAACTTCCACTTGCCTATTTGGGTGTAGTATTGAAGAAGTATACATATAATTATTTGAAAAGACTATTAAAATACTCCTCTCTTTTCAAACTCTATACCTGTATGAGGCCAGATTTTATTCATATGCATCATCCCAAACTAAACATTACACCAGTTTAAATGCAGAAGCAGATATGATATGTCCATTGTCTTCTATGAAGCCAGACTTTGAGATTTTCAAAAACACTCATCTCACTAATTTTTGTTTTAAAAATATAATTACTATTTTTCGTAAAGAGTTATAAAAGTTTAATGGGTTTACAATAGTAAAACCCGTATCATTTTATGTCAATTGATAAGTGTTTTTAAAATTTTTCCATTTTAATTTCTAAATGATAATTAGAAACAGCCATAATATTAATAAAAGCTCTTTTGGATCCTCAATGATTTAGATCAGGGTACAGGACTAATGAGATCACAGAATTTGATAATAACTAATACAGGACTCAAATGGAGATGTGTTAAGTATGAATTGGTAAGTTTAAATTTATTTTGCTTATAAGGCCATTGTCATGGAAGGACCAGGCAAGTGAAAAGCAACAAAAGACAGTTGATTAGTTAGGAATGACTGTGTTCAAGATTTTTAATGGAGAAAAATAAAAGAGAGCCTTTGAGATGGGTCTGTTCTCAAACTCATTAGGATGTGAGAACAGAAAGGAGGATAGGGTATAAGCACAAAGAGGAGTAAAGTTATTTTGCCCCTTGAATTCCTTACAGACTGGTTCCAAATAGGAAAAGGAGTACGTCAAGGCTGTATATTGTCACCCTGCTTATTTAACTTATATGCAGAGTACATCATGAGAAACGCTGGGCTGGAGGAAGCACAAGCTGGAATCAAGATTGCCGGGAGAAATATCAATAACCTGAGATATGCAGATGACACCACCTTTATGGCAGAAAGTGAAGAAGAACTAAAGAGCCTCTTAATGAAAGTAAAAGAGGAGAGTGACAAAGTTGGCTTAAAGCTCAACATTCAGAAAACAAAGATCATTGCATCCGGTCCCATCACTTCATGGCAAATAGATGGGCAAACAGTGGAAACAGTGGCTGACTTTACTTTTTTGGGCTCCAAAATCACTGCAGATGGTTATTGCAGCCATGAAATTAAAAGACGCTTACTCCTTGGAAGGAAAGTTATGACCAACCTAGACAGCATATTAAAAAGCAGAGACATAACTTTGTCAACAAAGGTCCATCTAGTCAAGGCTATGGTTTTCCAGTAGTCATGTATGGATGTAAGAGTTGGACTATAAAGAAAGCTGAGTGCTGATGAATTGATGCTTTTGAACTGTGGTGTTGGAGAAGACTCTTGAGAGTCCCTTGGACTGCAAGGAGATCCAACCAATCTATCCTAAAGGAGATCATTGTTCATTGGAGGGACGAATGTTGAAGCTGAAACTCCAATACTTTGGCCACCTGGCGTGAAGAGCTGACTCATTTGATAAGACCCTGATGCTGGGAAAGTTTGAGGGCAGTAGGAGAAGGGGACGACAGAGGATGAGATGGCTGGATGGCATCACTGACTCAATGGACATTAGTTTGGGTAAACTCCCGGAGTTGGTGATGGACAGGGAGGCCTGGTGTGCTTCGGTTCATGGGGTCGCAAAGAGTTGGACACGACTGAGCTACTGAACTGAACTGAACTGATTTACTTTTGACCTATATTCACCAGAAGCTGGGTAAGTCTAGCAAAAGTGGCAGAATGTCTTAAGAGACACTGAAACATTATTCTATGCTGGACACTGAAAGAGATGAATTTAAGCAGGTCACATGATATTTGTCTCTAGAAGTCAGATCTCCTTATGCACCGAAGGATTGGTAGGCTACAGAATCAGATACTTTAGCAACAGCTTCCTCATATTCCTCCATCATGTCTTGAAATTAAGGGCTTAACAGATATAGCTGATGAATACACCAGTACTGAAGTAAAAAGGTGGTACCAGTGGAAATTTAAAATAAATTATGAATGTAAGAATAAATATGAAATAAATATTAGAAAGAAATGCTAAAGTTTTCCTGATAACGCCCAACACTGCTGAAAATATTGCTTCCCTACTCACCTCTTTCTTCTTCTGCATCAGTGCTATTCAACAGAAATATAATGCAAGAAAAACCAAAACATGTATCACAGAAGCAATTTAAAATTTTCTAGTAGTCACATTTCAAAAAGTAAAATGATTATGTGAAATGTATTACTCATTTTATTAACCCAATGTCTATACAGTATTATCATAACTCATGTAATAAATATAAAATTTTTCATAAGATAATTTGTATTCTTTCCTTCATAGTAGGTCTTCAAAATATGGTGTACATTTTACACTTACAACATGACTGAGTTTGGACTAGCTAGATAGCAAGTACAAAATAACTACTTAAGGCTTGTGGCAGATATGCTGGGCAGCTCAGATCCATTAGGTAATAATTTCAGACTTTCATAAGCAGCTTTAACTTGAGGCCTTAAATATCCATTTTGGGTTTGTTATTGTTCTTATTTTCCTTCTCACTGTGCTAATAAAACATAATAGATGTCAAAATTCTCAGTTTCTTTTCTTTCTACTGGGTGTTTTAGGTTGGCACTTGCACTTATTTTTGGATCTTAAGATACGTGTTTCCATGAATTATTTAAATATAAGTAAAATTTACTTTTTATAATTTATCTTATCTCAGGAATTAAACATATCACTGCTCCCTCTATTCTGGTTTTGATTGTTGTTTTTGGTTTTCTGTTTGAGGCTTATTGATAAAATGGTAGTGCTTTTCTCCAATATTAAAGCTGCTGTTCCATTTGTTTTATATATTTTTCTTATTCTAAAAGAACTAGCAACTTCATATTTAATTTATGTACTTTGTACATGGCCCTCAGTTTGGGTTTGTGTGATGTTTTCTCATGATTTGAATTAGGTCATATACTTTTAACAGTACCACCAAACATAACGTTGTGCCCTTTGTGTGTCATCTCGTGTCACCATGCCTTATTATTGGTTATGTTAATGGTGGTTATTCGTTAAGGTAGTTGTTTTCAGTTTCTTTCACTGTAAAGTTACTATCTCTCTGTTTGTGGTTAATTAATAGTTTATGAGGAGATATTTTGAGTTCACACAAATTTTGTTTCTCATCAAACTTTCACTATTTTTAGTATCCATCAGTGCATCTAGCCTACATCAATTATTACCATAGTGTGTGCTTTAATAGTGAATATTCTATTTCCCTCTTTCTATATGTATCAATTGGAATTCTACTCTCAGAAAGAGTGGTTCCTTCTTTTTTCTTTATTTATTTGGTGATTTACTTATATCAGTATGGATGGACTTATGGATGTTTACTTTATTCTATGGGTTTAAATCCAATACTATCTTTTTTCCTTTCTATTTTGCATAAAATATTCCAACTTTGACTATTAGGAGCTCGTTAAGGTTAACTACTATGTTCTTTCAACATTCCCCATACTTTTTTTTAAATTACTTTACTGAAGTTTAATTAACATAAAAAAGCTGTACATATTCACTGGTTTCTTATCACCTTTAAGATAAATTTTAAACCTCTTCATGTGGCATGCAAAGTCTCTCATGAGCTCCTGTATGTTTACTATTTAGTCTCATTTTCTTTCAGTGCTCATTCACAAACATAAACCATCAGGATAGTTTCAGTTGCTCAAATAAGCCATGTTTTCCCTTCTCCTTAGGCCTTTGCATATACTGTCCCACACCCTGGAACTCTGTTCACCTCCACACTGTCCCATGAAGATGGGAATATTAGTATTATTTGAAGTTTTGTTCCTACTCTCTGACTCTTTCTCTTGATGCTTAAGAGAGAGGGCAAAACCAATACAATATTGTTAAGTAAAATAAATAAATAAATAAATAAAAATAGAATTAAAAGCAAAAAAAAAAAAAGAGAGAGGGCTGAAAATATCAAGTTTTAAATGTTTGGTTGCTGAAATAATCTTAATAATAAGAACAAAAGAGATTTCTGTAGACCATGGGGAGTTTGTTTTTAAACTATTTAACCTTAACTTGAAGATGGCCTATCCATTTTTTAATTGCCCTTTCTAGGCCATAACTTGCCACTACAAATTTTGTGTTTTTAAAAAGAACATTTTTATCTTCATGTTTTTAAAGTCTTATATCTCAATAATTTTATTTTCAAATTTCTTTCCAAAACATTATTACACAGATACAAACATGTATTTATCTTCACACCATTAAACTCTGAATTAAGCCTTTAAAAATGTCTTTTCAACGGAAAAAACAAAAACATTTTTCAATATACTATTATCAAAATATTTGTGAAGGATCTTTAATAATAACCTATCTCCACATGTCTTTCTTAAATTGAGATATATAGTTACATTTAAAGAAATAGATGGTATACACCTGTAAAATCCTTAGAAAATTTTCAATAAAAGAACCATAAAATAAGTTCCTTTTTACTGTGTATATTGATTTTATTTTAGAGCAAATATAAGAGGTAAAATGCAAGGTGCTGTGGTATGTAATGCTATGCTATGCTAAGTCACTTCAGTCGTGTCCGACTCTGTGTGACCCCATAGACGGCAGCCCACCAGGCTTCCCCGTCCCTGGGATTCTCCAGGCAAGAACACTGGAGTGGGTTGCCATTTCCTTCTCCAATGCATGAAAGTGAAAAGAGAAAGTGAAGTCGCTCAGTCGTGTCCGACTCTTAGCGACCCCATGGACTGCAGCCTACCAGGCTCCTCCGTCCATGGGATTTTCCAGGCAAGAGTACTGGAGTGGGGTGCCATTGCCTTCTCCGGTGGTATGTAATAGAGCAACAATAAAGATAAAATCATAAAAGAGAATATTTGGGTTGACTTTTGAAGAAAAGAATTAGGAGGCCCATGGGGTAGTTTCCAATATATTCTGCATCCTAAACATTTAGCATCACTTAGTATATTTCTCTCCTACACTTTCAATTCACTTGAGTTGAAAGATAATGATGACTGACTGCTGAAGAATTGATGCATTCAAACTACGGTGCTAGAGAAGACTCTTGAGCATCCCTTGGACAGCAAGGAGATCAAACCTGACAATCCTAAAGGATCAACCCTGAATATTCATTGGAAGGACTGATACTGAAGATGAAGCTCCAATATTTTGGCCGCCTGATGCGAAGAACCGACTCATTGAAAAAGGCCCTGATGCTGGGAAGGACTGAGGACAAGAGAAGAAGGGGACAACAGAGGATGAGATGGTTGGAAGGTATCACTGACTCATGAGTTTGAGCAAACTCTGGGAGATAGGAAGGACAGAGAAGCCTGATGTGCTGCAGTTCATGGAGTCACAAAGAGTTGGACATGACTTAGTGACTGAAAAACAAAATGTAAATTGAAATGTTGTATTTTTAAAAATATAGACATAAAGGAAAATGTAAATGATCTGGAATATTTTCAGTTTGAATGCACAATACTGTTGGAAAATTTCCATTCAGAAATCTAAAATTGAAGTAATATGCAAAAGAATATACAACAAGGAGCTCATTAGAGGGTTGATAAAGTAACTTCTCCAAGGGGACTTCCTTATGTGTATTGGTTTTTTGCTGTGGTCAAAACCGCAGATGAACATAAGAAGTAGTTTGAAACACTTACCCCTACAGAATAAGGCAGTGAATGAATCTTGACAATATGAAGTCTACTCATTTCCCCACACATCCAGCCTGGTCTCAACACTATTAGTCACATAACTAGCCAGCAGGACTTTATGTGCTATGGGAGAATCTGAGAAACAATCTCATTGCCAAAGCAACTTCAGTACTGCTTACTATAAGTAGAAAAAAGGCACTAGGAGAAGTACTATTTTGAGCCACCTGAAAGAGCAACTGACACAACAAGGCATATTAACTGATTTGAGGAAATCACTGAGGTTGGAAAGAGTTCATTGAATATACTCTGCATCCCACCCCACATCCAGCTTCTGAGGAACTGAAAGCAGTGATTCTCATTTACATAAACTGAGAATGATTTTGTTGAAATAATTTATAGAAAAGAAATATGTCATAAGTTAGATCTGTATTCAAGTATGGAAATTAAGACTCCTGAAAAAATTCTAACTTTGTGAATTATACATACAGATCATTTATAACCATTAGATTAAAGAGTAGGGTGCCTACTGGACCTACAGAATCTCTGACAGGAAATAGCACAACTTGTACTAGTCTCATATTTGGAGTTCTCCTTATCTCCATTGAAAAGGACTTAAGTTTGCTAGGTAATAAGAACAGAAAATAAGTTAAAGCTAACTAAAAAGTCACAAAATAAACTGAAAAGCAAAGAGAAAAAGGACATTTCTAGAATCCATCTTAATAGATTTTTGGAAATGATTTTAAAGAGTCTCCTATGCTTCATTTTATTAATATTTTAGTATTTGGATTTATTTTTCTTAAAGGGATATGGAAAACATTTAACATTTTTTAATCGGAGCTATGGCAGATGAGATTTGTGCATTAGAAACAGAAGTCAATGACAGAGGAGGATAGTAGCAGATGTCAGTGTTTTGCTCATGTCCAATTTGCACTCACCATCTCAGCATATTCCTGAAGGAAGCATCAGCAACTCTCCATTGAGCTTTTTCTCAGCCTGTGAATGGGTCACTACTGGAGTTTGAGTATTAATATCTCCTCTCTGCCTAGGACAGTGGGAGTTAGAGGGGATCTTTTATCCTTTTATCACAGCTTCTTTTATCCTTGAGTAGATAACTGTGGGCCCCAGTCATGCAGATGGATTGAGGACATCATAATTCATGAGTTAGCTGCTCCATAATAAATAATGTACTGGTTCACTTTCTTCCCTGTCTCATTTTTTCATTCCTGTACCAGGGTTTCCAGATTCTAGAATCATCTTCCACAGAAACAACTTTCACCCAAATTCTTATCTCAGAGTCTAAAGCTGGGGAAACTCAAACTAAGTGAGTTTCAGACCTGACAGTGGTTTTAGGAAGCAGACTCTAAGAATGAATTCTAAATAGGATCAATTTCTGGCTAGATAGTAACAAGGAACATACTGCTACTAGTAAGTGGAGTAGTGATAATCCCTGGAGTGCCTTAGCTTCATAATGCAAAAATTCTTATAAGTGGAGATTTGAGAAGGTATAGGGCAAAGAATATATATCTGATTATGTAACAGCTCTAGTACTTGCACTTGAAAGCTATGAAGATAGTAGTAATGATACATCTCATGACACTGGTTGATTGCCATATTCATTAAAGATAAAAATTCATATGATTCAGGAATAGAATAAACAAATATAAAACAAGAAAAACTGCACATCAAGAATCCACATAATGATCAAACAATTATAAAATTTAAGAAATATTCTCATTAAACTTGGGTCAAATATACACAGATTATAGTTACAGGGTTATAGCATTACTTTTACACACTGTGCTGGACCTCTTAGAGAATTCAATAATAGAAGAAAAATGTGGGATGTATTAGAAAAGAGAAATGAAAACACAAAACCATTCTTATTTTACAGTGATATTATTGATTGCATATACAATTTAAAACAAACTAGTATACCTAGTAAGACTGGTCAGCAATTTTGCCAGATGCAAATCAATATACCAAAAGTCAATGCAAGCCTAAAATAAGCAGGCTGAAAATGTAATAGAAAATATTTAAACAGCAACAAAAATAAGATGCCTAAGAATGAATCTCAAAAATAAAGATATATGAGAACTTTTTAAAAAGTCACAAAGGATTACTGAAAGACAGAAGTTATATAAGAATAAATGGAGAGATATACCATTTACATTGATGAAACCATTGAGTATATTAAAGATTACATTTCTCTTCAAAATATTTGTTAAATTCAATGCAATTCCAAAAAAATTCTAACATCCTTTTTCAGTTAATAAGCTAACCCCCAAATCCTTATGGAAGTGCAAAGATCAAGAGTAACCGATATAAATTTACAGATTAAAACTACGAGTGTGTGAATACCCATATAAAATAGCAAGAAAATTTAGAAACCTAAAGCATTTATTGATATAACACTATATAACACGGGGACAGACATATCTGGACATACAGATCATAAATGAAAAATTATTGAATGAGTGTTTCCAAAGCAATTGGTTATTCACATGAAACTACTACAATTGTATCACTATCTTACAGCATGTGAGATGCAGTTCATGCTATACATAAAACTTAATTTTACATAGATTAAAAGCTTAAATACAAGCAGCAGCAACATCCTAAAACTTCTGAACCTTAGGAGCTCTTAAGGTAGAAAATTATTTCTTAAAAAAGGCCACAAACTTCTAAGAACATAAAGCAAGAGACTGATAAATTGAACCATATTAAAAATTGTAATATGAAGAAATGATGACATTAACAGCATCATAAGATAATACTAGAAAAAAAATCCTTCAAAATGTATCACTGAATAAAAATTAGAACTTATAAATTGCTGACATTTATTAACCAATAAGAGAGTTGGACTGTGAAGAAAGCTGAGTGCCGAAGAATTGATGCTTTTGAACTGTGGTGTTGGAGAAGACTCTTGAGAGTCCCTTGGACTGCAAGGAGATCCAACCAGTCCATTCTGAAGGAGATCAGCCCTGAGATTTCTTTGGAGGGAATGATGCTGAAGCTGAAACTCCAGTACTTTGGCCACCTCATGCGAAGAGTTGACTCACTGGAAAACACTCTGATGCTGGGAGGGATTGGGGGCAGGAGAAGAAGGGGACGACAGAGGATGAGATGGCTGGATGGCATCACTGACTCCATGGACGTGAGTCTGAGTGAACTCCGGGAGATGGTGATGGACAGAGAGGCCTGGTGTGCTGTGATTCATGGGGTCGCAAAGAGTCGGACACGACTGAGTGACTGAGCTGAACTGAACTGAAAAGATCATATTTCCAATAGAAAAGAGGGAGAAGTTATGAAGAAGGAGCTCACAGGCTATGAACCACAAACCATCATATACAAGAAAGTCTTATTTCAGCATTCTTTATAATAATGAAAACAATTAAAATATCCTGTAAGTCCATCAACATGAGAGAAGATAAATCACTCAATTGCACAATGGAGTTATATACATACACTGAAAAGGAATGAAGTACATGTCATTTATATATGAATATTAAAGTTTTAAAGAGTTGAATGAACAAAGAAGCAGTAAGTTTCACACTGTATATAAATATTAAAATGTGAAATTAATCAAATAATGCATATATATGCATATATTAAGAATATATTAATACATGCAAGAAGGAAAACATGCAATTCAAGAGTGTCTATATTTTGGTAAACAAGGAGGGTAAATGTTTGAGTAAGGGCACACAGGAGGCTTTAACTATTTTAATATTTTCTGTGTCATTGGCTAGATGCAAATTATTGTTTTCTACCTTCGTTTATGTGTCTAATTTTCAGTAATGGGCATACACACTGAGGAAACCAAAAGGGAAAGAGACACGTGTACCCCAATGTTCATCGCAGCACTGTTTATAATAGCCAGGACATGGAAGCAACCTAGATGCCCGTCAGCAGATGAATGGATAAGAAAGCTGTGGTACATATACACAATGGAGTATTACTCAGCCATTAAAAAGAATACATTTGAATCAGTTCTAATGAGGTGGATGAAACTGGAGCCTATTATACAGAGTGAAGTAAGCCAGAAAGAAAAACACCAATACCCTATACTAACGCATATATATGGAATTTAGAAAGATGGTAACAATAACCCTGTGTACGAGACAGCAAAAGAGACACTGATGTATAGATCAGTCTTATGGACTCTGTGGGAGAGGGAGAGGGTGGGGAGATTTGGGAGAATGGCACTGAAACATGTATAATATCATGTATGAAACGAGTCGCCAGTCCAGATTTGATGCACAATACTGGATGCTTGGGGCTGGTGCACTGGGACGACCCAGAGGGAGGGTATGGGGAGGGAGGAGGGAGGAGGGTTCAGGATGGGGGACACAGGTATACCTGTGGCAGATTCATTTCGATATTTGGCAAAACTAATAAAATATTGTAAAGTTTAAAAAAAAAAGAATAAACATCAAAGGGAACAAAAAATCATTCTCAGGATAGTAAGTAAACAAGTTGGAATCACAATGGCTAATTCCTTCATTTTAGAAATGAGGGAAGTGACCTCACTCAGGACAAGTAAAATCTCAGGGTTACTCATTTGATGGTGTACTCAGGACTAGAAAATACAATTTCCAGATCAAGGAATTTGGTTGGTTCCTTCACCATGCACTGAAAATACTAAGGAATTCCCATTTATCAGCTTCAGAACTTACAATGCTATAGAGTCAACATGGTTTTAAGAAAATGTCCAAAAAGAGATTATATATCATAATAAAAAGATGTATATCTGGCTATGAATGAGCTGTCAACAAAAACTGTTTCTTGGACACAGGGAATTTGAACGAGTTGAGAAGAAATAAATAAGGCAAACGCATTGCAAGAAACAATTTGTAGAATAGATGTAGCAAACGTGCAATATAAGCACAACAATACATATGGTGAAAGGAGTATTATTTCACATTAATTCAATGTATTAAATACATATTATATTTAGTCAGCTAAATAACTTCCTAACTGTATCTTACTGCATCAGTTCAGTTCAGTTCATCACTCAGGCATGTCCGACACCATGGACTGCATGGTGCATGGTGCATGGACTGCAGCACGCCAGGCCTTCCTGTCCATCACCAACTCCCGGAGTTTACTCCAACTCATGTCCGTTGAGTCAGTGATGCCATCCAACCATCTCATCCTCTGTCGTCCCCTTCTCCTCCCACCTTCAAACTTTCCCAGTATCAGGGTCCTTTCCAATGAGTCAGTTCTTCACATCAGGTAGCCAAAGTATTAGAGTTTCTGCTTCAGCATCAGTCCTTCCAATGAATATTCAAGACTGATTTTCTTTGGGATGGACTCGTTGGAGCTCCTTGCAGTCCAGGGGACACTCAAGAGTCTTCTCCAACACCACAATTCAAAGGCATCAATTCTTCGGCGCTCAGCTTTTTTACAGTCCAACTCTCGCATCCATACATGACTATTGGAAAAACCATAGTTATGACTAGATGTACCTTTGTTGGCAAAGTAATGTCTCTGCTTTTTAATATGCTGTCTAGGTTGATTATAACTTTTCTTACAAGGAGCAAGTGTCTTTTAATTCCATGGCTGCAGTCACCATCTGCAGTGATTTTGAAGCACCCAAAAATAAAGTCTGTCACTGTTTCCACTGTTTCCCCATTTATTTGCCATGAAGTGATGGGACAGGTTCACATATTGCTGAAGCCTAGCTTGGAGAATTTTGAGAATTACTTTACTAGTATGTGAGATGAGTGCAATTGTGTGGTAGTTTGAGCATTCTTTCACATTGCCTTTCTTTGGCATTGGAATGAAAATTGACCTTTTCCAGTCCTGTGGCCACTGCTGAGTTTTCCAAATTTGGTAGTATATTCAGTGCAGCACTTTCACAGCATCATCTTTTAGGATTTGAAATACCTCCGCTGGAATTCCATCACCTCCACTAACTTTGTTCATAGGGATGCTTCCTAAGGCCCACTTGACTTCCCATTCCAGGATGTCTGGCTCCACTTGAGTGATCACACCACTCACGTGATTATCTGGGTTGTGAATATCTTTTTTGTACTGTTCTTCTGTGTATTCTTGCCAACTTTTCTTAATATTTTCTGCTTCTGTTAGGTCCATACCATTTCTGTCCTTTATTGTGCCCATCTTTTCATGAAATGTTTCCTTGGTATCTCTAATTTTCTTGAAGAGATCTCTAGTTTTTCCCATTCTATTGTTTTCCTCTATTTCTTTGCACTGATCGCTGAGGTAGGCTTTCTTTTCTCTCCTTGCTATTCTTTGGAACCCTGCATTCAGATGCTAATATCTTTCCTTTTCTCCTTTGCTTTTTGCTTCTCTTCTTTTCACAGCTATTTGCAAGACCTCCTCAGACAGCCATTTAGCCTTTTTGCATTTCTTTTACTTGGGGATGGTCTTGATCCCTGTCTCCTGTACAATGTCACAAACCTCCATCCATAGTTCATCAGGCACTCTGTCTATCAGATCCAATCCCCTAAATCTATTTCTCACTTCCACTATATAGTCATAAGTGATTTGATTTAGATCATACCTGAATGGTCTAGTGATTTTCCCCACTTTATTCAGTTTAAGTCTGAATTTGGCAATAAGGAGTTCATTATCTCAGCCACAGTCAGCTCCCCGTTTTATTTTTGCTGACTGTATAGAGCTTCTCCATCTTTGGCTGCAAAGAATAAATTCAATCTGATTTTAGTGTTGGCCATGTGGTGATGTCCATGTGTAGAGTCTTTTCTTGTGTTGTTGCAAGACGGTATTTGCTATTACCAGTGCATTCTCTCAGAAAAACTCTATTAGCCTTTGACCTGCTTCATTCTGTACTCCAAGCCCAAATTTCCCTGTTACTCCAGGTGTTTCTTGACTTCCTACTTTTGCATTCCAGTCCCCTATAATGAAAAAGAAATCTTTTTTGGGTGTTAGTTCTAGAAGGTCTTGTAGGTCTTCATAGAACCGTTCAGCTTCTTCATCGTTACTGGTCGGGGCATAGACTTGTATTACTGTGATATTGAATGGTTTGCCTTGGACACGAACAGAAATCATTTTGTCATTTTTGAGACTGCAGCCAAGTACTGCATTTCAGACTCTTTTGTGGAGTATGATGGCTATTCCATTTCTTCTAAGGGATTCTTGCCCACAGTAGTAGATATAATGGTCATCCAGTCCATTTTAGTTCACTGATTCTTAGAATGTCAATGTTCACTCTTGCCATCTCCTGTTTGACCATTTCCAATTTGCCTTGATTTATAAACCTAACATTCCAGGTTCCTGTGCAATATTGCTCTTTACAGCATCGGAGCTTGCTTTCATCACCAGTCACATCCACAACTGGGTGTTGTTTTGCTTTGGCTCCATCCCTTCATTCTTTCTAGAGTTATTTCTCCACTTATCTCCAGTAGCTTATTGGGCACCTACCGACTTGGGGAGTCTTTTTTGGCAATGCCAAAGAATGCTCAAACTACAGCACAATTGCACTCATCTCATATGCTAGTAAAGTAATGCTCAAAATTCTCCAGGTCAGGCTTCAGGAATACGTGAACTGTGAACTTCCAGATGTTGAAGCTGGTTTCAGAAAAGGCAGAGGAACCAGAAATCAAATTGCCAGCATCTGCTCAATCATCGAAAAAGCAAGAGAGTTCTAGAAAAATATCTATTTCTGCTTTATTGACTATGCCAAAGCCTTGGACTATGTGGATCACAATAAACTGTAGAAAATTCTGAAAGAGATGGGAATGCCAGACCACCTGACCTGCCTCTTGAGAAACCTGTATGCAGGTCAGGAAGCAACACTTAGAACTGGACATGTAACAATGGACTGGTTCCAAACAGAAAAAGGAGTACATCAAGGCTGTATATTGTCACCCTGCTTATTTAACTTATATGCAGAGTACATCATGAGAAACACTGGGCTGGAAGAAGCACAAGCTGGAATCAAGATTGCTGGGAGAAATATCAATAACCTCAGATATGCAGATGACACCACCCTTATGGCAGAAAGTGAAGAAGAACTAAAAAGCCTCTTGATGAAAGTAAAAGAGGAGAGTGACAAAGTTAGCTTAAAGCTCAACATTCAGAAAACTAAGATCATGGCATCCGGTCCCATCACTTCATGGCAAATAGATGGGGAAACAGTGAAAACAGTGTCAGACTTTATTTTTGGGGGCTCTAAAATCACTGCAGATGGTGACTGCAGCCATGAAATTAAAAGATGCTTACTCCTTGGAAGGAAAGTTATGAGCAACCTAGATAGCATATTAAAAAGCAGAGACATTACTTTGTCAACAAAAGTTCGTCTAGTCAAGGCTATGGTTTTTCTAGTAGTCATGTATGGATGTGAGAGTTGGACTATAAAGAAAGCGGAGGGCCGAAGAATTGATGCTTTTGAACTATAGTGTTGGAGAAGACTCTTGAGAGTCCCTAAGACTGCAGGAAGATCCAACCAGTCCATCCTAAAGGAGATCAGTCCTGGGTGTTCATTGGAAGGACTGATGTTGAAACTGAAACTCCAATACTTTGGCCACCTGATGTGAAGAGCTGACTCATTAGAAAAGACCCTTATGCTGGGAAAGATTCAAGGTAGGAGGAGAAGGGGACAACAGAGGATGTGATGGTTGGATGGCATCACTGATTCAAAGGACTTGGGTTTGGGTGAACTCCAGGAGTTGGTGATGGACAGGGAGGCCTGGCGTGCTGTGTTTCATGGGATCACAAAGAGTGGGACACAACTGACTGACTGAACTGAACTGATGGAATTGGATGCCATGATCTTAGTTTTCTGAATGAGTTTAAAGCCAACTTTTTCACTCTCCTCTTTCATTTTCATCAAGAGGTCTTTAGTTAAATAAGCAGGGTGACAATAAATCTTACTGCATACTTTTAGAAATTTTATATTCTGTAAGGAATAAAAATGAAAGATCAATTTATCAAATACAAGGAGGAAATGCCCAAGTCCCTATGTCTTTGATCAGTTCATTTGTATTTTGTCTCCTCATGCTTTGCACATTAAAAAGAAACAGAAGGAAGAAGATTGAATTTGCAAGTCTTTCAAAAATTAAACTTGGTTCTCTGTAACATTAGAGTTGGGACAAATAAATTTTACTCAAGATGCCACATAATAGAAGAATAAACCAAGAATAATAAGCTTTTTCAACCTTATGATTTTTATTCATTTCCCCTTTACCATTAAACTGAACTTGCAGAATACATAAGGGCCAACCTAAGCAAATCTACTCCTAACTGATGACATAACCATAGTACACCATTACTAATATTCCTTTAATATTTTATATTTCACCCCTTAAATTTCTGGATCGAATCACTGTATAAGTATGTATGAACTGTATGGAGATGACCAGTACTTTCCTTGAAAGTAAATATCAGGTAAACAAAAATAATCAATATCTGTCTTGATGGAGAAGGCAATGGCAACCCACTCCAGTACTCTTGCCTGGAAAATCCCATGGACGGAGGAGCCTGGTAGGCTGCAGTCCATGGGGTCACTAAGAGTCAGGCACTACTGAGTGACTTCACTTTCACTTTTCATTTTCATGCATTGGAGAAGGAAATGGCAACCCACTCCAGTGTTCTTGCCTGGAGAATCCCAGGGACAAGGGAGCCTGGTGGGCTGCCATCTATGGGGTTGCACAGAGTTGGACACGACTGAAGCGACTTAGCAGCAGCAGCATCTGTCTTAAAGGCAATTGATAGAAGACAAATCATAAGCCATTACTGGTATCCCTAAAGAAAACTAATTAATCTAGTTGGTTTCTTTCTTAAAAGTACTGGAATTGTAAGATGTTATTATGGAAATTTTACTTGGATGAAACTACAATTTTAGCCACAAAATTTTAAAATATTTTGTTTTCAAACAATAGGGAGCTTGAGAAAAGATATGTATGCATCTTGCTTATGGCATGGGGAAGAATCACATTATTGGCAAAAAAAGAGGGTTAAAGACAATTTATATCTGAGGAATCAAATAACTGAGTACCATCTGCAAACTTATTTGGCAGACATCTTGTTCTGTCCAAATGCAAAGGTTTGTGAACAGTTTGATAGTATATACTGAATGCATTCACTAGCCATGGAAGGTACTTTTTAACCTGAGGGGAGGAGATCAATTTCTACTTTCAAAGACATCCTTCCAGTGTGAAAACAAGTCATTGGATTCATCCCTCTATGATTAAAAATTGCCTCAAGTAATAATGACAGGAAAATAGTCTTGTTTCTTAATTATAGAGAAAGTTTTACAGTGAAAAAGTGAAAGTGAAGTCGCTCAGTCGTGTCCAACTCTTTGCAACCCCATGGTGTGTCTCCTGCCAGGCTCCTCCATCCATGGGATTTTCCAGGCAAGAATACTGGAGTGGGTTGCCATTTCATTCTCCAGGGGATCTTCCTGACTGGGGGATCGGGTCTGGGTCTCCAAAACTGAGGGCAGACTCTTTACTGTCTGAGCCACCAGGGAATCCTTTTAAAGTAGCCTGGGACAAAATAACATCAAAACTAATTTCATCAAAACTAAATTAATATCAAAACTAAATTAATTGTTTTTCTCCTTTAAGGCACCAAGCTTCATTTCAAATAAAGCATATTTTGTACCAGAACTTTCTACTACATTTATGTTGAAATATTTCTACAATATATACCAAAGATTAAAGTGGAATAAAAATAATTCAAATTATAAAATTAGGCCCATATAATACCAGCAATAATTAATTAAAAATATTTATAAAAGCTATAGCATTATGTCAGAGAAGGCAATGGCACCCCACTCCAGTACTCTTGCCTGGAAAATCCCATGAACGGAGGAGTCTGGAAGGCTGCAGTCCATGGGGTCGCTGAGGGTCAGACACGACTGAGCAACTTCACTTTCACTTTCATTTTCACTTTCATGTATTGGAGAAGGAAATGGCAACCCACTCCAGTGTTCTTGCCTGGAGAATCCCAGGGACGGGCATCCTGGTGGGCTGCGGTCTATGGGGTCACACAGAGTCAGACACGACTGAAGTGACTTAGCAGTAGCATTATGTACATATATAATTTAATAGGCTATGTTAGATTTAATTTTTTATCACATAAACATATCATATCTTTAGGACTATATTTGGTTTATTACAAATGTTGATTTTTGATCCAGAATTTTAAAATACAGGCACTGGTATATGATTCAACTTATTTAACTCAAATATGAAAAAAATGTGTTTCAAAAATATTTTCTTGTTATATCCATTGGCATTTTGAGCCCGATAATTCTTTTGTGTGGTATTATACTATTATGCTTATTTAACTTATATGCAGAATACATCATGAGAAACGCTGGGCTGGATGAAGCACAAACTGGAATCACAAGATTGCTGGGAGAAATAGCAATAACTTCAGATATGCAGATGACACCAACCTTATGGCAGAAAGTGAAGAGGAACTAAAAAGCCTCTTGAGGAAAGTGAAAGAGGAGAGTGAAAAAGTTTTCTTAAAGCTCAACATTTAGAAAATGAAGATCATGGCATCTGGTCACATCACCTCATGGGAATTAGATGGGGAAACAGTGGAAACAGTGTCAGACTTTATTTTTTGGGCTCCAAAATCACTGCAGACTGCAGCCATGAAATTAAAAGATGCTTACTCCTTGGAAGGAAAGTTATGACCAGCCTAGATAGCATATTCTAAAGCAGAGACATTACTTTGCCAACAAAGGTTTGTCTACTCAATGCTATTGTCTTTCCAGTAGTCATATGAGATATGAGATATGAGAGTTGGACTGTGAAGAAGGCTGAGCGCTGAAGAATTGATGCTTTTCAACTGTGGTGTTGGAGAAGACTCTTGAGAGTCCCTTGGAGTGCAAGGAGATCCAACTAGTCCACTCTAAAGGAGATCAGTCCTGGGTGTTCTTTGGAAGGAATGATGCTAAAGCTGAGACTCCAGTACTTTGGCCACCTCATGCGAAGAGTTGACTCACTGGAAAAGACTCTGATGCTGGGAGGGATTGGGGGCAGGAGGAGAAGGGGACGACAGAGGATGAGATGGCTGGATGGCATCACCGACTCAATGGATGTGAGTTTGAGTGAACTCTGGGAGTTGATGGACAGGGAGGCCTGGTGTGCTGCAATTCATGGGGTGGCAAAGAGTCGGACACAACTGAGCGACTGAACTAATTAACTAACTATACTATTGTGCAGGCTGCAGAAAGTTTACCTCCCAGCCACCCACCCCCATAAACATAACAGTACTTTTCAGATATGGTAACACACTTTTCAGAGTGTTTTCCAAAACACTCCCACATTTTCAACCTCCTCATTACCCTCGTTTCCTCCATTTAGGAGATGGGTTTAAAGTAGTGATTTAAAGGATTATGATACTCTTTAATTTTATAAAAATAAGAGAATAATCCTCTATTTCTCGGTCCTTTCCTCTCTTTAGAAAATGCAATTGAAAACATAACAATAACTAAACAACATCTCTTCATGATACTTAAGAGATAGCAAAGTTCTTCTATATGTATTACTTTATTTGGTCATTGCATTATCCATATTAAGAAAGCAGAGGACATATTATATTTCTTTTGACAGGTTTAAAAAAGATATCAAAGCTTAGAGAAATTAAGAAACTCTGTAAGTATTACACTGTAGTCAAGTTAAAACTAGTGTCTTGGTCTTGAAACGTTTAGATTAGTGACCGTTCAGCTGCATCTGACTGATATGTTAATATGTTCCCTGTCCTCAAGAAGGCAATAGTTTAAATGGGGAGAAAATATCAATCGACGTAAGTCATGGGCTTCACGATGCACACTGACATGCACATTGCCTACAGGAAAATGTTAATGGTTGATTAACGTTAAAGATTAAAATGGGCACTCTGGTTTTATCATTATTCATAAAAATGTATTGAAGCTTAATAATTGTTTAGTGCTCAGCTTTACAAAGACATTACAGCACATAAGAAATAACTTAAAATTAAACTGATCTTAAAATAATTACAATTTATAATAAACAAAGTACAGTCAAAATACCAAGCTATAAGGGCCTAGACTTGTCAAAAGTAGGAGGGGAATTAGAGAAGAAATGGTTTCAAATTTGTTTTCTTGAAATTAAATCACATGCTTATCTACAATGTTTAAAACAAATCATTTTTTAAAGCACCAATGCATCTTATAATTTCACATCAATAATTTTTTATTGATTTTTTTATTATTATAAAGCCAGGCAATAAAATAAGGCTTGTTTAGATGAATGTAATTTAAAGTGGCATAATGACAGACAATGGCAGTTTGTGATTTTAAATTCGTTATTTACTTTTATTTTTATTTGTTACCTAATCTGAGAAAAATAAAACTCATGTAGGTAAGACATTCCTAATTGTGTCAGTCATTTCATAGCTTATCTTTAAATTTCCATGTATTCTTAAATTTAATCTATTTAGAATATTGAAAAAATAGTAAGAGTATGTATGTGTATGTGTGTATATGGATACGTATTAATGGCTAATAACTGAGCATATTCTTTGATTATATACTGGTTTAACTTTATCAGTAAATCAGCTTTAAGTCAATTAAAATTATTGCTATTTGGGAGGAAAATTTTGAAATGCATCTTGCAATTTTATGAGATTTCTTTGTAAAAAAAAATGAGAAAGTCTAATTACCAGTTACCACTAATAGTTGCTAACAGCTTCTAAATAGTCAAGTTTATTTGCTTTATTCATCAAATCTAAAATTTAGTTTGTATTTATATTTGGTCCCTTGATCCAGAGTTGTAAGTGAACAGGCGTTTTTAGTTTAAATATTTAGGCCTATTTCAAAGTCAGATACAAGGCACTCACACTTATGACTAAAATGATATGCCATACCATATTACAATGATAAGCAGCCGACGTTACTTATTATTGTATAACTGATCTCTGACTTCTATGACAATGAGTATATGGCAAGCAGTTATGTCCACTTAGTTCCTCTTCTGTGAGTGTAGAATACATGTGCTTAATGATTGTGTTTGCTTACATAATATTTTATCAAGGGATATTAATAGTCTTCAATTTTTAAAAGGACCAGAGCAGGCTTAAAAACTTTCTAATCAATTACACTTTTGTGAGATGTACAAACATGATGAACAAAGACAGTATTTTAAAATACTTTAATTGTGGTAAAGGGATAGACATAAATGAGGGACAAAGATTGAAGTCTCAAAATAAAGTGCATAAAACATGCTTTAAAAATTTTCTGTTTTTAAAATCGAGTCAATACATAATATATTAGACAAAAATTCAAAATAATTAATAGGACAACTAGACTATAATTTTGGTTTGTAAAAACAAAGTAAATTACAATGGGGATAAAATCTTGATCTTTTTTGTTCGATTTGCTTACTCTAGCCACCCCCCAGAACAGAGAGGGGAGTGGCTAGAGTAAGCTGCTTTGTTTTCCACATGAAGATGGTCGAAGTGTTTTATTTGACTAGAAGCTCAATTTGAAACCAAACTGAAATCTCTCACTGCAGTTTAGAAATTTATGAAAGTTATATATCATAAAGTGGTGGAATCATGTAGTTAGATATAACTGTATGGGTCTTGAATATGGAGGGATTTTTCCAACTGTGGATGCCAAATTACAGAACTATAAACAAACGTGAACACATTCAGATGAAAAACATGATGAAGAATCTAGAAATCTGATTATCATGGCCAAAACATTGTGTCAGGTACACTAACAGATGAAGTGTTGAGCCATTCTAGATACAAAAAGTGGTTTCTTGAAGACCAAGTTGTGAGGATTCTCTACTTGGAATAATACAAGAGGGGTAAGAATATTGCAGGATGTGCTACATACCCCCAAATATACTGAACACTACAGATGGAGGTCCAGGGGAAGAAAAGTGATCGTAATCATTTAGAAGAATAAGGAAAAGATTTATTTGGTTTTCTTCAATCAGGCATTGGTTAAGTTCATCCTAAAATATTGTGATTATAGTGGAATATGCATTAAGTTGAAAACATGTGTAGTGAATTCCACTCTGTATCGGATGTAAAATGATGTAGAATACCTTTTTTCCCACAGTCATCAAGATAAATCCAGATAAAACAAAACCCATACATTTCTAAAGGACTATCAAAGAATAGAGGCACCGAAGCTTAAATGAGGTGATTTCCAGAGAAAAGAGCCTTTCTTCAGGTAACAATGAGCCAAGGATGCTACTTGAGGGGAAATGCTGGGTTTGGCTATCAAAGCTATTGATCAAAGGGTTAGCAGGCAAAACAAAATGAATTCTAAAAGACTCACAAATACAATGATAATGCACTCAGCCTAACAATTCTCTCCTACACCTGTTTTTCTGAGAAAATGACAACAAAGGCAGTACTGAAAAAACAAGAGAATGTGCATTCTTACGGAGTTTTGTGGTACCTGAAACCAGAGTTCTTAGTACCCATGAATGCAATGCTGAACCATGACCTAGCTGTCTCCTGACTCAAATACTAAGTCAAGAACTCAGTCTGCACTCCTTCACTCCCTCTTTCTCTCTCCCTGATAGTCAATATAACTGATATCTGTACTCATTCCATAATCTCATTTCCATGTATCCATTTTCATCACTACCTCTTTTCTTTCTCATTCCCTCCATCTTATAAACTAACCTCCAGTGTGATACAACTCCATGACACCATCAAATTAGTTTCGTGTTTTCCCTATTTCTCAACCGTTTAATCATCACCATCAACCTCACCCAGCCTAGCTGCCCTTATATACATTTTCAGTTTCCTTCCCCCCTCTTCATTCATTTTACTTGCTTGATAAAACCCCAATCACAACTAAATATAATTTCTCTGCCTATTTCATATCTGCACCAGAGTATCTAAACCTGAAAAATATATAAAGTTGCTAACAGGATTTCATTATAAATCTATGAGTCCTAATGGAATTATACCTTATATCCCTAATGCATTTGTTCTCCTACTTTCTTAGATAACTAGTTCTTTCATACCCTCTTCTCTCTTTACAAATGAATATGTCCTTCTCTTTCTTTTACTTTCAAATCATTGTTGTTGTTCAGTCACTCAGTCATGTCTGACTCTTTGCAACCCCATGGACTGCAGCACAACAGGCTTCCCTTTCCTTCACCATCTCCCGGAGCTTGCTCAACACCACAGTTCAAAAGCGTCAGTTCTTCAGCGATCAGTTTTCTTTATGGTTCAACTCTCACATCCATATATGACCACTGGAAAAACCATAGCTTCGTTTGACAAGACAGACCTTTGGCTTCCAGGACAACGGATTTTCTTGGTTTTCTTTTGATCACATGAGTACTCTTTTTCAGTTTCTAGTGCTCGTCTTCTTCTAGACACCATCAACTGGAAAATTTCAGGGCTCAGCCTTCAGACCTCCTTTCTACTCCAGCTATTCCCAGTCCCTCATTATCACATCAAGACTTACAGCTTCAAAGACCATCCCTATGTAGATAACTACCAAATTTATAATTCAATATAAATCTCACTAGAATTCTAGTCTCATATCAAACTATGTGATATCTTTGGGATATCTAACAGGTATTTTAAAAACAACGTGCCTAAATCAAAACTCCTGATTTTTGCCAATGGTCTTCTCCTTCAGTCTTTCTTAACTCAGTGAGTGGTAATTCCATTATTTTAATTATCAGACTCTAAACCTTGGAATCTGCTTTAACAGCTCTAATGTTCTTCCCACAGATATCCATGTTTTGCTCCCTTGCTACAGATTGCTTCTGAACTTTCATGTAGGAAGAGAAAGTTTTTATCATTTCCTAGAATTTCTCCCTCATTCACTACATCCCATTACTTCATTTCATTTTCTTTCCTTTTTTTTATACAACACTTACTACTATCTGATATATTACATATCACATGTTTAATTATTTATTTTTCTCTCCCTTAGCATGTAAAATGTAATCAGACAAATATGGGCACTTTGTCTTTTTAGTTCAATATTATGGCCTCAAGTTTAAAATAGTGCCTAACATACAGTAGGTGTTTAAAAATGTTTGTTGAACAAAGAAAATCTATTGAAATGAAGACAGAATTAGTTTCCCTTTGGAAATTTGTAAAAACCTTTATTTAAACTAATTTTCCCTCAGTTACACTTTGGTGACCCTAAGGATTGTCAGTATTTGTTTTGTTGAGAGCAAAGATTTTTTCCTACTCATCTTACTCTCAAATTAGGTTTCTGTATTTTCTCTTTGAATTACGTTCTACGGGAAGTCAGATATGTGGTCAATAGAGGTAAGAAATATTCTAGGATAGTCTTATTTCTTAACTCTTTCAAAATGAGAGGCTACATTAATTTACACACTTTGTGAATATGAAAAGGCCTAGAGGTGGTAAGAAGATAATTAAAACCTAGATCTGACAAGCTTATAGAGGAACAAAACTGTTCTTGTTAAATTACTGTATCATTGTAGTCTGGAGGGGTTAGAGATCTTGATATGATTATTAATATACACACATTTGATTTGCTCAAGCAATTACATTGTTTAATGGATGAAAAGCAATATGTTTGCTATAAAAAGTTCACCTGGCAGCCTTCTAAATTTAACTTTCATAGAATAGTCTATGATAAGAAAGGTTATGGCAAGCATGTCTGAATTAATATATGAAAAGAATCCCATAAGAAACACTCATATGCAAAGTAATAAGCTCTTGATATCATCTAAACTTACGGTCAAAAATTAATTATTTAAGTTTATTTTCATAAAATTCTTACAGCCATTTTACTCTTTTGAGTATCAATATTTCTGTGGACACTATTCATCAGTTGTATTTTGTCTCCTATTTTCTATATTCAAAAAATCTGTTTCCTGTTGGAATTATATATATATAAAGTATTTTAGGATGTACATAAACTATTGGTCCTAAATTCAGTATTCAAAGAATAACACTGCTGCAAAGAATTTTGTGGGTAGATAATTATATTCCTTTCCTGTTGCTATTAGAAAAGTGCTTCTGAAACACTTTCATGGACAGAAGTGCTAATTCCAAATGTCTTTGCAAAGAATATTCAAGGTGAGGCCATTCAGGTTTAGAGTTAACATGAACAAAATTTTGCATTGATTTTCACACATGTAAAAGATAAATATTATCTAAAAATTTATTTCAATGTTGATGAGTATATATTTATTTTAAATAAAAATTTTAATGTAATTAAAAAGATAGAAGAAAATATGTTCTGATTTTCTAGCAGATGTAAGAAAAGACAATAGGAAACACTCATATAAATAGAACTTTAAAGTTCTGAATTTTCAATTCTGATTTATTCCTAACTGTATAA
The DNA here is from genome assembly GCF_029378745.1 of Bos indicus. Taxonomy (NCBI): domain Eukaryota; kingdom Metazoa; phylum Chordata; class Mammalia; order Artiodactyla; family Bovidae; genus Bos; species Bos indicus. Next base: position 125,032,007 of record NC_091789.1, on the reverse strand, counting down.
TATAATGCTGATGTCTTTTCCTTGCAGTACTTCTAGATTTCTTTAGAGCATCAGTTTCACTCAGTAGTCAATTTATAATGAAAATTATGTAAAATGTGACATTAAAATCAGGCCAAATGTTAATGCTGGGTAAAAAGGCCAAAATAAAAATAAAAATTAAGTCTGCAAGACATTATAGCATGATTTACTTAGTACTAGAGAGAAGTAAACTATGCAAAGGAAAAGCAGCTATAAAAGTAATAAATGTTTTACTGAAAACATAAGGTGTTTTCTCCTCCCATTCTCATACTACGGAAATAGGCTTACTCTCAATGAGAAGGAATCATTCCACTTTAGACTGATGAACAATACAATTCTTTATGCAGCACATAATCAAGCTGTGGAATTCAATTTTGTAATATATCATTGTGGTAAATAGTTTAGCAAAATCCAGGAAAGCATTAAATGTTGCTATGAATAAGAATGACATTTACAGCCATGCTAAGTAGGTCACAAAGTTTAAAGGGCTCTCAGTCCTCTAGCAATGGGGCATAGGAGAATTTGTGTGAAGGTCAGAAAGTAATGTTCTCTCCTCTGACATTATTATATATCATTCAAGCATTATGGGATGTTTATGTGGCTCTTTCTCAAAGCTTGGAATTAAGGTACCTACATGTACATAAAGAAAAGAAAAACTACTTAATTTTCTTCAAGATGTAAATATTTTTGGATAAAAATTATCAATTATGTTATCAATGACTGTAGTAATTATATAAAACATAAAGGACAATAAAATATTCTCCATACAGAAGAGTAAAGGAGTGGGAAAATTTGGCAGATGTGGGAAACAGGAAAGGCAAAAATGGCTGAAAAACAATATACTTTGGATGGAAAAATATGTTTTCCTTCTAAAGCATAGCAAAGTTCAATCTGAAAAAATAACCCTGACTGCTATTTAACTCCATAAGTAATTAGTATCTTGACAGTTAAATTAGAGGTTTGGACTGTTCAGTGCTTAAATTTGTTCCTCTTGTACACTGAGACATGCAAAAGAATAGTCTTAACAACATTATTTATAAAATGCAAACTATAGCTAACCCAAATTTCAAATCAAGAGTCAAAGGGAAAAATTATTATATATTATTATAGAGAAAACTATACAGCAATGAAAATAGATAAAGAGAGCTGCATGAAGTAACAGACAACTCAAAAATATAATGTAAACCAAAGATTCCTTACAAACATCTTTATAAAGAGAAAACATAAAATTAAACTTAAGTATTTAAGAATGGTTGCTATGTGGTAAAAGTATGCAGGAAAGTAAGCAGAGGATTACGGTAAATGACAGGAGCATGGTTGTATTTGTGAGACAGGATGGTTTTAACAAGACTGTGGCAAAAGAGAGACTTCTATACTGATACAATGTTATATTTTTGACCTATGTCAATACTTACAGAGTGTTGACTTTAAGATGAATCAATGATTTCCACTTCTTCACTGTCTCTCTATACACACACAAACACATACACACATATATATATTTCAGAATAATGTTTCAAATACAGTAAAATAAAATAAATAGATAAGAAGACATTGTGTGAATACTGAAGAATGTCCTCGATAAAAATAAGTTATTTATTTTCCAATGTGCAATATTAGATAAAATAATCCATAGTTCTTTCTTTTTAGAAACTGACTTTTCCTGTTATGTCAGGGCAATAGTTACCAGGTGAAAGTTTTGAAAATTTGAGTTTTATAAAACAGATATGATCATCTTAGCATTTTATAAAATATATAGCATGAGAGATTTATTTAATTTGCATGAAACAAAAATGTCACATTATAGATATCAGAACAAGACAATGAGTATATTTAAAGCAAGTATCTCTGGAATATGTTCTGAGAACACTATCTTCAAAAGGAAGAGCTTATATCACAAAGAATCTTTCTAGAAGGTATAAATCAAGAAAATGTTCATTAAAAAAAATGAGTGTAGAGTTTTATTTGTTCAGACTATCCTACAGAAAAATTAAGTTTCTTTAGCATTGTTAGAATTACAGGAAATAATTTATGATCAACAAAACTATAGGGCTCTAACAATTACTTCTAGAGAGTATGGAAATCCAAAAGCTCTAAGTATTTTCAACCTGGTACTTAACTAAATGATGAGGAAATATGCCATCTTATGGAGGAAACATCAATCATGGAAAGTTCACTGCTCTTTGAAAAACCAAATAAGTGAGTCATCCAGGTTAGAGTGCTCTGGAAATTTAGCAAGGTATTTGTTTATTATTTTCTAAGTATATTTGACAGCTGTTGATTGAAATCAGTGAAACACCCTTTCTTTATCCACTTGCCTTACTCTTACATTTAAATTTATACCCTTACTCACACATGCCAGTTATTTTTGAATAATAGGAAAATTTATGCAAACTACATATTTAGGAATGACATTATTAAAATATTACCTATTTAAGGTATGTCCTGTCTAAATCTTTTATTGATAGTTTTTTTAATATAAATTTATTTTAATTGGAGGTTAATTACTTTACAATATTGATAGTTCAAGAGTTGAGTCAATATAACACCAGATTTCAACAGATTCAATTTGTGATGGTTATTCACACTCATCCCACCACAACAAATTTCCATTTCTCTCTGTCAAGCTGGTGACTGCAGACTTCATCACCTGAGCTACCTAGTCCTCTGCATTCTGGTGGAGTTTGGCTAATGGAAGCCATCAGCAAGAAACTGCAGTGCAAGAGGAGAGAGGTTTATTTTTTTTTCTACTGCTCATTCCTGCCCCTTTGCTACCTTATTCTTAACCAATACCTATGGTGTCATGGAGAATTCCTTATGACTAGACAACACAAGAGGAAAACTATGTAGGTCTGGTTTAAAGATAGGTCTGCAAGAAATGCTGGCACCAGACAGAGTAAAGGTTGCTGCATCTGCTGAGCAGCAATATGGATTAAGAATCACAAGCGTGTGCACATCCTTGGAATCTAGTGATTAATGATTTCATCTCATTTTTGAGCTATTTTTCATTTTTATAAATTGTAAAAGTATAAGAAAGCACAAAATTAACCACTAATTATAATTTCTCACACTCACTTGCTATTTTTGAAAGTAATGAGACAATCCATCTATAGAAAGTGTTCTGTCCATTCATGTCCTGCCCACTTTTCTCCCAATATCCCCAAGATCCCTGTTTATTAATTCATTTTAAAAATGTATTGAGCCACTGTCAAACACTGTCTTTGGTGCCAGAGACATGAAAATAAACAGCATAAAAATCTGTTCTCATGGAGCTTATACTCTAGTGGCAGGCTGGGGGAGGTTTGGACAGAGAAAATATAAAAAGTAAAAGATATAAAAAGTCAGATTGCAGTAACTGCTATAGAAGAAATACTCAGCAAGTGAGAGGGAGATCTGGAGGGATTTAATACTTTTTTAACTTAATTAATAATTGAAAAATATATTTATATATTATATACTTATACATAATATATATTATATAGTATATATTTAAGGTGTAAAATGTGATGACTTGGTATGCATATACACTGTAGAATGATTACAAAGATCAAGATAATTAACACAGCCATTACCTCACATAATTAACATAATTTATTCTTTCTGTGCCATGGTAACACTTAAGATCTACTCTCAGTGACTCCTAAGCATCAAATATAATATTTTAAACTATAGCCACCACCTGTACATTAATCCTCAGAGCTTATATGAACTATAATTTGTACACTTTGATCTATATCACCCCATTTCCCTCTCCCCCAAGCCCTGTCATTATGGCTATAATCAAAAAGACAAGAGATAACAAATGTTGGCAAGAATGTGGAGAAAAGGGAACGCTTCTCCACTGGTGGTGCGAATGTAAAATGATACAGTCATTATAGAGAACAGTTTAGTGGTTCTTTAAAAAAATCTAAAATGGAATTATCATATGATCCAGCAATTTCACTTTTGGGTATCTATGCAAAGGAATTGAAATCACTGTCTTGAAGAGATATCTAGCTGCATATCCACGTTCACTGCGGGATTATTGACAATAGCCAAGAGTGATTTTTAAATACAGTTGCCAAGAAAGGCAACTGAAAGTGATGTCGCTAAGTCATGTCTGACTCTTTGCGACCCCATGGACTGTAGCCTACCACACTCCTCCATCCATGGGATTTTCCAGGCAAGAGTACTGGAGTGGATTGCCATTTCCTTCTCCAGAGGATCTTCCCGACCCAGGGACTGAACCTGGGTCTCCCACATTGTAGGCAGACGCTTTACCGTCTGAGCTACCAGGGAAGATAGAAAGGCAACTGATGAAGGGCAAATATCACAAAAGTCAAATATCTGAAAGAATGAGGTAAAATAAATCATATGGATATCTGGACAGAGGGCAGTGACAGAAAGGGGAAAGAGAAAACATGAAACTCAATGATACTGATTAAAATGTATCTAATGCCAGTGTGGCTGGAATGGAGTGTGAGGAGAACAGTAGGAGATGAAGGAAGAGAGGTACCAGGGAGCCATACAATAAAGGGCCCAAAAGGTCATTTTATTCTAGCTTTTTTAGTGTGAGACAAGGAAATACTGGAGAGTTTTTAGCAGAGGATGTGATAGGGGAACTTATACATGAATTTGCAGTTTGGAAGAGAAGTCTGAGTTTTTATCTTTAAAATAATAACCTACATTTAATCTACTTTTTCAAATATACTCAGCTGTATGTGTGTGTTGTTATATACAAAAAGCTCTCCCTAATATGAGGTTATGAAAGGATTCTTTTATTTTTTCATCTGTTTTAAGTACTTATTTAAAACTTTTGTCTACCTGGAATGTATGTCTTTTTAATCCACCTGGAATGTATGTCCTTTTATTCCCAATTGGAAAGGCAGGCTTTCCAACATCTTTATTGAAAAGCATTTGCTTTCTACAATGCTTATGATGCCACCTCTGTCATATATCAAATGTCCACATGTGCATAGATATGCTTCCTGACTCATAATTCTCTTTAAATAGCTTGTGAAACAAAACATTATTTTAGTTTGTTACAATTTATAAATACCTTTCTATCTGTAGGATGAATTCCTCTGTTTGTTCTAATTTTACTAAAAAAATAGCTAAACACATAATTTTACACCCTCATATAAACTTACTCTGTTCATTAAGTACTCTATTGGGTTTGTCATTAGGTATACATAGGATTTTGAAGAAATAAGGGATAATTGACATTATTAAAAATACTGTGCCTAGTTTTATCCAGGAAACCTGTCTATCTTTCCATTTATTCAGGCCTTCTTTTATGCACTTCAAGCATGTTATATAATTTTCTATATAAAAAGTGTTACAGAGTTTAGGTTAAGCTTCCTGGTTGTGGGGGTGGGGCTTAAACTGTATTGCTTTTGCAAAGTATTTTATTTTCCTACCCCAGTTAGTTATTGTTGCTATAAAGCAATGGTTTTGATTTTTAAAGTTGATCTTGAATATACTATACTTGCTGAAGCAATTGGTACATTCTAATAATGTCTCCACTGGTTTTCTTTAATTTTATAAGCAAATATCTGACACAGAGACAATGATTTTTATTTGTTTGTTCTGTTACTATCTAACAGCACTTTCAGAATAATGATGGATTGTAGCAGAAATGGAACCAATCTTAACTTATCCGTGTGTTTAGTGAGAACGCAGCTCATCTTTTAACTGCCTTTCTAATCTTCTGAATGCTTTTTTGTCAAAGGAAATCCCACTGTCTCTAGTTTACTAAGTGTATTAACATACATGTGGCAGTGCTCTCAAAAGTTTCTTTTGCTTCTATTAAAAGATCATCTGGCCTTTCTGCTTCATGTATTAATATAGTGAATGACAGTGATAAGTTTTTAAATATGGAACTCTCTCTGCCTTTCTGCCTGGAGAAGGAAATGGCAACCCATTCCAGCATTCTTGCCTGGAGAATTCCATGGACAGAGAAGCCTGGTGCGCTACAGTTCATGTGGTCACAAAGAGTCGTACACAACTGAGTGATTAACACTTTGGCTTTCTGAGATAAATCCTATTAGGTCATGATTTTTACCATACTATCAATTTTAGTTACTAATGTTCTTATATGCATACATATCATATAAGGGAGTTTCACCAATAATGTTTTATTATTATCTTGTTCTTTTCTGGTTTCAGTATTAAGGACCTATTAACTTCATATAGTAAACTGTGAAGAGCTCTTTATTCAGTAATCATCACCTTGGCCTGTAAGCATTTATATTAGGTCAAGTGCACTCTTACAACTGAAATGTTGAGTAGTAAAAATGTCCGTTATAAGAATGTCCACAACAAGAATTTAATTAAAGCTCAGGTTTCAAAATAACATACACACAACTATATATATATATAAAGATAAATATATATAAAAAAATATATAAATATATATATATAAATAGATAGATAGATGTAGATATAAATATACACATTTTGGCCTTACTTAAAAAAAAAACACTCATACACACAAAGAGAAAACTATCTAGACTGAAACATTAACAACAATAATTTTAGATTACATAATTATGTGTCATTTTTCCTTTCCTTTTTATATTCCCATTTTCTTTATTTTCCATATTATACATATATTTCTTTTCTGTTATGGTAAAAAAAAATAAAACAGTAGAAATAAAATGAAGTGGTAAGATAGATGACTACTACTTTCTTTGCAGTTCTAACAATCTATGAAGCTATGCCAAATAAACACCAATTCCTGACTCATATATTCTATGCTTATATGCCTTGGTTGGGCTTCCAGTTATTAACAGTCATTTCACCCAAAAATGTACGCTACTTTTACCACACCACCTCCAATTACCTCCTCCACACTACTATGCTAAATATCAATATAGGGATCATCATCACCATCAGCATTAGATAACCAGTTTTACTATTTCTTAGTTTTAACAATTTATTTTAATTATGTGCAGAAATAACTCAAGAAGAGCATGGACAAAAATATCAAAACATTTGATAACAAAAAGACCTGTGGTTACACAAGATGTGACAAATATTCAGTTAAATTCTACACTGTTGGTTACATATGTTGATGTTTTATTTTGGATGATGTTGAAAGCTTTTTATTTTTTTTTATATAGACTCACTTTATTTTTTTTCTTTTTTTTTAATTTAAATTTACTTACTTTAATTGGAGGCTAATTACTTTACAATATTGTACTGGTTTTGCCATACATGAACATGAATCTGCCACGGGTGTACACGTGTTCCCAATCCTGAACCCCCCTTCCACCTCCCTCCCTGTACCATCCCTCTGGGTCTTCCCAGTGCACCAGCCCCAAGCATCCTGTATCCTGCATTGAACCTGGACTGGCGATTCATTTCTTATATGATATTATACATGTTTCAATGCCATTCTCCCAAATCATCCCACCCTCTCCCTCTCCCACAGAGTCCAAAAGACTGTTCTATACATCTGTGTCTCTTTTGCTGTCTCCCATACAGGGTTATCCTTATCATCTTTCTAAATTCCATATATATGTGTTAGTATACTGTATTTCATTAAGAATGAAAGCTCCTGAGAAATGGAACTTTATGTTTTCTAATCTCAAAGCAAAGAAACATTTTTGAAAATATATCTGTAGCATCTAACATGATTCTACGTGTCATGGAATTTTATAAAAATAAACACCTTATTTCTCCACGTACTTTTACTTTACTGGATCCCTACTAACACCAAAAAGATGTGATATATATATATATATATATATGAAAAAAAGTGAAAGAGTCAGTTGCTCAGTCGTATCTGACTCTTTGAGACCCCATGGACTATATATAGCCTTCTAGGCTCCTCCGTCCATGGAATTCTCCAGGCAAGAATACTGGAGTGGGTTGCCATTTCCTCTGCCAGGGGATCTTCCCAACCCAGGGATCAAACCCTGGTCCCTCACATTGCAGGCAGATCCTTTACTGTCTGAGCCACCATACATAAACACACACACACACACACACACACACATATTTATTTATTTGTTTTATTCTAAGGAAGTCAAGAAAGGGATTCTGAGCAATTTTTTGAAGACATCCTAGTATACAATGAAGAAGGAGAGAGAGGAGATGAAAGGAAAGAAGAAAAGGACAACATAAAGTTAAGATTGTTTTTCCATTCAGTTTGTTCAAATACTCTTTATGATCAGTTAATATGAATGGATCAAATTGCCAACATCTGTTGGATCACTGAAAAAGCAAGAGAGTTCCAGAAAAAAACATCTACTTCTGCTTCATTGATTACGCCAAAGCCTTTGACTGTCTGGATCACAATAAACTGTGGAAAATACTTAGAGAGATGGGAATACCAGACCACCTGACCTGCCTCCTTTTCAGGTCAAGAAGTAATAGAACTGGACATGGAACAAGAGACCAGTTCCAAATCGGGAAAGGAGTACATCAAGGCTGTATATTGTCACCCTGCTTATTTAACTTACATGCAGAGTACATCAAGTGAAATGCTGGACTGGATGAAGCACAAGCTGGAATCAAGATTGCCAGGAGAAATATCAATAACCTCAGATACACAGATGACACCACCCTTATGGCAGAAAGTGAAGAAGAACTAAAGAGCCTCTTGATGAAAGTGAGAGAGTGAAAAAGTTGGCTTAAAACTCAACATTCAGAAAACGAAGATCATGGCATCTGGTCCCATCACTTCATGGCAAATAGATGGGGAAACAATGGAAACAGTGACAGACTTTATTTTGGGGGGCTCCAAAATCACTGCAGATGGTGATTGCAGCCATGAAATTAAAAGACGCTTACTCCTGGGAAGGAAAGTTATGACCAACCTAGACAGCATATTAAAAAGCAGAGACATTACATTGCCAACAAAGGTCCATCTAATCAAAGCTATGGTTTTTCCAGTAGTCATGTATGGATGTGAGAGCTGGACTACGAAGAAAGCCGAGTGCCGAAGAATTGATGCTTTTGAACTGTGGTGCTGGAGAAGACTCTTGAGAGTCCCTTGGACTGCAAGGAGACCCAACCAGTCCATCCTAAAGGAAATCAGTCCTGAATAGTCATTGGAAGGACTGATGCTGAAGCTGGAAGTCCAATACTTTGGCCACCTGATGTAAAGAGGTGACTCATTTGAAAAGACCCTGACGCTGGTAAAGACTAAAGGTGGGAAGAGAATAGGACGACAGAGGATGGCATGTTGGATGGCATCACTGACTCAATGGACATAAGTTTGAGTAAACTTTGGGAGTTGGTTATGGACAGGGAAGCCTGGCAGCAGATGGAAAGGGAAGCCTGCTGCAGTCCATGGGATCGCAAAGAGTCAGACATGACTGAGTGACTGAACTGAACTGAATTGAATATGAATGGAAGGAGGACAAAACATTTTATACAATCACTGTTTAAACTATTGTTTTTGTTTTAACATAGTGCTTAAGGAAATGCATTGTTCAAATAAATAAAGACCATTAGAGTTACAGAAACTGAAATACTCGGATTTATGTAAATATTGGTAATATAACAGAAGCATATTTGAATTATGTTCTAATTATATTAATTAAATCCTTAATTGTTATTGTAGAATATCCAGAAAATACAGAAAATAATAAAGGAATATACAGGAAATAAAATATGATACCAATTTCATAGATAAAAATTGACAGTGTAATTCTGAATATTTGTCATATGTCCATTCAGTTTCTTTAACTGTTTTCTTCCAAATAATTATTTTTAAATACAAAGTATGTATTTCCAAAGTGCTAGACAAGAAGATACTATCAGTTTCTTTGAAAAGCATGCCATAATCTTGCCATTTTACTGGAAACAGACGTTGTCTTTTTGCAAGCTCACTCCTATCATCTGTGAAGCCCTGAACAAGAGTATAAGTAGAAAACGAATGCCTACGTTGTAATATTTTAAAACACTCAAGTTAAAAAGAACTTCTAAAAGAACTGCTCTTAGCTTCAAAATATATATAAAATACATGAGTGAAATCATATAGTATTTTCTGATTTGTTTCACTTAGCATAATAACCTCAGGTTCCATCCACGTTGTCACACACGGCAAGATATAAATTTTATGGTGACAAGTGGAAACTAAAGTTTTGATGGCGAGCACACTATAGGGTATTTAGAAGTAGAAATATGATGTTTTACACATGAAACATATTGAAGTGTTACTTCAATAAAAAATAAACTCAAAAATATAAATACAAAAAAAATTGTGTTAAGTTCTTGGCTTCATTTGACTAAGAGTCACAAAATAACACAGATAATAAAGTTTAATTACTACTGTTACATGTAGAAAGTCTAGCAATGTTTAGCTGAGCAATACCCCAGGTGGCTCAGATGGTAAAGAATCTGCCTATAATGCAAGAGATCTGGATTTGATCCCTGGGTCGGGACGATCCCCCTGGAGAAGGGAATGTCAACCCACTTCAGAATTTTTGCCTAGGAAATCCCATGGACAGAGGAGCCTGGCGGGTTATAGTCAATGGGGCCACAAAGAGTAGAACACAACTGAGAGACCAGAAGTTTCACAAAGACGTAATTCATCAGTTATTTTTATATCTATTCTATAAAATATATATAGTCTTGCCTTTATATCAGCAAAAGTACTACTCGTGTTATAACTGAATTTTTACATAATCTGTGTTATAGTAAGTCAACAAAATTAAAAGATGCAATTGCATCCAAAGTGTAAATAATTTGAAATATTTTCACAGAAAATATGAATGCTAGGAAATATAAGAATAAAACAACTGAAATTATTTTCTTATGACTTAAAATATTTTTTCTCCTAATATTTAAAATTATCTATTAAGGTAAAAGACAACCCACACTTCATATTTAATGAAACAAAATTATTTTAAACAGGTAAAATTTTAGATTTACTTTTTTTTAAAAAAAATATTTATTTTTAATTGAAGGATTATTACTTTACAGTGTCGTGTTGATTTCTACCAAACATCAACAGCCATAGGCTTACCTGTGTTTCCTCCCACTTGAACATCCCTCCCACCTCCCTCCCCATCCAACCCCTCTAGGTTGTTACTAAGCCCGGTTTGAGTTTCCTGAGTCAACAGCAAATTTCCATTGGCTATCTATTTTACATATAGTAATGTAAGTTTCCATGTTACCCTCTCCATACATTGTACCCTCTCTTTCCTCCCCCGCAGCCGTGTCCATAAGTCTGTTCTTTATGTCTATGTCTCCATTGCTGATCTGCAAATAGGTTCATCAGTACTCTTTATAAATTCCAAGGAAGTAACGTTCTCTTTGAAGTATCTTTTATTTATTTATTTTTTTAATTTTATTTTATTTTTAAACTTTACATAATTGTATTAGTTTTGCCAAATATCAAAATGAATCTGCCACAGATATACATGTGTTCCCCATCCTGAACCCTCCTCCCTCCTCCCTCCCCATACCATCCCTCTGGGTCGTCCCAGTGCACTAGCCCCAAGCATCCAGTATCGTGCATCGAACCTGGACTGGCATCTCGTTTCTTACATGATATTTTACATGTTTCAATGTAATTCTCCAAAATCTTCCCACCCTCTCCCTCTCCCACAGAGTCCATAAGACTGTTCTATACATCAGTGTCTCTTTTGCTGTCTCGTACACCGGGTTATTGTTACCATCTTTCTAAATTCCATATATATGCGTTAGTATACTGTATTGATGTTTTTCCTTCTGGCTTACTTCACTCTGTATAATAGGCTCCAGTTTCATCCACCTCATTAGAACTGATTCAAATGTATTCTTTTTAATGGCTGAGTAATACTCCATTGTGTATATGTACACAATAGATTTACTTTTGAAATGTAGTTACATTTTAATGTATTTTCTGTAATAACCAAATTATAATAGCTAGTGACACTTAGATGTCCCCTAAGAAACATTTTGTTTATTTTGTGATATTTGCAACTTTGTAGAGCCCAGGGCTGCAGTCCTTATTCTTGGTTTAAGGGAAATACAGCCATTTTGGTTTAATTGTTATGTTCTCACGAGTGAATTCTAGAATTTTTTATTACATTTATTATTTTGTACATTTTCTGTTGGAGTTTAACTGCTTTGCTTTAACGCTTTTGTCCTTATTTTTGAGATCTGGATGACAACCTTTCAAACCTTGGTGTGCGATTTTACACTTTATTTTTGGCCTAAAAGACAGCTTAGGAATTTAAAGTGCCAAGGAACCATATTTAAAATGCATCATTCTAGTTATTCACTTATTCACCTTTAGACACTTTTTATTCAACCAAAGTGAATTATTCACAGCCTGTATTATGAAGTTCAAAATGATATAAAAATCACACAAAATACATTTGGAAGCTTTAATTCAAGCAAAAAGACACCAATCATATATCATTTAGTGGAGATTTAGCCAAGAAGTTTTCACAGAGCCAGAAGCAGAAATCATAAAACAAGAAGTGATATCACAGACTTACAACATGTATAAAGTGTATTTCTGAAGTACAGTGTGCTGGAACACAACCATTTCAACTATATATCAATCAACATTAATAGCCACAGGTACACATTTTTATTTTGTCATGAGTGGATATGAAATGTGTGCTGTTATCAGCTGGGGGCTTAGAGGGTTAGATAGCTTTAAAGGCTGTGAGAGTTTAAAGGCCCTCTGTGACCATTTGCAATTTATTTGTTACATTTGTTGCCATGTTGGGAGATTTATCCTGATTTTTTTTCATGCAATAACACAAAACAAGGAAGCAGATGTTTATTGGAATTTACACCTTTCCATAAAGCTACAGAAGATTGATATTTTCCAATTTTTCATTAATTGGCTAAACTTTTAATAACTAGACACACTGATATTTTATGATATTCTCTGATATCTTCTATTAGAAGGTAGCAGTGCAGTTTTACTGAACCGTTTCAGCAGAGATTCAAACAACATATTGGTCTAGATGTTCACATACAGCCAACAAATTTTTCCTATCTTCAGCTTTTCACACTCTCATAATAACATCATCTATGAAGATACTAGTTTGAGGGCTGCTCTTTCTTAAACATAACCTTTTATCTTTAATGTCCATGCATAGTGGACTGTTCCTCCTTTCTATATTTGGAAATGAAATTCAATGCATAATGATAATTTGCCTAGTTTAGGGCATTACAGTGCTAGCCAAATAAAAACTTCCTAAATGTACACTATGGTAGCAGACCATTTCTTATTTTATGTCACCTTCGGACCATTTCTTATTTTATGTCATGTTCATATTCTGAACTACCAGGTTCAGTTGCCCTTACTCAAGACAGCATTATTTCTTCTGCTTAGCAATATATTCCTGAAGGATGCAGACCATACATCACATCTTTCACTTTAGTATGTATATCTTTTTCAATGCCTAGCATTAAGGTATGCACATTATAGAAGCTTTGTAAAAATCTTATGAATGAATGAAGAATGCTATCAATATATTAATAACTCGAGAAGCACAAGAAAAATTATTTAACAAAAATCTTTGTCTCTTAACTTATATGAAAAAGTGGGGAAGTCCATTCACTGATTTTTTTTAATGAATATTAGTTATAAGAGAAATTGTTAAGTGAGTGTAGGGACCCTCCACGAATACTCATTCTACTGATAATGGTTGTTGTTGTTTAGTCACTCAGTCGTGTCCGACTCTTTGCGACCCCATAGACTGTAGCCCACCAGGTTCCTCTCCCTGTGGGATTTCCAAGGCAAGAATACTGGAGTGGGTTTCCATTCCCTTCTCCAGGGGATCTTCCCAACCCAGGATCAAACCATGTCTCCTGCATTGGCAGGCATATTCTTTCCTGCTGAGCCATCAGGGAAGCCCGGTGGATACAATGGAGGAAGAAATAAAAAAACAGTCTGATGGATAACAAATTCAGTGGAGAGTACTGAAGAGTAGATTCTAAAGTAAAGAGGTTATGCTATCTTTCTTAGCAACTTTGATAAGTTAGGAAATTTAGGGAGAAGAAAGATGCTTAACCAGTATGTTTAGAAGATTTTTGTGTGTGTGAAGCATTAAGTAAAACTTGTACACAGCTTTCATTAAGAAAATTTAGACTAGACATACATATTGGGTCAAGATGTCTAGAGTCAGATGGCTGTGAGGCTGAACCTGATTCTATTTGAGTTCTATGGGGGTGGGGCTCTCATCTGAGAAATTGTATATACTATGCAAAATCTTATTGCACTTAAGTATATCATAATAATTGAAATGAGCTAAAACCACATTCTTCACTCTTACCAACCTCTCTTGCAAGGTAATTAGTGTAAGACTGGAGTTCATCAGACTTAGAATATTAAGTTTCATAGGATACAACTGATGCATAAAAGATATTGTATAGAGGAGACTGCTTAACAACCTAGATGAAAAATTTTAGCTGTATGGTGGCCACTAAATTAAAGAAGTCTTTGTTAATGCTTCATGAGGTTGAAGATTATTTTTCTTCTCAAAGTAATATATATATACATATATATAATTTTATACCATGTACTAGTATTTTATTATGCTATACTGTTGTTGTTCAGTCACTAAGTCATGTCAGACTCTTTGCAACCTAATGAATTGCAGAACGCCAGGCTTCCCTGTCCTTCACTATCTCCCTGAGTTTGCTCAAACCATATATTGTACTAGTATTTTTCGATTTGGGGATTTGGAGACCTGAAGAGTTTGGAAATACTGACTCATATCCTTTTTATTGAAAGATCTTTACTGAAGCTGGAATATGTGGGTTAAATTCATCCTTGACATCTACCAAAATAGCAAAAGCACTGCCCTTATACATTCAGATCAGGGTAACTCGGAATGTAAGACACTAGCTATGGGTTATTAGAAAGGGGCTCTAATGAAGCAGGTTCTTGCAGGCACGTTTTACAATCACTGTTTACTGAATAATCTTGTACCTCTTTCATAAATAAGAGAGACATACCTGAATTCTCACCACTGATGGAGCTGAACAAGACTGATGAATGAGAGACTAGAGGAGTAGTGCTTTGAAGAAAACAGTGATATGATAGGAGAAACTTAAGTACAGAGAATGTTACACATCTCTCTCAAACGCTTAAATCTGGATGCATTACCAGGGATCTCCAAACCTGTTCCAAAGGTGCATTTTCTAAACTTTTTACTGGTCTCTTCAAGACCTGGTAGAATTAAGATTGATAGACATAGACTGACTTAACTTGGCACCACCTTCTGAGTTCCTTGAGGAAAATTCTCTCCCAGTAGATGAAGAAAAGAAGGCATGGGCTTGATGTAAAGTATCTTGATATAAAGAAAGTGAAAAGGAGATAGTATGTTTTTATTTTGGAAGAGATAAGAAGCATTAACTGTCCTTAAACTTCAATGAGGTCATATTTATTACACTATTTCCTATGCCCAGTAATGTATCTTTTCAAGTTCAAATGTTGTGTGACTTTTTTCTTTAGATTTTGGTAAATTGTATTTTTCACTAGTTCATCATTTCTCTAGTGATTTTTTTTCCTTTGTAAACTACTCCTAATCAAGCAACAATAATAATATTACATTTAAAAATTTTCTGAGAAGTCAAAATATAGCCTTTTTATCTGTTTTCATGCACTTTAACCCTAGAAAACCTCTTAGATGCTGAAAGAGGGTCCGTTTACTCATCTCAGACCCAACATTCTAATTACAGTAGTTTGATTTTCTGATTCCCCAAACTATAATATATTGAAAGTGAAAGTGAACGTGTTAGTTGCTCAGTCGTGTCTGACTCTTTGCGACTCCATGGACTATAGCCTGCTAGGCTCCTCTATCCATGGAATTTTCCAAGCAAGAATACTGGAGTGGGTTGCCATTTCTTTCTCCAGGAGATCTTCCTGACCCAGGCATTGAACCAGATCTCTCACATTGCAGGCAGATTCTTTACCATTTGAGCCACCAGGGATAGCATATTAGAAACATCAAATTAGAGAATGAAGGGACTTTGAGCAGCAAGAATACATGTATAAAAAGATATGTCAGCTGACAATATTAAATCTAGGATGGAGACCAGGAATATATTTAAAAAGATATTAGGATGTATACCCAGAAGTAGAATTGCTGGATCATATGGTAATTCTATTTTTAATTTTTTGAGGAACTTCCATACTGTTTTCCATAGTGGCTGTACCTATTTACATTCCCACCAACAGTGTACAGGAGTTTCCTTTTCTCCACACCCTCTCCAGCACTTGTTATCTCATTTTTTTTTAATAATAGATATTCTAACAGGTGGGAGGTGTGATACCTCATTGTAGTTTTGATTTGCATTTCTCTGATAATTAATGTTGTTGAGCACCTTATCATGTCCCTATTGACCATATGAGTATTTTCTTTGACAAAATGTCTATTCAGGTCCTTTGCGCATTTTTAATTGGATTATTTGGGGTTTTTGTTGTTATTGAGTTGTTCATTGCAGCATTACTTACAGTAACCATAACATGGAGCCAAACTAAGTGTCCACTGATGAATGCATAAAGGAAATGTGGTAAATATGAATGGAATGTTAACCACAAAAAAGAAAGAAATCTTGCCACTTGCAACAACATGGATGGAACTTGAGGGCATTATGCTAAGTGAAATAACTCAGATAAAGAAAGAAATACTGTATGGTATCACTTATATATGGAATCCATAAAAAAAGAAATTCATATAAATAGAGAAAAATTTGTGATTGCCAGCAGGGAGAATGGAGGATGGGAGATTGGGTGAGGTGGTCAAAAGGTGCAAACTTTCAATTATAAGCTAAGTAAGTTCTGGGGACATAATGTGCAGCATGATGACTATAGTTAATATTGTATTGTATACTGGAAAGTTTCAAGAGAGTAGATCTTAAAAGTTATCATCACAAGAAAGAAAAATTGTTAACTAAAGTGATGGATGTTAACTAAAGTTACTGTGATAATAATTTTGTAATATATACATATATCAAATCATTATTCAGTATACCTTAAACTTATACAATGTTATATGTCAATTATACCTCAATAAAATTGGAAAAAAAGATATTAGGGGCTTGAAAAACAGAGCTATGTAAAATCAATACAACTGAAATTATTTTAAATTATGACAAAATACTGCTGTTTACTATGCTATTTAAAAAGACAAAGAAGAAGGATTAACAGTTCAGAACAGCTTACATCAGAATAGCAAACAAATAATGTGGGTTTAATTTTTATGTACTGGATAAAAGTAAACTTCAATAATTCTAAAAATAGTGCTGTAAGACCTGAGTGATATCAGAATTAATGAAGTATGACTTCTTCTTAAGTATTTTTTTCATGAATCCTTTCCTATATGGAATACACAATTTCCTCTGAGATTTGTTCAATTATTTTCTAGAAAAGAGCTTCACTGGTTGTCATTATCTTTTATAGAGTCTTCTAAGGTGGCCTGAGTTTCTTCAACAAAACCTATGATTATTTAACAGAGAATTATTTAATCTTCAACTGGGCTTCACAGTGTTTTCACTTTGAATACTAACCTACCATGACAGAGGCAAGATCCAGCACTCTGGTTGCATGTGAACCATGGTGTTTAACTCAGTGGAAGTCATCGTCTGCACGTTATTTTCACAAATAATCATGATTTTCTTTGCTATACTGAATTTAATTTTCTTTTGAAGCCCCATTCCAGTATTTCTTCATTGTATTATGTTTGGTAATTTTTTCCAAGTCTTATTTCTTTATTGCTTTAACTGAATTATTTTTAGTTTTTGTTTCCTCTTCTTTCATTTGTGTTAATCACCATTTAAATACTTTAGTAACTTTACCAAGATAATGGATAGAAAATGAAATACAATTCATAAAAATGTATTAGAATCAAATAAGTAATTCATCTCTTAAATTAATATGGCTAAGAAGTTCCTTTTTTGGGGGAAAAATAGCTTACATGCTGTATGTTACAGAGAACAGTTTAATTTAAACTTTATATATTTTACCTTTAGTAAATATATAAAACTGTATGTCTCTTAACAAGATTGCTAACATATTTTTGAAGCAATTCTAAGTTGTACTTATATTTCAAGTAAAAGACTTTATTTTGGTCTCAGAGTTAAACAATCAATTTTTTTCTGCACAAAAATTGTTTTCAAGGTTGTTAATTTCTTATATATAAAATATAACCAATTAAATAGGTAATGTTACTAAAATGTTTTAAGTCTTTTACATACTGATCATGTAGATCTTGGTATCATATTGTAACAAAACAGAAGTAGTTTCAACTATTAATGCTGATAAATGATATAATCTGGTGGACACTGTTTCACTTTTTGCTTTACTTTCTAAATTTTAAATTATTCATTTATTTTTATTGAAGCATAATTGACTTAGTTTCATGTGTACAACATAGTGATTTGATATTTATAGATTACACACTATACAAAGTTATTACAATATTATTGACTATATTCCCCGTGCTGTACTTTACATCTTCGTGACATCTGTTTTATAACTGGATGTTTGTATCTCTTAATCCTCATCCCCTATTTGGCCCATACCCCTATTCCCATCTCCTCTGGTAACCACAAGTTTGTTCTCTGTTTTGTTGTATTTGTTTTTATGTTGTTGTTGTTGCTTTAGATTCCACATATAAGTGAAAACATACAGTATCTGTCCTTCTCTGACTTTAGTTAAATTTCTTTTGAATATACATAATGGGCAATAACTCCAGTTAAATTAAGCAACAACATATCTTTACAGGATGGATACTTGGGTTTATCCCAAATTCAAAGGGAGTCCTAAGGGAAAATCAGAACTGGGAATTTAAAAAGTTATAGGCATACGGGTGGCCCTCTTCCATTCCATTCTTTCTGCTTCTCCATCTGCTTCATTCTTATTATCCTGAACATAATTTTCTTTGCAACTTTTTGCAAATAAGCCTGAAGAAGTCTCCTCTAGGAATGATGAGTCTCTCAGTTCCAACATTTACAGAACCTAACTGCATGGCAATTGCCCATTCCTAGGAAAATCTAATTAAAACAGCTCAGGCCCCATGTCAAACGCTGGTCTAATCAAAAGTACACAGAACCATATCATGCACTGTTACTGTGGTTTCAGTTGCCCATACAACGAGATACAGGGACTGGGGCAATACTTCATTGAGGAAGGGAGTTCTCTTAATCAGAGCTGACATCCCCAAAGTTATTGCTATATCTATATTGTTACAGTTGTTAATCAGAAGAAGTAATGAGACTGACTATTCAACAGATATTGTGCTTCTACCATGTGCCACAAGAACTATGGCCAAGCCTCCCAGCCATAATTTCCTGTTTTCTTCACATGACCCTTATTTTTATTTTATCCAAGAAGAAACTGAAAATTAATAGTGGCTAAATATTGTGCTGAAACTCTCAGAATGGTGTGAAAAGATGCCACAGAGTTATAGAATGTAAATTTATTTAATGGAAAAGAGGCAAATGCTTCCGAAGGCAGAGGATAGCACCTGATCCCAGAAAGGATTTCACAGATTTCTAGGTGTTTCTGATAGGGAGGCATAGCTATGGGAAATTTCACTGGAATTAACACTGTCATTCTCATAGCAGTTTTATCTCCTTTAGGTCCCCTGGTGACAACTGACTATTCTGCAGATTCGACAACCCATTCACCAGCTACAAAACAGCTGGTATAAAACAACCGAAATAAATTCCTATGTGTCCAGTGCAAGCTGAAGTGAATCAAAAACCAGTCTTCCAGATGTGTCTCCTGGCAGGCCCCTCAAATGCTTATGGTCTATCATCAGCATTTCCATCCTCAGGTCACCGGATTCCTTGCCAAATGACTCTCGGTTTTAGTGCTAAAGCTTAATACATATGTCTAATGCTTTTAAACAAAATTTATATAGCTCCTCTTTTATAATAAAAAGCCAAATCACTGCTGTCCAGTAGAGAATAATAATTTCTAGCTTATGCACTCACACCAAATCACCTTAAAGTAATAGAATCCAGGCACCCAACAGCTAAAGTTTAATTAAGTTGTCTGATAGTAGATTGCTATATTTTGTCATCATTTCAATTCTGCCTCTATCAACATAATGCTTTATTGTTCCCTATTACAAACCCTGTTCATTATTTATTGTTAAAGATTCAATAGTTGAATTTACACTCTGTCACAATACATCAAGCTCACCCAGCTAATGCAGCATTAAAATGAAATCAGGCTTGCAATATTGTTAAGCTATATATATTAAAGTGTTCGGGTGGACAACACAAACCAGGCATTCCAAAACTCTCAAGTCACACATACCATACCATCAAAAACTCTGCACTGAGTGCCTCTAGGTTTCACGGGACTACTCCAAGTGTTCTGAAATTATCAGATAAGAGAAAAAACACATGCATACTAAATGCATACTCTTAAGATGAAATTTTGAAAAATATACATAGGAATCTACACCTATATGCCTAAATGTGGGATCTGAAATTACTAAAATGAGTGCTCAATATTGTTTGCATAAAGCTGGTGTCATAGCAAATGTAATAGTTTATATATATACATATATATATATATATATATCATACACATATGTATATGTACACACATACAAATTATATGTAATATTTATTTTAACAAGATACACATCTTTATGTTTAAAGTATTTAATAGGAAAATCAGTGTATAGTGCTGCAATCATTTATTTGCAATGATATCTTTCCTTTTATGGGATTTGTCCGTACTTTGATGGTTTGAGTTTAGCACATTTTTGAGAAAGTGCTATCATAGAAGGAACAACCAAACAGAAGCTTCTAAAAATGCCTCTCCTTCCTGGCCAAGAGATATCAAAAACATCAGTGTACCTGTAGGCGAGGCTAAAAAGTAGTGACACCTTTAAAGATCTAAAGGCTACAAGGAAAGTGGTCCCTATTTTATTTCTGTTTAATTCACCAGTCTGGGCCTTGCAGAAACTGGACAGATCCAAGAGGATGACGGTAGACTATTTGTAGACTTCAACAAGTAGTAGCCTTGATTGCAACTGCTGTGCTGGACATGGTATCGTTGTTAGAATAAATTAATATGGCCTCAGGTACATGGTATGTGACCATTGATTTGGAAAATGTGTTCTTTCTACTTTAATCAGAAAAAAAGATCAGAAACAGTTTGAATTCATGTGGAACAGACAAATGAATTCATTAGTAGTTTTGCCTCAGGGCTATGTTAACTCTACTGCTCTATTATAATACAATCTAAAGATCTTTACTCTGTCTGGATATCCCACAGAATATCACATTGATTCATTACATCAGTAATATGTTGATCAAGCAGGATAACCAAGAAGCGGCTATCACAGTTGGCACCTTGGTAAAACATGTACAATCCGAAGGATGGGATATAAATCTAAGGAAGATTCAGGGGCCCACAATATCTAAATGATTTTTCTAGATCCAGGGCCAAGACATCCCCCAAAGTAAAAGAGAAGTGCAGTGCTTCTCTTCAGGTTCTGTAGGAAACACGCTCCATACCAAGTACTATTTCAGCCCATATACTAGGTGACACAAAAATCTGCCGGCTTTGAGTGGGGCCCAAAGCAAAAGAAGTTTTCTGCAGCAAGTCTAAGCTATATAGAGCAAGCATCTGTGCTTTTTGGGCTATGTGGTTTGCTGGGCCCCATGATGCTAGAGGTATCAGTGGTGGGGAAAGATGCTGTGTTAGAGAGAAGAAAGATATTGTCCTCCAAAAGGAAATTGAAGTATTGTTTTCCTCAAAAGGGAAAAGATGCTAGACATGAAAGAACAAACAGATGTCCAACTCATCTCTATTGTAGTCATTGCAGTTTTTTTGGTGTGTGTGAAGATTTTTGATTCTTGGTTGGTTTATATCTAAAAGGCCATTTTTTTCTCCCTATGAATACTTTTAAAACTCTAGAACACATTTGAACATAATGAGTCAGCGTAATTTTTAAAACATTGTTTACCACTTGATGTTGAATGTTAACAAAATGATTATGCCATGTGAACACTTTCAAACTTTTGCTGCATCAAAATATTTTATCAAAGATACAATCAAAATGGAAACATTTATTAAAAATACCTATTTTTGAAATTTTGCTCTGCATTGTAATGAAACCCATAAATAATTTCATAGCAGATCACAATCCAATTAATATATATCTTTAATTTGAAAAAGTGACCAAGAAATAGATTCACTGATCCCCGACTTTGCAATGTAATATATCTACACTATATGCTAACTCTTCAGCATAATTCTAATAAAAATAAAACCTTTGTTCACTATCACTTTTAAGCTTTTTGTAATTAACTCTGAATAGAATCACTGAAAAAATAGATCAGAATAGAATATTAAAATCTAAGCTCCATTTGCATAAGTCTGCAATATTCAAAGATCTACAATGTCATTAAAATCTTGTAGTTTACAAACCTAGAAATAATATAATAAATGGCCCTAGAAACTTTTATTTTCCTTCATATTTCATATGTCTAACAGTGTTCTTTTTATATTTCTATTAAAAAAATTAGAGGGATACTAATGCATATAGATGATATATATCTTAGATTTATGGAGTAAAGAGCAGCAACATAACTGTCTAGGAAAACTGTTTTAAATCTTCAGCTAGACTACATTGTAAAAGTAAACAGAATATATTACTAGTATTCTTTTCCCTTCTTATGGACATAAAATATGGGATTCTCAATTTATACAGTATTTTTTAAATGAAAAGATACATGAAATTTCTATAGAAGATACTGCAGTTGATGATATTGCTTCTATTTCTAGTATTATTGCATTATTCAAATTCTACCAATTTTTAAAAAAAAATATTCTCCCCACATGCTGCGATACAATGAATCATCCTATCTTAAAAAGTACCTTTTTTTATCTTCCACAATATCAATTGTCAGTCATAACATTAGTATATTAACAGTACATCAATTATACCTAAAAGTTGGAAATATAGATAAGAAAGGCAATGCCAAAGAATCTTCAAACTACCGCACAACTGCACTCACCTCACACGCTAGTAAAGTAATGCTCAAAATTCTCCAAGCCAGGCTTCAGCAATTCATGAACTGTGAACTTCCAGATGTTCAAGCTGGTTTTAGAAAAGGCAGAGGAACAAGAGATAAAATTGCCAACATCTGCTGGGTCATCGAAAAAGCAAGAGCGTTCCAGAAAAATATCTATTTCTGCTTTATTGACTATGCCAAAGCCTTTGACTATGTGGATCACAATAAACTGTAGAAAATTCTGAAAGAGATGGGAATGCCAGACCACCTGACCTGATTCTTGAGAAGCCTGTATGCAGGTCAGGAAGCAACAGTTAGAACTGGACATGGAACAACAGACTGGTTCCAAATCGGGAAAGGAGTTCATCAAGGCTGTATACTGTCACCCTGCTTATTTAACTTATATGCAGAGTACATCATGAGAAATGCTGGGCTGGAGGAAGGACAAGCTGGAATCAAGATTGCCGGGAGAAATATCAAGAACCTCAGATAGGCAGATGACACCACCCTTATGGCAGAAAGTGAAGAACTAAAGAGCCTCTTGATGAAAGTAAAAGAGGAGAGTGAAGAAGTTGGCTTAAAACTCAACATTCAGAAAACGAAGATCATGGCATCTGGTCCCATCACTTCATGGCAAATAGATGGGGAAACAATGGAAACAGTGACAGACTTTATTTTTCTGGGCTCCAAAATCACTGCAGATGGTGACTACAGCCATGAAATTAAAAGACACTTACTCCTTGGAAGGAAAGTTATGAGCAACCTAGACAGCATATTAAAAAGCAGAGACATTACTTTGTCCACAAAGGTCCATCTACTCAAGGCTATGGTTTTTCCAGTGGTCATGTATGGATGTGAGAGTTGGACTGTGAAGAAAGCTGAGTGCCAAAGAATTGATGCTTTTGAACTGTGGTGTTGGAGAAGACTCTTGAGAGTCTCTTGGACTGCAAGGAGATCCAACCAGTCCATCCTAAAGGAGATCAGTCCTGGGTGTTCATTGCTAGAACTGATTTTGAAGCTGCAACTCCAATACTTTGGCCACCTGATGTGAAAGGCTGACTCATTGGAAAAGACCCTGATGCTGGGAGGGATTGGGGGCAGGAGGGGAAGGGGACGACAGAGGATGAGATGGCTGGATGGCATCACCGACTCAATGGACATGGGTTTGGGTGGATTCCGGGACTTGGTGATGGCTAGGGAGGCCTGGCGTGCTGCAGTTCATGGAGTCGCAAAGAGTTGGACATGACTGAGCGACTGAACTGAACTCTATGAGAACTGGAATAATTAATTCTGCAAAAACGGAAGCAGCAGATATTTTTTCACTATTATTTCAGTTATGGCTCATTCAGGTATAAGAGTGTAATTCAACTGAAATTAATTAAATTTAGTATGGAAATGTATTTATCTATACAAAAGCAAAAAGGATTTGGGTTTGGTCATAACTGAAAATAAAACTTAAACAATTTCATCACTTATGTCTCCATTTTCCCTCCATGCTTGCCACTGCTATCTTGTTATGTTGATTCATTCTGTTAGAAGGAAGGAATTACTGCTGGAAACCCTGGACCCAATCAACAGCTTAACATTTTCATCAAAAAGAGGATCTTTATCCATGATAGTTGTAGGGGAATTTGTCCAGGGGAACACTGATTGGACATGCCTAATGTTCCAGCAATCACTGCCCTAGTCATTGTTGCCCAAAAGGTGGAGAAGAAAAAGTAGAGGCAGAATTAGTCTTGTCAAAACTACATGAAATGTATTTCCCAAAGGGGAAACATACATTCTCCTTCTAGAAAGAAGATAAAACTCTTGACAGATGTGAGGGAAAAAAAGCAAAAGCTAAAAAAAAAAGTTATACACCACAATTATGGATAGACCATTTTATTTGTAATCCATAGAACTATCTTACTAAAATTTCAAGCTACACTGATTAAATACATAAGGAGCAATAAATCTGAAGGGTACTGGTGGCTAATCTCTTTCCTCCTTTAACAGCCTAGAAGGGTGGCTCAGAAGTCTGAGTTAGCTCACCAAAATGGTTCCAAATCGGGAAAGGAGCAGGTCAAGGCTGCATATTGTCATACTGCTTATTTAACTTATATGCAGAGTACATCATGAGAAACACTGGGCTGGATGAAGCACAAGCTGTAATCAAGATTGCCAGGAGGAATATCAATAATCTCAGATATGCAGATGACAACACCCTTATGGCAGAAAGTGAAGAAGAACTAAAGAGCCTCTTGATGAAAGTAAAAGAGGAGAGTGAAAAAATTGGCTTAAAACTCAACATTCATAAAATGAAGATCATGGCATCTGGTCCCATCACTTCATGGCAAATAGAAGGGGATACAATAGAAACAGTGACAGACTTTATTTTGGGGAGCTCCAAAATCACTGCAAATAGTGACTGCAGCCATGAAATTAGGACAGGGAAGGAGGAGATGATTTGGGAGAATGGCATTAAAACATGTATAATATCATATAAGAAACGAATCACCAGTCCAGGTTCGATGCAGGATACAGGAAGCTTGGGGTTGGTACACTGGGATGACCCAGAGGGATGGCATGGGGAGGGAGGTGGGAGAGGGCTTCAGGATGGGGAGCATGTGTACACCCGTGGTGGATGCATGTTGATGTATGGCAAAACCAATACAATATTGTAAAGTTAAAAAAAAAAAGACATACAGATGGCTAACAAACACATGAAAAGATGCTCAACATCACTCATTATCAGAGAAATGCAAATCAAAACCACTATGAGGTACCATTTCACGCCAGTCAGAATGGCTGCGATCCAAAAGTCTACAAGCAATAAATGCTGGAGAGGGTGTGGAGAAAAGGGAGCCCTCTTACACTGTTGGTGGGAATGCAAACTAGTACAGCCACTATGGAGAACAGTGTGGAGATTCCTTAAAAAAACTGGAAATAGAACTGCCTTATGATCCAGCAATCCCACTGCTGGGCATACACACTGAGGAAACCAGAAGGGAAAGAGACACGTGTACCCCAGTGTTCATCGCAGCACTGTTTATAATAGCCAGGACATGGAAGCAACCTAGATGCCCATCAGCAGATGAATGGATAAGAAAGCTGTGGTACATATACACAATGGAGTATTACTCAGCCATTTAAAAGAATACATTTGAATCAGTTCTAATGAGATGGATGAAACTGGAACCTATTATACAGAGTGAAGTAAGCCAGAAAGAAAAACACCAATACAGTATACTAATGCATATACATGGAAAATAGAAAGATGGTAACAATAACCCTGTGTACGAGACAGCAGAAAAAAAAAAAAGACGCTCCTTGGAAGGAAAGCTATGACCAACCTATACAGCATATTAAAAAGCTCAGACATTACTTTGCTAACAAAGGTCCATCTAGTTAAAGCTATGGTTTTTCCAGTGGTCATGTATGGATGTGAGTGTTGGACTATAAAGAAAGCTGAGTGCCAAAGAACTGATACTTTTGAACTGTGGTGCTGTAGAAGACTCTTGAGTGTCCCTTGGACTGCAAGGAGATCCAACCAGTCCATCCTAAGGTAAATAAGTCCTGAATATTCATTAGAAGGTCCTGAATATTCATTAGAAGGACTGATGCTGAAGCTGAAACTCCAGTAGTTTGGCCACCTGATGCAAAGAACTGACTCACTAGAAAAGACCCTGATGCTGAGAAAGATTGAAAGCGGGAGGAGAAGGGGCTGACAGAGGATGAGATGGTTGGATGGCATCACTGATTCAACGGACATGAGCTTGAGTAAACTCTGGGAGTTGGTGATGGACAGGGAAGCCTGGCATGCTACAGTCCATGGGGTCACAAAGAGCTGGACACGACTGAGTGACTGAGCTAAACTGAATACCAGTTACGAGGCTTCAGAAACTTGCCACTTCTAACAAGGCCACTTTCCTGACCAGGGAGTTCCTCTGAATCTTAGTTACATAGATTTCCTCTGCTCTTCATTATAAATACACAGCTATTTGGAGATTTGGGAGGAAGGTTCCTCCTATCTAGTATAATGTGATGTGTGAAGACCTATGCCCAGCCTTCACTGTGGGATAGGGAGAGTTCAGGGAAATATATGTGTTCTACATTTTTCTGCTTTTATATTGTCCCAATAAATCCTCTTTTATATCTGCACCACATGATGCTTTGCCTGACACAGTTTAAACATTTTCTTTCATGGAGTTTTGGGAACTGTGAATTGGGTCACATGAGTTAACATTTTTATATTGCAATCAATATGGCTCACTAATTGGCTTACTCAGGATCATGATACATTTGGGAACATAAAAGCATGTTGAAAAATAAGTTTCCATTATTTTACATCTCTTATTAAAATTTTAAGTTTCTATTGCAAACCATCTACTGATATTTTCATATCCCCCAAATATCCAGTTGTCTGCCATCTAGTGACTAGTCCACACATTAGATAACTGCTCATTTATTAAATATTTTATACTTAGTCTTTTTTAAAAAGCATTTTCTATGCATGACTTAGGGGAAAAAAGAGTGAGTCATCACTTTTTATGGGACAAGAGAACTAAATAATTACATCAAGAGATGTTTATTAAAAAGTATAATGCTAACTAGACTTCCCTGGTGGCTCAGATGTGAAGAATCTGTCTGTCAATGCAGGAGACCCAGCTTGTAATCTTGGGTTGGGAAGATCCCATGGAGAAGGGAATGGCAACCCACTCCAGTATTCTTGCCCGGAGAAATCCATGGACAGAGGAGTTTGGTGGGCCACGGTAGTCCATGGGGTCACAAAGAGTTGAACACGACTAAGTGACTAACACTTTCACTTTCATAATGCCAATTAAATAATGTGACATAAAATAAATATAGACACTATTTCAAAAATAAAACAAATTTTTGTGTGCAAGTTCTGTTGTTTATAGTTCTAATATATGGCAGCATTCTACATTGTAATATCATATGGTTTAGAAACTTCATAGAAGATGCTTAGGTACATTATTCTATTCCATGATTGCTTGAAGACAGTTATAAAGCTACTAGAAAAATATAGAAGCTTGGAGAAAACAATAAAATACGTAGAATGCATTTTCAAAATAAAATCACAGAATTAAGTTTGAAGGGCACACACATCATACATACACACACACACATATAGTGATCATTTGAATAATACACAGTGGAATGAAAGACATTAATTTCCCATTTGTCACAATGGGATCATAACCTAGATTTTAAAGAGGATACACACGAAAGAAGTTACAAAGAAATAAAAACTGTAACACATGAAGAAATGCAGTGCATGGAGGCAATATACTGTAAGAAGATGGTATATTAGAATAGAAAAGAAGAAATGTAACTTGGACTTAGTTTATTATCTGCAGAATATTCATCCTCATAGAAACACAATTTCCATATCAGCAAAATGGAAATTATAGTAAAACCTTCATTGAATTTTTAGGTACATTTGAGACAAGTAAACATTACATCTTTGCTGGGATTAGATACAGACACACCTCCAGATATGCACATCCCCACAGTTACGCATCTTGGAGCATGGAGCCTTTGTGTTAATTAGAAAAAATGGCCCTTACTCCAGGTAGCTGCAACTCTACCCCATGAAGCAAGTGATGTTTCGAAGAGTTTGGAATTGATTTTTAACCCCCACTTGCCCTCTTTGCTGGTTACCTATGTATAGTGAACACCTGGAACATATGTTCAGGGCCCAACACTCTTGGTTACTGTGGGTTTAGCTAATACTAATGAAAAAGTGAGAGACAAGTTAATAGGGATTTATTTTTCAGCTCTATTGATCATGGAGAAAAAAGGATAACCCTTTAGAGAAAGGCTTAGTTTTTTTTTTTATTATTAGTAAGAAAGACTACCCAAAATTTATGGCCATTTTGTTTCAACGTTGGTAAAGACTGAAAATTTAACTCTCTTATGATTAAACCCATCTCTTTTTGATTTATATATATATATATATATATACACACATATATATATGCATATTATATACAAATTTTATTGGAAAACTAGCTCTATGAGATATGCATCAATTTTAGGTAAGTGGTTTTAACAGTTCAGTCACACAGTGTGGCAATCCTGTGATGGAAAAAATGTGGTTTCTTTATTCCATGTTATCTTAGAAACTAATATGATAACATGTGCTGTGAATCTCCAAACAGGGATAATTCTTGTGACATTTTTTTCAAAATAATTTACAATGGAAACCACTTCTGAATCAGTGAGGGTTCACCCAGAGAAGCAGAACTAGTAGATTAGATGGATCGATTGATTGATACATATATAGACAGGTAGATACAGAGACATTTATCACAGGGAATTGGCTATCCCAATTGTGGGAGCTGTATTAACAATCTTTTTAAGTCTCTGTCTCCTCATCTGATGCTACAACATGAAGTCTGCAGGGAAGGCAGTCAGGGAGGGAAGATCAGAAAACCTATAAACACAAGCTGGCCCAGGAGTGAGAAAAGGATCAGGAAAACTCAAGGAAGCTAGAGCATTTGCAGGTCTAGATGCTGCTTCATACTAATGAAGTGAGTCAGCAGATCAGCAACAACGTATGTAATCTACAACATGGTTGTTGCTTCCCTTTCACTCTTCAACAAAGACTCTTTGGGAAAAGGATTCACTAGTAACCTGTTTAGAAAAAAAGCAACTTTCTCAGCTATGGACTCCATAAAAGTCCAGATTCAATAAAAGATAAGACAAATTCTACTGCTTAAAATTAAAGAAAATATTCATAGCCAAGATAGAAAGAAATTTGGGCTAAGTTGAAAGAAAATTACTATCTGGCAGAAAATATTTGCAACATATGTTAGAGATAAATGATTAATATTATAATAAAGAAATCTAAATGATGAAGTCTAATAACCATCAAAGTAAAAATGATAGAAAAAATGGGAAAAAATTGAACAATTTTATATTTCAAAACAACTTTAAAGATACAGAGAAAAAGTTCTTAAACTTCTAAAAATAAGCTAAAATTTGCATCTAATGAGGAAAATGTAATTTAAAATCACACATTGGCAATTTCTTGCATATCACATTGTCAAAATTTGAGAGCTCAACCACACCCTCTGTTGGCAAGATTGCAAAACAGGCACTCTCACATACTGCTAGCAGGAATGCAGAATAGTACAATCTTTATGAGAGGCAATTTGGTAAAATTTAACAAATGTACTTATGTCTTTACCCTTTGACTCAAAAGTACCACTTTCAGAAATCTAACCAGAGGGTATACTGCAAAAATGCCAAGAGGAAAAGAAGTAGGAGGTAGAGAAAAGCAAAGGAAAAAGCAAAAAGCACAAGTCTATTCATTATAGCATTTGTTTCTTATTCAACAACATTGGAAATTATGTGTCTCTAATAGAAAAGATTAAATAAATAATTTATGGTATATACACACAGTGGAGTTCTTCACTGGAAGGTTTATTTAAACTGAAACAGACTGATTTACAGGATACATAGTCAGAGAGAAAAAAACAAATACAAAAGAATAATTATCGCACACTCCCTTTTCTGCATTAAGACAAAAAAAAATACATATATACATGTATCTCCATGTTTTTAGAAAAAGGTAAAAAGAAAGCAGAAACTACTGAGATTTGATTACCTACAGGGGAAGCGAAAGTGATGAAACAGTTGGAGAAGTGGAAGATGAGTAAAACTTATCTGAGCATGCCTTTGGTGTAGTTTTAACTCTCAGAACCATGTTAGGATTTTAGGTACCCGAAATATAAAATGAAATTACTTAAACAAAATAAACAAGGATGTGGATAAATCTCTAAAATAGAAACCAAACAGAAATAAATGAACTCATATTTCAGATTAACTGCAAAACATTTTAATATAGTATTTTGACTTAATTTCAAAAATCACTTAATTCTAGATAGATTTTATTTTTGCAATGGTAAATTCTGAAATTATATTCTGCACATTCTAGAATAAAGCAAATCAGTAAATATATTGCAGATAATAAGAGCCATGTTTATCACTGTTGGAAAAGCAAGTTACTAATATGTAAAAAGAAAGGGCCAGGGTAAACCACGTAGTACTGAACTGAAAACAGAATTACAGTTTCAATTCATGGTTTAAATACATGGATATAGATAATGAGATAGATGTTGGTATAGATATAGGTGGGCTTCCCCCAATGGCTCAGCAGGCAAAGAATCCGCCTGCAATGCAGGAGATATGAGTTCGATCCTTGGGTCGGGAAGTTCCCCTGGAGGAAGGCATGGCTATCCATTCCAGTATTCTTGCCTGGAGAATGCCATGGACAGAAGAACCTGGAGGGCTACCATTCACAGGGTCAGAAAGAGTTGGACACAACTGCCACTTTATTAAATTTTTTAGAAGTCCAGGGCTCTGGTATATGCCAGCACATCCTCTTAAAGGTTACAACATGTTACTGCATCATTAACATCTTACCATTGAGATAAAGGCCTTTGCAGACTTCGGTTCAATTCAGTTGCTGTCATGTCCGACTCTTGAACTGAAGCACACCAAGCTTCCCTGTCCATCACCAGGCTTCCCTGTCCATCATCAATTCCCAGAGCTTGCTCAAACTCATGCCCATTGAGTTGGTGATGCTATCCAACCATCTCATCCTCTGTCGTCTCTTTCTCTTCCTGCCTTCAATCTTTCTCAGCCTAAGGGTCTTTTCCAATGAGTCAGTTCTTCACATCATGTGGCCAAAGTATTGGAGCTTCAGCTTCAGCATCAGTCCTTCCAATGAATGTTCAGGACTAATATCCTTTAGGATTGACTGGTTGGATCTCCTTGCAGTCCAAGGGACTCTCAAGAGTCTTCTCCAACACCACAATTCAAAAGCATCAACTCTTCAGCACTCAGCATTCTTTATGGTCCAAATCTCATATCCATACGTGACTACTGGAAAAACGATAGCTTTGACTAGGCAGACATTTGTTGGCCATGTCTCTGCTTTTTAATATGCTGTCTAGGTTGGTCAGAGCTTTTCTTCCAAGGAGCAAGTGTCTTTTAATTTCATGGCTGCAGTCATCACCTGAAATAATTTTGGAGCCCAAGAAAATATATCTGTCACAGTTTCCATTGTTTCCCCATCTATTTGCCATGAAGTGATGGGACCAGATGCAATGATCTTTGTTTTCCGAATGTTGAGCTTTAAGCCAACTTCTTCACTCTCCTCTTTTACTTTCATCAAGAGGCTCTTTAGTTCCTCTTTGCTTTCTGCCATAAGGGTGCTGTCATCTGCATATCTGAGGTTACTGATATTTCTCCCAGCAATCTTGATTCCAGCTGGTGCTTCATCCAGCCTGGCATTTCGCATGATGTACTCTGCATATAAGTTCAGTAAGCAGGGTGACAACATACAGCCTTGATGTACTCCTTTCCCAATTTAGAACCAGTCCATTTTTCCATGTCCAGTTCTAACTGTTGCTTCTTGACCTGTATACAGATTTCTTAGGAAGCAGGTAAGGTGATCTGGTTTATAGGCAGACTATAACAGATGTGAAAATGCTGCTGCTGCTGCTGCTGCTGCTAAGTTGCTTCAGTCGTGTCCGACTCTGTGTGACCCCATAGATGGCAGCCCACCAGGCTCCCCCGTCCCTGGGATTCTCCAGGCAAGAACACTGGAGTGGGTTGCCATTTCCTTCTCCAATGCATGAAAGTGAAAAGTGAAAGTGAAGTCGCTCAGTCGTGTCTGACTCTTAGCGACCTCATGAACTGCAGCCCACAAGGCTCCTCCGTCCATGGGATTTGCCAGGCAAGAGTACTGGAGTGGGGTGCCATTGCCTTCTCCGAGTGACTTAAAAGACTGTGAGTTTTGAGTAAGGTCCAAAGCAAGAGACCTGGACCATAAAGAAGACTGAGAGCTAAAGAACTGATGCTTTTGAACAGTGGTGTTGGAGAAGACTCTTGAGAGTATGTTGGACTGCAAAGAGATCAAGCCAGTAAATCCTGAAGGAAATCAACCCTGAGTATTCATTGGAAGGACTGATCCTGAAGCTGAACCTCCATTACTCTGGCCACCTGATGCAAAGAGCCAACTCAGAAAAGACATTCATGATGGGAAAGACTGAAGGCAGGAGGAGAAGAGGACGACAGAGGATGAGATGGTTGGATGGCATTACCGACTCAATGGACATGAGTTTGAACAAGCTCTGGGAGATGGTGAAGGACAGGGAAGTCTGGCATGCTAAAATACTTGGGGTCGCAAAGAGTTGGACATGACTGAGTGATTGAACAACAACAATGAAGAGACTGTTCTGGAGTAGGTTCAGGCTCTGATACACAGCAGATACCAAGGCACTTGCTGCTGCTGCTAAGTCACTTCAGTTGTGTCTGACTCTGTGCGACCCCATGGACGGCAGCCTACCAGGCTCCCCCGTCCCTGGGATTCTCCAGGCAAGAACAGTGGAGCGGGTTGCCATTTCCTTCTTCAATGCATGAAAGTGAAAAGTGAAAGTGAAGTCGCTTAGTCATGTCTTGAGGCACCCGTATATAAAGATGCCACAAATATTCATAGTTCAGGCCCTTAGGATTCTGGAACATGGACGTGCCATTTGCAGTCACCACTCAAAAAGCAATGCTTAGCATGTTGCTAGGACCTGGTAGAACAGGAATATGTAACTATGGGGCATCAAAGAACCACATGACCAGAAATGCTTATCATAAACTGGCTATTTTCTGATCCATCAAGTTATAAAATTGCAAAAGAAGGCATAGCAGGAATTCATCAAATGATAAAAATTGTGTATCAAAATGGGCCTGAGACAGCCAAGGAAGGTACTCAAAAAGGTAGCACAGACCTATTTTATACCTATTGCTGCTGCTCTGAGGACTTCTCCAACGAGAATTCCCTAAAAGCCTGGTTCATAGATGAACTGGCTCAATATACTGGTGAAAGCTGAAAGTTTACTACTACTCCTACATTACATTACATGTAATGTTCATTATACTACATTACATTAGATACAGTCTCACTCTAAGTTAAGCCCTAAGATGCTGGTAAGGGGAAACCCTCCCAATGGACATGGCTTCAAACAGTATATCTGGTCAACTTGATGTAAAGGAATAAGCAGCCTGGGTTAGAATATGCATAGAATACTGTTCAGTGTTGAATATGTTTGCTGGTTGGACAGCTGCCTGGAAGGAGCATAAATGGAAGAGCATGATCAAGAAGGTCTGAGAAACAAGCATATGAATGGACCTATCACAGTGATCATAAAGTAGGCAGATCTTTTTCTCATTTTCATGCCCAAAAGAGAGCATCCAGCACTAGACAGTGAAAAGCCAGGGGATTAAGTTAATCTACCCAGTGAAATTCAACCAGCCTCTGCCCTAAGCCTCCTCATTGTTTGTACAATGGTGCCACAATAAGAATAACCATAGTGTCAGAGGTGCAGACTATACATAGGTCTAAGTGAGTAGTTTTGCACTACCATATTTCCAAGGTACATCCATGTTGTAGCATATATCAAAATTTCATTCTTTTTTTAAAAAAATTATTTTCCATTGAAGTACAGTTGATTTGTAAAGTTGTGTTAGTTTCTGGTGTACAGCAAAGTGATTCAGCTACACATATACACACACACATTTTCATATTCTTTTCCAATTATGGTTTATCACAGGATACTGAATATAGCTCCCTGTGCTATACAATGGGACCTTGTTGTTTATCCATCCTACATATAATAGTTTGCTTCTACTAATCTCAAACTCTCAATCCATTCCTCCCCACCACCCCTCCCCAGTAGCAACCACAACTCTGTTATCTATGAGTCTGTTTCTGTTTTGTAACTAAGTTCATCTGTGTCATAACTAAGTTCATCTGTGTCATATTTTAGATTCCACATGTAAGTGATATCATATGGTATCTGTGCTTCTCTTCCTTACTTCACTTAGTATGATAATCTCTAGTCCATCTATGCTGCTGCAAACCGCATTATCTCCTTTTTTATGGTTGATTAGTATTGCATTGTGTGTGTGTGTGTGTATATATACTGCATCTTCTTTATCCATTCTTCTGTTGATGGACATTTAGGTTGTTTTCATTTCTTGGTAATTGTAAATAGTGCTGCTGTGAACATAGGGGTGCATGTATCTTTTTCAGTATTCTTGCCTGGAGAATCCCTTGGAGGGAGGAGCCTGGTAGGCTACAGTCCATGGGGTCGCAAAGAGTCGGATAGGACTGAACAACTTCACTTTCACTTTGGGCTTCCCTGGTGACTCAGAGGTTAAAGTGTCTGCCTGGAATGTGAGAGACCCAAGTTCGATCCTTGGGTCGGGAAGATCCCCTGGAGAAGGCAATGGCAACCCACTCCAGTACTCTTGCCTGGAGAATCCCGTGGACAGAGGAGCCTGGTAGGCTACAGTCCATGGCGTGGCAAAGAGTCAGACACGACCAAGCGGCTTCACTTTCACTTTGTTCAGAAATAAATATAGGAGTGGGACTGCTGGATCAGATGGCAACTCTATGTTTAGTTTTTTGAGGAACTTGTTTTTCATAGTGGCTGCACCAATTTACATTTCCACCAACAGTGTAGAAGGGTTTCCTTTTCTCCATACCCTCTCCAGTATTTGTTATTTGTAGAGAAAGTCCATTCTTTTTAATGGTTGAATAATATTCCATTTTACATATAACATTTTGTTCATGCACTCATCGCTGATGGATACTTGGGCTGTTTGCTCCTTTTGACTATTGTGGAAAATGATGCTATAAACATTAGTGTACAAATGTCTGTCTCCATACTTTAAAATATTTGGATATATACCTAGCAGTGGAATTTCTGGGTTATATGGTAGTTCTATGGTTAATCTTTTGAGGAAATGCCAAACCATTTCCCACAGTAGCCTTATCATTTTACTTTCCCACCAGCAATGCACTAGGGTTTCAAATTCTCAAGATTCTCACCAACAGATGTTATTTTCCATTAAAAAAATTATAGCTTTTCTAGTATGCATGACAGGTTATCTCATTGCAGTTTTGATTTATATTTCAATAATGACTAATGATGTTCAGCATATTCTCATGTATTTATTGGGGATGTGTATATCTTCTTTAAAGAAATGTCTATTCAAGTCTTTTTTGTCCATTTTTAATTGGGTTGTTTATTTTTGTTGTTCTTGAGTTGTAGGAATTCTTTTTTTTTTAATTTTATTTTATATATTCTGGATATTCATCCCTTAGGAAATGAATGATTTACAAATAATTTCTTCCATTCTATAGGGTGTCTTTTTACTTCCTTGATAGTGTCCTTTAACGTACAAAGTTCTTGATGAAGTTTTATATATATATATACACACACACACACATGTATATATAAACACACACACACACATGATTTTTTCTTTTGTTGCTTATGCTTCTGGTGTCAAATTCATGGAATCACAGACATATCCTATGTCATGACTTTCCCTGAGGTTTTCTTACAAGAATATTATATAGATCTTTTTTGACTTATGATGGGGTTATATCCCAATAAAACCACTGTAAACTGAAAATACTGTAAGCTGAAAATACATTTAATACATCTAACCCACTGAATTTCATAGCTTAGCCTGATCTACCTTAAACATGCTCAGAACACTTAGGCAAAATCATCTAACACAAAAGCTATTTTATAATAAAGTATTAGTATCTCATGTATTAGGTTAGCCAAAAAGTTTTGTTTGGGTTTTTCCATAACAACTTATTATTGGACAACCTAATAATTTATCAAATATTGTATTGAAAGTAAAATATAGAATGGTTCTATGGGTACAGAGTAGATGTAAGTATATTGGTTGTTTACCCTCAGGATGTTGTGGCTGACTAGTAGCTGCAGCTTGTTGCTCCTACCCAGCAACATGAAATAGTATGGTACCACATATTGCTAGCTTAGAAAAACATCAAAATTCAAAATTGGAAGTATGGTTTCTACTGAATGAGTATCACTTTTGCAATACCATAAAGTTAAAAAAATTCTAAGTCAGGGACCTTCTGTCATTTTAGCTCTTAAATTTATGTTTTCTTTTGAGTTAATTTTTGTATATGGTGTAAAGGTGCAACTTCACTCTTTTGGAAGTAAACATCTAGTTTTCTCAGCACCATTTCTTATAATGACTGTCCTTTCTTCACTGCAAGGTTTTGGCACCCCTGTCAAAAAACAATTGACCATATATATGAGGGCTTACTTCTGCGCTATCTATTCTTTTTCATTGGTCTATATATCTTCCCTTATTGCTTTAATTACTGGAGCTTTGTAGTAAGTTTCAAAGTCAAGAAGTGTGAGTGCTCTAACTTCATTCTTTTTCATGATTGTTTTGGGTATTCAATGCCCCTTGCAGTTCCATATGAATTTGAGGTTTAGCTTTTCCATTTTTGTGAAAACGGCTGTTAGGAATTCTGTAGCAAGTGTATTTCATCTGTAGATGACTTTAGGTAGTATTATTATCTTATAATGCTAGTCTTCTTAGCTCTAACTATAGGATATCTTTTCATATATTTAGATCTTTATTAATGTTTTATAGTTTTGTTTCAGCAATGTTTTGTAGTTTTCATTGTATAAGTCTTTCACCTCCTTAGTTTTACTTATTACTAAGATTTAATTCTTTTAGATGCTGCTGTAAATAGAACCACTTTTGTAATTTCTTTTTCAGATTGTTCATTGCTGGTATGTAAGAAACAAAGCTGATTTTCACATATTGTTCCTGTACCCCACACCTTTGCTGAATTCAATTATTGGCTCTAGTAGTTTTCATGGGGATTGGGACTTTCTAAGTATAGGATCATGTGATCTGCAAATAAAGATAGGTGTACCACTTTCTTTCCAGTTTGGAAGCCTCTTATTTTTCTTGTCTAATAGCTCTGACTAGAATTTCCAAAAAATATTAACTAGCAGCAGTGAAAACAGGAATCTGTGTCCCATTCCTGATCTTACAGGGAAAGCTTTTAGTTATTCACCATTGAGTATGACAGATGTTAGCTATGGGTTTTTCATAAATAAACTTTGACATGTTAAGAAATTTTCCCTCTAGTCCAAATTTTTTCAGAGTTTTTTTTTTTTTTTTTTTTTTTTTTTATCATGAAAGCCTGCTAGATTTTTGTCAAATGACTCTTCTACATCAACTGAGATGATCATGTATTTCTCTCCTGGTTTTATTGTGATGTATTACATTGATTAAATTCCTTATGTCACCACACTTGTATTCCTGGGATGAATCCTACTTGGTCATGGTGAATAATGCTTTTAATATGCTGTTGGATTAGATTTGCTAAGAATTGTTGATTTGTTGAGAATTTTTGCCCAATTAATCTTTGAGACAATAAAAGTTCCTAATTATAATGTAGTCCATTTAGTCAACTTTTTACTTCACTGTTGTTTATCAAAAGATGCCATCATTAGAGTGGCAAAAGAGCTGGAGCAGTATAAGACATTTATAAAAACACACAACTGTTAAAGAACTGGCTTCCTGAAAAAGAAAGAATGAAAAATCAAAAAGAATAAGCCTCATAACCCAAGAGAAAATAAGGGATAAAATGAACCTGCTCTTTAAATTTCCCTTTCCCAGAAAAAGATGTCCAAGTAGTCTACAAATATGTAAAATATGTTCAGTTCACTAGCAGTCAACACAGTACATATTAAAATTATGAGATACCACTAAAATTTAAGAAACACAAGCATTTCAACACACACACACATTCACACACAATACTTGCTATTGTCAAGGATGTCGGCAATGGGAATTTTATTAAGGTATTGATAAGAATATACATTGTTTAAAGTATTCTAAAATACAGTTTGATATTATCTACCAAAATTGAAGATATTCTTGCTCTAAAACTCAGAAATTCTACTCCCACATCTCTACCTTAAAGAAATATTGGCACATATATAGCAAGCAACATATACAAAAATATGTTAGCATCATTCTTTGTAACATCTCAAACTGGAAATACTCTCAAACTCATTGAAAAGTAAAATGGATAAAAAAAATTATAAGTCAAAAAATGAAATATTATGAAAGATCAACATGAATTAATTAGAACTACATGTATGTTCACCATAAACATAACACTGAGAAGTTAAGTGTAGAACACTTTGTCTATATTACTCCATTTGAGTAACATAAAGGATAGGATTCACATAAATCATACTGGTTAAGGACACATTCTAAGGAAGTAAAGCTATAAAGAAAAGAAGGAAATAGCTACCACAAAATTCATATTCTCTTTCAAAGAGAGATATAGTGATATGATAGAGTCTGAATGAGGTTTTTAGGTTGATGACTCTATTTATTCCTTGATCATGAGGATCATTGAACAGAAGTTCATTATATGAGAAAGGACTGAGTTGTAAATTCCTACTTTGTATAGTTTCCTCAATATATATTATAGTTCACAATAAAATGTGATAAAACATAAATAGTTGGTTAAAACATAATCCTCTAATATTTGGAATTGCTCTAATTACAGGGAAACACTTTTGCCTGAAACAAGGAAGTTTTAAATGTATTTGCCAATGACAAGAGGTAGGCCTCAGTGGCTGGTATCTGAAAACTGCACTCACTGCTGGAAGATTTTGCTCATAATATTGTTTACATATCACACCACTTAGTTTTAGGCTACCAGAAATGAATGTCTTCGTAACAATAGGAAAGGAGGGTTTAATAAAATTGTGGATAGATTTCTCCCATTGCCCTTCAAAGACAGAAAAACTCAGGAACCCTAGAATATATATTTTAGTGTAAAAGATTGCACAATAGCCTGAGTATGATTTACTTTCGATGAATTAAGCAGTCTTTTTTAATAGCAAGAATAAACCCCTCACACAGCATATAAGAAAAACAGTAATGCAAATATAAACACATATGAACCCGAAAGGATTAGATTTTCTTTTAGATCAATCTTTTTTGAGGTCTGCTAATTAGATAAAGATCCAAGAGCTAAAGTTACAACAGTGACACTGCTTTCTAAATGAAGGAAGAAAACATTTTCATAATCATTTAAACATTCACTGGATATAGCCTGCTAGATATTTTCGAAATGCCCTCACTTAAATAATCTCGTTAAGTATTTATGATCAACCAATGGAACTGGAATTATTTTCCAAACTTTAAAGATGAGGATATTGAAACTCAAAGTATGTATATTCTTCAGTGACACACTAAGGAATTGGAATGTTCAGGTTTCAAACACAGTTCTTCTGACCCTGAGGTCTTTTGTTTTAGTGCCTACCTGCTACTTTTAGATACCATTCTATTGGGGTTTATCAGTATAGTATAATTAGGAAAAGAGAAGGCACATCAGGCAGTTCAGTAAAGGGAGTTTTATACGAGAAGCTGGTCTCACACTGTTAGATGAGCTGACAAAAAAACAGGAAGAGGGCAGAGAGTTTAGATAATTTGAGATTATCAAATATAAAAAGCTGATATCATTATTATGCTGGAAAGACCATAGAAGGAGTGATGTTACCCAGGTCTGAGGTATATTACAGGTGCTAAAAACTCGGAGGAGGGGCTGTTCAAGTGGCAGCAAATCTAGCTACCAAGGTGAATCTGGAAACAGGAAGGAGTGCCCATCTTGGCAGGAGTTGAAGTCATAGAGTGAGCTGCAAGGTTGGAGCTGGCACTGCAGAGGAAAGTGCTGCCTTGTGGGAGCTGCAACCAGAGTTACTATGGACACTGATAAAGGTAACAGGGGAAGGAAAGACAGAGGAAGACATACTTTGGCTTCTCACCTCCAGTGCCCCAGCCAGTGCTCCCACTGGTGAAGCCCCAAAAGAATCAATTTGGCAGGGATCTGGGAAATGTAGCTTGCATAAATCATCTATCTGTGGTCTGTGATATAGAGCAGAGCATGGGAAAGAGGGGGAGGAAGTGAACCTGAGTGAAAAGTAAACTGATCAAATCCCAAGGCTAGCTTTCTAGACAACTTCAAATTAACCTGGCCCCAGAGGAGACGGTAAGTAGAAATTACTTAAAGAATTTAAGCCATCTCATATTAGAATCATTAATTTAATATGTAATATTTATTATTTGTTCCCCAAGAAAATAACTCATCCTTTAAGTTGAATAAATCCACACTTGCTGTTTCAGTTCAAATGGGTAGCACCGCACAAAAAGGATAAGAAAGCAAGCTGTAATGTAAGAAGCAAAGAAAGATGCCTTCTATCATATAGGACTGATTAAAAAGCATAAAGTAAATGAATGTGGAGGAGTCTAAAAATAAGACTATGTTTTACCACTGCCTGTTAACACTCACAAGGGACACTGATTTGAATGATAATTCCAATTGTTGGTTTTGTTAATGTCTGAATAGTGCTTTCAGAAATCAATTCTTTTGTTATATAAAGTAGCAGCTTATAATTAGGAGGAAAAATTCACATTTGAAACAAAAGAATTGATTTCTAATTCTAGGTGGTGGAAAAAAATAGATAGCACCGAGAAATTCAAGACAAAAAAGAAAAAGGAAAAAGAAAGAAGTCATGAAAGACAAATACAAAAGAAACGGGAAAAACACAGGGCTGGTATTTAATTAGAATACATAAGGGATATAAAGTTTGTTTTCTTTCCTATTCTTTTTTGTAGTTCTCCGAACTGAGAGAATCTGGAAAGAGGGATACCACGAACATCTGGTATATAATTTTCCTTACAAGTCCCTAGCCAGTGCTATCCAACAGAACTTTATGGGATGATGGAATAGTTACAAGTCTGTTCTGTCCAATAGAGAAGCCACTGACCACATGTGGCTACAAAGCACCTGAAATGTGGCTATTATGACTGAGGAACTAAATTTCAGTTTTGATTTAATTTTTAGCAGTTTTCGCTTAAATTTAACTATCACATGTAACCAACGATTACATTTTTGGGGCAGCACAGATCAATGCTATTGTTCAAATTGATGGAAAGACATCTTCCTTCCATAGTGATTAACTTCAAGAAGGACAGTTTTGGAGCATTGAGCTAAAAAGATGATTCCTTTCTACCAATCAGAATAGCTAAGTTATCCCTTGGTGGGGTTATAGTCAAATTTCCCACATATTCATCTACCTTCTAAATTGATAGCAAACTACTTAGAAGTAGAGTGCAGACACTTTTAAGGCTAGGATGGGCATTTGTTACCTACTGCATATCCTTCAGTGTCTGCTATGAAACTATGATAAAAAGTGGGGACTAAATATTTTCTCACAGCACTTTGAAGACCTCAGAAAACTCCACTAAGATCTATAGTGGAAAACTGAAAACTAAACTAAACTAAACTAAACTAAAATATTGAAATTACTTTTTCCATTCATTCAGTTTCAGCCACTTTTTACCACCTCCACTGCTATGATTTCGGAATCATCCTCTCTTGTCTGGATTATTGTACTACAATATTCAAACTGGTCTTCTGTTTTTATCCTTCACTCCTTACAGTCTCTTCTCAACACTGTGGCCAGTGATGCTGTAATACAGAAGTTAGACCATGTCACTCCTCTAGTCAAAACTCTCCAGTAGCTCCATTTTATTCAGAATCAAACATCAAAGTTTGCCATGGCCTAGAAGGCCCTACATGGTCTGCATCCCCCCATTTCTCTGATCTCTTCATTTTTCTCCCTCGCTCACTCTGCCCCAGTGATATTGGTTTCATCGCTGTCACAAACACGTAGGCACCCTTTTCTCCTAGGCCCTTTGCACTAGCCATTTCCTTTGCCTGGAACATTCTTTCACCAGAGTATTATTTATCTTCCCATGGTTGTCTTCTTCCTCTTGAGTTTTTGCTCAATTCTCACTTCCCCAAAGATGCGACTCTGACCTGTATTTACTTCTGCACCTTGTTCTCAGCCCCACCCAGCCCCATCCTGATTTCCTTAAGCTTGTTTTGTTTGGGTTTCCTTTTTCTACATTACTCATTAGCTTTAACACACTAGAACGTTTATTCATTTATTATGCTTATTTTTCACTGTCTTCCTTCCTCCGGTAGAGTATAAACTCTAGGAAGGCAGCACATTTTGTCTGTTTATTTTGTTCACTGATGAATCCCAAACACCTGGAAAATTGCCTAACACACATTAGGTACTTTACAAAAGTATACAAAATATATTAGCAAATGTTTATTAATCAAAGTCATATGTCTATGACTTTTATATATGCATGTATATATAAGGAACAATTTTAATGAATTAAATTTTTATGAGTAAATATATCTGATTGCTAATGTTACCTGAAAACCATCATGTCAGAATTTTCCAAATGGAATCAGAAAGCTTCTTTAGTAAATGTTAATTTGTTTCAAAGTGTTTTAACAGTGATATAAAATCTTAGATGTGTTCAAATGGGCTGAGATAATGATATTAAAGAAAATTCTAATTTTCATGATGCCCAAGCCCTTCCATCTTTAATTTTAACACTTATGGTGCTTCATTAAAATACATGTTGCATTTAATTTTCCAGGAAATTTCAGAACATAAAAGAAGTATGTATATTCAAAGTTATTTCCAGATAAAGTAGTTGGAACTTTTAAAATGTAAAGCCCATTAAAAAAAATAGAGCCTATACCTTTTCTAGATGTGGGTTGCTCTTGGCATGTTTGCACAGGTCAGTGTAGTTCAGAACAGTCAGAAATACCTTTATCATATGTTTGGTGCTCCTATTTCCTAAATCCTTTATCACATTCTGTACCCTCTCTAAGTTACTGATATTGATTTCAAAGCCCCAATGCAGACAAAGTATTCTCATAATACTTGACCACTGCTGACAGCTGTGGGAGGAAAGCTTGCTGTTTTTAGAGACTTTGCTTCAGTGTACATATCCCATTTTCATCCTTCCTTTCTTAAAAGAATTATATTACTGACAAATTTAACTTTGAACCCATAAATAAGCCTTGGAATATTTTTCTGGCAACTGCTTCAAAGCTGGTTATTTCTGATTGTGTAGTCATGGAAATCATGTTTTATCCTTAAAATTATCCTATACTTATCAATGTTAAAATTAGCATTTTTTCTCTCTTTCTACTTGTGAAGGTCAACTTTCTCTCTCATCTTGTTGTCAAAGCTTGTATTTCCAGCAAAATTTACAGTCTAGTATGAACCATCTCTCTTCCCATATGGGTATACACCCTTTGAGAACAAGGTTATGCCCCATCCATTTTTGTATTCCCTACAGAATTTACGTAACAAGTACCCCATTCCACTTAGCACCAGCACAGCCTGTTCCCTCATTTTCTCTCACCTGAACTGTAACTTCCTAACTAGTCTGCCCACCTCAAGATTCTTTATAATGGACCTGGGCTACAGACATGGCAAATTCGTTGTAAGGAGCCTGGATATAACCTGTTCTATCTGCCAATACACATGCTACTCCCTCTCACTGAAACGTCTTTCACCCAAATCTGCCTGGTTCAAATCCTGCACATTCTTCCAGATTGAATTATTATATTACTCCTTCTGCAAAGGCACCTCTGATGTCTCACAGTGGCACTACAACCAAGAGCTCAGACCCTAAAATCAGATGGCTGAGGATGGTTAATTTTGCCTCTGACTAATTGAACAACCTTAGGAAAATTATTTAACTTTTCTGTACCTTAGTGTCCTTAACTAGAAAGTAAGGAAAATAATGGCATCTATTTCACTGGGTTGTAAGGATTAAATAAGTTAATATATAAAAAGATCTTGGAACAGTCTCCATGTGCTCAGTCATGTCCAACTCTTTGCAACCCCATGCACTAAAGCCCGCCAGGCTACGCTGTCCATTGAATTTCCCAGGCAAGAA
This sequence comes from Bos indicus, assembly GCF_029378745.1. Lineage (NCBI taxonomy): Eukaryota > Metazoa > Chordata > Mammalia > Artiodactyla > Bovidae > Bos > Bos indicus. The sequence goes on along the minus strand of NC_091789.1, from coordinate 124,987,337 downwards.
TACTGGAGTGGGTTGCCATTTCCTACTCCAGAGGATCTTCCCAACCCAGGGACTGAAGCCGAGCCTTTCATGTGTCCTCCATTGGCAGGCAGGTTCTTTACCACTAGTGCCATCTGGGAAGCCTTGTCTCATAATGAGCTGTAAATGAATGTTAGCTTTTATTATTAGTATGCCAGATATCTTGACATTGATAGTTTGTTATCACTCTGGTCCCTTAAGCAGAGTTCAGTACATAATTTTATTATTTTTGCTTAACACTAATTTTTAAGTTGAAATGTAACTGACATATGACACATTAGCTTCAAGTGTACAACATAATGAATTGATATATGTATATATTGTGAAATGACTACCATAATAAGTCTAGTTAACATCCATCACCACACAGTTACAAATTTATTTTTCTTGTGATGATAACTTTTAAGATCTACCTCTTAGCAGCTTTCAAATATACAACACTGTGTTGTTAACTACAGTCACCATGCTATACATAACATACCCTGATATATTTGTTTTATAACTGAAGTTTGTAGTTTTTTTGAAGCTTGTGTTTTTTTTTCACCACCGTTACCCATTTTCCAGACTCTCACCCCTATTTGGATAGCCACCCATCTGTTTTCTTATCTAGGAGTTTGTCATTTTTTGTTTGTCTTTTTTTGGTTAGATTTTTAACATTAATTTTAAATTATTTTTACCTCCTGACCAATCATAAACTGCGGACAGATACTTCTACTCAGTCATCTGTTGGGTCTATCACAGTGCTTAAAATTCAAAAGAAGTATAAAGTGTTAGTTGCTCAGTCATGTCCGACTCTTTGTGACCCCATGAACTGTAGCTTGCCAGGCTCCTCTCTGTCCATGGGGATTCTCCAGGCAAGAATGCTGGAGTGAGTTGACATTTCCTTCTCCAGGGGATCTTTCTGACCCAGGGATGGAACCCAGGTCTCTTGCATTGCAGGCAGATTCTTTACTATCTGAGCCACCAGGGAAGCCCAATATTCAAAACAGCACAATACATATATTTGGAATGACTTAATAAGTAAGCTGAATTATCTTCTTAATGAAACCATCAACATATCTAATAATTAGTTCCTAATACCTGCCCAATCAATATGTGATCATTTTAAAATATCATGCTTGAAATGCTGTTGACAGTCATCTTTTATCAGCATCAGGAGCTGTGCTAGTCACTGTACCGAATATGATGTTTTCTTCTAAACCAACCCTACTGAAATAGATTCTATTAAGACATGAGGAAGCTGAGACATAGAAGACCTAATTTTTGCTTGGCATGATGAATTCAAGAATATAACAAATACTTTGTTTCCTGCCGATTCAACATTCATTCAACTGGCCATTCTACTTCCACGTTTAACATTAATAGGGAAAAAAGATGCTTCAATCATCAATGTTTCATATTTAAAGTGACATTTTAAAACTATTATTTCAATACTTCTGGATCAAAGTCAACACCTGATGTATGCAAGTGACTTCTATTAATGTCAGTAGAAACACAGGGTGTTTGATATATTTTTTTTTTTTTTAGTGTTACAGCTCTATTTTATTTAGAAGATAGCAGGAAAGTGAGAGAGAGAGAGAGAAAGAAAAGAGCACGCACGCGGGAGAGACAGTCCGAGAGAAAGCGCTTTGGCTCCTCCTTTTATATGTTTTTTCCTCCACCTGGGCCTGCCCTATGCAAATTGGGCTTAGCCAGGAGTGCTGTTTGAACAAACAGCCTGAAGTCTTTGCCTGAAGTCTTCACTCTGGTCCTCGGACCTTCCTTGTCTTTTAGCCACCACCATTTTGGACTCCTTTTCCCTATTCTACCTACCTAACATTCCCCCCTCAAGAGATGGGAGGCCCAATTCTTTGGGAATAGGGGCGTCGAGGTCTTTCTGGCTACTTCCTGCTGAACTGGGGCGGCGAGGGGTATTGGGCCTCCCCCTCTTGCTAGTCTCAATCCTCAGAGTCCTTATAGCGGTGTCCAAGGGTGTGTGATATTTTCCGTGGTCAGCTGTAGTTTTATATCTTTGTTGAACTGGCACTGTATGTTGTAGCTGGTTGACCTGGTGGCAGAGGCTTAGCCTCTATGGTCTCAAAATTGGAGACTACTGCATACCCGGATCTTCTTTTTCCATCCAAGACAAAGCTGCTTCCATCAGTGTACCAGATTTCCTCAGGATTGGTCAGAGGATCTTCTGACAATCCCTCTCGGGGTTTTGTCCAGTGGTCCAAGGTTTCTTAACTGGAGGTCTTCTGGAATCTGAGACTGGGCCATGTGAGCTTTCTGCTGAGTTCGGTTTTCATTGTACCGGTTTCCAGCACGATGGGCCTTCCCCTGCGCTGGGTTTCTTCGCCTTCCGCTTCTAGCATGGGAGCTTCGCTGAGTTGGGCTCCTGTTGTGCTTGGCTTCTTCCACATAGAGGTTGTTTCAGCCAGGTTAAACCCGAGTCACGGCACCATAGATGTCACGCGAGTGTATGTTCCTCGGTTCTTTGTCTCGTCACAACAAAGATTTGGAGCGACGGACATTAAAGCCCTCGGCGCGTCACAGCTCTTGGGTCTTGGACAAACCGTGTTACAGCTCTTAGGCAAATCAGTGTTACAGCTCTATTTTATTTAGAAGATAACAGGAAAGAGAGAGAGAGAGAGAGCAGAGCGTGCACACGCGGGAGAGAGAGTCCCTGATATATTTTATTTTCCCAAAAAACTGTGTTGCATCAAAACCCTAGGGCTGAAACAAATTACTTTAGATAGCTGGGGTCTTACAATTCATCTGTTAATTGTAATTAAAATATTAATAAAAATTGTATGCTTTTTCTCCTGTTAATCTTGTTAATTTGAAGGGCCACAGGTGCAGAATCTGAAAGAGTAGAGGAAAAGTTTTCCTCCCTAACATAACGAAGTTAGGGTTTTACGTAAAGCTTTGGGTGTGCTTTTGTTGTTGTTTTTGTACAGTGTGATTACATGGCTTTTTAGATTAACCTTTTGACTTAAGCCAGTTTCAAATCAATCTGCTATTTTTGCCCTCAAGAGTTCTTATTAGTACTTAAGGCTTCTAAATTTTCTCCATTGTGAAGTCTCTATTCCAGAAATATAAAGAGCTCTATAGCTTAACTTTGAAAAGGGAAGCCCTATTTCTGATATTCTAGAAAGGTTATTATTATTTAGCTATATATTGTTACCCAAATTATCTGCTTGGACTGGATCTCTCATGTCACTATCTGGGTTTTCCATTAGCATGCTTTTTCCGTCTTTGAGCATACCACCCAGGGCCAACACACAGCTTCAGATGGTACCATTCATAATCAGCATCTAGTTCAAGCCATGAAGTACATAGCCTATGGCACTGGTTGAACATAGCAATCCTGACCCTACCACTTATTATTTGACCATTAATTGGATTGTTTGTACTCTGTTTTTTTTTTTTTTTCAGAAATTATTTCATGTAGTTTAAAAAAATCTATACAATTAAATTCAAAATAAAAAAATAACTTAAATAAAAGTGGTACCACATTTTAAAGAATAAATGATTAGCTTATGAAATAGAGGCATCCTATTGTTCTTAGTTTTCTAGAAGCCAGTCTGCAAGGGGGAAGTGGCTATTTACCCAGATAATATCATTCACACATTAAAAGCAAAACAATTGCTTATGTGAAATCAAACTATTCATGGAACTCAAACTATACATAGTATCCTCAATGTTAGTTCAGATCCTGGGAGAAGTGGACACTAAGACGGGATTTTACTTTTTTTTAATTTAATTTTATTTTTTAACTTTACAATATTATATTGGAAAGGCAGAGATTTATTGGGGAAAATGGCTATGAAAAGGGGGAGAGGGGACTGAGAGAAGTTTGGGGAGCCATCAGACTACAATGCAACTTGGACACTTGTGGATAAAAAATGGAAGGAAAGAAGGTTGAATAGGAAAGGTCTTAGACCACAGTGTACTTTTAAGAAAGTTTCAGCATGGTTGACAGGGAGTCTTTGAGCCAAAGTTGCTCGTTAGAGAAGACCTGTACCTTGCAGGAATACCCCTGCTGCACACCATCACTGTATCCCTGCTGCACACCATCACTGGCTAGAAGCAACCTGTGCGACGTACTGAAACTACTGATCAACTGGGCTCAGAGTAGGAGATTTGTAAGCAACACTTTCATGGCTGCCATACCCCCACCCTTATCTCGATGGGTTTGAAAAGATGATGGCTACTAAATTTAAATGATTTACTTGAATGAAGCCTGAAACTTTATGTACCTTGGAAACTGATAACCAGCTGGATTTGCTCTTACTCAGATCATTCTGGCAACAAGTTTCATATGTCTTGAGATATGAGAATCCATGGCCCATGGAACTGGCATGCTAGTGGAGGTTACAGACATGCAACAATGAAATATAATACAAAGTGAAAAGAAATGCATGTTTAATAAAGGTATAAACTATGTATTGTGGAGGCAAGGGAGGAATGGGAAGTTTCACAAAGTTGGCATTTCATAAGGGACTTCACAGATGAGCAGTATTCCAAAGCAGATCAACTTAAAGTAAGCCAATTAACTTGCATTTATTGTTTGAAGTAGTGAGAAATAAGGGGTCCCCTGGTGGCTCAGAGGTTAAAGTGTCTGCCTGCAATGCGGGAGACCTGGGTTCGATCCCTGGATCCAGAAGATCCCCTGGAGAAGGAAATGGCAACCCACTCCAGTATTCTTGCCTGGAGAATCCCATGGATGTAGGAGCCTGATGGGCTACAGTCCACGGGGTCCCAAAGAGTCGGACATGACTACTGACTTCACTTACTTATCTTAGTGAGAACTAATGAGTTAATGTAGATGTGTAGTTCTCAAGCTTTAGTGCGTATCAGAATCATCTGGAAGACTGGTTAAAATACATATTACTGAATCCACTCCCACCCAGAGTTTTTGATTCAGTAGGTCTGGGAATAGAGCCTGAGAATTTGTATTTCTAACAAGTTCCCGGGTCCTGCTGATGTTGCTGCTCTGGGTAGCACACTTGGAGCACCAAGAAAGTAATACAAGAATAGTGGTGGTTCAGAATATGAGTCACCCAAATAATGGATATGAGAAGTACTCATATGTGTAAAGAGGATGCACTCTCATATTTCTCTACCTTTAATTAGCCTGGAATACACCATCCATCATAGGATCATTACTAAGACTTCAGGAGCTTTGGAACTGAATAAGCCTGGGTTCAATATAGGAATTCTTCGACTTGGATTTTTGTTGTCGTCGTTGTTTTGTTTTTTTTTTTTTTTTTTGGATTCATTATCTCCCACACCCACAACCACTGGCAATCACTCATTAGTTTTTGTCCCTATAGTTTCACCTTTCCCAGATGTTATATAAATACATCGATATAGTGTGCAGATGTGGGGATCTGATTTCTTTCACTTGAAAACATGTATTTGACATTTATCCACGTTCTTACAAATATCAGTATTTCATTAATTTGTATTGTTGAGTAGTATCCCATTACACACATACACTGTACTGTTTATCTATTCACCAGTTGAAGGACATTCTTATCATTTCCAAATTTTGTTATTATGAATAAACCTTATGGAAATATAATCATTTCACTGAAGTAAATATCTAAGAGTGAAGTTTCTAAGTCATGTGGCAAGTGTATGTTTAACTTGAAACTGCCAAACTGTTTTCCAATGTTGCTGTACCATTTTGTATTTCCACAGTAATACATGAGAATTCCAGTTTCTCCACATCTTTGCCAGCATTTAATGTTGCCAGTTTTTTTTTTTTAATTTAATCCATTCTAACAAACATATGGTGGTATTTCATTGTTGCTTTAATTTAAATTTCCCTAATGAGTTAATTGGGGTTCCCTGGTGGCTCAGATGGTAAAGAATTCACCTGCAGTGCAGGAGACCTGGGTTTGATCTCTGGGTTGGGAAGATCCCCTGGAGGAGGGCATGGCAACCCACTTCAGTATTCTTGCCTGAAGAATCTCCATGGACAGAAGAGCCTGGCAGGGCTATAGTCCATGGGGTCACGAAAAGTCAGACATGACTGAGTGACTAAGCACAGGAATGAATTAACTGGGGCTTCCCTAGTGGCTCAGCCAGTAAAGAATCTGCCTGCAATGTGGGAGACCTGGATTCGATCCCTGGGTCAGGAAGATTCCCTGGAGAAGGAAATGGCAACCAACTCCAGTATTCTTACCTGGGAAATCCCATGGACAGAGCAGCCTGGTGGGTTACAGTCAATGGGGTCACAAAGAGTCAGACACAACTGAGCAATTAACATTTACATTTAATGAGTTAATTAATCTATTAATCTATTTTTAGTTATCTTTTTATTATCTGTTCATATCTGTTCATGTGCATATTTGCAATCCATATACTTTCTTTGGTAAAATTTTGCTTTGCATTTCTAGTATAGATAACTTATAACACTCTGCATGCATGCTCATTCACTTCATTTGTATTTTATTCTTTCACCCTATGGACTGCAGCCCACCAACTCTTCTATGGGATTCTCCAGGCAAGAATAATGAGTGGGTTGCCATGCCCTCATCCAAGAGATCTTCCAGACCCAAGGATCAAACCTGCATCTCTTGCATCTCCTGCACTGGCAGGCAGATTTTTTTTTACCAGTAGCACCACCATGGAAGCCCCTCTAACAGTCACAATATATTACTTCACCTATAGTTCACTTGAGTTCAATCGCTCAGTCGTGTCCGACTCTTTGCGACCACATGAATTGTAGCACGCCAGGCCTCCCTGTCCATCACCAACTCCTGGAGTCTACTCAAAATCATGTCCATCGAGTCGGTGATGCCATCCAACCATCTCATCCTCTGTCGCCCCCTTCTTCTCCTGCCCCCAATCCCTTCCAGCATCAGGGTCTTTTCCAATGAGTCAACTCTTCGCATGAGGCGGCCAAAGTACTGGAGTTTCAGCTTCTGCATCAGTTCTCCCAATGAACACCCAGGACTGATCTCCTTTAGGATGGATTAGTTGGATCTCCTTGCAGTCCAAGGGACTCTCAAGAGTCTTCTAACACCACAGTTCAAAAGCATCAATTCTTCAGTGCTCAGCTTTCTTCACAGTCCAACTCTCACATCCATACATGGCCACTGGAAAAACCATAGCCTTGACTAGACGGACCTCTGTTGTCAAGGTAATATCTCTGCTTTCTAATATGCTATCTAGGTTGGACATAACTTTCCTTCCAAGGAGTAAGCGTCTTTTAATTTCATGACTGCAATCACCATCTACAGTGATTTTGGAGCCCCCAAAAATAAAGTCTGACACTGTTTCCACTGTTTCCCCATCTATTTGCCATGAAGTGATGGGACCAGATGCCATGATCTTCATTTTCTGAATGTTGAGCTTTAAGCCAAATTTTTCACTCTCCACTTTCACTTTCATCAAGAGGCTTTTTAGTTCCTCTTCACTTTCTGCCATAAGGGTGGTGTCATCTGCATATCTGAGGTTATTGATATTTCTCCTGGCAATCTTGATTCCAGTTTGTGCTTCTTCCAGCTCAGCGTTCCTCATGATGTACTCTGCATATAAGTTAAATAAGCAGGGAGCCAGCCCCTACTTCAGTGTAACTATGTGCGACCAAATTGCTGTGATCAAAATTGCCATTGTGTCAGAAGAAATGCAACACAACTTGGTGGAGTGGGCTACTTAGGCATTGGAAAAATATAACATAGAGATAACACTGCAGCCTATATTAAGAAGGAGTCTAACAAGAAACACAATCCCACCTGGCACTGAATCATGAGCTAGAACTTCAGTAGTTACATAACACATTAAGCCAAACACTTCATCTACTTCTACCTGGGCCAAGTGATCATTCTTCTCTTCAAATCTGGCTAAAAGCACAGACTGCTGCACACACCCAGTGATTCATTAAAAAACGAGGACTTGAGCCTAAATTCCAAACACCAGACTTAAACCTTCAGCCTTGTCTAAGGCAACACCTCAATCTTTCAAAGCTTTTTGTATTGCTTTATAGGCATCTCTGTACTAATTTGTTGTGGTTCTAAAACAATTAATAAAACAACTTACATTTATATATGTGTTCTGTTTCTTTCCTCTCTGCTGAATGTTTTTCCTCTTCAAAGTCCACTCCCTTTAAAAACAAAATAAATACATTTGTTAGAGGAATGTGTGTTTTAAAATAAATAAAAATTAAATTATATTTCTGCTAGTGATGATTTCACTTTTTGTATGTTTGAATAAATATTTCACTTTCATTATTTAAAGATATTTTTACTGGCTGTATTATTCAAGGTTGCTGTTATTTTCTTTTAGCACTTTGAAGATATTGCTCCAGTCTTCTGATTCATACTTTTTTTCAAAACAATAGTCTGTTATAATTCTTATATTTGCTTCTTTCTGCAAAATGTGTTCCCCCCTCTTTATCACTGATTTTAAGCAAATTGATTTTGACTGTCTTGGTGAGGTTGTCTTCATTTTTTCCCTTGGGTTTTGATTCTTTTAAACCTGTTTTTAAGCTTTGTTAAGTAGGACCAGAAAAGCTTTTGGTTTACATCTTATCTTGCCCCTAAAGTGAGCCAATATCCTTTTGAACAGTTTACCTGATACCTCACATATTATAATTTTTCTACTCAGGCTGGTGAGAACACCAATCATTTGTGTTCCACTTAAGCCTAGAGATTTTTCTGCCAGCTTCTTTCAGGTTATTCCTCCCTTGGTTTCATGTAGCTTCCTCAGATGAATGTTTTGATAAATACTCAGATGAAGACTTAGGGGTGCAGGGAGGGGGGTTCCTTCTGCAGATCTTCAGAGCTTTCTCTCATTGCAACTCTCCTTCTGCTTTACCCTGCCCTGGGAACTGCATACCCTGATGTTCCCAAATTCCCACGTCCATCTGTTCAACTCTCACAGAGGGGCTAACCCTGACTTTCACCACCCTGCAATCTGGTCTGAAAACTCTACCTAGGTATTACGGTGAATGATCATAGGACTCACTTTGTTTGTTTCCTTTTTTTCAAAGATCATTGCTCTACACATGTGTAATGAGAAATATATTTCCCATTGCAAACAAAGGGAAATCAGCTCCAACTAAGCATTTCCACCTAGAACTTTGCATTTCAAGAATGTATTAATATTACTGATGTTAAGTGAGAGATATCTGTATTACTTATCAGAAGAAAGGGTTGTAAGGATCCAGAGCCATATTAAGGCAAGAAACCTGTGGTGGGTGAAATCTAAGCATTATTAACAATTGTGTTGCTAACTTTCATCATGAATTTTGTGGAAAATTGTACTTTTCCCCCTATTTTTCAAAATAATTATTTTAAAGGTATTTTAAAGTTTTTTTTGTTGTTGTTTGTGTGCTTTTTGTTTTTTAAAAGCTATTCTTTTTGCTCTCTCTTCTGCTTTGAGGGAAAATGCAAGGTAATCTAAGCTGGTGCAAGAGAGACCAGAAGCCAAGAGAAACTGAAAAGAATCCAAATAACTTTGGGTAAATTTTAGCAGTTTTGTAAAAATACATGTAACATTAGATATAATATGGTAACACTTTTAAAGTTATTAAAGTTATATATATTATAATTATAATAAATTGAAGAGTATGACATGATGTTCTATGGTATTTTTATGGAAGCAGTAAGATAACAACAAGGAAAATACTTCTTGTGACTGTATTACTTTCCATGAGGCTTTTCCTTGCTTTGTCTATTAAACTCTGAGTGCACACTGAGTTACTGGTATTTAACTTTTGTATCCCATGTAACACCTAATATATGAAGCACTCAGTATTTTTTTTTATTTGGCTGAATGACTTTTACTTTCTCTAAAAGGATTATATTCTCTTGAGATTTGGTTAATTCCACAAAACATTTAAATTTCCATTCTTAGAGGTCTTTGTGCTTAATAATGCATCATTAAGTACGAAGTATTGCTTTCCACTTGGAGAAGGAAATGGCAACCCACTCCAGTGTTGTTGCCTGGAGAATCCCAGGGACGGCGCAGCCTGGTGGGCTGCCGTCTATGGGGTTGCACAGAGTTGGACACGACTGAAGCAACTTAGCAGCAGCAGCAGCATTGCTTTCCACTCAGGAAGCAAGGAGTGGAACAGGGAACATCTGGACATTCATACAACTCCTGTCCAGCTGCTAAGATTCTCACTATTTTCCTACCTGATCAATGTCTCCTCTTAGAAACCTTCACTATATCTAAAATATCACTTGTCACATGCTGACGCAAGGATCTGCTTTTCTTTGAGAGCTACCTGAGAATATGATATCTCTTATGTATATATGTTTGCACAATGTATAACTTATATTTGTGAGACACACACATACACACACATTTAATTTGTTGTTTGTTTCTCCCACTAGAATGTAAGCTCCTTGACAGTAGCAACAGTTTTTGATGACCACTTTATCCCCAGAATACAGAAGAGTGAGACACAGAGGAGATATTCAATTAGTATTTGTCAAGTGAATGAACAGATGAGGTAAGAAGTGGATGATACACTTCATTACCCAGAAGCTTCATCATCAAGACTTTTAGTAATACAGGACACATCTACTTTCAGTGATAAGGCAGACTAACTCCTCTGAAAAACTGCTTGTTACAAATCTACAAACCTAGATATGCTGGATAAACATGATCAACAGGTATTTAATTACATATCTGAGCTTTCAGGAAGCTAACAGAAATCACCAGGAGTCACACAGAAATAAAGAGGAAGCTATGAATCAAGTGATATAATGAAGCTGAAACTATGCTCTTTGTTATTTGGGGAATTCTTTGCCTTCCTAGTATCCAAGACACTGGCACCTCCATAAATGGTTAAAGGAGAGGAAGATAAGTCCTTTGCTCCTAGCAAGGAGTGGAACAGAGAACAGGCAAAGGAGGAACAAGAAAGACCCCAGATCAAGCCAAAATCTTCAACTTCAGTGAAAGGATGAACTAAACAAAGAAACAACTTCCTGTCAAGGTCCATTGATAAGCAAAATTATCTATCCTTGTTTGGGTTCTGGGAAGGAAATTTTAATATGGTTTCACTGAGATTTCACAAATTAATTTCTGCCCTCGCTTATGATATGAGTTCTTGCTTTTGCTACCTACATAGTCTGTAAAACTTCACTCCATAAAATTAAAGACATTCTCAGTTGGCAGTAATTTAGGCCACCTCACATAAGTAAAATGTACTGCCTTTCTGGAAGAAAGTAACCTCAAAAAAGGACACACCAATTGTCCTTGTATAAAATTCCCTGAACTGCAGCTCCAAACAAGCAAAAGTGAAGATGGAAGAAAAGGACAAATCTTCATGACCAAGGAATTGAGATATTAAATTATCAGGTAAAGATGATAAAATAAGTATGTGTAAAATGTTTAAAGAAATAAAATGACTGAGAACTTCCTAAAGATGCTTATCACATCTTGGAAACACAACATAAAAATATACAAAATAATATTCTATATTGTTTAGGGATATATAATGTGTGAATAAGAAAATTAAAAAAAAACATTATAAGCACTAAATTCAGGATAATGATACCTCTGCAAAGGAAGTAGAGATAGGGAGAAGACAGAGTAATGTAATCTCAGATAATATCTTGACAGGATATAATTCATATTTTAGAAGAACTAATATCAAAGGTCAGTAGTAATATTTCCCTGTTAATCAGGCATAATTTTAAAAATATCTGTGATACACTTTTAGAATTTCATTCAGTTATTAGCATATTTAGGTCAAGGACAAAAATACACAAACTTTTCTAAAAGAGGAGTTTAGAATTGCAAAATGATTGCAGTTATCTTAAAATTTTTACAATTTCTTTCTCAGCTGATTGGACACAGTACTGTTGTTACGAGTCTCGGGTATCCAAGGCAGTTACCATACTCTCTCCCAGAGCCCCAGTCCTCATGCACACCTTCATTTTAGGATCATTAATGACAAACAGGTAGAAAAAGGTGGAAAAAGCACAACTGAGTGTCATAATAATGACCCTAGGTAAGATTTATGGCAACCTAGAATTGGTTAGAATCTGGAAATTAAAATGGTTCTATTAGAGCTACTTTAATATTTCATGCATATTTGACTTGAAGATATAAAACATTAAATAAGATTTACTGGGTGGCAGATTGGTTAATTTATCAGCTCATATTGGAACCAAGACTCTCAAACACAGCTACACAATAACATCATCTGGCAAAGTTTAAAACATATGGATACCCATCCCTCAGCCCCAGAGAATCTGACTGGATTGGTTTAGGCTAGAGCCAAGGCAATGGTATTTGTTAAAAATTTCCCATATGACTCTGATCTGCAACTAAGAGTTGAGACCCACTTTCTTTGAGCAAAATAGCATGGACAAGGCACGTGTATCTCCATGAAACCCTGAGAATGAAACTGCAGTTTCAAGATCAATATAGCACTCCCAGTGGTCACTGTCAACTGCTTTGATTAGCCTGGAAATGGCCTGAAACCAATTTCTTACCCCTGCCCAAAAACTACAGGAATGCTTTTAGATTGAGGTAAGAGAATTAGGAATATTGGAAGATTCTTATCCCTTTATATTCAGGACCCACACGTTCAGATATGAGTTTAAGCAACCTTATTCCAGATCTCTGCACATTCTGGAATTCAATATGGTTTGTAAAAAACTTTTTTGTTAAAAAGATAATTTTCTGCTATGGAAAATAAAATTGTAAGGTAAAAACTGAGATTTGAAACTGAGATTAAAAAGAGAACAAATGAAAACAATGATAATGTGCTCTATGTATGTGTATATGTGTGTTTACCATCCCTAAATTAAATATTAATAATAAAAAATAAATTAAATCCCAGTGGTACATACCAAAAACAAATGAATAATTATCTACACTATAGATTCAGTTTGTCATTCTGAACTTAAAAAAATGATTGATTTCCTCAAAGTAGGGGTAATAGTGGAGGTGAAGAGATATATAGGTAGGAAAATTAAGGGAGAAGTGTTTGGCTTTGGGGAAAAAATTCTCAGTTCTGAATAAGAATTTTCTCACAAATTTTATCTTTATAGAAATTAAAAGTAAATACCAAATTACATAAAATTTAATCCCAGTGTATATGAATTTGCTCAGTTGACAAAATGTAGCAAAAGTCCTAATGAATACAATGATATTGGACTATACAACAGAAATAAGTATAATAAAAGTTATTTTAGGTGTACTGAACATGCAAGTGGAGAAGGCAATGGCACCCCACTCCAGTACTCTTGCCTGGAAAATCCCATGGTTGGAGGAGCCTGGTGGGCTGCAGTCCATGGGGTCGCTAAGAGTCAGACATGACTAAGCAACTTCACTTTCACTTTTCACTTTCATGCATTGGAGAAGGAAATGGCAACCCACTTGAGTGTTCTTGCCTGGAGAATCCCAGGGACGGGGGAGCCTGGTGGGCTGCCGTCTATGGGGTCACAAAGAGTTGGACACAACTGAAGCGACTTAGCAGCAGCAGCAGCAGAACATGCAAGCTCTTTAACTGACCAAATATAATCCTATGTTTATAGTTTTGCCAAAAAAGGAAAGTGAACATCATGGTATATATCTGGATCTATGTTGTGCAATTGTCCTCAGTTATGAAGTCGTGTCTGACTCTTTGTGACCCCACGGACTGTAGTCCACCAGGCTCCTTTGTTCAGGGGATTCTCCAGGAAAGAATACTGGAATAGGTTGCCATTTCCTCCTCCAGGGGATCTTCCCGACCCAGGGAATGAACCCACATTTGCATTGGTGGTGGTTTCTTTACCACTGAGCCACCTGGGAAGACCCAGCCAGCAGTTGCATAAGCCTATTTATATTGAACTTGAAAGCGAAAGTGAAGTCACTCAGTCGTGTCCGACTCTTTGTGACCTCATGGACTGTAGCCTACCAGGCTCCTCCCTTCATGGGATTCTCCAGGCAAGAGTACTGGAGTGGGTTGCCATTTCCTTCTCCAGGGGATCTTCCCCACCCAGGGATCGAACCCGGGTCTCCTGCATTCCAGGCAGACGCTTTAAAATTAAAAACAATTTAAAACTCAGTTCATCATCATCATCACTAATCACTATTCCAGTGTTCAACAGTCTCATGGAGCTCCTGAGTACTGTCTTGGACAGCTCAGATACAGGTCCTTTCCATCATCACAGACTGTCTATTGGATAGCACTAAGGAATTCAAACCCTTTCCATACTAGCATTTAACACGCTATTCATTGTGTTACTTTAAGGCAAAATAAGTCAATTTATTTTTGGTGTTTATGATAATTGCCTAAGTTATTTTCTTCATTTGTATGTCTAGAATCACAAGTATTTTTCTGATACAAATGGTGTGAATATTAGACTAAAAGTAGACATTTTAATGTCAAATAGCTCTTTCAATTCAGAAATCCTAGAAGTATGGTGTTTAAGAACCTAATTTTGACAGTACTGTTGGATACTTTTTTAAAAATTAAAATTTCTATTAGCTCCTATTTTTTCTTTTCTCCCATTTCCAAGCCCCTTAATAATTCTTACCAAATGCTTCACTCTATGATGTCTAACATCTTTTAACAGATGAAGTTTATAGGCCTATTTTAATACTAGTTTCTGAGAGTGCATTCTCAAACAAATTAAATTCCTGTTCATAATAAAAATAATAACTTTATGTATTGAGTGATTATGGTGTGACAGACATAACCATTGAATATGTACTATCCCATTTACTCTTCATGACATCATAACTATTTCCCTTTACAAATGAGAAAAAATAGACTTAGGCTAAATAACTTACATGAGATCATACAGCATGACTCTGAATCTCCTGATTCTAACCATTTTGATATATAAACACTTTTAAGATAGTTTTGCAATCTAGCTAGGAAATATAAGCATAAATTCATTGGTTCACTAATTAAAGTATACCAATTACTACATTTAATGTCATTAATTCCCTCAAATGATATTTACTGAGTGTCTACCTCACACTAGGTACTTACTAAACTCTGGATATACAGTTGTGAACAGAAGAGATGAAATCCCTGCCCTCGTGGACTCGTAGAAACCAAAGTTTCAAAGGCAAAGAAACTTGATTAGATATGTTCAGTTATCTGCAAAAGAATCAAATAGAGAAATAGGTATCAGCTTCTGAGACCCACCAATGAGTTGCTAGGCTATTTTGTCAGTTGCAACAACTTTAGAGCATTTCATTATTCCACCACTCAGTCATGCATCAGCAGGGATGAGGATAGAATATGTAGTTATATGGAATGATGAGGACCTGGCATACTATAATTATTTCAGAGCAAAGTGATTCAAAAATAAGATCACTGAAACCTTAGGTAAAAGAAACAAAATCAAGGACAAAAAGCTCATCTGATATAAAAGTTAAAAGAAAACACAGGAACCAAAGATTTTAAAATTGCTTATAACTTCCTTTTAGAACTTTAGTTTTGTTCATCTAAATTGATCAAAATTACTCTGAAGTGACAATGATATACATTTTTTATACATACTTCTAACGTCAGAAAATAGAGACACAATTAAGCTGGCATGAAGACTGAACATATGTTTACTTCAGGATGTAAAATTTTTCTAGGTGACCATAATTGAAGAATTCTAAACAGATAGACTTTAATTTTAGATAATTTGGGAAAGAAGCTAATCATCAGGAGGAATCATTTATTACAAATACGCATTTCTCTAGTTTTAGGAACAATAACAAAAAACATATTCATATAATAGCTCCCAGAATAACTGAATCTTTTTGTCTACTTCAATATGGCAATTCCTGTTGGCTCATTTTGTTTTAAAATATTTTGTAAGTCATGGAAGCAAATCCAGTAAGAAGGCAAGAAATAACACTAAATGTATCACCTTGATTCATATATTTATAAACACTCCTCCTTAGGGAAATGCATTGCTGTAATAAAATACTTTGAAAGACATTACATCTGCAACAGGAATAATTCACAAATACAGTTACGCATTTAGGTGGGAAAGACTGTGACATATACTGTAATCTTATATTTTTCTCATCAAATGAAGATCTAAATATTTATGAATGAGGATTTTTGTAGCATCTGCTAGTAAATATGCACCCTAATACACTCTTATTCCTTAAAATTTGAAGAAAAATATTTTTAAAAACCTTAGGTAACATTTCTGTAGAGTGAGATCAATTTATTGATACATTAGTGTATGAAGCAAAGTAATCATGCATTATTCAAAGAATTTAGCCACATTCTAAGGGACTTATGTCTCCTATGGGTTTAGATATAAAAAATATGATTTACTTTTAGAGTAGTCTGGAAATAAAATTTAAAAGGGTCAATCTTCATTTTAGTAGCTGGGCAGCAGTAATTTGCAGATATTCATTTGTTCCTAGAAGAATTTATTGATTACATATTTCAACTCAAACACAGCATGACATAATGTGATGAGCACAAAAATGCTGAGGTGTTGTCCCAATCTCCAAACAACTTTTATTGAACAAAATAGATTTAGGTAAAAAGCACAGCCATGCAAATGCTATGGGAAGAAATTATCTAAATTGTGTTATATATTATATAATTATATTGTATGCATAATTATATATATTATAAATATATAATTAATGTTATACAAAAGAAATCTAACTAGAACTAACAAACATGAATAATCTTAACATCTTATTAAAAACAGCCCTAATAAAATGTTTCTTAGCAAAGAAAGCAATTTTTTAAATTTAAACATCTAGTTAATATTCTGGGTAAGCTATTTGGTAACTGTATTTTTAAGTTAATGCTCATAATATAAATATATACGGTGCTTACATTTGTCAGATTCTTCAGGAATAACAATTCCCTAACCTTCGCCCTAGACAAAACTAACCTTCATACACTCATATCCACCATTGAATTTTTTGCCTACAACTAGGAACACTTTTCTCTGAAGCAGCCTGAAATGAGTCATTGGCCAGTTAATCAGAAAAGTACAATACAGAAGAAATAACAACAACCAATGAAATAACTAACTAGATAAATAAAACCATATATGTATATTTATAGGTATATATATAAATGTATATATAGTTTAAAATGTTCATTTAACTTAAATATAAATATATTTTAATTTACAACTCTTCATTTATGTAGTGCCAAGACTATTTCTTTGAGTTGGATTTTGTGAATATACATTCCATAGTCATATGCATCATCTACACATTTTAGTTTTAGCTGTTTTTTAATAATAAGGTCAAAACCCAAAGACACTTAAGGAGCACTTTGTATAAAAAGTATTTCTAGAATATGATTTTTCCAACTTTTTACAAGTGTCCTTTTCACATATTTTAGCAGCTCACATGTTATCAAGTGTTAGCAAAAGAATTTGACTCAGTTTTTACAGACAAAAATCTATTTCAGAACTTGAAATTTTTGTTCATTTTGTTTATACTGAATTAGATTATACAATTAAAACAAGTAAAAATGGCATAACAAACTTGAAGGGATAAAGTATAACTGACCCTTTGATAAGCAAATAACATTCAAAGGTGTAAGAGAGAGTAGACGTAGCCATGAGCATTCAGGGTGTCAAGAACATCTGCCAGTATGCATTACGGAGGTATTGAGGACAGTTATTCAATCCAGTGAATCAATACATAAAACTACTTAAGAGATTACTGTATAAAGTATATTGTATATATATATATATATATATATATATATATATATATACACACACACACACCAGGCATTCAGGTAAGCATTTTAAAAGCATTGGTGTTTAATCCTCATGACAACCTGAGAACTCTGTAAGACAGGCATCATTTTCTCATTTTTTACAAATGAAGAAACTGAGTCTCTGTGAGGTGCAATGTTTTACCTCAAGCTTTCCAGTTAATAAATACCAAAACTAAAACTGGAACCTTGTTTAAACAGTGCTGTCTCCAATACTGCTTCCACTGTTCTATACAATGATTAATTAGAAATTCTTTAAGGACAAGACCTAGTCTTTTTCATTATAGTATCTCCTGTGTCCATATATGTATGTAGGCTTTAAACAGACAGACCCATGTAATAGATGTATGGGAAACATCAACTTATTCAGATAGCAACATGTTAAATTGATCCCTGGTCTAACAGAGGATAGTTTGGAGCAAAATAATTTGTTTTGTTTCCTGTTTTTTAAAAAAATCTCCTATTGTACACTTAAAATTTATTAACAGGATTTTTTTAGGGCTTCCCTTGTAGCTCAGTCAGTAAAGAATGTGTCTACAATACAGGAGACCCAGGTTCGATTCCTGGGTTGGGAAGATTCCCTGGAGAAGGGAAAGGCTACCCACTTCAGTATTCTGGCCTGGAGAATTCCATGGACTGTATAGTCCACGGGGTCGCAAAGAGTCCGACTCGACTGAGCGACTTTCCCTTTCAAAGGTGCTAAGTGAAATAAACCAAACACAGAAAGACCAATAACTGCATGATTCCATGTATATTAGGTATCTAAACCAGTCGAATTCATAAGATCATAAACTGGAATGGTGGTTACTAGGGGCTGGGGGAGGGGAGGGGGAAATGAGGAGCTGTTAACAAGCATAAAATTTCAGTTCTGTTTCTTGCTTTTTAAACATGGAACATTGGATGGAGAATGTTATTTATTGACATTCTCTGCAGTTATCTAAGATTTTGCTATTTTAAATTATTATTATAAGATTTATTGAGTTGTTACTTGTGTAACAAATCACCCCCAAAATCAATGGCTTCTTGAATGTAAAACGATCTTTCAGAAAATACATTTGGTTTATATAATAAAAATGAAATAGTATACAATCTCATTATCTAAAAAAAATGCTATTTCTGATATAATTTATTGACTTACTTTTATTTTTTTAATGGTAGCTCAGGTTCTGATTTAAGGATGGTGATCCATAGTTATGAAAGTTATTTAGTCAATGTAAATTGTGCAAAAGCAATATATTTTTTAAAAGATCATTCTATTTGAAGGGATCTACTAATGTCAAATAGTAAAAAATGAATATATCACTAATTAATATTTAATTCTGTTGGGGATGACCCAAAGCAAATTGAACATGCAAAACTCAAGGATTTTTTTTTTGTTTATTTTTAACAAACAGTAGCCAACAAAATATTTTATATGAATAAGGGCGAGCTACTTCCCTTAAACAGTGTAACCAGCTTATTTTGAAGTTAAGCTCTAGAAACATTTATTAGCAAAGAGGATAAAATGGTTCATATTACAGCTTATTCTGTAAGCTTAATGAAGTCTCAGCTGTCTGTCATTTTAGGAGCTTAAAACATTCCCCTTACAAGAAATACTGACTCAACACTGGGCAATATTCCAGAAGTAAGACATGGTTACTCTCATGGTCAGTATTCAGCAAATAGAATCTTTCTAAACCAAAGGCAGGATACGGGATAGTTTACAAAGGTAGTCTTTGGCAACATCCCTAAGGGTAGAAGCTGCAAACCTTGATGGATTTTTATGTCCTGTTTATTTAGGGGTGGGGAGCAGTTTTATACTATTTTAGCCAATTCATATAAGTTGAAAGCTTTTAGTTTCACTAATTACCATCCGTTTATAACAGGTGCCATGTCAATTTAAAAGCTAGCCACTAATTTAACCAATGAAAACCTACTTCTGACATGAAATACAGTGATTAGCAAAACACCTGGATATGATCAAAGACAAAGATAGCTAATGTGCTTATAATCATTGCCTCTGAAGTGAGGAGTATGTCCTCTCTGAAAAAGTGATATCTGACTATCACTGGAGTGGAGATTCCTGGTTAGAATGCATAACTGTCGATGTGGAATTATTTTTAAGCAAATTACAATCATCAATAATTTTTTTTCTATTATGAGGAATTCAGTTTCTAAGAAATGAAAAATAAGAAGGAATAAAGGCATAAAAAGTAAGCTCATTTACATTAACTTTTTTGCTTTTTATATAATTATATTTTTAACATTGACCTAATGCATTCATTCACAATACTGCTGACTTACTCTGCACAATACTGCTGAATTACTCTGTCTGGGACCAGTTGCATGATATTTGATGGGATACACTGAGTGGAGTGGTGAGGGAGGAGGTAGCTGCTATCTAAGTGAGCCTAATCATTGAAGTCATATTCTTCAGATTAATGGGCAATATATGTCTCTGCCACAGCCGTGATAATTTGACTTATTTGAACCACTACTCTTTTAATATTTGTTCAATTTTAATTTGGAGAATAAGTTGACTGGTTTGTGCAAGGGTCAGAAGAAGGGCAAATCTGCCTGTAAAAAAATACTCTGCCTATAAATTACTCTATCACACTCACTAACATCACTCAGATCATTGTTTACTAAAAGAGTACAACCGATAAACAACATGGTGATCTTCTCTTGTTACTTTCAACAACATGGTGATCTTCTCTTGTTACTTTTAAAAGTCCCTTATAGGACATGGAGAAAAAGGAACTCTTGTACACTGTTAGTGGAAATGTAAATTCATACAGTAAGAATGAAGGCTCCTTAAAAAATTAAAAATAGAACTACCCTATGATCAAGCAATCCCACTTCTGAATATACATTCAAAGGAAAGCAAATCACCAAAAGCAGTGATATCTGCACTCTCATGTTCATGGCAGCATTATTCACAATAACCAAGATATGGAAAAAACCTAAGATTATATCAAGAGATGAATGAATAAAGAAAATGTGACACACATACACAATGGAATAGTATGTAGCCTTTAAATAGAAGGAAGTCCTGCCATTTGTGACAATATGGATGAACCAAGGAACATTATGCTAAATGAAATGTCAAACACAGAAAGAGAAATACTGTATGACATAATCTTACTTATATATGGAATCAAAAAAAACAAAAAACAAAAACCAGCCTTTGTGATTACCAGAGGCTGAGGAACTGAGGAAAAAGGGAGGGAGATCTTAATCAGAGGGCAAAAACTCTCAGTTGTAAGATGAGTAAGCTCTAGAGACATAACATATAGTATGGTGACTACAATTAATAATAATATATTGTACACTGGAAATTTGCTAAGACCAATAGATGTTAAGTGCTCTCACTACAGAAAAAAAAAATGGTAACTATATGAGGTGATGGATATGTTGCTTAGCTTCATTGTGGTAACCATCTCACAATGTATATCAAAACATTACATTGTATGCCTTAAATACATACAATTTGTATTTATCAATCTTTTCTCAAAAAATAAAGATGCTATGAAGTAGGATGAAAGAAAAGAAAAGCCTGCTGTCCCCTTATAGCTATCTCACCCCAAGTGACTTGCTAAAATAAAATGTGCCCTGTAATTCTACTCAGTATACTTGCAAAGAGGAGTTTTGGAAAATACATTTTCTCCAATTTTTCACATTTTCATTGACATTTTAGATTCTTTTTGTAATATATTTGCCTGCTGAGCACCTGTATGTCTAGCTTAACTCAGTTCATCTCATTCTCCATATATCTATATAACATATTCATATATTTTGTATGTATGTGATTTTTTAATCAATCGTGGGGCATACAATAATAAAATACAGATACATACACATTTTTTCAGAAAGGAAATAATACATCTATAATACACTCAGATTTTAGTAGTTATTGAATATTCCTGGGAATGTTATGAGGGTTTTGTTTTTTAATTTAAAATATGACTTTTTAAAGAAATATGGGGTTCCCTAATAGCTTGGTTGGTAAAGAATCTGCCTGCAATGCAGGAAACTCCAGTTCAATTCCTGAGTCAGAAAGATCCGCTGGAGAAGGGATAGGCTACCCAACCCAGTATTCTTGGGCTTTCCTGGTGGCTCAGCTGGTAAAGAATCCGTCTGCAATGTGGGAGACCTGGGTTTGATCCCTGGGTTGGGAAGATCCCCTGGAGAAAGGAATGGCTACACACTCCAGTATTCTGGCCTGGAGAATTCCATGAACTGTATAGTCCATGGGGTCGCAAAGAGTTGGACACTACTGAGCAGCTTGTAAGGTAAGGAAATGACATTTTAAATGATTTGGCCTTTCTCCCGAGATTGCAGAAATGCTGTGTATGTCATGGGGTTGAAATTATTAATGTGCATAAATATTCCTTTTCTCCTTTTCTTTGAGGTACATGAGAGCATTCTATTTCTCCACCCCTTGAAAGGAGGTGTAGCCATGTGACTATTTCAGTCAATGAGTCATAGGCCGAAGTGACATGTGTCACTTCAGGGCTTGAGCATTTAAGTGGTGATGCAGGACCCTCCAGAACTGCTCCTTCTCTGACAGGACAGGCAGTGGAGCACATGTGAGCTGGGAGACCCCATCAGTCTAGTCTCTAACTACCTACAATTAACATAGCTCCCCTACAGATCTGAGTGGTACCTTAGCGTATGAAAGACATAAACCATTGTTGTTTCAAACTGAAGTTTAAAAAACAAAAAAAAGCAGCAAAAGCAATAGCAACAACAAAACCAGAATATACCCAAGTTGAACTACCCAGTACTTAACCCTTTAATAAAATCAGAAAAAAACTTTTTTCTAGGTAGAGAGGAATCACCTAACTATGTAATATTATTTTAAAGATTATTTTCTGTAGCTGAAATAATTTCTCAATGAAATCAAAGTGGCTAAATGTTAGCAGAATGCTGGTTATTTCACACAGTAATAAACTAGCTCTATATATACACAGCAAGCTGTGGCAATTTAAAGGTTACATCTTCATAGAAATGAGATAGTGCTGCTGCTGCTGCTGCTAAGTCACTTCAGTCGTGCAACCCCATAGACGGCAGCCCACCAGGCTCCCCCATCCCTGGGATTCTCCAGGCAAGAACACTGGAGTGAGTTGCCATTTCCTTCTCCAATGATGAAAGTGAAAAGTGAAAGTGAAGCCCCTTAGTCGTGTCCGACTCGCAGCGACCCCAGGGACTGCAGCACCAGGCTCCTCCGTCCATGGGATTTTCCGGGCAAGAGTACTGGAGTAGGGTGCCATTGCCTTCTCCGAGATAGTGCTAGAGTATCAAAAGAAAATGACCACAAATGTTCAAGTCAGTCGTAGGGCACAATAACAGAAATATTATATATCTTCCTGTAGTTGTTTTAGCTGTACCACACTGAAAACTAAATTAAAAATAGTAGCTGAATTACAAAATTTCTAATCAAGATGTAGTATGAGCCACCAAAATGGATATTAAAATTTACATAGTTCAATTATCTTATACCTTTATTTTTACTGGTAAAAGTTATCCTTATTTGTCTGTGCTAAAAGGAATCATACAGAAATATGAAGTTTTATTCTTTTCCCTTAATACATATTATTAAAGAAACATAAATGTGATTTCAAGATCAAACATTAATTACTGATTAAAATAAATTTATATTAAAAAAATAAATAAATTACTGCTTAACACAATAAATTATTTTCTCTCTCTTCTACAACCTCCTTTGTGTCTCTATCTTTATACTTCAGAAGCTCTAGGATTCATCTACTCAGACTTCTGCTGTGTGCCCATTCATATCCGACTCTTTTGAGACCCCATAGACTGTAGCCTCCAGGCTTCTCTGTCTATGGGATTTCCCAAGCAAGAATACTGGAGTGGGTTATCATTTCCTACTCCAGGGGACCTTCCCAACTCAGGATCGAACGTGTGTCTCCTGCATTGGCAGGCGGATTCTTTACCACTGAGCCACCTGGGAAGCCCATCATCTACCCAGAATACTCTACCAACTTCTGCACTCTTGACTTTTAACCAGCGGAAGTTAATAAAGACCTAAGGAAAAATAAAAAGTGAGTGACTAATACAAATTCCACTCTGTATACTGCTCACTTCAAAACGCTATTATTATAACCTAAGAAGTTCAGATAATATGATACTTTAACCTCTAAATTAAATCAATTTAAGAGAATACTGGGAGTACTATTTTCAAGAGATTATTTGAAATCAAATCTTTGAGCTGGTATAAGAATAATTAAGAAATGGTTTTAGGTTCCAGAGCAATAGTTATCTATATACAAGTTATCAGTCAATTGGCTCCAATTATTTCTTCAGACATCTAAGAAAGACAAACCACAGACATAAAAAGCTCTTGCTCATTTGCATATTCATAATACCTCAGTGAATCACTAGGACTGGCACTGATGCTGCCTGAATATTAATGCAGAGCCAACAGCTGAGCTGAAGGGCAAAGCAATATATAGAAACAAACTGCAATTTCCCTCCAGAATTCACAATTGAACTTCATGGTGGACAGCTTTCAAAAAACATTTTATTGTTGTTATTATTATTATTAGTTCATTCCTTATTACAAGATTGTTCCTCATATCTTAGAACATCTAAGTCAGATCAGGGCAGGATTACAGTACATCTTTTTATTATTATTATTATTTTAAACCAAATTTGATCATGTAATCTTTTATACCATAAACCACAGACTACTCCAGCTTATATGCTAAATATCCATGTAGTATGCACCCCAAAAAGGAGGCATCCAAGTCATACACTGAAACCAGCTGAAAGTCATTCTATTTTTATATGCTTTTAAAAGCTTCAAATTTAGGAGCATTTAAAAGTTCTGATAGTTAAGTGTTTTGCCTTCAAGTCTTCTCCCTGTTCTGCCCTTTAATTTCTTGTAAAAACCTCTGTCTCCTGACCCCACCTTTTGTCACAGCTCAAATGGATGTTTCTGCCTTGGCTTCTGTGGAGAGCCACAGCTTGAGGCTTCCGGAAGAAATGCTGCAATTACTTCCATGAGATGCAGCAGAATATTTGTGGAAGAGTATGTAGGAGGAAGATATGTATTTGAGGTTTGCATGTGTGATGTATTTGTAGCATCGCCATTACATTTATACATCTGTGATCACAAGACCGTTTATTATAGGATTCTATTTTGCTTGGAGAAGTGGCAGATTAGACAAAACTCTCCCAAGCATTTGCATTTCCTTTTCCTGAAGAAGATGCTGTCTGCCAACAGTAGTTTCAGAAACAAACAGGAGTAGATAAAGCAGTATTTCTTTAAAAACAACCTCAGGTTTAGAAAACAGAGTTCTGAATCTTACTGATTATCATACCGCTTTGCTTTATTTATTGTTATTGGGCTTCTATTTCAAATGATAGTAAATAATAACCGTATCAATATCTAATGGATATTGATCCTATACTGTAAAAATTTTTGCTGCAAAACAAACTACCTCTAAAATCAGTTACTTAAAGCCATGAATTATTACTGCTTATGTACCTGGAGGTTGCTTGAGGTTTGGCTGATCTGGAGATAGCCTCAGCTTAACATTTCTGTTTCAGGCTTTGGCAGTTAGTATGGCCCTACTTCTCACTGTAGGTCTATGAGTTGTTGGGGGTGACTGGTCCATTTCTCAATCCTCCTTAAACCTATTTGTACAACAGGTGATAGTCTACTCATGGTGTTAGAAGAGGTACAAGGGTGCAAACAAAATATACAAGGCTTCAAGGCTTAGGATACTATCCAGAACACTCACTACCTCTTTAGTCTATTAGTCAAAGCCAAGCATCAGGAAAATACACAATATCTCTTTAGTGGCAGAGACTGAAAAGTCACATGCCTGAAAGAAGGGTGAAAAATTTGAACTGATAATGCAATATACTACACAAACTATGGCCCTGGAGCCTTTGTTAGCATGTTGTATGCATCATTTCATTTATTCTTCAGAGTAGTCCCATATATTATTGCCATCATTTTACAAAGAAGAAATTGATATTCAGAGAGGTTAAGTAACTTGTTTAGGACCATTCTGTCAGCAAGTGATAAAGTAATGACTGACGTCTAAGCAATTCTTAAATGCAATGCAATTTTTCTCAAATGTTCCATCCTGCTGCTGCTGCTACTGCTAAGTCACGTTAGTCGTGTCCAACTCTGTGCGACCCCATAGATGGCTGTCCAACAGGCTCCTCTGTCCCTGGGATTCTCCAGGCAAGAATACTGGAGTGGGTTGCCATTTCCTTCTCCAATGCATGAAAGTGAAAAGTGAAAGTGAAGTCTCTCAGTCGTGTCCGACTCTTAGCGACCCCATGGACTGTGGCCTACCAGGCTCCTCCGTCCATGGGATTCTCCAGGCAAGAGCACTGGAGTGGGTTGCCATTGCCTTCTCTGATGTTCCATCCTACCTGTTTTCAAATCATATTTCTATATTTAGTACAGAGATTATAAAGATATGGGATATAATGTTCAGTCATCAATATAATGAAAATGAGAATGGATCAGTTCAGTTCAGTCACTCAGTCGTGTCTGACTCTTTGCAACCCCATGGACTGCAGCACACCAGGCTTCCCTGTCCGTCACCAACTCCCAGAGCCTACTCAAACTCATGTCCACTAGATTAGATGAATCTCATTGATATCTTCTGGACATTCCATCCAAATGCAGAAGAATATACCTTCTTCTCAAATGCACATGAAACATTCTCCAGGATAGACGTCATCCTGAGTCACAAATCAAACCTCAGGAAATTTAAGAAAACTGAAATCATATCAAGCATCTTCTCTGACCACAATGCTATGAGACTAAGTATCAATTACCAGAAAAAAAAAACTGTAAGAAACACAAACACATGGAGATTAAACAACACATTTCTAAATAACCAACAGCTTACTGAAGAAATCAAAAGGGGAAAAAAAAATTTCTAGAAACAAATGACAATGAAAACATGACTCAAAACCTATGGGATGCAGCAAAAGCAGTCCTAAGAGGGAAGTTTATAGCAATACAATACTACCTCAAGAAACAAGAAAAACATTGAATAGACAGCCCTACTTTACACCTAAAACAACTGGAAAAAGAACAAAAAAAAAACCCCCAAAATTAGTAGAAGGAAAGGAATCATAAAGATCCAAGCAGAAATAAATGAAAAAGAAATGAAAGAAACAATAGTAAAGATTAATACAACTAAAAGTGGTTCTTAGAGAAGATAAACAAAACTGACAAACATTTAGCCAGACTCATCAAGAAAATAAGAGATGAATCAAATCAACAAAATTAGAAATGAAAAAGGAGAGGTTACAACATACAATGCAGAAATAGAAAGGAGTATAAGAGACTATTACAAACAACTATTTGGCAATAAAATGGATAACTTGGAAGAAATGGACAGATTCTTAGAAAAGTTCAATTTTCCAAAACTGAACCAGGAAGAAATATAAATTATGAACAACCCAATTACAAGCACTGAAACTGAAGCTGTGATCAAACATCTCCAAAAAAACAAAAGTCCAGGACCAGAAGGATTCACAGGAGAATTCTATCAAACATTTAGAGAAGAGCTAATGCCTATCCTTCTAAAACTCTTTATTTTTTTTCCCCAGTTTATTGTCTTTTTTTAAAAATTTTATTTTATTTTTAAACTTTACAATATTGTATTGGTTTTGCCAAATATAGAAATGAATCCAACACAGGTATACATGTGTTCCTCATCCTGAACCCTCCTCCCTCCCCATACCATCCCTCTGGGTCGTCCCAGTGCACCAGCCCCAAGCATCCAGTGTCGTGCATCGAACCTGGACTGGCGACTCATTCCATATATGATATTATACGTATTTCAATGCCATTCTCCCAAATCATCCCACCCTCTCCCTCTCCCACAGAGTCCAAAAAAAACTGTAGAAGAAGGAACACTTCCAAGCTCATTCTACGAGGCCACCATCATCCTGATACTGAAACCAGACACACAAAAAAAGAAAACTACAGGCCAAAAGCAGTGATGAACATAGATGCAAAAATCTTCAACAAAATTTTAGCAAACGGAATTCAGCAACACATCAAAAAGCTCATACACTATGATCAAGTTGGGTTTATTCCAGGAACGCAAGGATTCTTCAATATATGCAAATCAATCAATGTGTTACACCAAATTAACAAATCAAAAGATAAAAACCATATGATAATCTCAATAGATGCAGAAAAAGCCTTTGACAAAATTCAGCACCATTTATGATTAAAACTCTTCAACAAATGATCATAGAAGGAATCTACCTCAACATAGTAAAGGCCATATATGATAAGCTTACAGCAAACATTATTCTCAATGGTGAGAGACTGAAAGCATTCTCCCTAAGATCAGGAGCAAGACAAGGGTGTCCACTTCCCCCACTATTATTCAACATAGTTCTGGAGGTCCTAGCTACAGCAATCAGAGAAGAAAAAGAAATAAAAGGAATCTAGATCAGAAAAGAAGTAAAACTCTCACTGTTTGCAAATGACATGATACTGTACATAGAAAACCCTAAAGATAGTATCAAAAAATTACTAGAGCTAATCAGTGAATTTAGCAAAGTTGAAGAATACAAAATCAATACACAGGAATCACTTGCATTTCTATATACTAACAATGAAAAATCAGAAAGAGTAATTAAGGAATCAATCCCATTCACCATTGCAAAAATAATTAAATATCTAGTAATAAACTTACCTAAGGAGACAACAGAACTGTACACAGAAAATTATAAGACACTAATGAAAGAAATCAAAGATGACATAAACAGATGGAGAGATATTCCATGTTCCTGGGTAGGAAAAATCAATATTGTGAAAATGACTATAGTACCAAATGCAATCTACAGATTCAATGTGATCCCTATCAAATTACCAATGTCATTTTTCACAGAACTAGAACAAAAAATTTCACAACCCATATGGAAACACAAAACACCCCGAACAGCCAAAGCAGTCTTGATAAGGAAGAATGGAGCTGGAGGAATCAACCTTCCTGACTTCAGATTGTATTACAAAGCTACAGTCATCAAGACAGTATGGTACTGGCACAAAAACAGAAATATAGACCAATGGAACAAGATAGAAAGCCCAGAAATAAACTCATGCAACAAAAATATGGGTATCTTATTTTTGACAAAAGAGGCAATATACAATAGGGAAAAGACAGCCTCTTCAATAAATGGTGATGGGAAAACTGGACAGCTACATGCACAAGAATGAAATTAGAACACTTCCTAACACCATACACAATGATAAACTCAAAATGGATTAAATACCTAAATGTAAGACCAGAAACTATAAAACTCCTAGAAGAAAAAAACATAGGCAGAACACTCAAAGACATAAATCAAAGCAAGATCCTCTATGACCCACCTCCTAGAATAATGGAAATAAAAACAAAAGTAAACAAGCCAGTTAACATTGAAAAAAATCTACATCCTGGATCTAGAGATTTGTTAATAACCATTTCTCATATAATTGAGGAAAATATCAGTGACAAATGTTTCACTGATGATGTGGCAAGAGTCAGAGAAACACTGTGAAGGTCTTGTGTAAAAAACTATCTCCTCGGATGTCTCAGTTTTTATTACACTGTAATAAAATTGGTAAGGGTTTTTTTCTAGCTAAGATGGGGAAATAAAACTGCAATTAAGACCAGTCATAGAAATGTTTTGATTATAAAAGAAATATAATGAATGAATATTTCAAAATTTTGGTAACTCCAAAATCAACTGCAAGAAATATTTAGGACACTTGGAGCTCAATTTTATGAGCCATTCTAGGGATTTTGACTATTACCATGCTAGGCCAAAGAGAGGTGCCAAAAGTGAAGAAAGGAGAGAGGAGGGGAAGAGGGGAGAGAAAGAGTTAATTTAACATGTTTCAGTATGTGACTCTGTAGGTAAGCAGGTGTATAAATAATTTTATAAGGAACTCTACAAATTACGAATTACCAGCCAGGGTCCAACTACCCACCAGGAAAAGTACTTCCTTTGAGGCAAATCACAATGGAGAAGGACACATCCAGGTATAAATGCCCCATTTACCTCTTCTGATCTGGGCAACTGGAAAACTCACAGTAAGGGGGTTGAGGGAAGGTCCAGAGGGGTTCCTAAATCTAATTAGGGGAATCTTTCAGATTCATGACCTCACCTGGCTAAGATCCAGAGCCTCCTCAATGTACTCCTAACAAGGAAGGAAAAACCATGGTCTTTTCAAAAGCCTGAGATGAAGCAGACAAAGAGAACAGAGCAGAAATAATGCACATGTTGTTATTTTCAGATCAGGGGAATCAAGGGCTCCCAGATAATGGACCCAACTTGGACCATAGAAACAAAGGAGAAGGGGGTAGAAGACAGAGGCTGACCCATTATATAATTATGATCCTAAAAGGAATCCAGGCAGCAGGAAAGAAACCCGTCAAGTGAAGTAAGATAAAGGAAATCAATCAGAGCCAACAGAAAACCCTTTGGCATTTCTAGAGCCTCAGGGGATGCCTCTGAATCTATGCTATGGATGACTGAGTCCTTGGAAGGAAAAGCAATCCTAAAGGTACTATTTCATTTCCCAAAGTGCCTCAACATTAGGCATAACCTTCAGAAACTGGAAATAGAACCAGATATCCCTACTTTTTACCTTTTCAAGGTTGCCTAGTGAGTATTTAACAAACAAGATATAGAAAAGGAAAAATTAGAGGATAAAAAGGCCCAGAGACCCACGTACAGGCTATTGCCCCCCAATGTCAACCAGTCAGCACAAGAATTTGGACTAACTGCCCATGGAGACTCTTGTCTCTGGTGAGTGGTCCCAAGCCCCATTGAGAGATAGCAAGCCAAGGAAACTAGGACTCAATCAGTGCACCATATGTAAACAAGAGGAACACTGGAAGAGAGAATGCCCGAAGGGGAATGGAAATTACAGATCCCAGTCACTACCCTGGAAGGCAGACTATCCAAGTAGATAAAGGATGACAGGGCCTAAGCTGGCACTCCAACCGATCCCTGAGGAGCCCTGACTGACATCGGACAGAGTAGGGAAGCCTGTTGAATTCTTAATCAACACCAGTGCCACTTACTGAGTTCTGAACATGGGATCATGCAAACTCAGTCACGAGAGTTGTAAAATTATAAAGAGTATCAGGGAAGGAAATTTTCTTCTGAGTGACAGAACCCAATTGTGCTACGTTGCTTCAATCATGTCCACCTCTTTGCGACCCTATGGACTGTAGCCCACCAGGCTCCTCTGTTCATGGGATTCTCCAGGCAAGAATACTGGAGTGGATTGACATTTCCTCCCCCGAGGGATATTCTCCACCCAGGGATCAAACCCGTATCTCTTATGTCTCCTGCATTGGCAGGCAGGTTCTTTACCAACAGCGCCACCTGGAAAGCCCTGACAGAACCCAAACATACACTCAAAAAACCCTTGGACAGTCCTGCCCCAAAAGTTCAAAAAATGCCCCCATTATTTTGGGGGAAAATCTAGCTAAACACCTAGAAGATCTACATCTGGAGGAGGGAAACCCACTCTGATATGTAGAGGACATTCTGACCAACAGCTCTGCTTAGGAGGCCTCTGAAAAAATATCGTAACCACCCTAAACCCCCTAGCTGAAAAAGGATATTAGGTGTCCAAGAGAAAAGCTCAAATATCACAAACTACTTAAGCTTAATCCTCATGGAAGGTCAAAGAAACCCACTCCAGGAAAGGAAAGAAGCCATTCCCAGCCTCACGCCTCCTAAAACTAGCTTATGGGTTTCCCAGGAATGGCTGATTTTTTCCCCTTCTGGATCCCTAAATATGGTCTAAAAGGCCATAGAATGTAAATATTAACTTGAATTGTTATATTGTATTACTGCAAGAGATTTGATTTTCAGCACAGTGCAAAGTTCTTTCAAATGCATATGTCTTTTTCCCCCCTAATTCACTTTTGTTTTAAAGCACATTTTAAATGTAGTTTTCTCATTAGCAAAAGTTGTTTAATTGATAAAAAAAAAATTTAATGCAAGGATAATGACCTTTTGAATGGAATTTAGAATGCGAAGGGGCTTTTCAAGAAGTGAAAATGCAATTATTTCAGACCCCTGGCCTGGCCTTCCCAGATTCAGCCACTCAAACCAGAAGGACATATCCTAGAGAAGGTTGGCAGATAGATTTCACTGTCATGCTAAGCCCTGAGCAATTTCAGGCATCTCTTGGTGCTAGTCGACAAGTTTTCCTGAAGGACAGAAACATTAAACTCAAGAAAACTGGATTAAGTTGCTTCCGATTGCCCTGTTCCACAGGGGCTTCCCCGATGGCTCAGCAAGAATTAGCCTGCAATGCATACGCCTGCAACGCATAGGAGACATGGGTTTAATCCCTCGGTTGAGAAGATTCGCTGGAGGAGGTCATGGAAACCCACTCCAGTATTCTTGCCTGAAGAATCCGGAGAACACAGGAACAGAGGAGCCTAGCGGGTCGCAAAGAGTCAGACACAACTGAGCATGTGTGAATGCAGTTGTCAACAAGTCAAAGTGGAAAGTGAAGTCGCTCAGATGTGTCCGACTCTTTGCGACCCCGTGGACTGTAGCCTATCAGGCTCCTCCGTCTGGGATTTTCCAAGCAGAGTGCTGGAGTGGATTGCCATTTCCTTCTCCAGGGGATCTTCCCGACCCAGGAATGGAACCCGGGTCTCCGGCATGGCGGGCAGACGCTTTACCGTCTGAGCCACCAGGGAAGTTATCGCCAAGAAAGACGTTAAATCTAAAAACCCGCAAGGTCTGCTCACTCCTAACGGGAACAGACCCCACTCGGTGATTCAACCCACCCATTCTGCCCTGAAGTTGTAGGGCTTACTCTGTGGGGATATCACATTTGAGTGAGGAGGCCCCCAAGCCCCAACCTTTGGAGAAACAACCAGAGACAATGGATCCCACTGACTACTCTTATGACCCACTCTCTGACCTAAAACTTCTTTTCTGAAAAATGGCAAAAATAAATAAATAAATAAATAAAAATAATAAGTGACCCTGTATGTTTTGCCGAGCAGTAGAGATTTTAGGATCTGGTAGCTGACCAGGGAGTGGTCTGTACACGCCAAGACATCGTATTATGTTGCTCTTACTTCCTTCGAGTGGCCTGACTGAAGAAAGTACAGGCAAGCTACGGGGAAGAGCAACCAGGCATATAGGAGACAACCAGCCTCACCTTGCTGAACAAATGAGGAACGGGGTCACATAGGCCCTCTCGAGCCTCGCTGCTTTCTACATTTCCCAGGTCCCTTAACAACCATTATTCTTTTATTGGTATATGGGCTGGGTCCTTTGTCTCCAAAAGCTTAGACAAATGGGGGTCCCTCAGGGTTATGAACAATTCTGTCAGGGCTGACAGAACAGAGGGCGGCAGGAGTTCTGCTCCTCTACCCGAAGTCAGGACGACTACCACATGAAGCAAGGAGCAGTGACACAAAATGAACCCCACCAAAGCCCCTCAGTGCTCTTCAAGCATCGGGAGCAGCACAAAAGGCAGAGAAGGGGGTTTCACCAGCATAGCCCACTGTGGCTCCTCGGGAAAAAAAAAGTGGGAATCTGGATCCTCAGGAAAAAAAGTGGGAATCTGGCTCCTCAGGAAAAAAAAGTGGGAATCTGGGTGGTAAGGTATAACCTTAGTCTAGTTTTACTTGCCTATAGAGGGCTGTATGCAGAGGCCTTGAGCCTACAGTGTCGGATTCGAGTTCCCAGAACAGAACCGCAGCTCAGACACCTCCGCTCAAACCGCCACGCAGCGATTCAAGATGGCGGCAGGGGCAGCCAGGAGCCTTGTAGACTCTGGCCATCCGGAGCGTGAGCAGCACGAGCCACGCGAGAGCTGGCGTTCCCTCCCACCCCCCCCCCACTCCCCCCACCCCACCCCACTCCCCCCACCCCACCCCACTCCCCCCACCCCCCCCCCACTCCCCCCACCCCCCCCCCACTCCCCCCACCCCCCCCCAGTCCCCCCACCCCCCCCCAGTCCCCC
The DNA here is from genome assembly GCF_029378745.1 of Bos indicus. Classification (NCBI taxonomy): domain Eukaryota; kingdom Metazoa; phylum Chordata; class Mammalia; order Artiodactyla; family Bovidae; genus Bos; species Bos indicus. The sequence goes on along the minus strand of NC_091789.1, from coordinate 124,953,666 downwards.
CACCCACCCCCGCCCCGAAACGAGATCCCTGTAATGCAGCCCTGCCCGCTACCTATCAAGGAGACAATGTAGCTCACAGGTCTCTTTCCTTTAATCAAAGAATAAAACTGTCCTTTGCTTCTGAATTGAACCTGGTCTCAGTCTATTGGCAAGAGTGACACTGGGCAGGAGCACCCCTGTTGAGACTGACTCAGAAGGGTTGGTAATACTTCCATACTTGCTTGTGATGATCCAAGGCTTCTAGTTTCCAGTAGCAATTACATTTTTTCCCCCTTCACCTCCAATTATAGTATCGTTGTGGATGGAGACTCTATTTTACTAAATTGCAATCCCAATGGCAAAAGTACATTCTCCATATAAAACACATTCAAATATTTGTTGAAGGAATATTAGCAAATAGCAGATGAAAATAATTCTGGTCACCTCAAGCTTCAGGCCATAGAATAGGATAATGGCAGATATAGCAGATAATGGCAATCTACCAACAGATCACGGTGGTATACCATAGAGTGAAAACTGTGCAATGAAAGCAATTATAGCAACAATAAGAACAAAAACTCACTTAAGGTAGGGATTCTCTGAAAACACAATTAAGATTCTCTGAAAATACTATTAAGAAAAAAACATGCATTATGTATTCAAAATAAGTAAATAGTAAAAAAAAATGATATTCACTTTCATTAATAATTTTATATTTTACTATGATTTGACTCAATGTGTCCTTTTAAAACAAATATTAAATTTGTGAATGTTTACAAAAGCACTTGGTAAAAATATAACTAATTTTCTCTTAAGGTATATGCAACCTATGTAAAGTCTCTAAGATTACAGACAATAAGAATAAATACAGTACTTAATAAGAAACCTCAGAGAAAACTGGAAGTTTTGTTTTACAAATCTTTTTTCTGGAATGACTAGCATTGTATTTGAACACATTTGGTTGCTTTAAGAGACAACGATTACTCTATAAAATAGTAAAAAGAAGTAGCTACTTAAACTTACAAGTAAACAGCCTCCATGATTTTAGGGCATATCTATACAGTTAACAGATATCATATTTGTGCTTGGATGGAAAATATTCTATAGTGTAAAAATGTCAACATAGTCTAAATAATTTAGATCTTTCTAACACAGACAAACCTTGCCAGTAACACAGCACATTTGTTTTGTTCAGTACTATATTGTGGAAAATGCTATATAGGCAATTGAAAGATTATAGTCTTTTTTTAATCTGGTTTAAAAGATAATTTTGTTGTCTATGCTTCTATAAGGCAAAAATTCTACACCATTTGTAATAAAATAACTTGCAGCATGTACCATCTGTATCCTTATAGTATATTTGTGGTTTAAACTAATGCCATTTAAAAAAGAATACAACTCCAATGCTATTTCTCTTAATTGTAACGTAATACCCACTGCTGCTGCCACTAAGTAGCTTCAGTTGTGTCCGACTCTGTGCGACCCCAGAGACGGCAGCCCAACAGGCTCCCCGGTCCCTGGGATACTCCAGGCAAGAACACTGGAGTGGGTTGCCATTTCCTTCTCCAATGCAGGAAAGTAAACAGTGAAAGTGAAGTTGCTCAGTCGTGCCCGACTCCTAGCGACCCCATGGACTGCAGCCTACCAGGCTCCTCCATCCATGGGATTCTCCAAGCAAGAATCCTGGAGTGGGGTGCTATCGCCTTCTCCGATGATACCCACACAGGAGATGTAAAGGGCCAGTTGGTTTCAATAATAAACACTATAGCTTGTCCTCTGTACCAGTGCTTCTCAAACTTTACTGTACGTATGAACTTACTGGAGAATCCTGTTAAAACACAGATTCTGATTCAGTAACTCTGGGAAAGACCAAATATTCTGAATTTCTAATCAGTTTCCTGATGATACTTTCAGGTACTGCTGTCCAAGGACTACACATTGAATAGTCACCATCTATGATGAAAAGGTCCATGATGAGGGGTGGTGGGGAAAAGAGAGGAGTTAAAGGAAAGATACAAGGTGACAAATAAAAAGTGTTGTAACTACCCTGTGACAGGTGTAGACACTGATTTAGTGACTTTTGTTCTGTGAATAGTTCTCTGGTTGTTGTTTTTTTTGAAGGATTTGATTATTAGGACTAAGTAAAATAATCCTTTCTTATCTGGTAAGCAACCAGGTTAAGTTGTACATGAGATGCAGTGAGTGAATGGGTAAACCATCTGTTTTTGTAACCTCAAAATAAATAAATTCACTAGGCAAACAGAAAGCAGAAACAAACATTATTTATAGGAAAAAAAATTAAGCCTAACAGTAGTTTCAAAAGTCTGTTTTATAACATCAAGGAGAGTCAGACAGGGAAGGACACAGTACTAGACAGTGTATGTACAGCAGTGAGAGAGCTAAGACAAAATGCCAAGTCAGAAAATCTAGTTCAGCTTGAGCAAATCAAATTCTGATGGACTCAATATTTTGCTAGTAAGAAATTATTTGGGGTTACTGTTTTATTTTTAAAATACTGAATAACAATGGAGATTATAAAGGAGAATATTTGCTTGTTGAAATATTTAATCATTTTTATTATTCTGTGAGCATTTTATGTTATGAAAGAGAATTCCCACGAATTTTTTTTCTTAAATACTCATTCGGTTCAGTTCAGTTCAGTCGCTCAGTCATGTCCAACTCTTTGCGACCCCAGCCTATCAGGCTCCTCCGTCTGGGATTTTCCAGGCAAGAGTGCTGGAATGGATTGCCATTTCCTTCTCCAGGGGATCTTTCCGACCCAGGAATCGAATCCAGCATGCCGGGCAGACGCTTTACCGTCTGAGCCACCAGGGAAGTTATCGCCAAAGTGAAAGTGGAAAGTGAAGTCGCTCAGTCGTGTCCAACTCTTTGTGACCCCATGGACTGTCGCCTATCAGGCTCCTCCGTCTGGGATTTTCCAGGCAAGAGTGCTGGAGTGGATTGCCATTTCCTTCTCCAGGAGATCTTCCCTACCCAGGAATCGAATCCAGCATGGCGGGCAGACGCTTTACCGTCTGAGCCACCGGGGAAGTTATCGCCAAAGTGAAAGTGGAAAGTGAAGTCGCTCAGTCGTGTCCGACTCTTTGTGACCCCATGGACTGTAGCCTCATCAGGCTCCTGCGTCTGGGATTTTCCAGGAAAGTGTTCTGGAGTGGATTGCCATTTCCTTCTCCAGGGGATCTTCCCAACCCAGGAATGGAACCCGGGTCTCCGGCATGGCGGGCAGACGCTTTACCGTCTGAGCCACCAGGGAAGTTATTGCCAAGGAAGACGTTAAATCTAAAGATCCGCAAGGTCTCCTCACTCCTAAATGGAACAGACCCCACTCGGTGATCCTAACCACCCATTCTGCCCTGAAGTTGTAGGGCTTACTCCGTGGGGATATCACATTTGAGTGAGGAGGTCCCCAAGCCCCAACCTTTGGAGAAACAACCAGAGACAATGGATCCCACTGACTACTCTTATGACCCACTCTCTGACCTAAAACTTCTTTTCTGAAAAAATGGCTAAATAAATAAATAAAAATAATAAGTGACCCTATATGTTTAGCCGAGCAGTAGATATTTTAGGATCTGGTAGCTGACCAGGGAGTGGTCTGTACACGCCAAGACATCGTTATCATGTTGCTCTTACTTCACTTCGAGTGGCATGACTGAAGAAAGTACAGGCAAGCTACGGGGAAGAGCAACCTGGAAGACAGGAGACAACCAGCCTCACCTTGCTGAAATGAGGAACGGGGTCACATAGACCCTCTCGAGCCTCGCTGCTTTCTACCTTTCCCAGGTCCCTTAACAACCATTATTCTTTTATTGGTATATGGGCTGTGTATCTTAAAATTGTCTGGGGTCCTTTGTCTCCAAAAGCTTAGACAAATGGGGGGTCCCTCAGGGTTATGAACAATTCTGTCAGGGCTGACCGAACTGAGGGCGGCAGAAGTTCTGCTCCTCTACCCGCAGTCAGGACGACTACCACATGAAGCAAGGAGCAGTGACACAAAATGAACCCCACCAAAGCCCCTCAGTGCTCTTCAAGCATCGGGAGCAGCACAAAAGGCAGAGAAGGGAGTTTCACCGGCATAGCCCACTGTGGCTCCTCAGGGAAAAAAAAGTGGGAATCTGGATCATAAGGTATAACCTTAGTCTAGTTTTACTTGCCTGTAGAGGGCTGTATAGAGAGGCCTTGAGCCTACAGTGTCGGATTCGAGTTCCCAGAACAGAACCGCAGCTCAGACACCTCCGCTCAAACCGCCACGCAGCGATTCAAGATGGCGGCAGGGGCAGCCAGGAGCCTTGTAGACTCTGGCCATCCGGAGCGTGAGCAGCACGAGCCACGCGAGAGCTGGCGTTCCCTCCCACCCCCCCCCACTCCCCCCACCTCCCCCCCCCCCGCCCCGAAACGAGATCCCTGTAATGCAGCCCTGCCCGCTACCTATCAAGGAGACAATGTAGCTCACAGGTCTCTTTCCTTTAATCAAAGAATAAAACTGTCCTTTGCTTCTGAATTGAACCTGGTCTCAGTCTATTGGCAAGAGTGACACTGGGCAGGAGCACCCCTGTTGAGACTGACTCAGAAGGGTTGGTAATACTTCCATACTTGCTTGTGATGATCCAAGGCTTCTAGTTTCCAGTAGCAATTACATTTTTTTCCCCCTTCACCTCCAATTATAGTATCGTTGTGGATGGAGACTCTATTTTACTAAATTGCAATCCCAATGGCAAAAGTACATTCTCCATATAAAACACATTCAAATATTTGTTGAAGGAATATTAGCAAATAGCAGATGAAAATAATTCTGGTCACCTCAAGCTTCAGGCCATAGAATAGGATAATGGCAGATATAGCAGATAATGGCAATCTACCAACAGATCACGGTGGTATACCATAGAGTGAAAACTGTGCAATGAAAGCAATTATAGCAACAATAAGAACAAAAACTCACTTAAGGTAGGGATTCTCTGAAAACACAATTAAGATTCTCTGAAAATACTATTAAGAAAAAAACATGCATTATGTATTCAAAATAAGTAAATAGTAAAAAAAAAATGATATTCACTTTCATTAATAATTTTATATTTTACTATGATTTGACTCAATGTGTCCTTTTAAAACAAATATTAAATTTGTGAATGTTTACAAAAGCACTTGGTAAAAATATAACTAATTTTCTCTTAAGGTATATGCAACCTATGTAAAGTCTCTAAGATTACAGACAATAAGAATAAATACAGTACTTAATAAGAAACCTCAGAGAAAACTGGAAGTTTTGTTTTACAAATCTTTTTTCTGGAATGACTAGCATTGTATTTGAACACATTTGGTTGCTTTAAGAGACAACGATTACTCTATAAAATAGTAAAAAGAAGTAGCTACTTAAACTTACAAGTAAACAGCCTCCATGATTTTAGGGCATATCTATACAGTTAACAGATATCATATTTGTGCTTGGATGGAAAATATTCTATAGTGTAAAAATGTCAACATAGTCTAAATAATTTAGATCTTTCTAACACAGACAAACCTTGCCAGTAACACAGCACATTTGTTTTGTTCAGTACTATATTGTGGAAAATGCTATATAGGCAATTGAAAGATTATAGTCTTTTTTTAATCTGGTTTAAAAGATAATTTTGTTGTCTATGCTTCTATAAGGCAAAAATTCTACACCATTTGTAATAAAATAACTTGCAGCATGTACCATCTGTATCCTTATAGTATATTTGTGGTTTAAACTAATGCCATTTAAAAAAGAATACAACTCCAATGCTATTTCTCTTAATTGTAACGTAATACCCACTGCTGCTGCCACTAAGTAGCTTCAGTTGTGTCCGACTCTGTGCGACCCCAGAGACGGCAGCCCAACAGGCTCCCCGGTCCCTGGGATACTCCAGGCAAGAACACTGGAGTGGGTTGCCATTTCCTTCTCCAATGCAGGAAAGTAAACAGTGAAAGTGAAGTTGCTCAGTCGTGCCCGACTCCTAGCGACCCCATGGACTGCAGCCTACCAGGCTCCTCCATCCATGGGATTCTCCAAGCAAGAATCCTGGAGTGGGGTGCTATCGCCTTCTCCGATGATACCCACACAGGAGATGTAAAGGGCCAGTTGGTTTCAATAATAAACACTATAGCTTGTCCTCTGTACCAGTGCTTCTCAAACTTTACTGTACGTATGAACTTACTGGAGAATCCTGTTAAAACACAGATTCTGATTCAGTAACTCTGGGAAAGACCAAATATTCTGAATTTCTAATCAGTTTCCTGATGATACTTTCAGGTACTGCTGTCCAAGGACTACACATTGAATAGTCACCATCTATGATGAAAAGGTCCATGATGAGGGGTGGTGGGGAAAAGAGAGGAGTTAAAGGAAAGATACAAGGTGACAAATAAAAAGTGTTGTAACTACCCTGTGACAGGTGTAGACACTGATTTAGTGACTTTTGTTCTGTGAATAGTTCTCTGGTTGTTGTTTTTTTTGAAGGATTTGATTATTAGGACTAAGTAAAATAATCCTTTCTTATCTGGTAAGCAACTAGGTTAAGTTGTACATGAGATGCAGTGAGTGAATGGGTAAACCATCTGTTTTTGTAACCTCAAAATAAATAAATTCACTAGGCAAAAAGAAAGCAGAAACAAAGACTATTTATGGGAAAAAAATTAAGCCTAACAGTAGTTTCAAAAGTCTGTTTTATAACATCAAGGAGAGTCAGACAGGGAAGGACACAGTACTAGACAGTGTATGTACAGCAGTGAGAGAGCTAAGACAAAATGCCAAGTCAGAAAATCTAGTTCAGCTTGAGCAAATCAAATTCTGACGGACTCAATATTTTGCTAGTAAGAAATTGTTTGGGGTTACTGTTTTATTTTTAAAATACTGAATAACAATGGAGATTATAAAGGAGAGTATTTGCTTGTTGAAATATTTAATCATTTTTATTATTCTGTGAGCATTTTATGTTATGAAAGAGAATTCCCACTAATTTTTTTTCTTAAATACTCATTCGGTTCAGTTCAGTTCAGTTGCTCAGTCATGTCCAACTCTTTGCAACCCCATGAATTACAGCACACCAGGCCTCCCTGTCCATCACCAACTCCCGGAGTTCACTCAAACTCACATCCATCGAGTCGGTGATGCCATCCAGCCATCTCATCCTCTGTCGTCCCCTTCTCCTCCTGCCCCCAATGCCTCCCAGCATCAGAGTCTTTTCCAATGTGTCAACTCTTCGCATGAGGTGGCCAAAGTACTGGAGTTTCAGCTTTAGCATCATTCCTTCCAAAGAACACCCAAGACTGATCTCCTTCAGAATGGACTGGTTGGATCTCCTTGCAGTCCAAGGGACTCTCAAGAGTCTTCTCTACCACCACAGTTCAAAAGCATTAATTCTTCAGCACTCAGCTTTCTTCACAGTCCAACTCTCACATCCATACATCAGATCAGATCAGATCAGTTGCTCAGTCGTGTCCAACTCTTTGCAACCCCATGAATCGCAGCACGCCAGGCCTCCCTGTCCATCACCAACTCCCGGAGTCCACTCAAACTCATGTCCATCGAGTCAGTGATGCCATCCAGCCATCTCATCCTCTGTCGTCCCCTTCTCCTCTTGCCCCCAGTCCCTCCCAGCATCAGAGTCTTTGCCAATGAGTCAACTCTTTGCATGAGGTGGCCAAAGTACTGGAGTTTCAGCTTTAGCATCATTCCTTCCAAAGAAATCCCAGGGCTGATCTCCTTCAGAATGGACTGGTTGGATCTCCTTGCAGTCCAAGGGACTCTCAAGAGTCTTCTCCAACACTACAGTTCAAAAGCATCAATTCTTCGGCGCTCAGCCTTCTTCACAGTCCAACTCTCACATCCATACATGACCACAGGAAAAACCATAGCCTTGACTAGATGAACCTTTGTTGGCAAAGTAATGTCTCTGTTTTGAATATGCTATCTAGGTTGGTCATAACTTTCCTTCCAAGGAGTAAGCATTTGTTAATTTCATGGCTGCAGTAACCATCTGCAGTGATTTTGGAGCTCAGAAAAATAAAGTCTGACACTGTTTCCACTGTTTCCCCATCTATTTCCCATGAAGTGATGTGACCGGATGCCATGATCTTCATTTTCTGAAGGTTGAGCTTTAAGCCAACTTTTTCACTCTCCTCTTTCACTTTCATCAAGAGGGTTTTTAGGTCCTCTTCTCTTTCTGCCAAACCTACTAATTAGTCAAGCTTCACTTCAAATATTCCTGTTTGATTATTTTATATATAGAAGAATCAGATGTCTATGGCATGAATTAGTGCTCAAATTTATAAACTGAATTGATCAAAATCATGATGTCCTCTCACTAAAAATAATGAATTTGCAAGGCATATCTTATCAGCCTGGAGTGCTCCTTCTTAAGGTGATGGCTGTAGCTCTGAAAGGTTTCAAGATAAAGAAGTGGTTCCAGTCAGTAAAGCTGCTTCCCAAGCAGAGAAAAAGGTCACCACCCATGTAATCAGTCATTGCATTTTTACCAATATAAAAATCACAAGATTACTGGACATGAGGAAAAAATATCCCTATTTAGAACAAATAATCTCCAAGAAATATTATCATAAGAAAAAAATACTAGGGCAATCCTGGATATGTCCTGCCAGCTAACATATAGGATACATCCTGTTGTCACTTTGCTTTTCCAAAAGATGAGGATATGCATGAAAGTGGCTTATTAGGAAGTATTTTCAGTTGAAAATCAAACAAGCAAATAAATAATGGGGAAAAAAAAAAGGTCAGTGAATAGAAAGTTGTGGGGTAGGGAAAAACAAAGGCCAAAAAACAAAAATAATAAAGTTAATATATCAAGTAATGTCCCACAGAGGATAACTTTGAATTAATGTCAAAGTTACCGTTCTCTGGACACAGCGTAGATCACACGTACAGTTGTGTCAAGCAGAGAGCAAAGAAGCTGGCGTATTTATACCCCTGTAATCAGCCGACCAGCCTTAAGTATTAAGTAGTTAAGCACTGCGCCATGGGGATCATAAATTACCAGGAACTTCTGGCTGTCTCCGTTCAGGTAAATCAGTTCTACAGCCTGAGGGGAGTTTGTGGACAATGCAGGTGCTGGCAGATAGGAGTGAAAGCTTACTAGGAAGCCAAGTTCACACAAATAGTAAAGGGGCCCCAATGGGGTATGAGCAGAACACAGAACAGGCTTCCCTTTCCAATTATACAAGACTGTCAGAGAAATGCTTATTTTTTTTTTTTTTTGGGTGGCCGCCTCGCGGGCAGCGCCGGGGGACCGCTGGGTGGCCGCCTCGCGGGCTGCGCCGGGGGACCGCTGGGTGGCCGCCAATGCTTATTTTTTTAAAATAATATTTGTGTTGCCTCAATCACAAAGAGAGTGACACTGTCAAACAATAATGGAAAAATATGGAGAGAACATCATGCGAGATGCCAGGCTGGATGAAGCAAAAGCTGGGATAAAGATTGCTGGGAGAAATATCAATAACCTCAGATAGCAGATGATACCACTCTATGGCAGAAAGTGAAGAGGAACTAAAGAGCCTCTTGATGAAAGTAAAAGAAGAGAGTGAAAAAGTTGGCTTAAAACTCAACGTTCAAAAAACGAAGATCATGGCATCTGGTCCCATCACTTCATGGTAAATAAATGGGGAAACAATAGAAACAGTAAGAGACTTTATTTTGGGGGGGTCTAAAATCACTACAGATGGTGATTGCAGCCATGAAATTAAAATATGCTTGCTCCTTGGAAGAAAAGCTATGACCAATCTAGACAGCATATTAAAAAAGCAGAGACTGTTACTTTGCAGACAAAGGTCCATCTAGTCAAAGCTATGGTCTTTCCAGTAGTCATGTATGGATGTGGGAGTTGGACTATAAAGAAAGCTGAGCACCGAAGAATTGATGCTTTTGAACTGTGGTGTTGGAGAAGCCTCTTGAGAGTCCCTTGGACTGTAAGGAGATCCAACCAGTCAATCCTAAAGGAAATCAGTCCTGAATATTCACTGAAAGGACTGATGTTGAAGTTGAAACTCCAATACTTTGGCCACCTAATGTGAAGAATTGACTCATTTGAAAAGACCCTGATGCTGGGAAAGAATGAAGGTGGGAGGACAAGGGGATGACAGAGGATGAGTTGGTTGGATGGCATCACTGACTTGATGGACATGAGTTTGAGCAAGCTTGGTATTTGGTGATGGACAGGGAAGCCTGGCATGCTGCAGTCCATGGGGTCGCAAAGAGTAGGACACGACTGAGCAACTGAACTGAACTGAACTGATTTACATGTTGCCAAATTAATAACAGGACATTTTCCAGCTACAGGACAGTAACATCTACAGTTATTCTTTAATGTGACTTTGCTGATCTACAGAGCTTTCTGTTACGTTATCCCTGGTCTTGGCCCTTCCCATCCTAAAAGTTATCAGTGCCTCTGTGTGAAAGTCTCTTTCAAAGAAGAGCTTCATTCACAGCACTTTACAGTTTATTTTTTTTTTCTTGGAGAATGATTATTTAATTACTCAGAGTTGCTTAGTCTAAACCACCTACCCAATATTTCTAAAAAGAAACCTGGAAGCCAAGTTTCTGTAGTCTTGATTCTGTAGCTCTTCCATCTCTGTTGCATAGTGGTTTTTTAACTTTTGTTTCATTTGCTGGTACCACACTTCTTGAGGTTATTTTTGTCTAATGCTTCTTAAAATCTTCTCTAATATTTTGGATTGTTTCTAAATTTCTTGGCTTAGTCAGGAGTTTGATTTCAAGTAAGAAGCACAAAACTGAAACCCATTTACACTTAAGTGGACTTTGTTGGCTGGAATATCTGAGGAGTGTAGAGTTGGAGGCTGGCCTGTGAGCACTGGAATGAGTAAGAGAAATGCTACTGGGCTTTCCCTTCTAACTCTGCCTGTCTCCATGTGGCAAATTATTGTCTCAAAGCAGTATCTCCACATGAAGTAGGATGTCACTGCAGGCTCTTCTGAGCTTACAGTATTTTAGTTCTGTGACTGGTACTGAAAGAATTGGTTTATCTTTCACAGTACCAGTTTGAAGAACATCAAGGGAGAGAATCCACATGGCCCAGCTTGGATCATGTGCCCATCCTTTAGATCAAGTACACCGGGGAGAGGATGGTATGAGGTTCTGAGGTTGGCTCAATGTGGGTCATGTTCTTAGTCACAAGTCCAGAGGATTCTGCTGTATTATCATAATCTCAGACATGGTCACCTGTCAAACTAACCCAGGCAGTCATACTAATTTGTGTCTACTACAATAACACAACCAGTCCATCCTAAAGGAGATCAGTCCTGAATATTAATTGGAAGGACTGATGTTGAAGCTGAAACTCCAATACTTTGGCCATCTGATGCAAAGAACTGACTCATTGGAAAAGACTCTGATGCTGGGAAAGATTGAAGGTGGGAGGAGAAGGGGATGACAGAAGATCAGGTGATTTGATGGCATCACCGACTCGATGGACAGGAGTTTGAATAAACTCCAGGAGTTGGTGATGGACAGGGAGGCCTGTCGTGCTGCAGTCCATGGAGTCACAAAGAGTCAAACACGACTGAGCAACTGAACTGAACCACAATAACCACAATAAAAACTCCATTATTTGATTACTTCTGAATACATCACTCTAATCTTACAACTGTTAAACAAATAAAACCCTTCTAATTCTTCTAATAATTTCTATTTTTTCACCTAAGTCATCTTCATCCTGCCTCAAACATTGCTATGAGTTTCCCATTTACTTACTAAATCTTAAGTAACACTAAGTAACACTGCATGACTCTTTAGTAAGAATAGTCTATAAGAAATTTCTAAGATGCTTCAAAGTTTAGGCTTCTCTTCTCTCCTGTACTCCAAATTTGCTTCCTAAAAGGGGGTAACATTCATGAATACACAAAAAGAATCCATTTCTAAACATAGTGAACATTTTTCTTTATTCAGCATCTATTCCATCTTATCCTGATAACAGTTTCCATTGGGTAAGAACTTGCTTTCAGTGATATCCACCCAGAGGAAATTTAAGACCCAGAGATATGAGTTCCTGAAAAGCTGTATCTGGTCTTTACATTTTCTTAAGACTACACATTCCTATTTGCTAAAGCTAATTTTGGCTGTTTTCTGTCACTTTCAGCTGAAATAATTCTAACTGAAATATACCATCACTCAGTCATATTAGTATATTTAGGGAACATCATTTTCAAAATAAGTCATTAATTTCACTGAAATCTAAAAGGATGTCAGTTTTTAAAACAATGAACCCAAAATGAAGTATATGAAGTACTGAATTTTACATGCTATACTAAAAGAAGTTTAATTTCATAAACAGACTATCTTAATATAGGACCCAAATCTTCAAAATTAAACTCCCTAAAAAAAATTGAAATTATGCATGCTCTGTTAGAAACTGACATGACTTAGACAAAAGCATTATATCAAAAGAATTTCAACATGTATAAAGATTCCATATCAAATAGACTGCCTGCTTTTGGTTGAATTGATGTTAAATAATCTATTATTTTGTGAAATATTCTTTGAGAGTTCTCGTTTGTGCAATTCAGCTTATCCAAAAATAGTCATGGGACTAAGGTATCTCAAAGCGTAGGGCCTGGGTTATTTGGGTTGTCACTTTTGAACGCTGCATTGGCTGGTGTTTCTAGCCTATCCTAATTAATTATTTAGTGACATTCACATCAGTTTCTATGACTTCTCATCAGTTAAAATACAACATCTGCCAAGCAAATCACTCAAGAAGATGAAGAACACTACATTTTCTCAAACATTCCCAACATTATGTTGGAGCAATTTCATTAGATCTGAGACTTTCATTTTTAAGAAACTTCAAGTTTTCACAGCTACTGCCTATTTGTAGCTTCACACAGAGGGGAGAGTACTGCAATGCATTATAATAGGGGAGCCTAGGAAGGATAAATGGATTGAGTACTACTGCCGGTTAATCACTTTGAGAAAATGGCCTTCACCAATAGCAGGAATAAACACAGTTGGCAAAAAGTTATTTGTGACTAATGCAGCCTGAAGTCTTGAGGCCAAGACAACTACAGGGTAAACCTTATATTTGATAAATAAAATCCCCTCAATTTCAGATAAAGTGTAATTCATGGTTATTTCCTCAAAATCTCTCACGTTGCCTTTTCATGCGTCAAATTTGGATTTCCAGTTGGAGCGATAAGAAAAAAAGAAGTCTCTGCATATTATTTGAATTAATTACAAAGCTAGCAACTGCTTCTATCCTATTTTAGATTGAAGAGAGATGAAATTTCTCCTCAGGACATCTTGACTTAAATATATAATTCAGGCCTATCAGAGTCCCACAAGCCCCTGAGTTGTGGGTAACTACATCTTTTCTCCTCCACAGATACACAGTCACATATGTACACACACCACTCCTAAAGCGAGGCAGCTAGAAATTATTTCCATATATATCAGTTATATTTATATGATTATAATTTATTTTCTTAAAAGTGCTCAAGTATCCAAAGATCAACCTAAACTTTACATAAGACTTGACAGTAGGAGTAATCTTAGCAATCATAATAACGATAATAACAACAATAATAATTAATTTTAATGACTCTTTTCTATATGTCAAATATTTTGAGCCATTTTATATGTATTACATTATTAGCATATACCAAGCATTTTTCTAAATGCTTCACATGTGATTAACTCATTAATTTTTCATAACAACCCTTTAAGAGGTATAATACTCCTCTATGCGAAGTCCTGTTTCTTAGATAAGGCGGCTCAGGCACAGTGTTAAAATGTCCTTCCCAAGACTGCAAAACTAGCAGGTAGAAGACTCTATCAAACCAGGCAATCTGCACCTGGAGACAAAATGCCAAATAAACAATCTAACTCACAAAGTTCCATACTTTTCCCAACATGGATGATCATTAGAATCAAATCACTTATTTTTTTTAATGAATTAGGATAACATAATAGTAAAAAGCATGGACATTGTCAGGTATACTTTCCCACTCAAGTATGTTGTATGACATTTGGCAAGTTAAACTTTGTGCCTTGGTTTAGCAATTCAATTTTCTGTAAAACTGGAATGCAAATGTATCATTATGTAAGAGATTAATTACATCTCAAAGAAAATAATATATGCATTTCTGTGCATATGTTTGTGTGTTTAGGTAATATCACATTCCCAAGCATTTATTATTTTCAATAAATGGTATTTATTTTCCCTGCCTATTTCCAGGAATAATGTAAGCCACATTAGCCAAAAATATTAATGATATGGGTTTTCTATCCATAGAAAAATTTAGGAAGAGTGGAATACTAGGGCTTAAAGCAGGGAACAGAAGCTGGAAAAATAGAATGTATCACCTCCACTAAACGAAGCACAAATAGCCCTGCAGTAGCACGTCTGAAGAAATGATGGAAGTGCATACAGTGACCTCCTCATGTTCAGCTTCAGAGAGTCTTGCAGCCATCATACAACAATGACACCAGGAAAGAACATCCCTATTTGCCTTACTCTTCATCATTCCCAATGCTTTGACATGGGCAGAACTTAAGGAATCTGAGGGAGGAGTAGAGATGCTAGGCTGTAGACAGGTGAAAAAAGATTTATCTACAAACTGAGACGGAAGAATTGAACAATATTTTGAACTAGCTGCTTTCAACTACAGAACTGAAGTGGGTTTTTTTTTTTTGAATTTTTATTTTTTTATTGGGGCACAGCTAATTAACAATGTTGTGATAGTTTCAGGTGAACAAGCCATACGGATACATGTATCCATTCTCCCCCAAACCCCCACTCCCATCCAAGCTGACAGGTAACACTGAGCAGAGTTCCATGTGCCACACAATAGGTCCTTGTTGGTTATCCATTTTAAATACAGCAGTGTTTACATGACCATCCCAAACTCCCTAAGTATCTCTTTCTGAGGGTTTGTTTTTGACTTAGAGTAACCAGAGGACTTTATGACTTCTTAAGAGCTGAAAAATCAAGGGGCTTGCCCTTTTAAACAATCTTCACCAAACAGGTTGATAGGTACTGAAGACGACTAACATGGGATTGCCTTTATGAATATTCCATATGATTCTGTCTTGTTCCAAGTACTACATATACATATACATATATATATATACATATATATATTGCCATTTAAAATCATAGTCTCAAAGTGTAAAATTTAAGACCTTGATCTGAAAAACAGTAATATTTTAGTAAATGTAATGGTAAGATTTACAAGACATAGAGGATGTTAGAATATCCAAAACACTCTCCAAAATCCCACTATGCAACTTTTGCGGAGGGAAGTAGTTCCCAATCATTTGGTGGAAGACATCAACAAGTTCCTTTTATCCCTTATTGTTACTTTCCTGGGTACCAACATCCAAATTCAAAGATAGTCTGGTAGGGGGATATAGTTAAGTGTAAAGCAAAAATAGTGAAAAGTAGTCAAGTAAACATATGGTAAATAATCATGGAAACAAATTGTGAAAAGACTAGACCAAGGTGTAATGGATCTTTAGATCTTTGGTGGTGTTAAGACATTCAGTCATGTCCGACTCTTTTCGACCCCAGGGACTGTAGCCCTGCGGTCTATCTAGCCCAGGCTAGAGTCCCCAGGGACTCTACAGCCCTGGGACTGTAGCCCAGGCTCCTCTGTCTGTGAAATTCTCCAGGCAAGAATACTGGAGTGGGTTGCCATTTCCTTCTCCAGGGGGACTTCCCGACCCAGGGATCAAACCCAGGTCTCCTGTATTGCAGGCAGATTCTTTACCATCTGAGCCATCAGAGAAGCACTTTAGATCTTTAGATCAGACTGGTTATTGTACATGTATCAATTTAGTAAAGGTTATGCATCCAATTTCACTTTTCACTTTCATGCACTGGAGAAGAAAATGGCAACCCACTCTAGTATTCTTGCCTGGAGAATCCCAGGGACGGGGGAGCCTGGTGGGCTGCTGTCTATGGGGTGGCACAGAGTCGGACACGACTGAATCGACTTAGCAGCAGCAGCAGCATGCATCCAATTTGCTAGTTCGGCAGATGGCTGAAGCTTTAATAGTTATCTGGTTGACTGATGCAAACTTGGATGTGATTATGTTAAGCACTTTGAATGACAATAATACTGTGTAGAAAGTAGTCAGATCCTCTGAGGAATAGGAATGCTGTGTGGTACTCACATCATGTGACCCATAAATTCACTCTAAAACCCAGAATCTTGTTTCACCAAGGTATTGAGGAAGACATAGATGATGACAACACACAAATATTTAAAGAGCATTTTATTGGCTTTAGACCAGGAATGCTGGTAGGATAAAATGCAATTTAATTGGCTTCCTAATCTCTATGGGATCAAAAGTTTGCAGAATGCAGTTAACCCCAGAAATGAAGTGGACGTAGTTAACACAAGTTAACATCAAAGGATGCCCTGACTTGCAAAGATCTCTGGCTATGCCTAATTAATTATAAGCTACCTTGTTGTTGTTGTGTAGTTACTAGGTGGTGCCCAACTCTTTATAATCCCATTGACTGTAGCCTGCAAGGCTCTTGTCTGTGGGATTCTTCAGGCAAGAATACTGGAGTGGGTTTCCATTTCCTATTCTAGGGGATCTTACTGATCCAGGGATCCAAGTCACGTCTCCTGATTGTCAGGTGGATTCTTTACCACTGAACCATCTGGGAAGCGCCCGTAAGATACCTTGCTGCTAAGTCACTTCAGTCGTGTCCGACTCTGTGTGACCCCATAGACGGCAGCCCACCAGGCTCTCCCATCCCTGGGATTCTCCAGGCAAGAACACTGGAGTGGGTTGCCATTTCCTTCTCCAATGCATGAAAGTGAAAACTGAAAATGAAGTCGCTCAGTCGTGTCTGACTCTTAGCGACCCCATGGACTGCAGCCTACTAGGCTCCTCCATCCATGGGATTTTCCAGGTAAGAGTACTGGATTGGGGTGCCATTGCCTTCTCCATAAGATACCTTAAGTCTGACTTAATTTGTATAATCAAATTAAGAGCAAAATGAAATAAAACTTTAGACCTGCCTTAAGGCAACATGGAAGAGAGTGACAGTTCATCACCCTATTTCCAATCTTGAGTCAGTTCCCAAGCCCAGAGGAGTCTGCAACACCACTGAAGTCACTCATAACACCAAAAGTGAGCAAATATGAATACTCTGTATCTCTTTCTAGGCTTCCCAAAGAGACTTATACTGATTAGCCTGACTCACTAAATGCTGAGAAAGTGAAATTCAAATATTACAGGTATGACTGTAAAAGGTATTGATTAACACTAATTTTTGAAGATACAAATGTCACGGTAGTCTCAACTAGGACTTTTCATTGGTCAGATTTCAAAGGAAATTTCAATTTAAGTCTGTATGGTCTGATATATGCCTGTGTGTGTGTGTTTGTGTACTCAGTCACTCAGTCGTGTCTGTCTCTTCGCAACCCCATGGACTGTAGCCAAGCAGGCTCCTCTGTCCATGGGGTTTCCCAGGCAAGAATACTGGAGTGGGTTGCCATATCCTTCTCCAGGGGATCTTCCTGAACCAGGGATCAAACCTGAATCTTCTGCACTGCAAGCATATTCTTTACTGCTAGGCCACCAGGGAATCCCAGTCTGATATATAAGTATATATAAATATTTGTGTATGTGGGTATGTATGCATTAATGCACACCTACTTAAAAAATAACAGGATCTTAACATGGACTCTTTGTCACCTTAGGAAGTTTCAAGGAGAAGTCTTTTTTAAAAAAACATTTATTTATTTTTGGATGCCCTGGGTCTTTGTTGCTTTGCTCAGGCTTTTCTCTAGTTGCAGTGAGCGGCGGCTCCCCTCTAGTTGTGGTGCAGTGGCTTCTCATTGCAATGGCTTCTCTTGTTGCAGAGCACGGACTCTAGGACCCCTGGGCTTCAGTAGTTATGGCACCATGGGCTTAGTAGTTGCTACTCTCAGAGCAGCAGGGTTAGCTGACCTGCAGCATGTGGGATCTTCCCAGATCAGGGATCGAACCAGTGTCCCTTGCATTGAAAGGTGGATTCTTTACTACTGGACCACCAGAGAAGCCCCAAGGAGAAGTCTTTGAATTTTTTATTCCTTGCCAAAGTAGTGAATAAAACATCCCTGGGGTAGTGGCAAAGACTGGAATCACCATGAAAGAATCAAAAGAAGCAGGAGTAGTAATTGTCAACACTTCATTCTGGTCAGCACAGAATGGTTATGGGGCTTAGAGAAGGATAGTAGATTACCATAACGTTAATGAGGCAGTAACTCCAACTGTAGCTGCTGTGTTTCCTTTACTAGAGTAAATCAGCATAGTTCTTGACATTCAGCATTCATCTACTGATTTTGTTAATGCATTTTCCTCCATTTCAACAAATCGAGACAATTAGAAATAGTTTGCATTCATCCTGGGACAAGTGTGCCTAGACCCCCTCTCTTTTTCAACTCACCTTGGAATTTTTTCTTCTCTTAATTTCCTGGCTTAAATAAAATGTCCCTTTCATTTGGGAAAAACAAAGAGTGAGCCATTCACCCTACAAACCAAAGAGGACATAGTTTGTTAGATTTTCTTAAAGACGGGGTAGAACTATGTAACTGGGTACAAGGATGTGCTTATGGATAATTTTTAAAGTTCTGTTGAACTTAAAGTTATGGTATTCAGTTCTGCAAACATGACTGATCTCTAAATATACTAGATGTTGGGGATACCAATATAATAAGGCAATACTAGACCCTTATCAGAAAAAGGAGCTTGAATTCTAGTGATTCCATAGAGACTTAAATCAATTCATATTTTTATTCCATAAGCACTGAGTGTTTACTCTGTGTTAGGAACTATTCTGTTAGATAAACAGTTTTGAAAAAATAGACATGGTAATTATCTCCTGAGACTCAATGGGTAAGGTAGATTTTAATTAAAAAATAATAAAATTCAGAAATATTTCTATAGTATGATGTTAGGAAAAAGAGAAATGCATTAATGAAAGCCTATGAAAAGAAATTTAACCTGATCTTAGAGGTAAAAAAGAGCTAGTTAGAGTGAGTGTCCTATTTAGAGTGGGATTCTAGTTAGAGTGAGTATCATTCACAATATAACCCAGGTAGGGGATCCATTAAAAATCCAAGGAAGCTCAGTACGATGGGAGATCAGAGAAAGAGGTAGCTTTGTGGGAGATGACGTTTAGGAAGTAGAGGCCAGATCATGCAGGGTTTTGTCAGCCATAGTAAGAATTATGCTCATTATCCTAACAATATTAAACCACTGAATATTTTTCAGCAGATGGGTGACATGATTATGATATGAACTTTCTGACTGCATTGTAGAGCAGTGTTTTTAAGGAGGTCAGGTAAGAATGGATGTGAGTAAACCAGTAGGAAGCTATTGCAGTAATCAAAATGATAATAAAAATTCTTTCTAGAGAAATGGTGATCAGGATAGAAATAAATAAGTGGGTTTAAGAAATATTTCAGAGTTGAAACTGAAAAGACAATGATACAAAAGGTGAAGAAGAGGATTGTATTAAGAGTGACATCTTATTTTATGGTTTGTATACCTGCCTGCTTGGCAATGCTATTCTCCAAGAACACTAATGAAAGATCATATTTGGGGAAAAAACAAAACATTTTATGTATTTTATTTATTTTGAGGAGTCTGTGTCACATTCAAATGTAAAGGGAAATGTATCAAAGTGTATGTATCAAAAAATCAAATAGAATTATTGTATGATCCAGCTATTCCACTTCTGTGTATACATACTAAAGAACTGAAAGCAGAAACATCTGCCTTCAAATAAAAGATATTAGAACAGTAGAACAGATATTTGAACACCAACATTCATAGTAGCTTTATTCACAACAGCTAAAAAATTGAAACAACACAAATGTCTGTCAATGGGTAATATAGTATGTGTATGTAGTAATATTCAACCTTAAAAATTAATTAAATTCTAATACATCATACAATATGGATGAACTTTGAAAATACCTTACTAAGTGACATATGGCAGATGTGAAACAAAAAATATTGTATGATTCCACTTATATGAAGTACCTAGAATAGGTAAATTCAAAGAGATCAGAAGTAAAATGGTGGTTGCCAGGCACTGAAGGGAGTATTTATTGTTTAATGGGTAAGGAGTTTCAGTTTGGGAAAATGAAAAAGTTCTGAAGATGGATAATGGTGATGGAATTACTACTATATTATACACTTTAGAATAATTAATATAGTAAATTTATGTCATGTATATTTTGCCACAATTTTTAAAAAGTATATAGATCTAAAGCTTAGAGTTCTAGGCTAGAGATGGAAATGAAGGAATCACTGAGGTATGTATAAGAAGTGAAGCCATGTAAAATTGCCTCATTTGAATGTAACATGGAAAGAAAAGAGAGTATATAACTAAACCTGATAAACTCATGTATTTATTACATACAGAGGAAGGTTGGTCTTCAAAAGGGACAGAGAAGGGCTGACTAGAAATTTGACAGAACGAGAGAGAATAATATCAGAGAAGTTAGGAGAAAGAATTTTTCTAGGAGACAATGATCAACACTGTTTCAACATTATTTGAATCCCTTTGGGTAAAAGGATACCATTTCTCACTTCTCTTAGAGGTTACTCCTGCGGCTGAGTAGGAGAGCTCATTTTTGCTATAAGGCAGAGTTCTCTATAATTCCAATTTTAGCCCCCTCCCACCCCCCAGCTAGTTAATTTGTCATAGGGAATTCCCCATCAAGCCACAGATGTGGTTTGAAGGAGAAGTAATTTGGAAGGAGTCCAGAAAAACATCTATTTCTGCTTTATTGACTATGCCAAAGCCTTTGACTGTGTGGATCACAATAAACTGTGGAAAATTCTGAAAGAGATGGGAATACCAGACCATTTGACCTGCCTCTTGAGAAATTCGTATGCAGGTCAGGAAGCAACAGTTAGAACTGGACATGGGACAACAGACTGGTTCCAAATAGGAAAAGGAGTCCGTCAAGGCTGTATACTGTCACCCTGCTTATTTAACTTACCTGCAGAGTACATCATAAGAAACGCTGGGCTGGAAGAAACACAAGCTGGAATCAAGATTGCCGGGAGAAATATCAATAACCTCAGATACGCAGATGACACCACCCTTATGGCAGAAAGTGAAGAGGAACTCAAAAGCCTCTTGATGAAGGTGAAAGAGGAGAGTGAAAAAGTTGGCTTAAAACTCAACATTCAGAAAACGAAGATCATGGCATCTAGTCCCATCACTTCATGGGAAATAGATGGGGAAACAGTGTCAGACTTTATTTTTTGGGGCTCCAAAATCACTGCATATGGTGACTGCAGCCATGAAATTAAAAGATGCTTACTCCTTGGAAGAAAAGTTATGACCAACCTAGATAGCATATTGAAAAGCAGAGACATTACTTTGCCAACAAAGGTCCGCCTAGCCAAGGCTATGGTTTTTCCCGTGGTCATGTATGGATGTGAGAGTTGGACTGTGAAGAAGGCTGAGCGCCAAAGAATTGACACTTTTGATCTGTAGTGTTGGAGAAGACTCTTGAGAGTCCCTTGGACTGCAAGGAGATCCAACCAGTCCATTCTGAAGGAGATCTGCCCTGGGATTTCTTTGGAGGGAATGATGTTAAAGCTGAAACTCCAGTACTCTGGC
This sequence comes from Bos indicus, assembly GCF_029378745.1. Classification (NCBI taxonomy): domain Eukaryota; kingdom Metazoa; phylum Chordata; class Mammalia; order Artiodactyla; family Bovidae; genus Bos; species Bos indicus. The sequence continues at coordinate 124,932,037 of NC_091789.1, read as the reverse complement.
CACCTCATGTGAAGAGTTGACTCACTGGAAAAGACTCTGATGCTGGGAGGGACTGGGGGCAAGAGGAGAAGGGGGCGACAGAGGATGAGATGGCTGGATGGCATCACTGACTCGATGGACATGAGTTTGAGTGGACTCCAGGAGTTGGTGATGGACAGGGAGGCCTGGCGTGCTGCGATTCATAGGGTCGCAAAGAGTCAGACACGACTGAGCGACTGAACTGAACTGAACTCAACTGAAGGCACTCTGGAAGTATGAGTTAGCTACTTATGCAAATTACTTATGCCTCTGGAACTTGCTCAGGCTGTCCAGGTAACTTTTTACTTGATATTTAAGAGCTTCTGAGTATCCCAGACTTTATGGCTAGGCACAACAGATGTATCCACTTTATGACGGTGGCTGGGATCAGGTATTCCCATGGTTTCCTGGGCCAGGAGTTCAGTTTCTGGGAACTGATCCACAGGTTTTTATCAAGAACATAAAAAGCTGTTAAAGCAGGCATAATTTTGCCCTCAAAGTCCTGGATCTTCCTACATGATACTTCTGCCTCTGATAAGTCAAGCAACAGGGCATATGCTATTTTTTCATGGCCAGTTGACCAAGTCACTTGTTCTGTACCTCGGGCTAGCTAGAAAGTCTTTGCTTGGGGCCCCACTAAAACTGGAAGGCTTTTGCTTTATCCAGTAAATAATTGTGGTATATTTCTCAAATATCTCTACAGGTCACCCAAGCATGTTTAGTGGTATGGACATCAAGATGTATAAACATATTCTATATTTTGTACAAATCACTGAGACTCCCAAAAGCTTCCTAGGTAGCAAAACTGACCCCTGTCAATCTTTGGCACCATACTCAGGCATTTAAGACACTGTTTGCTTTCTTCTTCTTAGATTCTATTACAAGAGGTAATGACTATAGAGGTTCATCACAATCGTGAGTTAGGGTCTCTAGGGACTAAACAGTGGCACAGAGTCTAGCAGTGGGTATAATTCTCTGGCAAGACTGTGAAAGGTCACTGATGCCCAGAAAAATCCCCAAATAATAGAACTGTTCTACAATGAATGTGGCTGAGTTAGGAAAAATAAACTTCACAAAACACATCAACCACTGTCAACAGTCATGCAGGGTCCCAATAGCAGTGTTAAACTAAGCATGAGTATGGATGTGTATGAGGAAAACCACAACATTCATAAAATTACTTTCTTTTGCATAAAGTTAGAGGTAAATAATGGAGAAAATCTCTCAAATACTGGAAGTTATATTCACTGATTCTTAGCATTTCTTTTCAATACTCTTTTCCTACACATCACAGGCTATCCACTTCCTTCTCTATTGTTTCTTTTTTTTGGTCCATCCAATTCCTAGTGCCCAATTCCTCTCAGAAACAGGAAAGTATCAATATTCAAGGGTTAAGAGTAGTTGAGCAATTGGTTAATTGACCACCTTCCTCAGCCAAGAATTGGGACTCTAATGCTTTCAATTGTAAAGTGAAAAGCTGTGTCCTAAATGAGAGAAAATAGATTCTGAGCTGTTGATACATTTTAAAACTCTTTTATCTATGAAAATAAACTTGGTCTAGTTAGTTTTAGGTGTTTGAATAGCTGGAATCAGAAGTTTATATATGCATTCTCCTTGTTCATCTAGAAATACAACTCGGGGAGGAGAGGTTAGTAAGGGATGTGTTTGCTGAAGGTTAGACCCAAGATACTGTTAAAGGAGAAGCAAAAGTTTCTCTAACCAAAGTTTATTACCCAAAGATGGGGTCTGGTCTTAGAAGTAAATATATGCAGTAGTTGTGGTTAGTACCCTTGAGTTGCACTAATGGAGGAGCCACTGTATTCAGCAGTGAATAAAGGAATCCTTTGGATAAGTTTGAATGAGAGTGACATAGCTGTTAACAGCAAGGAAGAAATACACACACAGGCATGTACATGCACACACACACACATTCATACACACATGAGTCAGCAGAAGCAGTGAGTCAGTATAGACCTTGCAACAGAGGTAAGAGTAGAAAGAGGACAGAGTGATGGTGAAAGTAGATATGGTAAGTAGGAATAGAGAAAGGGAATAGTCCTTGCATAATGTATCCCTAGACTGTGAAACACTAGGTGTCTTCTCCTGAATGGGTGATAAGACAAACAGGTCATTAGAGCTGCAGCACCCTGAATTGTATCATGTTCCTTGGGAGGTCCATTCTAAAATTAAATCCCATTAGTCCAGCCATATCTCAAGTGATTAATAGTCACATGTGGCTAGTGACTACCATGTAGGCATAATTCTAGAACCTCCAGGTTATCATGATTACCTCAGTAAAATTAGGAATTCATCCTTTAAAGTCTTTTAATAAATATTTTTGGTTTTAAAAAAGTAAATCCCATTAACTAAAGCAAACTGAAGCCAAAAATTTTTTTTCAGTACACTGATTTCGATCAGATCAATCATTTATTGTATAAGCTTTCATCATGTAAAAAATATATTAGTCAATAGCAATTCATTTTATTAAAGCAAGCTGTATATTTACCTTATGTGATTGGATTAAAATTATATAGTCATAGCTGAAATAGTATATCAAAATTCTTTGAATACTTTGTTACTGAAATAATTTTCAATAACAAAGACAATGTGGACAAAGAAAGTCCACATTTTAAACCTTTACTATGAATATTTCTTGACCTTAGGTTTCTTACCTGTAAGATAAGTAAGTAGTCTAAACTATGTGATTGCTCAAATACAACATACTTTCTAATCTGAAGTTCCCAGCGTCTACTCTTGTACAACAAATTTAATTTTATTATACAGCTAACATCTTGTAGAAGTTCAGAAATTATTTCTGGTCATAAAATAACCAGAACAAAAATCATAATAACATTTAAAAAATATTTAAGTAAGACTTATAAGACACTTATAAATGTTTTATTAAAGCCAAATTGCTGGTATATTTAGTAAATGCATTTTAAGAACTATCTCTAAATACAGGCAGTTTTTACAAAATTAGAGAAGCAAAAGACCAGCAGTGAAAAGGATATATGAGAAAGCAGAATACAAAAATTTCTTTTAAGGACTGTCCAATAAAGATGGATTACTGCCTTCTACTTTAGAGTAACGTATTTTATAGGAGCTTTAAATCCTGAAAGTTTTTTCTGCCTTTATTTAATGAGTAAACACCTTATATTTGCCAATAAGGTTAATTTATATAATGTTATTATATTGTTTATAATAGCAACTGAATTTCCATATGACAAAAGATTATGGGTCATTGTGATTCAGGTCAACTTAAGTTCACAATGTTGGCAAAATGAGTATTTTTATATGTTGTTGAAGCCGCCAAGAGTCTTCCAGGAGTCCTTTATTTAAAGGAAGAAGACTATATTTCTCAAGAAAAAAATCCTGTAAAGTTTTATGTACTTTATATTGACTCTTTGTCTTCCTGACATGTTTAACAGTTCCCGTTAAAGCCACAAGATATTGAGTGAGTGGTTTTGAGTTGGGTCACTGCTCTATTTGAATAAACCTTTAAAGCTTCAGTCTTCAGAAACTGGCATCTATTACAATGAGACCCATCTCACACATAAAATATAACAGTTTGTCTGAAGATGAGACTTCTTCGCAACTAACATCTTTAAATTGGAGTAATTAGTAGCTGATGATTGATTTCTTCTGTAATATTTTTTCCTACTATTTATAAGCATTGCTTACCAAGATTCTGATTTTATATTGGAAACCTTTCTTTTTGTGTCAGGCATGAAAAGGAAAAGTAATTGGCGTTATCTGTGTTGATTTGCCAGCGGCAGGTGCTGAGAACTTCAAATAACCTTTCTGCTTTCAGTCCCTGTTCTCCACCACTGTGCTCCAGATCATTCATTCAACACGCATAAAGTGGCGTGGAGCAACTGTGGGATTCGAAACCTCTAGCCAACCAATTTGGAAGAGTGAACAGCATTTGTTCACTATGACTGTAGTTCAATTTCAGTTTCTACAACCATGAGCATATGCAGTAGCAACAAAACTCTCCCAATAGCCAGCTTATAGACACCCTGTAGCTGTTAATGCTCCTGTTCCAATAAGATGCCCTCAAATCCCTTTTTACCATTTATTTTTGCACCATCTTTCCTTTTCCCTCCCAAGCCTCAACACCGGTACACAGCTCTTTTGTCCTTAAACTCCTGAAGCTGATTTTGCCCATGGGTACAAAGATTTTGAAGCCTCTGGGAGTTAATGTGCCCACCCTCAAGGTGGCCCGTAACCAATGACTGAACAGTGGAATGGTATGAAAGTGCAGCTTCCTTGCCTGAGATAAGGGAAAATCTCCAGAATTCCTCAACAGGATCAGGCTAAAGCTACCATCTGGGGCACTTCCATCCTAGATCAGACCTTTCCTTGGCTTCCACCATCTCTTACAGGATACCTCTGGGAGCACTTCCTTAAGCTATTTAAACACACATCCTCATTTCAGGGTCTATGTGTACCTTGGAACACACCTTACAGTAGAGACTTCAAGGTCTTGCCAAAATATCTAAGAATACCAAGAGATGTTCTTTGCCTTCTTTGCATGACTTTTTTATGGAATATCTGATCCATAACAGATACTGTGAAAGTGAAGTCGCTCAGTCGTGTCCAACTCTTTGCGACCCCATGGACTGTAGCCTACCAGACTCCTCTGTCCATGGGATTCTCCAGGCAATAGTACTGGAGTGGATTGCCATTTCCTTCTCCAGGGGATCTTCCTGACCCAGGGATCGGACCTGGGTCTCCCGCATTGTAGACAGACACTTTACCGTCTGAGCCACCAGGGAAGTCTCAGATACTGAGAGAGATTAAAAAAAAAAAAAGACAATGGCATTATCTCTACTGCATAGACCTAATGATCTCTGGGACCAAAAGAGAAGTCATAGCAAATGTGACCACAGGTAGGCTCTGCATGGCTGTCACTAGAAAACAAAGGGGAAGTAGCATGGGAAGGAGAGCAGTTTTCTGAGCATCAGAACCACAGAATCTCATCATCTGATACAAACCAGACACTTCCAGTGGTTGAAAGCCAACATCTTTAACATCAGAAAAGGCTAAAGAAGAATTTTCCACATATTAAAGCTCAATAAATGGTTGCAGACTTGGATTGCAAAGACTGGCATATGCCTGTTTAAAGTAGGCCTCAAAATGGCAAAAACGAGTGAAGTGCACAGGTGGACAATAAAAAGAAAGATTAGACACTAGTCCAGAGACTGGTAGCAAATAAAATCCGCCTAAGGGCAGAGACACAAATATTCTACATGCAGGACATTTAGAATTTAATAGCAAATCCTATTATATTAAGTGAAACTATGCATCATTAATGTAAGTCAAAAATGGTTAAAAAAATCAATTTCCTATGATTCCACTGAATATTATACCTTTGATATGAAATTAAATATATAGAATTGTATAGGTCATCTCATCCAAGATCTTACACTTGACTCTCTAGCCTTTCTTTCAGCATTTTAGTGATACAAAGCTCACTAACTCATGAGATTAGTAATCATTTGCAGGCCATTCAATTAGAAACATAATTTTCCCCATCCTGAACCCTCCTCCCTCCTCCCTCCCCAAACCATCCCTCTGGGTCGTCCCAGTGCAACACGTGTATACCTGTGGCGGATTCATGTTGATATATGGCAAAACCAATACAATATTGTAAAGTTAAAAATAAAATAAAATAATAAAGAAAGAAAAAAAATTTAAAAAAAACTGTAATTTTCACCTGATAATCCTACTTACAGCATTGGGAGGTAACAACTGGATTCCTCTTAAATATTCTCTTCTTAAACTACAAACTCATGCTTACTTTAACATTTTTTATATAATGTGACCCTTTTGATGACTCTTCTCTGCAATCACTGTAGCTGATTAGTTTTAGAACAGAATGTAATATACCATCAGCACTGTGTACTGAGCTTACATGAGGTGGTATTTATTTTCTCTGAACCACTGAGGGTATTATAAAGAAACTTCATGCTTTGCAAATGATCCCTCATGAATAAATCATGAACAATTTTTGTTTTCCAGTTTCTACCTGAAAATAATATGTAAAAAATAATCTAGTTGACAAAAACAAAGTGACCAGATAAAATTTGGTATTGCCTCTACCATTTCTAAGTAAACAGAACACCAGAGACAGACCACACCAAGAAAATATGTCAAGAGTTTGACAGTAATTTGGGGTGAAGAAATAAATAATCTGTGGATGACAAGACTTTATCTGACAGTACAATTTCATTCCATGACTATATTAAATAAATATATAAGAGAAATAAAATATAATTACCAGATTTCTTGACCCTATCCTCATTGTAAGAATAAAATGTACTTAGTGGGGGAAACCTTGTTCAAGAATAAATAAAATCGAATGAATTAGAAAAAAAAGAGATATTCTTAACCTCAAAGTAAAATAGCAAGAGAAAAATAACTAGGTACAACTACTAAAAATATCTTTAAATCAAAAAGATAACAAAGAGTCATCTCCAAACTATATCAGCAATATAATGATAAGAATGAATTCACATAAATCATAAACATGTTAAAAATACAATGATAATAAAGCATTCAGAAATCACTCCTCCTTTATAAAGGTATTTGGCTTTAGTTCCCTAGTCAAAATTCTTATTAGAGGATTACATTTGCTTTGAGTCTCTGTTTCAATAAAAGATATAAAGAAATTGAAGTGTATGACAAAGAATGTTTTAAAATACTGAAAGGGAGAAATCTAGTTGTATTAAAATGCCTAACAAAGTTTTTGCATAATCAGAAAATTGAATAAAAAGAATTAAATGTTGTTTTTGACTGGAATATTGTTTTGTCTGTAGAGGATCAAATAAAAGGAAATAGGATTATATGAAATAAAGAAAAGATCTCAGTCATACATGAACTGATAAAGACCAGAGTGGGCTCATCATGATGAGGTTTAGAAAAGATTTCTCAGCAATTACAGTTATAAATACTAGAACTACAAGGTAACATATAACCACCTGATTTTTCTTGTTTTTTCAGACCAAGAAATACAGACACAGAAAATTAAATTGTTTATAAATCACCTCAGAAAGTTAGTGGCAAAGTTAGGACTGGAGCTCACAGTTCTCAAGTTCTAGGCCAGGTCTGTGGCCTTGGATAAGCTACTTAAAAGTTTTGTGCATTATCTTTTTTTTTTTTTTTTTGCTTTTCATTTGTACATTGGAAACAATGCATAACTCAAAAAGACAACTATGAGTATAAAATAAACATTTGGAGGCCATTTAGTATGATGACCATCAAGAATAACAGCGCAAAAAGCAGTAGGTTTTGTTGTTGTTGTTGTATTATCATCTCATGCTTTTTCTTCTAAAAAAAAACTGTCTAACAATAAAAAAGGATAATCTAGAACAATCTTTTATGAACCATCTTCTATGCAAAAGTTCAGGTCAGAATTCTTTAAAATTTTAAATGTGTATAATATTTCCCACAGGGGACAATGTATAGTCTTAAATTATACCAATGAAAAAATTGCCATTAAAATAGTAATGTTTGATGAGTAGCCACATGGAGGATATTTTCTCATTTTCATTTGTTATTTGTTTAAAAAGACAAGTTCCTCTCTTTGAAAACACACTCAAGGTAGGTTTTATTATGACCTCTAATTCCGGGAGTTGGTGATGGAAAGGGAGGCCTGGCGTGCTGCAATTCATGGGGTTGCAAAGAGTCAGACATGACTGAGCGACTGAACTGAACTGAACTGAACCATGTAGACAAATAAACCCAAATCTCCAAGAGGTCAATTATCTTACTAAAGTTCTTTATGATGTGTTCAGTTTATCCCTGGTATCTAAGGCCCCATGGTGATGATCAGAAAGGATATGGGAAAACACAGTTTCGCTGTATTCTAAACTATCACCCCCTTTTATGAGCACAATTTGGCTATATCTATCAAATTTAAAATCACACATACTTTGCTTTAACAATTTTTCTAAGAATTCATCTAATGACTGTACTCAAAATGCATACATAATAAATGTATTCACATATGCACATAAAGATATATTTACAAGAATATGCTGGTACAATATAGACTTTATGACCAACAATTGAAAGATAATTACATAAATTAGTGTTACCTGTGCAGTGGATTGCCATGTAACCATTAAGAAGAATGGGATGCAAAATATGGCTGACATGGTACAATATTAGTGATTCATTTGTTAGGACATTCAGCAAATATTTAAGCTCTTACTAAGTTCCAGGCACTAGTGATGTAGCCATGAACAAGACCAAGTCCCTGCTTTTACGAATTTGTACAAAATACTGAGAAAAGCAGGTGCTAAAAATAAAAACAAATATACAATGTATGTCATAGAATGTAATGCAGTGATAAATGCCACAAAGAAAAACTTAAAAATAGAAGCCAAAATTATATATTGCTCAGTGAAAATAAACAGAGCAATTTGATCATTATAGTCCTACCTGTGTAAAAGTAAAGACGATATACATATACAAACTACATATATGTATATATGCATGAGATATTCTGGAGTGAGACGCATAAGACAGTGCTGATAGTGCATACTTTTGGAGAGACGTTTAGGGACTAAATTATGACATAAAAAGTTATTAAAATAGTAATATTATTAAATTATAATTTTCTGTAGCGTAAATTTCTACATATGATTTTTTTAAGTTACATGCATATATTATTTTCCAAATAATAAAACAAGATAGGTTAGAGGAGGCCAGGAGCTTGGATGAATACAAGCTATGAGCAATAGAATGATCATCACTCATCTGAATATTCTTCCAGATTATAAACTCAAATGCCATCAGTAGTCCAGTAACATAAATGTGTGAATGACGCTTGTAACAAATGTGTGGGGCACTATAGAGCACGTGATGATCTGAAGAATGCATGACTTGACTGTGCCTGTGCCATGTGCTCAATCATATCTGACTCTCTGCCACCCCATGGACAGTAGCCCGCCAGGCTCCTCGGCCCATGGGATTATCCCAGGCAAGAATACTGGAGCGAATTGCCATTTCCTCCTTCCAGGGAGTCTTCCCGGATCAAACCCACCTCTACTGTGTCTCCTGTATTGCAGGCGGATTCTTTACCCTCTGAGCCATCAGGGAAGCCTGCATGACTTGACTATAGACATTTTAAATTATTTTTTTCAGACAAATAAATTTAGAAATGTGGAAAGAGATAGATTTTTTTCAATTCTCTGTCTTTGTCTTGCTAGAACTGTCAGTGTATTTGGCGGTCTTGCCCACCAAGGTCCACCCATCAGAGCTTTGTAAGGCAATCTTACTGACACATGAATAACATCAAATTGTTCACAATTAAAAGAAAAAAAATCCTTTTACTATAAGCCCAGTAAAATGCCAGGTTGTTACAATGGCTTACCAAGTCCTCTATGATCTGGCCCTGTCCACCTCTCTGTTCTCATTTTTGTCAGTTCTGCTTTTCAGCAGCTATCATGCAACAAACTGAATTTTGCTTCTCTTTTGAACCTACACATTTAGTAATTTATCTGTTATGGACTATTTACAACTCAATTGAATTTTAAAAAGTCATCCTATTTAGCAGAACTAATATCCTTAAAATATAACTACTTTGAAGTTTTTCTTGACTTAGATGGAAACTACAAATTAAGATCATGTCTATTAATATTCCCATGTGTCATCAAGTACCACTGAAATAAGCATTTTTTAAATGAAGGACAAAAATGCGTTTCTCTGTGCCAAGCATTTTTTTTTTATTTCTTTGCACATTTACCTCAAACTTCTTTAGATATATGCACATTTATCATTCCATCAGAATGACATTTAATATATTAAGGGTAAAAAGCTAACAAAATGTCACATTTAAGATCCAAATCAAATTGCAGCAATTCATTAACTTTACGAATCTAACAAGGTTATAGCTCTTCATAAAGTATCTGATTTTATACTACACCTTACTTTTATATTAAATAGATGCTGTGGGTTTTTTTTTTTTTTTTGCTTTATTTCTGGAAAGTTGTTTTTAAGAGAAATAAGGGTATGATATTCCAGGTTTCCTAAGTTACTTATAGAATGAATTTAAATTCATGTCAGGAAAGAAAAAAAAAACGATACAATTGCAATTCATTAAGGAAAAAATAAAGCTTTAAATTTCTATATAAATCATTAATATATGTCAAGACAAGAGTAAACATTTGTCAGAACAGAAAGATATATATGATAGAAATATAAAAAATGAATAAATAATGATAGCTAATCTTCACTGAGACTTTGATTTCTGTTTCTTCATCCTGTTTTCATTATAAGTATAAATGGTATTAAGATATTGGGCAATAGGATATTCAAGAAATTTGTATGAAATATGCTTACAAGTATTATTATGTTTATTCTACAAATAAGGAATGTCTCAGAAAGTTGTATTCTTAAATTGTCAAAACCTTTATGCCAACAAATGGCACAGATTGAATTCACATGCAGATTATCAAAATGTAAAAGTCACGCTATTTTGTGAGCAGAGTCAACAAGGGTATATAGTTAAGAGAAAGTGAAATAATCTTTTTAGATATGAAAACTAGGAGATTAAAATATAAAATTGTTATTAGTGGATGTCAGGAAGCACTTAACAGGAGGCTTCCTGTGTGCTGTTTTGGATCTGTCAGGAGTCCTCTGTTCCTTATTAAAGAAGAGAGGCAAGCCTTTCCTGGGGCTGAGGAATCCAGGCATTTCCTTCATTAGTTTTTCAATACGATGGTAAGTACCCTCTTCCTTCTTGTGAACCATACAGTAAAAGTGATTGTTACAACTCTCTCTTTAATATGGATCACCTATGTTTTGTAAGCGTGGAATTTTAATTTTTATCTTTGCTGAGAATAACTACAGTATATATGCCCATACCATGTTGATTGTTAACACACTTTTGCTCCATCAGAGCTTTGGTCCCCATGTCTTTCTTTCTCTTTCTTTCTCTCTCTCACGCTATTTCTTTGGAGTGCAGAGGCCCTCTGAGTTCACTTTCCTGCCCGGGCTTCTAAGACCCTCTCGAGAAGGCACTCTGCGCCTTCACCCCATTGAGAGGGCGCCTGAGGCCTCCATGAACAGAGCAAGCCCTGTGCAGGGGCTTTATTGGCTTTCTGCATAAACCAGCGAATATCAGCCTCTCTCTCTCCTTTACTTTCTTATCGGTCGACTCCGGACCACCAGGTTCTGGCCCATTAAAGGACCTCAACAGTGGAAATATGACTATCATAAAAAGAGAAATTTGGAGAATTGTTAAATCCATTATCAACATGTGGAATGTAATGTGCATCTGTTAAAGATACGGTTCAGTTCAGTTCAGTCGCTCAGTCGTGTTCAACTCTTTGCGACCCCATGAATCGCAGCACGCCAGGCCTCCCTGTCCATCACCAACTCCTGGAGTTCACTCAGATTCACGTCCATTGAGTCAGTGATGCCATCCAGCCATCTCATCCTCTGTCGTCCCCTTCTCCTCCTGCCCCCAATCCCTCCCAGCATCAGAGTCTTTTCCAATGAGTCAACTTTTCGCATGAGGTGGCCAAAGTACTGGAGTTTGAACTTTAGCATCATTCCTTCCAAAGAAATCCCAGGCTGATCTCCTTCAGAATGGACTGGTTGGATCTCCTTGCAGTCCAAGGGACTCTCAGGAGTCTTCTCCAACACCACAGTTCAAAAGCATCAATTCTTCGGCATTCAGCTTTCTTCACAGTCCAACTCACATCCATACATGACCACTGGAAAAACCATAGCCTGGACTAGACGGACCTTTGTTGGCAAAGTAATGTCTCTGCTTTTGAATACGCTATCTAGGTTGGTCATAACTTTCCTTCCAAGGAGTAAGCGTCTTTTAATTTCTGGGCTGCAGTCACCATCTGTAGTGATTTTGGAGCCCAGAAAAATAAAGTCTGACACTGTTTCCACTGTTTCCCCATCTATTTCCCATGAAGTGATGGGGCCAGATGCCATGATCTTCGTTTTCTGAATGTTGAGCTTTAAGCCAACTTTTTCACTCTCCACTTTCACTTTCATCAAGAGGCTTTTTAGTTCCTCTTCACTTTCTGCCATAAGGGTGGTGTCATCTGCATATCTGAGGTTATTGAGATTTCTCCAGTCAGTCTTGATTCCAGCTTGTGCTTCTTCCAGCCCAGCATTTCTTATGATGTACTCTGCATATAAGTTAAATAAGCAGGGTGACAATATACAGCCTTGACGGACTCCTTTTCCTATTTGGAACCAGTCTGTTGTTCCATGTCCAGTTCTAACTATTGCTTCCTGACCTGCATATAGGCTTCTCAAGAGGTAGGTAAGGTGGTCTGGTATTCCCATCTCTTTCAGAATTTTCCACAGTTTATTGTGATCCACACAGTCAAAGGCTTTGGCATAGTCAATAAAGCAGAAATAGAAGTTTTTCTGGAACTCTCTTGCTTTTTCGATGATCCAGTGGATATTGGCAATTTGATCTCTGGTTCCTCTGCCTTTTCGAAAACCTGCTTGAACATCTGGAAGTTCATGGTTCACATATTGCTGAAGCCTGGCTTGGAGAATTTTGAGCATTACTTTACTAGCACGTGAGATGAGTGCAATTGTGCGGTAGTTTGAGCATTCTTTGGCATTGCCTTTCTTTGGGATTGAAATGAAAACTGACTTTCTCCAGTCCTGTGGCCACTACTGAGTTTTCCAAATTTGCTGGCATATTGAGTGCAGCACTTTCATAGCATCATCTTTCAGGATTTGAAGATATGGTTAATATATCTGATACAGTTGAAGATATTTAGCAAGTAGCTGAAAATATAAGAGTGCTGATTTAGACTCATTCCAAGGGGAGGGGATGATGTAGTTTAAGGAATGACTTATTTCAAACATCTTCCAAATAACATAGTGCTCCTCCTTGCTTTATTTGTATGAAAATGCCTAGGTTTACTATAAAATTGCTTGTTACTGGAGCTGTTGCACTCAGATTTCTGATTTCTGAGAGATATATACTTAAAGCTGAACATTAACTTAATATGTATGTAAAGGGAAAAAAATAACAGCCTGACCTGGACTTTTCATAGTATCCTGAGAAAGACAGGATTTATTTACCTACAGATATGCAGGATGAGACTTGATTGGTAGTTAAAATGAATTCTTGTTGTATCAAGTGGTTTAATGTATGAAGTACCTAAAGAATATGTATTTTCCCTCATCTTCACAATTTGTTCTTTGTTTTCATTCAAACATATTATTTAGAAATATCGCTCAGAATAATTTTTTTAAACAAAAGTATGGGTAGATCTAAACGGTAATAAGCAAATGTTTCTGCATGGAATTTTTCTGAGAGGAGAGATTCTCAAATGGATCCATGACTCTAAACAGTGAAGAATCAGAGGCTTGGAGAAAACAGTTTCTTTATTTTGGTAATATATTTTATACTGGGAGCAATTATGTCCTCCAAGGGACATTTGGCAAGTGTCATCAGGCACTTGTTACCATGATTGTTAAGACATTGGGAAGAAAGAGAAGGGAAGAAAGCAGGGAATGAAAGGGGGTATGTTCTATCAACATCTATTGGGTAGACACTAGAAGGCTGGTAAACATTCTACAGAGCACAGGATAGACTCCAACAATGAAGAGTTATCCAACCCCAAGTGTTGGTAGTGCTGAGGTTGAAAAAATGTGCCTTAACCTATGCTGGGTCCTAGGATAATATAAAAGAGACGGACTACGATATTTTGTTTTGCAACTTATGTGCTAGTGTAAGAAACAATTATTTTAACCAGATCATTGATAGATATACTTCATGTGTGACGTGTATTGTGAGCCTATCACTTTACTAGAATTTTCTGACATCAAATGATCGCCTACCTTAAAAAAAATACACACAGATATTTGACAGTATCTTTTCAAAGCTGTTTAAAATATATGGAAATTATACTCCCACATGCTTAGTTTCATCAGTAAAACTGTGTAACTCATTAGCAAATAACTACAGAAACTTAGCTCTATAAATCAGGAAATTTATCAAGTGTAGCTACTACTGCATGTGTGTGTCTAAATTAACTAAAAATTAAATGCTTGGAATAAAGGAAAGCCAGCTCTCCATAAATTATTCATTTCTTTTTTCTTCTTCTTTTACCCATTTTACTGAGAAATAATTGACATCTATCATGTATAAGTTTAAGTTATACAGCATGATGGTTTGATTTACATACATTGCAAAATGATTTACCACAACAGGTTTAGTTAACATTTATCATCTCATATGGATACAGTAAAAAGAAAAGAAAAAAAAATTCTCCTTGTGATGAGAACTCTCAGGATTGACTTTAACTTTTCTCTATATCATATAGCAGTATTAACTATTATATCCATTTATTTTACTAGTCTTCATATTAGAATTGTTTAGACTTCTACCTGATGTATAACTTCTATTCCTTTCTATTCTGTCCTTGTTAAATAATGTATTTTTAAAATAATTATTTATCTTTGTTATGTTCCTGTTCACATAAATATGTTTTACAGTTTTATCACTATATTTTTAATAATTTCATTTATCTTTAAGCTTAAATGTCTCCTGGTAGCTCAGCTGGTAAAGAATCTGCCTGCAATACAGGAGACCCTGGTTCAATTCCTGGGTCGAGAAGATCTGCTACAGAAGGGATAAGCTGTCCACTCTAGCATTCTTGGGCTTCCCTTGTGGCTCAGCTGGTAAAGAATCTGCCTGCAGTGCAGGAGACCTGGTTTGATCCCTGGGTTTGGAAGATCCCCTGGAGAAGGGAAAGGTTACCCACTCCAGTATTCTGGCCTGGGTCGCAGAGTCAGACACAACTGAGTGTCTTTTACTTTAAATGTCTCCATTTAACTATGCTTAAGTTTATTTGAAAACTTTAAATAAAAATATTAGCATTTTATGAAACTAATCTTTCTTAAATAAATCACAGATGAACAGTGTTATTTATCAAGTATACAATTCAGTATTAATGCATGTTTGAAAGATGATGTTACTAACTTTTGTTTCTTTAAAACATGTTATGTAATAGCTACAGCCAAGTTTACACTGCAAGTATAACTATTTGAAAAGATCATTTTTCTGTCTATCTAATTAAAGACTCTGGTTTCTATTTTTTTTCTTTTTTATTCTATGAATAGTAACAGAAAACAAACTCAAATTTTAAAGTAATACTCTATACATAACTTTCAAATATTCAAGATATCAACTAGATTAGATTAGAGAAACACTATTTCTTTTCATGTACCTATGAGGTTTTAAGCATCCCATGCCAGCCTTTTATCTCATTATTATGACAACAGAAACATGACTGTACTTGAAATGTAAATATGCCTAGTAAAATAACATTCCGACTACATTGTAGGACAATTTTATTCTGGAAGGACCACCTCACAGAGTTGAATTCTGCCTACATAATGTGTTTTAAATTGCTCTTTTTTTTCTCCTTTCCTACCTCAACCACAGCAGTTTGCACAGCATACAGAGCAGACAAGGAGTTTGGAGATTTGCTTTTCATACCTGGTTCTCTGAGACCTCACACCCTTATGAAAACATAACTGGCGTCATGATCTTTAACATTAATAGGTCTCAGTTTCCCCTTGTAAAATTATTGGTTTATATCTGGTAAACTCTAAGGATCTTTCTTTTCTTATCTGTCTTAAGCAATGACTAAGGGGTACCCTAAGGATCACTTTTTCTGAAAGTTATATTTATTTTTGCAGGTTGGATTTATAGTAATGTATAGAAATTTATGCAGAGCAACTTTACTTGCCAATAAAAAACAAAAGTATATAAACAAATTTTAAATGAAACCAGAAGAAAAATAGTTTTGATTTACTATTAGCATGGGCTACAGAAAATGGCATTTTGGAGTTATCAAAATCATAAGAGCTTAGGCTTTAAAATCAAATAGCTTCAAAATGGAAGCAGTCCTTTGTCATTAATTAACTAGGTGTCCTTGAGAAGTCCTTTAACTTTCTGAGTGTCAATTTAGTCATCTAAAATATGTGTATAACAGTAGCTACTTTTCAAGATCATATATATATATATATATATATATATATATATATATACAGTCTAGCATAGTGCCTGGCAGATAATATAATCATGGTGAATAACAGTAATAAATATTATAACCCTCTCTATAATTAAGACAGCAATCAACATTTATGTTCTGATTAACATAGAAATTTTAATGCTTACAAGTAAGACTTATAAATCTCTCTAGCTTATTTTCAAAGTACCAGGAACTATGATTCAAATACTACATTTTAAAATTTACATTTGAATTTGCATGTAAATGTAAATTTTTATATTTCAACTTAAGTAGGCTACTATTGGGAGAAGGCAATGGCAACCCACTCCGGTACTCTTGCCTGGAAAATCCCATGGACGGAGGAGCCTGGTAGGCTGCAGTCCACAGGGTCGGTAGGAGTCGGACACAACTGAAGCAACTTAGCAACAGCAGCAGCCTCAGGCTACTATTGCTATCAAAAATTTAAATGTAGGGCACTGGGTGGCATACTAGAAAGAATACAGCCAAGACAGACTCTAGCTGTGAGGCCTTGAACAAGATGCTTCACCTTGTTCAGCTGTGTTTTTTGATGAAAAAGGATTTCGACTGGATACATAAACAAGCCAGTTTCCATTTTAATTCTAACGTATCTAGTCCTCATAGTTTCTATTTAAGGAATTGTGTAGTTTCCCAAAATCTATATAATTTAACAAAAATAAATACTTTAAGGCATATAAACATGGACAAGTTATGAGCAAATGGCCCTTGACATTTGCTTTACCTTTCATCCTATAATGCTAGTTTTCTAAACCAAAGACCTCCAGAAAATTGATAAGCCACTTCCTGTCAAGTGCAACAGCAAATCTAACTGAGAAACCCTCTGTGGGTTTGATTCTTTAATCTCTCTTTAAATAGACTCTATAAGGCAGTTCTGCCAAAGAACACAATGGCAGGGAAGGCATTTACAGTCAAGTTCGAAAGCCTCTCATCCTTTAGAAGTATGTATGTATGTATGTATGTATGTATGTATGTATGTATGTGTGTGTGTGTGTGTGTGTGTGTATAGTATAGAATTAATACTATCCCCAAAAGGAGATTTTCACAACTAAATGGGGATCTTAATCTGCTATTATCCGTTCATCAGGTCACCAGGGGTTGAGGGCACCATTGCATGTGCCATAAAGAGTTTGAAAATATTTTCTTTTAAAAAATGTATACAATATTCTCTTAACCTGACCTAATCTCTAACACTCAGTTAAAAGCTGACTGGCATTTCCTTTGAGGTAAAAACTTGCAGCAAAACAAACTGAGGTCACAATTTTGCACTAGTCTGATTGACAGGGAAACAGTCCCAAATGAACTTTATAGAGGTGATGAAAAATATGCAGTGGTTATTAAATAAAAGCTAAAGCAAATCTACTATGTCACCTTTAACATCTGTATTGTACAGCACTTTTTCACCATTTACACAATCCTCTCCCTCAAAACCAGAGGTCTGGATATGTATAATCTTTATGTTTCCTGATGGCTTTCTGGGTTGAGTAAAAGACAACAATGTCTAATATTGTGTGATAAAAAGAGATGTACACAAATTCTATATATTTTTCAGTAAGTGTTATTAGTGCACAGTTAATTTGTATACCAAATGCAGAGTTAATGGATTGTAATATTTTTCAGAAATTATAAAAATAATTGAACTGAAACAAACCAGAAACATAAATTTTACTAGTTTATCAATTATTCTTTTCAACTTATCCTTTACTAACCACAATTAAAAATTAGCTATCAAGTTGTTAACTTTTACCAAAAAAAAAAATCTGCTAGAACTTTAATTGGGATTTTGTTGAATACAGAGTATATATCAATTTGAGTTTAATTGGTATATCATCTATTTTGAGTCTTCCAATTCAAAATTATAGGATATTTCTTAATTCATTTAGTTATTCTCTAATTTCTTTGTTAGTGTTCTCTAGTTTTAATTGTTAATTTTCATGCATCTTTCATTCAATTTATTCTTAAGTATATGGTGACATGGGCACTTTTATAAATTCAATATTTTAAATATTATTGTTCTTTGTACTAAATGCCTGGTACTTGGTTATAGGCCAGAATACTGGAGTGGGTAGCCTTTCCCTTCTCCAGGGGGTCTTTCCAACCCAAGGATCGAACCTAGGTCTTCTGCATTGCAGGTGGATTCTTTACCAGCTGAGCCACTCAACTTTCTACCCTATGACCTTGCTAAATTTACTGACTGTTTTTTCTAGTAAACTTCTGTAGATTCCTCAGGATTCTTCTATCAAACAATGATATTATCTGCATATGGGCACAGGTTTTTTCCCCTTTAACAACTTTATGACTCATTTTTTTTTTTTTTTTTTTAGTTCCTTCACTGCTATGGCTAGGGCCTCCAACATAAAGTTTAAGACAAGTGGTGAAAGGGAATATTGTTTTATCTCTGATATTAGGGAAAACCACTCATCCTTTCATGATTAAGTATGATGTGCTGCTAATTATCACAGAAATGCAAATCAAACTAGAATGAGATATCACCTCACTCCAGTCAGAATAGACTTATACATGTAAGTAATGGAGAGGGTATGATGAAAAGAAAACACTCTTACACTGTTGGTGAGAATCTAAATTGGTACAGCCACAATGGAGAACAGTATGGAGGTTCCTTAAAAAACCAAATGTAGAGCTACCATATAATTCAGCAATCCCACTTCTGGGCACATATTTGGATAAAGTCTAATTTTAAAGATACATGCACCTCTATGTTCACAGCAGCACTATTTACAATGTCAACACATAAAAGCAATCTAAATGCTTATTAACAAACAAATGGATAAAGATGTGGTACATAAACAATGGAATATTACTTGGCAATAAAAAGAAAAAAATTATGATATTTGCAATAACATGGGTGGACCTAGAGATAATTATACTAAATGATATAGTCAGAGACAGAAAGAAAAATACCATACGATATTACTTACATGTGAAATCTTTAAAAAATGATAGAAATAAACTTATTTACAAATTGGAAATAGACTCACAGACGTAGAAAACAAATTTATGGTTACCAAAGGGGAAAGGTGAGGGGGTATAAAGGTGAGGCAGGTTTGAGATTAACATACACATATACAGACTACTATATTTAAAATAGATAATCTACAAAGACCTACAGTATAGCACAAGAAAACTCAATTTTCTGTAATAACTTAAAAGGGGAAAGAATTTGAAAAAGAATAGACATATGTATAATTGAATCACTTTCAGTTCAGTTCAGTTCAGTTCAGTCGCTCAGTCATGTCTGACTCTTTGCGAACCCATGAACTGAAGCACACCAGGTTCCCTGTCCATCATCAACTCCTGGAGTCCACCCAAACCCATGCCTATCGAGTCAGTGATGCCATCCAGTCATCTCATCCTCTGTTGTCCCCTTCTCCTCCTGCCCTCAATCTTTCCCAGCATCAGGGTCTTTTCCAATGAGTTAGCTCTTCGCATCAGGTGGCCAAAGTATGGAGTTTCAGCTTCAACATCAGTCCTTCCAATGAACACCAAGGACTGATCTCCTTTAGGATGGACTGGTTGGATCTCCTTGTAGTCCAAGGGACTCTCAAGAGTCTTCTCCAACACCACAGTTCAAAAGCATCAATTCTTTGGCTCTCAGCTTTCTTTATAGTCCAACTCTCACATCCACATATGACCACTGGAAAAACCATAGCCTTGACTAGACGAACCTTTGTTGGCAAAGTAATGTCTCTGCTTTTTAATATGCTGTCTAGGTTGGTCATAACTTTCCTTCCAAGGAGTAAGCATCTTTTAATTTCATGCCTGCAATCACCATCTGCAGTGATTTTGGAGCCCAGAAAAACTTTACTGTATACCTAAAACTAACATTTTTAATCAACTATACTCCAATATTGGAGACGGAAATGGCAACCACTCCAGTTGTCTTGTCTGAAAAATCCCATGGACAGAGGAGCCTGGTGAGCTACAGTTAATGGGGTCGCAAAGAGTAGGACACAACTGAGTGACTGAGCATATACTCAAATATAAAATAAAACCTAAAAAAATAAATAAAAATGTATGATGTTAGCTGTGGGTTTTTCAGTTTTTACAGATGCCTTTTATTAAATTCAAAAGAATCTCTATAGTTTGATGGGTATTTTTTATCATAAATAGATATTTGTATTTGTAAAATAATTTTTATGATTCTCTTAATGAAATCTCCTTTGTTCTCTGAATATACTGTTGAATTACATTAATTGATTATCTTAATATTAAAAGAATGCTCAAACTATCACACATTTGCACTCATCTCACATGCTAGTAAAGTAATGCTCAAAATTCTCCAAGCCAGGCTTCAGCAATACGTGAACTGTGAACTTCCAGATGTTCAAGCTGGGTTTAGAAAAGGCAAAGGAACCAGAGATCAAATTGCCAACATCTGCTGGATCATGGATAAAGGAACAGAGTTTCAGAAAAACATCAACTTCTGCTTTATTGACTATGTCAAAGCCTTTGACTGTGTGGATCACAATAAACTGTGGAAAATTCTGAAAGAGATGGGAATACCAGACCACCTGACCTGCCTCTTGAGAAACCTGTATGCAGGTCAGGAAGCAATAGTTAGAACTAGACATGGAACAACAGACTGGTTCCAAATAGGAAAAGGAGTCCGTCAAGGCTGTATATTGTCACCCTGCTTATTTAACTTATATGCAGAGTACATCATGAGAAATGCTGGGCTGGAAGAAGCACAAGCTGGAATCAAGACTGACGGGAGAAATATCAATAACCTCAGATATGCAGATGACACCACCCTTATGGCAGAAAGTGAAGAGGAACTAAAAAGCCTCTTGATGAAAGTGAAAGTGGAGAGTGAAAAAGTTGGTTTAAAGCTCGACATTCAGAAAACGAAGATCATGGCATGTGGTCCCATCACTTCATGGGAAATAAATGGGGAAACAGTGGAAACAATGTCAGACTATCTTTTTGGGCTCCAAAATCACTGCAGATGGTGATTGCAGCCATGAAATTAAAAGACGCTTACTCCTTGGAAGGAAAGTTATGACCAGCCTAGATAGCATATTAAAAAGCAGAGACATTACTTTGCCAACAAAGGTCCGTCTAGTCCAGGCTATGGTTTTTCCAGTGGTCATGTATGGATGTGAGTTGGACTGTGACGAAAGCTGAGCGCCAAAGAATTGATGCTTTTGAACTGTGGTGTTGGAGAAGACTCTTGAGAGTCCCTTGGACTGCAAGGAGATCCAACCAGTCCATCGTAAAGGAGATCAGTCCTTGGTGTTCATTGAAAGGACTGACGTTGAAGCTGAAACTCCAATCCTTTGGCCACCTGATGCAAAGAGCCGACTCATTTGAAAACCCTGATGCTGGGAAAGATTGAGGACAGGAGGAGAAGGGGATGACAGAGGATGAGATGGTTGGATGGCATTACCGACTCGTTGGACATGGATTTGGGTGGACTCTGGGAGTTGGTGATGGACAGGGAGGCCTGGTGTGCTGAGGTTCATGGGTTCACAAAGAGTCATACATGACTGAGCGACTGAACTGAACTGAAAACATGCATTCTGGAGGTAAATTCTATTAATTATGATTTCTTATCTTCTTATACATACCTGGATTAGATGTACTGATCTTCTGTTTAGGATTTTGTATTTACATTTTTAAGGGATATTATGCCATAGTTTTCTTCTAATGTTGTGTGGCTGTGACATGAAGGTAATGCTGGCCTCATAAAATGAGTATGAAAAGTATTCCCTCACCCTTTATTTTTTGAAAGAGTTTGTGATTGGTCTCATTTATTTCTTAAATGTTCTTTAAGATTCAACAATAAAACCATCAGAAACTGGAGTTTTCTCACTGGGAAGATTATTACCTATAAATTCAAATTCAGTAATACATAGATATAGCACTATTCAGATTATCTGTATATTCTTGACTGAGTTTGATGGTTTGAGTCTTTCAAGGAATTTGTCATTTCATCTCAGTTTCAGAATTTGTTTCCATAAAGTTGTTAGTGACATTCTCTTATTATTTTTTTAATGTCTGTAGGATCTGCAGTGATATCCACTTTTCCATTCATGATGCTGGTGAACTGCATCCTATCTTTTTCAAGTCTTGACTAGTATAGCCATAGGTTGTGGATTTCATTCATCTTTACCCCAAAACCAGATTTTGGCTTTATTATCTCCATTATTTAATCTGTTTTATAATCTCTTGATTGCTACTATTTTCATATTTACTTCACCTTTACTATTTTCATATTTCTGATGGTTTAGGGCTGACTTTTTCTTGTTTTTCTACTTTCATGAGATGGAATCTTAGTTCAAGGAATTTAGACCTCAATTCTTTACTAAAAACATGTATTTTAAGCTATTAAATTTCCTCTTGGCACTTTTTGGTGTATGTGTGTGTGTGTGTGGTTTACCTAGATGTCTTATTATTAATTTTAATTTAATTCTATTGTGGTTAGAGAATATACTCTGAATGATTTCAATATATTTAATTTTGAGGCTCTTTTTATGGCTCAGCATACAGTTTATCTTTGTGAATTTACCATATACACTTGAAAAAATTGTATATTCTGCAGTAGCCTGGTATAGTGTTCTATAAATATAAATCAAGTCACAGTGGTTTATAGTATGGTTCCAAATATCTATGATTTAACTAAATTTTGGCTAGTTATTCTGTGGGGATTTTTGAGAAAAGGGGTTAAAATCTTCTTAAAGTATCTGGAAGTATCTTTTTATTCTCCTTGGTGGTGGTTTATTCGTTAAGTCATGTCCTACTCTTGCAACCTCATGGACTTTAGCCTGCCAGGCTCCTCTTTCCATGGGATTTTCCAGGCAAGAATACTGGAGTGGGTTGCCATTTCCTTCTCCAGGGGATTTTCCCTACCCAGGAATCGAACCTGGGTCTCCTGTATTATAGGCATATTCTTTACTGACTGAGCTACAAGGGAAGCCCTAATACAGTGAAAGTTAAAGTAGCGCAGTTGTGTCCAACTCTTTGCAATTTCATGAACTATACTGTCCTTGGAATTCTCCAGGCCAGAATACTGGAATGGGTAGTCATTCCCTTTTCCAAGGGATCTTCCCAACCCAGGTATCAAACCAAGGTCTCCTGCATTGCAGGTGGATTCTTTACCAGATGAGCCACCAAGAGTGCTCTCAATTTCTATTTTATCTATTTTGAGGCTCTGTAATTAGGCACATGGGCTTCCCTGGTGGCTCAGTGATAAAGAACCCACCTGCCAGGTGACCCGGGTTTGATCCCTAGGTCGGGAAGATCCTCTGGAGAAGGGACTGGCTACAGAGTCCTGTACTCTTGTCCACAGAATTCCATGGACAGAGGAGCCTGGTGGGCTACAGCCTGTGGGGTCACAAAGAGTAAGACATGACTGAGTGTCATGTCTTTTCACATAAGCCTCAGCATAGTGGAGCCATGATCCTGGATGAAATTATGAAAGAAATATTAACAATTGCAGAAAAAGGACTGAAGACTGAATCTTGGAGTACTCCCAAGTTGAGGAGTCATAAAAACAAGGAGGAACCAGGAAAAGTGACTTGAGTATAGAGTAAATGACCCATTAGGTATTAGGAAAATCAAGTAATTGTTCCAAGAAAATTGGATTAACATAATATGTCAAAGGTTGCTAATGAATGAAATAAGATGAGGACTAAAAATTAGCTAGTGAAATTGTAATCATGTGCACTATTGATGACCTTAAAGGAGTAGTTTTTATAAAATGGTTGAAACAAGCTCTTCAGTGGATTTCAAGAAAAAATAGTCAAGAAAAGGTGGAAACAACTAGGAAAGCTTTTTGAGTATATTTTATGCAAGGGGAAGTAGAGAAATGGGACAGTAACTGAAGGAGATAAAGAGTCAGGAGAGGTACCACTTTTAATAGGAAATATTACAGGCTGTTTATTTGCTAACTGAAATCATCTAACCAAGATGAAAAAAAAAAATATTAAGGATGCCAGACATCAGTTGGCATTTTCTCTAAAGAATCTAATACTAAATATTTTAAGACTTTCAGGGCCATATGGTCTCTTTCACAGATACTAAGTTCTGTCCTTGCAGCACAAAAGTAATCGCAGATAATATGTAAGTGAATGGCTATGGTTGCCTTCCAATAAAACGTTACTAACAGATGAAAGGCAGAGTTCAGATTGCGGGTCATAGTGTATTGGCACCTGATGCAGGAAGAAAAAGAGTAATATAAAAAATTAAATACTTGTGTAGGCAAGCCCTGATGGGATCCAGTGTTCAAGTATATAGATTACCATTGATTAAAAAAAAAAGAGAGAGAGAGAGAGAGAAAGTTCATTCAGTTTAATATCATGTAAAGTGAAATACGAGTTCTGATAAAGACAGAATGGAAGACCATGGTTGAAAAGCATATAGAACTTTTCTGATTGTTTCTAATTTCCCATGTTCAGTTCAGTTCAGTCACTCAAGTCATGTCCGACTCTTTGCGACCCCATGGACTACAGCACGCCAGGCTTCCCTGCTCATCATCAACTCCCGGGAGCTTGCTCAAACTCATGTCCATCAAGTCGGCGATGCCATCCAACCATCTCATCCTCTGTTGTCCCCTTCTCCTCTCGCCTTCAATCTTTCCCAGCATCAGGGTCTTTTCAAATGAGTCAGTTCTTCACATCAGGTAGCCAAAGTATTGGAGTTTCAGCTTCAGCATGAGTTCTTCCAATGAATATTCAGGACTGATTTCCTTTAGGATGGACTGTTTGGATCTCCTTGAATCCAAGGGACTCTCAAAAGTCTTCTTCAACACCGAAGTTCAAAAGCATCAACTCTTCAGTGTTCCACTTTCTTTATAGTCCAACTCTCACATCCATACATGACTACTGGAAAAACCAAAGCTTTGACTAAACAAACTTTTGTCAGCAAAGTAATGTCTCTGCTTTTTAATATGTTGTCTAGGTTGGTCACAGCTTTTCTTCGAAGGAGCAAGCGTCTTTTAATTTCATGACTGCAGTCACTATCTGCAGTGATTTGGGGGCCCAAAAAAACAGAGTCTCTCACAGTTTTCCATTGTTTCCCCAGCTATCTGCCATGAAGTGATGGGATAGGATGCCATGATCTTTGTTTTTTGAATGGTGGATGATTTGACATTTCCTAACATGGGAAATTTGAATTTGAATTTAAAACTCACATTAAATTAAATTAAAACTCACATTCAAATCTCCCATGTTAGGAAATGTCAAATCATCCACCTGACCTTGATTACACAATTTGTCTCTGAATTGAACATCTTCAGCTTTATCTACCCCAGTCACAACCCCTGCTACCATTAACGGAATCACTACTTTCTCCTTGAAAATGTCTTTTTTCTACCTATAAGGCTGTTAATCATAAATATGGCTTTATCAAAATGATAAATGAATACATTCAGGTGACTCCACCTTTCTCTCCACATTTAAGCTCTAATTTCCTCTGTATTAGTTTCAATATTAGGCAGGAGATAACTAGTGGCAAACATGGCCACTGGCAGGTACATCTGACTTGTATCATCATTACAAAATGTGTTTTAAAAAATTAATGCCTCAGGGCTTCCCTGGCAGTCCACTGGTTTGGATTTGAGCTGCCAATGTAGGGGGCGTGGGTTCAGTCCCTGGTTGAGGAACTAAGATGTCACGTGATGCACAGCACAGTCAAAAGATTAAAAAACTAATGCCTCTTTCTTCCTACCTCAAAAAGAAGTCAAGGATGGAGATAAGTGGCTTCTTTTGAGGCATGATGATGGAGCATGCTTATTACTTGCTTGGGTCCTGTGACCCCTGTATGTAATGTTAGCTGATATTAGCAGATTTTTTTTGGGGGGGAGGCATATGCTTCACACATGCTAATTAATGTATATGCTAATTTTCACTGATTAAGGGACTTACTTTGGTATTAACATTTATTTTTATTTCAATGAAACAGCACATTGACTTGGGCCATCCCTGGCCTGGAAACCTATTAAAGGCCAGAGTAGTCAAAGGAAACATTGATGGTGATCCAGTGATGGTATTTAATGCAGTTAACAATTGAGAACTACCCTTTTCAAAAGTTTGTTTTCTCCTGGACAGCAAATTCATTTTATATTAGGTTTGTGCAAAAGTAATTGCAGTTTTGCATTGCTGAATTTTGCTGTTTGATATTGGAATATATTTTTAAATAAATGTGGTTATGTTACACACCACTTTAATGTGCATTTCTCATTTTATGTTCTTTGCTGTTAATTTAATATTTATTTTAGACTAGGGAACTGATGTTAGGCAAAGAGCAAATTCAAGTGGGAAAGAAAGGAAAATGCAAAATGATTGCTTCTAATGGTTTCTCCCATAACCCTAATTCTGTTTTTTCTTCATTAAATATTTAAAAAGATAGATTATTCTAAGAAATGAAGATGTTGGAATGATTTTTAACCCTTTATTGTACAAAGCAGATTCTAAATATATGCTAATCCACCACTCCCTCCTCTTGAGATTGTTTTAGTGTGCCTAGTACATCTTTTTCCTAAATTTACATATACTAAGAAGACCAAAGAGCCTGCTTAGCAATTCCTTTCCTAGCTATTCGCTTTCAATTCCAAAGAACTTTTCCCTATGTATGCTCAGTTTAATAGGGAAATATTTCTTTCTTTTTTTCAAATTGGTGTATAGTTGCTTCACACTGTTGCGTCATTTTCTGTGTACAGCAAAGTCAGTCAAGCATACATATCCATATATCCCCTCTATTTTGGATTTCCTTCCCATTTAGGTCACCACAGAGTATTGAGTAGAGTTCCCCGTACTATACAGTCTGTTCTAATTAGTTATTAATATCTATTTTACACATAGTAGTGTATATATGTCGATCTTAATCTCCCAATTCATTCCACTCCCACTTTCCCCCTTCGCATCCGTTAAGTTTGTTCTATACATCTGTGTCTCTATTTCTGTTTTGCAAATAAGATCATCTATACCATTTTTATAGATTCCACATACATGTGCTGATATACCATATTTTTTTTCTCTTTCTGACTTATGGGAAATGTTTATTTCTATTGCATAAATTATTGTATTTTAACATCACTAAGATTTAGAAAGTATTTTATTTTGGTGAAGGAGTAATTTTTGGCAGCCAACATTATTACAGAAGGTGTTGTGAATGAACTACAGAGATTTCAAAAGTAATAGCTATAAGGGTTCAGATATTTGAGAAAATTATGTTTTCCCAAACATAATTTTTTGAGATGGAATATATTGACAAGCGCTTTCCAACCTGCCGATCTTTCCTACTCTGAATTTTGAAGTAATTGCCAATGTTGATGCCGCAGATTCTACTGGGCTTGAGTCCATATAGTCTCATGGATAAAAAGCCTTTAGCCACCTTATAAAACATGTTTAAAGTAGAAAAACATTGATAAAATTAAAAAAAAAAAACTTCAAAGGCATATATTTCTGGGTGCAAAGTTTTCTGAAAATACCTCCTCACCTGCATACTGCAGACTTAAAATGTTTTTACTGTGGAAACTATATATTTTTAGGTCCACAAGACATGATGCTCCACAATTCCTAAGGAAAATAACATATGGGGGGCAATGGGAATCATAAGTAACTAATGACAGATCTATTCTTGATACCAGGAGTGGAACTTATAAAAAGTTATAAAGTGTTAAGGTACTTTAACTCAATGGTTGAGAGTACAGATGCAGGATCCAGATCCACAAGCAAGGGAAAGTTAATCAATGTCTTCCCAGCTCTGGTTTCTCAAATGTAAATTAGAGATATCAGTAATATCCATTTCTTATGGCTATAACAAAGAGTAATATTTTAATATTTGCTTTAATATTTGTCAAAAATTTAGAACAGTGCCTTTGACAACAAATGTCAGTAAAATTTAAAAAGATAATAATGTGTAAGGGAAAGTTATTGATACAAAAGGAACTGGTGTAGAAAAAGAATTTGGGGGGGGGGTGGGGGATATCACTGCCTCAAACTGTGATGTAATAAAGACAAAAAGTAGGGAAATTCACAACTGTATTTTTCCCCAGGTAATTTCTACCTCATTCTAGCTACAAGTACAGCCAGAATTTCTAAGATGCTTAGTGTTAGATTAATTCTATCCCTTTCTTCAGAATGGGTAGAAATATTTTTGTTTTCCTATCTCAGAGCTTTTAGCATTTTTATTATTTAACTTTTTAAAGCAAACATTGCATGACTTCAATGTGTTATGTTGATCTTCATTGGTATCAAGTAAACTAGAATGCCAATAACTCAGTTATTTTTTATTTCTATTAAGAAATGGTGGGAAGGTAAATAGATACAGCCACTTTGGAGAACAGTATGGAGGCTCCCTAAAAAAAGAGAACTAACGTATGACCCAGAAAACCCACTCTTGGGCATATACCCAGAGAAAACCATAATTCAAAAAGATACATGTAACCCCAGTGTTAACTGCAGCACTATTTATAATAGCCAGGACATGGAAGCAACCTAAGTGTCCACTGACAGATGAATGGATAAAGAAGATGTGAGATACACACACACACACACACACACACACACACACAATGGAATATTACTCAGCCATAAGAAGGAATGAATTATGCCATTTGCAGAGACATGGATGGTCCTAGAGGCTGTCATACAGAGTGAAGTAAGACAGAAAGAGAAAAACAAATATTGAATATTAATACATAAATGTGGAATCTAGAAAAATGGTATAGATGAACTTATTTGCAAAGCAGAAATAGAAACACAGATGTAGAGAACAAACACGGATGCCAAGGGGGGAAAGTGGGGTAGGATGAATTGGGATATTCAGATTGACACATATACACTACTATGTATAACACAGATAATTAACGAGAACATACTACATTGCTGTTGTTTTGTTGTTGTTCAGTTGCTAAGTCGTGTCCAACTCTTTGCAACCCCATGGACTACATCATGCCAGGCTTCCCTGTCCTTTACTTTCTCCCAGAGTTTGCTCTAACTCATGCCCATTGAGTGGGTAATGCTATCCAACCAACTCATCCACTGCCAATCCCTTCTCTTAGCGAATTCGAATGGGTGCTCCATGCTGATATAAATGAGAAAGACATCCAAAAAAGAGGGGATGTATATACACATACACACACACACACACACACATATATATATATAGCTGATTCACATTGCTGTATTGCAGAAACTAGCACAACATTGTACAGAAACTAGACTTCAATAAAAGGAAAAAAAAAAAAAACAAGAAGTTTGACTAGATTGTACTAAAACAATTTATCTGATCCTGTTAGGAAGCTGCACTATTAGAGAGGTCCATTAACTCTTTCAGGATGTTGTGGAATCAGTAGGGAAATTGCTAATTGCTATAGGCACAGGTGAGTGCCATGAGTACCAAATTATGCATGGCAGCAGCAATTTCCTAAAAGACCTGTGATTTCTTAGTGGTTAAAAGCTTTAATGTCCCTCCAGTGCCTAAGTCATTAACAGTGAATGATTTAGGCACAGGGAGTATCTAACTAAATGTAAAACCGTCAGGCATAACAATAGTGTACCCCATAAAAGCACTTGCGTTCATGTCAGATGTAAGCATTTTCCCCATTAATTCTGATATGTCATGAAAGATACAAAACAATTGAAAAGCACAAAGAGAAACCTTCTCATAAAATGGAACAAGAATAATGGGAAATAATTTTTTAAATATCTTTTCATTATACATTTGCATCTTTTTCATATTTATAAAAGCTTCATTTTTAAAGAATTTAAAATAATGCCACACTCTCTGTGTATCATTGGTTTTCCAACCTTTACTATAAGCTCCTTTGGGAGACGTGTCTTTCAGTTTTTAAAATGGGGGAAACTGAGACTAGATGTTGGATGTATTAATGAGGTTATAGAACCTGTAATATCCAATTATTTTATTTCACTTTAGACTGCATTTACCACAGTAATTTAAATGAAAATCTTTTAAACTTTTTATTTTGTACTGGGGTATAGCCAATTAACAATGTTGTGATAGTTTCAGGTGAACAGTGAAGGGACTCAGCCATAAATATACATGTATCCATTCGCCCCCAAAATATTTTCATTCAGGACCTTTTTTCTTTTTTTTCTTTAGTTGCAGCATGTGGGATCCAGTTCCCTGACCAGAGAGCAAACCCAGGTCCCCTGCATAGGCAGCACAGAGTCTTAGCCACTGGACCATCAGGGAAGTCCCTGAATTTTTAAATATATACTTTTCCATTTCCTTAAAACAACTATTTGTGAATGCATATGCTCCCCTTTTAGTTTCTTTTGAAATGTGTGATTTTTTTGGAATAGTTTCAATCACAACGTACCAACCATGTATGATTTCAACTATCTGTTAAATTCTATCATTCTCATGAGGGCATAATAGTTCATTCAATTGAAATATCATAACGTAATTTTCTATTATAAAATATTCTATTTGTACTTTCACAAACAATGCTCTAATTAGCATCTTTTCTCTAGCTTCATTGACAAATAATTTACATACAATAAAAATACATCTATATGAAGTGCATAGTTTGATAAGTTTTGCAATTATATATGTGTTTCTAGCCATTCTCATGAATATGATAGACAATTTTTAAATCAATTCAAGAAGTTCCCTAGTGGCACCTTGTATTTGTTTCCCTCATCCATTGCCCCAAGCAACAACTACTGCTCTGCTTTATATCACTAATTTTTTTTTTAGAATTTGATATAAATAGTATCGTATACTATGCAGCCTTTTGTGTTTTACTAAGTTAGTTTACTCTAACTTAGCATCATGTTTTTAAGACTCATCCATGTTATAATCAAAACATTTTAGTATTATATATCAGTATTTTCCTTTTTTATTACTATTATTCCATAGTATGGATATACCATACTTTGTTTATTCAATCACCAGTTATAGGATACTTAGTCTTTTTCTTTCAGGTTGGAGCTAATATAAATAATGCTACTTTGGAAATTTGTGTGTTAGTCTGTGATGGTTAATTTTTATGTGTCAACTTGACTGGACCATGGAGTGCACAGATATTTGGTGAAACATGATTCTGAATGTGTCTGTGAAGGCATTTTTCAATGAGATTAATATTTGAATCTGTACACTAAGGCAGATTGTCCTCCTAATGTGTGTGGCTCTCATCCAATCAGTGGAAGGCCTGAATACGACAAAACTCCTGACCTTCTCTCAAATAAGAGGGAACTCTGCCTGCCTGACTGAGCTGAAACATTGGTCTTTTCCCCCTTTGGACTCAGACTGAAACATCAGCTTTTCTTGAGTCTCAAGCCTGCCAGCTTTCCAGCTAGAACTTATACCTTCTGCTTTCCTGGGCCTCCAGCTTGCTGACTGCAGATCTTGAGATTTTTCAGACTCCATAACAATGAGACAATTGCTTATAATAAATATCTATCTATCTACATACACACACATACATATACATACTAATGGTTCCATTTCTCTGGAGAACCTTAATATAAAGTCTTTTTTCACTTATATTTCAAATTTATCTTGGATAAATACCTAGAGATAGGATTGCTGGGTCATAAGTGTGTGCTTAATGCTGATGCTTAACTGATAAAATTTTTTTTCCAAAATGGCTACACCAGTTTGCATCCCTACTAGCAATGTATGAAAAATGCAATTGCTTCATATATTTGTCAAAATTTATTATTTTTTTTAGGTTTTAGCAATTCTAGTGTGTATATCATTCTCACTTTAATTTTAATTTCTCTGATAACAAGTGATGTTGATAATTTTTTCATATAATTACTGCTTATACATATATTTTCATTTGTTAAATATTTCTTTAAATCTTTCACCTAATTAAACAAATTGGTTTTTCTTCTTAGTATTGAGTTAAATTTGCTTCAGATTTTCTGAATACAAGACGTCTGTCAAAAATAAGACTTGAAAATATTTTCTCCCATTCTGTGGCTGACAATTTCATTTCCTTAGCCATGTCTATCAGAGAACAAGATTCTATTTTTGTCTTTTATTTTCTTTTATGAATCATGCTTTTTGTACTAATTAAGAAACTTTGTCAAAGCCAATATAACAGAGATTTCATCCTATATATCCTTCAGGAGGTTTTATATACTTACCTAACATTTAGGTCTATAATTCCTTTTAAGCTAAATTTTGTATATGATGTAAAGAGCAGGCTATTATTTTTTTTTTTACCATACAATTGTTCCAGTAACATTTATTGAAGTGTATCCTTCCCCCATTCAATTACCTTAACACCTATGCCAAAAACAAACTGTCATATATATGTGGACTTATTTCTGAAATCTTTATTTTATTAAAAAAAAACTTGATGTAGACAGGATTGTAGCTCAGTCAGCAAAGAATCTGCCTGCAATGCAGGAGACCTGGGTTCGATCCCTGGGTTGGGAAGATCTCCAGGAGACGGAAATGGCAACCCACTCTAGTATCATTGCCTGGGAAAATCTCATGGACAGAAGAGCCTGGTGAGCTGTGGTCCATGGGGTGGCAAAGAGTCAGGCATGACTGAGCGACTAACACTTGCTTACTTACTTACAAACAAGATAGTGGAAGTGATACAATTCCAGCTGAGCTATTTAAGATAGTAAAAGATGATGCTGTTAAGATGTTGCACTCAATATGTCAGCAAATTTGGAAAAAGTTGTGGTCAGGAGACTGGAAAAGGTCAGTTTGCATTCCAATCCCAAAGAAGGGAAGTGCCAAAGAATGTTCAAACTACTGCACAACTGCATTCATTTCATGGGCTAGCAAGGTAATGCTCAAAATCCTTCAAGCTAGGCTTCAACAGTATGTGAAAGAGAACTTCCAGATACACAAACTGGATTGAGAAAAGGCAGAGGAACCAGAGATCAAATTGGCAATATAAGTTGGATCACAGAAAAAGCAAGGGAATTCCAGAAAAACATTTACTTCTGATTCATTAGTTCAGTTCAGTCAGTTCAGTCGCTCAGTCGTGTCTGACTCTTTGTGACCCCATGAATTGCAGCACGCCAGGCCTCCCTGTCCATCACCAACTCCCGGAGTTCACTCAGACTCATGTCCATCGAGTCAGTGATACCATCCAGCTATCTCATCCTCTGTCGTCCCCTTCTTCTCCTGCCCCCAATCCCTCCCAGCATTAGAGTCTCTTCCAATGAGTCAACTCTTTGCATGAGGTGGCCAAAGTACTGGAGGTTCAGCTTTAGCATCATTCCTTCCAAAGAACACCCAGGGCTGATCTCCTTCAGAATGGACTGGTTGGATGTCCTTGCAGTCCAAGGGACTCTCAAGAGTCTTGTCCAACACCGCAGTTCAAAAGCATCAATTCTTTGGCGCTCAGCCTTTTTCATAGTCCAACTCTCACATCCATACATGACCACAGGAAAAACCATAGCCTTGACTAGACGGACCTTTGTTGGCAAAGTAATGTCTCTGCTTTTGAATACGCTATCTAGGTTGGTCATAACTTTCCTTCCAATGAGTAAGCGTCTTTTAATTTCATGGCGGCAGTCACCATCTGCAGTGATTTTGGAGCCCAGAAAAATAAAGTCTGACACTGTTTCCACTGTTTCCCCATCTATTTCCCATGAAGTGATGGGACTGGATGCCATGATCTTCGTTTTCTGAATGTTGGGCTTTAAGCCAACTTTTTCACTCTCCACTTTCACTTTCATCAAGAGGCTTTTTAGTTCCTCTTCACTTTCTGCCATAAGGGTGGTGTCATCTGCATATCTGAGGTTATTTATATTTCTCCGAGCAATCTTGATTCCAGCTTGTGTTTCCTCCAGTCCAGCGAGACAGCATATTAAAAAGCAGAGACATTACTTTGCTGACAAAGGTCCGTATAGTCAAAGCTATTGTTTTTCTAGTAGTCAGGTATGAATGTGAGAGTTGGACCATAAAGAAGCCTGAGTGCCAAAGTACTGATGCTTTCAAACTGTGGTGCTGGAGGACTCATGAGAGTTCCTTGGCAGCAAGGAGGTCCAACCAGTCCATCTGAAAGGAAATCAGCCCTGAATATTCATTGGAAGGACTGATGCTAAAGCTGAAACTCCAATACTTTGGCCACCTCATGCGAGAAGTTGACTCATTGGAAAAGATCCTGATGCTGGGAGGGATTTGGGGCAGGAGAAGGGGACGACAGAGGATGAGATGGCTGGAGGGCATCACCGACTCGATGGACATGAGTTTGGGTAAATTCTGGGAGTTCGTGATGGACAGGGAGGCCTGGCGTGCTGTGATTCATGGGGTCACAAAAGAGTCGGACACACCTGAGGGATGAACTGAATTGAACTGATTCATCAGGGAGGAAGGGTACAGTTCTTAAGGTGTTAGCCTACTCTGTTCTTTGCCTGGCAAAGAAACGAAGCCACTCTTTCCTTCTCCTCCATAATTGTCTCCATATTTGAGTTCAGCATCAGTGCACAGAGTCAAGATTTTGGCAGCAAAACTAAACAAATCATAGGTGAACAGCAATAGCAATTAACTGAGTGAATATATGTACATAAAGCACGTGCATGCATGTTCAGTCACTAAGTGATGTCCACTTCTTTGCAACTCCATGGACTGTAGCCCATCAGGTTCCTGTGTCCATGAGATTTCTCAGGCAAGAACACTGGAGTGGGTAGTCATTTCTTTCTCCAGGGGATCTTCCTGACCCAGGTATCAAACCCGTGTCTCCTGCATTGACACACAGACCCAGAAATACTGAATATTCATTACCCCAGAGACCCAAGTAACCCTTTTCCTAAAAGATAATGACTATCCTGACTTCCAACAAAAGATTATGTGCCTGTTTTTTCAAATAGAATCATATAGTATGTATTCTTTTATATCTGGCTTCTTTTGTTGCATGTGTTCGGTATTTTCTATAGTAGCAGTCCCTTTTTCTTTCCTGTATATGCCATTGTATAAAGAGATAACTCATTTATCTACTTCATTGTTAAGTGGCATTTGGGTTGTTTCCAATTTTGGGATATTATGAATAACACTTTTATCAATTTTCTTTTCTACATGTTTTACTAAATATACATGTGCCTTTCTGTTGGGTATATATAACAGTGGTACTGTCGGATCAATGGATATGCATATTAGCAAATTTGTTAGATACTGACAAATATTTTTCCAAAGTAGATGTCCTACATACACCCTAATAAGGAGCATATGAAAGCTCGATTTCTCTATATCCTTGGCAATAATATTGCACATTTTCAATCTTTTCAGTTGTATTCTAGGGAACACCTACATCATAGATTTAATCTGAATTTCTGTAGTTACGAATGAGGTTGTGCATCTTTCTATAGGATTATTAGGTATTTTTATATTCACATTTATGAAGGTTATTAAAAAATCTCTTGTCCCTTCTTGAGTTTTGAATCCTTTCTCTTTAATTTATAGGTACTTTTCACATATTCTGGATACACTGCTTTGTCAGTTATATGGGTTATAAATATATTGCCTTTTTGAATCTTAAACTGGTATCTTTCAATGAAGAGAATTTCCTACTTTTAAAACAGTCCAACATGTCAATTTTTTTCCTTTGCGGTTGGTAAAATGTTCCCCTTTAAGCTCATGAAGATATTCTTCCAAGACAATTTTAGTGACCACTTTTTCAAAACTTGAACACTGTTAGATGCTTCTGGACTTCCTGTGTTGTTTCACTGATCTATTTGTCTCTGTAGCAACACCACAGCATCTTAATCATCAATTTGATATCTAAGCATAAATCCTCCAATTTTGTTCTTCAGAGTTTTAGCTGTACATGAATTTTTTATAAATTTTAGAACCAATTGTCAATTTCCACATTCCCCTTACTCCCTACACATACTGATACACATCTTCCAGGGAATTTTATATAGATTTCATTGATTTTACAATTCACATTTAGGAACATTTACATCTTTTAAAAAGTAAGTCCTTCAATCTATGAACATGTATATGCCTTCATTTATTATCTTTTAAAATCTCTTTTTCTAGTGTTTCATTCAGTTATAGATTTCTGTGTAGAGATTTTGGATATCTTTAGGTATATTTGCCTAGGTATTTGGTACCTTTGACACTATCATAAATGGCATAATTGTTATATATCATATTAAAATTGTCACTTGCATATAGGAACACAATTGCAATGACCAGTTTTACCTGGGATCCCACCAACTTCATGAAGCAAGAATTTGTTAGCATTTCATTTCATATTTACTCAGTGTATCCCATACCTCCTGACTTGGGCTTCTCTATTAAATCCTGGCATGGCATGCAACAGTAACACACAACACAAATATGCAGATGAGTTAATACCCTTTTAGAGAAGTTCAACCAAGAAATGGTATAATCTCAGGGACAAAAGCTTTCCACTTTTACCCCCCAGAAAAGACCTCTGAGAAATATGTAACACAGTTTTAAGATGATCTCATGGATGAATTAACCAGTCACTCGTAGCAGTGGCCAGCTCAAAAATATATATGCATATTTTACTTTTTTTTGCTCTCCCTTCTTCTCTCTTGGACCACTCTGTTCCTCACCACTGCTTCCTGAGTCACATTCCCAATAAAGAACTCACACAAAAGCCTTTCTTTCCCCCCAAAGTCTGCTTTCTTTCCGAGAAATCTCATCATCACAATTAAGGGAAAGTCACAGACCTTTCAAATGGGCCATATGGTTGTAAATATTTTGACATTCTGCTACCTGCCTGACCTCATCTCTACCTACTCTTACCTTTTGCAGATGGCTGGTCCAGTTATTTTGGATCCTGTGCTTCTTCAACCATTCTAAGCATCCCTTCTACTTGGGAAAGTTATACTTGCTGCTTTCCCTGGAAAAGACAGATAGATAGATAATAGATAAATAGATAGATAGGGATATATCTCTATGTACCTTATTCTCCCCCTTAAAATCTATGTTCATTTAGTATATCCTTCATGTCTTTTTTTGCCCAGACTTTGCAAAAAAACCTAACTCTTATCCCAGCATTCTGATCCTTATCTCCTGCAAAATTTTTCTACTTAGCATATCATCTAATATTAACATATCAAGACATGTTTGTTTGTTTTATCTTTCTCTCTCTTTTATCGTTTGTGCCTATAACACTGTCTGACATTTACTCTGTTGAGTGATTTTTTTAAAAAAGTGTGAAGAACATGCTTCCATATATGCAGAGGGAAAAATGAGAAAATATCTGAGTTAATAAGTATTGAAAGGTCAATTTATTAAATTTAAATTAAAACATAAATTTAAAAATAGGTGGGATATAAAGATCCCTAGACATATGAGGAGAGATCTACAGCACTCTTCAGGTTGAGGAAGATGAAAATGAGGAGTCTGGCTCTCTAGGGTGAGGGAAGAAAGAAGAACGGGAAGAAGTAGCTTTAGGGAGATGTAATTCATATGAAACATATTTCATTCATTTTAAGTGTACAGTTTTCTGAGTTTTAATAAGTGTATTCAATCATATAACTACCACAGCAATCCTGATGTAGATTATTTCCATGATCTCTCAGAAATTCCCTAATGCTACTTTGCATTCATTTAATCCTCTCCCGTGATGCCAGCTCTAGGCAAGCAATGACTAATCTTTTTTTAACTTTAATTTTTTCAATTACTGTCTTAAGCAAGTTTTGGTGCTATATCCCTAGCTGGTATAGGATGAAAAATACTATCTACTTCTGCTTTACTGACTACGCCAAAGCCTTTGTGTGAATCACAACAAACTGTGGAAAATTCTTCAAGAGATGGGAATACCAGACCACCTTACCTGTCTCCTGAGAAATCTGTATGCAGGTGAAGAAGCAACAGTTAGAACTAGACATGGAACAGCAGACTGGTTCCAAATTGGGAAAGGAGTACATCAAAGCTGCATGTTGTCAGCCTGCTTATTTAACTTATATGCAGAGTACATCATGTGAAATGCAGGGCTGGATGAAGCACAAGCTGGAATCAAGAATACTGGGAGAAATATCAATAACCTCAGATATGCAGATGATACCACCCTCATGGCAAAAAGCGAAGAATAACTAAAGAGCCTCTTGATGAAAGTGAAAGAGGAGAGTGAAAAAGTTGGCTTAAAACTCAACATTCAGAAAACGAAGATCATGGCATCTGGTCCCATCACTTCATTGCAAATAGTCCCATCACTTCATTGCAAATAGATGGGGAAACAATGGAAACAGTGAGAGATCTTATTTTCTTGGGCTCCAAAATCACTGCAAATGGTGACTGCTGCCATGAAATTAAAAGACACTTGTTCCTTGGAAGAAAAGCTATGACCAACCTAGACAGCATATTAACAAGCAAAAACATTACTTTGCCAACAAAGGTCCATCTAGTCAAAGCTATGGTTTTTCCAGTAGTCATGTATGGATGTAAGAGTTGGACCATAAAGAAAGCTGAGCGCGGAAGAATCGACGCTTTTGGACTGCGGTCTTGGAGAAGACTCGAGAGTCCTTTGGACTGCAAGAAGATCCAGCCAGTCAATCCTAAAGGAAATCACTCCTAAATATTCACTGGAAGGACGGATGCTGAAGCTGAAACTCTAATACTTTGGCCACCTGATGGAAAGAAATGACTGCTTGGAAAAAACCCTGATGCTGAGAAAGACTGAAGGCAGGAGGAGAAGGGGACGATAGAGGATGAGATGGTTGGATGGCATCACTGACTCAATGGACATGAGTTTGAGCAAGCTCCGGGAGTTGGTGATGGACAGGGAAGCCTGGGATGCTGCAGTCCATGGGGTCGCAGAGAGTTGGACACAACTGAGTGACTGAACTGAACTGAAGAAGTATATCCACGGGTACTCAAAACAGAGGAATCCATGGGTGAGCTAAGTACTTCAGGAATGAATCTGCCTCACTTGAAGATTCTCTCTAGTGGCTTTTGTAAGATTTTAATTATCGAAATGTCCTCAAGTGGCAGGGGTAAAACAAAACATTAACAAATTTATCACATAATCCTTACTGGGGTTTAGAAGTTATACTGATCTTCCTTCCTCATGACATTTGCCAACGTTTAGGTCTATATAAGCAATATGTTTTCAACAAACTGGAATGTGAGAGTTGGTTAGGGCAGGGAAAGAAATGTTGAATTTTCTGCTAATTTAGTTCTATGATATATGAAACTGCACACCTTATTTTTTTAAGAAAATCTAAAGTTTAACTGTATTTGCAATTCAAGCTGTATAACAGATCACAACATGATACTCATATATTTAAAGTAAATACATAATGAAAGTGAAGTCATCTCCGACTTTGTGACCCCATGGACTGTATAGTCCATGGAATTCTCCTGGCCAGAATACTGGAGTGGATAGCCTTTCCCTTCTTCAGGGGATTTTCCCAGCCCAGGGGTCGAACCCAGGGGTTCTATTGCTTATATAGACCAGGTCTCCCACATTGCAGGCAGATTCCTTACCGGCTGAACCACAAGGGAAGCCCAAATACATCTTAATGCTGGCAAATATTTGTGTCATAAACCTTTGCTTTTTTGAGCCTATATATATTTCATTTCATAGGCTTTAGCCTGTCATTAGATTTATAACTCCCGATTTTATGTCACTGGCCTTTAATGTCATGATTCAAGTCGTTGATACAAATGTTAAAATGCATAAAATCAAGCAGAGATCATTCACTGAACCTTGTGACCACAGAATTTACTTTAGGCCAGCACCAATAATAATGACAGCTAATGTTTACATGGTGCTCACTATGTACCATAAAATGTTCTAAGCATTTTAATAGTGTAAATTTATGTAATATTCGTTAAATATTGCAGATGCTGGTTCAATCCCTAGGTGGGGAAGATCTCCTGGAGAAGGAAATGGCAACCCACTCCAGTACTCTAGCCTAAAAAATCACATGGACAGAGAAAACTGGAGGGCTATAGTCCAAAGGGTCACAAAGAGTCAGACACAACTAAGTGACTAAGCACGATTAAATAATTAGTATTAATTTGCACTAATTTTTTATCACACAATTCTGAGATAGTTGCAATAAATAATCCCACTTTATATATAGGGCCATAAAAGCAGAGAAATGTCAACCATCATGCTCAAGATTATATAACTAGAAAAGGGCAGGGTCAGGAGTCCAACTCAGCCCTGGATTCCAGTTTCAAATCTGACAGCACATATCATTCCATTGTCTTAGCTCCTCCATCTTAGTTCAGGAATAATTTA
Source organism: Bos indicus (assembly GCF_029378745.1). Classification (NCBI taxonomy): domain Eukaryota; kingdom Metazoa; phylum Chordata; class Mammalia; order Artiodactyla; family Bovidae; genus Bos; species Bos indicus. The sequence continues at coordinate 124,891,834 of NC_091789.1, read as the reverse complement.
AAGATGCTGTGAAGTGCTCTGTTGAGATTAATATACACAAACATCCCCACAGTAGTTTCCTATCGATGTTGTAATAAGTTACCACAAGTTTGGTGGCTTAAAACAACACACATTTATTATCCTATAGTTTTGCAGGTCAGAAGCCTAAAATGAGTAGGCAAGGCTGCATTCATTCTGGAGGCCCTAGGGGACAATGTATTAATATTTATTTCCCTTTTCCAGCTTCTAGAGGCTTCCTACACCCCTTGCCTCATGGCCCCACATCACTCTAACTTCTGTTTCCACCAATAAGTCTCTTTCTCTAATTCTGACCCTCCTGCCTCTCTCTCTTGCAAGGTCCATCTGGATAATCCAGGATAATCTCCTTATCTTAAAATCTTTAACTTAATCACATCTGCAATTCCCTTTTATTATGTAAGTTAAGAGTATTCAATGATTTGGGGGAAGGGGTCTTATTCCACCTACTACAATTCCCCTGTTCATATGAACAGAGACTTAGTCACTTACAAAAATCATGTTCCATGGTCATGCACTTAAAACCTTTGTTTTGAATAACAGTGCATTGTTGGGTTTCCCTAGTGGCTCAGTCACTCCAGTACTCTTGCCTGGAAAATCCCATGGACGGAGGAGCCTGATAGACTGCAGTGCATGGGGTCGCTAACAGTCGGACACGACTGAGCAACTTCACTTTCACTTTTCACTTTCATGCATTGAAGAAGGAAATGGCAACCCACTCCAGTGTTCTTGCCTGGAGAACCCCAAGGACGGGGGAGCCTGGTGGGCTGCCGTCTATGGGATTGCACAGAGTCGGATATGACTGAAGTGACTTAGCAGCAGCAGCAGCAGCAGCAGCAGCAGCAGTGGCTCAGTGGTAAAGAATCCGCCTGCCAATGCAGGAGACTTGGTTTCAATCCAGGGTCCGGGAAGATCCCACACGCTTACTGGAGCAACTAAGCCCATGCTCCAAAACTACCGAGCCTGTGCCCTAGAGTTAAGAGGCCACAACAAGAGAAGCCATCACAAGGAGAAGCCCATCCACTGAAACAATGAGTAGCCCTCCCTCACAGTGACTACAGAAACCCTGCACCCAGCAACAAGGACCCAATACAGCCAATAAATAAATAAATAAATAAAATTATATTTAAAAATAATGCATCATCTCTCTATAGCTTCAAGAATATTTAACAAACGTTGGATAATCTCATCTTCATGTGATTTTTATTATTGTTCTTATATGTGAAGCACCAGCCTTATGAAAATGTGTCTGATCCTATTCTGAAAGAAACAAGCTTTGTGTATTCTCAATCTTGTGTCTTTTCAACCTTTGCCAGTTTTGTGTGGATCACAGCAAACTATGGAAAATTCTTCAAGAGATGGGACTACCAGACCACCTAACCTGCCTCTTGAGAAATCTGTATGCAGATCAATAAGCAACAGTTAGAAATGGACATGGAACAACAGACTGGTTCCAAATCAGGAAAGGAGTACATCAAAGCTGTATATTGACACCCTACTTATTTAACTTATATGCAGAGTACGTCATGCAAAATGCCAGACTGGATGAAGCACAAGCTGGAATCAAGATTGCTGGGAGAAATATCAATAACCTCAGATATGCAGATGACACCACGGTTATGGCAGAAAGTGAAGAACTAAAGAGCCTCTTGATGAAAGTGAAAGAGGAGAGTGAAAAAGTTGGCTTAAAGCTCAACATTCAAAAAACAAAGATTAAAAAAAAAAAAAAAAAAAACGAAGATCATGGCATCTGGTCCCATCACTTCATGGCAAACAGATGGGGAAACAACGGAAACAGTTAGAGACTTTATGATTTTCGGCTCCAGCATCACTGCAGATCGTGACTGCAGCCATGAAATTAAAAGACACTTGCTCCTTTGAAGAAAACCTATGACCAACCAAGACAGCATATTAAAAACCATTATTTTGAGACAGTACTTTGCAACAAAAGTCCATCTAGTCAAAGCTATGGTTTTTCCAGTACTCATGTGATGTGGATGTGAGAATTGGACTATAAAGAAAGCTGAGCTCTGAAGAATTGATGTTTTTGAACTGTGGTGTTGGAGAAGACTCTTGAGAGTGTCTTGGACTGCAAGGAGATCCAACCAGTCAATCCTAAAGGAAATCAGTCCTGAATATTCATCCGAAAGGACTGATGCTGAAGCTGAAACTCCAATACTTTGGCCATCTGATGCAAAGAACTGACTCATTGGAAAAGACCCTGATGCTGGGAAAGCTTGAAGGCAGGAGGAGAAGGGGACAAAGAAGATGAGATGGTTGGATGGCATCACCGACTCAATGGACATGAGCTTGAGTAAGCTCTGGGAGTTGGTGATGGACAGGGCAGCCTGGCATGCTGCAGTCCATGAGGTCGCAACAAGTTGTACACAACTGAACGACTGAACTGAACTGAACTGAGTTGTTCAACTAGTCTCTTTCTTTCAACTCTTTCAAGTTGTTTCTCAATTCTCCACACCTTTGGGACCCTTCCTTATTCTGGCTCTCTGGTTATAACTTTCTCTACAGCTCACTCAGTAACGAATATATGCTACTTGACTATCTTCCCCTTGGGATGTAAATGGTGTAACTAAAATGAATGACAGTATGTACCAATTTTTAACAAACTCACTAAATACTTTCTGTTCCTAATGAGCACTACCTTTCTAAGTAGTCACCATGAAAGCAATACATTTATTTCAAAGAATATGATATCAAACTACATTTGTAGTCTTATTTCTGAAATTGACTTTATTTAGTCTTATTTCTGAAATTGATTTATTTAGGAGCCATATAAGAAAATCAGGAAATTCCCTGGTGGCTCAGGGAATCCACACGGAGTGTGATTAGGACTCCACACTCACTGCCAAGGGCCTGAGTTCAATCTCTCATAGGGGAAATAAGATCTCACAAGCCACATGGCTTGGCCAAAAAAAAAAGAAAGAGAAAAAAATATCAGCCATGTTGCTTCACAACTTCACCTTGTGTTGGATTAAAACTGGCCACTTAAACTGTGTATTCTAGCCCCCTCCTTTGCATTTTATAAAACTGAATCCAAGCAACCAAATCCTACCATTCACCTTTTTCCCCATAAAATGGGTTCATTAATTTTTAAAGGACTTTATAACCACCATTCTCCCAATCCCCAGAACAATATTCTCAAGAAAAGCTGGACAAGAAAACACGGTTAAAGTTGGAAGCTGAAGTGGGGATCTCCTAACTCACCCAAAATCTCAATCTTTGAACTGAATATAAATGGAAAGTGGATGGGTTGGTGGAAGGAACGGAGAGAAAGGGGGAAGAAAAATATATATATAAACAGAGTTGATGTGACCCACAGAGCACTGAGTCTATGTCACCAAACAGTGCATAGACAATGATGCCAGATCCAACTAACAAAGAGATTCAGTGGTGAAAGAAAACACTAGCAAGAAGGATGGCCAGCATGTCTATTAAAGACAGGCCCTCATCACTGTCCATGCATACTTACTACCTATTGACAAGAAGCTCAAGAGTGCCCACCATGTCTGAGCAAGGAGGCAAAAGTTTGGGCAAGAGCACGTGTCACACTTGAGCAGTGAATTTGCTCAGCAGTGAAATGTGGCCTGCCATATGTTTCAGAGTCTGAATTATCACAGTAGGAGTAAAGGCAGAAGTATTTCAAGAACAGAGAAGAGTAGAAATTCCCTTCTTCATGTAAATGAGAAGAGAAATAAATAGTGGCATTACTCCCAAGAGTATGTTTAATAAAGTATATACCTTTGATTGCTTTTAGATCTCTTGTGCTTAATTCTCTATCATGGGGAAGGGTAAGAATTCCATTAAATTACAACAGAATCTTTCTGTGTTTTAGTTTTATAGCTTTATTTCACACACTATCATGAACAGCCATTTTAAAGATGCTTAGAAATAATGTTCTAATAGCTTCACTTAAATTATATTTCTATTGAGATACATGGATATTCAGTGTTCTATGTTGACTACATGCTTTATTAATGTGTAATTAATAATTGATGAAAATAAAAGATAATTTAGCTTTCAATTTATATTATACACATATGTGAAAAGTGTGTATATATATTTTTTTGAATGGTACAATGTATATATACACATTTCAGTTTATATATATACACACACACACACATTTTTGAATGGTACACTTTATGAAACTCACTGAATTATGCAACTAACAGAAATATCTGATATATACCAAGAGACAAATCTTCACCAACGTGATTTTGCTTTCATTTGAAGCAAAGAAAATAATTAAGAGTTAGGGGGCTGCATACAGCTTTTAGGCAGGTGGTAGTCCTTCATTTTTTGAAGTTATTGATACATTTCTGTCATAAGTAAAAGAAAGACAAATAGACTAATTATAATTAAATGACTGCCATTTTGTATCCATGCAGATTCTTCCCTTTCTAACTTTAAAATCATTCACATTCTCCTGGGAGAGGGCAACAATTAGGCTTGCAGAATAGATTGCAAACAAAACGTAAAGACAGGATGTTACTAAACAGGAAAGTACTGGATAAAATAGCAACCCTGGCCAGATGGAAAGACAAGTGGGCAAAAAAGGAGATGAGAATTGAATCCCTTTAGTGTTTAAAGTGTTCTTCCCTGTCTGTTGGGGCTACTCTCTTGAAAATACGAAGCCAGATTGTTTTGTCATGTTCTGAACTCATTTTAAGTTGTTTATAACACATTCTTTGCATGATGCTTCTTCATTTTCAATCACATGATGTCTATTTAGTGAATTGTGACTCACAAAAATCCATGCTTGCTGATAGGCATACTTTTAAATTTGTCATCAACCCTAGTTGGAGACTGCAGCAAATTAGGAGGATGGTGAAAAGCGATCTTATTAGTTTCTGTGAATAAGTCAAATGCTGTGTCTCCTGATTTCTGCCAGGAATTCAGACTCAATATGGGGTCAGCAGGTTCCTTCACAGAGCTGTAGGGGTAGTTCAACTTCCCACATTATGGATGAAATTTGAATATGAATTCGAAAAGAAGCCACTGTACAACAGCCAAATTAATCCCATTTGGTTGGCAATAAATCAGCATCCACTAATAGAATTGGAAATTTAGGACAGCAAAAATCCAAGAATTCTAATTAAATATTAAAATACTAAGACATTAAAAATAAACACTAAAACATCAAAAGTATTAAAAACACACTAAAATATTAAAGCACTGAAAACATATTAGGATATACTGTGATCTTGGCTTAATTAAATAAGACACTATGTAGCTTTAAAACTGCTTAAGGAGCTAGGAGAGGCTCAAATCCCACAAACATCATATTCAAAATGAAACCAGAAATCATCCCTTCAAACCTCACCCCATTCTATCCTTCCTATCCTCCCTCAATCAGGGTAGATGGTAGATGACCCAAATAATGATGTTCCTTATCTTTCTTTCACAGTCCTTATTCAATAAGTAGCTAAACAGCATTACCAGTCAGTAAACAGTAGACTAAGTGTATATCTCAAATCTACTTCATCTTTAGTTCCACTGCCTTCAAGTTCAAGACTAGATCATCAGTGCTTCCATTGTTTCCCCAGCTATTTGCCATGAAGTGATGACCAGATGCCCTGATCTTAGTTTTTTGAATGTTGAGTTTTAAGCCTGCTTTTTCACTCTCCTCTTTACTTTCATCAAGAGGCTCTTCAGTTCCTCTTTGCTTTCTACTGTAAGGGTGGTGTCATATGCATATCTGAGGTTATTGATATTTCTCCCAGCAATCTTGATTCCAGCTTGTGCTTTATCCAGTCTAGCATTTTGCATGATGTACTCTGCATAGAAGTTAAATAAGCAGAGTAACAATATACAGCCTTCATGTACTCCTTTCCTGATTTGGAACCAGTATGTTGTTCCATGTCCGGTTCTAACTGCTGCTTCCTGACCTGCATACAGGTTTCTCAAGAGGCAGGTCAGGTGGTCTGGTATTCCCATGTCTTGAAGAATTTCCACAGTTTGTTGTGATCCACAGAGTCAAAGGCTTTGGCTAGTCAATAAAGCAGATGTTTTCCTGGAACATTCTTGCTTTTTTGATGATCCAACAGATGCTGGAAAATTGATCTCTGATTTTTCTGCCTTTTCTAAATCCAGGCTGAACATCTGGAATTTCTCAGTTCACATACTGTTGAAGCCTGGCTTGGAGAATTTTGAGCATTATTTTGCTAACGTGTGAGATGAGTGCAATTGTGCAGTAGTTTGAACATTCTTGGCATTGCCTTTCTTTGGGATTGGAATGAAAACTGACCTTTTCCAGTCCTGTGGCCACTGCTGAGTTTTCCAGATTTCCTGGCATATTGAGTGCAGCACCTTCACAGCATCATCTTTCAGGATTTGAAATAGCTCAGCTGGAATTCCATCACCTCCACTAGCTTTGTTCGTATGCTTCCTAAAGCCCACTTGACTTCGCATTCCAGGATGTCTGGCTCTAGGTGGGTGATCACATCATGGTTATCTGGGTCATGAAGATCTTTTTTGTACAGTTCTTCTGTGTATTCTTGCCACCTCTTCTTAATATCTTCTGCTTCTGTTAGATCCATACCATTTCTGTCCTTTATTCAGCCCATCTTTGCATGAAATGTTCCCTTAGTATCTCTAATTTTTTAAGACATCTCTAGTCTTTCCCCTTCTATTGTTTTCCTCTATTTCTTTGCATTGATCACTGAGGAAGGCTTTCTTATCTTTCCTTGCTACTCTTTGGAACTCTGTATTCAGATGGGTATAGCTTTCTTTTTCTCCTTTACCTTGTACTTCTCTTCTGTCCTCAGCTATTTGTAAGGGCTCCTTAGACAACCCTTTTGCCTTTTTTGCATTCCTTTTTCTTGGGGATGGTCTTGATCACTGCCTCCTATACAATGTCATGAACCTCAGTCCATAGTTCTTAAGGCACTCTATTGAATAGAATCCACTGAATCTGTTTGTCACTTCCACTGTATAAGCATAAAGGATTTGATTTAGGTCATTCCTGTATAGTCCAGTCATTTCCCCCACTTTCTTCAATTTAAGTCTTAATTTGAATAACAAATTTTCTTGGGCTTAATTTCTTTCTTATTTTCTCTGGCTCCAATTTCACTGAAGACAGTGACTGAAGCCATAAAATTAAAAGGCACTTGCTCCTTGGAAGTAAAGCTATGACCAACCAAGACAGCATATTAAAAAGCAAAGACATTACTTTGCTGACAAAGATCCACATACTCAAAGCTGTGGTCATTCCAGTAGTCATGTATGGATCTGAGAGTTGGACTACAAGGAAAGCTGAGTGCTAAAGAATCGATGCTTTTGGACTAGGGTATAGGAAAAGACTCTTGAAGTCCCTTGGACAGCAAGAAGATCCAACCAGTTAATCCTAAAGGAAATCAGTCCTGAATATTCATTGGAAGGAGTGATGCTGAAGCTGCAGCTCCCAATACTTTGGCCACCTGATGCAAAAAACTGACTCATTGAAAAAGACCCTGATGCTGGGAAAGATTGAAGGTGGGAGGAGAAGTGTTTGACAGAGGATTAGATGGTTGGATGGCATCACCGACTCAATTGACATGAGTTTGAGTAAACTCTGGGAGTTGATGATGGACAGGGAGGCCTGGCGTGCTGTGTTCCATGGGGCCACAAAGAGTCGGACACAACTGAGTGACTGAACTGATACTGATGTGAAAAATACTTCATAATTGTCAGGGAGCAACTGAACTGTACTGAGATCATCATTTTTCTGCAATATTCTGACAATCATTTAGTTAGTTATTTCATTTATTTTGAACAAATCTTTACTGGGTTCCTACTCTGTATACTCTACTAAAAGCTGTAGTTACAAAGATGAGTCAAAGTAACTTACTTTTGAGTAAAGAAAACGAAGCACCTTAAAAACTATAACCAGTATTCTACATGAGTTTGTAAAACAGTCCTTCTAGATAGGATGTGGGAAATTTCTCAAATTTAATTAACTTCCAAACATCAAACCTTGCCTTTATCCAACTTATTTTCCATACTGGGAGTAACCATTTAAAAAGCCTGGAAGCCCACCTAAACTCTATGTCTACCCCAAAGCAGTCTCTCCTATCATTCTACTTTCACTGGTCCCTCTGTTAATTCAATCCAATCCGTGATTAAATGTTTTTTTCCATGTATCATCTACTAGATAAAATCCAAATTGTTCTCTATATGCCTTTATAAGAAAGCAGCAGAGGAGGCGGTCCTAAGATAGCAGAGGAATAGGATGGAGAGACCACTTTCTCCCCCAGAAATTCATCAAAAGAACATTTGAACACTGAGTAAATTCCACAAAACAAATTCTTAATGCCAGCAGAGGACATCAGGCACCAGAAAAGCAGCCCATTGTCTTCAAAAGCAGATGATTTATCATCAGTGCCGTATAGATGGAGAAGTCTTGAGGCTACTGTAAAAATAAGACTGAAAACCAGAAGCAGGAGGCTTACATCCAAATCCTGAAAACACCAGAGAACTCCTGACTCCAGGGAACATTAATCGACAGGAGCTCATCAAACGCCTGCATACCTACACTGAAACCAAGCACCACCCAAGGGCCAACAAGTTCCAGAGTAAGACATACCAGGCAAATTCTCCAGCAACACAGGAACGCAGCCCTGAGCTTCAATACACAGGCTGCCCAAAGTCACTCCAAACCCATTGACATCTCATAACTCATTACTAGACACGTCATTGCACTCCAGAGAGAAGAAATCCACCTCCACCCACCAGAACACGGACACAAGCTTCCCAAACCAGGAAACCTTGACAAGCCACCCGTACAACCCCACCTACAGTGAGGAAACTTCACAATGAAGAGAACTCCACAAACTGCCACAATGCAGAAAGGCCACCCCAAACACAGCAATATAAACAAGATGAAGAGACAGAAGAATAACCAGCAGGTAAAGGAACAGGATAAATGCCCACCAAACCAAACAAAAGAGGAAGAGATAAGGAATCTACCTGATAAAGAATTCCAAATAATGATAGTGAAAATGATCCAAAATCTTGAAATCAAAATGGAATCACAGATGAATAGCCTGGAGACAAGGATTGAGAAGGTGCAAGAAAGGTTTAACAAGGACCTAGAAGAAATAAAAAAGAGTCAATATATAATGAATAATGCAATAAATGAGATCAAAACACTCTGGAGGGAACAAATAGTAGAATAACAGAGGCAGAAGATAGGATTAGTGAGGTAGAAGATAGAATGGTAGAAATAAATGAATCAGAGAGGAAAAAAGAAAAATGAATTAAAAGAAATGAGGACAATCTCAGAGACCTCTGGGACAATGTTAAATGCCCCAACATTCGAATCATAGGAGTCCCAGAAAAAGTAGACAAAAAGAAAGACCACGAGAAAATACTTGAGGAGATAATAGTTGAAAACTTCCCTAAAATGGGGAAGGAAATAATCACCCAAGTCCAAGAAACCCAGAGAGTCCCAAACAGGATAAACCCAAGGCAAAACACCCCAAGACACATATTAATCAAATTAACAAAGATCAAACACAAAGAACAAATATTAAAAGCAGCAAGGGAAAAACAACAAATAACACACAAGGGAATTCCCATAAGGATAACAGCTGATCTGTCAATAGAAACTCTTCAGGCCAGGAAGTAATGGCAGGACATACTTGAAGTGATGAAATAAAATAACCTACAGCCCAGATTACTGTACCCAGCAAGGATCTCATTCAAATATGAAGGAGAAATCAAAAGCTTTAGAGACAAGCAAAAGCTGAGAGAATTCAGCACCACCATAGCAGCTCTCCAACAAATGCTAAAGGATCTTCTGTATACAGGAAACACAAAAAAAGGGTGTATAAACTCAAACCCAAAACAATAAAGTAAATGGCAACGGGATCATACTTATCAATAATTACCTTAAACATAAAAGGGTTGAATCCCCCAACCAAAAGACAAAGACTGGCTGAATGGATACAAAAACAAGACCCCTATATATGTTGTCTACAAGAGACCCACCTCAAAACAAGGGACGCATACAGTTTAATGTGAAAGGCTGGAAAAAGATATTCCACACAAATAGAGACCAAAAGAAAGCAGGAGTAGTGATACTCGTAACGGATAAAATAGACTTTAAAACAAAGGCTGTGAAAAGAGACAAAGAAGGACACTACATAATGATCAAAGGATCAATCCAAGAAGAAGATATAGCAATTATAAATATATATGCACCCAACATAGGAGCACACAATATGTAGGACAAATGCTAACAAGTATGAAAGGGGAAATTAACAATAACACAATAATAGTGGGAGACTTTAATACCCCACTCACACCTATGGATAGATCAACTAAACAGAAAATTAACAAGAAAACACAAACTTTAAATGATACAACAGACCGGTTAGACCTAATTGATATCTATAGGACATTTCACCCCAAAATAATGAATTTCACCTTTTTCTCAAGTGCACACATAACCTTCTCCAGGATAGATCACATCCTGGGCCATAAATCTAGCCTTGGTAAATTCAAAAAATTGAAATCATTCCAAGCATCTCTTTTTTTTTTTAATTTTATTTTATTTTTAAACTTTACAATATTGTATTGGTTTTGCCAAATATCAAAATGAATCCGCCACAGGTATACATGTGTTCCCCATCCTGAACCCTCCTCCCTCCTCCCTCCCCATACCATCCCTCTGGGTCGTCCCAGTGCACCAGCCCCAAGCATCCAGTATCGTGCATCAAACCTGGACTGGAGACTCGTGTCATACATGATAGTATATATGTTTCAATGCCATTCTCCCAAATCTTCCCACCCTCTCCCTCTCCCACAGAGTCCATAAGACTGTTCTATACATCAATGTCTCTTTTGCTGTCTCGTATGCAGGGTTATTGTTACCATCTTTCTAAATTCCATATATATGTGTTAGTATACTGTATTGATGTTTTTCTTTCTGTCTTACTTCACTCTGTATAATAGGCTCCAGTTTCATCCATCTCATTAGAACTGATTCAAATGAATTTATTTTAATGGCTGAGTAATACTCCATTGTGTATATGTACCATAGCTTTCTTATCCATTCATCTGCTGATGGACATCTAGGTTGCTTCCATGTTCTGGCTATTATAAACAGTGCTGCGATGAACATTGGGGTACACGTGTCTCTTTCCCTTCTGGTTTCCTCAGTGTGTATGCCCAGCAGTGGGATTGCTTCTAAGCATCTTTTCTGACCACAGTGCAGTAAGATTAGATTTCACTTACAGGAGAAAAACTATTAAAAATTCCAACATATGGAGGCTGATCAACACGCTGCTGAATGACCAACAGATCACAGAAGAAATCAAAAAAGAAATCAAAATATGCATAGAAACGAAGGAAAAGACAACAATCCAAAACCAGTGGGACACTGTAAAAGCAGTGCTAAGGGGAAGGTTCAGAGCAATACAGGCTTACCTCAAGAGACAAGAAAAAAGTCAAATAAATAACCTAACTCTACACCTAAAGCAACTAGAAAAGGAAGAAATGAAGAACCCCATGGTTAGTAGAAAGAAAGAAATCTTAAAAATTAGGGCAGAAAAAATGCAAAAGAAACAAAGGAGACCATAGCAAAAATCAACAAAGCCAAAAGCTGGTTCTTTGACAGGATAAATAAAATTGACAAACCATTAGCCACACTCATCAAGAAACAAGGGAGAAAAATCAAATCAATAAAACTAGAAATGAAAATGGAGAGACCAAAACAGACAACACAGAAATACAAAGGATCATAAGAGACTACTATCAGCAATTATATGCCAATAAAATGGACAACTTTGAAGAAATGGACAAATTCTTAGAAAAGTACAACTTTCCAAAACTGAACCAGGAAGAAACAGAAAATCTTAACAGACCCATCACAAGCACGGAAATGGAAACTGTAATCAGAAATCTTCCAGCAAACAAAAGCCCAGGTCCAGATGGCTTCACAGCTGAATTCTACCAAAAATTTAGAGAAGAGCTAACACCTATCCTACTCAAACTCTTCCAGAAAATTGCAGAGGAAGGTAAACTTCCAAACTCATTCTACGAGGCCACAATGACCCTAATACCAAAACCTGACAAAGATGCCACACACACACAAATAAAAAACCACAGGCCAATATCACTGATGAACATAGATGCAAAAATCCTTAACAAAATTTTAGCAATCAGAATCCAACAACACATTAAAAAGATCATACACCATGACCAAGTGGGCTTTATCCCAGGGATGCAAGGATTCTTCAATATCTGCAAATCAATCAATGTAATACACCACATTAACAAATTGAAAAATAAAAGTTATATGATTATCTCAGTAGATGTAGAGAAAGCCTTTGACAAAATTCAACATCCATTTATGATAAAAACTCTCCAGAAAGCAGGAATAGAAGGAAATTTCCACAACATAATAAAAGCTATATATGACAAAGCCATAGCAAACATTATCCTCAATGGAGAAAAATTGAAAGCATTTCCCCTAAAGTCAGGAACAAGACAAGGGTGTGCACTCTCACCATTACTATTCAACAGAGTTGAATATACATTATTCAACTCTGTTTTGGAAGTTTTGGCCACAGCAATCAGAGCAGAAAAAGAAATAAGAGGAATCCAAATTGGAAAAGAAGAAGTAAAACTCTCACTGTTTGCAGATGACATGATCCTCCACATAGAAAACCCTAAAGACTCCACCAGAAAATTACTAGAACTAATCAATGATTATAGTAAAGTTGCAGGATATAAAATCAACACACAGAAATCCCTTGCATTCCTATACACTAACAATGAGAAAACATAAAAAGAAATTAAGGAAACAATTTCATTCACCATTGCAACGAAAAGAATAAACTACATAGGAATATAGGAATATATCTACCTAAACAAACTGAAGACCTATATATAGAAAAGTATAAAACACTGGTGAAAGAAATCAAAGAGGACACTAATAGATGGAGAAATATACCATGTTCATGGATTGCAAGAATCAATATAGTGAAAATGAGTATACTACCCAAAGCAATGTATAGATTCAATGCAATCCCTATCAAGCTACCAACTATATTTTTCACAGAGCTAGAACAAATAATTTCAAAATTAGTATGGAAATATAAAAAGCCTCGAATAGCCAAAGCAATTTTGAGAAAGAAGAATGGAAATGGAGGAATCAAACTGCCTGACTTCAGGCTCTACTACAAAGCCACAGTCATCAAGACATTATGGTACTTGCACAAAGACAGAAATAAAGACCAATGGAACAAAATAGAAAGCCCAGAGATAAATCTAAGCACCTATGGACACCTATCTTTGACAAAGGAGGCAAGAATATACAACGGAGAAAAGACAACTTCTTTAACAAGTCGTGCTAGGAAAACTGGACAACCACTTGTAAAAGAATGAAACTAGAACACTTTCTAACACCGTACAAAAAATAAACTCAAAATTGATTAAAGATCTAAACTAAGACCAGAAACTATAAAATGTCTAGAGGAGAACATAGGCAAAACACTCTCCAACATAAATCATAGCAGGATCCCATATGACTCACCTTCCAGAATACTGGAAATAAAAGCAAATATAAACAAATGGACAAAAGAAAAATTAAAAGCTTCTGCACCACAAAGGAAGCTATAAGCAAGGTGAAAAAACAGCCTTCACAATGGGAGAAAATAATAGCAAATGAGGCAGCTGACAAAGAATTAATCACAAAAATATACAAGCAATTCCTGCAGCTCAGTTCCAGAAAAATAAACGACCCACTCAAAAAATGGGCCAAAAAACTAAACAGACATTTCTCCAAAGAAGACATACAGATGGCTAACAAACACATGAAAAGATGCTCAATATCACTCATTATTAGAGAAATGCAAATCAAAACCACAATGAGGTACCATTTCACACCAGTCAAAATGGCTGCTATCCAAAAGTGTACAAGCAATAAATGCTGGAGAGGGTGTGCAGAAAAGGGAACCCTCTTACACTGTTGGTGGGAATGCAAACTAGTACGTCCATTACGGAGAACAGTGTGGAGATTCCTTAAAAAACTGGAGAACTGACTTATGACGCAGCAATCTGACCACTTGGCATACACATCGAGGAAACCAGAATTGAAAGAGACACATGTACCCCAATGTTCATCTCAGCAGTGTTTATGATAGCCAGGACATGGAAGCAACCTAGATGTCCATCAGCAGATGAATGGATAAGAAAGCTGTGTTACATAAACACAATGGAGTAATACTCAGCCATTAAAAAGAATACATTTGAAACAGTTTTAATGAGGTGGAAGAAACTGGAGACTATTATACAGAGTGAACTAAGCCAGAAAAAAAAAAAAAATCACCAATAGAGTATACTAACGCATATATATATGGAATTTAGAAAGATGGCAACGATAACCCTGTGTGCGAGACAGCAAGAGAGACATGGACGGATAGAACAGTCTTTTGGACTCTGTGGGACAGGGAGAGGGTGGGATGATTTGGGAGAATGGCATTGACACATGCATAATATCATATATGAAACGAATCGCCATTCAGGTTCAATGCATGATACAGGACACTTGGGGCTGGTGCACGGGGATGACCCAGACGGATGGTACGGGGAGGGAAGTGGGAGGTGTTTTAAGATGGGGAACACGTGTACACCTGTGGCAGATTCATGTTGATGTACGGCAAAACCAATACAAGAATGTAAAGTAATTAACCTTCAATTCAAATAAATAAACATATTAAAAACAAACAAGAACAAAAGAGCAAAACAAATGAAAAAAAAAGACAAATGGGACCAAATTAAAACTGAAAGCTTCTGCACAACAAAGGAAGCTATAAACAAGGTGAAAAGACAGCCTTCAGAATGGGAGAAAATAATAGCAAATGAAGCAGCTAACAAAGAATTAATCTCAAAAATATAGAAGCAATTCCTGCAGCTCAATACCAGAAAGATAAACGACCCACTCAAAAATGGCCAAAGAACTAAACGGACATTTCTCCAAAGAAGACATACAGAGGGCTAACAAACACATGAAAAGATGCTCAGCATCACTCATTATCAGAGAAATGCAAATCAAAACCACAATGAGGTACCATTTCATGCCAGAATGGCTGCATTCCAAAAGTCTACAACCAATAAATGCCAGAGAGGGTGTGGAGAAAAGGGAACCCTCTTACACTGTTGGTGGGAATGCAAACTAGTACAGCCACTATGGAGAACAGTGTGGAGATTCCTTAAAAAATTAGAAATAGAACTGCCTTATGACCCAGCAAACCCACTACTGGGCAAACACATCGAGGAAACCAGAACTGAAAGAGGCACATGTACCCCAATGTTCATCGCAGCACTGTTTATAATAACCAGGACATGGAAGCAACCTAGATGTCCATCAGCAGACGAATTGATAAGAAAGCGGTGGTACGTAAACACAAAGGAGTATTACTCAGTCATTACAAAGAATACATTTGAATCAGTTCTAATGAGGGGGAAGAAACTGGAGCCTATTATACAGAGTGAAGTAAGCCAGAAAAAAAAAAAACAAAACACCACTAATGTATACTAATGTATATATATGGAATTTAGAAAGACGGTAATGATAACCCTGTGTGCGAGACAGCAAAAGAGACATGGATGTATAGAACAGTCTTTTGGACTCTGTGGGACAGGGCGAGGGTGGGATGATTTGGGAGAATGGCACTGAAACTTGTATAATATCATATATGAAACAAATCTCCAGTCCAGGTTCGCTACATGATACAGGATGCTTCAGGCTGGTACACTGGGGTTACCAAGAAAGATGGTAGGGGGAGGCAGGTGGAGGGGGGTTCAGAATGGGGAACACGTGTATTCTCGTGGCAAAGTTTTATGGATGTATGGCAAAACCTATGCAATACTGTAAAGTAATTAGCCTCCAATTAATATAGAAAATTGGTATTTAAAAAAACAAAAAAAACACAAAAAACAAATGGGACCTTATTAAAATTAAAAGCTTCTGTACAACAAAGGAAACTAAAAGCAAGGTGAAAAGACAGCCTTCAGAATGAGAGAAAGTAATAACAAATGAAGCAACTGACAAAAAATTAATCACAAATATATACAAGCAATTCCTGCAGCTCAATTCCAGAAAAATAAACCACCCAAACAAAAAATGGGCCAAAGAACTAAACAGACATTTCTCCAAAGAAGACATACAGATAGCTAACAAGCACATTAAAAGATGCTCAGCATCACTCATTATCAGAGAAATGCAAATCAAAACCACAATGAGGTATCATTTCATGCCAGTCAGAATGGCTGTATTCCAAAGGTCTACAAGCAATAAATGCTGGAGAGGGTGTGCAGAAAAGGGAACCCTCTTACACTGTTGGTGGGAATGCAAAGTAGTACATCCACTATGGAAAACAGTGTGGAGATTCCTTAAAAAACTGGAAATAGAACTGCCTTATGACCCAGCAATCCCACTACTGGGCATACACATCGAGGAAACCAGAACTGAAAGAGACACGTGTACCCCAATGTTCATCGCAGCACTGTTTATAATAACCAGGACATGGAAGCAACCTAGATGTCCATCAGCAGACGAATTGATAAGAAAGGGGTGGTATGTAAACACAATGGAGTATTACTCAGCCATTACAAAGAATATATTTGAATCAGTTCTAATGAGGGGGAAGAAACTGGAGCCTATTATACAGAGTGAAGTAAGCCAGAAAAAAAAAAAAAAAAAAAAAAACACCACTAATGTATACTAATGTATATATATGGAATTTAGAAAGACGGTAATGATAACCCTGTGTGCGAGACAGCAAAAGAGACATGGATGTATAGAACAGTCTTTTGGACTCTGTGGGACAGGGCGAGGGTGGGATGATTTGGGAGAATGGCATTGACACATGTATAACACCATATATGAAACGAATCATCAGTCCAGGTTCACTGCATGATACAGGATGCTTCGGGTTGGTACACTGGGGTGACCAAGAGGGATGGTATGCGGAGGGAGTTGGAGGGGGGTTCAGGATGGGGAACATGTGTATACTCATAGCGAATTTTTGTGGATGTATGGCAAAACCAATGCAATATTAAAAAGTAATTATCCTCCAATTAATATAGAAAATTGGTATTTAAAAAAAAACAAAAAAAAAAACAAAAAACAAATGGGACATAAATAAAATTAAAAGCTTCTGTACAACAAAGGAAACTTAAGCAAGGTGAAAAAACAGCCTTCAGAATGGGAGAAAGTAATAAAAAATGAAGCAAATGAAAAAGAATTAATCACAAAAATATACAAGCAACTCCTGCAGCTCAATTCCAGAAAAATAAATGACCCACTCAAAAAATGGGCCAAAGAACTAAACAGACATTTCTGCTAAGAAGACTTACAGATGGCTAACAAACACATGAAAAGATGCTCAACATCACTCATTACCAAAGACATGCAAATGAAAACCACAGTGAGGTACCATTTCACGCCTGTCAGAATGGCTGCTATCCAGAAGTCTACAAGCAATAAATGCTGGAGAGGGTGTGGAGAAAAGGGAACCCTCTTACACTGTTGGTGGCAATGCAAACTAGTACAGCCACTATGGAGAACAGTGTGGAGATTCCTTAAAAAACTGGAAATAGAACTGCCTTATGACCCAGCAATCCCACTACTGGGCATACACATCGAGGAAACCAGATCTGAAAGAGACATGTGTACCCAAATGTTCATCACAGCACTGTTTACAATAACCAGGACATGAAAGCAACCTAGATGTCCATCAGCAGATGAATGGATAAGAAAGTGGTGGTACATATACACAATGGAGTATTACTCAGCCATTAAAACAATACATTTGAATCCGTTCTAATGAGGTGGATGAAACTGGAGCCTATTTTACAGAGTGAACTAAGCCGGAAAGAAAAACACCGGTACAATATACTAACGCATATATATGGAATTTAGAAAGATGGTAACGATAACCCTGTATGCGAGACAGCAAAAAGGACAGATGCATAGAACAGTCTTTTGGATTCTATGGGAGAGGGAGAGTGTGGGATGATTTGGGAGAATGGCATTGAAACATGGATAATATCATATACGAAACCAATCACCATCCAGGTTCCATGCATGATACAGGACGCTTGGGGCTGGTGCACAGGGATGACCCAGACGGATGGTATGGGGAGGGAAGGGGGGGGTTTCAAGATGAGGAACACGAGTATACCCGTGGCAGATTAATGTTGATGTATGGCAAAACCAATACAAGAATGTAAAGTAATTAACCTCCAATTCAAATAAATAAACTTATACTAAAAACAAACAACAACAAAAACAAACAAACAAAAAAACAAATGTGACCAAATTAAAATTAAAAGCTTCTGCACAACAAAGGAAGCTATAAGCAAGGTGAAAAGACAGCCTTCAGAATGGGAGAAAATAATAGCAAATGAAGCAGCTGACAAAGAATTAATCACAAAAATATACAAGCAATTCCTGAAGCTCAATTCCAGAAAAATAAACGACCCAATCAAAAAATGGGCCAAAGAACTAAACAGACATTTCTCCAAAGAAGACATACAGATGGATAACAAACACATGAAAAGATGCCCAACATCACTCATCATCAGAGAAATGCAAATCAAAACCACTATGAGGTACCATTTCACGCCAGTCAGAATGGCTGCTATTTAAAAGTCTACAAGCAATAAACGCTGGAGAGGGTGTGGAGAAAAGGGAACCCTCTTACACTGTTGGTGGGAATGCAAACTAGTACAGCCACTATGGAGAACAGTGTGGAGATTCCTTAAAAAACTGGAAATAGAACTGCCTTATGACCCAGCAATCCCACTACTGGGCATACACATCGAGGAAACCAGAATTGAAAGAGACACGTGTACCCAAATGTTCATCGCAGCACTGTTTATAATAACCAGGACATGGAAACAACCTAGATGTCCATCAGCAGATGAATGGATAAGAAAGTGGTGGTACATATACACAATGGAGTATTACTCAAGCCATTAAAACAATACATTTGAATCCGTTCTAACGAGGTGGATGAAACTGGAGCCTATTTTACAGAGTGAACTAAGCCAGAAAAAAAAAACACCAGTACAATATACTAATGCATATATACGGAATTTAGAAAGATGGTAATGATAAACCTGTATGTGAGACAGCAAAAAGGACAGATGTATAGAACAGTCTTTTGGATTCTATGGGAGAGGGAGAGTGTGGGATGATTTGGGAGAATGGCACTGAAACATGGATAATATCATATATGAAACCAATCGCCATCCAGCTTCGATGCATGATACAGGATGCTTGGAGCTGTTGCACTGGGATGATCCAGAGGGATGGTATAGCGAGGGAGGTGGGAGGGGCTTCACGATGGAGATCACGTGTATACTCGTGGCAGATTCATGTTGATGTACGGCAAAACCAATACAAGAATGTAAAGTAATTAACCTCCAATTAAAATAAATAAACTTATACTAAAAACAAACAACAACAACAACAAAAAACAAACAAAATAAAAAACAAATGGGACCAAATTAAAATTAAAAGCTTCTGCACAACAAAGGAAGCTATAAGCAAGGTGAAAAGACAGCCTTCAGAATGGGAGAAAATAATAGCAAATGAAACAACTGACAAAGAATTAATCGCAAAACTATACAAGCAACACCTGCAGCTCAATTCCAGAAAAATAAACGACCCAATCAAAAAATGGGCCAAAGAACTAAACAGACATTTCTCCAAAAAAGACATACAGATGGCTAACAAACACATGAAAAGATGCTCAGCATCACTCATTATCAGAGAAATGCAAATCAAAACCACTATGAGGTACCATTGAACGCCAGTCAGAATGGCTGCTATCCAAAAGTCTACAACCAATAAATGCTGGAGAGGGTGTGCAGAAATGGGAACCCTCTTACACTGTTGGTGGGAATGCAAACTAGTACAGCCACTATGAGAACAGTGTGGAGATTCCTTAAAAACTGAAAGTAGAACTGTCTTATGACCCAGCAATCCCACTACTAGGCATACACATCGAGGAAACCAGAATTGAAAAGAGACCTGTGTACCCAATGTTCATCGCAGCACTGTTTATAATATCCAGGACATGGAAGCAACCTAGATGTCCATCAGCAGACAAATGGTTAAGAAAGCTGTGGTACATATTCACAATGGAGTATTACTCAGCCATTACAAAGAATACATTTGAATCAGTTCTATGTGGTGGATGAAACTGGAGCCTATGATACAGAGTGAAGTAAGCCAGAAAGAAAAACACCAATCCAGTATACTAACGCATATATATGGAATTTAGTATAATCCTGTATGTGAGACAGCAAAAGAGACACAGATTTATAGAACAGTCTTTTGGACTCTGTGGGGAGGATGAGGGTGGGATGATTTGGGAGAATGGCACTGAAACATGGATAATATCATATGTGAAACGAATCGCCAGTCCAGGTTCAATGCAGGATACAGCAATCTCCGGCCTAGTGCACTAGGATGACACAGAGGGATGGTATGGGGAGGGAGGTGGAGGGGGGTTCAGGATGGGGAACACGTGTACACCCATGGCAGATTCATGTTGATGTATGGCAAAACCAATAAAATATTGTAAAGTAATTAGCCTCCAATTAAATAAAATTATATAAAAAAAAAATAGTAAAAAAAAAAAAAGCTCCAGGAAACAAAATTCCAAAACCTTAAAAAAAAAAAAAAAAAAAGGAAAGCAGCAGTTCTCAAAGTGTGTTGGGGACTCATCGGGAATGAAAACGGGTCCCGAGGCCCTTTTAATAGGTCTGAAGGGTCAAAATTATGTTCATGATAATACTAAACTGTTATTTGCCTTTTTGGTCTTCATTCTGTCACACATGTACAGTTGATTTCTCTAGACACTGAATAACTTGATATTGCAACAGATTGCTTGAAGAAGCAAATATGAGAATCCAGATGTCTTCTATTAATCCAGACTCTCCAAAAATGTAATACTGTAGAGCAATGCTAATTTTCTAAGTTTATTTTGTTGGGAAAAATGAATTACCTTTATTAAAAATATTTATGTTAACATGTAATGAATTTACTATTCTTGTTCAAAATAAATAAATTAACAAATAGTTAATTTTGTCAGCTTTCATTTCTAGGATGGCAAATATCAGTAGATGTATAAATCACATAAGTACAAGTACTTTGGGAGTCACCATAAATTTTAAGAATGAAAAGGGGTCCTGAGGTCAGAAAGTTTGAGAACTGCTGCAATAATTCATTCCAAAGTACAGGCTGGCCTCATCACATACCATGGTTTACACTGACTCTGTGTTCCAGTCATACTAAGACTTTCTATTCTCCACAATACATCATGCTGGCTCCTCCCTCCCGTCAGAGACCATGTGTTAAGCTGCAACTGTTTACCTGCCTGATACCACACAAAAAAAGGACTGAGACAGAACAAGGATGAGGCAGTGGAGGGTGGGCATGCAAACACTAAGGGCCCAGAAGAAAACTCATGGGTGGTGGCTGTTCTTCCTTCAGTGTTATGTTCAAATATCTTTCCTGGAATCCCATCTAAACTCTTATGTCTACCTCATAACATTCTCTCCTGTAATTAATTAATTCGATTAACATACGTTTTGCTCTTTTAATTATTTGTTTATAATGGAATTTGTTTCTACTATACATATATATATATATATATATTTATTTTTTTTTTTTTTTCTCTCTCTTTGGTTCCAAATGGCATCCTAAAGTTTCTGGGCCTCCTAGAAATTTGAATCTAGGACGTATGTTTTAAATGTTAAGTTTTTCCAACATCTTGTGAAATCTTCACAGAAAAATCTCCACTAATCTTGGTACGGAATTCACTTCATGAAACTGGTTTACAAATCTGTCTCCCTAAAGGGGGTCTTATAATCACAAGGGTAGAAAACCAGACAAGTCCATTATGTGACAGAGGTCATTTTATTTTATTTTTCTAGAGTTCATTTTAGAAATGACTGTCTCCTGAGACCCCACATTTTCACTTGCCACTTTCAGAATCAGGCTGGTGCACTGCTGGTCTGTAAGAGCAGTGACAGCAATTTCCTGGGGTATTCAAATGGCTCTGGAAGGTTTCTCCTAAAAAAATATGTCTTAGAGTAGGAAATTTCTTATAGATTAAGGAAATAGCTTCTGGGAAAATTAAACTTATCTTTTAATCAAATTGCTTTTGTTTTAATAGCTTGAGTATAGATTATAGGACTCTGGGTCATCCTGTTCTTCCAAACTTTATATGTACTTACAGGCCTTAAGGTTGTGAAGCAGAAGGGAACTCTGGATCCTCTATGGTTGAACATAATTCCTGATCACATCACAAGCTGACTCCACTGGGACCTCCAATCTGCTGACCTTATCAAATTTGCCCTCTTCATCTTCTCCTTTTTGTCCTCAATTCTCTTTTTTATACTTAAATTTCAAGGTTCATTATTATAATAATTTCATTATGTAGAATCTAAGCTCCTTTGCCCCCCAATTTTCTGTTAATCTCAACTAACAAAAAATTCAGTATTTTTTTAGTTGAATCCAGGAATTTGCCTACTCTACTTTTGTCCTCAAGCATCTAAAATAGGGAAAAACAAACAATTATGCTGTTTAATTTACTTTTAGGGTATTAAACCACAAGTGGACCCTCTCTGCTTCCAGACAACACTTCTCCATACCTCTGTGGGACTCATTCTCCCATTTTCTGAGTTGACTCTTTCACAGCTTTTTCTGTCTCAGTGACCCAGCACAGTTTTAGTCTTTCTCATTCATAGCTGATATTCTTCCTTCTTCATTCTCTGGGAGAATGGAAGTAATTACAAGAGAGTATGCACATTCTTCCACCACCAGATCTAACAACCTACTTGCCTCTGTACTAAATATTTTGTCTCCTCTCCTGTTACAATTCTTTTGTGTATTGAAACCTATTCCTTCTTCCTTATTCAAGACTTTCCTCCTGAAACTTCTACCTTCCTTACATTAACAGTTTTCACCCTACCTACTAAACCATTATCACTAGCATATAACATCTTTGGTAAGGTATGGTAACAGAAAAGTAACAAGTCACTTGTTATCTATTTTCCTGTTCTCAAATTCAGTGGTCTGTTCTCAGGCCTTATCTTAACTTCTTAGCAATATTTGGCACAGTTGATTAATTCTTCCTTTGTAAAATAGTTTCTACACTTTCTTCATGTTCTCAATCTTTTTCTCCTAAATAACTGACCACTTCTTTTGCTCCATGTGGTTGGATTCTCCTTTTCTTCTTAAAATAAATAGCTGAGTGTTCCAGCACCCAATCCTCAGATCTTTGTTCTTCTAACTGTATACTCATTCCCTAGGTGGTACCCTTTATTCCCAGCAGCTAATGATTTCCAAATGTATATTATAATCTCTCCTATAAATTCGAGACATCTATATCCAATTGTCAACTCAATGTTTCCCAATATTAAGTGTGTATTTTTATACTTGATATGTTAATAAAACAGAATTCTTGACTACTCCATCCCCATTCCTAGCCCTCATTTTAGTAAATTTCATGCCACTCACTCACTGTTCCTAGATAACACTTAAAAGTTATCACTGATTCCAATTTACTCTCCAAGGACTAGGTAGTTTACATTTGCCCATTCAGATTTATTCTCTTCCTCTCTTTTCTTAAGCTTAATTAATTTCTTTTTAATTTATGTGTTTTCATTTTAGTAAGAATACAACATAAACCTACCCTCTTGACCAGTGCTCAAGTGTAAAATACAGTATTGTTAACTATGGATCCAACAGTTAGAACTTGAACTCTTAGAACTTTCCACATGGATCTAAGGTTTGGTCTTTCACTTCTGAAAAAGAGACTGTTTGAATTTTGATAGGATCTGCATTGAATCCAGATCATTTTGAGTACTATGGATATTTTAACAATATTAAGTCTTCTAATACATGAACATGGGATATCTTGCCATTTGTGTCTTAATCAAATTCTTTCATTAATGTTCTATAGCTTTCATTATACCTCCTTGGTTAAGTTTATTCTTGCAAATTTTATTCTGTTTGATGCTACTGTATATAGGATTATTTACTTATTTTCTTTTCTGAATATTTCATTGTTATTTACCCTGATACCAAATCCAAACATACAAGAAAACTGTAAACCAATATTCCCAGTGAACAAAGATGTGAAAGCCTTCAACAAAAAGGTAGCAAACTGAATTAAACAGCACATTAAAAGGACTGTATACCATAAACATCTGGGACTTATCTTTGGGATGCAAAGATGGTTCAACATAAGCAAATCAACCAATGTCATATGCCATATCAACAGAATGAAGGATAAAAAGTACATGATCACAATAGATGCAAAAATTTTTTGGACAAAATCCAATATCTTTTCATGATAAAAATTCTTAATATGAGTTACAGAAGGAATCTGCTTCAATGTTATTAAGATGATATATATGAACATACCACAGCCAATATCAATCACACTCTACAGTGAAAAACTGAAAGCTTTTTCTTTAAGATCAGGAAAAAGGCAAGGATGACCACTCTTGACACTTCTACTCAACATAGTACTGGAACTCTTAGACAAGGAAATTAGGCAAGAAAAAAAAAAAAGGCATCCAAGTTGGAAAGGAAGAAATAAAATTATCTGTTTGTAGATACCATGATCTTATATATGAAAATTTCTAAAGACTCCACACACACACACACACACACACACACACACACACACTCACAAGTTGTTAGAAATAATCAATTCAGTAAAGTTAGGGGATACAAAATCCTACGTCTCCTACCTTTGCCAAAAAAACCCCCATATATATATAATAATAATAATCACTATTGAGCTGCTTCAAACTGCCAAAGTGACATTTGCTTCTTGACAGTAGCTTGACTATGCCACATTCAATTCATTAGTAAATGCTATAATTTCTACTTTCATAACTGATTCCAAAGTTTACCAGTTTTCACAACATGCCTTATCTTCATCTAGATTAAGCTGTCTTAATTTCTTACCTGGATTAAAGCAATAGTTTAGTACTTCTGCTCTCTCCTGCTATGCCATTCTATTCTCCATATATAAGCCATAATCATCTCTTTCAAAAGCCAATCAGATAATGCAACTGACCTATTCACAAGATTTTAAAATTTATAAACTTTCCAGTACACATAGAATGAAATAAAATTTAAATTATTTATTATGTTCAACAAGCCTTTGTTTCTTTCAGTCCATTGCCTGACACTCTCCCTAGTGCTTATTTGCACTGTAAGTCATACTGGCCTTCTTGAAGTTTCAAGAACACTCCTATTCTCTTACAATTTTAGAGCATTTGCACTCAGTGTCACTGTATAAGGAATGTTCTTACCCTAGATATCTGCATGCTCCATTTATCTTTTCATTCAGCCTCTACTTATATGTCACCTCATAAAGGAGACCTTTCTTGAATGCACTATTTAAAATAACAACCTCCAGTTTGTATCTACTTACATACCTTAGTTCTCTCCATATCTTTATTTCTTTCCATACAATTCACCACTGCCTCATATGTTTTATCTATATATTGGCTTGTCTATTGTCTCTTTTTTCTACTGTATTATAAACTCGATGGGGTTTCCCTAGTGGCTCAGACAGTAAAGAATCTGCCTGCAATGAAGGAGACCCAGGTTCAATCACGGCTACAACCCATGGGGTCGCAAAGAGTTGGACAGGACTGAGTGACTAACATTCACACACATATAAACTCCACGAGTGAAAGAATTATCACTTTTATTCTCAACTGAATTGTCAGAACCTAGAACCGTTCATGGTGCATAGAAACGCTAAATAAATTTCTGGTGAATAAAGGGATGAATGTGAATGGAAATATACCAAATGGATCAATTAAATTAAAAGCAAACAAATGAAAATTAAATTGATAAGCCAATTCATAGCCAAAGTTTGATCTCTTTAAAAAAAGCTACTATGCAAAGTGTATAATACACAGAAAATAGTACATAAATGTATACGCCAGGCAGTAAATAATAAAAAGAATAATAAAGTTACTCAGTCGGTCCGACCCTTTGTGACCCCATGCACTGTAGCCCACCTGGCTCCTCTGCCCATGGAATTCTCCAGGCAAGAATACTGGAATTGGTAGCCATTCCCTTCTCCAGCAGATCTTTCTGACCCAAGGATTGAACCCAGGTCTCTTGCACTGCAGGCAGCTTCTTTCCCATCTGAGCAGCCAGGGAAGCCCACTTATATCCACAGTAAGCTATAAATATTACCAAGAATTATTGTAGCTTCCTCTCTACCAGATTTTAACTGCCTCCCTTCCTCCATAGGTAATATTTATTCTGAATTTTGAATCAATTATTTTCTTGTCTTTTAAAGTAGTTTTATTATGTATGAAAACTATAAACATCAGTATAAAAATGAAATTATTAACTATTCTGTCATTTGTATTTTCACTCATCATTGTGTTAAGATTAATCCAGGTTGATATATTTGGTTTTAACTCATTAATCCTCACTTTTTAACATAACTCCATTACAGAAATATATGGTAGTCTACTTATCCATGTTACTTTTGACAGGCTCTCACGTAGTTTTCAAGTTCCTGTGCTATTCTTTACAAATTGCTATGAATATTCTTTGATGTGTCTTTCCATTACTATTAGCTTTGGAACCATTCTTTCTCTTTAGAAAACTTTATACATCTATGTTTAATCAATTTTGCATTAACCCTGCAATCACTCGGGGAAATCTTGTTTTCTTCATTCTGGCATTCTTAGTCAGCAGTTTACCATAGCCCTTTGAAAATTTACTGACATCACCTTAGATAATTCGTTTGGAGAAGCTCTGAAGTTAACACCACAATACCAATTAACTGCCTCTGAAAGCACTTTTTTCCCCTAAACCCTCCCTGCCTGCCGCCCCCCAACCCGGCGCCAGGCAAAAAGCCTCTGACATATTTGGGGAGACGTTTAAAATATTTTCATAGTTCTATAACATCACAGATTGTTTTTTGATAATATTGTGTTGGCATTTCCTAAATACCTTAAATTGAATTAACTCCAAATAAATATATAGAATCTATGCTGGAAAGAGAAAAATGGTGTGTTTCTGTTTGAAATTGGCAAAGCAATTACTGATTTCAATGTCTACTTTAACTTGACCAGTTAATTTCAGCTTTGATTACATTGAGGGACTAAATTACTTCCAAGAAAATCTGCCAGATATAACAAATAAAATTATTGCACATGACATGGTTAAATTTGCGTTTCAGATAAATAATGATTTTTTCTAGTAAAAGTATGTGTAATGCAATACTTGGAATCTATTCATACTAAAAAAAAAATTCATTTTTTAATCTAAAATGCAATTCACTAGTCAGTGTGTAAGAACCTGTCTGCCAGTGCAGGAGACAAGAGACATGGGTTCGATCCCTGGGTAGGAAGATCCCGGGGTCGGAATATCCCTTGGAGAAGGACATGACAAACCCCTCCAGTATTCTTGCTTGGAGAATCTCATGGAAAGAGTCTGACACGACTGAAGCGACTTAGCACACACATGCCATTTCCACCAATTAGGACTCTCAAGGTTTCCCTCAAGCTCTTTGATTTACTGAAATATTTCCTCCATGTCCGAAACTCACTAACTCGGGGCCTTAGCAATCTTTCCTTGCACTTGCGTATTTCTTCATTTCATACTGTACATGAGGAAATTGGCTCCGACGGTAAAGCGTCTGCCTGCAGTGTGCGAGACCCGGGTTCGATCCCTGGGTTGGGAAGATCCCCTGGAGAAGGAAATGTCAACCCAATCCAGGACTCTCGCCTGGAAAATTCCATGGACTGAGGAGCCTGGTGGGCTACAGTCCACGGGGTCGCAAAGAGCTGGACACGACTGAGCGACTTCACTTTCATTTTTCATACTGTACATTATCTTTGAAAAAAGAACTGAGAGTCTTACCACAGCCGTTTTGCCTGAGGAGTACCTTTGCAAATGACTTTCTAATAAAATTGTTCTACAAAGCACGATCTGTATCACACTCAGTAGAACGGTATGCGCAATAGCGGACAATACAAGATGTCTTCCGGGGACGTGGCTTAGGTTCTGGAAAAATCTAGGCAGTCTCGAAATGATGCAAGACGCTAAATGAGATGAAGTCTTTTGAACCTTACCAGCTCCCGTACTCGTAATGCCTTAGGCGGCACTTGCCCCACCCCTTTGCGTTTTGCGGTTTGCATTTTGGTGCTGCTCCTGCTGCTAAGTCGCTCAGTTGTGTCCGACTCTGTGCGACCCTATAGACGGCAGCCCCCCAGGCTCCCCTGTCTCTGGGATTTTCTGGGCAAGAGTACTGGAGTGGGGTGGCACTGCCTTCTCTGGTGCTGCTGCCTGCCAAGTCGCTTCAGTCGTGTCCGACTCTGTGCGACCCCATGGACTGCAGCCTACCAGGCTCCTCCGTCCATGGGATTTTCCGGGCAACAGTGCTGGAGTGGGGTGCCATTGCCTTCTCCTTGGTGCTGCTGGTTGTAGCTTTTTCACTGCCGGCCTACTGTCTTCTGCAGGGTTCAAAGACTTTTTTTTTTTCCTAGACTAGAGCACGCATCCTTAAGAGATGTCTGACTATGTGAGCATCAAAGACAGCCAATCTGAGATACAGAGAAACTCCGAGGAGCATTCCAGATCGGAGGCAGGTGGCGCCAGTGCGGAAGTGACCAGAAATGGTGGCAGTGCCGGCGATGGTGGCAGCCCTGGCCAGCCCGGCAGAGCAAATCAAGGTGCCGACACAGCAAGTACCAATAAAAACATTGATTTGGAAAGCATGGGAGATGCTGGACATTTCTTAACGGGTGACAGAAACCAGTTCCGGTACCAGTTAGGAGAGCCGGGAAAGGAAGGAGAAGTGAAGGAAGCATTGGCACAAGAAAAGTGGCCTCAGGTACAGTGCTGTGAGGCTAACCAAGCCCAAGCCCAGTATTTATATGCCAAGGATTGGGCCCTGGAGGAACGGGTAGCTTTCGAGATATCCACCCTCCCCAACCCACGTTGGAAAGTCCTGAATGCTCTTCGAGAGCGGCAGCTGGGTTCAAGTGCCCACTTTGTGTATGAGGCCTGTGGGGCAAGAGTCTTTGTGCAGCATTTCCACCTGCAGTATTGGCTTGCAGGCCACAATGTTTGTGTTAACACTGTGCACTTTAACCAGTGTGGCACCTGGCTGGCCACTAGCAGTGATGACCTGAAAGTGATATTGTGGGACTGGGTGCATCGGCAGCCAGTACTGGAGTTTGAGAGTGGTCACAGAAATAATGTTTAGCAGGCCAAGTTCCTTCCCCACTGTGGTGATACCACCCTGGCCATGTGTGGCTGCGATGGGCAGATCTGCATAGCCGAGCTGTCTGCTCTCCCACACTGCGGGAAAACTAAATGTGTGGCCCAGCACAGGGGAGCCTCCCACAAGTTGGGTCTGGATCCTGACTCCCCTTTTAAGTTCCTCACTTCAGGTGAAGATGCAGTTGTCTTTGCCATTGATCTCAGACAAGGCCAGCCGGCTTCAAAAGTGGTGGTAACCAGAGAGAAGGAGAAGAGAGTGGGGCTGTATTCGATCTATGTGAATCCTGCCAATAATTACCATTTTGCAGTGGGGGGATGAGATCAGTTTGTAAGAATTTATGACCAGAGGAAGATTAATTAGAGTGATAATAATGGAGTGCTCAAGAAATTTTGTCCTCATCACCTACCCAACTGTGATGCTAAAGCTCACATTACCTGCCTTGTGTACAGTCACAATGGCACAGAGCTCCTGGCCAGTTACAATGATGAGGATATTTACCTCTTCAATTCCTCTCATGTTGATGGAGCCCAATATGTGAAAAGACACAAGGGGCACAGAAATAATGCCACAGTCAAAGGTGTCAATTTCTACGGTCCCAGAAGTGAGTTCGTCATGAGTGGCAGTGATTGCGGGCACATCTTCTGGGAGAAGTCATCCTGCCAGATTGTTCAGTACATGGAAGGGGATAAAGGAGGGACTATTAACTGTATTGAAGCCCATCCTTACCTACCTGTGATGGCGACCAGTGGCCTAGACCGCAATGCTAAGATCTGGGTACCCACAGCTAAAGTTATCACTTGCCTTGCTGGCTTAAACAGTGTGATTAAGAGGAACAAGCAGGGACGAGATAAAGACAGAAAGCACCATACTCATCTGTTCGAAAGCCACATGCTTTGGTTCCTCATGCATCACCTGACACAGAGAGGACATTGCCCGCAGTAGGGAGCTACTGGAATCGAGGTGGTGGAAACCAACTCAGATGAGTCTTCTAGTACCTCAGATGTGTCGGAGGAGGAAGAGAACCAAGACTGTGTGCAGTGCCTGCTATCCTGAAAGCCTTGCACTCCAGCTCCAGCTGGGCTTCACCTCAGAAGGCTGGACTTTAAGATTTAGTTTACTAGATTAGCTTGTTGTCTTTGATCTGCTTTCCACAGTAGAAATTGCCTCTTCCATCTCCCTCCTGTGCCTTCCCCCTTTCCTTCTTCACATTCTTCCTCCTTCACTTGGTTTCTTTACTCTTCCCTCTTTACCCCTTATATCTATAGGAATAAATAAGGAGTTTAGCTATGCCTCTTTTCCTTTGTTCTCTTATGATTGACTTCTAAATTTCATAATTCTGGTGAAAAAATTAATAGCCTTATTGAATCTACCTTCTCATTTCTGATACTCTGAAAATGGCCATTTTTTCACTTATTTTTTATTTATTTTTATTTTATTTTATTTTTAAACTTTACAATATTGTATTAGTTTTGCCAAATATTGAAATGAATCCACCACAGGTATACCTGTGTTCCCCATCCTGAACCCTCCTCCCTCCTCCCTCCCCATACCATCCCTCTGGGTCGTCCCAGTGCACCAGCCCCAAGCATCCAGTATGGTGCATCGAACCTGGACTGGCAACTCGTTTCATACATGATATTATACATGTTTCAGTGCCATTCTCCCAAATCTTCCCACCCTCTCCCTCTCCCACAGAGTCCATAAGACTGTTCTATACATCAGTGTCTCTTTTGCTGTCTCGTACACAGGGTTATTGTTACCATCTTTCTAAATTCCATAAATATGCATTAGTATACTGTATTGGTGTTTTTCTTTCTGGCGTACTTCACTCTGTATAATAGGCTCCAGTTTCATCCACCTCATTAGAACTGATTCAAATGTATTATTTTTAATGGCTGAGTAATACTCCATTGTGTATATGTACCACAGCATTCTTATCCATTCATCTGCTGATGGACATCTAGGTTGCTTCCATGTCCTGGCTATTATAAACAGTGTTGCGATGAATATTGGGGTACACGTGTCTCTTTCCCTTCTGGTTTCCTCATTTTTTCACTTTTAGAAGTTTAAAGATTAGTTTCCTCAGATGACCTGAAAAATTCAGAAATATGTTTATTCTTTAAAATAAAACAAACCATGGTCTTGTTCCTTAAATATGGACACTTAATCATACACACATGCTTACACACACACATACACAGACTCTCATTCTCTATCACAGAAAAGGAAAAGGGGAGAGGTGGGTAGATAAATTCCTAACAAGATAATTCATCATTCTAGAAAAAATAACTTGCTTTGTCCACATTTTCTGAATTCATATGTTAATAGTGATTAATTTGAGCACATAGAGGGTGGCAAGAATTAAACTTAATCACATAGCATTGTTTACTCTGCACTTTCAATTCTTTTAAATTTTCATGGCTTGAGAATTCCCACAGGATTACCTTCTAGAAAGTCCTCTTGGGACTACCATCTCCTATGATACCAACCAGGAATATAAGAATTTCTAATATGTGAAAATATATATCTAACTTTAATAATAATTTAATGTTACACTAATGAGTTGTTTATACTTATCGATAACTTTGATAATATTGGAAGAAATATCCCATTAGACACACATGCATTGCTTCACACCTTCTTCAACTGTTTATAAAAGGTTAAGTTGCAATTAAAAATATCTTGTTTTAAACCTTATTTAATGTCAGTTTGGGGTACTGGATTTCCAGTTACTGTTCAATAGTAATATTTAGTTTTGTTTTATACCTGTTTTTTGTGTAAGGGAATACAGAGGCTTGCCTTTCCCCCAACACCCCTGTGAAGTATAACACACCCTTCTTTGCAGATATTTGCTGGGGAGGAAGGGTATAATAAGACATTCTGTGGCCTGACCATGATTTTACTTTGATAATACTCCTTAAAGTGGATATGGTTCATGGCCCCTTGGGAGCAAGTTGAGAAATCTACATAATGAGATTAGACTTTTGAATGGAAAATAACTTGACTGAGTTCCTACTCACTGAGATTCAAAGTTAGGGACAACTGCCTGGGGATCTGTGAGCAAGTGGCAGTCCCTACCAAGGTCTGCTGTCAGGAAAGGACCTTAAAAGTCCCCAGAGAACCCAGTGACTTTGAACCAAGCACTGTGGTTTAAAACAACAGTTTTGAACTAGAATCCCAAGTTTGGGGCAGCCCTGCACAGCTGGGTGGGATGTATACTAACAACAAAATCAACAGAACATTGGAAAGAACACGTGGAACTTCTGGTGACACTCAAGTGGTGGTAAGAACAACAG
This sequence comes from Bos indicus, assembly GCF_029378745.1. Lineage (NCBI taxonomy): Eukaryota > Metazoa > Chordata > Mammalia > Artiodactyla > Bovidae > Bos > Bos indicus. The sequence goes on along the minus strand of NC_091789.1, from coordinate 124,859,217 downwards.
CAAGAGCAGATTAATTACCCAATTCTTTTTTCACCTGCTGTTTAGAAGCAGGTTTACCTCTGTGCAGGATTTGTACTATGAGCTAAAACTTTGTTCAGAGTCCTCTGCATGGTTCTGAGATTGCTTGTGCTATAAGAGGCATTTGGAGAAAGATTTGGAAGCCAAAGGTAAAGTATTTGTTTTATTCTCCGAAAGTAGGCTCAAGGGCATATGATCTGCTGGCTTACCTTAGTGTCAGGCAGCAAGCCTGGGCAACAGCTGCACCAGTGTCCCTTCCTATCTTTCAGCTTCACCAGCTCCATAAAAGACAGTGCCCACTTCTGCAGAGCATTCACGTCATCAGAGTTGGAGGTCTAGGGGCAGTGAAAGATCAACATGAGTTCCAGTCTGTCCCTGTGGGGTCCAGCTATTCCTCATGGCTTCCAGTCCATCCTTGCTTTCCCTACTTCACATCCATCTCTCTTTCCTAGATACTGCTGGCTTTGGGCTCCAGCACCTCAAGCAAAGACAAAAAAAAAAAAGTCTTATGAAGACTCTTTAAACAGCTCCTACAATTACACACTATCAGGTCCCTATATAAGTCACCTGTTAATATGCGTATCACCCCAGCGTTTCTGTTTTTTGGTTAGAACTCTGACTGATGCAACCGCCTCCAACTACTTTGAACTGTGTTAAGTCCCCAGATGACATGGGTAATTTGCCATCTGGAGGAGTAAAAGGCCTCTAAAGAGAAAGGTTGGACTTGATTAAGATAGGGAGTCAAATAATTAATTTGAAAAATATATGATTATAGGTGAAAATCCAGCTGGTAGTGTAGTTCCACTGGGGCTTCCCAGGTGGCGCTAGTGGCAAAGGACCTGCCTGCCAATGCAGGCGACGTAAGAGAGGCGTTCAATCCCTGGGTCAGGAAGATCCCCCAGAGAAGGACGTGGCAACCCACTCCAGTATTCTTGCCTGGAGAAGCCCATGGACAGAGGAGCCTGGCAGGGTGCAGTCCATGGAGTCACAAAGAGTCAGACACGACTGAAGCAACTTAACACACACACACACACACACACACACGCACGCAGTGTAGTTCCCAGAAAATGGAATTGTTACAATTTTAATTTATGCAAATATTGGTCCTATTAGCATATAGAAGAGAGCAATACAATATTGCTCTAGCCTTCCATGAGATGGTGGGCAAAGTGAACAATTCTATCATATTTGCTTATTAGCGGGCAAAACTGCACCTTTAAATTTAATTTTTCAGCATCAATTATTTTCAGTCCAATATGGAATTTCTACAGGACAGTTCTGTGTAGGCCCTCATGGCCTTTATGCAATATTATAATTGTCTCCTAATTATGCACAGAATTTAACTGCATTAAATTGTGACAGATGCCAAACTATACTTTTAAAAAGACATCTGGCGGCCGTTCCTTAAAAGGATAGGTGTGGAAAAGAAGAGAGGGGGAAAAAAATATAATGGGAGCCTAATAGCTAAATGGCAGGCCAAAAAATTTTTGGTGAGTTCTGTTCGTCCAAAACTGACCTTCAGCAGTGCTCATTCTACCATGTTGTGAACAAAAAGAATAATAAATTTACAATAGATTGGATCGTAGCCATCCTGTATCAGCTGCTATGAAGTTCACTATCTTAATTTACCTTGACTTCAGTCTCTTCAACAGTAAAATTAGAGGTTTAGACTTTTAGTTTTCAAAGCTTATGGAGCACTTTATATCTATTTCTTAACTCAACAATGAGGTTTCAGAGATGGATGTATCACAGACCAAGTTCACAACACACTAGTCTCAAGCTGTGTTCTCAGGAAAACTAGGGGTATTGGATGTTTTCATTGGAGGGGCCTGAGAAGCTTCCTACCCTGCTGCTTTACTCAAAGTATAATGTTAATTTTTCTTTCCTAGCTTCAATAGCCTCTTTATCTCTAACCCCATTATTCAAGCAACCATCTATGGAAATAAAATACACATAAACACTATCAAGTATATCAAAGTGTAATTTCTCAGTTTTTCTACATAAAAACCATATTAAAATGGAAGACAGGAAACAAGTTCAGAGAAGTTAACTTTCCAAAGTCATTGAGCTAAAAAGGTGCAGAGCAGGGGCTCACATAGAGTTTACAACTAAATTTTTGCAACAAATAGTGATATATAGCATCACTGTTTTGGTGCATGGTAATTTGGTTGAAGTGTGCCTTATATACGAACAAAGCTAGTGGAGGTGATGGAATTCCAGCTGAGCTGTTTCAAATCCTAAAAGATGATGCTGTGAAACTGCTGCACTCAATATGCCAGCAAATTTGGAAAACTCAGCAGTGGCCACAGGACTGGAAAAGGTCACTTTTCATTTCAATCCCAAAGAAAGGCAATGCCAAAGAATGTTCAAACTACTGCACAATTGTACTCAACTCACACACAAGCAAAGTAATGCTCAAAATTCTCCAAGCCAGACTTCAACAGTACATGAGCTGTGAATTTCAAGATATTCAAGCTGAATTTAGAAAAGCCAGAGGAACCAGAGATCAAATGGCCAGCATCCGTTGGATTATCGAAAAAGGAAGAAAGTTCCAGAAAAACATCTATTTCTGCTTTATTGACTATGCCAAAGCCTTTGACTGTGTGGGTCACAATAAACTGTGGAAAATTCTGAAAGAGATGGGAATACCAGTTCACCTTACCTGCCTCTTGAGAAATCTGTATGCAGGTCAAGAAGCAACAGTTAGAACTGGACATGGAGCAACAGACTGGTTCCAAATAGGTTTACATAGGAGTACATCAAGGCTGTATATTGTCACCATGCTTATTTAACTTCTATGCAGAGTACATCATGCAAAATGCTGGGCTGGATGAAGCACAAACTGGAATCAAGACTGCCGGGAGATATATCAATAACCTCAGATATGTACATGATACCACCCTTATGACAAAAAGCAAAGAATAACTAAAGAGCCTCTTGATGAAAGTGAAAGAGAGTGAAAAAGTTGGCTTAAAACTCAACATTCAGAAAACTAAGATCATGACATCTGGTCCCATCACTTCATGGCAAATAGATGGGGAAACAATGGAAACAGTGACAGAGTTTATTTTCTTGGGCTACAAAACCACTGCAGATGGTGGCTGCAGCCATGAAATTAAAAGATGGTTGCTCCTTGGAAGAAAAGCTATGATCACTCTATAAACAGCATATTAAAAAGCAGAGATGTAACTTTGCCAACAAAGGTCAGTCTAGTCAAAGCTATGGTCGTTCCAGTAGTCATGTATGGATGTGAGAGTTGGACCATAAAGAAAGTTGAGTGCCAAAGAACTGATGCTTTTGAACTGTGGTGTTGGAGAAGACTCTTGAGAGTCCCTTGGACTGCAAGGAGATCCAACCAGCCCATCCTAAAGGAAATCAGCCCTGAATATTCATTGGAAGGACTGATGTTGAAGCTGAAACTCCAATACTTTGGCCACCTGATGTGAAGAACTGAGTGGAAAAGACCCTGATGCTGGGAAAGATTCAAGGCAGCAGGAGAAGTGAACAGAGGATGAAATGGTTGGATGGCATCACTGACTCAAGGGACATGAGTTTGAGTAAACTCCGGGAGTTGGTGATGGACAGGGAAGCCTGGTGCGCTGCAGTCCAGGGGGTCATAAAGAGTCAGACACGACTGAGCGACTGAACTGAACTGAACTGAACTTGGTATAGCTGATGATGGAAATTGAGAACCCACATCTCAAGATTCTTTCATGATATTTAAGAGCCACCTTTCATCTAGTAAGGTGGCTGTAGTCCCACCTCGGACTTCTGTCAGCTATATGGCAGTTATGTTAGTAACTCAAGCCCCTGAAATTGAATTGTAAGCCTCTGAGAAGAACAGACAAAATAACAATGAATCAAAAAAAAAAAGTACAAAATATAAAAACAGGATATGCTGCAGTAGGGACAGTACTTCCACCCTCAGCTACCCATTGATCTGGGTGATATTAGCTGAAGAGGCTGTTGCTTATGGATCTCTGTCTAGAATCAAAGTACAGCTTTGATTTTGAGTGACTGGTTCTTTTGATTACTCTTTACAAAGATATAATGACCCAGATATTTTAGAGACTATCTTTCTCAGCTGACACGTATGACCAAAACTGTGAGGGACTGAGATCAATGATATACAACCCCATTAAGATCTTGGATCATATGGTGTAGCCTCTCTTTTCTTTTCTACAGTGAGTTGCTCTCTAAATAAGAGATAAGGTTTTGTTCTCAGATGTTATCCCCTGAGATTGCATGCATGCTCAGTAGCTCAGTTGTGTCCAACTCTTTACGATCCCATGGACTGTAGCCCACCAGGCTATTCTGTCCTTGAAATTTTCCTGGCAAGAATACTGGAGACGGTTGCCAGTTCCTCCTCCAGGGGATCTTCCTGACCCAGGGATCAAATCCGCATCTCCCACATCTCCTGTACTGGCAGACAGATTCTTTACCACTGAGCCACCTGGGAGGCTCATCCTTTGAGATTAGTAAGTAGTAATTGATAGTCACACTCATGAATATTGTTTAAAAGCTTATAATTATGAATTCTTAGTGTATCTGCAAAATTTTAAAAATGTTTTTAGAAATATGGAAATAAAATTTAACTTAACATCATCAGATAGAGCCAAATATTTGAGAGGAAAGACTTTTTCCTGTGTGCTTTCTCATAGTGGTTTCCTCTCTCAAAAAAACAAACAAACAAACAAACAAAAAAACCTGTAGAATTTTAGGGTGATAGAGATCTACTCTAAATGCTACTGGAGTGGTGGATATATGATTCAATGCATTTGTCAAAACTCACAACATTGTACATCTAAAAGAGTAAACTTTAATATATGCAAACTAAAAGAAATTCAACCAGGATGTCAGGAGATCTCAAAAAGGAATACACACACACACACACAAAAAAAGGAATACACACTATGACAAATGAAACTACTAAAAACGTGTGACATAACCTCACTGAAGCAAGTGAGAGGAAAAGAAGTTGGCTAAATAACTTTGTCAAACAGTGTTTTGAAGAGCAACTGTTTGGCTGAAGACCAAAGAAGTATATCTAAAAACTGTAGCTGGTAAATTTCTTTCTCACAAGGATTCAAGTTAATTAATAATTCTCAATCTGCTTTTTTATATATATGTCTCAGGATGAATAAATAAATAAATGGATGAAGGATGGTGAAAACCAGGTTTCTTATTGCTAGAGGAGGAAATTATAGCTATTTAAGGAGGAAAGATTAGACAAACTCTGTAGTACTGAATTAGAGTTGGGGTTATCACTATGAACCCCTATTTGGTTAGCATAAATTATACAGAGGTGGATAAATGCAGACAGAATTATAGACAAGTGTGTATACATGTGTCAGGATTGTTGTTTTAGTCTCTCAGTCATGTCCAACTCTTTGCAACCCTATGGACTGTGGCCTGCCAAGCTTCTCTGTCCATGGGCTTCTCCAGGCAAGAACACTGAAGTGGGTTGCCATTTCCTACTCCAGGGGATCTTCCCAACCCAGGGATCGAACACATGCCTCCTGTACTGGCAGGCAGATTTTTCACCACTGAGCCACTTGGGAGACCCACATGGGTCAGCATACTGACATACGTTTCATAGCCCTCTCCACTGAGAGGCCCTGGCAGTGACAACAGTGACCACCCAGAAGTAATGAGCACCACCAGCACCCAGATTTCTAATACCGTTCTCCAATAAAAGGAACCAGGGAAACTTGGAGAAATGTCTGATAAAATCTGTATTCTAGTTGGCCCCTTCAAGGCAGGGTATATACAAGATAAACCTGTAGCATCTTGTACTTTATTGCAGATAATATCGAGGTGATATAAGATGTTAACATCAGGGGAAACAGTGAGGGGTAGGTGGAAACTCTCTGTACTATCTTTGGAACTTTTTTATAAATCCCAAATTATTAAAAAAAAAAAAAAAACTAAGTTTTTTTTTTTTAATTAAAAATCCAGGATAAAATCTAACTTTAGTAGCCATAATAATTCTGGTAACGTTAATTGTATCAGTAGAAATAATCCAGTTCCCTTGGTTTTTTGAGTCTCTACTTATTTTGTGATTCATGCTGAGTAACTTTCATTATTTGTGACCTTTAGAAAATGTTCTTTCTTTCATCATTTCTTTGACTGTTTTGTTCAATGCTGTGCTTCTGGTAAGCTGCTTCTAATAAAAGTGCAATAAAAAGTGTAAATTGAAATAAAGATGAAATTTTAAAGGACAACATTTAGTAAATTTTTAAAAGAAATAAACTTCTTACTGGGAGACATTTTACCAAACTAAATTGTCAAGTGCTTAGTATTTAGGAACTGTACAAAGTATTCATGCATAGCTGCTTTCTTTAAGCCACTGATCTTTTAACAGGAAACTTACCCCTGCAGTAAGTAAAATTTTATTTACATCTTTAGAACAGAGGTAAAGTGTAAGTCATATTTGCACTGCTTGAGGAATATATAGGAGGAAAACAAATAAAATGGTGATTGTAGGCAAGTCTTTCGAGTTTCGCTATGAAGAGTTAAAAGAAATGGAGTGATAGCTGGAAGAAAGTGTACAATTAAGGAATCGTTATTATACTTTATTTTTAAAGTTAAGAATATTAGAAAAATCCATACTGACAGTAAACATCTACGTGTGAGAAAGAAACGATGTAGTGAATTGTGGTGGAAATCTCTAAGATTGAAGCCCTTAAGGAGACGTGAGCTCGAAACCAGTGGAGGATCCTCCCTTTCTGAGGATCAGACAAAGATGGTATGAATTCAGTCAAGCAAACTAACAGGTTTGGTGGTGTAAAAATGGGTGGGGTGAGGAGTTTGATGTGATGGTTTCAGCTTTCTGTCCTGTAAAATATGAAGTGAGGCCATCAATTAGACCCCTGGAGGAGGGAATTTTGCAGTTTTGAGAAGAGAGAGGACAATTGAGCTTAATTTTCTCAGAAAGTAGGAAAAAAAAACATTCTAGGGAAATAGAAGTTTTGCAAGGAATTTAGAATTTTTAGAATAAAACAGTAACTCAAGAGATTTGCCTCGGCTAACGCTAGAGTGATACGCTACTTGAAATTCAAATGAAGTATGTAAATGGATAAAAACCAATGTGCAGCAAAACCTCACTCCACTGGAGACAAAAGAGGTGCCTCTGTCTGATTTAGCTAACAGTCATGATCATGGCATCCATGATTTCTGCACAGTTCCAAGTCAAACTCATTTAAGATCCAATCTGAAATCTGCACTTCGTATCAAAATACTTATAAAACTTTCTGTTGATTATACTTACACATATACATAGAGTGCTTACAATTTCAGTGCTACACAAATCTAGGCTCTTCCTAGAATGATCAAGGAAGGAGTCTCCTACAGAGTACCACAGTGGAAAGTCATGCTCTTATACTCTTTTATTACCTGAGAAACCTCTGTACTGAGTATTAGATGCCCTAACATGGGAAAAGAACCATTCCAACACAGTCTAGGATGGTGTATAAAGAAATAAATATTAGCAAAACAGTTGCCTCAATTTCTGAGTAAAGATGTGTTTTAAAGTATAGAGTGAGGTCTAATGGGATCATTAAAGGCTGAAATTGTCTCTATGAAATCAGATTTAAAAATTTTTAGATTCCACATATAAGTGGTAGCAACAGTATTTGTCCTTTTCTATCATGCTTATTTCACTTAGCACAATGCCCTGCAGGTTCATCCATGATATCACAAATGGCAGGATTTCCATCTTTTTCATGGCTGAATAATATTCCATTGTCTATACTGGTGGTTGCCAGGGACTTGGAGGGGGGAATTGAGGAGATGTAGGTCACATGGTACAAACTTTCAATTATAAGTTCAGAGGATCTAAAGTACAGCATGGTGACTACAGTTAATAATATGGTATGAACTACATTTAATGATATTGAGTACTTAAAAGTTGCTAAGATTATATTATAAGCATTCTCACCATACATACAAAAAAAGAGTTAACTATTTGAGATGATATATATATGAACTATCTTGATCCTGGTAATCATTCCAAAATATATGTGCATATCAAATTATCACTCTGTATATTCTGTGTCTCCCAGATATTCTAACAGGGGCTTTTGGAACTTTTGGAGCATCACTTTCACTAAGGTGCAGGTGAGAATTTTCTGATGGCTGCTCATCTCCTTCCCCAATGGAGTGCATACCCCATAAGCTCACCAAAGGGCTGTTTTTGTAACCCTGTGTATTCACAGAAGAAAGAGCACAGGTTGAGAGCAGGGTAAATCACACAGTCAACTGTTAGGAGGTGCTCAAGGAGTTCCCCAACTTCAGCAACCTCTCTTTCTCACCCCCAACCCAAGCACACAATTTGAGAGTAAAAAGTGAGGTTTTTTTTTTGCCTGATGTATAGCCTGGCCTTGGGATAAATGTTCTGCTTTGCAGGAGCACTAAAGTAGGTTAGGGTCAAAGACTCTCATCAAGTCACCAGCTGAATGGGAACAGAATTTTGCATGCCATGAAGGAAAGTGTTAAAGTTTTGAGTTTCTTTGGCAAACTCACTCTATCTGCTCTCTGTAGTGGGTAGGGGAGGAATATATGTAATGTATATATGTACATTTAAAATACATATAATTATATTTTCAATTATTCCTCAAAAAAATTCAAATGAATGAAGAAAAAAAGAAAGAAAGACTTCTTGTCCACCCTCCTGAAAAAAGACTAATATTGTCCACTGAAATCAGAAGCCATTTTAGGGCAATTGCTATACTAGAACAAAGACAATAAAGTATCATTCTTTTAGTGCAAGAATTACATATGAGCTTTTTGTAAATAGTCATTTTGTTAAATGCTCATATTCCAATCACTTATTAATGAGATGCTCAGACTGTCTGTGTGCTATCATATCACACTGGCTGCAGAATGGATCTTGTATTAACAGGTATGACATTAACCTCATTGTACATTTTCATCAGAGCTCTTGGGTGACCAGGTGTATTAGCCCCTCATAAGAGAGACAGACTGGCCTTACAAGCTTTGAAGCCAGGCACTGACTTCTCCTCTCTAGTTACAAAAATCCCAGATGGCATTTTCTTCCAATATAAAGATGGTCATTTATACTGAAAATCTGCTGTTTAGTACAGCTACCTTCAGTACTTATCTTAGCTAGAATTTCTGGATAACATGCTGCAGTTTCTACATTCATACTTGCTGCTTTATCTGAACTTTTATGTTATGGAGATGACTTTTGTCTTTACTTTTTAAAATTACATATATATATACACACACACTTAACGTTTGAACTTTTTATTTTATATTGCAGTATAGCCAATTAACAATATTGTGATATTTCCAGGTGGACAGCAAAGGGGCTCAGCCATACATATACATGTATCTATTCTCCCCCCCACCCCATCCAGGCTGCCACATTGAGCAGAGTTCCCTGTGCTATACAGTAGGTCCTTGTTGGTCATTCATTTTAAATATAGCCGTGTGTACCTGTCCATTCCAAACTCCCTAACTGTCCCTCCCCCTCCCCATGCTTCCCCACTACTCTGGCAACCATAAATTCGTTTTCTAAGTCTGTGAGTGGAGACAACTTTTTTTAAGCCTCATGAACCAATCTCTGCTAGTTCTAAATTTTTCTTCTGAAACTTCCTCACCTCTCTCAGCCTTTATAGAATTGAAGAGAGTTAGGGCTCTGCCTTGGATTTAGGCTTTGCCTTAAGGGAATGTTGTGGCTGGTTTTCTCTTCTATCCAGACCACTCAGACTTTCTCCATTAGCAGGATGTTTAGGGCAGTGCTTTTGATTTACTTCAGGAAACTTTGCTCAGCTAACTATTTGGTGCAAGAAGTCTAGCTTTCAGCCTATCTCAGCTTTTGACCTGCCTTTCTCACTAAACTCAATGATTTCTAGCTTTTCATTTAAAGTCAGAGATGTGCGACTCTTCATTTGAACATTTAGAGGTCACTGTAGGGTTATTAATTGGCCTAATTTCATTAATGTTGTGTCTTAGGGAATAAGGAGGCCTGAGGATAGAGACTTGGGACTGGTAGATAGAGAAGTCAGAACACACACATTTATTAAGTTTGCCATCTTATATAGGTGCAATTTGTGGCACCCCAATACAATAGTAACATCAAATATCAGTGATAACAGACCACCTTAACAATGAAATGAAAAGGTTTGAAAATTCTGAAAAATACCAAAACGTGACTCAGAGACATGAAATGAGCAAATGCTGTTGGAAAAATGGCACCTATAGAGGCTCAACACAAGGTTGTTACAAAACTTCAATTTGTAAAAATCACAATATCCCCAAAGACAACAAAATGAAGTATGCTTGTATATGTGATCTAGTTTGCCTTATATCTTTCAGTATTCCTTTACAGACTCTGTTCCATTGTGAGTACTCCACATGTTTTCCCGCAGAATTGTAGATTTTGGGGCGTAGTTTTTGTACATTGTTTTCTTATACATAGCATTTTACCAGTAACCTCTAGACTGATATTTTAACAGTTCTCTAGTTTGCTATACCATAACTGCAAATATTTTCCTCTATTAAATAGAATAATTAGCATGACAAGCTGAAGACTTCTTTTTCGTGGAGTAATCATTCATATTTTTATCTCTTTGGGGAGTTTTAGAAATTTCAAAATTGGCACCACTATCACTTTAAATTGTGAAATTCTACATTTGTCTTGTCACTGCCCTCCTCCAAGTACCCTTCAAGAAATTGAAATTCCACCAACCTTTCATCAAAACAGACCAAGATATACAAACGATTCTCTCGATTTCTATATTTTTTAACTTATGAAAAACACATTCATAACGTTTTTCCTATTATGATTTTTCCACAAAGAAATTATTTATAAATCCAAGGTATGTGATGGTCATGACTCAAAAAAGATAGGCATAATCCTTTCCTACTACTATTGTTACGTGGAAAACTACTACTGAGAGAGCTGGGATAAGAATAAAGGTGAACGTGTGTGCTCTATATTGGTCATCTGGCTTCAAAGTGCCCGTAACAGATTAGACTTAGTACCTATGAAACAACTAAATGAGGACCTTCATTTGTTTGTATTTTCTCAGTTTGTAATCATCTTTTATATAATTGACATCACCATCCAAAAAAAAAAAAAAAACAAACAGGCTTAAAAATATTTTTTAAAGATAGCCAAATGTAGATATTAAACCTGAAAAGGATTAAGTGAAAATTATCTTGTAAGTATAACATCAGAAGAGAAAAGCAAGTGAGAGTAGGTTTAAAAAAAAAGAGAGAGAGAGGGATGTATCGCTGTTTCATCAGTGTAAACAAGAAAAATCTCAGAAAGAGTGTTAAATGTGTTTGGGGCTCCCAAAAAAATCACCTAAAGTGGCTGAGGCTGGGCATCTCATGTTTGGAAAGTTCTAGGGGATTTTGATCCTCTAGATTAGATAGCTACAACGAAAGCCTGACGTGCTGAACTTAACGGCGATTCACCCTGAGGCATCGTCTTTAAAGATCTCAAGATGTCTGAAAAGGGAGAAGATAATTTAGGACTGAAATTCTTAGGGAGTCACACTATTTAAATGTTAGGAAGCCTGCTGAGTCTTATAGCTGTTGGGTGAGGCTGCATCCTCTGTTTTTGAGACTGATAGGATTTTCCTGAAGAACTTCAGAAGATCATATGGAAGAAGGATGGTTGGTGTCTACAAATAATGGTCTTTTGGAATAACTGTCCAGACATACTTTCATTACACAGGAGAAAAAGGAAATCCCAGGTCATGCTGCACCTCCAAGTTTTCTTACTTGATTTCTTGGAGAAATACTGAAGATAATAAACTTAATCACTTCCAGAGGTATCATTCACAAAATGTCATTACTTTTAAAATCTGTGAAAAAAATGTTTATAAGATTTATAAAAACTTATTTAAAGGAAATTTGCATAATCCCAGATAATTACTATTTCTTTGAGTTATTTTATGATAAATAAAAATATCAAAATATAACTTAAAATATTTCCTCTGGCCTAATTATTCATGCTCATGCTCAGTTGTGTCCAATTCTTTGCAACCCCATGGGATTTTCCAGGCAAGAATACTGGAGTGGGTAGCTACTTCCTCCTCCAGGGGATCTTCTGGGCCTAGGGATCGAACCCAACGTCTCCTGTGACTCCTCCACTGGCAGGCAGATTCTTTACCACTGCACCACCTGGGAAACCCAGCCTAATTATGGGTAGTTGCTTTTCCCACATAATAAATGAAAATGGGATTTCAGTAGTAGATTTTGCATTTAAAAATTTTCCCTGGGAAAATCAGTATGGCAAGCCATTCAAATAATGACTATACTGCATACAGGAAGAAAATAGGAAGATCCCCTGGAGAAGGGAATGGTTGGTTACCCACTCTAGTACTCTTGCCTGAAGAATTCCATGGACAGAGGAGCATGGTGGGCTACAGTCCATGGGTTGCAAAGAGTCAGACACGACTGAGCGATTAACACTTTCTCTCTTTCATATGTATATACAAGCACAAACAAGGGTGGGCCCAGGTTGGGTGGATCCTAAAGTTTATCCAACATGATGGCATTATTTTACAAAAAGAAAACAAAATTATGTAATTATAAATATGTTCAAAAATATATATATATGCTATCCTATGCTATGCTAAGTCACTTCGGTCGTGTCCGACTCTGTGTAACTCCATAGACGGCAGCCACCAGGCTCCCCCGTCCCTGGGATTCTCCAGGCAAGAACATTCAAATGGGTTGCCATTTCCTTCTCCAATGCATGAAAGTGAAAAGTGAAAGCGAAGTCGTTCAGTCGTGTCCGACTCTTAGCGACCCCATGGACTGCAGCCTACCAGGCTCCTCCATCCATGGGATTTTCCAGGCAAGAGTACTGGAGTGGGGTGCCATTGCCTTCTCCGATATATTAGTAAAAAGAGAACCGGCAACAAGTAGCTGGATCCTTAAAAATTCGGATTTATTTCCTTTGAGGTCTCTTTAGACAATTTTATAGAAATACTTATAGATAAATGCTATCTGTACAAACTGGTTTACAGAAAATACCACACCTGCATGCACTTCTAGAAACCAGGGACTTGTGCAAGAGAGACCCTGAAGCATAAGCTCCATATTACTTTCATAGAAGACCTGTCATTGGGTATATATAGTGTGGGTAGGCAGTGTGTAGAGCTTAGTTGTGCAAAATATACAATTATTTTAATTTTTTTCTATTACCCACTTAATTTTCATTTAAGATACTCATTTTACTGGAATAGTAGAAACTTGTTATCAGTCACTTGGCGATTTATCTCTTTTCTTAGAGATTTGACTGAAGTTCCCAAGGACTTAAAAGATACACAGGAATTAGAACAGACTTGTGGTTATGGCCACTGAAGACCCAACATATGTGCTTGACAAGTCAACAGCAGATTTGTACTGGTTATTCTGTATTGTGAGAATCACTCTATTGTTTTCTTCCCACTCCTACTAAACTTTTCAGATATTTAGTATAGGGAAAATCAAGAAAATGAAGAAATGTTCCTCATTCTTATGATTTTTTTCCCCATTTTCATCAATGCTTAACATGTCCTCTACCTAAGGGCTTTAGTGTGAGGTGTCTTCATCCAGAATAAACTTGAATTCTCTTTTCTGCTGTCTCACTCCTCCCTTGAAGCAATGAACTTAGGCATTTGAGTGTGGTAGGTAGGGGGAGAGAGTGGTATGGGAAGTAGAGTATAATTATCAGGGAAATAATCAGTTAAATTTTAATAAATAACCTAACTGTATGTATTCCAACATACAAAAGATGCAATAAATGCCATTGATTTTTAAAATTTTTATCACTTGATTACATACATTCATGTATGCAATACGTTACTGATTTTTTCTGTATCACAACCAAAGTTTGAGTATTAAGTAACTTCAAATGGAGACTATAAAGATCCTACTGCATCAGTTTTGGCCCGCAGCAGTGAATGTATCATATTACTCCATTGGTATATACTGAGAACCTGTCCCATGACACACAATGTTCCAGGTGATGGGAGTGCAGTGGTTTGCAAATAAAAAGTCTCTCTCCTAAAAAAGCTTAGATTTCATTGGAAAGGAAGACAATAAATAAGTATACATTTTTTATAATGTCAGCTACAGGCGGGGGGGTAGTTAGGGAAAGCCTATTTTCAGGAGCTCTGAAAAATCTTAAGGGAGTATGTCATGTGACTGTCCAGGGGAAGTACCCTGCTAGAGGCAACAAGCGGTGAAGGCATGATGAAGAAGATCAAGGTACCGGGAAGATGGCGCACAGGCAAGAGTGACAGAGATGGACTGGAGAGGTCCGGGAGCCAGCTCATGCAACCAGGGGCAGCGCTATAGGCTGGATAAGAGCTTGGATTGTATTTTCAACAATCTGATGGCCTTTGAGAGTTTTCCTTTCTATATTTATTGCTTAGCTTTGTTTCTTTTAACCAGAGTATCAAGTTTTTTTTGTAAACAGTGCAGTATCACTACTTTTAGGACTGACAGCTTAATTTCAAGGCATACATATTGAAGTATAACCAGGTCTCATTTGCATTCTAAATTTAATCAAAATAGGATAAAATAAAAGTAGAGTTTATAATTTTATTCTTAAGGCTAGCAGTTTATAGCACATGAATTTGGTCACAAACATGTTTTTAGCTTGGAATACGCTGTGCTCTATATCAAGCAAATAAGCAATTTTTCCTGCTTTTAATCACATTGCCTGACAGGTGACAGACACATTCTATAAAAAATGTAATTAAAAACCCTTCCAAAACTTTTTTTTTTTTTTAAAGAAGAAACTTTCAAGTCAGTGTAGTCACTGCTGGTGTCATAGATAAGTGTTTATGAAGATATTTCAAATGGAAACTGCAAATTCAACAATGCAGAGGTTTTCCAAGTTAAATAACTCAACTAGAGAGACAATCAGAATATCAGATAAACTTTTTTTGCACGATTAAGTTGTGTTGTTCAAAAAATGATAAATATGTCACAACTTACTCCTCTAACTGGCCACTGGAAATCAGTTTTATATCATCTATATTAAGCATATCAGTTAACCTCTTGGACTGTGTCCTAAGGAAATGATCTGAGATATGGAGAAAGATCTAGGTTCAAAGAAGTTTATTCTAGTATAACAAAATTTGAAAAAAATGTAAATACCGACACTGAGGCAATAATCAATACCTTGTACCATTTCTTATAAAGAAGTAGTACTGTGATAGTGAACATTTAATAATATTCAACACCCTAAATATGAAATGAAAGAATGAAATTTTCTCTAAATGTGTATGTGTGCGTATTTCCATTCTGGTATAACAAGCTGTCAAGTGTGATTCCTCAAGTTTGTCTTTTAATTTGACAAATCCAACATTTGCTTTTTCCAATTATATTGTTATTATTCTTAATTTTAGAAATACAAACACTATTCGTTGATTTACTTTACTTGGGGTCTTTGGGGGTACTTCTTGTATTATTTTTTTTCTACATGTATTTCATTTTACTTTAAAACTTAAAAAGCTGAGTAAGGACTTCCTGTTTCTGTTAAAACAAAATGTACTATTGGTTCTGTCTTTCCCTCTACACTTGTTACCAGTTTTATTTGAAAGTACCTAATCTTTTTCTCAGTTGTCCAGTCAGATTATATTGAAGATATGAGTACCACACCAGTCTCTGGAACTATTGTTTTACTTCTGTCACTTAATTTCAATCTTATTTTATCTTCTTCTCTGTATTTAAATTAAAAGGAATGACCAAACATTAGTTTCTGAAATTATCACTACACTTAATCACTGATAAATTTATAATTTCATGATATGTCAGATTATACTTATAATTTTATTTACTGCATAAATAAAAGTTACCCATTTTTTAGATGGTTTGCATGTTCTTGGTAGTAAAATGTATGACAAGAAAAAATATGATAAATTATCTTTTCTTTTCTCTAAAATGAATAGTAAACTGAAAATTCAATCTCTGTGTGAATTGTAAACTTGTTATTGCCAAATTTGCCTACATCAATGTCTTATGTTCTGTTATTAAATCTTGGAATCGTAAAATAGAAGACTAAAAGGTTATAAAGCTAGTTGAGCATTCCTATGAAAAGTGTAATAAATAAAACAGAGCAATGAGCCAAATTGACATCATTACATCTGTTTCATGATATGGGCAGTACTTCATAGAAAGAAGGACCATAAAGCAGATGCAAGATCTCAGCTCTGTCGATAACTGTAACATAAACAGTAAGCTATAATTAGGCCTGGAGAAGGCAATGGCACCCCACTCCAGTACTCTTGCCTGGAAAATCCTATGGACAGAAGAGCCTGGTAG
Organism: Bos indicus; assembly: GCF_029378745.1. Taxonomy (NCBI): domain Eukaryota; kingdom Metazoa; phylum Chordata; class Mammalia; order Artiodactyla; family Bovidae; genus Bos; species Bos indicus. The sequence goes on along the minus strand of NC_091789.1, from coordinate 124,842,900 downwards.
GCTGCAGTCCATGGGGTCGCTAAGAGTCAGATACAACTGAGCAACTTCACTTTCACTTTTCACTTTCATGCATTGGAGAAGGAAATGGCAACCCACTCCAGTGTTCTTGCCTGGAGAATCCAGGGACGGGGGAGCCTGGTGGGCTGCCGTCTATGGGGTCGCACAGAGTTGGACACGATTGAAGTGACTTAGCAGCATAATTAGGCCTCTTCATGAGAGAGAAGTAGAAGAGATTCTTCATGGCATTATATTTTCTATGAAATGTATACTTTTGATTTTCCAGCAACTGCCTAAACAAAAATGAAAGGTAGTATGGGTTATAATGGTTAATAGAGTAGCCTTTGGAGCCTATCTTTTAAGTTTAAATTGTGTATCTCCCACTCACTATCTGTTTATCTGTAAAATAGGAATGATAATAATATTAGCTTCATAGAATTTTCTCAACCTTACATGAATTACTAATGTGTGTGAAATCACCTAGAACTACAGCTGACAATTATGAAGTGTTCTTCATATCAATATCAGTATCAGTTCAGTCACTCAGTCGTGTCCGACTCTTTTCGAATCCATAGACTGCGGCAAGCCACGCCTCCCTGTCCATTACCAACTCCTGGAATTTACTCAAACTCATGTCCATTGAGTCGATGATGCCATCTAAATGTCTAATACTCTGTCATCCCGTTCTCCTCCTGCCTTCGATCTTTGCCAGCATCAGTTCAGTTCAGTTCAGTCGCTCAGTAGTGTCCGACTCTCTGCAACCCCATGAATCGCAGCACTCCAGGCCTCCCTGTCGAATCACCAACTCCCAGAGTTCACTCAGACTCACGTCCATCAAGTCAGTGATGCCATCCAGCCATCTCATCCTCTGTCGTCCCCTTCTCCTCCTGCCCCCAATCCCTCCCAGCATCAGAATATTTTCTAATGAGTCAACTCTTCGCATGAGGTGGCCAAAGTACTGGAGTTTCAGCTTTAGCATCATTCCTTCCAAAGAAATCCCAGGACTGATCTCCTATAGAATGGACTGGTTGGATCTCCTTGTAGTCCAAGGGACTCTCAAGGGTCTTCTCCAACACCACAGTTCAAAAGCATCAATTCTTCTGTGCTCAGCTCTTTATAGTCCAACTCTCACATTCATACATGACTACTGGAAAAACAATAGCCTTGACCAGACGGACCTTTGTTGGCAAAGTAATGTCACTGCTTTTTAATATGCTGTCTAGGTTAGTCATAACTTTCCTTCCAAGGAGTAAGCGTCTTTTAATTTTATGGCTGCAGTCACCATATGCAGTGATTTTGGAGCCCCCAAAAATAGTCTGCCACTGTTTCCCCATCTATATGCCATGAAGTGATGAGACCAGATGCCATGATCCTGATTTTCTGAATGTTGAGTTTTAAGCCAACGTTTTCACGCTCCTCTTTCACTTTCATCAAAAGGCTCTTTAGTTCTTCTTCACTTTCTGCCATAAGAGTGGTATCATCTGCATATCTGAGGTTATTCATATTTCTCCCAGCAATCTTGAATCCAGCTTGTGCTTCCTCCAGCCCAGCGTTTCTCATGATGTACTCTGCATATAAGTTAAATAAGCAGGGTGACAATACACAGACTTGAAGTACTCCTTTCAAAATTTGGAACCACTCTGTTGTTCCATGTCCAGTTCTAATGTTGCTTCCTGACCTGCATACAGATTTCACAGGAGGCAGGTCAGGTGGTCTGGTATTTCCATCTCTTTCAGAATTTTCCACAGTTTATTGTGATCCACACTGTCAAAGGCTTTGACATAGTCAATAAAGCAGAAGTAGATGTTTTTCTGGAACTCTCCTGCATTTTTGATGATCCAGTGGATGTTGAAAAATTGATCTCTGATTCCTCTGCCTTTTCTAAAACCAGCTTGAACATCTAGAATTTCACAGTTTACGACTTGTTGAAGCCTGGCTTGGAGAATTTTGAGCATTACTTTGCTAGCATGTGAGATGACTCCAATTGTGTGGTAGTTTGAGCATTCTTTGGCATTGCCTTTCTTGGGGATTGGAATGAAAACTGACCTTTCCCAGTCCTGTGGCCACTGCTGAGTTTTCCAAATTTGCTAGCATATTGAATGCAGCACTTTCATAGCATCATCTTTTAGAATTTTAAATAGCTCAGCTGGAATTCCATCACCTCCACTAGCTTTGTTCGTAGTGATACTTCCTAAGACCCACTTGACTTCACATTCCGGGATGTCTGGCTCTAGGTGAGTGATCACACCATTGTGATTATCTGGGTCATGAAGATGTTTTTTGTACAGTTCTTCTGTGTATTCTTGCCACCTCTTCTTAATATCTTCTGCTTCTGTTAGGTCCATACCATTTCTGTCCTTTATCGAGCCCATCTTTGCATGAAATGTTCCCTTGATATCTCTAATTTTCTTGAAGAGATCTCTAGTCTTTCCCATTCTATTGTTTTCCTCTATTTGCACTGATCACTGAGGAAGGCTTTCTTATCTCTCCTTGCTATTCTTTGGAACTCTGCATTCAAATGGGTATAGCTTTCCTTTTCTCCTTTGCTTTTCTCTTCTCTTCTTTTCACAGCTATTAGTAAGGCCTGCTCAGACAACCATTTTGCATTTTGCATTTCTTTTTCTTGAGGATGGTCTTGATCCCTGTCTCCTATACAATGTCATTAACCTCTGTCCATAGTTCATCAGTCACTCTGTCTATCAGATCTAGTTCCTTAAATATATTTCTCACTTCCACTGTATAAGTGTAAGAGATTTGATTTTGGTCATACCTGAATGGTCAAGTGGTTTTCCCTACTTTATTCAATTTAAGTCTGAATTTGGCAATAAGGAGTTCATGATCTGAGCCAGTCAGCTCCCGGTCTTGGTTTTGCTGACTGCAGAGAGCTTCTCCATCTTTGGCTGCAAGAATATGATCAGTCTGATTTCAGTGTTGACCATCTGGTGATGTCCATGTGTAGAATCATCTCTTGCTTTGTTGGAAGAGAGTGTTTGCTATAACCAGTGTGTTCTCTTGGAAAACTCTATTAGCCTTTGCCCTGCTTCATTCGTTGTTCACATATTTGCTATTATTATTATAATCCCGCTTTTTGTTACCCATTCATTTCCTCATGCTTTGGAAGCATTATCTAGGGCTCCTGGTATGCTGGTGAACTTTCAGAAAACAAATCAAACAAATTGAAACCAAAACAAAACAAACACCTGTAACCAGCCTTTAGAAAATTTTACTGACATTCAAAAATTATTCTAATTCAAAAAGCCTCTAAGCAAAAGACTATCTTTTGTTTTGTTTTAAAACCTTAATTTTGTGTAAATCTCATCAGAACAAAGGTGAAAGAATATAGATTTGGCTAAACTATAAAAATACTAAAATGTTTGGTCTCCTTTTCCATTCATCATCTAAAAGTATATTATGTCATGATGCACCTTGATTCAATGCCCTTGAATCTTATCCAGTTCTTTTGCATAATCTAAGTTTAATTTACCAGAGATTATTTTACTAAAAGCATAACTACAACTGATAAATGATTCTACTTTGTGTTTTTAATGGTTCTTGAACCACAGCGTGAATTCACCACAAATGTGAAATAATTTATTTTATCTCATAAAATGCCAAACAAACAGACGATTTATTTAGAGAGCTTTACTCAAAAAAAAAAAAAAAAAAAAAAAAGCCTCCTAAAAAAGATATAATGTTCTTTTCATCTAACACAATGGAAAAGGAACATCTGTCACATCAACTGGTCTTTTAAACTCTATATTTTATGCATCCCTATGGAGTCTTCATTCTGGTGTCTGAAGTTTCCTGAAATTTAATATGTATATTGAAATATAATTTACTCAAACTTAGTAAAATCAGATACCGTTTTAACTACTTTAGTTGTATTTTGTAATATATGCTTCTGGTTAACTCTAATTATAAAAGTAATGTGAAAACATGGTAATATTTTTGAACACTGAAGGCACTATGTGGAAAAAATAACCCCAAGCTGAAAATCACCTGTCACAGGAAGCAACACATTGTTAGTAAATTTGCTTCTAAATTATTGATCTATCTATCAGTCTATCTCCCTATTTATCCATATAGCTATCTCATGACCTTGGGTTCCTAACATACTTATATACTTATTTTTCTCACTTTTCTATAATTTAACATAATTCTATGAACAAGGATGCTGTGAAAGTGCTGCACTCAATATGCCAGAAAATTTGGAAAACTCAGCAGTGGCCACAGGACTGCGAAAGGTCAGTTTTCATTCCAATCCCCAACAAAGGCAATGCCAAAGAATGCTCAAACTACCACACAGTTGCACTCATCTCACACGTTAGTAAAGTAATGCTCAAAATTCTCCAAGCCAGGCTTCAGCAATACGTGAACCGTGAACTTCCAGATGTTCAAGCTGGTTTTTGAAAAGGCAGAGGAACCAGAGATCAGATTGCCAACATCCGCTGTATCACTGAAAAAACAAGACAGTTCCAGAAAAACATCTATTTCTGCTTTATTGACTATACCAAAGCCTTTGTGTGGATCACAATAAACTGTGGAAAATTCTGAAAGAGATGGGCATACCAGACCACCTGACCTGCCTCTTGAGAAACCTATATGCAGGTCAGGAAGCAACAGTTAGAACTGGACATGGAACAACAGACTGGTTCCAAATAGGAAAAGCAGTATGTCAGGGCTGTATATTGTCACCCTGCTTATTTAATTTATATGCAGAGTACGTCATGAGAAACACTGGACTGGAAGAAACACAAGCTGGAATCAACATTGCTGGGAGAAATATCAATAACCTCAGATATGCAGATGACACCACCCTTATGGCAGAAAGTGAAGAGGAACTCAAAAGCCTCTTGATGAAAGTGAAAGTGGAGAGTGAAAAAGTTGGCTTAAAGCTCAACATTCAGAAAACGAAGATCATGGCATCCGGTCCCATCACTTCATGGGAAATAGATGGGGAAACAGTGGAAACAGTGTCAGACTTTATTTTTCTGGGCTCCAAAAATCACTGCAGATGGTGACTGCAGCCATGAAATTAAAAGACGCTTACTCCTTGGAAGAAAAGTTATGACTAACCTAGACAGCATATTCAAAAGCAGAAACATTACTTTGCCAACAAAGGTCCGTCTAGTCAAGGCTATGGTTTTTCCAGTGGTCATGTATGGATGTGAGAGTTGGACTGTGAAGAAGGCTGAGCCCCAAAGAATTGATGCTTTTGAACTGTGGTGTTGGAGAAGACTCCTGAGAGTCCCTTGGACTGCAAGGAGATCCAACCAGTCCATTCTGAAGGAGATCAGCCTGGGATTTCTTTGGAAGGAATGATGCTAAAGCTGAAACTCCAGTACTTTGGCCACCTCATGTGAAGAGTTGACTCATTGGAAAAGACTCTGATGCTGGGAGGGATTGGGGGCAGGAGGAGAAGGGGATGACAGAGGATGAGATGGCTGGATGGCATCACTGACTCAATGGACATGACTCTGAGTGAACTCCAGGAGTTGGTGATGGACAGGGAGGCCTGGCGTGCTGCAATTCATGGGGTCGCAAAGAGTCAGACACTACTGAGTGACTGAACTGAACTGAAAGGAACTGAACTATGAACATTTCTGTGACATTGTTTGTTTTTAGAAAACTTCCTTGTAAAGATTCCATGATCGTGATCCATCTAGATTTTACTGGGACTCCAATCTTGTGTGACTTTACATATTTCCTTGACCATCTCCTTCTTTCACTCTCCTGGCTCGTGGCCAAGCCACTCCAGATCATTCACGTGCTTTTTGAACATGGATGAAGTAATTCATTGTGAAGAGCAGAATCCAGCTTCAAGGGTGCTCACCAAATTGGAGGGGGATTATCCACACTGAGGTGGACTTTAGTCAGTAAGAAATAAGAAACAGAAGAGAGCAGGATAGATAAGTATCCCACCTTTCTTTCTTCTGTGGACCACTCCCAGGACCTCTACCCTTTCAGAAGGGTCTTACATGCTAAGTAAGCATGCCTCCAGAAGACATCTTCTGTCTCTTTGTGGCTTATCTGAAGCAGTAGCAAACACAGCAATGCATTACTTGATGTTGCTTTGGATTTCAACTCACTTCCTTTTATCCTTCACCCGCACTACACTGGGCTGACACTTACTAAGTGAAATTTTAGCAACTTAATCCTTGCTTCAGTTTTCACTCTCTTAAGAAAATAGATTTTCCTTAGTTTATTTAAACATTTTCATTTCTTAGAGAAGCAATTTCCACTATCTTGCTATTATAAATAGTATAATGGTCATTTTGTGCATGTCTTTGACTTCATTTCTAAGTATTTCACAGGATTGATGAGACATGCTTTTGTTAAAGCTCTTAAAAATTCATTTAAAATGTATTTTCAGCAAGGTTATGCTTGTGTATGTGTGTATGTGTGCACGTTCAGTTGTGGCTGACTCTTTGTGACCCCATGGACTGTAGCCCACCAGGCTCCTCTGTCCATGGAATTTTCCAGGCAAGAATACTGGAGCGGGTTGCAGTTTCCTACTCAAGGTGATCTTCCTGACCCAGGTATCAAACCCACATCTCTTGCATCTCTGCATTGGTTCAGTTCAGTTCAGTTCAGTCGCTCAGTCATGTCTGACTATTTGCGACCCCATGGATTGCAGCACGCCAGGCCTCCCTGTCCATCACCAACTCCCGGAGTTCACTCAAACTCACGTCCATCAAATCGGTGATGCCATCCAGCCATCTCATCCCCTGTCGTCCCCTTCTCCTTCTACATTGGTAGGCAGATTCTTTACCACTACACCACCTGGGAAGTCCTATGCTTATATATACCCCTACAAAAAAGTGAAAAGAAAACTTTTCAATCCAGTGATCCTAAATGGAATTTTTAAAAAATATGTGAGATTACTGAGATTGAATTTTTTTCATATATTTACTGCTCATCCACATTCTTTTATAAACTGTCAGTTCATGTCCCAATTATTTACATGAAATCAAGTTTCTGTTGTTTTGTAAGTATTCTTTAATAAAGATAGCATCCTTTAGTCATTTTTTAAAAATATATTTTATGTGTCTATATTTGCTCTCTATTTTACTAATTTTTTAAAATACATTGACAATATTTACCATTCTGTATGGCATCACCGACTCAATGGACATGAGTTTGAGTAAACTCTTGGAGTTGGTGATAGACAGAGAGGCCTGATGTGCTGTAGTCCATGGTGTCACAAGGAGTCGGACACAACTGAGTGACTGAACTGAATTGAACTGAATATGTCATTAGCAAAAAGAAAAAAACATAAAGCAAAAATTGTGCATTAAAATCATATATAATGTAACAACAGTTGTTTAAGAAAGCATTCCAATATCAAATGGCAAAGTTTATCAATGCAAAACTGCAATTACTTTTGTACCGACCTAATAGTATCCTCGTCCTAGAAAAGACCATTTTATCCAGAAAAACTTCTTGAACTTCATTCTGAGAACAAAATTACTAACAGCCAGTTGCGTTCATGAGCTTGTAGACAGAAAAGCACATATCCCAGGTGTTCCCAATAAAGTTCTTTAAAATAATTATCTTGATAATTGACCCAGAGCACAATCTGGCTTTGATATTTGTGGTCTCTCAGTTTAATCCTCCTGCTGTTTCCTTGAGATCTGCTTACTTCTGGTGTTAGTTTCAGCGCTCCTGAATCTGTTTTTTAATAGGAACCATCAGCTTTCTATCTACCAATAACTCGCATCTAAAACTAGGATATTTTCTTAACTGATGATTTTGTTATGGTTTATATATAAAATATATATATTTATAAGTAATATATGATTTCCCTGGTGGCTCAGATGGTAAAGCGTCCACCTACAATGGGGGAGACCTGGGTTTGATCCCTGGGTTGGGAAGATCCCCTAGAGAAGGAAATGGCAACCCACTTCAGTACTCTTGCCTGGAAAATTCCATGGACAGTAGAGCCTGGTAGGCTATAGTCCATGGGGTCAGAAAGAGTTGAACATGACTGAGTGACTTCACTTTCACTTTTCACTTTCAAATAATATATAATATGTAAAAAAAAAAATCTTATGTGTGTGTATATAGACAGAAAGAGAGAGAGAGAATAAATTTATTATGAGGAATTAGCTCATATGATTCTGGAGTTTAAGAACTTCCATGATCTTCGATGTACAAAGTGAAGACTTGGGGAAACCGGAAGTATAATTCAGTCTGAGTCTTCAGGCTCAGAACCAGGGGAACAGATGGTATAAATCCCAATACAAGAGCCAGAGAAGATGAGATGAGATGTCCAAGTTTAACCATTAAGGTAATGCAATGGGGAAAAATGTAACAGCTTAATTCCTCCTTCCTCTACCTTTTATGTTCTAGTGAGGCCCTCATCGGATTGGATGATGCCCATTCACATTGGACAGAGCAATGACTTTAGTGACTCTTCCAATTCAAATGCTAATCTCATTCAGAAACAGTGTCACAGACATTCCAGGAATTATATGTAATCTGGGCACCCTGTGGCCAGTCAAGTTGACCAGTTAAAAGTTAACCAACACAAGCCTGACATGAGTCTCATAGAGTATAAAGTTGTATAGAAGTTTTCATGAAGTTCATATCCAATTTTTATACAAAAATATTACCAACATTTGGTTATTCTTATGAATGGAGTGTATTTTTCATTATATTTCTAGTTGCTTTTGAGAATACATAGAATTTTTCATAACATTTACCTATTTTTACTCTCAACAATAAAATGCATTTTAAGCTGATAATTGTTTCAAACAATTTTCTGAGATTTTATACAGATAGTATCCTTTACAAATAAAGGTAATTTTCTTTGTTACTTTCCAATAGCTATATCTCATTCTGTTTCCCCACATTATTCAATATACCAAGCCTGGCTGAGCAATTCCAAGAAACATGGTAGTAACACCACTTTTGTCAAATTTCACAAATGTACATTCACTGTTTTGTAATACAGATAATACGAAGATATTCATTGCTGTGTTAAGGAAGGATCGTTATGTTTTCCATTCATTTTTAAGTAAATATTTCCTTTTCAAATGCCTTTTTGGTGCATTTTTTAGTTTTTATATTTTCAAGACTTGCCCTACTACCTTGAACCCCTATGCATATTGAGTTTGTCAACTATAGTCTGATTATTTTCCAACCTTCTACAAATTTTAGAATGTGATGTTATGCTCGAAAAAAATAACATTAGGGCCACTATTTATAATATATTAATCTGTTTATTGGCCAATATGCTCAAAAGGAAGCTTCCTTTGTGGCTCAGAAGGTAAAGAATCTGCCTGCAATGTGGGAGACCTGGGTTCAATCCCTGGGTTGAGAAGATCCCCTGGAAAAAAGGAATGGCTACCCACTTCAGTAATATTGCCTGGAGAATTCCACAGACAGAGAAGCCTGGCAAGCTTCTCTGAGTCCCACAACTACATAGCCCATGCTCCCTTACCAATTAGTGACAAACTGAATTCTGTTATCTGTCAATGGGAGCCAGAAGCAGAATATTTGTGGATAAGTGGAGAGTGGAAGCCAGATTCTAGGGCATTTCTCCCACCTCTCAGATTGCCATCTTGCTGTGTCTGCATCTCCTTGTTGTAACTTCTAGCAACTCTCCTCCTTGCTAAGTTCCAGTTCCTATTAGAAGGCTCTTAACTCCTGTTCCTTTGTGCCACTGTTTCCTATCCTCACCCTTCTAGCACTAGGTTTAGTAATGGTAAAATGTGAACAGTGATAGTAATCCTCGGCTAATAGCCAAATTGCCTCACAGTCCCTTGTTCTCCCTTTCAGTTCTTCTAGCATATTCTGAACATTATATTACCAATATTAAATTTCCTCTATTGAACTCCATAGCTTAAATTCTCTCTATGCCTGGTCCCTAACGGATACATACACATTTTTTAAATTAAAATTATTACTTAATAATTAGCTACAGAGGAGATGGAGCAGAAATCATTCAAAGTCATCATTATAAGAAACAATTAAAATGTAAGTTGAAAATAAAGACATTAACATTTCCTTTTGATACTTTTTATATCTAATAATTCCATCTTCCAGCTAAAAAAAGCACTTTGATATCTAGTAAATGAAATAACTTTATAAAAAGAGAGATTCACAAGTTCATATATAGATTCACGTACCTTAATTCTCAGCCTAGATGTATAAAGTGGATTGCATCATATATACCACAAAATCATTGAGCTTCATTTATTTTAGATAATCTATAATTAGTGGTCACAGAAGAAGAATTTAATGAGGTTATGATAACTAGAAAAGCTTTCCCACTTTAAAAGTATATTTTCATCAAAGTCCTCAGGATATATAAGGAAACACAGAAGCATGATATGATGAACATAAAGTAATTTTCAACTGTATTGTTTTTGTACTTTCTAATATATGAATTTATATGTTTAAAATACTTGTCTTAAATTAGTCATGTGAATTCTTAAAGCTCATTTTCATATTCTATTGGGAAGGCAGACTGAAATTAACAAAGGCAAGCATATTTTACAATGACATTCATTTGCTAATACTTTCAGAAGAATGGAAGGAAATTAATATGTTAGAATACATAATGAATTGGAGTATCAGCATTGATCTAAGTGAACTCATTTTATTACTTTTCTTGTTTCTGTTTCAGTGAAAGATTACAAATAATTTGGTTTCATATCCCTTTATTTGTTGAAGTAGGTTTATTTTGAATCTCTACTTTCCTTAAAATGTTAGGCTTTTATCTTTATCTAAATAATCAAAGACTTCTGCTAATATATCCAACTTGTCTAGGACTAAAGCTCATTAAAATTAATTAAAATTATTCTAACAACTTACTTCATAAAACCTCTAAGTTGCAGTAATTCCACGAGTTAGTTTATTTTTTTAAAAAAACTCACTTTTATAGACAAGTTCAATTTTGAGAGAATGTGAATTCATGATATTGTATATTATAATAAGAAACTCAGTATCAAGGATTACAATGGTCAGTAAATTTTTAAATGAAATCAGCATGTAAGTTTTCATAATGGATAAAAGGAAATAAAATTTGAATTGTTTCATAAATGTATATGATAATTACTTTTAAAATTTTAAGATCATCACAGAAAAGAAACAATAGCTGCATCTCCTTGATGCATTATTTTTTTGATAGTTTTTCAAAATATATATATATTTGTTTACTTTCACCTCTTTTTAAAATTTATACATGTCATTTACGCCCTTGACTTTTATTGAAATCATTTAGGGATTCTATTCAAAAATAAAGTGTGTAGTAGTGGAGGGAAACCTAAGAATGATGTCATTTTTCCTTGGGACCAGAAGCCCAGGACCAGATGGCTTCACAGCTGAATTCTACCAAAAATTTAGAGAAGAGCTAACACCTATCCTACTCAAACTCTTCCAGAAAATTGCAGAGGAAGGTAAACTTCCAAACACATTCTGTGAGGCTACCATCACCCTAATCCCAAAACCAGACAAAGATGCCACAAAAAAAGAAAACTACAGGCCAATATCACTGATGAACATAGATGCAAAAATCCTTAACAAAATTCTAGCAAACAGAATCCAACAACACATTAAAAAGATCATACATCATGACTTCAGGCTATACTACAAAGCTACAGTCATCAAGACAGTATGGTACTGGCACAAAGACAGAAATATAGATCAGTTGAACAAAATAAAAAGCCCAGAGATAAATCCACGAACCTATGGACACCTTATCTTTGACAAAAGAGGCAAGAATATACAATGGAGAAAATACAATCCTTTTAACAAGTGGTGCTGGGAAAACTGGTCAACCACTTGTAAAAGAATGAAATTAAAACACTTTCTAACACCATACACAAAAATAAACTCAAAATGGATTAAAGGTCTAAACGTGAGACCAGAAACTATAAAACTCCTAGAAGAAAACATAGGCAAAACACTCTCCCAACATAAGTCACAGCAGGATCCTCTACGACCCTCCTCCCAGAGTAATGGAAATAAAAGCAAAAATAAACAAATGGGACTTAATTAAATTTAAAAGCACTTGCACAATGAAGGAAACCATAAGCAAGGTGAAACGACAGCCTTCAGAATGGGAGAAAATAATAGCAAATGAAGCAACTGACAAAGAATTAATCTCAAAAACATACAAGCAACTCCTGCAGCTCAATTCCAGAAAAACAAATGACCCAATCAAAAAATGGGCCAAAGAACTGAACAGACATTTCTCCAAAGAAGACATACAGATGGCTAACAAACACATGAAAAGATGCTCAACATCACTCATTATCAGAGAAATGGAAATTAAAACCACAATAAGGTACCATCTCACATCGGTCAGAATGGCTGCTATCCAAAAGTGTACAAACAATAAATTTGGAGAGGGTGTGGAGAAAAGGGAACCCTCTTACACTGTTGGTAGGAATGCAAATTACTATAGCCACTATGGAGAACAGTGTGGAGATTCCTTAAAAACCTGGAAATAAAACTGCCTTATGACCCAGCAATCCCACTACTGGGCATACACACTGAGGAAACCAGAATTGAAAGAGACATGGGTACCCCAATGTTCATAGCAGCACTGTTTATAATAATCAGGATATGGAAGCAACCTAGATGTCCATCAGCAGATGAATGGATAAGAAAACAGTGGTATATATACACAATGGAGTATTACTCAGCCATTAAAAAGAACACATTTGAATCAGTTCTAATGAGATGGATGAAACTGGAGCCTATTATACAGATTGAAGTTAGCCAGAAAGAAAAACACCAATACAGTATAATAACACATATATATGGAATTTAGAAAGATGGCAACGATAACCCTGTATGTGAGACAGCAAAAGAGACACAGATGTATAGAACAGTCTTTTGGACCCTGTGGGAGAGCGCGAGGGTGGGATGATTTGGGAAAATGGCATTGAAACATGTATAATATCACATGTGAAACGGCTCACCAGTCCAGGTTTGATGCATGAGACAGGGTGCTTGGGGCTGGTGACTGGGATGACCCAGAGGGATGGGATGGGGAGGGAAGTGGGAGGGGTGTTCAAGATGGGAAATACATGTACACCCGTGGTGAATTCATGTCAATGTATGGCAAAACCACTACAATATTGTAAAGTAATTAGCCTCCAATTAAGATAAATTTATTTTTAAAAATCCCCTACAAAAACAAGACCCCTACATATGTTTTCTACAAGAGACCCACCTCAAAACAGGGGACACATACAGACTGAAAGTGAAGGGCTGGAAAAAGATTTTCCATGCAAATAGAGACCAAAAGAAAGCAGGAGTAGCAATACTCATATCAGATAAAATAGACTTTAAAACAAAGGCTGCGAAAAGAGACAAAGAAGGTCACTACATAATGATCAAAAGATCAATCCAAGAAGAAGATATAACAATTATATATGCACCCAACATAGGAGCACTGCAATATGTAAAACAAATGCTAACAAGTATGAAAGGGGAAATTAACAATAACACAATAATAGTGGGAGACTTTAATACCCCACTCACACCTATGGATAGATCAACTAAACAGAAAATTAACAAAGAAACACAAACTTTAAATGATACAATAAACCAGTTAGACCTAATTGATATCTATAGGACATTTCATTCCAAAAAAATGAATTTCACCTTTTTCTCAAGCACACACGGAACCTTCTCCAGGATAGATCACATCCTGGGCCATAAATCTAGCCTTGGTAAATTCAAAAAAATTGAAATCATTCCAAGCAACTTTTCTGACCACAATGCAGTAAGATTAGATCTCAATTACAGGAGAAAAACTATTAAAAATTCCAACATATGGAGGCTGAACAACACACTGCTGAATAACCAACAAATCACAGAAGAAATTAAAAAAAGAAATCAAAATTTGCATAGAAACGAATGAAAATGAAAACACAACAACCCAAAACCTGTGGGACACTGTAAAAGCAGTCCTAAGGGGAAAGTTCATAGCAATACAGGCATACCTCAAGAAACAAGAAAAAATCAAATAAATAACCTAACTCTACACCTAAAGCAACTAGAAAAGGAAGAAATGAAGAACTCCAGGGTTAGTAGAAAGAAAGAAATCTTTAAAATGAGGGCAGAAATAAATGCAAAAGAAACAAAAGAGACCATAGCAAAAATCAACAAAGCCAAAAGCTGGTTCTTTGAAAGGATAAATAAAATTGACAAACCATTAGCCAGACTCATCAAGAAACAAAGGGAGAAAAATCAAATCAATAAAATTAGAAATGAAAATGGAGAGATCACAACAGACAACACAGACATACAAAGGATCATAAGAGACTACTATCAGCAATTATATGCCAATAAAATGGACAATGTGGAAAAAATGTACCAATTCTTAGAAAAGTACAACTTTCCAAAACTGGACCAGGAAGAAATAGAAAATCTTAACACACCCATCACAAGTATGGAAATTGAAACTGTAATTAGAAATCTTCCAGCAAACAAAAGCCCAGGTCCAGACGGCTTCACAGCTGAATTCTACCAAAAATTTAGAGAAGAGCTAACACCTATCCTACTCACTCTTCCAGAAAATTGCAGAGGAAGGTAAACTTCCAAACACATTCTGTGAGGCCACCATCACCCTAATACCAAAACCTGACAAAGATGCCACAAAAAAAGAAAACTACAGGCCAATATCACTGATGAACATAGATGCAAAAATCCTTAACAAAATTCTAGCAAACAGAATCCAACAACACATTAAAAAGATCATACACCATGACCAAGTGGGCTTTATCCCAGGGATGCAAGGATTCTTCAATATCCACAAATCAATCAATGTAATACACCACATTAACAAATTGAAAAATAAAAACCATATGATTATCTCAATAGATGCAGAGAAAGCCTTTGACAAAATTCAACATCCATTTAGGATAAGAACTCTCCAGAAAGCAGGAATAGAAGGAACATACCTCAACATAATAAAAGCTATATATGACAAACCCACAGCAAACATTATCCTCAATGGTGAAAAACTGAAAGCATTTCCTTTAAAGTCAGGAACAAGACAAGGGTGCACACTCTCACCATTACTATTCAACAGAGTTTTGGAAGTTTTGGCTACAGCAATCAGAGCAGAAAAAGAAATAAAAGGAATCCAAATTGGAAAAGAAGAAGTAAAACTCTCACTGTTTGCAGATGACATGGTCCTCAACATAGAAAACCCTAAAGAATCCACCAGAAAATTACTAGAATTAATCAATGAATATAGCAAAGTTGCAGGATATAAAATAAATACACAGAAATCCCTTGCATTCCTATACACTAATAATGAGAAAATAGAGAAATTAAGGAAACAATTCCATTCACCATTGCAACAAAAAGAATAAAATACTTAGGAATATATCTACCTACAGAAACTAAAGACCTATATATAGAAAACTATAAAACACTGGTGAAAGAAATCAAAGAGGACACTAATAGATGGAGAAATATACCATGTTCATGGATTGGAAGAATCAATATAGTGAAAATGAGTATACTACCCAAAACAATTTATAGATTCAATGCAATCCCTATCAAGCTACCAACGGTATTCTTCACAGAGCTAGAAAAATAATTTCACTGTATGGAAATACAAAAGACCTCGAATAGCCAAAGCAATCTTGAGAAAGAAAAATGGAACTGGAGGAATCAAGCTGCCTGACTTCAGGCTCTACTACAAAGCCACAGTCATCAAGACAGTAGGGTACTGGCACAAAGACAGAAATATAGATCAATGGAACAAAATAGAAAGCCCAGAGATAAATCCACGCACATACGGACACCTTATCTTTGACAAAGGAGGCAAGAATATACAATGGATTAAAGACAATCTCTTTAACAAGTGGTGCTGGGAAAACTGGTCAACCACTTGTAAAAGAATAAAACTAAAACACTTTCTAACACCATACACAAAAATAAACTCAAAAATGGATTAAAGGTCTAAACATAAGACCAGAAACTATAAAACTCCTAGAGGAGAACATAGGCAAAACACTCTCCGACATACATCACAGCAGGATCTTCTATGACCCACCTCCCAGAATATTGGAAATAAAAGCAAAAATAAACAAATGGGACCTAATTAAACTTAAAAGCTTCTGCACATCAAAGGAAACTATAAGCACGGTGAAAAGACAACCTTCAGAATGGGAGAAAATAATAGCAAATGAAGCAGCTGACAAACAACTAATCTCAAAAATATACAAGCAACTCCTACAGCTCAATTTCAGAAAAGTAAATGACCCAATCAAAAAATGGGCCAAAGAACTAAATAGATATTTCTCCAAAGAAGACTTACAGATGGCTAACAAACACATGAAAAGATGCTCAACATCACTCATTATCAGAGAAACGCAAGTCAAAACCACTATGAGGTACCATTTCACGCCAGTCAGAATGGCTATGATCCAAAAGTCTACAAGCAATAAATGCTGGAAAGGGTGTGGAGAAAAGGGAACCCTCTTACACTGTTGGTGGGAATGCAAACTAGTACAGCCACTATGGAGAACAGTGTGGAGATTCCTTAAAAAACTGGAAATAGATCTGCCTTATGACCCAGCAATCCCACTATTGGGCATACACACTGAGGAAACCAGAATTGAAAGAGACACGTGTACCCCAATGTTCATCGCAGCACTGTTTATAATAGCCAGGACATGGAAGCAACCTAGATGTCAATCAGCAGATGAATGGATAAGAAAGCTGTGGTACATATACACAATGGAGTATTACTCAGCCATTAAAAAGAATACATTTGTATGTGTTCTAATGAGGTGGATGAAACTGGAGCCTATTATACAGAGTGAAGTAAGCCAGAAAAAAAAACACCAATACAGTATACTAATGCATATATATGGAATTTAGAAAGATGGTAACAATAACCCTGTATACGAGACAGTAGAAGAGACACTGATGTATAGAACAGTCTTTTGGACTCTGTGGGAGAGGGCGAGGGTGGGATGATTTGGGAGAATGGCATTGAAACATGTATAATATCATATATGAAATGAGTCGCCAGTCCAGGTTTGATGCACGATACTGGATGCTTGGGGCTGATGCACTGGGACGACCCAGAGGGATGGTATGGGGAGGGAGGAGGGAGGAGGGTTCAGGATGGGGAACACATGTATACCTGTGGTGGATTCATTTTGATGTATGGCAAAACCAATACAATATTGTAAAGTTAAAAAATAAAATAAAAATTAAAAATCCCCTAAAATTGACTGTAATGGTAGATTGCGTAATCCAGAACATTACTTAGTCCAATAAGTATAACTAAACGATATGGACAAGAAAAAAAATATAGTCAGAAGGCTAACAAAATAATGAGGAAATAGAGAGTCAATATCGTGGAGAAGACAGAAATCTAAATAAGTGAAAGCAGTACTTGCAATACTACATGCTATCTTTCATTGGCAGCCGAAAGGCCAATAATGCCTATGACAGCCTCAGAGGCTAAGTGATCAAAACATGAATTCTAGGAGAGGCAGGATCAAAATGGCAAAGTAGGAAGATCCCAATCTCATCTCCCCCCACCAACATATCAAAACTACAGGTACATATAGAGCAACCCTCTGAAAACAGCCTGAGGACTAGACGAATGGCTCTTTACAACCAAGGTTATAAAGAAAGTACCACAAAGAGCCTGG
The DNA here is from genome assembly GCF_029378745.1 of Bos indicus. Classification (NCBI taxonomy): domain Eukaryota; kingdom Metazoa; phylum Chordata; class Mammalia; order Artiodactyla; family Bovidae; genus Bos; species Bos indicus. The sequence goes on along the minus strand of NC_091789.1, from coordinate 124,825,258 downwards.
AAGGAGAGGAGAACGATCTAATCGGGATACACACCTCTGGTAGTTGAACCAGAAGAGGAGAAGGATGTCACAGGCGAAATCCTTCTTAAAGAGTGAGGGATTTGAGCTCCATATGGGGCAGCCCAGCCCTGGGGTTCAAAACTGGGAAGATAAGTCCCTTGGCTGGTTTTAAAACCAGTAGAGCTTACTGGAGGGCTGTAGAAAATTGAGATTCTGCATGTGCACAGACCTGCTTGCTCTCAGTCCCAGTGTGGAAACAGCAGATTGAAAACTGCCTAATGCTCCAGTTGGCCTACCTGAACCACCCCCGAATGCCCCCTAGCCTGCACCAAGCTCCTGCTCCAGACCATCCTGCTCCAGCAGTCCTCCTGACCAAGTCAGAGACTGCCATCTGTGCAGGGGAGAAATGGAGCTAGTTTAGACTGGTGGCTCCAGCTCCTAGGGTCCAGCTCCAACTCCAACCAAGGCAGAGACCACCATTGAACCAGGGAGCTAGCTCAGATTTGAAGCTCTAGTCCCTTGGGTCCTGGCCCCAGCTTCATCAGGGTGGTACCTGCCATTGAGCCTGGGAGAAAGAACCACTCATATCTGGCCCAGGCTCTGGCCCCTCCAACTCCAGTCTTACAACCCATCAAGGTGGCAGCTGCCAGTGCATACCAGGAAAACATGTAACCAGTGCTGACTTCATATTCAGCTTTCCCACCAAATCCACTGCAGACACCAAGACTACATAGGGATGCTTCCACACAAGGATACTCTATCAAGACAATTAGATAAAGAATGTTTCACCTAATTTCATACAGAGACAGTCAGTTCTAAGAGTAAAGTGTATAGCAATACAAGTCTATTTCAAGAAACAAGAAAAATGTCACATAAACAACATAACTTCCATCTAGAGGAATTACATAAAGAACAAAGCCTAAAAGTCAGCAGAAGGAGGGAAATAATAAAGATCAGAGAGGAAGTAAGTAAAATAGAGATAAAAAACAACAGGTAAGATCAATGAAACCAAGAGTTGACTTTTTGAGGCAATAAACAAAATTGATAAATCTTTAGCCAAACTCATGAAGCAAAAAAGAGCAAATAAACGAAAAAGAAGTTACAACTTGTATTACAGAAATACAAAACATCGTAAGAGAATACTATGAACGATTATGAACCAACAAATAGGACAACCTAGAAAAAATGGACAAATTCTTAGAAACATACAATCTTCCAAGAATGAATCAGAAGGAAACAGAAATTCTGAACAGACCACTTACTGGTATTGAAATTGAATCATTAATCAAAAAACTCCCAACAAACAAAAGTCCAGGACCAGACAGCTTTACAGGGAAATTCTACCAAACATTTAAAGAAGAGTAAACACCTATCCTTCTCAAACTTTCCAAAAAATCAAAGAAGGGAACACTTTCAAACTCATTCTATGAGACCAACATTCCCTTGATACCAAAAACACACAAAGACACCACACACACACACACAAAAAAGAAAGAAAATAGCAAGCCAATATCTCTGGTGAACACAGATGCAAAAATACTTTAAAAAATGAATTTAATAATACATAAAAAAGAGCATACATCATGATAAAGTGGGATTTAGTTCAGGGTTCAATATTTTCAAATCAATCAACATGATATGCCACATTAACAAAATAAAGTATAAGAATCACGTGATCATCTCAATAGATTGCAAAAAAGCATCTGACAAAATTCAACATCCATTTATGATTAAAAACACTCAAAAAGTGGGTATAGCAGGAACATAATAAAGGCCATTTATGACAAACCCAAAGCTAACATCACAGTCAGTTGTAACTGAAAGTTTTTTCTCTAGGATCCGGAATGAGAAAAGAATGCTCACATTTCCTACCACTATTCAATGTAGTATTGGAAGACCTAGCCACAGTAAATCAGCAAAGATAAAGAAATAAAAGGCATCCAAATTGGAAGGAAAGAAGTAAAACTGAAACTGTTTGATAGTGACATGATACTATACATAGAAATCTCTAATATATAATATTTATATTTAGTATGCTTCTCTGAATTGACAGATCAAACAAGTAAAACATGTATAAAATACAGGACATTTTAACAGTTTTAAATTTAATGTACAGAATATATATAGAACATTTCATCCAGTAAATTCATAACACACATTTTTTTTTCAGGCACACAGGGAACATCTAAAATCACTGACCATATACTAGACCATAGAACAACTTTAAGGGAATTCCAAAGAATTTAAATAATGTAATATTATCACAATGTCTTCCCTAGTGGCTCAGAGGATAAAGAGTTTGCCTGCAATGCAAGAGACCCTGGTTTGATCTCTGCATTGGGAAGATCCCCTGGAGAAGGGAATGGCAACCCACTCCAGTACTCTTATCTGGGAAATTTCATGGACAGAGGAGCCTGGCAGGCCCCAATCCATGGGGTTGCAAAGAGTTGGACACGACTGAGCAACTAATAAACACACTCAATCACAATGTAATTAAATAAAAATATCAATAATGAATAAATAAATCAAAACTTCCAGGGAGTTAGGGAAAGAAGCATGATGGAGTATTATATATTAGAGCAGTATGCATGCATGCATGCATGCTACGTCACTTCAGTTTTGTCTGACTCTTTATGACCCTATGGACTGTAGCCTACCAGGCTCCTCTGTCCATGGGATTCTCCAGGCAAGAATACTGGAGTGAGTAACCCTTCCTTTCCCCAGGGGATCTTCCTGACCCAGGGATCGAACCCACGTCTCTTATGTCTCCTGCATTGGCAGGAGGGCTCTTGACCACTAGTGCCACCTGGAAAGCCCATTAAAGTAGTATATAAGAGTTAACTAGGAGTATGGGATTAACAGATACAAACTACTATACATAAAATAGGGAAGTAACAAGGAGTTACTATATAGCACAGGTAACTGTATTCAATATCTTATAATGATCTACAAAGGAAAATAATCTGAAAAAAATACATATAACTGAATCACTTTTCTGTACTCTTGAAGCTAACACAATATTGTCAATCAACTATAATTCAATTTTTAAAAAATCATGGGGCAGAAAGAATACCATTTAAAAACAAGATAAAAACAAAACAAAAAGCATAAGGATACATACATATATACATACATTAAGACATAAAGATTCAAAAGAATTATTGCCAAGGTTAGGTATCAAGTTTCTTTCACATATGAACTATAAAATGTGGGATCCTTTCAAGTTACCTTGTACAAGGACTACTAAAGACTTTCGGTCTAGTTGCACTGAACTCTGCTTCTAGGGAACACTCAAACTTCATTAAGGAGAACAGGCGGCTTGCAAATAAAGACCATTTACCCCTACTTTTTTCAAAGAAAAGGAGAAGGATAATTTCTTAAGTGAAATCAAGAACAGAATCTAAGACAAGAAATTAAAAGCAGGAATGCGAATCCTCAAAAGTAGGTGTGAAAGAATAGGGTCAGTGAAACAGAAAATAGGGAAATCCCAGAAAAAGCATTCCCAGTTTTGAAGAATCCTCTGAGGTCAAGCAAGTAAAGAGATGTTGGCAATGTGCAAAGGAAATATCCATCACACCCCAGCTATGTTAGAGGTGTTGCCAGCCATCAAGTGTGTGTTACAGTGAGATATTTGGGAATCAAAATGGGCTCTATGCATGCTATTACTAAGGAATGCCTGCTTAATAGCTTTAGGTCCCCCTTTCACTCTTCTTCTTAAGTCTACTTTGTTGTAACTGTATGTAAAAGTATTTGTCCCTATGGAGTAACTTCAGTACTCCATATGATGGTGCACAAAACTCTTCAAATCTAGCCCAATTGCCACCATTTTATTCCATGTTCCCTTGATAACTAGGATTATAAGAATTAGAAGATGAGCAGAAGATCTGAATAGACATTTTTGCAAAAAAGACATACAGATGGCTAACAAGCATATGAAAAGATGCTCAACATCACTAATCATTTCCTTCTCCAGGGATCACTAATCATTAGAAAAGTACAAATCAAAACTTCAATAAGGTACCACCTCACACTAATCAGAATGGCTGTCACCAAAATGTGTACAAATCATAAATGCTGGAGAGGGTCTGGAGAAAAGTGAACCTTCCTACACTGTTGATGGGAATGTCAGTTGGTGTAACCACTATGGAGAACGGTATGGAGGCTCTTTAAAAAACTAAAATTAATGCTACCATATGATCGAGCAATCCCTCTCCTGAGCATATATCCAGAGAAAACCATAATGGGAAAAAATACATGTACGCCAATATTCACAGCAGCACCATTTACAACAGTCAAGACATGAAAATAACTCAAGTGTCCTTCAACAGATGACTGATTTAAGAAGATGTGGTATACATATACAATGAAATATTACTTGGCCATAAAAAAGAATGAAATCTTTCCATTTGCAGCAACATGGATGGACTCAGAGGATACCATACTAAGCGAAGTAAGTCAGACAGAAACACAAACCATATGTGATGTCACTTATATGTGGAATCTAAAAAATAATCCATATGAATCTATATACAAAATGGAAATAGACTCACAGACAGAAAACAAACTCACAGTTATCAAAGAGGAAAGACATGGGGGAGGGATAAATTAGGAATATGGAATTAACAGATACAAACTACTATTTACAAAGTAGATGGGTGAAAAGGAGTTACTGTATAATACAGGAAACTATATTCAATATCTTATGATCTGCAATGGAAAATTATCTGAAAAAAAATATATATATAACCAAATCACTTTGCTGTACACCTGAAACTAACACAATATCATCAATCAACTATACTTCAATAAAAAAGACATAAGGATTCAAAAAAATTAAATGGTTATTAATTGCAATTAATAACCATAAAAAGTTTTCCATAAAAATTTTAGTACTCTCTAGACAAAATATTTACAATTGATAAAATCATCAAGATTTGGACACAGATGAATATAAAGAAATTACCTGTATTTTTATATTATTATCATTTAAATACACAAAAATGTGATTAAAGAAACCATTTACTAAGTCGTCTAAAGAAATAAAATATCCAGAAATAAATTTAGCAAATGTGAGCAAAGATGTCTTTACAAAATATAGCTGAGAAAAATTAAAGATCTAAATAATTATTCATTGATTGGCAAACTGAATGTTTTAGAGATGTCAAGTCTCCTCCTATTATCAATGCACTCTCAATCAAAATTTATGTAGTTTTTTAAAAATGGAAATTGGCAAGTTGACTCTAAATGTGTATAGAAATATGAAGAGCCAAGCATAGCCAAGGCAATCTTGAAGAAGAGCAAAAATTTGTTACTTACACTACCAGATATCAAAAATGATTTTAAAAACTACAGTAATTAAGACAATATGGTACTTACAAAAGAAGAGTAAAAGAGGCCAACAGAGAAGACCAGAGAGTTCTGAAATAGAACCACATATACACAAGCACTTGATTTATGACAACTGAACACGTTGAAAAAAGAAGTGCCTATTTGTAAAAGGTACTGGATCAACAGAATATTTATGGAGGAGGGGGAGACTTCATTATTGTGTTAGTTCGCAATAAAGCTAACAAATAAAAAACTCAGTTGTAGATGAATTGCATATCTGTGAAAGTTAAAACAATACATCAATTATACTTCAATGAAAAATACATATATAGTGTTTAGAAGAATATGTGTTAGAACATTTTCATAACCATGAAACAGACAACAATTTCTTAAATAGGATACAAAAATTATAATCAAAATTTTTAGAGCTTCTCTGGTGGCTCAGTGGTAAATAATCCGCCTGCCCATGCAGGGAACACAAGTTCCATCCTTGATTGGGGAAGATCCCACATGCCACCGAGCAACTAAGCCTGTGTGCCACAACTACTGAGGCTGTGCTCTTGAACCTGGGAGCCACAACTACTGAGCCCATGTGCTGCCATTACTGAAGCCTGTGCATCCTAGAGCCCGTGCTCTGCAACAAGAGAAGCCACTGCAGTGAGAAGTCTGCGGACGGCAAAGAAGAGTAGCCCCTGCTGGCTGCAACTAGAGAAAATGCCCATGCAGCAATGAAGATACAACACTGCCAAAAATAAATGAATAAATAAAATTTTAAAAAAAATTTTTAAGTGATAAAATAAGATATATTAAGATTGCCAAACTTTTGGGATCAACATACACAGGAGAATGTAAAAGCAAGCCCCCAAATGGGAAAAGATAAATTCCCTACGAACTTCTAACAGTCTTTACATTCAAAATGCAAAGAGAACTATAAGACAAAATAAAAAGGGAGACAACTCAATTGAAAGATAGACAAAGACCTGAATAAGCACTTAATAAAAGAGAATATCCAAATGGTCAATAGTTATATGAAAAGCAGTTATATTATTGTTTTAATTTATATAAAGTTCAAAAACTAGCAAATTTATCTCTTAGAACTTTAAAAAGTTATGATAGTAGTCATCTTTTGGAAGGAGTAGCAATTTTAAGGAAGTATGTTGGGGGCTTCTGAATTTTAAGAACAGATGGCATGTCTGCAGCAATTTTTTTTCACAGTACTGTCTGTCGTGGTTCTTTTTCTTGATCTGGACAACAGTTATATGGATGTGTTCAGTTTTTGAAAATACACTGAGCTGTAACTATGATTAGTTCACTTTTGTTCTTATGTACAGTAAATTTCAATAAAAGTTTTAAACACACACATTAACAAACTAAAGCAACAGCCAACAACAGAAGCTTCACTGCAAGAAATTTTTAAAAAACCAAGGAAAATGGTACATCAGCTATTTATGATTTTGCCTGGTAAATAAATATATTACAAATTTAAGGGTTAAAAAGGGTAGAAAAATATTAAAAGAGTATTTGGGAGAGAAAACAATCTTTATGACTTCAAATTCAGAAATCTTATATAAATGATAAATATGATAGTTTTAGCTACAAAGAATTAAAATTCTGTATGCAAATTAAATGAACAAAGCAGAAATAAAGATGCAGAAAGTGTTTGCCACAAACACTACAGAAAATTTAAAATACTGTGAATAAACTTTAAAAATGTACCTTTACAGGCTATATCTGGATATGAAATGATGGGTAATTTTTATCTCTTCTTTGGATAATCCCTTACTTTTAAAAGTAAGCATGCTTAATTTTAATATCTTATTATGAATTTTTAAAATATATAATATTTATCCATAAAGAAATCTGAACTCCCTTTGCATGTATTCTTATTTCCTAATACAAGTTGATTTTTATTTCACAAATTATTATAATATTTTAGTTCACCAATTATCATCACCCATTACTTCATATGACCCATATCCATTCTTGGTAAGCATATCTCTCAATATCCATACTGTTGCCTTCTCAAATATTGCGTATATCCTTGAAATCTTAAATATGTATGTATCCAATATTTTACTAAAAACACTTCTCATAGTGAACAAATGAGCAGCAGATTCTCTGGCTAAAAAGGTATTTTAAAGTAATAAAAGTCAGTTACTTTAATCACATGCCATAATAAAAATCAATGAAAAGGTATGCACTCCTAGAAAATAGTCTGATAGGTTTTTGTGTAGCATGTGAAACAAATTCACTAAAAAGTTTAATCTTTCTTAAACATGAATATCATAGAGGGATAATAATGTTATATATTAGAGTCTCTTTCAATTTTATGAGCTTTGCTCCATTACAACAGTCATTGACTGAAGTCTTGTAACTTCTGTGATTCTAGTCCCATCGTTCAAATATCAAGTTATGAGATCTCATTATTTGTGTCTATAACAACTGAAAAACTTTGTTCCCTTGAATATCTTTCCAATTACTTTCATAATATACCCTTGATAGTTATGATTGTTATATTCCATGAATATTCCATGAACCAATACCAGCTATCCATACCAGAGTCTATAGCCTCCTTTCAGTGTCCCGTGAGATATAATCACCTACACACCAGTGGGTTTACCATTATAAACAAGGCAATCATGAACAATCTGAAATGCTTCAGTGTGGAGTTCTAAGTCTCTGAAATAAAATATTAACATCTTTGTCTTGGAATTCATATGCGGGGGAACCACATAGATCACAAGTTTAAACTAGGCATTCGTGTATCAAATGAACCATGAAAACCACAGAGGATAAGCATTTTAGAAATAGATGGTACATCTACAACATTTTTCTTAAAGAACTGTATCTGCTGTGGTTTCTTTCTCAGTTATTAATGTCACCATGACACTCAGTTGACATTTTAAAGTTATTAATGACAGAGCCACATGTCAACAAACATCTTTTTGTCAGGGTATCGACTAAAACATACAAATGTGAATGACTGGACTCTAACCTGGCTTTTTTCTTCTCCATTTTGATTTCCACTTTCTTTTACAGGGTCTTAAATTAATTAGTCTAATTTGCTAATGAGATTCAGGCCATTCACTTTTGTCTTTCAGTAGTCTCTAGCCCCCAGTATATAAGCAACTCAGTAAGGAGAGTTAATGTGAGAGTAAAATACTAGAATTTCATAAGCTATTAAACATCATTCTTTTATGCAGTCTACATAATGGATGAGGATTATTCCCCAAAGTATTTCAGAAATTCTAAATAAACCTAAAGATTTGAGGGTCTGCCAGTGGCATTTATAATTCATTTCTTTGAGTGTCCCATTCAGCCAATATTTACTATAGCTTACAATGTGCAAGACACAGCAATCGATGTTGCAAAGAACATAAAGGTGAGTATGGTACAACTCTTAACACTCTTTGAGAATGCAAGTGAGTATGTTGATATGGTTCTTAAATGAAGTACCTCTTCTAATTTTTTCTTCTTCTAAATCAGTGGTGCAATGCATTCATATTCTGGAACCTCTGGTTAGAAACGAAAAACCAGCTCCTCTATCACATTCTTATCATCCAATTAGTAAATAAATGTTGTGTTTGTTCAAATTACATCAAATATTTTATCATTTCCAAAATTTTAATTCTTAATAAGTGAGTTGTTAAACTTGTTTCTAAACTACAAGCTGTTAAGAAATATAAGTACTTTGAGGATAAAAGGGCAGATTAACTATTAACGTAATGTGTCTGCAATAGTTGACACCCCACTTAGCATGACCATTATGTACTACAGCCTACAAAATTATTCTTCATGATCCCACAGCAGAGCTAGAGTGCCATATGGCCATGCTTGTTTTTCGTCAAATAATTTTTACATAAACAGCTGGTGAACTGTTTTTATTGTAACAGTGCACATATTTTTTGAGACAGTTGGGAAGGATTGATGCAACTCTAGTCACTGCCTGTTTTTATGTCAGTGTTAAGGAGAAATTTAAATTCATATTTTTAAAATGTGGACTTTTGTATCTTTGTTGCCATGGTCAGTTTATAAGCAAGATTTTTTAATGTAGTGCAGGAATTATTGGCATATTTATAAACTTGTAGCAAAAAATATAGATTAATCATAAGGGATCTTCAGTTTAACATGGCATATTCGGTGTTTTTATTTTTACACCCCATGAATTTTTAGAGGGAGAGCTGGTATGTTTTGGACTATTTTATAAGCAGTTTTAATATAACTATATTTGGTTTTGAAACACAGCTTCAACACATTCTGATAAGTGATATAATAACCAGGAGATTTTTAGCAGTTTCGTACATATCTGTGATTTGAGCTGATTTAAAGACTATTTGATCCCAAACTACCCCCATCCTCCTTGACAAGAAATTTCATCAGTTAATATACTAGTGGTTTCAAAAATGCAAGTAGAGGCATTTTCTTTTGAATTCCAAGGTAATGATGATCACTCCTTAGATTGTTGTTAGGAGATGATCATAGTGCTTAGAATGCTAAATGTTAAATTTTGAAATTTAATATTACAAAAATCTCCCTATAGCCAAAGGCTACTCCCATTAGAACACTGGTAAGGATTAATGTGTTATTACATCTCACTGATTCCTTATTTACAGGATGTTAGAGAACATATGATGTCTCATTAGATCCTTATTTACAGGATGTTAGAGAACATATGATGTCTCATTAGAGAAGGAAATGAATGCTTATTATTGTGCCATTGAAAAGCTTAGAAGTTTGCGGTCAGAGCAATCAAGAACATCTACCTGTCACATACTAATGGTCAGTGTGTGCAAAATGCAAGAAAAAGGTTTTTCCTAACCATACAGCTTTCATTAAATTCACCTATCTGACCTTTATATCTTTGATTAATTCCATTTAGGGGAACATAGATGTTTTCATCCCGCCCCGCCCCCGCCGCCAGCCCCTCCGTGCCTCCGTCCCCAGCTGGGGGCGCCCCGCCACCCTGCCCCGCGACCGGTGGCGTCGCCTCCGGTGTGTTTCCCTCTTCCCGCCCGGCCCTCCCCACCACATCCCTCGAGGTCGGCCCGAGGGTTCGTGGGGAGGGGTGAGGGGGTTGCTCCGCGCGCCCCACCCCCCACCCCACGTGCCTTTTTTTTCATGGGAGAAGGCAATGGCACCCCACTCCAGTACTCTTGCCTGGAAAATCCCATGGACAGCAGAGCCTGGTGGGCTGCAGTCCATGGGGTCACTACGAGTTGGACAGGACTGAGCGACTTCACTTTCACTTTTCACTTTGACGCACTGGAGAAGGAAATGGCAACCCACTCCAGTGTTCTTGCCTGGAGAATCCCAGGGACGGGGGAGCCTGGTGGGCTGCCGTACAGACACGACTGAAGCGACTTAGCAGCAGCAGATGTTTTCGTGACAGCTTATTTTGATACACAAAATGGAAAAACAAAGGATCTTTTTTCATTTTGCTTAACTTTTAACTTCCAATTGAATAAACTCACCTGGAATAAGCATTTCAATAGTGAGTGCATTTTGTGAGTCAATAGTCACTTAAACATATAATTCCTGAAACCAATTTGTTTATGTGCATTTTTAATTTATGTCCTACTGTTTATATTCTCTCAATAAAATGTGCACTAGATGGATGTTAAGAAAATGGATTGATTGAGACAATACATTTTTGCAAAGGTTATTTTTCCACAAATAATCCATTCATATTACTTCACCAAAAGTTTAGGTCTAAGGAGAGAATCAACTATCCAAATGACTATTAAATAAAACATGTAAAGACTAGGGACAATTCTCTATGGGTCGCTTGCATTTCTGCACATCTTGTGAGACACTGGTTGCCTTTTGTTTCAGATGATTTTTCAACAAAGTCTGTGTGGCAAACAGCCTTGGAAGATAATAAATAATGTCTCCAGAGCAGGGAGAAGACATGATTTCTGCCCGTTATACAAGATTCAGGTTTCCTAAACACAGGGATCCTCTCCTGCAATGCAACTCACATTCTGGTACATTCTGGTGTCACCTAGACCTCTTCGTGTCAGTCTGGTTACTAGGACTTGGGTAACCAGTGTAAAGAAATGCCAATATTCTAGCCACTACCATTGCTATGAGTAATAATGTTCTTTGTCTCTTATCCAAGAGTCTTGTGTTTTCTGCCAGCATCCATGAAACTGTGACAGGCTAACTTGTTATATTGCAAGAAGAATAAAAATCTTATCCTCTTCACAGTTCTTGACAGCAACCATATATCTCTATTTTTTTTGTTTGCAAACAACAAACAAACAAAATCAGCCTTTAAAATACCATTTAAATTTTTCATTTTGCTTCTATTTTTGTTTTAATATGTATCATAAGTTTGAACATCTTCAAATAGTTTAACTAGCTTCAAATATGTCATTAAAAAGTGAGATATATAACATGGTGAAGTGTAAAAGTGTACATCAAGTAATATACTTTTCATACCAATCATTTATCAAAGCAATTCTACAACCATTTTAACTTGTCTACTTACAGCACAAGTAGTTTTTTGTTTGTTTTTAACAGAACAACAAACTCATTGAGATTAAATAATGATAAAAATGAACCCTCTATTCTTACATATACACTATTTTTACTTATGTCCATATTTTTTACTTTAAATGTTGTCAGAACTGTAAGAATATGTATGTGTATATATTACATATTTATAGATCCTTTGGATCTAAATTTATATATATTTCAGAATTATTTATATATTTATGGTATATATAAATTTATATATTTTTATTTACACACATTTGAGGAATATATGTGAATATTTAAGTTACATCACTATACGCTCCTTTGCTAATTATGTGCCTAAATCTGAATTTCTTCTGTATTGAAGCAGAATAAACAATTTAAAATTGTAGGCAACAAATTCATTCTACTCATAACTTGCATCAATTATCTTATATAATTATCTAAATAGCTGTATACAATGTTTGTATGGTATTATGTGCAAGAATATGGGGTAACAAAGGTATTTAACTACTGAAAAATTTCATGACTTCTGTCATAGGCTCTTGTCTTATCCCCTTCCTCATGTTCTTTCTTAAAGTACTGCACAATTTCAAATGTGTTTATGGAGGAGGGGGGAGTGTAGTTTTATATCCAGATGTGATGCCGTAGATATCATCATTGAGTTCTGTATTCACGTGGGCAGCAATACTACTAATTCCATGTCATAGTTATCTATACTACTATGGTGCTGGCTACAGTAATCAGTAGTTTAGATATCTTCTGCCTGGATTTCATCAGCTTCAGGATTAATCTCCTGGCCCCAGTGTTGAACCAGGATACTGGTGCTGGTGGCGTTAGAGATTTGGACAACATCACAAAGCTGTTTCTATCACGGACCAACAAAGACTACTCTAAAGAAGAGGCCCAGTTTTAGTCAATCATTTTTAGCAGTTGCACTTGATGTCATTATGGGAAATTTGGAAGCTAGAATTAGAGGACATTTTTGATCCCTTAAGAAACTTTCCCTAGTGGCTCAGAGGTTAAAGCGTCTGCCTGCAATGCGGGAGACCTGGGTTCAATCCCTGGGTCGGGAAGATCCCCTGGAGAAGGAAATGGCAACCCACTCCAGTATTCTTGCCTGGAGAATCCCATGGACCGAGGAACCTGGTGGGCTACAGTCCACGGGGTTGCAAAGAGTCGGACATGACTGAGCGACTTCACTTCACTTCAAGAAACTTTACTAGCTCAGTAGACTCTGAATACTATTGAATCTTCTTCAGAGATAGTATCAGCATGATGCCATGATTAGGAACGAACCCTAGAAACCCATATAAGTCAACATGAAAAAAGAGACTTTGGACACTCATTACAATACTATCAGTTGAGAATATTTGAAATCTGTGCTTCCTCTTCTATTATTCCTGTTTTTATATTATAAACTCGAAAAAGGCAGTGCTAACATTTGTCCCTAATTTCTAGGCAGTATGCTAAAAAATAAAGATAAGCTAAAAGTAAAGATAAGCAAAAAAATAAAACAAAAACATGGATAGTTGCCATATCTAAGCTATATGATGATAGAAGTATTTTTTTTGTTGTTCTTTAAAACTAATTCTATATTGCCAAAAATCACAGCTCATTCTCAAGTCTAATCCCTGGAGACAGATATGAAAACAGAGTCCATAACTGGTTAAAGCTTAATGAATAGGGCAGAGATTAAGAATGCGGTGGAAAAAAGAAAAAGAAAAAAAAGAATATGGTGAATACTAAGAATATACGTGAGATACTATCATAAGACACTGGGTTGTTGCTGATGGGTAGAGGATCACTGATGAGATATGGAGTTGAGGGATAATAGAAGTAGTAGAGATGGAGTAAGGATGGCTGTTCATGAATTACTTGCTAAAATAAGTTATATCTTAATAGCTGGTTTGTGGTTAACAAAAATCAATGTGAATATCAAAATATGATCTATATGATAATGAAAACAGCAAATGCCTAGGTAAAGCACAGTGACCAACGTGGTGAGCAATCTCAAAGAGTAGTCAGTTTTGAGCAAAATATCATCTACTTGTGAGATGTACAGTTAAAAAGCTTATCTTTCTGTAACACAGTATAGGCAATATACAAATATGTCACACACCTGACTCTCTTCTTTGGAACTTATGCCTTGAGGTCACATAAACATGTTTGCCATAAATTAGTTTATTATTCTCTTTCATTTTAAGTAATTTATTTCCTGTACTTTTATGGTAATTTCACAGCAACTGCTTCTGTTTATTAGCAACCTTATATATAGTTAAAACTATTTAAATGTGATTTTTTTAAGTTCTGGCTTCAAAAATTACTCTTCTAGAACTTATCTAGACTTAATTACAAAGAGATGTTACTTTGTTCTTTTTATTATTATTACATTTGGGATTGGGCTAATTAAGACCAATAAATATTAGGAATCAATTCCAGATAAAGGAGTAAGGTGAGCTGTGATGTATCTAAGAGATAGAAAAATCACCACATGAAAAAAAAATGTAATTATATGTGGTGATGGGTGTAAACTAGACTTAATGAGGTGATTTTTTTCACAGTATATAAAAATTGAATTATGTTGTACACCTGAAACTAATATATAAAAATAAAATCCATTAAAGACAATAGAAAGCATAGAGACCATAAGAATAAGAAATTAGGGAAGAGAACAGGCTAATTTGAAAAAGAAGTAAAACAGTATCTGGAAATAAAAATACAGTTATTTGAAACTAAAATCATAATGGTAAAAAATTAGAAATATTTAAAACATGCAAAAAAATTTAAGAAACTAGAGAAAGAGCATAATATTCAACCTCTCAAAATACAATGCAGAAAATAATGAAGAAAAATGTAGCAATGATTAAAAGATAATGAAGCCAACTAACAAAAGCCTATTCTTTGAAAAGATTGATACAACTGACAGTTTTATAGTTATCAATTAAAAAGGAAAGAAACAGAAGTTATATTAATTAAATAACACTGTACAAAACATAGATGCAAAAAGAACTTAAATATTCTAAGAGAATAGTATAAATATCATTACCAAATGGAGGACAAGGATAGGTTTCTACATAGATATATATGTCATCTAGCAAACTTGGAAGAAATAATAGAGAAAATTAATATTATGCAACTATCAATTAATTAATGGATAAATATGCTAATCTTCCCCCTTCACGGATCACAGCTTTGTCATGGCAAAGGAGCTTGCATAACTTAATGAAGCTATGAGCCAGGTTGTGCAGGGCTACCCAAGACAGATGGGTCATAATGGGCAGTTCTAACAAAACATGGTCCACTGGAGGAGGGAATGGCAAACCACTCCAGTATTACTGCCATGAAACCCCATGAACAGTATGAAAAAGCAAAAAGATATGAGACCAGAAGATGAGCCCTCCCAGGTCGGAAGGTGTCCAAAATGCTACTGGGGAAGAGCAGAGGGCAATTACTAATAGCTCAATATTGCATAGGAACCTGGACTGTTAGGTCCATGAATCAAGGCAAATTGGACATGGTCAAGCAGGAGATGGCAAGAATGAGCATTGACATCTTAGGAATCAGTGAACAAGAATGTACGGAAATGGCAAATTTAATTCAGATGACCATGATATCTACTACCGTGGGCAAGAATCCCTTAGAAGAAATGGAGTAACCCTCACAGTCAACGAAACAGTCCAAAATGCAGTACTTGGCTGCAACCTCCAAAACAACAGAATGATCTTGGTTCGTTTCCAAGGCAAATGACTCAACATAACAGTAATCCAAGTCTATGCCCCAACCACTGTTGCTGAAGAAGCTGAAGTTGACCGTTTCTATGAAGACCTACAAGACCTTATAGAATTAACACAAAAAACAGTATGTCCTTTTCATCATAGGGGATTGGAAAACAAAAGTAGGAAGTCAAGAGATAACTGGAGTAACAGGCAAGTCTGGCCTTGGAGTACAAAATGAAGCAGGGCAAAAGTTAATAGAGTTTTTCCAAGAGAACACACTGGTGATAGTAAACACCCTTTTCCAACAACACAAGAGACAACTCTACACATGCACATCACCAGATGGTAAATACTGAAATCAGAATTATTACATTCTCCACATCCTAAGATGGAGAACCTCTACAGTCAGCAAAAACAAGACCTAGAGCTGACTGTGGCTCAGATCACGAGCTCCTTATTGCAAAATTCTGGCTTAAGTTGAAGACAATAGGGAAAATCATTAGGCAATTCAAGTATGATGTAAATCAAAGCCCTGACGATTATACAATGGAGGTGATGAATAGATTCAAGGTATCAGATGTGGTAGTCAGAGTGCCTGAAGAACTATGACAGAGGTTTGTAACACTGTACAGGAGGTAGTGACCAAAATCATCCCAATGAAAAAGAAATGCAAGAAGCAAATTAGTTCTCTGAGGAGGCTTTACAAATCACTGAGGCAAGAAGAGAAATGAAAAGCAAGGGAGAAAGGGAAAGATATACCCATTTAAATGCAGAGTTCCAAAGAATAGCAAGGAGAGAGAAAGCCTTTTGAAATGAACAATGCAAAAAAAGAAAGGAAAACAATAGAATGGGAATGACTAGAGACCTGTTCAAGAAAATTGAAGGTATTAAGGGAATATTTCATGCAAGGATGGGCATGATAAAGGACAGAAATGGTAAGGACCCAATGAAGGCAGAAAAGATTATGAAAAGCTGGCAAGAATACACAAAACTATACAAAAACGATCTTCGTGACCCAGATAACTATGATGGTGTGATCACTCACCTAGAGCCAGACATCCTGCAATGTGAAGTCAAGTGGGCCTTAGCAAGCATCACTAGGAACAAAGCTAATGGAGGTGATGGAATTCTAGCTGAGCCATTTCAAATCCTAAAAGATGATGCTGTGAAAGTGCTGCACTCAATATGTCAGCAAATGTGGAAAACTCAGCAGTAGCCACAAGGACTGGAAAAGGTCAGTTTTCATTTCAATCCCAAAGAAGGGCAGTGGCAAAGAATGTTCAAACTACCGTACAATTGTGCTCTTTTCACATGCTAGCAAGGTAATGCTCAAAGTCCATCAAGCTGGGCTTTAACAGTATGTGAACGGAGAACTTCCAGACATTCAAGCTGGGTTTAGAAAAAGGCAGAGGAACCAGAGATCAAATTGCCAACATCTATTGGATCATAGAAAAAGCAAGGGAATTCCAGAAAAACATCTGCTTCTGCTTCATTGACTAAGCCTTTGACTTTGTGGATCACAACAAACTGTAGAAAATGATTAAAGAGAATAACAGATCATCTTCCCTGACCCCTGAAAAACCTGTATGCAGGTCAAGAAGCAACAGTTAGAACCAGACATGGGGCAACAGACAGGTTCAAAACTGAGAAAGGAGTATGACAACACTGTATATTGTCACCCTGTTTATTTAACGTAAATGCAGAGAACATCATGCAAAATGCCGGGCTGGATGTATCACAACCTGGAATAAAGATTATCGGGAGAAATATCAACAACCTCAGACATGCAGATGATACCACTCTAATGGCATAAAGTGAAGAGGAATTAAAGAACCTCTTGATGAGAGTGAAAGAGGAGAGTGAAAAGGCTGGCTTAAAAATCAACAGTCAGAAAACTAAGATCATGGCATCCAGTCCCATCACTTCATGGCAAATAGAAGGGGAAAAAGTAGAAGCAGTGACAGATTTTATTTTCTTGGGCTCCAAAATCACTGCAGATGGTGAGTGCAGCCATGGAATTAAAAGACGCTTGCTCCTTGGAAGGTAAGCTATGACACACCTAGTGCTCAGTCGCTTCAGTCATGTCTGACTCTGCGACCCTATGAACTGTAGCCCTCCAGGCTCCTCTGTCCATGGGATTCTCCAGTAAAGAAAGCTGGAGTGAGTTGCCATGCCCTCCTCCAGGAGATCTTTCCGACTCAGGATCAAACCCATGTCTCTTGTCTCCTGCATTGGCAGGTAAGATTCTTTACCACTGAGCCACCAGGGAAGCCCCAGTGGAAGCCCAGACAAACCTAGACAGCATATTAAAAAGCAGAGATATTACTTTACTGACAAAGGTCCGCATAGTCAAAGCTATGGTTTTTCCAGTAGTCATATATGTGTCTGTGAGAGTTGGACCATAAAGAAGGCTGAGCACCAAAGGACTGATGCATTTGAATTGTGGTGCTGGACAAGACTCTTGAGAGTCCACTGGACTGCAAGGAGATCAAACCAGTGAATCCTAAAGGAAATCAACCCTGAATATTCATTGGAAGGACTGATGCTGAAGCTGAAACTCCAATACTTTGGCTACCTGATGCAAAGAGCCACATCATTGGAAAAGACCCTGATGCTGGAAAAGACTGAAGGCAAAAGGAGAAGAGGGAGGCAGAGAATGAGATGATTAGATAGCATCACTGACTCACTGGACATGAATTTGAGCAAACTCTGGGAGACAGTGAAGGACAGGGAAGCTTGGCGTGCTGCAGTCTACTGCAAAGACTCAGGCAGGACTTATCAAATGAACAAAATGCTACTCTTCAAAGACTGCAAACATCAGTACAAACAGAGACATACATTCGGTTCCTAGTAATGAAAGTTCACTGTACCACCCATGCAGTGGTCTTTCCATAGGGAAAAAAAAAAAAAATAGAGATAAAAAAGTTAAACCTTAATCTGATCCAACTTCAATCTATTTAGAGAAATACAGGGGGAGAAGGACATCAATGTTGCAATCAGCAAAATCCAAGCCATAGGAAACTGGACTGAACATATGATGAGGTTTTTATTCCCCCCAACAACAACCAAATAAATGACAAAGAAAAGAAGTAATGTATCTATGGGGGGAGGGGAGGATAAGATCTATAAGTTAAAAGCATAAAAATATAAAGCATAAAAGAAAGCATAATGACAAAAAAACATTGACAATGCATAGACTTCATCTGACCCTAATTCAAGGGCAAAACACTTAAAAGTATCAGGTAAATGTGAAAAATAAATGGACATTTGTTGATATTATAGTTAGTTTTTAAGGTAGGATATGTGTAATTGGTTTGTGCTTCATAAAGAATATCTATCTTTTGGAAACAGGTATTGACATATTTAAAGATGCAAGGATATTATATCTAGGATTTGTTTCTCATTATTTCAGTGGCAGAGATTGGGGTACCTAGGGTATAAATGGGAATGAGATTGAGTATGTATTGATGATTGTTGATTCTGATATCAGGTGTATTAATTTTACTACACTAGTTTCTTTACCATTGTGTATGTTTGAGAATTTCTCCAATAAAAATAACATACATGTTGCCATTAAATTTGAAACCTCAGTGAAAACAGACAAGTATTTAGAAAAAATATTAATTATCCAAGTGGTCCAAACAGAAATAGAAAACTCTAGTTGAGAAATACAAACTGAAACTCTCCTCAACACTTTCAAATGTTTCAGGACAAGACAGGTCTATCAAATTATATAATAAGCAAAAAATTAACCACCATCTTATGTAAACACATCAAAAGCATTAAAAAAAAAAAAGGGGGAAATCTTTTAAATAATTTTCCCTGGCTAGCTCTCCCTGATAAGAAAACCAGCTGAGGACACCCTGAAAACAGAATACTTGAGCCAAACTCACCCCCCACACAGGAAACGATCCTAAATAAATCCATAGAAGTTTAAATACAGCAGTGAATTAAACGGAAAAACAAAGAAGCTGAATCCAAGAAACGTAATGATGATATAACATTAGGAAAAAACTGCCTAAAACATTACCACATTAACAGATAAAATTTCAAAATTAATTTGACCATGTGATGAAATGCAGAAAAAGCTTTTGAGAAGAATTAAACATGAATGCATAATAATACTATGTAGCAAACTAACATTAGAAGGGAATTTGCATTTCCTAAAATCTACAGTAAACGAAATGTTAAATGCGAAATGTCAGCATTACTGTTAAGGTAAGGAACAAGACACAGCAAGCAGCAACTCTGTTTAAAATTGGACTGGAATGCATAACCAGAGAATAAGCATACAAAAATAAATAAATGCTAGAACTATTAAAAAGAAACAGAAATTGTTCATTGTAAATCTGATCATCATTTTACAGAAATAGAAAGGAAAAGGCCACGGATAATTCAAATGAATAAGTGACTTCAAAAGCTGGTGTACAGACAATTGTAGCAAAACCAAGGGCCTTGCGTACAAAGCAGCAATTATTAGAATAGATATATAATATATTCGTCATAAATGAGAGTCAAAATTGCAATCAATTTCACTATCCTGTGCAATGTTAGGTAAGATAAAAAGATCTGGGTTCCTAAAATTATGCAGATCTGACTCTTCCCTATAGAAAGTAGGATTTTTCTAACAGACTCAGGAGAGTATATTTACAAGTGACGAGATCCATCATTGCTATGCAATTTTTTCTTAACAGCCCAGAACCCGTTCTAGTCCCCCTACCTCACGCGCGCGGCAGCATCTTCATCTCACATCACCCACTGTCGGCAAGAGTCTGAGAAACTGTCCGGAGCTTACACGGAGGTGGCATTTCCCAAGGAGCCTTTAATCAATCCATCAGGAGCCAAAATGAGGCCCTAACTCCACAGAGAGGGCTTTGGGTACCATCCATAATGGAAGACACTTCAGACTCAAGCCCCACCTCTGCTTTCTAGCCTGGGGGGCAGGGCGGTGGGCGTGGAGAGCACGGGGTGCGTGGGCCGAGGTCCCCGGATGTGCGGCACACTGACTTCCGCCTCCAGAGGTTAGGCAGTGAGACTGTGTGGTGGAAGAAGCGTGGCATCCGGTCGGTCGAGAGAGACGTCCGAGTTTTACCAGGGGTAGAGTTTTACCAGAGTTAAGGTAAGGTTTGAGGGACCCTCTAACTCAAAAGACAGAAGGCCCCGTATGCACTAAAGTTCTGCCCCATCTTGGGTCCTGTCAGACGCTGGTCAGGGATCGTCCGACATATTGCCGACATATTCTAGAACTTAGGAAAATAGTAACATTGGACCAGGGTGTTGGCGTCAAGCCAGCAGCGGAATGCAGGGCCTCTCAGGATCAACGAACAACCCTTTGTGAGTTCGGCGGAACATCCCCTTTCCCATAATAGAGGCATCCCCTGGGTTCCCTGTCGCGGCAGTTGGTCCCGTCAGACCCCACGTATGGGTGACGGCACACCTAATGTCCCGTCTGGCCACTCCAGGAGGTTAAGATACTTGACCAGGGGGATGCCTGTCTCAAGCCAGTAGAGAATGGAATACCAGGCCTGGCCAGGAGTCAATAAATGCCCCTGTTTGCATTTTAGGGGAAATGGCCTCCCCTGAGCCGAGCCTATAGAGCCCCGTCCATGTGGTCAGCCCTGGGTGTTCCTGGCAGGGCCATAAGGTCCACATGCCCCCTCACCTCACCTTCCCATGGGGAGGGGAGTGCAGGGGGTAGGGGAAGTTAGTGGGGGTATGCGGGGGTAAGGATGGGAGTGTTGGGGGAGGGGACCAGGGGGATTGGGTGAAGGGGGTGTTTGAAGAGGGGGCGGGGGTGTGAAGAGGCGAGGGCGGGGTGTTTGGGGAGGGGGCAGGGTGTTTGGGGAGGGGGCGGGGGTGAAGAGGTGGGGAGCAGAGGGGGGAGGAAGGGAGGTGTATAATAGCCTTGGTCTAATGCTAGATTATTCAGGCTAGCAGAGGGAGGAGTCCTTGGGGTGGCTTTAAGTTCAGAACCTTAAGCAAGGACTGTAGGAAGTCCTCCCTTAAGACAAAGAGGGGCCCCACAGAGTGCCACCCTGTTATAAGCCCTGGTGTCAAGCTAAGCAGGGCTGTCAAGCTAAGACATCTCTCACTTTATCCTCAGTGGTCACAGAGAGAAGAGGGTCCTATTACAAGGAATTGATCCAGCCAGGCCCTTCTAGAAGTCATAGGGAGGACTGAAGGGTGGTACACCGAGTCAGGCCCTTCCTCTGTGACCAGCCCTGGGAAGCCCTTCAGAGACCTGTCATACTGAGTCTGCCCCCCACCCCCACTGTATATTCCAAGATACCAGGGGGATGAGGGCCTTGGTTTGATTATTATAGGCCTCAGACCTGAAGAAGGGAAGACACCAGTTAGTCAAGGGGAGGAATTACTATCAGGAACCCGAGGGTTGAGGGGACAACTCATCACAGAACAGAGGGTGTTTCACAGAGCCCTACATGTGATGTCATCCCTGGCAAGAGTTCCTGGTGAAGATATGTATAAGTGAGACCTCCCTAAACTTCTCTTAGGACTTTTCAGAGAGGTGAAGGCCTTGCTCCAAAGGGGTAGGTCTAAGGTCAGCCAAGGGAGAAGTCTTAGGTCCTGCAAGAAACCAAGGTAAGGCCTCTGAGTGAGGGGTGAGAATCCTGATTCTCCTAGGGTGGAGACAGTCCCGGAGAGCTCTGTCACTGCTGCCATCCCAGAGTGATGTCCCCTTTCAGTTCCCCCTCCACGATGTCAGAGATGTAAGGGCTTTGGAGTGACGAGTCAGCGTGAGAGCAGTTAAGCACAGGACCTCGGGTTCTGCCAGAAGTCAAGGTAACGGCCCTGATTGTGAACTGACAGAAACGCCTGCTACTCCAGAATAGGTGAGGCTCCAGAGGGCCCGGACTGGCCAGACTCTGTATCAGCTCCAGTAGGACCCAGGTAGGGCTGGAGAGCTGCAGCCTAAAGGTGAACTCTAGTTACTTCTACACAGTCTTCAGGGGAAAGGCTGATCAGGGAAGAGGAGCCTTATGGGTTTCTAGAGCAGTGCCTGCAAGGAAACCTGCAGAGGGGGCTGTTATCCCCACTGAAGGCTCACACCATTTCGTCCTCTTTCCTCCAGGTGATAGAGTCATTTACCTTCTTTCTCACGTACTGTCAATCATCATGCCTCGGGGTCAGAAGAGTAAGCTTCGCGCCCGTGCAAAACGCCGCCAGGCTCGACAAGAGCCCAGTGATCTGGTGGAAGCTCAGCCCACTGAACCAGAGGAAGAAGAATTCCCTTCTTCCCCATCTCCTTCTTTTGAAGATGTTCCCCAGAGCTCAGCTGCCACTGGAACATCCAGCAGTCTTCAAGTGCCTGGCAAAGTCTGCTCCACCACCACTGTTGCTGCCTCTGTTTCAGATGCAAAATTTAGTGAAGGTGCCACCGATCAAGGAAAGGAAACGCCAAAAGTCTCTCAGAGTAAAGATACCACTGAGCAGTCTTCCAAAGATCTTGTAGACGAGAAGGTTCCTTTGTTGGTGAATTACCTTCTGTACAAGTATCAAATGAAAGAGCCTGTGACCAAGAGAGATATGCTGAGAAAGGTAATCCACAAGCACAAGAATCTCTTCAGTGAGATCCTCAAGAAAGCCTCTGAGCATCTGGAGCTGCTGTTTGGCCTCGACGTGAAGGAAACGGATCCCAACAGGGGTATTTATGTCCTTGTCAATAAACTGGAACTGGGCTGTGATGAAAAGACAGGTAATGACAGAGAGATTCCCAAGACTGGTCTGCTGATGATTGTCCTGGGTGTGATCCTCACGAAGGGCAACTGCGCCACTGAGGAGCAAGTGTGGAAAGTGCTGAATCTGATGGAGTTATATGAGGAGAAGAAGGATCGCATCTATGGGGATGTGAAGCGGCTCATCACCAAAGATTTAGTGCAGAAAAAGTATCTGGAGTACCGCCAGGTGGCCAATAGTGATCCTCCAGTCTATGAGTTTCTGTGGGGCCCGAGAGCCTACTCTGAAACCACCAAGATGAAAGTGCTGGAGTTTGTAGCTAGGATCCATGGTAAAGTCCCTGCTGCCTTCCCATCCTTGTATGAGGAGGCTTTGAAAGATGAGGAAGAGAGAGCCCAAGCTCGAGCTTCAGCCAGGGCTCGTACCGCTGCTTTGGCCCGTGCCCGCACCTGGGCCAAAGCCCACAGCTCTTCCTCCACCAAGTGAAGGCTGAGGAAAATTTGAAGAGAACAGCTAATGTTCTCACTAGTGGAAGGTTGGGGAAGGGCTGGAGAAAAGAGAGTATATAACATGTTTGTGTTCCTGTTCTATGTAGATAAATTTGCATGAATATTGCTCCTTTTAGTAGAAAGTTTAACTAGCTTCAGAATCTGAATTTATGAATAATATAAATCAGACATGTATTGATGTTTATGAGGTTTAAAAGTAAGAGTTTTACTATTTTATAGAATAAATTGGGAAACTTTAAGTCCTATTTACTTATTAAGAACAAGATAACATGTCAATGTATTAGGCATTTCCAAGGAAATGTGAAAAGAAATCAGCAGTAAAATGGCTCAGATCTTTTGAACTCTGTGGGAGAGGAAGAGGGTGGGATGATCTGGGAGACTGGCATTGAAACATGTATAATATCATATATGAAATGAGTCGCCAGTCCAGGTTCGATGCACGATACTGGATGTTTGGGGCTGGTGCACTGGGATGACCCAGAGGGATGGTACAGGGAGGGAGGAGGGTTCAGGATGGAGAACACGTGTATACCTGTAGCGGATTCATGTTGATATATGGCAAAACCAATACAATATTGTAAAGTTAAAAGATAATTTAAAAAATGCATTAAAAAACCCCAAAAAAAAGAAATACAAAAAAAAGTAAAAGGTGATAAAGTTTTACATGCCTTATCACATTTAGTCTGTTCTGTAAAACTAAGAGAGATATAATATACTTGAATGTGTTTACTTTACTTACATCATAATAAATAAGATCTCTTTCACACTGTCTCATCTATTTCTCAAACATTCCGTGAGCAGGCTCTTTGACAGGCTCTAGGCTACTACTGGGGACATCAGGATAAACAAGACCAAGCGTGCCCATAGAATTTTTGAGTCTAGCAACAGCTGTAAAGTAAAGATGGTGAGAGACTCTGAGACCTAAGGACAGATCAAAAGGAAGAGAGGACTTTGGAGGATCCAGACGTGAACAGTCAAGTGTAAACGCTCTGAGGCAAGTGAGTTTGAGAAATGGCAAATCCTTCAATGGGAGTCAGGCTGTGGTAAGCTAGGAGGTAGAGCAAATGAGGGTGTGGGAGTGGTGGGCAAGGGTCAAACCTTCAGAAAGTGGGTCCAGAGTTGAGAGACTAAAGCCTGAAATGGAAAACTCCTTGCAGTTACATTTGAGTCATGGATAAACTGGAGAGAATTCTCCACCTGGAATAAGAATGGAAGGTGACCTGCATCTTTCTAGTGTCCTTTTGTCAGAGCAGGTGAGCACAGCACATGAACTATGTGTTTTATGCCCGTCATGCCCAGGGAATTTCTGAGAAACGGGTGATACTCTATATATATAGACGTGTGTGGTCAGAAGCCACTGTGCTAGCCATCTTTGCTCTGGCCTGGGAGATCGAGTCCACTACATTTGAAGTTCATTTCATTAGGTTGTCTTGTATGCAATTTGGCAAACTCCAGGTTAGGGCTAGATTTTTAATGGGATTGAAATAAATGAAAATAGAGGTGGTTTGAATGGGAAACGGGTTGGAAGGGATGGAAGGAATTGGTACTTGACACAAATTCTGGAATCCTTAAGTTCCATCTAACTGGGGAAGACTCCGGTGTGTGTGTGTGTGTGTGCACACGCATGTGCATGTGGGCTCGAGTGTGCATGCTCAGTCATGTCCAACTCTTTGAGACCTCATGAACTGTAGCCCACTGGGCTCCTCTGTCCATGGAATTCTCCAGGCAAGAATGCTATGGTGGGTTGCCATTTCCTGTTTCAGGGCATCTTCCCCACCCAGGGATCAAACCCACATCTCTTGTGCCTCCTGCATTGGCAGGCAGATTTTTTACCACTGCACTGCTTGGGAAGCCTGAAAAACTCCTTTACACAATAAATAACCTCAACAACTTATATATTAGTTTTACTTGTTAAGCATCATATTAGTTGATTTATTGTGCCATATCATGCTGCTGCTGCTGCTAAGTTGCTTCAGTCATGTCCAACTCTGTGTGACCCCAGAGACAGCAGCCCACCAGGCTCCCCCGTCCCTGGGATTCTCCAGGCAAGAACACTGGAGTGGGTTGCCATTTCCTTCTCCAATGCATGAAAGTGAAAAGTGAAAGTGAAGTCGCTCAGTCATGTCCGACTCCTAGCAACCCCATGGACTGCAGCCAACCAGGCTCCTCCATCCATGGGATTTTCCAGGCAAAAGTACTGGAGTGGGTTGCCATTGCCTTCTCTGGTGCCATATCATAGGGTTCTGCATATTCTTGGTCATTTCGTGGATTAAATAGACCATAGAGCAGATTTTGGTAGGATCTGGGATCAAAATAATAATAGCAATAACTGCAAAAGACCCAGTACTTGACAGACACCATGCCTGGTGCTTTCATGTATTACATATATCCCAGGAATCCTACACAGCAAGGCCTATCAAACTCACTTCATAGAAAAGCCTCACAGAACTTCACAATTTTCCTGACTTCACATGGCTCATGAGTGTCAGAACTGGGACTAGACCTCTGGTCTGAATTCATTTAGGGCCTTCACTATTACACTCCTTGAATGAAGCAGTTTTGTCTCTTAGTTCAGTTCTAGTCTCAACACTCCACAGTGTCTCTCAGGCGATGAAATGAAGGACCCTATTGCCAATGTACTACCCCATGTATAATAAATGAAAATGCAAATTAAAAACAATACAGTCTAGGCTCTGAACTTAACTCACCTAGGCTCCTCCTGCCATTCCCCCCCTCCAGAATTCCCTGGGAGCTGACTCTGCCCTAATCAAGCACTTTCAGAAATAACATCACTCTTGCCCTGCATCTTTCTCCTGTCACAGTCTGGATCCTGACCTGCTGTCTAGTATCCTTTCATAAGGCTGCTCTCTCCTCCCAGTGGAACAAAAAGCCCAGAATCACTTGCCTTTTCCCTGACTTAGGGCCTCCCAACCCCCTGCAGATGTCCCCTGTCTGTCCCATCCCTGACTATGAACCTCTCTGATAACAATAGCCCCATTCATGTGGCTACTTCGACAGTGAAGTTTAGACATGGGTTTCCCTGGTGGCTTAGACGGTAAAGAATCTGCCTACAATGTGTGAGACCCAGGTTCACTCCCTGGGTCAGGAAGATCCCCTGGAGAAGGAACTGGCTACCCACTCCAGTATTCTTGCCTGGAGAATCACATGGACAGAAGAGCCCAGTGAGCTAGAATCCATGGAGTCACAAAGAGTCGGACATGACTGAGCGACTAACACACACACACACACACACCCATCTGGTTTAGGCACTTCCACTAAAAGTTTTTTTTTCCGGGTTGACTTGTGAGTAGAGTCTGGTTTGACACGGGATCTACAGGTTACTGAAAGATAACCCTAAAGTTAGGGAAAAGATTTTAGAGAGTGGATGAAGTTAGTAAGAAAGGAAATTTTAACCTTGGATTTATTTGAGACTGACCACTGAATCCTTACACTGAAGCATGAGCTTAACTAAGTGGCCAAGAACCAAAGCTTCTTTCCTAAGTGGCAGGATGAGGAAGGACTAAGGAAATCACTGTGTAGCAACCATCTGTAGGAACTGCATTACCCCAAACTCAGATTTTTAGGAACATTTAGTATGTTTTTATCGCAGACAAATGGCCATAAGTTAAGGAACTTACAACGACACACATTTATCTCATATTTCTGTAAATGAGAAATATGGGTTGGCTGTGCTGTGGTCATTGTTCAGGGTTATGCAAGCCCAATTCAAGCTGTCAGAGTCTGGGTTCTCACTGGGAGGTACTGAGAAGAATCGCATTCCACACTGACTCAGGTTGCTCTCAGAATCCAGTTCTAAGAAGAATTCACTTATTTGTAGTTATAAGAATGAGGCTATCTCCTTGCAGACTATCAGTTGGAGATGCCATAGTTCCTCTAGGCCTTTCTTCAGTCCTTGCAAATGGGCCCCTGATTCTGAAACAGCACATTGAATCTGTCTCTTGTGGTTCATGTAGTTGAATTGGGCCCACCCAGATAATTCAATATAACCTCCCATTTTTAAGGTTCATTCCATAATTTTTATTACACACACTAGCTACCTTTGGCTATGTAACATGACATATTCACAAATTTCAGGGTAAGGTTATGGGCATTATGTGGAACAACTATTGAGTCTAACACAAAGGTAGAAAATGTCTTCTTGGTGGAGATACCAGCTTTAATAAGAAAAAAAAAATGACCATCATTCTTCTACCTCTTGTCTGTATCTGCCCCAGAGGGAAACTCTGATTTTCCAGTGTGTCAAAGACACCTGTACACGATTCAGGCATGTTCAACAGGTGGTGAATAGCAGGGACTCGAGTATTATTTTTTTTCATGCAGCAGAAGGAAGAAGGAAAATAGTGTATTGAGATTACAGAGATTACTGAAAAGGTCAGTGCAGAAAGGTGCTAAGAATGAAGAAGGGTGCACCTCCCTGCTGAGATTTACGAGATCCTTTTGAAAGCGGCTGTGAACCTATATTTGAGAACATCAGTCACATACTGGCACTAGAAAAAGTTACTGATTTGCAAGGGAATTTGATCTCAGAAAATCCTCCAGGAATGACAAGGGCTACAGTCATAACAAATTTTAATAGTGGCTCTTTTTTGAGCAGATACTGTATAACAGTTAATGGGAACATCTGCAAGTGCTCATTCACTTTGTGTCCCGCTCTCCATCCTTGGTTCATATGAAGACTACATGCTCAATCACTTATAGTTAAGAATGGTCATGTGACTATCCTTGACACTGAAATATGAGTGGAAATATACTTGTCACCTCCAGACCCAGGTATTTGAGAACCGGTAGGCCAACTCCAGGACTTGGTGGCTCAGATGGTAAAGAATCTTTCTGCAATGCAGGAGACCTGGGTCCGATCCCTGGGTTGGGAAGATCCCCTGGAGGAGGGCATGGCAACCCACTCCAGTATTCTTGCTTGGAGAATTCCATGGACAGAGGAGAGGAGCCTGGCAGGCTACAGTCCATAGGGTCACAAAGAGTCAGACATGACTGAGCAATTAATACACACACACACACACACACAGGACAACTCCATGCTTATTTCATTCAGCAGCAAACGTGGAGAGCCTGTGTTGAGATGTGGTAGCTCATGATGGAAGTGGCCTGGATCCCTGAGTTATCTGACAACATAGACCCTCTCCTCCACTGCCAGTACCCAGCAGATTTTATGTGCACAAGAAATAAAATTTATGTTAAGCCATTCAGAAATCACTTCTCTTATCATATCTTACAAAAACTTTATCTGAGTAATACACACCTACTATTTCTGTTATGTTTATTTAAATATCTTAACTACAAAGGAAATAAGGACATATATTCTTGTTTCCAAAACATTCTAACAATAGGAAGAAATCACAATTATTTTTCC
The DNA here is from genome assembly GCF_029378745.1 of Bos indicus. Taxonomy (NCBI): domain Eukaryota; kingdom Metazoa; phylum Chordata; class Mammalia; order Artiodactyla; family Bovidae; genus Bos; species Bos indicus. Next base: position 124,796,141 of record NC_091789.1, on the reverse strand, counting down.
TTACCACATTCCTTAAAGATTCATCCCTGCCCAGTGGTAATTGCATTAAAAATTCTGTGTAGTATTTTAACATTTATTCCGGGCCAGTCTTACATACCTGTGCTAGAAATATACACTGTGGGTTTTAAAAATACATATGTAACACTATCATAGATAGTATTATCATAAATATCTCACTATGGTTCTGACTTGTCCTTGTCACTGAATAAAATGAAGGTGGGATCTTTCTGTGAGAGTATATATAGATCACGTTACTCTTTACCTACTCCCTGGAATTACAAAGTATGTATGTGTCATGATTAATCTAATTATCCTCTTCCTGATACACACACAAGTTGTCTCGAATTTGCTGTTTTGATTAATAGAACTGATACCAACATCATTGAACATAAATTTTTGGGTAAATGTGCATGATTTGTCATATGAAAGACATACAAAAGTACAATTAGATCAAAGTGCTTCCTTCGAGTGTGATGATAGTAAATTTTTATGAATATTGCTGATATTCTGTTCCAATAATGCTATACCAAATTATCTTCTCACTTATTTATGTATGTGAATAAATTAAGCACTCAATGGAATTTTATTTCATCAAGCTTTTAAATTTGGGGCAAACTTTTGATTGAAAATATATCATCTCATGTTACTGTAATTTGTATTTTCTAAATAGATTTTTTTCTTAATAGGTTGAGCAGAAAATTAATTTTTTCCTTCACACACCCATATAAAGCAAAATTTCTTCAGTGATATCTTAAGTACCAGGATTCCCCTAGGTGCATGCTTTACAAACTCTGATATGCCAAGTAAATGTTCCCTTTACTTTGAGAAGCAAGGATTTATCAGAATGACTGTGTACCAAGAAATGAGCCTGGACAGAAAAAAAACATCACTAAATGAGTGAAGGGCATCAGGAGGATGTTGGGATGGGTGATGGTGGGATCAGAGGAGTAATTTCCAGAGTCTGAGAGAGATCAAATATTGAAACAAGTCCAGAGAGCCCAGGGCAGCTGAAAGTCAGGGAGCTGTATACAGTCAGGGAGCTGTCACCAAAAGGTAGAAAACATATAAGAAGGAGAGAAGGTAGAGAATCTGGTGGAAGGTACTGGACAGTTTACATGGAAAGGCTAGGGAATCTCTCCATCATCGTCACCTTGAAGTTGTAGAGTGTTCTGAGTGGGTAGATACACTGGATGAAACGACCAGTTGTTCAGTTGCTCAGTCATGTCAGCCTCTTTGTGACCCCATTGAGTGCTGCACACCAGACTTCCCTGCCCTTCATCATCTCCCAGAGCTTGCTCAAATCCATGTCCATTGAGTCGGTGATGCCATCCAACCATCTCATCCTCTGTCATCCCCTTCTCTTCCTGCCTTCAATCTTTCCCAGCATCAGGGTCTTTTCCAATCAGTCAGTTCTTCCCATCAGGTGGCCAAAGTATTGGAGCTTCAGCTTCAGCATCAGTCCTTCCAAAGAATATTCAGGACTGATTTCCTTTAGAATTGAATGGTTGGATCTCCTTACAGTCCAAGGGACTCTCAAGAGTCTTCTCCAACACCACAGTTCAAAAGCATCAATTCTTTGGCACTGTTTTCTTTATGGTCCAACTCTCACATCCATACATGACTATTGGAAAAACCATAGCTTTGACTAGACTGACCTTTGTCAGCAAAGTAATGTCTCTGTTTTTTAATATACTGTCTAGATTGGTTATAACTTTTCTTCCAAGGAGTAAGCATCTTTTAATTTCATGGCTGCAGTCACCATCTGCCGTGATTTTGGAACCCAAGAAAATAAAGTCTGTCACGGTTTCCATTGTTTCCCCTTCTATTTGCCATGAAGTAATGGGACTAGACACCATGATCTTCGGTTTTTCGAATGTTGAGTTTTAAGCCAGCTTTTTCACTCCCTCTTTAACTTTCATCAAGAGGCTCTTTAGTTTCTCTTCGCTTTCTGCCATAAGGGTGGTGTCATCTGCATGCCTGAGGTTATTGATATTTCTCCTGGCAATCTTGATTCCAGCTTGTGCTTCATTCAGCCTGGCATTTCACATGATATACTCTGCATATAAGTTAAATAAGCAGGGTGACAATATACAGCCTTGAGGTACTCCTTTCCCAATTTGGAACCAGTCCATTGTTCCATGTCCAGTTTTAACTGTTGCTTCTTGACCTGCATACAGGTTTCTCAGGAGGCAGGCATGCCTGATACCTCACCCTCCCTTAGAATGCCCCTACCCACTATTAAGCAGAGTATAGCTAGCTCTCCTGTATCACCCACTGAGTGATGTTATTGACAGAATGTGGGAAAGTACATCTCTTCACTACCCTGGTGGTTCTGTGCAGTCTTGCCAGTGTCCCAGGCTGAGAGCTGTCTTGATGCCTGACACAGACAGCTATTTCTCCCCTGTGTATGTGGCCCTCCTGCTGCTGAGGCTGAGGCTGTGCAGTGGATGGGATTGGCTGGTGATCCAGATCAGTTAAAATAGGGCAAGTATTACCAATGCGTAGAGAAAAGGGTATGCAGCTACAAGGAAGGGGGAAAATGGAGAAGGAATTCCTTCAGGATAATTACCTCAGTGACTGGGAATTAAGACTGAGTGTAGACATGCCTTGAAAAACAACTCTGGTGTTATTTCCAGCTCAATCTGCCTCCATGGTTCCTGATTTCTTTGCACACCAGAGGGCAGAAGCACTCTGGCTGTGTTTGGTGGTCTGTGTAGCTACCAGCTACTGACTGGAGTAGGGTGCTGGTCCACAGTGCAAACATTTAGAAGACAGATGGATAACCATTGTAGTTGATGTAGTTCATTGTTAAATGCACTGGGGATGACAGATATATGTGGAGTCCAAAGCTATATCTCTCTCATGGTAATAATCCCAATCTAATAGAATTAATAATAAAAAGATTCTAAGCCAGCCATTCCTGAAATCATCACATGATCTGCAGTAAATATAGTAAAATCAAACTTGGCAGTGATAACAGTGACCAGCCTGTCAGTTTCAGGCCAGCAGATAGAGGAATCCTAGGTTCTAACAAAGGTGAGGGCTCTGAATGAGGTCAAAGGGACCAGCCATTTCAGAACAGGAGGTGCCACCGTACAGAGGCCCATCCCTGTTGTCAGATTTGGGGATCTCCAGAAAGGGTGACTGGAAATGGCTTCCCTTGCATTCTGTCTCTGGTGTTTAAGGGATGTGAACACTTTGATCTGAAGTGGGCAGCATCAGGTCAGCAGAGGGAAGAGTTCCTGCCTCTGCTTGGAGTTTAGGTAAGGTTTCTGATTGAGTCTGAGGGGACCCCACATCCCAGAAGAGAGTGGACCCCAGAGCCTCACCCCTGCTTTCTTTCCTGACAACTTCTGTGCAGCAATTACCTAAAGTAGTCCCTTCTGAGTTTCCTCTCTGGGGACTCAGAAGGTTGAGGGCATTGCACCTGGGCAGCTCAGGGAAAGGGAGAGCAGGTCCCAGGCACCAACATAAGTAAAGATGATAATTTTGTTTGATTTCTGGGGGGACCCCAGAACATGTGGGCAGCACAGTCGTCTGTTCCTGCTGTCAGCTCTGGAAGGCTCCAGTATGGCTATGAGGTTCAGAAGTCCCTTCATCTCACCCTTCGAAATCTAAAGAGCCATGTGTGGGTGGTCTTGGTTTAAGGCTAAGTATTTTTTTGGGCTCCAAAATCACTGCATATGGTGACTGCAGCCATGAAATTAAAAGACGCTTACTCCTTGGAAGGAAAGTTATGACCAACCTAGATAGCATATTCAAAAGCAGAGACATTACTTTGCCAACAAAGGTCCATCTAGTCAAGGCTATGGTTTTTCCTGTGGTCATGTATGGATGTGAGAGTTGGACTGTGAAGAAGGCTGAGCGCCGAAGAATTGATACTTTTGAACTGTGGTGTTGGATAAGACTCTTGAGAGTCCCTTGGACTGCAAGGAGATCCAACCACTCCATCCTGAAGGAGATCAGCCCTGGGATTTCTTTGGAAGGAATGATGCTAAAGCTGAAACTCCAGTACTTTGGCCACCTCATGCGAAGAGTTGACTCATTGGAAAAGACTCTGATGCTGGGAGGGATTGGGGGCAGGAGGAGAAGGGGACGACAGAGGATGAGATGGCTGGATGGCATCACTGACTCGATGGACGTGAGTCTGAGTGAACTCCGGGAGTTGGTGATGGACAGGGAGGCCTGGCGTGCTGCAATTCATGGGGTCGCAAAGAGTCGGACACGACTGAGCGACTGAACTGAACTGAACTGAACCAAAGGAAGGATACACAGTATCAGACAGGAGTTTAAAAAAAAAAAAAAGACGAAGAGGCCCCTATGGATCGACCCCATAGAACTCCCCTCCCCCCACCCCTTTCACCCATCAGTCCTGGGAGGCCCCAGGCAAATATGGCCGGAAGTGGTACACTCTGATATCTTCCGTGGGGGTTTCAGGAAAATGAAGGCATTGATCTGAGGGGAGCAGTCTCTTGAATGCTGAAGGAGGCACCCTGGGCTCTGCCTGGAATTACAGCAAAGATCCTTAGTTAGATGTGAGGGTACCACCCATCACAGACTGGAGAGGCTCCCAGAGTCCCACTCCTGCCATCAGCCCTGAAAGGATTCAAGCAGGAATCATCTAATGTAGCAACCTCCAAGAACCTTAAAATTCCCTCTGAGGGGACTGAGGTGGGTGAGGGCGGTGGGACCAGGGTATCAACTCAAACCAGCAAAGGGACGGGAAAGGAAAGGCGAGGACCCTGGGCAAGGTCTGAGGGAACCACCAGCCCGGAACTTAGAGGACCTCGCAGAGCCCGGTCCCTTCTGTCTCCAGCTGGCGGGGAGCCCAGGTGGGGCAAGAATTTGACCTAGGACCACTTCCGCCCGTGTTGTCTGAGGGGCCCATTCGTTGAGTCCAGGGAGAAGTTCCAGGCTCTGCCGGGGATTACGGTAAAGCCGTTGGGAGTGAGGGGACTGGTCCATCTAAATTAAACATGTTTTCAAAGAGTTTTGCCCTGTTCTCGGCCCACCCTGGGAGAACATGGGACAGGAATCATCTGGCGGAGGGACCTCTAAATAGCTTTGAAATTTCCCGAGGTGGCAGTGGGGGACGAGGGCACTGAGCAGGGTGTTGGTTTTGGTTCAGAAACAACAGCCGGACCGGTCCCAGGCCCTAACTAAGGAGGTGGGGTGGGGGTTGGGGGGAAGTGGGTGGGCGGGGAGGTGGGGGTAAGGGAAGGTGGGAATGGGCGAGGTAGGCGGGGAGGTGGGAGGGTGGGGAGACGGGGCGGGGGGGGGGCGGTGAGGGGGCGGTGAGGGGGCGGAGTAAAGGCGCCAACACTGAGCGAGGTCTGAGGAACTACACTCCAGACCACAGGAGGCGTCCTACTAGAGCCTGCGCCTCTCTAGCACTTTAGGCCAGAGAGATTGCGGCTTCCGGTCATGAGGTGCCTGGCTGCGTGCATCCGGCATCCGGGGGAAGTGAATGCATAAGAAAGGAAGGAAGGCAGCCGCAAGGCAGGAAAGGGAGGAGCTTCCTGGCCTTTCGGCATTTTACGGTGCAGTTGCCGGGTGAGGTCTCCAGAACACCTGCCCCACGACGAAGCGGGCCTCACCAAGCCCCTCCACTGCTGTCAGCCCAGGGCAACCTCGGGTAAGGGGGTGAGGCCGAGGCATACCCTCGCGTGCTCCTCGGGCGGTCTCTGCAAGGCAGAGCCTGGTCCAAGATGGCGGCCACGTGGTCCTTTCAAGGGAGGCAATCCAAGCTTTTCCAACAGTGTCTGTGAGGGCCCCGAGTAAGGACTGCAGGAACCACCTGCCTCTGAACAGTGGGGGTCACAGAGAATCCTATTCAGGCCATTATCCCCGACGGTACCTGGGGCAGGAAAGGGAGGAACTTTCTGGCCCTTCGGCATTTTACGGTGCAGGTGCCGGGTGAGGTCTCCGGAACACCTGCCCCATGACCAAGCGGGCCTCACCAAGCCCCTCCACTGCTGTCAGCCCGGGGCCGCCTCGGGTAAGGGGGTGAGGCCGAGGTATACCCTCACGTGCTCCTCGGGCGGTCTCTGCAAGGCAGAGCCTGGTCCAAGATGGCGGCCACGTGGTCCTTCCAAGGGAGGCAATCCAAGCTTTTCCAACAGTGTCTGTGAGGGCCCCGAGTGAGGACTGCAGGAACCACCTGCCTCTGAACAGTGCGGGTCACAGAGAATCCTATCCAGGCCATTATCCCCGACGGTACCTCGGGCAGATGGGTTAGACTGGGGCGTCCCTAACCACCTCCTCAGGCCTTTCAGGGATTTGAGGGTTTGCCTTTGAGTATTGGTCTCATGTCAGCAGAGGGAGGAGTCTCAGGCCCTGCCAGAATCCAAAGTGAGGGCACTGAGCGAGGACTGAGATCCCTAATCACCCAAAGATGGAGAGGGTCCCACAAAGCTCTGCTGGCTCTTTCTTCCCTGTGCATCCCCAGGCAAGGGTAGTCCAATGAAGTTCTGCTCATTTCCACTTCTGGGGTCTCAGAGTGATAAGGAATTTGAAATAAGGGGACAACATCAGACCAGTAGAACACAGGAACGTCAGGTCTTGCCAAAAGTGAAGTGATGACTTTCTGTTCCCTAACTCAGAACAGAGCCACTGTTCTAAGCCCCAGTGAGCCCCAGGTGGATCTGGGAAGTAGGAGCTAAAGCACACCTTGGTTATATCCAGCGAGTCCTCAGGGCAGGGGCAAATGAGAGAATAAGGGGCTCGCAGGACATTGCCCTCAAGGAAACTTGTAGACCCGGCCTTCAGTAGAGGCCTAGACGGTATCTATCTACCTGTTGACATGGCCCAACAATCTCATCTTTCCTTTAGGTCACTGAGTCACCTGCCCACTTGCCTGCTGCCTTCGTTGGAAGTCATCATGCCTCGGGGTAAGAATAGTAAGCATCGTGCCCGTGAGAGACGCCACCAGGCCCAAGTTGAGCCCCAGAATCTGGTAGGTGCTCAGGCCATTGTGGGAGTGGGAGAAGAGTTCCCTTCCTCTTTATCCTCTTGCAAAGCTATTTCCTAAAGTTCACTTATTGCTTGGTCATATTGCAATCCACAGGGTCTTCAGAGAGCCACAAGTACTTCCACTGAGTCCATCCAAAGAGGCAATATAGATGAGAAGGTGGTTATAATGGTGTATTATCTGCTGTATAAGTATAATATGAAAGAGTTTATTAGCAAGGCAGAAATGCTGAGAGAAGTGATCCAGATGTATAGGAATCACTACCTTGAGATCCTGCAGAGAGCTGCTGAGCACATGGAGATGATCTTTGGCCTTGACCTGAAGGAAGTGGATCCCTACCGGCACATCTACATCCTTGTCAACAAAATGGAAGTAAGCTGCGATGCAAGGCTGCTGAATCGGATCGAGATTCCCAAGACAGGCCTGCTGATGGCTGTTCTGGGTGTGATCTTCATGCATGGCAATTGTGTTAGTGAGGAGCGAGTCTGGCAAACCCTGAATGTGATGGGGTTATTTAGCGGGAGGAAGCACTTCATTTTTGGGGAGCCTAAGAAGCTCATTACCAAAGATTTAGTGCAGCAGAAGTACCTAGTGTACCGCCAGGTGGCCAATAGTGATCCTCCATGCTATGAGTTCCTGTGGGGCTCAAGAGCCCACGCCGAAACCACCAAGATGAAAGTGCTAGAGTTTACAGCTAAGATTCATAATATGGTCCCCACTGCCTTCCCATCCTTGTATGAGGAGGCTTTGAGAGATGAGGAAGAGAGAGCCCAAGCAAGAGCTTTAGCCAAGGCTCGTGTTGCTGCCCTGGCCAAGGCCCGCTCCAGTGCCATAGCCAAAAGTTCCTCCCGCTCCAAGAGAGTTTGAGGCAGATTCCTTACTTTGTTGTTAAAAAGAAGTTCATGTTCTAAGTAGTAGAAGGTTGGGGCGGGGCTGCAGACAATACTGTGCATAACATATTTGTGTTTTTGTGTTCTATGCAGTATCTTGGAAAGTTTTAAAAATATTGTTCCTTTTAATAGAAGATTTAAGTAGCTTTGTAATCCAGATTTCTGAGTGATATTGTTCAAACACTGATGCTATGGGTGAGATCTAAGAGTAAGAGTTTTATTATTTTGTATAACTGGAAAAGTTCTACCTTACTTAGTAATTTGGAATATGATAACATGGCAATGGATGAAGCATTACTTCGGAAATATGAAAAACTCAGCATTGTAATAGTTGTGGTCAAGAAATTAATAAAGATAAAAATTCTTGGTTTCATTTATTACTTTTAGTTTGTTGTTTCATAAGATGATATATATACATATAGAGAGAGAGAGAGAGAAAGCTGGATATATTTAGCTTATTCAAGAACGTAGCAGAAATAATATTGTAATAAATAGACTTCTTTTTCAGTGGCCCATTTTTTTGTCTCCAACAATAATTAGACATCTAATCTTTGCAAAGCTCCCTGTTAGTATGGGGAATACTAAGGTGAACAAGAACCATTCCTTCTTATAGAATTTTAAAGTCTTGGAGCAGCTATGTTGTAAGGAATATTGTAAGATATCCCCTACAACTAAAAGGACAAGTCAAAAGATGGTGTGAGGACTTGGGGGTTTTAATCATGAGTAGTCTAAATACCCTGTGGCAAAGGGGTTTGAGACCTTGGGAAACTGCAAGTCCTTCAGTGGGAGGTAATTTTAATTAAGCTGGGTGGTGGGTCACGTGAGTCTGAGTGGTAGGCAGAGACTAAAATCTCAGATGCTCTGTCTCAGATTAAAAGACTAAAGCCTGGAATAGAAAGCTGCTTTTAGCACTTACTTCAAGATCATGTACAAAGCAGAGCAATCTTCACCTGGGGCAGGAATGGAAGAGGTCCGGTGTTCTTTTTCCAGTGTGGGAGAACACAGTCCACAAAATAGGTGATTTGTGTATATTATAACAACTGTGTTACTTATATGAGGTGGGGCTTCCCTGGTGACTCAGATGGTAAAGAATCTGCCTGCAATGCAGGAGACTCGGGTTTGATCCCTGGGTGACGAAGATTCCCTGGAGAAGGGCATGGCTACCCACTCCAGTATGCCTGGAGAATCCCATGGACAAAGGAGCCTGGTGGGCTATAGTCCCTGGGGTCACAAAGAGTCGGATATGACTTAGTGACTGAGCATGCATGCATAGTGGGTTTAGTGGTTTTATATGAGGTGGGATGCTCTGAAGCCACTGTGCTGGCAGTCTTTGCCCTGGGCTGGGAGAGACATAGTCCATCCAATAAATGGACATTTTAATTAAGTTCTCTGGAATGTAATTTGGTAAACTCTTTAAGAACTAGATTTGTGATGGAGGTAAAATAATTGCAAAGACAAGTATCTGGGATGGAAGGGAAGATACAAGGGAGGGATGGAAATAAACTCTGACACAAATTCCAGGAGTTTTGAGTTGTATCAAACTGGGTAGAATCACCCACACCAGAAATAAATAGCCTAAGAAAAATTATATAGCAAGTAACTTAGTTTAACATGCTAGACAACATATTGGCTGATTTCTTGTGCCATATCCTAGAGAGCTACAAATTCTATGTTATTTCCTGGATTTAAGAAAAAAAACGGGGGGTCTGTAGGTTTTAGGGGGAAAATAACTACAGTAATAACTAAAATTTAGCAAAATCCAATCAATGCATGCCAGATACTGTGCCAGTGTCTTATATAAGTCACATTCCAATATTCCTATTTACATGAATGTATGTGAACCAAGAGCAAGAAGACTACTTATCAAATCCATTTCACAGATGAAGAATCTAAGGCTCACAGAATTTTGCTATTTTCTTCAGTTCACCTGGCATGTAAGTGACAGAGCTGGGACTAGCACCCTGATCTGAATTCCTCTACAGCCTACACTGTTCCACCACTCACAACCTGAGGCCAACTTCCTATCTTTTAATTCATGTCTCTTCTCATTGCTGTATGGTATCTCCTGGGAAATACAAAAAGACATGGTACCAGATCCAGCCCTTTCCAAATGACATGACGCTTCCCGAGTTTTCCCCAGTGTACGCTTATGTCCGTATCTGGATCCTGACCTACTGTCTAGCTCTCCCCTGCTTCCTTTTGTAAGGCTGTACTCTGCTCCCAGTGGAACAGAAAGCCCAGAATCACCCACCTTTCCCCTGATTTAGAGCATTCCAACTCCGTGCAGACATCCCCTATCTGTCCCATCCTCAGCATGGAATCTCTCTGAAAGCGGCAGCCCCAAGCACTATTGTTAAGCGTGGAGGTGAAGTTTAGAAGTCTGCTCATCTGCTCTGGGTGCTTCCACCATACTCAAAGTTTTTTCTCCAAATTGGCTTATGAGTAGATTAGGCACAGGATCTTCTGGTTCTTCCAGAGACAGTAAAGGACAAAAGCCTGGTGCACTGCAGTCCATGAGGTTGCAAAGAGTCAGACACAACTTAGACTAAACAACAAAAATAAGGTTTTAGAAGGCAGATGAGGTTAGAAAAAACACAGAATTTAATCTACTGACTCATTTGAGGCTGGCCACTGAATCTGCACACTGATGAGTAAGCTTAACTAACTGGCCAAGAACAAAAGCCTCCCTTATAAGTGGTGGATGAAGGACCAAGGAAGTCACTGTGTCACAACCATCTGCAGAGACTGGATTCTAACAGACCCTGTAGCCCTTCCAGGAGGTTATGCTAGTATTCCACAAATTGCCACAGATTTAGCAGTCAACAACAAGACACATTTATGATCTCACATGTCTGTGAGTGAGAAATCCAAGTTGCTTCTGCTGGTTTCTCTGTTCTGGGTTTCACAAGGCCCAAGTTAAGCTTTCAGCTGCCAGACCGCTCCTTAAGTGTTCTGGGAAGAATTTCCTTCCAAAACCATTCAGGTTTTGGCAGAATCTAGTTCTTTGTGATAATAATACCAAGGCCCTATTTCCTTGCTGACTATTAGCTGGACCTGCCATAGTTTCTCCAGGCCTCTCCCCAGTCCTCACATGTGGGCCCATATATTTTGAGTCAGCAATTAAACTGAATCCTTCTCATGCTTGGCATTTCTCTAACTTCCCTGTCTGCTGCATCTCTCTTCTGCAGCAAGCCAGAGAAAGTTCTCTGCTTGTTAGGTGTCATGTTATTAGATTTGGTCTATCCAGGTAATCCAGTATCTTTATTTGAAAGTTGGTTGCATAACCTTACCAAATCTGCAAAGTGCCTTTGGCCATGTAACATAACATATTCACAGGTTTCAGAGATAAGGGTATGGGCATCTTCATGGAGCAATTATTCAGTCTACCAAAAATGCAGAAAGTGTCTCCCCAGGAGACATGCCACCTTTCAGAAGAAAAAAGAAAAAAAAAAAAAAAAACCATAATTTTCCTGACTCTTGTCTGTATCTGCCTCAGAGGAAAACCCTGGTTTTCCACTGTGCCTAAAGACACCTGTACAAGCGTTCAGGCATGTTCATCAGGTGATGGGCAGCAGAGGCTCACTAGTTGTGATTTTTGACCATGCAGCAAAAGGAAGAAGAGAAGTCTCAGTGGATTGAGACTACTCTAAAAGTAAGTGCAGAATGGTACTATTTAGTGACCAAAGGTGACCCTTCCCTGCTAAGATTTACAGTGTCATTTAGAAAATTGGGAGAAGGCGATGACAGAGGATGAGATGGTTGGATGGCATCATCGACTTGATGGACATGAGTTTGAATAAACTCTGGGAATTGGTGATGGACAGGGAATCCTGGAGTGTTGCAGTCTATGGGGTCATAAAGAGTCATACACAACTGAGAGACTGAATTGAACTGAACTGTATCTGAAAACCTCTGTCACATAGTGGGCACTAGAAAAAGTTGGAGTGCTTCAAGGCAATTTTTGCTTTCTCAGAAACTTCTCCAAGAATGAAGAGGGCTTTTATATACAAATTGTAAGTGTACTTTACTGATAATCTCCTACTCTGTTTGTGGAGAGACTATAACGTGCTCATCACATTTGTCTTGCTCTGCTCCCTGGACACATGGGGACACTGAATTGTCCAGTCCACTTGTGTTAGAAAGGATTTTGTGATTACCCTTGCCACTGACATATGAACAGAAAGATGTTTGTTCTTTTCAGATCAAGGCATTTGACAGTGTGCTACCTCGATGCTTTCTGTTCAATTCAGCAGCAAACATGCAAAGTCTGTGTTGAGATATGGATCTGCATGGTGGAAGCAGCCTAGATCCTTGGGTTACCTGACAGCAGAGACACTGGCTAACTCAAGGCAAGCTTTATGTATAGGACAGAGAAACTTTTGTAGTGTTGTAATTCAGGTTTCAGGCTTCTTCCTACATTCCTGCTAGCTGATACCACATGAATAACATACACTACTATTTCTGTTGCCTGTCTTATTTAAATATACTAATTACAATAGAAATAGTGCATATGTTCTTGATGTTAAAAATTTTTGAAAAATATGGATAAATCCGAATCCCATTCTTTATTTCAATCTCTAAAATTCAGTCTTATGCAGAAGTAACCCTAATTTTTAAATGTTGTATTTACATTAAAATATATTCTGGGCTTTTTTCTTACATAGTATAAAGTAGGAAAATTCAATGTGAGTTTTTAACATGCATGGCTAATAATGTATGTATTATTTTGCTACTCATCCTTGTCACTTAATGAAATGAGTGCAGGATCTTTCCATGAAAGCAGGGATAGATCTATCTCACTCTTCTACTTCCAAAAATTCTAAAGTGTGTATGTGCCATAATTGACCATTCTCCTTCTGATGGGCGCATATGTTGTTTTCCATTTATTGCTATAATTAATAGAACTGATACCAGCATCATTAAATATAAGTTATTGGGCAAATGTGGCTATTTTCTTATAGGAAAGACATAGAAATAAACATTGGATTGAGGTAGAAATACTGTGTTGATTGTAAGTTTTTATGAATATCACTGCTATTCTGTTTAAATAATATGTACCAATGTATACTTTCACATATTAATGTATGTGAGTATCATAAACTCACAGGCATTTTATTCAATCAATTTTAAACATAGGTCAATCTTTTATGTGAATATATATCCTCAATGTTATTTTGTATTTCCATTTTCTAATTATTTTTTGAAAACTATCACTCATTAATAAATTCCTCATCCATACAAAGCAGGATTTTTGCAAAGTATATTGAGTACTGGGCTATCTCTGGGTGTGTGTTTTTAAATTCTTTGTCAGTAAGATTCTTTCCAATTACTTTAAGAAGCAAGGATCTGGTTAGAATGACTAGATCCCTGAGAAGAGTCTAGACAGGATATCTTCAACTAGTAATGCCAAGAAGGCATGGTGGGTAAAGAAATTTCCAGAGTCCATGAGAAGGGTGACATACTAAACCAAGTCCTGATAGCCCAGGGCAGGCTGGCAGTCAGAGTTCTGAATTCGGAGTTCAGCACATAGTGGTAAAGGGAACAAAAGGAGAGAACATGTGGAACCTTGGAGGGTCGTGGACAACTTCTGCGAAAAGGCTTGGAAAATCTATGAATCATTATCAGCTTAAAGTTTTAGAGCAATCTGAGTGGGAAGATCTACTGGTTGAAATGACTAGAGATATGCCTGATACCCCTCCCTACCTTAGAATCCTCCTTGCTCACCGTCAGGCAGAGTACAGCTAGCTCCCCTGTGCCATTCAGTGATACTATTAACGAATATTGAGAGATACTGAGAGACGTACCCCTTATCACTCCTTTGGTGGTTCTGTGCATCCTGGCCAGTGTACCAGAACTGATAGCTGTCTTCATGCCTGATGACAAAAGCCATTTTCTCTGTGTACAGAGCCCTTGCAGCACTGAAGCTGGAGCTAGAACATTAAAAAATAATCTAGATGCTATCCCCACCTTGGGCTTCCCTGGTGGTTCAGACAGTAGAAAAGCTGCCTGCAATGTAGGAGACTTAAGTTTGATTGCTGGGTTGGGAACATCCCCTGGAGAAGGGAATGGCTACCCACTCCAATATTCTTACCTGGAGAATTCCATGGACAGAGAAGCCTGGCAGGCTGCAGTCCATGGGGGGTCACAAAGAGTCGGACACAATTCAATGACTAACACTTACCTACTTACTTATCCTTACCTTAGACTGCCTCCCTGGGCTCCTGAGTTCTTTGCAGCTGTAACGCAGATATCTGTTCAGTGGTCTGTTGCCACCAGATACTCTCTGGGGTAGACATATGGCCCTTGGTGTATAAACATTTTACAGATTGGGTAGAGAGAATCATTGCAAATAATGCAGATTGAAACTTTGGGATTGACATGTCTGTACATTCTCAGTCATGTCTGACTCTTTGAGACCCTATGGACAGTAACCCACCAGGCTCCTCTGTCCATGGGATTTCCCAGGCAAGAATACTGGAGTAAGTAGCCATTTCCTTCTCCAGGCGGTCTTCCTGACCCAGGGATCGAAACTGCATCTCCTGCATTGGCAGACAGATTCCCAGGTGGCTCAGTGGTAAAGAACTGGCCTGCCAGTACAGGAGTAGCAAGAGACACAAGTTTGATCCCTGGGTCAGGAAGATCCCGTAGAGTAGGAAATGGCAACTCACTCTAGTATTCTTGACTGGAAAATTCCATGGACACAGGGAGCCTGGTGGGCTACAGTCCATGGGGTTGCGAAGAGTCGAAGACAACTGAGCACATGGACAGGCGCATGCACACACACACACCTGGGAAGCTCACTGAACCTATTGATACTTTATTAGTAGCAAAAGTCCATACCTCATTCAGTTTTCCTTCATTTTTTCCCCTAATGTCCTTTTTCTGGCCCAATATCCCATCAACAATAGTACATTGCATTTAGACATAACTTCTCCTAGGCTCCTCTAGACGTGACAGTTTATCATATTTTCCTTATTTTTGATGACCTTGACAGTGTATTTTTAAGAAGGTCCTACTTTTGGTATGTCTTTGATATTTTTCTCATGATTAGACTGGCATTATGGGTCCTGATGAGGAAGGCCTCAGGAATAAACTGTCATTTTCATCATATCAAGGATACATTATCAACATGACTTAACAACTGATGATCTCACCTTGTTCACCTACCTAAGGTAGTGTTTGTCAAATTTCTCTACTGTATAATTACTCTTTCACTCTCCTTTCCATACAGTACTCTTAAATCACTATGTTCAGCCGACGCTTAAGGGGTGGGGGGTTATGCCCCTCTCCTTGAAAGTGGAATAGCTATATAAATTGTTTGGTATTATTCTCTACATAAGATGTTTTTATTCTCTCTGATTTATTTATTCAGTCACTTATTTATGGCAATATAAACTCGTGGATATTTATTTTATATTTTGGGTTATAATCCAATATTAGGTTTGTTTTCCTGCTCATGTTGTTCCATTGCTATTAGTCTTTTTGCTTCTAAGCCCTCTCAGAAGATACAGCTTAGAAAATGTCTGTAATGTAGCCCATCTATGCACATATAGATAATTATTTATATATCTGTCCATCTGTATCTATATTATAATTAATAAACTAATATTAATATAATATTATTAACTAAAGTCAATAGTTTACATTAGGATTCACTCTCTGTATTGTACAGGTCTTAAAGATTTTGACAGATACCAATGATATGTATCCACCATTACAGTATCATACAGAAGAGTTTCACTGTCCTAACATCCCTCATTCTTTGCTTTTTCCTATCAGAGTCTTGATATACAAATGGGTTTCTTGGAGACAGCATACAGTTGAGTCTTTTTTATCTGATTTGAAAATTTCTACCTTTTAACTGGTGTATTTAGAGTATCCACATTTAAAGTGATTATTGATATACTTTTACTAAAACCTACTATTTGTGTAACTGTTTTCTATTTGTTGCATTTGCTCTTTTCTATATCCTTTGTGTGTGTCTGTGTGTGTGTGTTCTCTGGTATTAACTGAGCATTTTATGTGATTTTATTTTAAATAGAATAGTATTCAAATTTATTTAAATTCCTTATCTGGAAATTTCAAATTCTGTAAAGTTAAAACCTAACAAATGTTAACTGGATCAACAGTTACCACTAAACTATCGTGTTTAACTTCTAACTATTGATGATTGTTGATTCTGAGTGTCAGGTTTATTGGGTTCATTTTACTCTTCTCTGTGTGGTTGTATATCATTAATAATTTCCCCAGTGAAAATTTTCATTCTAAATATCATATCTTTATACCACATTTTCTTTCTCCAGTAATCTGTTGATGAGAAATCACTAAACTCATTTTAATAGGTGTGCTGACCTTGATACAGAGACCAGATAATGACATCCCAAGGGAAAAAAAAAATTCACTTGAGCTAATCTCACTTACATAGAGGCATCGACTACAGTAAATAAATTTATGGCATATCTAATATAGAAGTGAATAGAGAGGCTGAGTTCAAGAAATGCAAAGCTATTATAACATTACAAAAAATTGTCAACTGGAATTTTTCGACATTAACAGATTAGAGGATAAACTGCATTGGATCATGTCCAGGGGTGTAGAAAAAGCCTTTGAACAATACTTAACACCACAGTAAAAAGCCTTTAGTAAAATAACATTTGAAGAGAATTTTCATTTCCTAAAATCTACAGCAAACTTAGATAAATGTGAAATGTTAGAAGCATCAAAGTCAGAAGAAAGACACAGATGTTATGGTACTATTTCTACTGTTTAAAAGTGGCCTGGAATACATAACTAGAGGAATAAGAATATCAAAATAAATAAGAGGAAGGAATATTGAAAAAAATGAAGTCACTCAGTCATGTCGAATCTTTGCGACCCCATGGTATGTAGCTTGCCAGGCTCCTCCATCCATGGGATTTTCCAGGCAAGAATACTGCAGTGGGTTGCCATTTCCTTCTCCAGTGGATATTCCTGACCCGGGGATCGAACCCAGGTGTCCAACACTGCAGGCAGGCTCTTTACCGTCTGAGCCACCAGGGAATCCCCCAAAATGGAGTTCGTTCTGTGGACCATATGGGGAACTAACCGGCCACTCAGCGTTGAAAAGACAGATAATAAATGGCAACAATATGAGCCTTTAATTAGAAAATCCAAAGGAACCAGTGCACAAAATACTCAAGTGAGTAAGAGACTCCAAAAGCTGTTGTATATAAGATTACTATACCAAAATTAGGAGACTGGCCACACAAAATCAATAGCTAATTAGAATAATTAAATAGAAAATTTAACAGCAGCAGTAATATCCAAAACTTACCTAAAAATAAATTTAACAAAAATGTACACAATTTTTTAGAGGCAACTATAAAAATGTACTGATAGAGAAAAAAATCCCAAATAAATAAAGAACACTAGGTTTATTCATAGGGGAAAGAATACTGTAAATATGCCAATTATCCTTAAACTATTTACAAATTTACTACTTGCTCTGGAGGGAATTGTGACCCCCCCACCCCCGCCCCTAATTCATATGCTGAAGCCCTAACCCACCCTTGTGATTGTATTTGAAAACAGGGTCTTTAAGGAGATTATTAAGGTTAAATGAGGTCATAACAATGGGGCAATAATCCAATTAGGCTGCTGTTCTTAAAGGAAGAGGAAGTGATACTAGATATCACTCTCCCTCTGTGTATTTACAGAGAAGAGTCCCTGTGTTCAGTTCCAGTTCAGTTCAGTCACTCAGTTGTGTCCAACTCTTGCGACCCCATGGACCGCAGCACGCCAGGCCTCCCTGTCCATCACCAACTCCTGGAGTTCACTCAAACTCATGTCCATTGAGTCAGTGATGCCATCCAACCTGTGAGAACAGCAAAAAGTCAAGAGGAGAGCTCTTACCAGAAACTGAGTCTGCCAGCACTTCTAACTGGAATTACTAGCCTCCAGAGCTGTGAGAAAATAAATTTATGTTATTAAAACACTCAGTCGGTGGTATTTTGTTACAGCAGCCTAAGCATGTTTTTACACTGCTTCATATGTAGCTTCCAAGATGGCAAGCAGACTTGGGCTGCTGTTTCCTAAACTCAATCCTGGAGAAACTATAAAAACCAGAATGAAAAGAACAATACCAGCAACAAAACAACATAAATGAGAAGCCCCTGGGAGAGACTAAGTCTGTGTTGAACTAGAACCTGAGTGTGGGCAGGTGGGGGCATGCCCTGAAGTTGAGACAGGTCTGTAGCCTGCAAGAGAGGCAGACAACAGGATAGGTTGGAGGAAAGATTTTAAGATTCAGCATGTGGTTTCTTTCACTGTGACTTGGGACCATGGATTTCTACTGCTTCACTGAAGGAACCTGAGGCATCTCCTCAGAGCCCATCTGACAGGGTGGCAACCAAAGTTTGGTGTTGTTTTTAACAGTATGAGTCCAGAGGCTGTGCAGTAACCACCTGAAACCTCTTTAGAGGATGAGGACTGATATTTTTTTAAAAGTTACTATTATGATCAAATATAAAGAATGAATCACACTTAACAAGGGTAGGTATTCTTTCATGAAAAAAATGCATACATACACCCACTTACTAGCAATGTAAATATATTTCTTAGTATGAATGAAAGTCAAAAACTAAAGTGGCCACACTGGACTGTGCAATGTTAGTAATATAAAAGATCTGAGTCTCACAAAACTCTGTAACTTATCCTTAGAAAATAGAACTTTTAGAGTAGACGTTTCCCCAAAGTCTACGTATGGCTGGCGAACAAATGGCTATGGGCCAATGTGCTTTTTCTCTTACGGCCTACTGTGTGTCCTGGGAACCTGCCTTGCACTGCAACTTTCCCGTCTGATATCTAGCCTGAAAGTGAGAGTGAAGTCGCTCAGTCATGTCTGACTCTCTTTGCCACCCCATGGACTGTAGCCTACCAGGCTCCTCCGTCCTTGGGATTCTCCAGGCAAGAATACTGGAGTGGGTTGCCATTTCCTTCTCCAGGAGATCTTCCGAACCCAGGGATTGAACCTGGGTCTCCCGCATTGCGGGCAGATGCCTTACCGTCTGAGCCACCAGGGTATCTAGTCTAGGACTTAGCTATTTTCTGTAAGGTTTGCAGTAGGGAAACAGTTCAGAGTTTTCAGAGAGTTAGCATTACCCAGGAAGCCTTTGAAGAAGCAGCTAAGAGGACACCCTACTCCCTGCCTCCACCTTGAGGAATGATGCAAAAATCTCCGCCCCACTCCCACCCCCACATAGAGAGGGACCCGCACACAGCCTCGTTCCTGCTTTCACTCCTGGGAAGCCCAGGGCAGAGCTGTCAGCAGGAGGTACAGGCTGACTTCCACCTCCAGAGTCTCAGGTCTCTGGAGGGGAGAGGCGAGGCTTAGAATTGCGGGAATACGTCTCCCTAGAACAGAGGTGTCATCACAGAACTCCGAGGTGTCATCACAGAACTCCGCTCTGATCTGCCATGCGCAAAGAGGCTCGTGGCATAGCCGTTAGGCCCAACACCCTCTACCTTGAGGTCTCAGGAAGTGAAGCCTTTGATCTGAGGCTAATGGTCTCAGATCAAAAGCGGAAAACATCCCGGACTTTATTTGGAATTAAGGAGAGGAGCCTGAGCAAGGACTAAGGGTACGCTAAACCAGGCACACACACTCACTGTCCCTGTGGTCTCTCCTGGGAGGCCCCGGGTCGGGCTGTCAAACTACGGGAGGGAGGGAGGGCTCTCGGTCTGGTGGAGGGGAGGGGCGGGGCGGAAGTGCTGTGTTGGAGCGGGGGGAGACATGAGTGACAACTGAAAACCCTAATAGTCCAAGACAAAGGGGGTCCCATCAAACCCTGCGCCTGTTGTCAGTTCTGGCAGGCCCCAGCAGGGGTCGCCAGCTAAGGCTTTCCTTCATTTCCTCCTCAGGGACGGGAGGGTCTCAGGGATGGAAGGCCATTTTTGAAAGCAGTTTAGCTTCAGAGCAGCAGAGGGGAGGATGGCCGGGCCCTGCCAACAGTTGACAGGATGATTCTAAATGTGAACTGTGAAGGAGTCTCAGGGGGCAAGCTGATCAGGGAGCCCTGTGGGTTCTAGAGCAGTAACCTCACACAAACCTGCAAAGGTGGTCTTGGTTAAAGCCAGGGAGGAATCTCCCTGTTGAAGGCACTCACAGCATCTCCTCCCTCCTCCAGGTGCCCTCATTGTCTGTCTTCCTGCCCACACTCCTGCCTGCTGTCCCTGATCTGTGTCATCATGCCTCGGGGGCAAAAGAGTAAGCTCCGTGCCCGTGAGAAACGCCAACAGGCCCGGAGTGAGGCTCAGCATCTCCAAGATGCTCAGGCCTCTGCAGTAGAGGAAGAAGACTTCCCCTTTTCCCCTACCCCTCCGCTTAGTGGCAATGTCCAGAGCTCTCCTGCTTCCGGGTCAGGTAGAAAATCCCAGGGGTCTGGAAGATCCCCTTCCACTACCACTACTTCTGCAGGTGCTTCATGCACCAGATCTGATGATGGTGCTAACAGCCAAGATGAAAAACCAAGCACCTCCCAGGCATTACCCAGCACTGAGTTTTCCTGTAGAACGCCTCTAGACGAGAAGGCAATTCTGTTGGTGCAATTTCTGCTGCGCAAGAATAATCTGAGAGAGTCTATTACCAAAGAAGATATGATTAAGCATGTCATTAAAAAGCACAAGAAGCACTTCACTGAGATCCTCAGGAAAGCTTCTGAGCTGATGGTGCTGGCCTTTGGCATTGAGGTGAAGGAAGTCAACCCCACCACTCATTGCTATGCCCTTGTCAGCAAATTTCAGCGCACCAGTGATGGCAGGCTTCGGGGTGAGGAGATCATGCCCAAGACTGGCCTCCTTATGACCATCCTCTGTGTGATCTTCATGAAGGGCAACTGCGCCACTGAGGAGGATGTCTGGGAGGTGCTCAATGTGATGGGGATATATGCTGGAAGGAAGCACTTCATCCATGGGGATCCCAAGAAGCTCATCACCCAAGATCTGGTGCAGGAAAGGTACCTGGAATACCGCCAGGTGCCCAACAGTGATCCTCCACGCTATGAGTTCCTGTGGGGCCCGAGAGCCCATGCGGAAACCAGCAAAATGAAAGTTCTTGAATTCTTGGCCAACATTCATGATACGGTCCCCAGTGCCTTCCCATCCTGGTATGAAGAAGCTTTGAGAGATGAAGAAGAGAGAGCCCGAGCCAGATTTGCAGCCATGCTTCGCACCAGTGCCCTGGCCAATGTGCATTCTGGGGGCAGTGGCCGACACAGCTTCTCTCACCTGCAGTGAAATCTGAAGCATTGTCCTGAAGTAGTGTGGGCACCTGGAGGGATCACACTGCATAGCATATTTGAATAACTTACAGGTTTATGTTTTGTTGTTGAATGTTTTTAAATGTTGCTTAAAAAATGTTTCAAATGTTGTTTTAAAAAAAAAAAACTTTAGTTCAGAATCTAAATGTATGAATGATATTGGTTACATACTTAATGCTGTTTATGAAATTTAAGAGTAATAGTTTTGCTATTTTGTTAAATTTAAAAAAAAAAAAACCTTCCATCTTTTTTAGTGATCTGGAATAAGAAAAGATAGCATTGGAATAGGCATTTCCTTAGAAATGCAAAAGAAATTAGAGGTAAAATAGTTGGGATCAAAAAAAAATAGAGAAATAAAAGATGGTGAATTCTTGGTTTCCCTTATTCCTTATATTTTCCTGTTTTGTAAAATAAAAGTTATATACCTGAACTTGCTTTGTTTATTCAACAATGTAAGAGAAATAAAATCATACTAAATTGTTCACTGTTGTTTCCCCTTAAACATTAATTGAGCAGTTGCTCTTTGCTCCATGTTAGTATGTATGGAGGTGGGGGGATTAAGAAAAAGAAGGCTGAGCCTTTCCCATTTGATTAGAGTCTAGCAGCAGCTATCATATAAGAAAGACCATGAGGTGGGATGCCTCTAAGACAAAAAAGACAAGTGAAAAGAAGGATGATTGGGGTTGGAGGGGAGGGCCAGATGAGAGCACTCAAGGGTAAATGTCCTGAGACAATACAAGCTGGAGCCTTGGAAAAACCTCAAGTTCTTCAATGGGAGGTGATTTTAAGGGGTGGTGGGCCAGAGCGGGTGTGTGAGGGTGGTGAGCAAAGGCCAGACCCTTGGGTTGTGTGTCTCAGAGTTGAGCAATTAAGCCTCGAAAGGAGAACTGCTTTCAGCAGTTACTTTGGGATCATGGATTAACTAGAGAGAAATCTCCACCTAGGGAGGGAATGGAAGGTATCCTGTGCTCCTGTTCCAGTGCCAGAGAATACAGTGCACAAACTAGGTGTTTTAGCCACGTCATCACCAAGGAGTTTCTGATAAATCAGGGTGATACTTCCTTGAGGTGGGATGCCAAGAAGTCACTCTGCCCATGTCACACTCTCTGCCCTGGACTGGAAGAAACAGAGCCTGCCTCATTAATAAGGTATTTTGACTGGGTTAATTTGAGTACAATTTGGCAAGCCCTAAGGGAGGGTTTCCCAGGTAGCACTACTGGTAAAGAACCCACCTGCCAATGCAGGAGATGTAAGAGATTCGGGTTCAATCCCTGGATCAGGAAGATCCCCTGGAGTAGGATGGCAGCTCACTCCAGTATTCTTGCCTGGAGAATCCCCATGGATAGAGGAGCCTGGTGGTGTGACCATAGGGTCGCAGAGAAGGACACGACTTAGTACATAACAAGGCTTGATTTTGGTAGGGGTTCGACGAATGAATGGAGAAGGCAATGGCACCCCACTCCAGTACTCTTGCCTGGAAAATCCCATGGATGGAGGAGCCTGGTGGGCTGCAGTCCATGGGGTCGCTATGAGTCGGGCCAGACTGAGCGACTTCACTTTCACTTTCCACTTTCCTGTATTGGAGAAGGAAATGGCAACCCACTCCAGTGTTCTTGCCTGGAGAATCCCAGGGACGGGGGAGCCTGGTGGGCCACCGTCTATGGAGTTGCACAGAGTCGGACACGACTGAAGTGACTTAGCAGCAGCAGCAGCAGGTGAATGAAAATGGGGTGATGTGGATCTAAGGCAGCTGGGAGGGAGAGAAGGAGTTAGTTCTTGACACACATTTTAGGAGCTTTGAGTTGCATCCAGATAGGGAAGAGTCCCCAGTAGCCAAATTAAATAATAGAACCTCTATGGGGCATGATCTACCAAGGTATGTTTTCTTATTAAACAGAATTATTGACTGACGTGGTATTCAGCATGCCATAGTATTGCATATTTTCAGACATCTCCTGGATTAAAGCAACGGCAAAACAAAACAAAAATCTCAGCAGGAGGGTTGGTATTATCTGGGGTCAAAAAAAAATCATGGCAAAAATTGTCACTCTTTACAGTTCCAATGCACACTAGTCACTGTGCCAGGTGTTTTATATACATTATACACATTCCAACAGTCCTAGAAGACAGAGCTTATCAAACACACTTCACTGAAGAATCTGAGGCTCACAGAATTTGGTAACGTGCTTAGTTCACATTGCTAGTGACAGGGCGAAACTGGAGCTCTGATCTGAAGTCCTCCAGAGCTCATATTGTTCCACTCCTCCCGGTCTGAGGCTGACCTTGTGTCTATTAACTCATTTCTTTTCACATTGCTCCATAATATCTTTCTGGCAGTGAAAAGAAGAACGCTGTGGCCAAAGTACTAAAAGCAGTCTGAAGAAAGAAGGTGAAAATGAGAATGAAACCCAATTTAAGGGTTGTCTGGGGGCTTGTTTCCCTGGAATCCTCCCACCCCTCGCCCCAGAGTTCCTGGAGAGCTGACTGCCTGGGTCACAGCACGGGTGTCCGGTCCCAGAACTTTCCCGGTGACAGCGCCCTTCCCTGGGTATCCCCCGGCGAGTCCTGTGCCCTTGTCTCCAGACTGGAACCTGACTTCCGGCCAGCTGTTCTCTGCATCCTCCTCTGGACTCTGGGCTCTGCTTGCAGAGGAATGGACCAATCAGATGCCCCGCCCTGCCTGACTCAGAGGATCCCTACTCTCCGCAGGTTCCTCACCCGAGACACAGGGACCGCAGCTGCTCTTTCCCCATGAGGGGTCACTTCCGGCAGGGAGGTTCGGACACCTCCTCATCCCCACTGGCTGCCCCCACCACGTTCTCAGTGTTTTCAAATCTGCTGGTGACTAGAGTCTGATTTGGCACAGAAACTAGTGGTCGTTGGGCTTCCCCGGTGGCTCAGCAGTAAAGAATCTGCCTGCAATGTGGGAGACACGAGGTTCTATCCCCAGGTCCGGAAGATCCCCTGGACGAGGGCACAGCAACCCACTCCAGTATTCTTGCCTGGAGAATCCCATGGACAGAAGAGCCTGGCGGGCTACGGTCCACTGGGTCGCAAAGAGTCAGACAGTACTGTAGCAACTGAACTGGCACGCAGGCTACTGGTCGTTAGTGTAATAACCCTGAGGTTAGAGAGGAGATTTTCGAAACCACCCTGGCATTTTCAGGAGAATTTTAATGGGCTGAATTATTTGAGACTGTCCTCTGACCACACACCAGTAAGTAAGTTTACCTTGGTGGTCAAAACCAAGGCTTCCTCCATAAGAAGCAGATGAGAAAAGATGACAGTAATCACGGTGTAAGCAAACATTTACATAGAATTTTTAAAAACTCAGGTGTCCTTCTAGGAGGTAGAAAATTCTTCTGTGGCAGAAGTGTCATCCTTGATAAAAAAATATTCTTGCACTGCCTCTTGTCTCTGCTTGCCCCAGAGGAAAACTCTGGTTTTAAGTAATAGTGCAAATGCTCTTATTGCCCCCAAATTCTAAAAGTATGGATAAGTCACAATTCCCCTTCCCTATCACATTCCTCTAAAATTCACCCCTATCCTCAGAAGCAACTACAATAAACATTTTGTGTTGTTTCAAAATTGACTTAGACTTTTTCTTACATATGTGTTATAAAAATACACTGTGAGTTATTTGATATACATGGACAATAGTGTACATATTGTTCTGCCTCTTGCCCTTGTCACTTACTAAAATGAATGTGGGATCTTTCCCTGAGAGCACATACAGATCCATCTCACCCTTTTAACTACTCACAAGTATTCTTAAGTGTGTATGTGCCATAATTAGACATTCTCCCCCTGATGGACACAAAAATTGTTTCCCATTTGTTGCTATGATTAAAAAAACTTGCATGAATTCTTTGGCAAATATGTATGTTCTCATAGAAAATACAGAGCCAAGTGCAAGCTGGATTGAATTGGAAGGAAGATGATGATTGTAAATTTTTATTAATATTGCTGATACTCTGCTCAAATAGAGCTGTACTGATTCCTATTCTCACATATTAATGTATGCAGTGTGCACTCTCATGGGAATTTTATTTTATCAACCTTTAAATTTTGGTCAAACTTTTGGGTGAAAATATATTGTCTCACAGTTATTTTAATTTCCCTGTTTTCTAAGTAGGTTGAGCAGAAAATTAACTTAATCTCTCATCCATAGAAACTGGGATTTCTTCAGTGATGCCTTGACTACCAGAATTCCTCTGGGCACACTTTAGAATTCTGAAATGTCAATACAATTTTTCTCTTCACTTTGAGAAAGAAGGATTGGATTGGAATGACCAGGTGTCAGGGAATGGGTTCAGACAGAACACTTCCAGCTAGTAAGGAATATTAGAAAGAACCAGAGAAAGAACAGTGATCAGAGTCCATGAGAGGGAATATGAAGTTCAGAGAGGCCAGGATTCCATGACACAAACTGTATCTAACTTGTCTACAGTGGCCGTAAACATTTTAGACAAGGGGCCTCTTGTTCCAACTTAAGCTTTCCTCAGAAATCCAGTCCGTGATTTGGTGGCAGTTAGGATGTTGTATGGTAGCCATTATTATGGGACTACACTCATGATCTTCCTACAGCTTAGATATGTCCGAAACCCCACTGAATCACTTTGGGTGTTCAGAGAGGACTGTCCCTCTGGCTATTCAAGATTTAAGTCTCCCAGCCATGTTTGCCTTTCAGTAGTTGTTCAGCTCACTGCTTTCCAGGATTTTTTTTTTTTAACTCCCCTGGTAGTTGCACTTTGACCAGCCACATGGAGTATTTCCCTTTTCATGAGCAGATTAATGTTCAGTGAAAGACCCAAGGGGACCTTCTACAGATTTCTGGAGGATTAACTCCACCCAGCTCTCTTCTCTCCAACAGCTTGCCCTGCAAGTTTCAGTGGTTTTCCTATTTCCAAACTCTGCTCACTCTGTCCTTAGTTCAGTCCACTGTGCTCTGTTGTGGCTTATCCTCCTTGTATTACAGTCTAGACACTGTCTCTAGGTAGAAATACAGGGTCATTTGGAAAGCCTCTCTCATCTGTTTTCCTACTTTTGGGGATCATAATCCTGTGCTGTTTTACAGTTACCTCATATATTCTGCCTATTTTAAAAGTTGTTTATAGCAACTAATGTGGAAGTCCTCCTAAATGTTTTTATAATGGCAACTTTAAAAAATGTTTTAAAAGAGCCTCTCAATGACAGTGAAAGAGAAGAGTGAAAAAGTTGGCTTAAAACTCAACATTCAGAAAACTAAGATCATGGCATCCAGTCCCATGGCAAGTAGATGGGGAAACAGTGGAAACAGTGAGATATTTTATTTTCTTGGGCTCCAAAATCACTGCAGATGGTGACTGCAGCCATGTCACCATGGCTTTAAGTGACACTTGCTCCTTGGAGAAAAGCTATGAACAACCTAGACAGCATATTAAAAAGCAGGGACATTACTTTGTCAACAAAGGTCCATCTAGTCAAAGCTATGGTTTTTCCAGTAGTCATATACGGATGTGAGAGTTAAACTATAAAGAAAGTGGAGCGCCGAAGAATTGATGCTTTTGAACTGTGGTGTTGGAGAAGACTGTTGAGAGTCCTTTGGGCTGCAAAGAGATCCAACCAGTCCATCCTAAAGGAAATCAGTCCTGAATATTCATCCGAAAGGACTGATGCTGAAGCTGAAACTCCAATACTTTGGCCACCTGATGCAAAGAACTGACTCATTGGAAAAGACCCTGATGCTGGGAAACATTGAAGGCGGGAGGAGAAGGGGACAACAGAGGATGAGATGGTTGTATGGCATCACCAGCACGATGGACATGAGTTTGAGTAAGCTCCAGGAGTTGGTGATGGACAGGGAAGCCTGGTGTGCTGCAGTCCATGGGATCACAAAGAGTCAGACATGAACTGAGCGACTGAACTGAACTTTGAGACTTATAGAAAAGTTGCCAAAATAGTACAGAGTGTTTCAATATATTCCTCACCCAGGCTCGTCCAATGTTAACATCTTAGGTAATATCATACATGTGCTAGAACAAGAAAATTAACATTGTGTTAACAGCATTAAGCAAATTAACTACCCCGTTTAAACTTCATAATTTTTTCCACTATTATCCTTTTAAAAATCCTAATCAGTGCTCTATAGTGCATTTAGTTGTTATTTCTCCCTGGACTGCTACAATCTACAATAGTTCTTCAGTCTTTCCTAGTTTTTCATGACACTCTCAGCCCTGAAGAGTATTTTATGGAATGTCCATCACTTTAGGCCTATTTGGTATCTTCTCATTACTAGACTGAGGTCACAGTTCCTTGGAAAGAGAACCACAGAAATTCTGCTGTTACTTTCAACAGTACACCGTATCACAGGGTTCCTGATTTCAATACACATTATTACTGGTGACACTGACCTTGATCACTTGGTCAAGGTGGTCTTTGCTGGGCATTTCCACTGTAAAGTTACTATGATATCTCCTGTAGTCAACAAATATGTTGGAGGGAGATGCTTTGAGACAGTGCAAATACGTTCTCTTCTCAAACGGACTGATTCTAGCACCCGTTAGTAGATTTATTGCTGTTGTTTAGTCACTAAGTCCTATCTGACTCTTTTATGACCCCGTGGACTGTAGCCCACACCTCTGTTCATGGGATTAAGTATGAAATAATCACAACTGTGATATATGGCTAATAGTGTCTTCCATTCCCTTCTTTAAATGCTTATTAATTGCAACTCTACTATGAGGAGGAACCGTCATGTTTCTTCCACTTATCTATTTAATTAAGTATTTATATCATTATGGACTCAGAATTTTTTTCTATTCTTTGGGTTATAATCCAGTATTACAATTATTTATTTTGTTGCTCAAAGATTTGGGCATTAAGAGGTCCTTTTCCTAATAGTTCATTCTTTCAACAATCCTCCCTTCCTCATATCTTTTGAGAACATTCTCTTTTTTTCCCTGTTTCCACAAGGTATTCCAAGCTAATTTTGATTTTTTCCATCTCAGCCCTGAAAGAACTACCTCTCCAAGGATCCTTAGTTCCTTTTAAAGAAGAATGATGCTTAAAAAAAAAAAAAAAATCTTGTCACTAAGTATGCTAATTACTACTGGAATGCCATTGTTTGTAGGTCTTCTCAGCAGCCAGGACTAGGGAATATTTGTGCATTAACTCATGTATATATACATATCTATCTGAAGGAGATCAGCCCTGGGATTTCTTTGGAAGGAATGATGCTAAAGCTGAAACTCTAGTACTTTGGCCACCTCATGCAAAGAGTTGACTCATTGGAAAAGACTCTGATGCTGGGAGGGATTGGGGGCAGGAGGAGAAGGGGACGACAGAGGATGAGATGGCTGGATGGCATCACCAACTCGATGGACATGAATCTGAGTGAACTCCAGGAGTTGGTGATGGACAGGGAGGCCTGGCGTGCTGCCTCATGGGGTCGCAAAGAGTCAGACACGACTGAGCGACTGAACTGAACTGAACTGATCTCTATACCTGTGTGTATTTAATGAGTTTATACTAATACTTCAAATTCCAATTTAATACCATAGGAATCATTTTAATCTCCCCAGTTTAACTGTAATTTCTTTCTCTAATTGTAATAAATCTTAGTTTTATTTTTAACAACTTATTTATCTGTTCAAGTCTAGTATTCACATAAATTAGCTGCAGAATGTCTTATCAATGCCTCTATGAGAAACACATTTACTGACTATATAACATTTGTGCACAGTTTTTTTTGTTTTTCTCCTTTTAGCATTCAGTCAAGCTACTGTTTTCTAAAGTTACCTGGGTTCGTTCTTCTCCCCTTACCTTCTGTATAGTTGTGTTTTTGATTTTTATCATAGGTAGTTTCATTTGTTAGTGTTTGTATCTCATGTTGGGTTTCCCCCACATCCTGATTGGTTTTAAATATCCAGTTATTAATGGCAGCATTTCTTAACCAAGTATTTATTGGTATTTATTAATTCTTTACCAAAAGACATAATCACACATACAGTCAATGGCCTCATAATATCCATATCAGCTGGCCATGATCATAAGGATGTGCCAAAAATATTCATTCCAATATTTAAATTAGAAAAATCTCTTTGTCCTGTGCATTCCAGGGATACTTGGTTTATTCAGGTAAATGCCTCATATTTATTCACTTTTTCCCACATACTAATTCACATACAACAGTTAAAATATTTTACATTGCTGCACATATCAGGACTCAACCTGATCTTCTGCACTGGGCTTAATTCTTAAAAGCAAGAAATTTATATGTCTCTATATGGCCATTAAAACCAGCTGAGGAACTACTATTTGTCATGATGTTGATGATGGGTCCTTTATTGCTTGTGTCTTTTTTTATTACTGTTGCCAAGTAACTGAAAAACTCAGGCAGCATTGCTGAGGATAAGACCTTTCCCTATTAAGAAGAAAAAGATGACAGCCTGCTGTGTGAACAATAGGGAAACTACCCTTATCATTCCCAGCGCAAACACTTCATCACTAGGGGAGAATCTTTACCAAAAAAAAAAAAACTCTTTGAAAATTTTCTGTTCACTAACATGAAACTTTTAGAGCTTTATAGAAAAAAAAATAGTATGTTAACTGGCAGGAAACAGAAATGGAGATAAAATCCAGAAAATGTACTACACATCTGTCTATACCAAATAGTTGGTATCTTAAAACTTCACATTAGGAGAGATAGAAGTAGTTATTACTATCACACAGCATCTTGCCCTACTTAATTCCAGCAGAATAAGCCTCCACCCACTGTGTTGTAGAGAAGGATAAAGAGTCTCAAGTCAGATCAAAGGCCAAGTTGTGATCATTGTGAAAAGAAGAGAAGAGGATTGCATACTCTTTTTTTAGCTATCTATTCTCTCAAGATATAATTTCCCATTTGAAATATTTGCTGCATGAATGTCAAAAAAGTATCAGATGGTAAAACAGTATCTGTGAAAAATAGCCTTTAAAAATGGAGGCCCATGGAAGCACAGTTACTAAGCTCTTTCAAAACATATCTTCTTAATACTTCACAGTGATTCTTTAAAAAAAAAAATTACAGACTTAAACTCTCATCTGACATTTAATCCCTTTTTTATAAATAAGAATTAATTTTTTTCATATAACATGGAAATGTAGAAAATTCATGCTTTTAGATTTATCTTCATGACTTGGATTTATTAAAAGTTAGAGATTAATCTTGCTCTATCCTTCAAGAGACAATATGATGCATATGTTTAACTATATTATAAACAGCAATACTATAGGAATTTTAATATGTATAGCAAAATTGATGTGTTCTTCTTTAAAGTACATATTCACCTTTAAATGTTACCATGTGCCAAAAAATACTGACATCTTTATTCATACAGCCTTTCCCAGGAAGAGTTAAATTCTCCCTTTTCCATTGCCTCTGAAGAGGCAGTTGAATACCATATGTTGGTTTATTATCAAACAATTAAACAAATAATATCATATGTCCAAAAGTAACCCAAACTACTTATTGTAGGTATGATGAATAGAAATTCATTCTCCCCTTCTTCTCAGTATCTAAGTGCATATTCTTTTATATAAATTACATATTATACAAATAAAAGTCTTAAAAAGTTCTAACCTCAAATAAACAAAAACAAAATGTTTTTTTTGGCCATACCACATGTAGCATGTGGGATCTTAATTTCCTGACCAGATATCAAATTCATGCTCCCTGCTGTGGGAATACAGAATCTTAACCACTGACCTGCCAAGGAAATCCCCCAAATAAATCCAGTTCAGTTGAGTTCAGTTCAGTTGCTCAGTCATATCTGACTCTTTGTGACCCCATGGACTGCAGCACATCAGGCTTCCCTGTCCATCACCAACTCCTGGAGCTTACTCAAACTCATGTCTATCGTGCTGGTGATGCCATCCAACCATCTCATCCTCTGTCGTCCCCTTCTCCTCCTGCCTTCAATCTTTCCCAGCATCAGGGTCTTTTCCAATGAATCAGTTCTTCGCATCAGGTGGCCAAAGTATTGGAGTTTCAGCTTTAGCATCAGTCCTTCCAATGAATATTCAGGACTGATTTCCTTTAGGATAGACTGGTTTTATGTCCTTGCAGTCCAAGGGATTCTCAAGAATCTTCTCCAACACCACAGTTCAAAAGCATCAATTCTTTGGCACTCAGCTTTCTTTATAGTCCAACTCATGGTTATTAAGACCAGTAACAAAACACATTCAAGTCACATTATCAAAGATAAGTAGAATAAATGAACTTATATTCATCCCTGATCCAATATTTCATTTCTCCAAGCCTATGTTTCAAATCAAGAACTGGAATTTTTTAAAAGTATTTTATTGTGGTATGGCTGACATACAAAAACCTGTGTATATCTCATGTATACAACGTAATAAGTGTATAATTCTCCAGGCCAGAATACTGGAATGGGTAGCTGTTCCCTTCTCCAGGGGATCTTCCCCAACCCAGGGATCAAATCCAGGTCTCCAGCATTGCAGGCAGATTCTTTACCATCTGAGCTACCAGAGAAGCTTATTAAGTGTAGAGATAAGTATATATCCATGAAACCATCACCACAATTTATGCCATAAAGCTATCCATCACCTCCAAAAGTTTCCTACTGCCTTTTTATTTATAATAATTATTGTGATAAAACAGTTAACATAAAATTTACCCTTTAGCAAATTTATAAGTATACAATAAAGTATTTTTAACTATGCTGTACAGCAGATCTCTAGGTCCTTTTCATCTTATATAAATAAAACTTTGTGCCCTCTGACTAATAGCTCCCAGTTTCCTTCTCCCTCCAGGCCCTGGCAGCCATCATTCTTTTCTCTGCTTCTGTGAGTTTGACTATATTAGATTCCTCTTATAAGCAGTATCATGTAGTATTTGTCTTCTATATCTGGCTTATTTAACTTAGCATAATATCCCCCAGATCCATCCATGTTGTCACAAATGGCAGAATTTGCTTCTTTTTAAAACCCGAATAGGGGCTTCCCTGGTGGCTCAGTGGTAAAGAATCCACCTGCCAATGCACTGGACACAGGTTTGATCCCTGGCCTGGGAAGATCCCACATGCTGCAGAGCAACTAAGCCTGTGTGCCACAACAATTGAGCCTGTGCTCCAGAGCCCAGGAGCCACAAATACTGAGCCCACACAGCACACTACTGAAGCTTGCGCACGTAGAGCCTGTGCTCTGCAACAAGAGAGGAAACCACAATGAGAAGCCCGAGCACCACAGCAAAGAGTAGCCCCCACTTGCTGCAACTAGAGAAAGCCCATGCATAGCAACAAGGAGACACCAGAGACAGAAAGGAAAATAAATAAATAAATCTTTTTAAAAACCTGAATAATATACCATTTTATGTGTATATCACATGTTTCAAACCATGAACCTGAAAAGAGATTCTCCCTCACTGAAGTAAGGATATCTGTTAGACCTATTTAAAATTTTGTAAATCATGTGCATTAACACTAGTATTGTTTCCCTTATTAACACTAGTGGGTTTTTTTCCCGTTAAACTGTATCTTGCTATTAAATAAATGATACCCTATTGCAGGAATGGGTATCATTCAGTTGGAGAATCCAGTCGAGTGTATGCAAGTTTTTGTAGATATTGATGTACTATACAGTGTTCCTCCATGGGAGGAATTCAGTGCCTTTCATTGTATTTTTAAAAAGAGTCAGTTATTCCAAGATAGTTGAGAACTTCTTTTCTAATAGCTATCATACTACTGGAATTTTAAGTTAAACTCTAAAATTTATTAATTTTACTTTGTTAATGGCTCTGTAAGCAGAAGTTGTCATTTGTATATAGTTAGGACAATTGATAAAGAGGCAGAAAGGGTTAAGTGTAAAGAAACATTTGATTTTGGATATTAAAATATTAAGTGAAAGAAGGCAAATACTCTTATTGAGTTAAAATTATTAATTTCCAAA
The DNA here is from genome assembly GCF_029378745.1 of Bos indicus. Taxonomy (NCBI): domain Eukaryota; kingdom Metazoa; phylum Chordata; class Mammalia; order Artiodactyla; family Bovidae; genus Bos; species Bos indicus. The sequence continues at coordinate 124,763,058 of NC_091789.1, read as the reverse complement.
AAATAATAACATCAGATATTATTTTTACTTGAGCTGATAAGTAGACATAGCATACAGATTATTATGTGAGGATTTTAAAAATATTTATTAGTATTTCAAATGTTTAAAATTATGTATAAGTGAACAAAATATATATATAAGAATGAAGTATAAATATAGTAAGGTTAGGAACTTAATATATATATATGCATATTTACATACACCCAATGCTTTGTACATTGATTTAAGATGTTTCTGGCAGCCACTGAAAGAAAACACAATTTAAACTGACCTAAATAATAAAGACTTTTATTTGCCCATATAACTGGCAGTGAAACTGTAAGTCAGGCTTAGGTTTGGCTTATGCCAATACCTTTTGCTTCATTTTCTTGAAATAATCTTGACACTAGCCAACCCCCTTCTCCCTCTTTAGTCTGTTAACAAGATAGCTATAGCAGTTCTGGGCTCCACAACAACATATAACAATTTGCAGAGGATAAGAAAGAACTCTGGGGACTTCCCTAGTAGTTGAGTGGTTAAGAATCCACATGCCAATGCAGTGGACACGGGTTTGATTCCTGGTCCAGGAAGATCCTACATGCTGCAGGGCAACTAAGCCTGTGTGCCACAACTACTGAAGCCTGTGCACCCTAGAGCCCCGGCTCTGCAACCAGAGAAGCCACTGCAATGAGAAACCCCTGCACCGTAGTGAAGAGTAGCTCCTGCTCACTGCAACTAGAGAAAGCCTGTACGTAGCAATGAACAGCCAGTGCAGCTAAAAATAAATAAAATTCAAGAAGAAAGAATTCTGGTGTTTCAGCACTCCAAGAGATGTTTTCATCACTCCCTCATTACCCATTTATGTAATTTGCCCACTTCTTTCCAGTTTCTAGGAGGTAGGATGTGCTAACTAGCTTAAGCCAAACAGACTCTCATACCAACGAGATTTGTGGGGTCAGATTCCTCTGAGGTACATGAAATTGAGAGTACTAAATGTTTGACCTACATCAAGATTCTGTTAGGATTCAAAAGAAGGGAAATGTGTTGCGAGGGTTTCAACAATGCCCACTACAGCTGTATACTACTGCATTTTTACCAGATCAATCGTATTTAACATTTTAATGGATGAGTATCTATAGCATGATCAAATTATGTTTTACTTGTTATTTTATCTTATGGCAGTGGTGTATCTAAACACATCTCATTCTATTACTATTCCACATTTTTAAGAACTGAAAAGCTCACTGCCTCAAAAAAGGAAATATTTAAATAGAAATAAAATGTATTCTGAATCTTTCATGATTGTATTCTGTGCAGGGAGTTCTTGATGATTTCCTGAATTATGAGAGATAATATCAAGCTCAATTATTTCAGATCGGGTTAAATCTTTCTACATTAAAAGTGCTGAGATAAAAGTTCTTCAATTCATGGCTATTTTACTTATAGCGTGGGTCTCAGTCTTTGAAACATTTTAAGTGAAGTTCATTTTTAAGCACGCATTAAAGTTCTACAAAGTTTCTTAGGTGGAGCTTCAAATTTGATTTGTCTTTATGAGGTTGGCAGGTTTTTCTTAATGTCAGTTTTTCCTCTGTTTGTTCTTAAATACATTCCTCTCCCTTTTTCCATTTTATATCATTTGGACTAACCCCAGGAGAAATATTTCTCCTAGTTTCCTCGGTCAGCTAACTTCACCTGTATTCTGCCAATGGGAGGCATTATCAGAAGGAGGGAGAATAAAGGATATTTCTCACTCTCTCTGACTGCCAATGGGGCATTTTTGGCATCAGCTGCTCCTTCTCTGTGGCTCCAGTTCTTACAAAAATTGTTTACAACTTTCACCAGGAGCCCCTGGTTTCAGGCTTCTCCTCCCTTTGTTCCTTCAGCAAAGGCGTTGCCGCAACTTTTGAGACTGCTGATCTCTGAGTTGCCTCATCATCTCCTGCTAGATTTTTCAGTGATTCCATCACTTACATAATCTCTTCCAATATTAAATTCCCTCTCTCTTAAATATTTTGAAGCGTTTCTGTTTCCAGAATGGAATATAACTTGTACATAATTGCTGCTGCTGCTGCTAAGTCGCTTCAGTCGTGTCCGACTCTGTGCGACCCCATGGACTGCCGCCTACCAGGCTCCTCCGTCCATGGGATTTTCTGGGCAAGAGTACTGGAGTGGGGTGCCATTGCCTTCTCCATGTACATAATTAAAGAGAATTTAATCTACCTGTGCTTAACCCACTGTTATGGGCTTCCCCAGTGGCTCAGCGGTAAAGAATCCACCTGCAATGCGGGAGATCTGGATTCGATCCCTGGGTTGGGAAAATCCCCTGGAGAAGGGCACAGCAACCCACTCCGATATTCTTGCCTGGAGAATCCCCATGGACAGAGGAGCTTGGCGGGCTACAGTCTATGGTGTCGCAAAGAGTCACACACAACTGAGCGACTAAGTACAGCACAACACAACCCTCTGTTACATGTTTTCTGCTTCCATGCTCCCACAGGAAATTGCTCTGGCAACATAATGAATGGCAAAAGTGTTGTTAAATACAATGGGCATATTTTAGTTCACTGGATTTTTCTGCTTTGTTTGACATTTCTGACTATTCACTTTCTTAAACTATTTGTTTCCTTTATTTCTACAGTGCTAACCTTTATTATTTCTACCTCTCTGATCATCTTGTTTAATCCCTTTCATGACCTTCTACTCCTTTGCACATTTAAAAATGAAGTTATTTCCTTTCATCTCATTTTTATCCTCTGCTTGGATGAACTTTCTTAATCTCAAAATATAAAGTACCATTTAAATGCTGATTGTTCTCCAAACTTATGGTTGCAGGGAGGAGAGGATGGAGGGAAGAGACAGTTAGGGAGTTTGGGATGGACATGTACACATTGCTATATTTAAAATCGATAACCAACAAGAACCTCCTGTACAGCACAGGGAACTTTGTTCAATGTTATGTGGCAGCTTGTTTGGGAGGGTAGTTTGCGGGAGAATGGATACATGTATATTTATGGCTAAGTCCTTTTGCTGTCCACCTGAAACTACCAAAACATTGTTAATTGGGTATGCTCCAATATAAAATAAAAACTTAAAAAAAATAAATGATGATAGTTGTCAAATCTACTTCTCCATCAGTAGCATATTAATGTACTTCAGAAGCATATTATCTAGCATTACTGATAATTTCCAAAAATGAACCTGTTACCTTTTAACTCTCTGGAAACACACATACACACACACACCAAACAAAACAACCAACCACAATAACTCTGCTCCTCTTCTATTGTTTATCTTGTAGATGTCACTATAATCCAACCAAACATGGAAGACAAAAATGTGGGGTCTATAACTGACCACTGTGTCTACAATGAGTCTTGCCTCATGTTATTCATGCCCATGTGTAGTCATTTTGCACCTATGCAACCAAAAGGATATTGCACAAATGACTGTGTTTGACTTCAAACACAAAATGTTTTCAGCTTATATATTTTCCTTTTTCTTGGATAACTGGCTGTTAGGGAAAGCCAACTGCCATTTCATGAGGATACTCAGGTAACCCTATGGAGATGTTCATTGGCAAAGAAATGAGTCCTCCTGCCAGGAGCCAGTAAGGCACAGGCTTCTTGCCATCAACATCTGAGTGAGATATCTTGGACAGGCCAGCTGATTCTCAGCACTAGCTGACATCATGACTGTAACCACATGAGAAGACCCAAGCCAGAACCATGTAGGTAAAGCAGCTCCAGAATCCTCACCCACAGGAACTATGTGAAATAATAAATGTTATTGTTCTTTCTAGCTGCTAAGTTTGGGTGTACTTTGTTGTGTGGCACTGAATAACCAATACAACTATTCTGTCTCTCTTACTCCATGAGTGAGTGGATGTATGCTAGCTCACTTTAGTTGTGTCTGACTCTTTGCAATCCTATGAACCATAGCCCACCAGGCTCCTCTGTCCATGGGATTCAGGCAAGCATACTGGAGTGGGTTGCCATGCAGGGGATCTTCCTTACCCAGGGATTGAACCCGGATCTCTTACATCTCTCTTGCATAGGCAGGAAGGTTCTTTACCACTTTTACCACCTGGGAAGCACCCTCTTATTTCTTACTAATTGCCAAATTCTGTCAATATCATTACAAAAATATTTTGAATCCACCCTCTCATCTTCAAATGCTATTTTCCTAGTCAGGCCTTCATTAACTCTAGATTGGATTTAGCTCACAAAATGATCTCTTCTTCTAGCTTGATACTTTTCAAATCATTTCCCATTCCACTTTCTAAGTGACTTACAGAGAATTCAACTTAGTCAATCCACTTTTATGCTTAAAGAACTTCAGTGGTTCTTCTTCATTGATATTAAAGCATTTGCCAAGATGTTAAAAAGTCTTAGGTAGTCTAAAAGTCTTAGGTAACCTCTCCAGCTTTATTTCTCACTATTTCTCAGAACTCAGTTTGTACAACAGAAATAATACTGGACTGCTTTAGATCTTGATATGCAGCAGCTACATAACTCTATGTCATTTCTCCTAAGTTTCCTCTTCTTACAAACCTTTCTATCATCTTTTTCCTGACTAATTCATTATATCAACTTTTGAGACCCAACTCAAGAATCATTTCTTCCAGATAAACTTCTAGAACTCCTGGAGGTCTGATTAAATACACTCCTTTTGTTAACCTATCTTTTTTATTGCTCAGTCGTGTCTGACTCTTTGTGACCCCATGGACTGTAGCCTACCAGGCTCCTCTGTCCATGGAATGCTCCATGCAAGAATTCTGGAGACGGTAGCCATTCTCTTTTCCAGGGAATCTTCCCAACTCAGGGATTGAACCCAGGTCTCTTGCACTGCAGGCAGATTCTTTACCATCTGAGCCACCATAGGACTACTTCAAACACAAAAATCCCTCTAGCATAGCACTTACCACATTATAATAAAATTTTTCAAGCCTCTTCTGTTTCTTCTACTAGTACACATGTGCAATGAACTGAATGTCTGTGTCTTCCTAAAATTCATACGCTGAAGTCCTAACCCCCAAGGTAATGGTATTACATTGTGGGACCTCTGGGAGGTAATTAGGTTATGAGAGTGGATCTCTCATGAGTGAGATTAGTGTACTTATAATGGAGACCCCAGTGAACTCTTTAAGCTCTCTTTCCATCATGTGAAAAAAAAAAAAGAAGTCAGGTTCCCCAGAACCCAAACATACTGGTACCATAATCTCAGACTTCCATCCTCCAAGAGTGTAAGAAAGAAATGTGTGTTGTTTAAGACATCCAATTTAAGGTATTTTTTGTTACAGCAGAACAAACTGAATAAGACAGTGTGGAAGAACACATCTTCACACTGGTTTTGAGCAGAAGTTTATTGGTTGCATGCTTTATTTACTTATGGTTTGCAAGTCTGCAAATGGAACAAAGAGACTCAGGGGACTGAGCTTTTCTGACTAGCAGAAGGAGCTATATGAGAGACAGAGAGAGAATAGACAGATTTAGATAGAAACAGTGGTGGATCAAATTAAAATAAGGTCAGTCCTAAGGCATGAATTTACATTTCTCAAAGAAATATTTAATAAGTAAATAATATTTCCTGTAACAAACATGACTTACAAACATGCTTACTTTGAGAATTTACATTTCTCAAAGAAATATTTAATAAGTAAATAATATTTCCTGTAACAAACATGACAAGCTGTTATATTTATAAATCTTTCTTCTTTTTACTACTTATTATTCATAAGGAGAGGTTCTTGTACCTCAGACAATAGATTAGGCATAGCTTGATCTTAAATAAATTTTTCTTACATAGTCCTTTCTTTTAGAGTATTCTGAATTAATCAGAATTTGTCATCTAAGATTTACTTCCTTATGAGATATGTTGTACCAATTTCAGCATTTTAAGTCAAACAATAAACATAATTGTAACTTTCCATTTTTTAAATTATCAATTTAAAATAAAAAGTTTATAATAATGTCCAAAATGGGAAATATCTGAATATTAGGGATTATGTCAATCATTTTTGCACATTCAGTAACTAGATAATGCCTAGCCTATATCAGAAGCTCCATAAATATCGTTTATGCAAGAGTGAGTTGGGTCAAAAAGGACAATGATATCATTAATATATTAGCACATTATATATGGGCTAATATGACTAGATTATCATTTATTTAAGGCCAGAGTTCTTATCCAATTATCTGAAAAAATAAACATTAAAGACTAAAACATATTTTAATAAATGGTACCCTGTAACTTAGCTAGACTTGGAACAGATTTTAATAATATTGATTAGAGTCACAGACATAGTAGTTAGTGACATCAGTGTCTAAAAAGTGAGAGAGTAAGTGTAACTCATCCTATGCAACACTTTTCGCTGGGGTGTGGAGGTGGGCAAATGAAAGATATATGCAGTTGTAATGAGGTTATTAACTTAGAACGATGTCTAAAATATTAAGTAGGATTGTTGATCTGTTCATTTCCTATCAACTTTAATATCTTGCTCTGATAGTGAGAACATTATATGTGTAGATGAAAGGGAAATGGGAGAAGACTCTTATCGAGAGTGACAGTTGACAAGAATAAAGAAACCAGAAATATCAACAACTGTGTCAAAACATTACAATTGGGAGAATTCAGGGAATAATTTAAACTCTGAAAAATTTAATAATACCAGGGAATATTATTAACTTTTAGCACAATAAAATAAATCAATTTCATAATATTTTCTTCAGTCATTAATAAAAAGCAAAATTAGTTTAGTATACCCTGTTATAAAGTAATTGAAAATCAAGAGAATTCACTGAAAAGAGTTTATTTCTAGAAAATGTTGAAGACTTAATTATGTAATGAATTCACCAAATGTGTTATTTCTAAATTATATAATAGAATGTCCTTCTAAAACAAGTATAATATAGAATAGTTTAAAATAGATACACAGTATAAAACATATGACAAAGATAAAATATATTTACTTGCTTTATTTTCTCGGAGAAGGCAATGGCACCCCACTCCAGTACTCTTGCCTGGAAAATCCCATGGACCGAGGAGCCTGGCAGGCTGCAGTCCACGGGGTCGAGAAGAGTCAGACACGACTGAGAGACTTCACTTTCACTTTTCACTTTCATGCATCAGAGAAGGAAATGGCAACCCACTCCAGTGTTCTTGCCTGGAGAATCCCAGGGACGGGGGAGCCTGGAGGGCTGCCGTCTATGGGGTCGCACAGAGTTGGACACGACTGAAGTGACTTAGCAGCAGCAGCAGCTTTATTTTCTAAAGACATAAAATATGCACAACTAAAGTTTTACCTTTCATCTCCTTACCCTTTTTACCTTCAACAGTAGCCCTCATATTGCAGTTGGTATGTATCCATCCCATGCAAGTTTTTAAATTTTTCATAAGCATGAACATACATACATATTTGTTGTATACTGTCACCTTTCTATAAGGTTGGTTAATACTAACCAAACTCATTTGGTCAGGACCTTTTTTATACAAATATAATAAAATAGGGGGAATTGTCAGGAAGCATTTAACAGGAGGCTTCCTGTGTGCTGTTTTGGATCTGTCAGGAATTCCTTGTTCCTAGAGGAGAGGCAAGCCTCTCTGGGTGCTGAGGAATCCAGGCATTTCCTGCGTTAGTTTTTCTATACTGTGATAAGTACCCTCTTCCTTTTTATGAACCATATGATAAAAGTGATTATTTACAACCCTCTCTCTTTCATATGGATGACCTCATGTTTCCTTGATAACTTGTAAGTTTTGATTTTATCTCTGCTGAAAATAGCTATCTTGTAAGACAGTATAAATACCTACACAATGTTGAGTAGAACACCTTTGCTCCATCAAAAAAATTTTTTTTCCTATTTTATTTATTTAATGAAGTTAAGTTAACTTACAGTATTATATTAGTTTCAGGTGTACAAAATAGTGATTTGATATTTTAATGCATTACAAAATGTTCACCACCCCAAAAAATGTTCACCACTATGAGTCTAGTTACTGTCTGTCAGCACACAAAATATCATGTTACTGACTATATTCTCTATACTGTACATTACATTCTCATGACTTATTTTATAACTGGAAGTTCATACTTCTTAATCCCCTTCAACTAATTCACCACCATTATTTCTATTTTAAACATGAGAAAATTAAGATACAAAGAAAATACATGAACTTACCCAAGATGACAGGATGTAGTCTCCAGATTTGAACCAGATAAATCTGCATCTAGAGCATGAAATTTTAACCATTAATTACACTTATTTTTTACATTAAAATTTTTATTTTGAGATAATTATAGGTTCATCTGTAGCTATAAGAAACAATACAGAGAGATCCTATGTACTTTTTACCCAGTTTTCCTCAATGGTAAAACTTGTGAAACATTGCTGCTCTATCAAACAAAATACTGAAATTAATAAAGTCAAGGATAATTTTATCACCACAGGGATCCCTCATGATGACTTTTATAGCTACCACCTCCCTGTCCAGTCTCATCCTCATTTCCATAACTTTGCAATTTCCAGAATGTTATATAAATGGAATAAAACAGTTTGTAATCTTTGGGGGATTGATTTTTGTTAATCAGCATAATTCCCTGGAGTTGTTTTGTATATCAATATTTCATTATTTTTCACTCTGAATAGTGTTCCACGATATGGATTACCACAGTTTGTTTAACTATTCACTCATTGAGGGACATCTGGGTTGTTTCTACTTTTGGCCATCACAAATAAAGCTGCGATGGACAATCAGTGTACAGGTTTTCATGTAAACATGTTTTCACTGCTCTGGGAGATTTACTGCTGGGTTGTACAGTAATCACATGTTTAATTTTGTAAGGAACTATCAAACTGTTTTTCAAAATGGCTGTACCAATTTTACATCCCCACCAACAATTTACGAGTGATCTAGCTTCTCCACAACCTCACCAGCATTTGATATTGTCATTATTTTTTATTTTAGCCATTCTGACAGTTGTGTAGGGATAGCTCATTGTGGTTTTGATTTGCAATCCCCTAATGGTTAATGAGGTGAACATTTTTTCATGTAACTATGTGCCATCCATATATCCTCCTCAGTGAAATGTCACTTGTTATCTTTTTGCCCATTTTATGATTGGATCTACTGATTTTTTGCTCTTGAGTTTTGTGAGCTCTTTATATAGTATGTATAGTATTTTAGATATTCGTCCTTTGTTGGATAGCTTGTGTTTTCATCCTCTGAATAGGATCTTTCACAGAGCAAAAGTTTTTAATTTTGATGAGATCCAATTTATCAGTCTTCTTTTATGGAACATGGTTTTGGTCTAAACTAACACTTATCTAGCCTTAGATTCCAAAGATTTTTTCCCTATTTAAAAAAGTTTTATAGTTTTCTTTTAACATTTCAGTATCAGTGTTTAAGTTAAATTTTATATAAGGTGTGAGGTTTACATCAAGATTCTTTGTTGTTATTTTTTTTTTGCCCTGGGATGTCTGTCTGCTATAGCACTATTTGTTGAAAAGGTTATGTTTCTTCCATTAAATTGCTTTTGCACCTTTGAAAAGAAAAATCGGTTGGGTATATTATGTGAACTACCCCTGGGTTCTCTATTCTATCCCTCTGATAATACAACACTGTCTTGATTACTGTAGTTATATGATAGGTGCTAATTTGGGGTAGAAAGACTCGTCTCATTTTATTCTTTTTAATTATTCTACTTATTCAAAGGCTTATGCCTTTCTACATAAATTTTAACATAAGCCTTTCTATATCTACAAAAAAATACACTAAATATGTAGATCAATTTGGGGAGAACTGACATCTTCACTATTTGAGTCCTCTAATCCTTGAAGACAGTATGTATCTCCATTTATTTAAGTCTTCTTTGGTTTATTTTATTAATAAGATATTGTAACTATTTTGTGAAGACATTGAGCATTTCTCCACTCTGTCTCATCTTAACAACCTTAATGTCTGGTATGCTGGTCATTCTGCAATCACCATGCAAAATAAAAACTGAAGCAGGACCTATAGTTGGCTGTTGCTAAACTTCAAAAAGATAACGTTTCATTAAGCTTCATACACACACACACGCTGCACTAAGAAATATGCAAACACCTATCAAGGGGATCATGGCTATTATGAAACACACAAATACTCTCCCATTCACTCAGCAAAGGAGACCCTAACAAGGAGGAATCACAGCGGTAACAATGAGACTGGCATTTTATCTGCCCAGGCATTCTGGGGCTATTGATCAGGATAGATGCAGACTTCTCACAGATATTTTCAGCATACATATTCTGTATGTGATTTGCTAGATTTATATCTAAATACTTCATTTACTTTCTAACTGTAAATGATACTGTTTTTAAATTTTAATTTTCTTCATGTTGATAGCTAATATATACATATGCAATTGATTTTTATGCATTAATTTTGTATTCTACAAGATTGCTAATCTCACTCATTAGTTCTAGGTTTTATTTCCTTGTAGATTCATTGGTATTTGCCATATAGACAAGAATGTCATCTGCAAATAGTGAAAACTTTATTTCTTCCTTTCCAACCAATCTATATGCCTTTTATTTATTACTTATCTTTATCATCATTATGATGTCTTGTTTCAGTGGTCAGAACACCCAGTTCTATGTCGATTAAGAATGGTGAGAGTGGGCATCCTTGTCTGGTTCTTCATATTAGGGGGAAATACTGTCTTTCACCATTAAAGGTGACTTTAGCTTAGATTTTTTTTTGTAGATGTTCTTTAATTGAAGAAGTTCCATTCTATTGTCAGTCTGCTGAAACTTTTCATCATGAATAGATATTGGATTTTGTCACATGCCTTATGTGTCAATTGATATCATGATATGATATTTATTCTTTAACCTGTTGAACTGTGGATTGCATTCATTTTTCAACTGTTGAACCAAAGTAGTTTCATCAATATGCATGTCCATTAGTGTTCTCAACCAATACTAGGCCTTCCACACTTTATAGTTTTGGGCCTTCAGAGGGGAGTGAAATGGTATCTAATTGTATCAATTTGTGTTTTCCAAATTTCTAGTAAGAATATATTTTTATATTAAATTCAAGTTTCCTATTCTGTGAAATTCCTGCCTGTGTCCTTATCTGTATTAGGTTTTTGTTAACTATTTGTAAGAGTTACTTGCTTTGATACCCCTAACATATATATGATATGTTTTGCATGCAGTATCTGTTGTACATGATATCCTACCTCATGAATTCTGCTATAACTGGCAAATTTCTTCAACATATTTCTGAGATTCAGTATTTGGCTTAATTCCACCTTTTACATTTTATGAAAATAACACATTCCATATACCCATTACCTTGTTAATAATTAATACAGTAAGGTTGTTTCCATTTTGTCCATTTTATGAACATTTCCTACATGGGTTTTTTGGAATATTTGTAAGAGTTCCTCCAGGAGAAAAATTATTGACCTCTAGACTAAAGGCCTTGTGATAGAATACTAAGATATCTTTCCACAGTTCTCATCCCCTGGTATATATACACCTTCTCCAAGTTTCTCAATAAAATACTAATCTAAGTGTTGGAGTGAAGAGATTTTGCAGATGTCAAATAGTCCCAAATCATTTGACTAACTATTCTCTTGAAATCAATCAATTGAGCATAGCATAAGTGACTGTGTTCTCTGCAATTTCTACCCCAGGGGTAGTAATTCTAAATTTTTGCCTCCTCATCTTTACTGTATCAGTCATTCCAATTGGTTCTATTAGCCTCTATCTCTTGAATAGGCCTTCCCTTGTGGCTCAGTTGGTAAAGAATCTGCCTGCAATGTGGGAGACGTGGGTTCGAACCCTGGGTTGGGAAGATCCCCTGGAGAAGGGAAAGGCTACCCACTACAGTATTCTGGCCTGGAGAATTCCATGGACTGTATAGTCCATGGTGTCACAAAGAGTCAGACATGACTGAGTGACTTTCACTTTCACTTGAATAGAAGGTATTTTGGTTTTCTGATCATTACCGATACATGTTTCCTTGCAGCATTTATCTTTGCCTTTTAAATGTTTATAGGTTCCGTGTATTTCCATTGATACAGAAAAAAATAATTTTCCATTCCCTTTATCTTTCTCTTGTATATCACATGCCATCTATTTTTAAATCAATAGCATACAAACAAAAAACAGCATATTTTTTAGAGGTAGTGAGTAGTGATTCTGAGTGATTCTGAGAAGAATTCACTAAATATCACTTTTATTGTTACTAAAAGGGCATAGTGCCTAATGTCAGGGAACGTAACACTTTTCTTCACTGTATACCCTTATATATAGCCTTAAGAATATTGGAAACTGACAGAACTTGATCCAGCTTGCTGGGCTGTGTTACATTTAAAGTGTACCTGAGCATTATTAAAGAAAAGACTGCAAAATTCTTCTATATAGCAGTTGATCTTTGAGTTCTTTGTCCTTCTTTTCCTTCTTCTTCTTTATCTCTTTCCTTCACCTTCCCATTCTTTCAGTTCAGTTCAGTTCAGTTCAGTCACTCAGTCGTGTCCGACTCTTTGTGACTCCATGAATTGCAGCACACCAGGCCTCCCTGTCCATCACCAACTTCCAGAGTTCACCCAAACTCATGTCCATCGAGTCGGTGATGCCATCCAGCCATCTCATCCTCTGTCGTCCCCTTCTCCTCCTGCCCCCAATCCCTCCCAGCATCAGAGTCTTTTCCAATGAGTCAACTCTTCGCATGAGGTGGCCAAAGTACTGGAGTTTCAGCTTTAGCATCATTCCTTCCAAAGAAATCCCAGGGCTGATCTCCTTCAGAATGGACTGGTTGGATCTCCTTGCAGTCCAAGGGACTCTCAAGAGTCTTATCCAACACCAGAGTTCAAAAGCATCAGTTCTTCGGCACTCAGCTTTCTTTAGAGTCCAAGTCTCACATCCATACATGACCACTGGAAAAACCATAGCCTTGACTAGACTGAGCTTTGTTGTCCTATTCTTTACCTTCCCTTTTTTATTCATGCCCCATTTTAATTATGCAAATATGAAGAAAGGAGGCACCTCTAGCCTTGGAAGATGTAGTATAATTACCCTAGCATCAAAGGCCCCTCTTAATATCCCTTGGTTGCAGATCCTGTTTACTGAGAGGAGATGGATAAATGTGCCTGAGAGCCAATGAGTCGCATAGGAGGAAAGGACTGAAATTCTTGCAACATCCCTTTGAAGGTCAAACTTTATTAAAAACTCACTGATGTTTTGTGATGATTCTAGACAAATCTGCTGACATGAAAGGCCACCAAGCACAAGGTCATATGTGCTGTGTAAGAGGGAGCAAAGCAGTTGAAGATCTCGACTTCTTATTAAGAGAAGGGCTATTCAACTCAAGAAACAAATTAGGTTTCCGCTGATACAGTCATTTGAGAATGCAACCATTTGATTTGATTACAAGTTCAAAAAGCAAATCACACTTAAATTTTAAATAAGTCAATGTGTGTAAATTACTTCTGAAGCCTTTGACAGAAAGCGGCTATTCAGTTCAGTATCAGTTCAGTTGCTCAGTCTTGTCTGACTCTGCAACTCCATGGACTGCAGCATGCCAGGCTTCCCTGTCCAACACCAATTCTTGGAGCTTGCTCCAATTCAGGTCCATCGAGATGGTGATGCCATCCAACCATCCCATCCTCTGTCATCCCCTTTTCCTCCTACCTTCAGTCTTTCTCAGCATCAGGGTCTTTTCCAATGAGTCAGTTCTTCGCATCAGATGGCCGAAGTATTGGTGCTTCAGCTTCAGCATCAGTCCTTTCAATGAATATTCAGGACTGGTTTCTTTTAGGATTGACTGAATGGATCTCCTCGCAGTCCAAGGGACTCTCAAGAGTCTTCTCCAACACCGCAGTTCAAAACCATCAATTCTTCTGTGCTCAGGTTTCTTTATGGCCCAACTCTCACATCCATACATGACTACTGGAAAAACCATAGCTTTGACCAGATGGACCTTTGTTGGCAAAGTAATGTCTCTGCTTTTGAGTACGCTGTCTAGGTTGGTCATAGCTTTCCTTCCAAGGAGCAAGCATCCTAATTTCATGGCTGCAGTCACCATCTGCAGTGATTTTGGAGCCCAAGAAAATAAAGTCTGACACTGTTTCCACTGTTTCCTCATCTATTTGCCATGAAGTGATGGACCAGATGCCATGATCTTAGTTTTCTGAATGTTGAGTTTTAAGCCAGCTTTTTCACTCTCCTCTTTCACTTTCATCAAGAGGCTCTTTAGTTCCTCTTTGTTTTCTGCCATAAGGGTGCTGTAATCTGCATTTCCCCCATCAATCTTGATTCCAGCTTGTGCATCATTCAGCCCAGCATTTTGCATGATGTACTCTGCATATAAATTAAATAAACAGGGTGACAATATACGGCCTTGACATACTCCTTTCAAAATTTGGAACCCATCTGTTGTTCCATGTCCAGTTCTAACTGTTGCTTCTTGACCTGCACACAGGTTTCTTAGGAGGCAGGTCAGGCGGTCTGGTATTCCCATCTCTTGAAGAATTTTCCACAGTTTGCTGTAATCCACACAGTCCAAGGCTTTAGCATAGTCAATGAAGCAGAAGTCAATGTTTTTCTGGAATTCTCTTTCTTTTTCTATGATCCAATGGATGTTGGCAATTTGATCTCTGGTTCCTCTGCCTTTTCTAAATCCAGCTTTAACATCTGGAAGTTCTCAGTTCATATACTGTTGAAGCCTAGCTTGGAGAATTTTGAGCATTACTTTGCTACAGTGTGAAGTGAGTGCTATTGGACGTGTCATGGTGGAGAGTTCTGACAAAACATGGTCCACTGGAGAAGAGAATGACAAACCACTTCAGTATTCTTGCTACTCAGTTAAGTGTCAGTTATTTATCTTATAGTTCCTCAGCCTGGCAGGAACCTGCCTATGGGGTCACAAAAGAGTCTGACATGACTTGGTGACTAAATCACCATCACGCATTTCCTCCTTTACCCATGCCTGGGGGAAGAAATAGAATTTGTGTCATTTGGTTGAAATCTGTAGATTTCTTTTGGATTTCTATTCACAGCAAAGCACATACTCCTAACTGATCCCCCCTACATGTCTAGAAAGTCCCCTTACAATTATTATTAACAGCTGTTCTGTAAAACTCCCACAATTCAAGTAACTTCATATTCTAGAGCTCTTTTCTGTCCTCACAACATATGAAAGAACTTCCTGAAGCTGATAAACATTTATTGATCCAAATATTTATTGTCTTCCAATAGCATTGAAATAAAACTATTCTTAATTATGTCAAATCTCAAAAACTATCTCATTATAGATGTGGTTTATTAAATTTAAATTATCTAATTATCAAAATATTTATATATTAGGACTTCTAAATTCTTATAACACTAACAAATATTGACACTAAGGGAAAATTTTCATTTTTTAACATTGTTTATTAAAAATCTCAGTTTGTGTGTTCGAGTAGTACATTTAATCAAGTAAAACTTTTTTTTTTATCCAAATAAATGAAGACAATAATTAGGCCAACTATTCTGCCTAGTTGATCTCCACTCCTTTCAAAAAATCATTCATGGAGATCATCACCTTATATATGATGTCAACATTAACAATGAAAAAACAGTGTGATTTTTGAAATGGAAGTTACAAAAACGTATTTTTCCACATTTTAAAAAAAAGTTACTTACATTTTGAAAATTCAAGACATATATTTTATTTCAATAGCATGTTTTACTATTGTGAGTAACAATTTGATGTACTTGCCTACTCCTCCAAAACCTGAGTTCTTGATTTTATTTAAAATTATCACATTTGTATAACTGCTATTCCCTCTTCAAAAACAGCATTCTTGTTTTTTTAATAGAAATTTCATATATTTAAGGTGTACAAGGTTTGACATACATGTATATAGTGAAATGATTACTATAGTCAAGTTAATTAACACATTCAATATTCTTGCTTTTATTTAAAAGCACCACAATTTTCAAAACGATATTTCTCAACTTGCCACAGGGTGAAAATCTCCTTTTGGCTTTAGTTATGAGTATTTTCCTACCATATATTTTGTTCTGGAAATAGAGGAATGACTAATTTTAAGTCTAAGACATATTTATATATCTGTACCAAGAATTATAAAATCTCTTAAATAAAATGTTGACAGGCTTTATATTGTTTTATTAACAATCACTTGCAAATAAGAGGCATTTGGCAATTGTTAAACTGAATTATATTCTCCTTATTATCATATGTAGATCTATATCTGAGTATCAATAAAACATAGAGGCATCTTGGTACACTCAATAGGAATAAACACAATGAAATGTTTGCTTAGGTTATTAGTAAACACATGCTGATTTGTTTCCAAAATGGCTTCAAATGTTTTATTAAAAAAACTACCAGGGACTTCCCTGGTGGTCTGTGATTAAGACTCTGCACTCCCAATGCAGGGGGGTGGTCAGGGAACTAAGATCTCACATGCCTTGCAGCAGGGCCCAAAACAAACAAACAAAGCTACCAGAGATATTTTATACTTTAGCTAAAAAAATAAAAATCAAGAAACTAGTGCACTGATAAATGGTAGTTTGTGCAATCACTTCTGATTTGGTATACTGGGATAGAAATTTTCTGAAAAAATGAGAAATAGTACTGAAAATAAGTATGTACTATATATTCTGGAAAAGTACAGGTAGTTACTATATTGCTGTAGGCCTTCATTATGAATATAAGTATTGCAGCCCAGACTATATCCGCAAGTTTTGTAAAGAGAGACCCATTTAGCTGTGTTCAAAAAACTGCTACAAACCAAACATTCACAGCATTTCATTTCATTCTCAGTGCCAAATCAAAGATAAAGTACTACAAAACAGGGTATGTCTTTGTACAATTAAATGAGAAATTCAGGATGAAGGAGTGTAATTGCCCAAGGTCACACCGCTTGAATATGCCAGATCAGGAACTAGAATTCACATCTTCTGAGTCCAGAGACACTTCTTTCTAAGATTGTTTCTGTATGACTGCTACTTCTAGAATATCTGTATCCAGAGATGATGGCTTCCTCCCCGTCCCTAGCTGCTGTCATATGCATGCCTTCATCACCTGTACTGAGCTAATTTGCTTCCATTTGAGGTAGGAAATGTGACTCTGATCCTTGACAGATTTAGACCGTATTTTTATTTCTATTCTTGTTTTGCAGGGGTGAGATTTAAGAATGCTATTTAAATACTTCTTAAATGTGCCAAAATAATATGAAGTTAGAAACTCTTTAAATGGGTGGCAATTCTAAGTAATCAAACACATTAGTAAATATAGACGAGGTCATTTTGGAAAGTTAAAAGTGCAAGAACTCAAGGTATCTAATTTTTAAATTAATCTATTCTTGTATCTGTAATGGAATTAGTTCTCCTCTTCCCTTTTTCCCCCCTGTACTATTTTCTCTCCTCCTCTTACTTCACAGACAAATATTCAGATATCCAGCCCAGGGGATATGTCAGTGATCCTCCTTAATTGAGCTTGGTGGTCTTGGAGACAGAGTTCTACAAAGGATAATAAAGGTAGTGCTTAGGTGGATGTTCTTTAAAGCCCCAGAGGACATCTAGCAATGACTGAAGACATTTTTGGTGTCATAACTAGAGTATAGGTGCTTCTGTCATCTAGGCAATAAAGGCCAGGGATGCTGCTAAACATCCTCTTTGCACAAGACACGTTCCAGCGTGCTTGTGCATATGTGCTCAACAGCCCATAAAAGATCTACCATGAATTCAAAACATCAATTTCCATTTCTTTCACAAACAATGAATTAGGAAAATAGTTAAGCAATAGTTTTCTTCTTCTGTGTCAAATCCGTCTTGGGCCCACATCATACTATTTGCACTGGGATATATATATATATGTGTGTGTGTGTGTGTGTGTGTGTGTAAAAACTGAGTTTACTAAGAATAGACTGTAATCATAAAGTCCATGTAATTTCTCTCTAAAAAAAAAATTACTGCATTCCTCTCATATGTTTGTTTTAACCCAGATTGTGGTCCTTAGTGTAGCTGTAATATCTGATCTTATTCCACATAAAATTGGAAGGAAACAGCATTCTCTATGCTGTAAAAGAAAAATTGCACCAGATCAGTAAACAGCTAAAGGAGAATATATTAAAGACAATCGCAATAGGGTCGCAAAGAGTCGGACATGACTTAGCACCTGAACAAGAACAAATTGCAATAGAAGAGAGAGATGTAAATCAGCTTCACTGAAGAAAAAAGCAGAAAGATATTACAGGTTGGGGTGAGCTAATGAAAAAATACTGGAGGATGTAGGAGGGAGGTGCGTCAGTGTGATTAGGATATCTGTGTGGGGCTTCCCAGGTGGCACAGTGGTAAAGAACCCTCCTGCCAGTGCAGGAGACACAGGAGATTCAGGTTCGTTACGTGGGTTGAGAAGATCCCCTTAAGGAGGAAATGGTTACCCACTCCAGTATTCTTGACCAGAAAAATCCCATGGACAGAGGAGTCTGATGGGCTACAGTCCATGGGGTCGCACAGAGTCAGACAGGACTGAATGAAGCAGGCATGCACCTTTGCTAACTGGTACTTATTTTAGCTAGTCTTCAGCTATCACAGAATTTGTGAAACATTTCTGATAATTACATTTCAAAGGCTCCCAGGTCTTTGAAAAAGACATTCCCAGGTTGTAGAACACTTACAAGAGACAGAGAAAAAAATTACAATTGCCAGTTTTCTTAAGCAAATGTTCTACATTTAGTCAAGAGGTTGTCTTTGTCAGTGCACAGTGAACTGTGACATTTTAACCCCAAGTTGCTGGGAAGAATAATTACTGATTTGAATTCAGGTCAGAAAATGCAGTCTTCCAGTAAGCAATATCATGTCCCCCTCATACAACCCAATTACACATTTTATCACCTTAAGTGAGGCCTAAGATAGTGCTATTTAGTTTTATTTTGTTTTCAGGTAAGCAGCTTCAAGAAAACCAACAGTGATTAATGAAGAGTCTGAAGCAGTAAGGGCAACTGTACCTAATTATCAACTTGGTGACAAATTATAATGGAGTTAATCACAGCTAAGGCATTCAAAACTGGAGTTGGGTAGACATTAAGGATCTGGTTTCAGACATGTCTCTGCACAGTGAGAACTTGAATTTTCTTTGAACTGTACCAGAATCAAGGACATCACCAGGCAGCTGCAACCTTGTGGTCTCAAGGTCTCTGCTTGTAACTAAGCAACCATTTCAGACCCCCAACCAACCATTACTTAACAAGCACTCTTACTTCTTGCCAGCTCTAATTATAATTCTTGATAAGCAACTTATGTAAATAACTGTAACCTTGTGGATTTTGCCTTTATAAGCCTCCCCCATGTTATAGTCGAGCGGAACAGAATTCAAGTGCATCTTCAATCTGTGTCTCCTAGGCTGCAGTCCTAACAAGCTCCAAATAAACATGTTTTAAAAATTCCAATCAGTTCTCTATTTCTGAAATTTTGGTTAACAACCTGAACAGAATTAAAACAAAAAAGTCATTCATTTTCAGATTTTCTAAGAGTATCTTCTAAGTGCATACTATAGTGAATCAGATTTGAGGACAAAGTCTCCATTTCATAAGTTCACAGAGTAGGAGAGATAAGCCCTGGCCAAATTCATCATCTCCAAGAGAATTTTCATTGGACAGACATGCAGAGTCTCCTGATTTCTGAGCAATATTTTTATTTTAACCTCATATGACTATTATGTTACCCTTCTCTTACCTCAAACAGTACAGGTTTTAACTTCCCCTTCATCTCTAGAATAAGGCAAGTCTCTCAGTCTCATTTGTCCATAATGTTGCATTTGAAAGCATTTATCACAATTGCAAATAATTATTTGCATAATCACTTATTTTAAAAATTATGTGTCCTAATAGCCTGTGAACTTCAGAAGAGCACAGATACTCATAGCTTACTTCTTCACTCCTGTGTCTCTAGCTTAGTGCATGGCCAAGAGTAGGTATTCAATGATTATTTTCAATGCATTGGCATTGTGTGATAAATTCTTAGCTTCTTATCCCTAAAATCTAACTTCAGTATTTAAGTTTGAATTAGATGATTTTCCCACCTGAGATTCTTCATGTACTTAATAAGCTTGATCAGACTGATTATAATTCATTTTAACACATTTAAGAGCTGCTCTTTGGAAACTCAACACTATGCGATGCTTCGCATCACTTTTACATTTTTATATAGTTCACTGCCAATCAACATTTGCTCAGAAGGGTTTAGTAAAAATGATGATATAAAGAATGAATGATATTTTACCCTTGCTCTCTTCTCTTCCCATTGGGCATATTGTTACCGAGTCCAAGCTCGCTCTGCTCACTGCACGATAGGCCAATGAATCCAAGAGATGAAGTGCTGAGACAAGGAAGAGACTTTCATCAGGGAGCTGGCAGACTGAGAAGCTAGCAGGCTAGCGCCTCAAAATAACCATCTTCTTGGTGTCTGGTTGCCAGGTTCTTTTACAGATTAGAGAGAAAGAAGCAATGCGAAACTCAAGTCAAAAGGCAGAACAGAGAGGGAGATACAGTGGGGAAGTAAAGTAAAAGGGTCTTCAGTCTTGCAAAACATCTCCAAGGGAATGTCCAGCCTTCAGAAAGGGTTGCCAATCTCTTCTATTCACAGGTGGACGGGGACAAACAATCTCTCCAGGGGCTGAACAAAGGCACTTTAGTTTACAGTCAGGCAGAGGGGCAGCATCCTCCAGGCAAGCCGTTGAATATGATTATAATAATAAAAGCAAGTCAAAGGAATAGTTTCCAACATGGAGTCAGAATTGCCTTCCTCCCTGCAACAATATTACATTATCACAGTGTTCAAATCTGCATCAAATCTTATAATCCTGGGTTATTTGTATTAATAAATGTTTTGGAGATAGTTGAATTTTGGGGAAAGAACATTTTCAATTAAACTTTATGTATTTAATTTTCTAGTACACTCTCAGAGACTTTTGACCTAAAAATTATTCCTGAAATGCCTTGTAGAAAAAAGCAATTTAAGAATAACCTATTTCTCCTACAGAAAATATTGTGCTAGCTTTATTGAGATATAACTGACAGATAGCATTGTGTAAGTTTAAGGTGCACAATGAGATGATTTGATAGATTTACATATTGTGGAATGACTACCACAATAAAGTTAGTTGATATAAACTTCACCTCACAGAAATATCATTTTTTAACTATTTTAGATGGCCAACTACTTTTCCAAGTTTTATAAATATAAATAAACTTTTTTTCTGAAAAGTCTGACTTTTCATTTAATATTTCTGATATAGAACATATTGCATTATATGTTGGGGTTAATTTTTTATAAAACAAAAACGAATGTTTCATACTTTATTCTTAAAACATAAAGTATATAATACTGATATATTGATTTTAAATTTTGAAGAAAACCATGAAATTCCTATAAACTGATCAACTATTTCTCCTCCCCGCTCCCTATTTTCCAGATGTTTCCCTTAACCAGATGTCTAGGACTTCCAACCAACTTCTAAAAGCTTTGTATTTTTCTCATCTTAAAAAATTTCCCCATTATAATTTTTATTCTTATGATTGTATTTGCTTACTATATACCATTAAGTGTTGACTGTGTTTTCTAGGGATCGGTAAACTGCATCACATTGGACAAATCCAACCCACCACCTGTTTTCATTAATAAAATTTTATTGGAACACAGCCACATTCATTCATTTGCATGTTACCTTTGGCTGATTTTATAAGACAAGAACAAAGTCGAAGAGGTGTAAGAAAGATCATATGGCTTGCAGAGCTTAAAGTATTTACTATCTGGCCCTTTGCAGCAAAAGTTTGCTGTCTCCTATCCATTGCCTGCTATATAGCAGGTGCTGAATATATGCTCATATATTAATTACCTTAGTAGATGATGGATGGCAAATGACAGGGAGATGCAGGCTTTATGTAAGAGGATACCACTACATTCAGGCTGTTCAAATCTAAACTGATTTCTGGAGTATGAGTGGGTTTTATTATGGTTGCTGCTGCTGCTGCTGCCAAGTCGCTTCAGTCGTGTCCGACTCTGTGGTTAGAGAGAAAGAAAAATGTATCTCTTCATAGAAACAATTAATATTGGGACAAGGTGGTCAAGTACACTAAAAGATTTAGTTCTTAGGTGTAAAAAACATATAATTTCAAAGAAGAGGATACTAATTTCTGATTGCCTCCAATTTTCAGATACTGGATGCTCAGTAAGAATATTAAATGTGGTAGAGTTCACTATTACCTAATTTAAGAAATTTTCACACCCCATTATATTATTTATCTTGAAGTAATTTTATTGCTACTTCTACCTTCACTGTGGAACTTTTAACTATTCAAAACTGAAAATAAAGAGTCAATGAATTTCTTTCTAAAGATTGCTATAAAATGCTTAAATTATAAATTAGGAGTTTGGAATTAACATATGTGTCATGGTCCGGGCGTGGATTGGAAAAGAATTTCCAGACATGAGACAATGAGAGGGAAATAAAGTTTATTAGAGTGGGGAACGCTATTAGAACAGCAGGCCAGCTCAAGGGAGAACCAACGTTGAACAGGGATCCTTAGCCCACTTTTATACCTAGGGAACAAGGAGTGGGATAGGGGCCTTGCGGGTCATTTGCTGATTGGATGAGGCACATATACTGGGTGTGGGGCAGGGGAAGAGTAAGGCAAATACCTTCTCCCTACAGGGTAGGAGGGGAGACAGGTTATACTGCTCAGAAGGACCTGAAATCCATTAATAGTTACAACATGGGGGAGGGAAGGACGATAAGGGTCTGGTTTTTCTGTTTCTGCATTCCAAGACCCTCCTTGGTTTTATCTGTTCTTTCTGGTTTCTCTGTTCCTGCATTCCAAGACCCTCCTTGGTTTTATCTGCTCTTTCGTCCTTGGGTCACTACAATATGTACACTACTATATGTAAAACAGATAATCAACAAGGAGCTACTGTATAGCACAGGAACAATACTCTATATTTTGTAATCACCTGTAAGGGAAAATAATCTGAAAAAAATAGATATATATGAATCACTTTACTGTACACCTGAAATTAACATAACATTGTAAATCAACTATACTTCAATAAAAATAAGTAAATAAATGTTTCAAAAAAGAAAATGTTTAATGTAGAAGAACTTAACAATATTTAGGGTTTTTAATCATCAGAATTATATTACAGTCCTTTGAAATATGGATAAATGAGAACTGGCTTGAATAAAAAGTTTAATAGAAATTACACAGCAGAAATCCAGAGAAGGAGAAAGAATATAATTTCTTCAGTTAGTGAAACTTGATTTCTTAGATTTCTCAAGCAGATGCTGGACTATAGAATCTCCAGAGAAGTTACTGAACACCAGATTGATAGAAATATATTATTTTGATTATCTTTGAAGCAGTCTTGAGGATAGGCAAATATATAAAGGGACTGCCAAACTCTGATTTTTAAATTGTATTGCTTTTGTAGATTTACAGTGGGTTTATAATTGTGTATTATAATATACTTAGTATAAAAATAGAATGTATAATTGGATTCTTCCAAATATAGAAGTGATATTTATGTCTCATTTCTACTTTCAGAATTCCTTATTTCATTTTTCTTCCATGTAAATTATCTCTGTCATGAGGCTTTACATTCCTTTTATGTGGTTAGCAATAAATGAGCTATGAGACTGCATATTTTGTAACAGTGGAAGATTGGGACATGAAACAGATGCCCTGAGTGTTAAACTTTCCCTCTCTCTGGCCGCAGGGGACTGTGGCATTACCTACTGGAATAAAAAACACCTGGCTGTGGAGCTGTGAGGAATAGAAAAATCTCCGTTTGCAACCATGGTGCCCACTTTGCAAGTTAAAGTGTAATATAGCTGGACAATAAATTTAAGAAGCAAATCTACCTGCCACAAAAAGCATTGCTGCTTTTCAATGAAGAGATCAGAGAAAAGTAATAGTTGGGAAAATCCTGATCTTAGAAATCCTCATTTTAAATAAAAATTATTAACATTGGAGAGAGAACTGCCATACATAATGCTTGAATCAACTATCTGGTTTGATGGATGAGGAAATGTGGCATATCTGGGCATGAGGTATTTGCAGGACAAAAAGCAAAATATCAATCCACTGTTAGAGTATCTTCCATCCTCCTCCAAGTGGTAGAATTCAAGAATGAAAAAGAGATCTTACAAACGAAGAAAAAGAGAATGAAATGTCAATAATGGCCTACAAAAGAACTGACTTTTGTTTTCCTTCTTTTTTCTCTTTCTCTGTCTCTTCCTTTTTTTTCCATTTATCAGTGTTTTAAGCAATCAACAAGCACTGAGTGGCAATTATAACATATTTTGATAAACACTGAAGATAAGATGATAAATAATAAACCAATATAGTAAACTGATTAATAGAAATGTGCACATGGTATTACTGGACACCTAGAGGAAGAACATAACAGCATTTAAGCTGAGGAATTTAGGAAAGAAATAACCTGAATATCGAGTCATTGGTATGTGTATAAATATTGAGTCATTGGTATGAGTATGAATTGGCTGTGGGAAGAGGGAAAGTAAAAAGGTGAGGTAAAGATTGGGAAGAAGCTATTCTTGGCAATTAGCATGTTATAAGGAAAGTCTTTGAAAAGCAAAACTACATAGTGTATAAAGGAAACAAGTACCATTCTGGGTTATTGAAGTCTGAAATTTGAGGCAGGGAAATGGTCAGTGATAAGAAACAGGGTCAGGTCATAGACAGCCTTGTATAAGTCTTTCAGAAATGCTGGAATCTGTTCTTCAAGTAACTAGGATCCATGGAAGCATTTTAAGCAGCCTATTATTTGAAATATTGTTTTTTAAAATAATTTTATTTATTTATTTTTGCTGTACTGCGTCTTCGTTGCTGCACAGGCTTTTCTCTAGTTGTGGCAAGTGGGAAGTACTCTTTGTTGTGGTAGGTGGGCTTCTGATTGTGGTGGCTTCTCTTGCTGCAGAGCACAGGCTCTAGAGTGCATGGGCTTCCGTAGTTGAGGCTCCTGGGCTCTAGGGCACAGGCTTAAGAGCTGTGGCGCACAGGTTTAGTTGTTCCACAGTATGTGAAATCTTCCTAGATCATGGATCTCAACCCGTGTCTCCTGCATTGGCAGGCAGATTCTTTACCACTAAGCTACCAGGGAAGGCCCTGAAATACTGCTTTTAAAATAATGCTGGTGGTTTTGTACAGGAGGGTTTCCACAGTTTTAGTGGGGGCCACTGAATATTGATTACTCACCCAACAAGAAGAGTTAGGAAGTTGTAATAGTGAGATTTTAGATTTAAACTTGAAATATGAATGTTGTTATGAGAATGAATAGAAGGGAGCTTATTAAAAATATTTAGAGGGTTAAACTGACAATACACTATAACAGATTTGATGTCAGGGTTGAGAGAAAAAGAGATTTAAAGATAAACCTCAGATACCTAGCTAGAATAGTTCGGTGGATAGTGGTATAACTAAATAAGACATAAAATAATCTAGAAGGAAACAAAAATTTGGTTGAGAGAAGAACAATGTAGCATTCTTATAAGCTATATTTAAGGTGCCCACAGTCAGCTGGATTTAGTGTGTAGCTCCAGGAGATACCTGGACAGCATAATGGGAAGGATGAAACAATGACAACGACTGAAATCTCACATGTAGACCAATGGTCTTTCTAGTTAAGGCTATGGTTTTTCCAGTGGTCATGTATGGATGTAAGAGTTGGACTGTGAAGAAAGCTGAGTACCAAAGAATTGATGCTTTTGAACTGTGGTGTTGGAGAAGACTCCTGAGAGTCCCTTGGACTGCAAGGAGATCCAACCAGTCCATTCTAAAGGAGATCAGCCCTGGGTGTTCTTTGGAGGGAATGATGCTAAAGCTGAAGCTCCAGTACTTTGGCCACCTCATGCAGAGTTGACTCATTGGAAAAGACTCTGATGCTGGGAGGGATTGGGGGCAGGAGGAGAAGGGGACGACAGAGGATGAGATGGCTGGATGGCATCACCGACTCGATGGACATGAGTTTGAGTGAACTCCGGGAGTTGGTGATGGACAGGGAGGCCTGGCGTGCTGCGATTCATGGAGTCTCAAAGAATCGGACACAACTGAGCGACTGAACTGAACTGAACTGAGACCATTACAAATTTTCAATGTTTAACAGATATATCCAGAGTTGGAAAAAATAATGGGTGAAGAATGGGAACAAATATTACAGGTCCAAGGAAGCAAATCATTGAAATAAGGAAACAAAACATTTGTAGAAATGTGTAGGTCAATCCAGGCTGGCTCCACCATGTTGTGCTCTGTCTACTTCTAAACCAAAACTTGTCTGACTCAGACAAAAGGTCTACTTTTCATTTCATTTCTCTTTACTTTCTCACTTCCATCTTGAATTTAATTCAATTCTTTGGCACTCAGCCTTCTTCACAGTCCAACTCTCACATCCATACATGGCCACAGGAAAAACCATAGCCTTGACTAGACGGACCTTTGTTGGCAAAGTAATATCTCTGCTTTTTAATATGCTATCTACGTTGGTCATAACTTTCCTTCCAAGGAGTAAGCGTCTTTTAATTTCATGGCTGCAAAGATATGTTTAAAAATCACTATCATCTGCAGTATGAATTAGAGTGAGGTAAGAGAGGCAGGCTCTATCCCTGGGTCGGGAAGATCACCTGGAGTAGGAAACGGCAACCCATTTCAGTATTTTTGCCTGGAAAATTCCATGGACAGAGGAGCCTGGTGGGCTATAGTACATGGGGTCATAAAGAGTTGGGCATGACTGAGCACACACACACACAAGTGAAAAAAATTAATATAATATGATTCCAGTGTTTTTATGTTCCTTCCTTTTTCCCATTTTAGAAATGTCATAACTGAAACCCAGAAAGTTGATTGACTTTCCCAAGATCATGGTACTCATTGATGTTTAAAAATATAGGTCTTCGGTGAACAAATGGATGTTATGAGGGCTAAAAATTTCATATTTAGGAGAAAGCTGCAGGATTAACTGTGTCCCTCCAAAGTGCATGTTATCATAGAGAGGTAACTATTTAACTGTGTTTTCTGGAAAATGCATGTTACTTAATGGAAAGTTTAAACTACACGACATGCTCATTTCTGTTCAATATATCTTGCAATGATAATTCCATGTGCTTAATAAAAGGAAAGAAAACTCGCTAAAAACAGCAGGTCACAGTCTTTCCTTGTTGAAAACCCTCACTCTCCTTTCAGTGCACAGAGCACACCATCCTGGCTGATGTAGAGCTGCACACAAACAAGTAGGTTGTTCCTGCTGGGCTTCACAAGGAGAAGGTGACAGAAGTCCAGGTATGAGCACATAGCCATGGTCGCTCACATGGCAGCGTACAGCCATCACTCTGTTTCTGCACAGAGCCACATGTTGACTGTATATCTGTTAAAATGTGGCTCCCTCCAGTCCTGATCTATAGACCACTGTGATGAGAGCTCCAGGAAAGTCCTGTTCCAGAACCAAGACATTTTTTATGGCAGTGACGTTTGAAGATGAAAATATCTCATTCACAACTTCCATTAACTTGGCTACAGTGACTAGGTCAGGGGACCTAGGCTTCTGGTGAGAGAACTCACAGATCTTTGTGGCATGCCTATAAATGTCCAGATAGCCATCATAGATCCCCAGAGAGAACTACTACCTTCTTCGTGACCAAGAAGATGGCACCATCCTCAAATGCTTTTAAATACTTGAATCAGGACACTAAAATATATTGTAACTGGCTGTTAAGCATAGCACTGGAAGGACATCTTTGGAAAACATAGCCAGCAAGACATTGGTTCATAATGATCTGTGTTGGCAGATTCATTAGTGTTGGCCAAAGTCAGGATTACAAACCGGGCCTCCTTGTGACTGTCAGTTAAGCAAATTGTATACTGTATCTTGATTCCACAGTTTGAATTCATCCACAAGCAACACGATAGTCTCCAGATATAGTTTCAAACCTATGTGATAGTAGCTTTACTGTGAACTATCTATGTTGGCCTTTAAACGTTGGAATAGGAAGCTTCTCTAGAGAGTAAGGTTTTTGAACCTTGGCACTATCAACATTTTGGGCTGAATAATTATTTGCTGTTGGGAAACTGTCTTGTGCACTGAAAGACATTTAGCAAGGTTCTGAGCTCTGCCTCGTAGATGCCAGTAATAACATCTCAGTTCTGACGAACAAAAGTGTCTCCAGATACTTCCAAGTGTCCCCTGGCAGCAAAATTGATCTCAGGTGGAAACCACTGTTCTAGAATTTTATTGATAAATATATTCACATGACTGTGTTTTGTTTCAGTAAATCAAGTCAAACTTTGTTATTTAATAGATTTTATAATATTGATATTTTTAAAATGTTTTTTGATTGCCTATTTAAATAATAATCCTTTATACAAATTTAGCAAAATTATAAGTAAAAATTCCATGAATACCAAGTTTAACCAAAATTCCTAGAGAGGAAGGTATGAGCAAATACAGTAGGACCCAGGTAACAGCAGTGACATTATGTAAACAAGTGTGTGCTATTACATACATGACCATCACTATAGTACTGTAGAAGATCAGAAACCATTCCAAATTTACTAATTTCAACATGATTTTGAAAACTATTTAGAATTTTAGAAATATTGGAGTTTTCTAAGACTGGAATTTATGAGTATCACCTTAACATTTTCCTTCAGCTTTCCTCTAATTTCCCATATATGTAGTGTCATTTCTTAATGGTGACAGAGACTTTGGGCACAAACAAGCTTTTTACCAGAGAATACAGCTTTCTTCTGCAAGATAATCAGCCTCCATTTTGCCATCAGAATTTTCTAAAAATAATAAATATCTCCCTTTCCCCCAAAAAAAGATTATCCCAATTCTAAGTAAGATAAATTCAGTAAGATGCTTAACATTTAATTGGCAATAGTCTTCAGAGCTGTTTCATCAGATAATTTTTCACAAAGATTTTTTCAGAATCTCTAGCATCAGAGAAATCTTACTTAAAGGAACAGATAATTTTATCTTTATACTATGCTTTAAAATTGTTATTGCTGTTGTCGTCGTTGTTCAGTCACTAAGTCGTGCCTAATCCTTTGTGACCCTATGGACTACAGCACGCCAGGCTCCTCTGTTCTCCACTATCTCCCTGAGTTGCTCAGATTCATGTCCATTGAGTCCATGATGCTATCTAACCATCTCATCTGCCACTTCCTTCTCCTTTTGCCTTCGGTCTTTCCCAGCATTAGGATCTTTTCTAATGAGACAGCTCTATGCATCAGGTGGCCAAAGTACTGGGGCTTCAGTTTCAGTTCTTTCAATGAATATTTAAGGTTGATTTCCTTTAGGATTGACTGGTTTTATCTGCTTGCAGTCCAAGAGACTCTCAAGAGTCTTCTCCAGCGCCACAACTCAAAAGCATTAGTTCTTCAGTGCTCAGACTTCTTTATGGACCAACTCTCATGACAACTGGGAAAAAACATACCTTTGACTATATGGACCTCTGTTGGAAAAGTGATGTTTCTGCTCTTAAATATGCTGTTTGAGTTTTAAACTACTTAACCCTTAACTCAGATTTTTCCTTAAATAACATCCAAATAATTGCAGCACAAATATTTAGTGTAACTATCAATGTTTTAGCAAATTCATGCATTCAAGAGTACAGTTTAATAATGTTAAGTATATTCACACTGATGTGCAACCAATCTCCCAAGTTCTTTTCATCCTGCAAAAATGAAACTCTATAGCCATTGGACAATTCCTCCTCCCCACAACCCCTGGAAACAACTATTCTACTTTTGCTCCCTATGAATTCGACTATACTTAATATCTCATATAAGTAGAAACATACAGTATTTGTCTTTGGGGACTGGCTTATTTCACTTAGCATAATGTCCTCAAGTTTCATCCATGTTGTAGCATGTCTCAGAATTTCCTTACTTTTAATATTCCATTGTATGTATATTTTGTTTATCCACTTTGTTTATCCATTTATCCATTGTTGGACACTTGAGTTTCTTCCACCTTGTAGTTATTGATGTTGCTATGAACATAGGTATACAAATATCTCTTTGAGAGCATGCTTTCAATTATTTTGGGTATATACCTAGAAGTAGGATTGCTGGATCACACAGTAATTCTATTTTTAATTTTTTAAGGAACTGCCATTCTGTTTTCTACAGCAGATACACTATGTTGCATTCCCATCCACAGTGTTAAAGAATTCTAATTTTTCCAAATTGTAAACAACAATTTTTTATTTTATCTTTCATGATAGCTATCCTAATAAGTATGAAATGGCATCTTGATATGATTTTAAATTGGATTTCTCTATTGATTAGTGATGTTTAGCATTTTTTCATGTGCTTATAGACATTATAGACATTTCTCCAACATCTTCTTTGGAGAAATGTCTATTCAACTCCTTTCCCAGTTTTTAATCAGGATACTGATTGTTGTCAAGTTGCAATTATATATATATATATATATATATATATATATATATATATATATACACACACACATATATATATATTCCAGATATTAACCCCTTATCGGACATATGATTTGTAAATATTTTCTCCTCTTCTGTAGGTTTCCTTTTCACTCTGTTGATTAGGTCCCTTGATGCACAGTCTTAAATTTTGATGTAGTCCAATTTAACTACTCTCAATTTTTATGTTATATCTCAAATATAAGCTCAATGACTTGCATCACTGATCCTAAAACTATGTCATGAGAAGGTTAAGGAAATCAACCAAGAATGATGTACTAATGCAGGATGTCTACTTTGTTAGACATAGTGGGTTATTTTATTTGTTTGTTAGTATAGTATTTTTTTTTTTTTTATGCTGTCTGTATTCAGTTTTGAGGCCCTGCCTAGAAGCCAATCAGTTCCCTTTCTTTAGCAGGTGATGAAGTTCACAAATCAAGCACTTGTCTTTTTTGCTGTCACACATTGGGTCACTATGCACCAGCTCTGCTGCTGCTGCTGCCAAGTCACTTCAGTCGTGTCCGACTCTGTGCGACCCCATAGACGGCAGTCCACCAGGCTCCCCCGTCCCTGGGATTCTCCAGGCAAGAACACTGGAGTGGGTTGCCATTTCCTTCTCCAATGCATGAAAGTGAAAAGTGAAAGTGAAGCCGCTCAGTCTTGTCCGACCCTCAGCGAGCCCATGGACTACAGCCTACCAGGCTCCTCTGCCCATGGGATTTTCCAGGCAAGAGTACTGGAGTGGGGTGCCATTGCCTTCTCCAATGCACCAGCTCTAATTACCCTATGTCCAAGTGTCAGACAACTAGGGGCAGCCCCTATGCCCCCAAGCCCTTGAAATTATTCACTACAGCCAATCAACAGAGAATTTGAGAAATTTAGATAACCTAACCCCATTTGCCATACATAAGCTGCCCCCTTAAAGGTCCAGTTTGCTGTTGCCCTATTCCCAGGTGTGACCCTCTGTGTACCCCTGCCTGCCTTCTCTCTTTTGGAGTTGTAAGTAACAAAAAGTTCTGCCTTTTGGTACCCTCCAAGTATCTTTGTGTTGTGTCCTATACATTTAAATCAATGTAATCAACACTAACCAAGGAAAAGTAAATCAAAACCAAACCAAAAAATTGTTTTGTCATGACAAAATTGTAAAGATGTCAATTTTGGTCTAGATGACACAGAAAGAAAATATTTGATGCATCCTCAATACTTTAAATACATAAAGAAACAGATAATATGAAAACAGGAAACTAAAAATAATAGCCTTAGGATAAATATCTTCATGAACCAAAGACAAAACAGAAATACTACACTTAAGTCACATACCTTAAGCCTGGAGGCAAGAACTGGTGATTATGTGTTCATATCTTGTGAAATAATCATGTTATAAATGCTCTACCTCCATGGATCAAAACCTAACAAAGGGAATAAAAAACATATGTTCCTAATGAATATTGTCATAAGAATGATTAGCAATATATTAGCAAGTTGAAATCCACTCTTAAACAAAAAGAACACCTAATAAACAAATGTTATTTATGCCAAGAGTGGCCATAATGCACATTAAAAAAAATCTCAAAATTATTAGTCATCTGGGAAATGAAAATTAAAATCACAATGAGATACCACTAAATCCACCAGAATGGATAAATTAAGACTGATAACACCTGATTTGTCAAGCATGTGGAAAAACTTGAGCTCTCACATACACATTGTTGGGGAGGGGTGTAAAATGATACAAGTAGCTTGGAAAAAAAGGTCAAGTAGTTTTATATAAAACTGTATGAGTGTAAAGCATGAGTGTAAAGATACACTCATGCTGCAACCAGGAAATATACTACTCGTTATTTACCCAAGTTATATGCAAACATGTATGTTTACACAAAACCTTATACAAGAATGTGCACAGAGCTTTATTCATAAAACCCCAAACTAGAAACACAACTAAAGTGTCAATCAATAGGAGAATAAACAAAGCGTGGCAGATTTATATAATGAAATACTACTTAGTACTACAAAGTAGTAATAAGTTCCTTGCACAGTGACATGACTGAATATCAAAAATGTGCTGAGTGAAAAAAGCCTTACACAAAAGAGTACATAGTGTATGAACAAATCATAGAAAGTGCTGGAACAAGCAGAGAAAATTAATTCATAGTTGAAAAAAAGTCAGAATAGTAGTTACCTCTGAAAGTAGGCATGAAATAAAAATGGACTGGAAAGGAAAATGTGAAAACTTTTCTGGGGTGATGACAATATCCTATATTGTAATGGGAGTTTGGTTATTTGTCAAAATTCACCAAAATGCCTGCTTAAGATTTGTACATATTGTTGTATGTAGATTTTACTTTAAATTTTAAAAAGAACTGTAAAAAAATACTGACCTCTTGCTTACGAGTTGCATGCTAAAATGTTTATGACAGAAGTATACTGATATGTGCAACTTATGATAAAATGCCTGCAAAAAATATCAGGGATAGAAGGATAGCTAGACAAAGATGTGATAAAACAAGTAGAGCAAAATGTTGTGTTGAATATCAGTGCTAGGTATACAAATGTTCAGGCTTCCCTGGTAGCTCAGTGGTAAAGTCTTCTCTTGTAATGCAAGAGACACAGGTTTGATCCGTGGGTCAGGAAGATCCCCTGGAGGAGGACATGACAACCCAGTTCAGTAGAATCCCTTGGACAGAGGAGCCTGGTGGACTACAGTCCATGGGGTTGCAAAGAACCAGACACAACTGAAGCGACTTAGCACACACAAACATACAAATGTTCACTGTAAAATTCATTCACATTTTCTATGTGCTGGAGCTATTTTATACTATATAGATATATTTATTTAACATCAGAAAATGGCAACACCACCTTCTTTGGCTTTGTGATTAGATCTATGATACCCACTGCTTATGCAGGCGTAGGAACACGGAGAAGGCAATGGCACCCCACTCCAGCACTCTTGCCTGGAAAATCCCATGGACGGAGGAAACTGGTAGGCTGCAGTCCATGGGGTCGGGAAGAGTCGGACACAACTGAGCGGCTTCACTTTCACTTTTCTCTTTCATGCATTGGAGAAGGAAATGGCAACCCACTCCAGTGTTCTTGCCTGGAGAATCCCAGGGACGGGGGAGCCTGGTGGGCTACCATCTCTGGGGTCGCACAGAGTTGAACACGACTGAAGCGACTTAGCAGTAACAGGAACACTGAGATCATCAATTCTATGGACGATTCCTGAGGAGGCTCTGAGGTCGCAACTACGAATACTGTAGAAGGCAAACAAGAAAATGAAGGAAAAATCTTATTCAAAATGAGATTCATAATCACATGCAAAACATGAATAAATGACTTTTAACAAAAGAAAACCAAAATTCAGCATTTAAAATATTAGTTCAGTAAATTCCCTGAAGAAGGCTGCAAAACTCTAATGAAATATAGTTAGGTACTCTGCTGCTGCTAAGTCACTTCAGTCGTGTCCGACTCTGTGCGACCCCATAGACGGCAGCCCACCAGGCTCCCTCATCCCTGGGATTCTCCAGGCAAGAACACTGGAGTGGGTTGCCATTTCCTTCTCCAATGCATGAAAGTGAAAAGTGAAAGTAAAGTCGCTTAGTCGTGTCCAACCCTCAGCGACCCCATGGACTGCAGCCTTCTAGGCTCCTCCGTCCATGGGATTTTCCAGGCAAGAGTACTGGAGTGGGGTGCCATTGCCTTCTCCAAGTCAGGTACTCTAGATGTTGTTAACTGCTTCTAAGAAAAAGAAAGTATAAATAAAACATCAAATTGTCATTTTACAGCATAACATTTCCCTGATGGGACTCTGGATTGGTACATGCTGTTATAAGTATATAAAGAAAGGTACCAGAAAAAAAAACAAAAAACATTCAATTATTACTTGATCTTGGAATGCTTCAGAAAACAGATAAACTCAATGTATTAAATTAATGCATGCATGCATGCATTCAATAAATATTTATTAAACAGAACAATCCAGGTACTATCTCCGTAAGAAACAGCTAATTACAAGGCCCATAAAGAGTATATGTTCGCCCTTTTAGTGTTATTGACATAATGACACACATCACTGTATAAGTTTAAGATGTACAGCATAGTGATTTGACCTACATACATAGTGAAATGACTACCACAGTA
This sequence comes from Bos indicus, assembly GCF_029378745.1. NCBI lineage: Eukaryota > Metazoa > Chordata > Mammalia > Artiodactyla > Bovidae > Bos > Bos indicus. The sequence goes on along the minus strand of NC_091789.1, from coordinate 124,728,426 downwards.
AGTTATTTAACATCAATCTTCTCATATACAATAAAAAGAAAGAGAAAAAGAAAAAGAAAAAATATTTTCTTCTTGTGATGAAAACTCTTAGTTCCTCAGGATTTATCCTCTTAAGAACTTCATCTTTACTTCTAAGGCATGGTGGATGATGAAGGTAAAGCTAGAAATAAAAACTTTACTGGGCATCCAGGATTAGCAAATCAAATTAGCAAAAATAATGTATGCAAACTATATTTCTTAATATTAGATGTTCTTTTGCATTTTGTCTCTACATGAGGCTACAAGATATCAGGGTAGGCTCCTGATTGTCACTGAATGCAAAACATATTTTTAATGGAAGACCTTAAGTTGGTGGTTTCTTACATGTGGTCAGGAAGAATTTGGGTATGCCTAATTAAAGTGAAATGTATTACTGTGGAGCAATGTTTCTCAAATGGGTTTTCATAAATGGGTTTTCACTTGAAGAGCTTTTAAAAGATACATTAAATGGCTCACCCACAACCTACTGAGTCAAGATCTTTAAGGATCTCCAGGAGAGCCAGGGCTTGTGTCTTTAGCAAATATCCTAGGTAAATCTTATGGTGAGGCAAATTTCTTAAATACTGCTTTGGAAGAATCACTATTTATAGATTAGGATCCTGGACTTTTAATATCTCTTATCTTTGCAATAAGGTATCCTGCTATCACATAAGAATATGGACACAGTCTACCTTGTATAAAGTCTGGTGACTTTCTGAGGTAGTATCTAAGGCATACAGTCATAAGGAAGGTGGAATGCCACATTCTGATTAGGCTTTAGCAATCTTTGCAGAACTGAGATAATAAATATGACTGATTCCCTTTAGGGGACCTATTCTAAAGAGAAAGACCAACCTAATTTCATTTTTAAACACTACTGAAAAATTTATATATATATATATATATATATATATATACACACACACAAAATTATCAATTTTTCCTAACTCCTCAAAATAAAAGTATGGTGTTTGCATAGTCACACATCCAGAAATCTTCTTTCAATGCTGAAGTTTTAAAGGGGTCTAACTTCAGATTGGGCTTCCCTTGTAGCTCAGTCAGTAAAGAATCTGCCTGCAGTGCAGGAGACCCGGGTTCTATCTCTGGATTGGGAAGATCCTGTGGAGAAGGAAATGGCAACCCACTCCAGTATCCCTGCCTGGAAAATCTCATGGACAGAGGAGCCTGATGGACTGTAGTCCACAGGGTCGCAAAGAGTCAGGCACAACTGAGCAACTAACACTTATACTTAACTTCAGATTAATATGTGAGACCTGAGCTGGTAAAGAAATGATGTTCAACACCCAAGTGGGAATCATCCCCTAAAGTGAAGTGAAGTCGCTCAGTCATGTCCGACTCTTTGCAACCCCATAGACGGTAACCTACCAGGCTCTGCGGTCCATGGGATTTTCCAGGCAAAAATACTGGAGTGGGCTGCCATTTCCTTCTCCAGGGGATCTTCCCAACCCAGGGATCGAACCTGGGTCTCCTGCATTGCAGACAGATGCTTTGCCGTCTGAGCCACTAGGGAAGCACAACTAGCCAATGGGCAGACTTAACCTGGGAGCTAAATACATTTTTAAATACACAGATCCATGATCCTTGAAAGAACAAAACTCAACAGTAAGAACAAGAACAACTAAACTAAAATTAAGAATGCAAAAACAATACTACAATTTTACTTAGAAATTCTCAAGCATACACAAAATTAGAGAAACTAGAATACTAAACCCAGTCCCAGAATTAGTACTTGCCCAATTTTCTGTTTTCTCTAAAATTTTAGGAAGTAGACATTTATAAATTCCAGACATTGTATCATTTGACAAATACTTAGCTAAAATGCCTAAATTATAGATATTTTTATTTTTAACATAAGTATTATCCTATTTTATACATATCAGAATTTATAATAATTTCTTGCTGCTGCTGCTGCTGCTAAGTTACTTCAGTCATGTCCGACTCTGTGCGACCCCATAGACGGCAGCCCATCAGGCTCCGCCATCCCTGGGATTCTCCAGGCAAGAACACTGGAGTGGGTTGCCATTTCCTTCTCCAATGCATGAAAGTGAAAAGTGAAAGTGAAGTCGCTCAGTCGTGTCCGACTCTTCGAGACCCCATGGACTGCAGCCTACCAGGCTCCTCCGTCCATGGGATTTTCCAGGCAAGAATACTGGAGTGGGGTGCCATTGCCTTCTCCAAATAATTTCTTAATGCTATCCAAATAACCAGACAATATTCAGGTGCTCTGATTCTCTCTAAGACTGTATTTACAGTTAGTTAGCTTTTTTCCTTTAATTAGGTTTCAAACAAGATCTGCTGATCATGTTTGGCTCTTTTGTCCTTTAAATCTCTTTTATTCTGTAAGAGCTGCAGAGCCCCACTCCTTTTCCCCCTTGCAATTGATTTTCTGGGAAAACTAGGTCATTGTCTTATAAAGCTATTTGCATTTTTTTTAAGTTCCATGCTTTCTAGCAGTATCATTTAACTTGTTCCTTAAAGCCATGTATTTCCTATAAACTCTAAATTAAATCTAGAGGTTGATTTGATTTAGATTCAATTTTTTTAAGCAAGTATACTTCATTACATCACATCATGAAACACATGATGTCTGGTTGTACTACTTACAGTGATATTAAGATTGATATTAGTGGGTCCAGATGAAACAATGAAGGAAATAATGTGCGAATGTATGCCATTATAAATGTGGAATGTATTCCATCTCATTCCATTACAAAAGTGAGTCAAATAATAGAGGAGGAATAGACTTCTTTAGCGATTTGTGATTCATCATCTTCCCCTCTCGTCACGGGTCTAGTAACGGGAACTTCTATATAGACACTCAATTTTGTAGTTCTGAGGTATGGAGAACCTGTGCTTGATTCCTGCTTGAGAAAGCTCTAATTGTCTCAGGATTTGGGTAGCTGTGTTGGGATCAGCAGATAATCTTTGGAAGCATGACACGTTCAAAATGTCCTGTGGACTAGATAAGAGCCAATATGACATTGTATTGAGTCCTGTTCAGAGGTAGCACTACATTACAAATGGGCAAGGTGAGGGCAAAATAAAATTGTATTATGCTCACATCCCCTGAGTTGTATATTCTATATTCTAGTAACAAAAGCAGATATAGACTGAATAGAAATACAGCAATGGAGATGACTGCAGTTAAGCTGAGACAAAGTGAAAAGACATTTCTCAGAAATTTGGCTGTGATGGGGCCAGAATAATGGAATACTCACTGGAGGAAAATGCAAGAAGGATCTTATTTAATGTAATAAAGAGGTCAAGAGACCATGCAGTAGGGTCATCTAGAGGGAGGAAGACACCATCAAGTAACAGAAATGTACTTTCAATACTAGGGCTTTGAAAAGAACTGCAAGTGATGATCTGGAAGAAAGAGAGATCTATTTGGATCAAGGGAAATGTGGGAGTGACCACTAATTATAGAAATTTTCAAAGGATTCAGGAAATTGTTCCAAGAAAGAAGTTAAAGGTAGGCAACCTGATGATAACCTTTTGGGATAGAGGCAAGGTATTATTAGAAGTCATCATCTGAAGGCTGCACAATGGAATCACTTGATCCACAACCCAGAATAATTCAATCAGAATCTCTAGAGGCAACCCAGAGATTGGTATTGTATTAAAGATCCCCCATGATTCCAATAGGCCCTGAAGTTTGAGAACCACCATCATAATTTATATGCTCACTTTCAAGGAGAATCAAGTTTCAGTAAAGGTAAAGACATGATATAGTGATTTCAGAGAATGGTGTAGGGAGTACAAGAGAGGAAGGTTGCAGTGGCAAAAAGTTTCAAAGGCTATAATGAGCATAACAGCATGGGAAGGATGACAGGTTTAAAGTTTTGGAATACCAAAGATGGGTTTTGGAATACCATAATCTTAGACTCTAACCCAGGTTCTACTACCTTTCGGCTTTATGATCTTGAGAAAATTATGTGCCTTCTTTCAAATTAAATGTCTTCACTTATAAAATTATTTTATTACTAGAATCGATCTTGTTTGCTTTAGCTATTTATTGTTTGTCATCTCTCACTGAAATGTGAACTCCTCAAGAACAGAAACTTTGTCTGTCTTTTTCAAAACTGAATTCCCAGTCCCTAGGTCAGTGTGTGAAAATGCAGTAGATGTTTATTACGTTTTTTGAATGTATAAATGGAAATATTTCATATTTTTTGATTGTTCACACATGCTACATACTTTTTTTTAAGTAGTTTACACCCTCATTTTATTCAATTCCTAAAACAACCCCAGGAGATCAGTACTATGATAATTTCCAATTTTCAGATGAAGACAATTAAGCAGAGGTCAGCTAATTAGTAGATAGTACACGCGGCATGCATGTAAAGAATTTAGCTAATCTAAAAACTTCTTACTAAATGCTAGTTAATAATGAGAAAAGGATAAAAGGCATAGTGGAGTTAACTCCCCTTAAGGCTCTGAGAGGAACTCGGGTGTTAGGTTGTGTCCACAAGGTCTAATACATGGGAACTGAGTATTAGGATATCAAAAGCAAGATGATGTTTAGAAGTACACAACTTTTGTTTACGTTCTAGATGAAGCATGAGTAAAAAAAAGACACTTTATGCTTCTCTAAAGCTAACCAAAGGGAATATGGCATGAAGTCCCATATACCAACAGAGAGATTATTGCCCATCTTGGGTTTTGGCTCAGCCTCTGGCATCTATCATTGAAGAACCAGTGGGTCTTGTAAAAATTTGCTTTCAATTATTACATAAAGTGAAGTACTGAAAGAAGTGATGGTGTTTTGAGTCAAGAAATAAAATATTCTTTGGAAAAGCTTATAATAGGCAGTTTTTCTTCTGCTAATAGAGTACAAAAAAAAAAAAGCTACACTAAACTCCAGTCTACTGGTCCTTATAGAAGGTGTGATGTGAACTCTCAGCACTTTCTAGCTTTAAGGTTACTAACTACAGGAGTGAAAAGTATTTCTGTCCTCAAACCCATGCTAAAACTAGCCATTCTGTTGAGATTGTCAACAATGCAGAGAATTATTCATTAGAACATTTTCATAGGCAGAATTTATTAAGTGGAGTATTTGTATTATTTTTTAAAGTGTCAAACTTCGTTGTAAATCACAGCCTATTTTATTTTGAATTGTAGCATTTTTCCTTTGCACAGATACTGTGCCCTTAACTTGACAATTTAGTCAGATGATCTTTTTGCAGTTCATCCATGTAATCACAGCATAACAGATGACCATTAGAAGATCAGAGTTGAAATGTACAGGAATGCACAAGCAATCTCTAGACAGGATTAAAACCAAATTGCCTGCCAAGTTGGTACCAATAGGGAGAGCTTTGCTTTATGCACTGTCCAATAAACTGCATGTCCTATTTAGTGAAGGAAATATGTAAAACTAAATTAAAAACCATATGTCTGCTCATACAATCCCTTGGCTTCTGTAAGATGTCTATTTCTTTAACTAATGTCAATAAAATGACAATGTTGAAGAAGTGAATAACTAATGCTATCAGAGCCTCAGTGTGTATTTAAATTTTAATCTTCTAAAAGCAAACATATTTTTCCTTATGTGATTTTTTTTCATTAGCCTATAAACAACATACCATAATTCTACTAAAGTATCCTAACATCCACACATCATTTCTAAAGCCACATGAAAATATGTAGCACCTTAAAGTTGGTTGGAACAGTTTTGTTTAACAAAGTACAGCTACTCAGCTGATAACTAAAGAGGAATGAAGCAGATTTAATTATTGTACCTAATTCTTCACCCCTGCCCACGAACATAATTCTGAACACATTCCCTTTGCTGTGCAACTTTGTAGAGCCTATTAACAGATTGCTACTGCTACTGCTAAGTCGAGTCAGTTGTGTCTGACTCTGTGCGACCTCATAGACGGCAGACCAACAGGATCCCCCGTCCAGGCAAGAATACTGGAGTGGGTTGCCATTTCCTTCTCCAATGCATGAAAGTGAAAAGTGAAAGTGAAGTTGCTCAGTTGTGTCTGACTCTTAGCGACCCCAGGGATTGTAGCCTACCAGGCTCCTCCATCCATGAGATTCTCCAGGCAAAAGTACTGGAGTGGGTTGCCATTGCCTTCTATGAACAGATTAGGTGTACTTTATATCTCTGCCTCATTAACTTTTGCGCTTCACCATATGACTAGCTTCTGACAATGAATAGTTAGTAGATGTGAAGCAAGTATTAACAGAAGCTTTAACTGTGCTAGTGTGGTCTGGCTTGGCCTCTTTTCCTTTTGTGCATGCACCACAAAAGTAACTGCTCCTCTCAGAAAGAAAGGGGCAAACCTAAACCCAATCCATAGCCTGAAACAAATCCACTTTGACAGACCAGCAAACTTGTCAGCAAAAAAAAAAAAAAAAAAAAGAATATATATTTTTTTGTTTTAAACCCCTGAGATTTGGAGCTTATTGCTTTGTAGCATCATTGAGCAGAGACCTGAGGGACACAAGGAGAAATGAGGAAACTGAGGCACAGAGGAAGACAAAAGCCTTTCTCAAGATTATATAGCAAGTCACAAGACAGTCAAGGTCAAACCTAGCTATTCTTCATTTAATCCAAGTATTTTATCACCTTGACTAACATATTTTTGCCAGGTAGAGTAACTTATTCGGTTGGCCAAAATGTTCGTAGAGGTTTTTCGTAACATTTTACAGAAAAACATGAACTTTTTGGCTGACCCAATACTTTCCTCTACATATCTGCATGTATATGGCATCCACAAATTATGACTAACTTAAAACTTTGGGAATAAAGAAGAGTTAAAATTGAATGTCATTGAAAAGAACAAAGGCGCTCTGAGTATATTAGAACTCAGAAACTCTGGGTTAGCTATCCACATAGTGTTTTACCATGTATTTGATCACTGATCCCCTCCTTTCTCTGAACCTCAGTTTGTTTAATTGCTAAAAAGAGTTAACATAATTTTTTCACAGGGCCTGTGGGGGAAAAAAAAGATATTTTAAGTAACGGCCTTCTATTAATAAGTGACAGGCACATGGTATGTAACCAATATTTTGTATTAAATATACATTTATTTTTAACATCCTAAGATATTGTGAGTCAAGAATTAAAATAACATTTTTTGCTCATTTATACTTAGCACATTGTTGATTTCAGTACATCATAGCTGATCACATCTTCTCTATAGCTTGTAATATAAGGCATGTGTCATCAATTTAGATGGAGAAGGCGATGGCACCCCACTTCAGTACTCCTGCCTGGAAAATCCCATGGACGGAGGAGCCTGGTAGGCTGCAGTCCACGGGGTCGAGAAGAGTCGGACACAACTGAGCGACTTCACTTTCACTTTTCACTTTCATGCATTGGAGAAGGAAATGGCAACCCACTCCAGTGTTCTTGCCTGGAGAATGCCAGGGACGGGGGAGCCTGGTGGGCTGCCATCTATGGGGTCGCACAGAGTCAGACATGACTGAAGCGACTTAGCAGCATCAATTTAGAAGTGAATAAAATTTTATACTCCCAAATATCCATCTACTGTTAACAGAGAAAGAAAAAAGTCTCTTAGGAAGCATTACTGAAAATGCTTTGATGTTAAAAAACAATTGTGTAGAATGGACAACAAATGACAAAAGATGCCTTAACATTTTCAGAGTTTTGCTATTTCTGGAATCAGTAATAGAAGTATTAGAAATGTACTACTCTTTAACAATTTCTGAAAGGAAAATTTTATTTACTGTATCTGACGTGAGTCTGGGTGAACTCCGAGAGTTGGTGATGGACAGGGAGGCCTGGCGTGCTGCGATTCATGGGGTCGCAAAGAGTCGGACACGACTGAGCAACTGATCTGATCTGATCTGAAATATTAATATAATTAACAGAAGATGGCACAAAAATATTGTTTTCATGGTCAATAAAGTTATAAAATTCAAAATGAAATATCTTCACAGTTATTTAAAGGAATCTTCTGCTGAGATGCAAATTAATAATTGATACAATTTTTAATTTGTAGCCTACAATACAAATGTCTTTCTTAAAGTTAAAGTAAGATTCATGGAACCTCATTATTATATAAACTATTTAGAGTTGGTTATTACTACTTTCAATATACCTGGAAATTAGAAATAATCAGTAGCAGATATTTTCCTAGTAGGGTCTTTAGGTATATAGGATTCCTCCCCAATACAAACCCAGGAAATAATTGATGTTGTTGACCAGCCAATCAAAAGATTAGGGCAATTTAAGTCTTAATCTTATTATTACTCCGTACTTTCTAGTCAAGTTTCCAAGCCCAGAGGTCTGTAACTAGTGAAAGGGAAAAAAGGCAAACTCTAATGGGGTTTGTTACACTACTGAGGGTCTGGCAGAAGAAAGGGAATGATTTAGTGCCCTTATGCCTTGAATAGACTCAAGAATTTCAGATGAGTTGGCAATATATTCCCAGGGAAATATTTATTTCCTGTGACATCATTCAAACACACATCTATATTGAAATTTTCCTGATTTTCACAATATCTTTTAATCAAAAAATTCTGGCAAAAAATAATAGCATCTATGTTTAATCAGACAGTTGTTCAATTAATGAATTTAATAGTAACTAAATTAATAGGTTAAGAAAATTATACTTTACTTGTATATGCTGGAATACTTGTTGGTATTATAAATAACCAATTATTTTTCCTGAATATAATGAAAAAGTGTTGTAGAAAAATAATAATTTTACCATTTAATCCTGAGAAAAATTAAGGTCACAATATCAAGTTATTTATTTTTCTTTAAATAGTAGTATTGAAAAATAATAAATAAGAAGGGTAAAAATTAAAATAATGCTAAACACTGGAAATTAGAAAGATTAACAATGATGTCTACTGCTTAGAATAGGTCAATGTTTGGAAGCATTCATAAAAGTCTTGTAGATTCCCATAGATCTCAAGTTTTCTTCAGTGTTTGCACTAAACTCGAACTAGCTTAACAAAACATGAAAACCAGACTTCCCTGGTGGTACAGTGGATAAGAACCAGCCTGCCAATGCAGGGACACAGGTTCGATCCTGGTATGGGAAGATTCCACATGCTGTGGAGCAACTAAGCCCGAGAGCCACAACTATGGAGCCCACACACTGCGACTACTGAAGCCCATGCTCCTAGAGCTTGTGCTCCACGACCAGAGAAGCCACTGCAATGAGAAGCCTGCAGACCACAACTAGAGAGTAACCACTGCTTTTCACAACCAGAGAAAGCCGGTGAGCAGCAAGGAAGACCTAGTGCAACTAAAAAACAAACAAAAAAAACCCTACAAAATTATCAAAGTGATCCCTTTTCTCTATATAATAACTTGGGAATGATTCAGATTATTAAAAAGAAAAATATATAATCCCAATTTTTTAAATTAATATTTAAAAAACAATTTTGGCAAAAAGAAAATGTGGCACAGCTGAGACACTTTGAAAAAACATTTTAAAATGAAAATGCTCCTTGATTCTGGAAAACCATGTATATACATATATGTTTATGGCTTATGTCCTTCTCTCCAGCCTTGTCTCTTACCCCTCCTTGACATATAATGTGGCTTTTCCAGCCACATTGAGCCAGTTATGGTTCCTACATTTTTCACCCTCGTTAGTGCATATGTGTCATTGCATATGCCACTCATTCTGCCCACACCACCTTTGCTTCTCACTTGGACAATTCAAGGAGCACATCTTCTGAAAATCTGTCCCACCCCTGACTCCCACTCATGGTTATGTGCTCTATTTTGTACACTTATTGAACTCTATGTTCCTATTAAAGGAGTTCTCTCTCATACACACACTGTATTATTATTTTTCTATCTCTCCTCTAGACAAGTGCTCTCCAAACTTCTTTCATTACCCTCTCCAAAACTTTAAAAATATCTGAACATGCACTTCCAATAAATGTGTGCATTATGATTATATGTTTGAATATATACTTAATTTATTGATAAACATATTCCTTGACAAAATTTCACTCATAACTATTCTTACTACTGATAATCCATATATCAAATTCTTCTAAGGCTGATTTTAAATAAACAATGAATATATAGAGAAAATTTTACTATCATCACATCAGTTTTGAGAATCAACTTGGTTTCTCCTGAGGTAAAGCACTCCACTTTATAGGCCACTCTTCCAGATTATTATTTCCTTGAAAGCAGATGCTTAAAAAAATTATCTGTAACCTCAGCACTTCTGTTTGATAGATATCAAATGCATATCCCTCTTTAAATGCTATCTACAGGTTGATACCCACTGAGTTGATTTCAAGTGTCTAATTCATGGAACTGACAACTAAATAAACAGATGAGAGTCTAAAGACCACCAAACAGATTGTGTAGATAAATAAACTCAAACTCAGACAGGTCAAGTGATTTACCCAGTATCACACATTCAGTGATTTATTGCCAACTGGAGTCTATGCTCCCATTTCCAAGTCCCCTCATTCCAGGAGGATGCTGTTACTATGATCTCCTTATAATTGGTAAAGAAATTTGAGAAGAGGGGGCATTTTTAAACATCATTCCTCTCACACATCTAACCTACATGAAATAGCCTGATATTTCAGAAATAGATCAAATGTACTGGGAATAACCCCTTGATTTAACTAGATTTTCTCTTTTTCTTTCAGCTGGTTATCCTGGTTCACTGAAGCTGCCAATCTAATCTGGAAGCTGCCGAAACTGACAATTTCAAAGCCTAACTTAGAATATACTCATCCCTAGACAAATGCTGTCTGATAGAACGTTCCCTAATGATGTAAATGCTCAACATCTGCACTACCCAATGCACAATATGTACTTGAAATGTGACTTTAGTGACTGAAGAAGCAAATATTTAACTTAATTTTTATTTTAATTAATTTTACTCTAAATAACCACATGTGGCTAATACCTGCTCTATTGGAGGATCAGCTCTAGATTCAGAAAATAACATGTCAAATGTAAATGTAGAAAAAGTGCTTTTGTGGAAATGATATCTTTTCAATCTAGTGTTCATAAGACAACTAGCATATATTTTTTTTCAGATTGATATCTTTTTAAAAATATATTTACTTTTTATTGAAGGATAATTGCTTTACAGAATTTTGCTGTTTTCTGTCAAACCTCAACATGAACCAGTTATAGGTACACATATATCCCCTCGCTTTTGAAACTCCCTCCCATCTCACTCCCCATCCCACCCCTCTAGCTTGATATAGAGTCCCTGTTTGAGTTTCCTGAGCCATACAGAAAATTCCCATTGGCTATCTATTTTACATATGGTAATGTAAGTTTCCATGTTACTCTTTCCATACATCTCACCCTCTCCTCCCCCTTCCCATGTCCATAAGTCTATTCTCTATGTCTGTTTCTCCATTGTTGCCCTGTAAATAAATTCTTCAGTACCATTTTTTCTAGATTCCATATATATATATATTAGAATATGGTATTTATCTTTATCTTTCTGACTCATTTCATTCTGTATAATAGGTTCTAGGTTTATCCACCTCATTAGAACTGACTCAAATGCATTCCTTTACCTCCTAGAGTAACAAATAAAAACAAAAGTAAACAAGTAGGACCTGATTAAACTTAAAAGCTTTTGCACAGCAAAGGAAACTATAAGCAAGGTGAAAAGACAACCCTCAGAATGAAGAGAAAATAATAGCAAATGAAACAACTGACAAAGGATTAATTTCCAAAATATACAAGCAACTCACACAACTCAATACCAGAAAAACAAACACCCCAATCAAAAAGTGGGGAAAAGACCTAAACAGACACTTCTCTAAAGAAGACATACAGATGGCTAACAGATTGATGATATTTTTAGTTGGTGTGCAGAGTATTACAAAATTAATATGAACACTGTATCATATAAATCCTTTAAATGGGCCACTTGCCTAAAATAATGACAATTCAACTTAATTACATGTGCCCAACTCAGAAAAAATTTCCACTGTAATTTTACTTAATTTATTTATTTTAATTGGAGGCTAATTACTTTACAATATTGTGGTGGTTTTTGCCATACATTGACATGAATCGGCCACGGATATACATGTGTCCCCCCTCATCCTGAACCCCACTCCCACCTCCCTTCCCATCCCATCCCTCTGGATTTTCCCAGTGCACCAGGCTTTGAGTGCCCTGCTTCATGCATTGAACTTGGACTGGTCATCTATTTCACATATAGTAATATACATGTTTCAATGCTATTCTCACATGTATACCTGTGGCGGATTCATTTTGATATATGGCAAAACCAATACAATATTGTAAAGTTAAAAAAAATGCTATTCTCTCAAATCATCCCACCCTCGCCTTCTCCCACAGAGTCCAAAAATTCTGTTCTTTACATCCGTGTCTCTTTTGCTGTCTTGTATATAGGGTCATCATTACCATCTTTCTAAATTCCATATATATGCGTTAATATACTGTACTGGTGTTTTTCTGACTTACTTCACTCTGTATAATAGGCTCCAGTTTCATCCACCCCATTAGAACTGACTCAAATGTGTTCTTTTTTATAGCTGAGTAATACTGCATTGTGTATATGTACCACAACTTTCTTATCCATCAGTCTGCCAAAGACATCTAGGTTGCTTCCATGTCCTAGCTATTGTAAACATTGCTGCGATGAACACTGGGGTACACGTGTCTCTTTCAATTCTGGTTTCCTCGGTGTGTATGCCCAGCAGTGAGATTGCTGGGTCTTATGGCAGTTTTATTTCCAGTCTTTTAAGGAATCTCCACACTGTTTTCCACAGTGGCTATACTAGTTTGCATTCCCACCAACAGTGTAAGAGGGTTCCCTTTTCTCCACACCCTCTCCAACATTTATTGTTTGTAGACTTTTTGATGGCAGCCATTCTGACTGGTGTGAGATGGTACCTCATATTGGTTTTGATTTGCATTTCTCTGATAATGAGTGATGTTGAGCATCTTTTCATGTGTTTTTTAACCATCTGTATGTCTTCTTTGGAGAATGTCTGTTTAGTTCTTTGGCCAATTTTTTGATTGGGTAGGAAAACTAGCATATTTTTGAGACAGCTTGAGTACTTAGAATCCAAGGAAAGATGAAAGAAAGTAGTGAGTAGTCCTGAGAAAGAAATAGTGAGTACATGATATGCAAAGGAGAATAACCAGCTGGAATGTTATTTTTCCTTTCAGAAAATATTTTTGAACCATACTTCTCAAACTTTAATGTGCATGTGAATCACCTGGGGAGAAAGTCTTTTAAAACTACAGATTCTGGTTCAGTAAGTCTGGGGTGAGGTCTGAGATTTCTACATTTCTGAGAGGTCTGAGAGGTCTACATTTCTAACAACTTCCAGGAAATGATGATGCTGGTGTGGGGACCACAGTTTAAGTAGTAAGGATTTAGACAAAAGGTAAGAGATGGACAGGGAAGCCTGGCATGCTGTCCATGGTGTCACAAAGAGTCGGACATGACTGAGCGACTGAACTGAACTGAAGAGCTCTGGGGGGGAAAAAAAAAAAAAAAATATATATATATATATATATATATATATATATATATATATATATTTGGTGAACAAAGGGTAAAAAGGCATTCAAAGGTAATCATGAACCATATTAAACTGGATTCAGAAGAGCATCCCATTCTGACTTACTTCAGTCTGTATGTACAGATGAACCTATTTGCAGGGCAGGAATAGAGATGCAGATATAGAGAATGAACTTGTGGATACAACAGGGGAAGGAGAGGGTAGGACTAACTGGGAGAAAAGCATTGACATATACACACTACCATGTGTAAAATAGATAGCTAGTGGGGATCTGCTGTATAGCACAGGGAGCTCAGCTCGATGCTCCGTGATGACCTAGAGGGGTGGGATGGAGAGTGTGGAATGGAGGCTCAGGAGGGAGGGGATATATGAACACATATAGCTGATTCACTTTGTTGTACAGCAGAAACTAACACAACATTGTAAAGCTGTAAAACTTTAAAATTGTAAAATTTTATATTTCAATAATAAAATAAAACAGAGCATCCCATACAAATTCAATTTAAATTATCTCCACAAACCAATAGATGACTTTCAATTCCCAACATTACATAATCAAATTTCACCTTCCATGAGATGTAACAGCATCAGAGAAATTCTTTGTCATGTATCCTTGGTCACTGTGGTCCATAAAAATATTTTTAAAGGGAGAAAAGGGAAGGAAATTTATTGTTCCCTGAAAGGAACTGTACTGGAGCTCACTAAAGGAAAATTCCCAAGAAATATTTCAATGTGGAGTTACCCAGGGTCATGTCTATGACTGGTAAAAGGGTAAAAGGAGAAATCGTTAATGAACTGTAGAGCTTGAATGGTAGTGGTAAGGCTTCTTGCTTGATATGAACTGAATATAGCTTCATGACTTTCACAGCTTTGGTTATTTTCATACACATATATTGAGGTGGGTGGAAATCTAAACTTATTATTTCTAATAAAAACCTGGATAGACACACCCATGGCTTTGACTGTTCCTATGAAGAATTTTAAGGAACAAAACTAGGTGTAAGTAGTAGATAACTATAATAGCAAAAATTGCTAAAGAATCTTGAGCTAGGGCAAAAGACAAGAGGCAGGTCTAGATTTAAAAATTTCTAACAGTGTAGATTCAAACCAAGTTCAGATTTGCTTTCATTCATATTGAGAGTTTGAACATCTATATACCTCATAAGGACTGAGGAATCTATCAGGTTTTAAGAAACAAAGAAACTATGGGCTTAATGTATTTTATACATAGGTTTAGAGAGGGACCATATCAACATTCAAAGGTCTACATACTCCTGGAGAAATTATTTGATGTTCCATGGTTATATAATACCATGTTCTAATTCTTACTCCTTTATCAGGCCCATTGCTGTCCTAGAAATGCAACAGGACAACAAAATCCTCTGATGGTCATACCTTCTTGTGCTTTACAGTAAGAAAGAAATGAGTAACAAAAGATTACTTGTCATCACAATGCTGAAAGATGCTGATGATTCTGCAACTTCAAGTTTGTTAGTGTTGTATCTGTACTGATTTTAAACTGCCAAACTGATTACATTTCCAGTCAGAGACACTGAAGTGATAGAGGTCACAATGTGTGCAATGGTGTAGACATGTTCAAAAACAGTGTGTTATTTCCCTTTTCACTCAACCACTTGGCAGTGACTTGCATGTATCATTTAGGATACTTGTAGATGTTTGCAGTATCTACAGTTTAATATTCCAAGTCAGTTCTGAAAATGAGGTCATCTGTAGAACAGCTAAAAGTTGTTATTTAAATAGTAAACCTGCAAATATACAGAGAAAGATTTCCTATTTCTGCTATAGGTGAGTAGAAAATAAATTATTTTGTAGTTGTGAAAGCTCTGAATCACAGATGCAAAGATATTTGGGAAAGAGTTGTAACTTTACTATTTTTTCCTCATAAATATATAATTGGTATTCTGCAATTTGATAGGATCAAGTTCAAGATGTTTATTTTACTCTTTTTCATACTAATATATAATGCTCCTGAATTTTTACAATGCCTGATGTAAATACAGTTAAAATGAAAAAATTTCATCTATCACAATAAAGTATTTTTCTTTGGCAGAAGCAAATTACATGTCTTCATTCTAAGTCCATTTCTTTGGCTTCCCTCCCTCTCCTGCCTTCAGTCCCAAGAAGAGAAAATTCAAGCAATATAGAGATGTCAGGAATTAATGTGCTCTTTTATTAAATATCCAATAATATAAATTACACAGTTAATAAAATATAGCAAAATAAATTTTAAACCCTTCCTTCTCTCTCACTTTCTCTATACAATATATGTGTGTGAGTGTGCCCATATACACAGAAATAAACAGATAATGGATAGATGTAAAAAAAATATAGACATTATATACCTACTGATCCACTATTTTGTCCTATGTGCTTTTATAGCTTTTCAAAACTAGTGTTTAGTCATGCTTTTGTCAAGCAATGAGAATGTTGAATATCTTGGAAATTTTGTTTGTTGGTTTGTCTTCTAAGGGGAACACATGTATGCCTGTGGCGGATTCATTTCGATATATGGCAGAACCAATACAATATTGTAAAGTTTAAAAATAAAATAAAATTTAAAAAAATAAAAAAATAATAAAGTAAGAAGGGAACACAGGTTGCAATGAAGATGCTTGAAGCATAGGAAAAGCAAAAGTGCAAAGAGAAAAAAATATTTGTATTTTATACAACATTTAAGAGCTGAAAAGTAATCATTTTCATATATATAAAATTATTTCCCAATGAAAAAAGTCAAAATCTCTGAACAAACTAAATAGTCCTATTTTTGCAACATAAATAATTCCTACATTCTGAAGGATTACTGTAAGACATCTGATTACTGTGGACAACACAGATTAAACAAAATATTAATTCTATTCTATTCTACTCTTCTACTTCTAAGCTCTGTAAACTTTGTGGACAGCAAATGGCATCTATTATTATTATGGCTCTCTACCCACCCAACGATCATATATTTCTCCCCACTTATGTAGGAGGAAATTAATTTCATACTAGAAAAATGCTTTGCTGGCCATCATCATGCCACAGAATGCCTAAAAGGAGATATTACTATGTGAAATTGGTGCATGTTTATGGAAGGGATTCACTTTTACTGGGAACTCTCTCTGGCTTTAACAAAGATCTATTTTCCAACATCTACTGATTTATCTGGAGCATAGCAGGAATTAAAGAAGAGTCCATAATGTTTTATTATTCTATAATTTAAATGACTATTATAAACATCACTCCCACCTCTTCATTTCTGAGGTAACAATTTGATTTATATGGTTAGTTTAGGAAAGCTAAGGCTAAAAACTGACCCTCATTCTTTGTCCAGAATATATGACTCGGTTTTAAGAAGGTGGAAAAACTGCAAACATCACTCATACACATTAAAAGAGAAGTGAGATAGAGTAAGCAACATGAATAAAATCAATGTCTTTGTTCCTACTTTAATAGGCCAAATTGGAATTATAATTAGAGAATACCCAGGAGTGCCACCAGAATTAAGGACCTGTCACTATTTTCACTCAATTTTCCTCTTTTCCAGAGGTTAACATTTAGCTATTCAAAGAAAATACTCTTTCAGACACATGGTAAATATTCAAAGCAATTTTAAATGGCATTTTCTTCTTGACAAATTTGGGTGATGCCACATTGATCATGTTTAACTTGTAGGTAAGTGAAATCAACTTCTGCATTAAAAGCTTTTCTTTCTTCTTAACTGTGGCTAACAGTGCCCTCCCTAGGTAATTCCAAAAGTATTCACAGAAAAATATCTCAAATTTATGATTCACTTTGGTAAATATTTAGTATTTCCTCATAACTAATATATAGCCATTGTAAAATACAATATGGAAAAGCAGACAAACATATAAGTCTAGTTGTGCTTTCATTTTCCTAATTTTTTATTTGAGCATCATCTAGTTTTAATTTTGTATTAATATTATATAAACAGATTAAAATTATAAATTCAATTCTTTGCTTCTTCCTAAATGTATACTCTTTACAATGTAACTTTGATGTTTTTCGCATTAGAAAATGCAATCTATTATCCCAACTCTAGAATCTGGGCTGCTCTCCTGACTTAATCCTGACTCATAGAATATGGTGGAAGTTACATACTGTTATTTCCAACCCTGAGCCTCAGAGAAGCCTCTTGGGCCTCTGTTCTTTTTCTTTGGAACCTTGCCCAGTCACAAGAACAAATCAGAGCTAGCCTTCTGGAGAATGTGGAACAGAGACATGTCATCCTAGCCAGGCCAGCCAGCCCTCAGTTAATCTGCCGGTTGATCACAAGACCATGAGGGTTTAAATCAGAACTTCCCAGCTTAGCCCAGCCTAAACTGAGGGCAATACAGAATGGTAAGCTAAGTAAATGGTTCTTGTTTTCAGCCACTAAGTCTGAGTGGTTTATTAGGCAACAAAAGCTAATGGATACAGATATAAATAATCAAAACAAGGTGCACAAAATTTTGACAGTGAATTAAATAAACGTAAGTTATAGCAATCTACAAAACTCACAGCACTGGGTTTTCTCTTATCTGGAAGGCAAAGAAAAGACTAGATACTAATTCATCAAAAATGAAAATTAAAGATGAAAAAAAAAGCTTTTAGAATCTGTTATAATTTAATGACAGTTTCTGTATTTGGTTTCCTTATTATTTGCATGTGGATTCAGAGCAAATGGACTTCCCTTGTGGCTCAGCTGGTAAAGAATTCACCTGCATATAGGGTCACCATATAGGGTGCTCAGGGCTGGTGCACTGGGATGACTCTGAGGGATGGGATGGGAAGTGAGGTGGGAGGGAGGGTCAGGATGGGGAACACAGGTACACCCATGGCTGATTCATGTGAATGGATGGCAAAAACCACCACAATATTGTAAACTAATTAGCCTCCAATTAAAAACAAGAAACAAACAAACAAACAAAAAAAAAGAATTCACTTGCAATTCAGGAGACCTGGGTTTGATCCCTGGGTTGGGAAGATTCCCTGGAGAAAGGAAAGGCTACCCACTCCAGTATTCTGGCCTGGAGAATTTCATGGACTGTAGAGTCCATGGGGTTGCAAAGAGTTGGACAAGACTAAGTTAATAGTCCTAGGATATTTTTAGTTGTCATGTACTTTATACTACTTGACTGTATTTCTCCATGTTTATTACAGAAAATCTATAATGTAGTACTATCTTCTTCCTTTGATATGCTTCATTTCAAGGAAAACTTATTAGTGTGAGTTCTACCAGAAGCTGTCTCTGAATCTAAGGGTTGAGTGAAAATAATTTAATATGGAGACTAAGGCTATAGCAGTAAAACAGTGAGAAATGAGGACAAGAAAGTCAGCCAATAAAGAGCGATTATCAAGAAACCTATCACTTTGGATGAAAGGAGCTTATTTCTGCTGAAGACACACATCTAAGACTAATCCCAGTTGAGAGATATGGAAACTGAGATATTTATACATGGACTCCTATCAATTATTGGAAGTGGGCTGTTCCTGGGACTTATTCAGTTCAGTTAGTTCAGCTCAGTCACTCAGTCGTGTCCGACTCTTTGCAACCCCATGGACTGCAGCACACCAGGCTTCCCTGTCCATCCCAACTCCCAGAGCTTACTCATCCTCATGTCCATTGAGTCCGTGATGCCACCCAACCATCTCATCCTCTGTCGCCCCCTTCTCCTCCTGACTTCAATCTTTCCCAGCATCAGGGTCTTTTCAAATGAGTCAGTTCTTCGCATCAGGTGGCCAAAGGACTGGAGTTTTAGCTTCAGCTTCAGTCCTCCCAATGAATGATCTCCTTTAGGATGGACTGGTTGGATCTCCTTGCAGTCCAAGAGACTCTCAAGAGTCTTCTGCAAAACCACAGTTCAAAAGCATCAATTTTTTGGCACTCAACTTGCTTCACAGTCCAACCCTCACATCCATACATGACTACTGGAAAAACCATAGCTTTGACTAGACAGACCTTTGTCAGCAAAGTAATGTCTCTGCTTTTTATAATGCTGTCTAGGTTGGTCATAGCTTTTCTTCCAAGGAACAAGCGTCTTTTAATTTCATAGCTGCAGTCACCATCTGCAGTCATTTTGGAGCCCAAGAAAAAAAAGTCTGTCACTGTCTCCACTGTTTCCCGATATTTGTTAGGAAGTGATAGGACTGGATACCATGATCTTAGTTTTCTGAATGTTGAGTTTTAAGTCAACTTTTTCACTCTCCTCTTCTACTTTCAATCAAGAGGATCTTTAGTTCTTCTTTGCTTCTGCCATAAGGGTGGTATCATCTGCATATCTAAGGTTATTGATATTTCTCCCAGCAATCTTGACTCCAGCTTGTACTTCACCCAGCCCGGCATTTTGCATGATGTACTCTGCATAGAAGTTAAATAAGCAGGGTGACAATATACAGCATTGACGTCCTCCTTTCCTGATTTGGAACCAGTCTGTTGTTCCATGTCAAGTTCTAACTATTGCTTCTTGACCTGCATACAGATTTCTCAAGAGGCAGGTCAGGTGATCTGGTATTCCCATCTCTTTCAGAATTTTCCACAGTTTGTTGTGATCCATACAGTCCAAGGCTTTGGCATAGTTAATAAAGCAGAAGTAGATGTTTTTCTGGAACTCTCTTGCTTTTTCAGTGATCCAGTGGATGTTGGCAATTTGATCTCTGGTTCCTCTGCCTTTTCTAAATCCAGCTTGAACATCTGGAAGTTCACAGTTCACATATTGTTGAAGCCTGACTTGGAGAATTTTGAGCATTACCTTACTAGTGTGTGAGATGAGTGCAACTGTGCAGTAGTTTGAGCATTCTTTGGCATGGCCTTTCTTTGGGATTGGAATGAAAACTGCTCTTTTCCAGTCCTGTGGCCACTGCTGAGTTTTCCAAATTTGCTGGCATATTGAGTGCAGTACTTTCACAGCATCATCTTTTAGGACTTGAAGTAGCTCAAATGGAATTCCATCACCTTCACTAATTTTGTTCATAGTGATGCTTCCTAAGGCCCACTTGACTTTGCATTCCAGGATGTCTGGCTCTAGGTGAGTGATCACAGCATCATGGTTATCTGGGTCATGAAGATCTTTTTTGTACAGTTCTTCTGTGTATTCTTGCCACTTCTTCTTAATATCTTCTCCTTCTGTGAGGTCCATACCATTTCTGTCCTTTATTGAGCCCATCTTTGCATGAAATGTTCCCTTGGTATCTCTAATTTTCTTGAAGAGATCTCTAGTCTTTCCTATTCTATTGCTTTCTTTTATTTCTTTGCACTGATCACTGAGGAAGGCTTTCTTATCTTCCCTTGCTATTCTTTGGAACTCTGCATTCAAATTGGTATATCTTTCCTTTTCTCCTTTGCCTTTAGCTTCTCTTCTTTTCTCAGCTATTTGTAAGGCCTCCTCATACAACCATTTTGCCTTTTTGCATTTCTTTTTCTTGAGGATGGTCTTGATCACTGCCTCTTGTACAATGTCACAAACCTCTGCCCATGGTTCTTCAGGCACTCTGTCTATCAGATCTAATCCCTTGAATATATTTGTCACTTCCACTGTATAATCATAAGGGATTTGATTGAGGTCATACCTGAATAGTCTAGTGATTTTCCCTACTTTCTTCAATTTAAGTCTTAATTTGGCAATAAGGAGTTCATGATCTGAACCACAGTCAGCTAACAGTCTTTTTTTTTTTTTTTTTTGGCTGACTTGAAAAAGTTTGCTTAAAGCTCAACATTCAGAAAAAGAAGATCATGGCATCCCATCCCATCACTTCATGGGAAATAGATGGGACTTTATAAATAGACTTTATTTTTTTGGGCTCCAAAATCACTGCAGATCGTGACTGCAGCCATGAAATTAAAAGACGCTTACTCCTTGGAAGGAAGGTTATGACCAACCTAGATAGCATATTCAAAAGCAGAGACATTACTTTGCCAACAAGGGTCCATCTAGTCAAAGCTATGGTTTTTCCTGTGGTCATGTATGGCTGTGAGAGTTGGACTGTGAAGAAGGCTGAGCGCCAAAGAATTGATGCTTTTGAACTGTGGTGTTGGAGAAGACTCTTGAGAGTCCCTTGGACTGCAAGGAGATCCAACCAGTCCATTCTGAAGGAGATCAGCCCTGGGATTTCTTTGGAAGGAATGATGTTAAAGCTGAAACTCCAGTACTTTGGCCACCTCATGTGAAGAGTTGACTCATCGGAAAAGACTCTGATGCTGGGAAGGATTGGGGGCAGGAGGAGAAGGGGACGACAGAGGATGAGATGGCTGGATGGCATCACTGACTAGATGGACGTGAGTGTGAGTGAACTCTGGGAGTTGGTGATGGACAGGGAGGCCTGGCGTGCTGCGATTCATGGGGTCACAAAGAGTTGGACACGACTGAGCGACTGAACTGAACTGAACTGATAGAGCTTTTTCATCTTTGGCTGCAAAGAATATAATCAATATGATTTTGGTATTGACCATCTGGTGATGTCCCTGTATAGAGTCTTCTCTTGTGTTGTTGGAAGAGGGTGTTTGCTATGACCAGTGCATTCTCTAGGCAAAATTCTGTTAGCCTTTGCTGGGAGTTATTAATTGCCTGTAATGTTTGGTGTGCTGCTTAGCCCCAAAACAAGCCCCAGAAGCCAAAAAAAAAAAAAAACGCCACACACATGCATTAAATTTAAGAGCTAGCAATTTGAACTTCACAAGTATGAACCAAGATGGTAAAGGTGAGAGGATATGGATGGGATGCATCTGTGTCTGCTACAACTATCATCTTAAAGATTCAGTCCAGGGTTTGCTTCAACCTACTAAGATTAAAAAAAAAGAAATCATGTAAACACTTTTCATTGTATTGGGTTCCTCAAATCTTTTCTTAACCTTTCAAAAATAGTGTAGAATCAGCATGTTTAATGCAAGTAAATCTACATCCAGCATTGATCTTAGGTTTCCTATAGGGTTCCTATTACAAAGAAAATGCCACTGGTTCATGACCTTTGCTTATGAAAAGGCACAGTCAATTTGGACTCTTTATTATATTTTGCTCCACTAGCTTTGCTTCAAATTACTTTGCACATTTAGTCTAAAATATAGCTCTAAGGGCTTTAATTTTGGCCCTAGTCCTCTAGTCTCCTTCAAACAAATCACTATGCCTTCTTTCTCCTCATTCTTTCTCAACTCTACCATGAGGCTCCTATTCAATTTCCATTGCCTTTAACCAAACTGTTTTTTCCCCTGACTTAACTGATTTGACCATTCCTCTTTTCCTGGCTGCACTATTATTTCCTGAGGAATTTTTTACAATCTCATTATATCCTCAAGTAACAAAGTTATGGGCATGATGGCAGCAAAGAGCTTAGAGGAAGAAGAATTGGAGTGAGGGTTGTTCAAGGAAACGCCAAGTGAGAAGGGATATGTAGAGGGGAGTATGATGCTATTGCCTTTCAAGAGATCAAGGTAAATGATGATGCAATTGTGGATGACTTTCTGTCTTTCATAAAGCACTACTTTCACTACAATATATATAAGATCATGATCCTAAACTTTGCCTCAACAGATTTCACCAAAATAAAGCCAGATTTGCTCGTTTTCTTCCCCTCCATCCATGTGTATGTTTCTCTTCTCATGAAAAATCGTTTGATGTGTATATAGAACAAGGCTTCTCAAGTCCTACTCTCTATGTAATTTTACATTCCCGTCTCCTGAAACATGCTAAGCATAATCCAAAAGGAAAAATTTTGGCCCTCTCTCAAACATGTCATGTTGTTTGATGTCCCCACACTATTGAACAGACTGCTTCCCCTCTGGGATATAATATTCCTCATGTCTCCATGGTGAACTCTTTTAACTTTTGACACCACTATTTGTCATCATTTTCTTGGCAGGGCCTTTCTTTTCGTTGATGGGAAGAGCAAACCAATTTCTTTTTTGTACTTCTTCTGTATCATGTTTCTACCTGTATTTTTACCTATACTGTAGTTTACTAAATAGTATAAATTCATTTCGTTATTAGTCTTGAGATTCCTAAGGCCCAAAACTGGGTCTTATTTTCTTTTACTTCCCAGAGCCTGGAAACATCTGTTACATAGTAAGAATGTAATAAACAGGGTTCATTGTTGAATTACCTTTTTCTTTGATTCTCTCTTAGAATTCCTTATGCCTCTATAACGTTCTACATTACAAAATTCACATCGAAGCATATATCTAAAAATTTTATTTTCCTTAAAACAAAAATAAAAGTGAATATTCTACTTTTCCTAAACCTCCTTTGATTTCTTCTCTTTCAAATCAAACAAAACCTTGCCACTTAATTTTTATAAAGCAAATGCTTACCTTCTGAAAATGTTCCATAATTAGGTACATTTCTGGAAATTACTATAACCATGGTCATTTCATCCATATAAGTTACTATAATAGAGTAGTTGTATCTTTTCAAGTGCTTTGCATTCTATTTTAGCAATTTGGAGAAAAGAAAGAATGGCATATCCAAGCAGGTGCTTAGTAATATAATTATCATCAACATAATCTTAATTCTCCTGTTCAAAATATTGCTTCATTATACTGTTACTATGACTACTTATGTAGGTGAAATCATTGTGCTGCAGTAGCAGAAACACCAAATGGCAGTTCAGATACCAACGTTCCAGTTCAGTACTTGCACTTGGTTTTGTATCCTGAAATATGACTCTTAACTTCTTAGGTCTTTGAATTTCCTTACCAAAAAGATAAAAGTGCTGGTATAAATAGTCTGGAAGGTTCATCATAAATGACATCTGATCCTAGGATACAAAGCCTATTTCTTTGCCTTTTCTGATACCACTGATCTATGTGCTATACATATAAATTATGTGGAATAAGTACATTTATGGAATAGGGACTGAGTATGAAAGTCAAGAAGGCTGGCTTTGTATATGCAAATGAGAAAGAAAATCACTTAGTTATATGTCAGCAAAATGGAAGCCTATAAGATGATGGCTTTAAATTTGGACTGAGTTTATGTTGTGACCATGGGGATGTCAGTGACATATGCCAGCAAATTTCGAAAACTCAGTAGTGGCCACAGGACTGAAAAAGGGCAGTTTTCATTCCAATGTGAAAGAAAGGCAATGCCAAAGAATGCTCAAACTACCACACAATTGCACTCATCTCACACACTAGTAAGTTAATGCTCAAAATTCTCCAAGTCAGGCTTCAACAATATGTGAACCGTGAACTTCCAGATGTTCAAGCTGGTTTTAGAAAAGGCAGAGGAACCAGAGATCAAATTGCCAACATCTGCTGGATCATAGAAAAAGCAAGAGAGTTCCAGAAAAACATTTATTTCTGCTTTATTGACTATGCCAAAGCCTTGGACCGTGTGGATCACAATAAACTGTGGAAAATTCTGAAAGAGATGGGAATATCAGTCCACCTGACCTGTGTCTTGAGAAATCTGTATGCAGGTCAGGAAGCAACAGTTAGAACTGGACATGGAACAACAGACTGATTCCAAATAGGAAAAGGAGTATGTCAAGGCTATATTTTGTCATCCTGCTTGTTTAACTTATATGCAGAGAACATCATGAGAAACACTGGGCTGGATGAAGCACAAGCTGGAGTCAAGATTGCTGGGAGAAATATCAATAACCTCAGATATGCAGATGACACCACCCTTATGGCAGAAAGCAAAGAACTAAAAAGCCTCTTGATGAAAGTGAAAGAGGAGAGTGAAAAAGTTGACTTAAAACTCAACACTCAGAAAACTAAGATCATGGCATCTGGTCCCATTATTTCATGGCAAATAGATGGGGAATAGTGGGAACAGTGAGAGACTATTTTTTTGGGCTCCAAAATGACTGCAGATGGTGACTGCAGCCATGAAATTAAAAGATGCTTGCTCCTTGGAAGGAAAGTTATGACCAACCTAGATAGCATATTAAAAAGCAGAGACAATACTTTGCCAACAAAGGTCTGTCTAGTCAAGGCTGTGATTTTTCCCGTAGTCATGTATGGATGTGAGGGTTGGAGTATAAAGAAAGTTGAGTGTCAAAGAATTAATGCTTTTGAACTGTGATGTTGGAGAAGACTCTTGAGAGTCCCTTGGACTGCAAGGAAATCCAACCAGTCCATCCTAAAGGAGATCAGTCCTGAATATTCATTGGAAAGACTGCTGTTGAAGCTGAAACTCCAATACTTTGGCTACCTGATGCAAAGAACTGACTCATTTGAAAAGACCCTGATTCTGGGAAAGATTGAAGGTGGGAGGAGATGGGGATGATAGAGGATGAGATGGTTGGATGGCATCACTGATTCGATGGACATGAGTTTGAATGAACTTCGGCAGTTGGTGATGGACAGGGAGGCCTGGCGTGCTGCAGTCCATGGGGTCGCAAAGATTCAGATACGACTGTGTGATTGAATTGAACTGAACTGATTGCTAAATCTATTAAAAGCTAAGGATAGGATCTAGATTCTTTTAATAATAATAATAATAAAATAAATACAAAAAGGTGGAGAAGTTAAAAGCTATCAGAAAAGAAAAAAATATATACAGCTTCTCAAATGACCATTAACATGAAAATAAACTGAACAATAAAGAGCAACTTTTCCTTGAGTATTAAGTAGCAAGTATCAGAAGTCATTTAATTACTTGAGCTTACTAAGATCTGTGATCATGAGTGTTTATAACAGTCCTTCAATTAAGGATGGAATTCCACAAACAGTGGAATGCTGTGAAAGTAATGAAAAATCTAAAGATGACAAAGAGACTTCCACACATACTTTGTTTTACTCTAACATTAATAAAAGGGAAAACATTTTTAGATAGTGATTTTTTCCCCAAAGCCTTCAGTTATTTATTTCAAATTAATAAGTAGAAAGATCATAGACATTGCATTTCAGATCTTAGTAAGAATATAAATAGGTTTAAAAACCCTTTCAATAAATTTTGACTTAACACGCAAAGGAATCTGAAGTGAAGTGAAGTCGCTCAGTCGTGTCCGACTCTTTGCGACCCTGTGGACTGTAGCCCACCAGGCTCTTCCATCCATGGGATTCTCCAGGCAAGAATACTAGAGTGGGTTGCCATTTCCTTCTCCAGGGGATCTTCCCAACCCAGGGATCGAACCCAGGTCTCCTGCATTGCAGGCAGACGCTTTAACCTCTGAGCCACCAGGGAAGACCATCCTAAAGTTGAGGAATCACATGTTCTATAATTTGCCACATTTAAGATAAAAATAGGGATACCATGCAGAAAAAATGTTACTGAATTTGTGGAATATATTCTGCAAATGTTTATTAGTGGACCAGTACATATTTCAGTGATATTGAGAAAATGACAAATGTAAATCAAGTTTTGTCAGTTTTTAGGCAGATAGGAATTTATTTCATTACATCTCTCTTTAATCACAATCACAAATATTACTACAAAATGAGTTTGGATGTGCAAACTCTATCTTTCTCTACACATAGTGTCTACTTGATAAACTATCAAGTAAATTCTTATTTGAAAAACACAGCTCAGAGCATTCTTACTGACTCATTCTATCATAGTCTCAGCTTATCATAGGCGAATGTGAAGTTATTTTCTACATGAAATGTCAATGAAATATTTCCTAAGCAAATGCCCTTTGGATGTATTAAAGTTCAAATTTTCTATTTACATGGTGTCATAAATCTAATTAACTATTACACTGTAACACATTTTTTAAAAATTGAAAAAAAAGTGAATTTTAAAACTGTAACAATAAGGTAAAGCAGGGACGTTTTCCCGATTTGGTACCATGAATTTAGCTGAATTTCAGTAGTTTCCTATCTGGTCTCAATGTTGGTGCCCTAGCCCCACTGTAGTGTCTTCTCAGCCAGAGTGAACTTTTTAAACGTTTGATCAATGTCATTTTTTTTCAAAAAAATGAAAATGCTTCTGTTCTAACTTCAGTTCAGTTCAGTTCAACAGCTCAGTCATGTCTGACTCTTTGTGACCCCATGGACTGCAGCACGCCAGGCTTCCCTGTCCATCACCAACTCCTGGAGCTTACTCAAACTCACACCCATCAAGTCGGTGATGCCATCCAACCATCTCATCCTCTGTTGTGTCCTTCTCCTCCTGCCTTTAATCTTTCCCAGCATCAGGGTCTTTTCAAATGAGTCAGTTCTTTGCATCAGGTTGCCAAAGGATTGGAGTTTCAGCTTTAACATCAGTCCTTCCGATGAATATTCAGGACTAATTTCCTTTAGGATTGACTGGTTGGATCTCCTTGCAGTCCAAGGGACTCTCAAGAATCTTCTCCAACACCACAGTTCAAAAGCATCAATTCTTTGGCACTCAGCTTTTTATAGTCCAGCCCTCACATCTGTACATGACCACTGGAAAAATCATAGCTTTGAGTAGACAGACATTTGTTGGCAAAAGCAATGTCTCTGCTTTTTTAATATGCTGTCTAGGTTGGTCATAGCTTTTCTTTCAAGGAGCAAGCATCTTTTAATTTCATAGCTGCAGTCACCATCTGCAGTGATTTTGGAGCCCCCCAAAATAAAGTCTCTGGCTGTTTCCAATGTTTCCCCATCTATTTACCATGAAGTGATGAGACTGGACGCCATGATCTTAGTTTTCTGAATGTTGAGTTTTAAGCAAACTTTTTCTCTCTCCTCTTTCTACAAGGCTGTTAATAACTTGGCCCCTTACACTTCTCTTTCCTTCTGGACTCAGCACCAGTCACATATTTTCTTTGCTTTTATTTGAATATACAAACACAGTCCTACCTCAATAACATTTTATTAATTTTTCCCCTGTTTATATGCTATTCCCCTAGATATTATGATAGTTTACTCTTAGCTTTCTCAGGCATCTGCAAAAACAAAACAAACAAAAAAACACCCTTATATCCTCCTAACGCATTTTGTCCACCTTCTCTTGCTTTTGTTTTCTACACTGTATACATCACTTGGGGCTTCCCAGGTGGTGCTAGTGGTAAAGAACCTGCCTGTCAATGCAGGAGATGTAAGAGACACAGGTTTGATTCCTGGGTTGGGAGATCCCCCGGAGGAGGGCATGGCAACCCACTCCAATATTCTTGCCTAGAGAATCCCACGGACAGAGGAGCCTGGCGGGCTATAGTCCATAGAGTCACAGAGTCAGACACAACTGAAACGACTTAGTATGCACACACACACACACACACACACACATATATATAATGTATCTTAAAATATTATATTCTTTTCCATCCACTTTCCATTATTCTCTTTTCCATCATGCAGGCAGGGATTTGATCAGTTTGATTCATTACTGCTTCTCCAGCCCCTAAAATGGTGTGTGGTATGGAATAGACATTCAATAATATTTTTAAATGCATAAATGAATAGAGACACCTGTATTCATAATAAATGTATCAGTAAATATTACTGTTGGCTCTTTTGCTCTCAGTCAACTTACTTGTCAATTAAACCAATCAAGAGTATTCGTAATATGTCTAAATTATATACTCTAAAAGTTGGTTAAGATCTGGAAAGTGTGCATGTGTTTACTCTTTGATCCTAAACATAAATTCAGGATTATCAATATATAAGCTTTTGAGAAGGTAACATAGAGTGGCAGGACTGGAGACAGCCCAGAGAAGCTGGATTTGAGAGGCCTTGGTCTTATTTTTTCTAAGAGTGTATTTGGACAATTCAACTGACTTCTCTGTCTTAATTTCCTAATCTACAAAATTGGACCAATACAAATAGTTACTTTCTGATTTACCTCACAGGATTGTTGTAAATCTCAAGTAACCCAAGCATTTAAATATATTGTGCAAACTTTTTTGTGGGCTGTGTTCCTGATGTTTACAAGTGTAAGAAAAAAATACAAATCAAAAATAAGAAAAAAAAATCAATTCTCTTTTGGTGCAAACAGGGAAACAGGTTCCTCCCCCTTCCTTTTCTTAAAGCATTTACTTTAGAATTTCTGCAATTATAAAATCTTTCTCTGCCTCTTTGAAATGTACGTAAATCTTTTCAAAAGCTAAACAAGCTTCTTGTTAGTTTTACAACCCAGTAATGTTTCCTCAGGGACCTGGGAGTCATGATTTGAAAATGTAATCATCCAGCAAAACAGTGATCCTATCTCCTAGTTTCCCTGAAGGATAGGAGGCTAAGTTTGGCTGGCATCTGGCTCTATGTTGTAAACCTAACTCCTGTCATAAAGATACAGGAAATTTGTTTTTCTTTTGGATAAAGACCATTACTAAACACAAATGGTCACTTCATTTACCAGGTGAATTTTGGATGAACTTTGTGCAAGAAAGGTGTGGTCAAGTCCTCTTACCTGAGTCTTCTTATTGTTTATTGTCTACTTGGGAACAAGTATATAAAGAGTTGCATCTGTTTGGATATTAATATAAAAGGGTTAGATTTCTTTCTGTCTTTGCATTCTCTTCAGATTGCCTGTGATATATATCACAGTCCAATTTAAGGCTTATTCAATAATAAAACTATTTTTTTTCTCTTCTTCTACTTTTGTGGAGAGATTTTCTAGGTTGAAAAAAGATTTTTGTTTCTAATAATATTTCCCCAACTTAGGTAAACAAAAAGTGTTAGTCACTCAGTCGTGTCCTACTCTGTGCAAACCCATGGACTGTAGCCCACAAGGCTCCTTCGCCCATGGGATTTTCCAGGGAAGAATATTGAAGTGGGTTGCCATTTCCTTCTCCAGGGGATCTTCCCGAGCCAGAGATCAAACCCGTGTCTCCTGAATTGTGGGCAGACTGTTTACAGTCTGAGCCACCAGGGAAGCCCATAGGTAAACAAAGAGTCACATGAAAAACAGAATAAGAATTTTAAAATGAATTCAGCTGAAATTATTAACAAATTGGTAAAGGACAAGTAGGGACTTTCATCAAGAGGCTCTTTAGCTCTTCTTCGCTTTCTGCCATAAGGGTGGTGTCATCTGCATATCTGAGGTTATTGATATTTTTCCCGGCAATCTTGACTCCAGCTTGTGCTTCATCCAGACCAGCATTTCTCATGATGTACTCTGCATATAAATTAAATATGATGTACTCCTTTCAAAATTTGGAACCAGTCTGTTGTTCCATGTCAAGTTGTTGCTTCCTGATCTGCATACAGATTTCTCAAGAGGCAGGTCAGGTGATTTGGTATTACCATCTCTTTCAGAATTTTCCACAGTTTGTTGTGGCCTGAACAGTCAAAGGCTTTGGCATAGTCAATAAAACAGAAGTAGATGTTTTTCTGGAACTCTCTTGCTTTTTTGATGATCCAGCGGATGTTGGCAATTTCATCTCTGGTTCCTCTGCCTTTTCTAAATCCAGCTTGAACATCTGGAAGTTCACGGTTCAGGGTACTGTTGAAGCCTGGCTTGGAGAGTTTTGAGCATTACTTTTCTAGGGTCCAGGATGAGTGCAATTATGCAGTAGTTTGAACATTCTTTGGCCTTATTTTGTTTGGGATTGGAATGAAAACTGCCCTTTTTCAGTCCTGTGGCCACTGCTGAGTTTTCCAAATTTGCTGGCATATTGAGTGCAGCACTTTCATAGCATCATCTTTTAGGATTTGAAATAGCTCAGCTGGAATTCCATCACCTCCATTAGTTTTGTTCGTAGTGATGCTTCCTAAGGCCCACTTGACTTTGCATTCCAGGATGTCTGGCTCTAGACTGGTGATCACACCATCATGATTATCTGGGTCGTGAAGATCGTTTTTGTATAGTTCTTCTGTGTATTCTTGCCACCTTTTCTTAATATCTTCTGCTTCTGTTAGGTCCATACCATTTCTGTTCTTTATTGTGCCCATCTTTGCTCTTAATACCTAACTTACTTTAAGGCATCACTCCCTTCCCCTTCCCTCAAAAGACTGATAGGAGACCTGAGACAGCAAAATACACTGTTAAGAGAATGAAAACACAAACCACAGCAGGGCAAAAACATTTGTAAATAACCTATATGGCAAAGGACTTGTTTATAGGATATGTAAAGAACTTCAAAACCTCATCAAAGAAAAAATAAACAACACAATGAAAATATGGGCAAAAGTGTTGGATACACACTAAATCAAAGAAGGTATATGGATGGCAAATAAGCAGATAAAATGATGGTCACCATCCTTGACCATTAAGAAAATTAAAATTAAAATCACTATGAAATACTATCAAAGGTTTATTAGAATGGCTAAAAAAAGTAAGAGAAACTTAAACATTCATACATTGCGATACAGTTACTTTGGAAAGCAGAAACAGTGTATACCATGTGACCCAGAAATCCCACTTCTCCCCCAAACAGAGAAAACTTATGTTCACACAAAAATCTGTATGTGGAAGTTTTTAGCAGCTTTACTCATCACAGAACTCTGGAAAGAACCCAAACTGTAGTCTGTAGTACATCCACACAGTGGAATACTCTTCAGCAATAAAGCTTAAAAAAAAAATCTAACTATTGATACATTCAACAATATTGATAAATCTCAAATGCTTTTTGCTAACTGAAAAAAGTCAGATCAAAAGACCACAAACTAAATGATTCTATTCATATGACATTCTGTAAAAGGTAAAGCTATAGGAATGGCGAATAGATCAGTGGTTGCTAGGGATTCAGGGTAGGAGAAAGAACTGACTACAAGGAGATGCCTAAAGAAAGTTTTTGATTTGATGGAACTGTTCTGCATCATGACTTTGGTTATAGATACATGACTCTGTAAATGTGTCAAAATTAATAAAACTACACACAACAAAGTGAATTTTACTATATATAACATAAAATTATATTTAGAAGGAATAAAATATATTAATGTGATAATTTGTCATCAGTTACTAATAAATCTCAACTGTGTCATGTTGAATCACATAAAAGTTCCAGGTTTTTTAAGCATAACTTAATTTTGTTTTAGTGTATCAACAATGGATCAAAGAAAAAGTGATTATTATTGTATTTTCAAACTGAGGACAAAATGGAAAAAGAACATAAATTATTTTATGACAAAATTATTGTCTGTTCCATCAAAAGGAGGTAGTATCATTTTTGAAATATCAGGCTTACCTCTAGACTCTCCCTGGAGAAAGGATAGTAGAGATTGAAAAGGTTGGATCAGAAGGCACAGAAATAGTTCAGGATTGTGGGTATGAATTATAAAGACAGATTAGTCAGAGTTGACTAATAGAGTTAAAGAAATGGTGGTACAGAGACTTGAAATAAAAAGGGACAGATTGATTCTAGTAAGTTGTTTGAGCCAGTGTAATGACTGATTAGAAAAACAAGAGGTTTATCGATCAAATTTGAGAAGGGGATTATTTTATAAGCAATTCAAGCAAAATTTCTTCACAAAATGGTACTTAGGATATAGAATTAACTGCCACAATGGCTTATACGAGAGTAAAAGAACTAGATAAATATGTATCTTTTACAGCAAGAGCTTAAATGAGAAAATTATTGATAGGCAATATGTAATTATCAAAAATTAGAAATAGGGAAGTGGAAATTAGAATTCAGCTCAAAGCATGTTACAAATAACTCATGTGGAGATTGTAGACTATAGTTCATCAGGCATCCGCAAGGTTTATACAGCACATATAAGGGTTTGTACAGCATCTAGTTAATCTGATAAATGTAAGCAGCCTAGTTCAAAGAGACAAAGTAAAGAAGAGGGCTGAATTATCCCTCAGAATATAAAATTTTAAAAAGGTTTTTGTTTTTGACTACTCAGGGTTGAATTGCTTTTCCTTTATGAGTAAAAAGCCAACATGCTCAAATGAAAATTCATTAATTTCAGTCAAATAATACCCACATAACAATCAAATGCCAACCCTGAAAAGGGCATTATGATTTTCCTGTTTGTCAAATGTTTACACAAATTTTATTTGTCTCCTTAATCTAACTATTGCAGCTCTCTAAATATAATTTAATTTGCCCTCCTTCCTGACAACATGTAAAAGTTACTTATCGAAACTCTCACACATTATTGATGGAATTTTAATTGGTACATACAACAGCCAAGAAGCTACCATGTTTTTTCCAAAAGAAAGAAAGGAAGGAAGGAATATATTCTGCTCTCAAATACCTTCCCATTTAGTGGGGGAGTCAGTTGCAATTTTAAAATATGAAATGATACCTTAAAAGTTTGTAACAGAATTAAATTTATCTAGAGCCTAGATAAGAATGTACCTTGTTCTTTTGGGGATAATATAACCTTGAACTTGGCAATGGACATCAAGTATATGAAAACAGTTCTAATAAGGAGAAATAAAAGAAAACTACACAGATTTGTAGTATTTTGGTGGAAAAATTCTTCCCTTGTTCCTCCTGCCACTGGCCTTCAGTTATGACTTTTTCTGGAAAAGATTCCTATTTTGTTGGACTGTTTATTTAGCAAACGTCCCCTGGAGGTCTTCAGTGAATCAGACTCTTTTAGACACAGGGGATACAGTGATGAGTAAGACAAACTCCTTCCCTCCACAGAGCTTTCTTAACTAGTGGAAGAGTTCAATTATAAACAAATAAATACATAAATAAAACCAGATATTTTAGAAAGCTATGTGTAAAGTTTTACATAAAATTTTATATCGTTTTGTGTAAAATATTTTGCCAAGAGGCCAAAACTCAATGATCCCAAGAATACTAGTTCCTTCTCTTCTTCCACCTTCCTTTCTTCCCTCATTTTCTTCATTCTTCTAATCTGCTATTGGCCTTTTTCTCTCTTAATTTTTACTTGTTTAATCCTCTTGTTGTGTATATTTTCCACTATTCCTATTTTCCCCTCTCTAAAAGTTGTATTATTCTGTTGCAATTTTTACTTTTACAGATAACTGCAAAAAAAAAAAAACAAAAAACAATCCTAATGCAGTGGTACCAACACTTGGAAAAGCCTTTTCACTGTGAGTTTGAATGTCAGTGGCCCATCCCATTTCATACACTTATTATTAGCCTCCACTATTAAAGCTGATACTATTCTCAGTGATTAGAATCTATGTGTGGCCTAAGCATTTCTGACAGGAGCAATTCAGGGCCAATGATTTTCCACCCTGAGTGCCCTAGATGTTCTCTCTCTATTCATATCTACAATTATTCTCTGGAAAAGTGGCAAGTGATTTAACTTTTGTCTTAACATCCCAGTTGTATTTCTTCTTTTCTCAAATAGAGGATCCCTTGGATGAGAAGAGTCCATCAAGCAGGAGGCAGGTTATAGTGGTTTCCCCTTCCATCTGCAATCATGTCACATCATGTGAGGCTGTAATATGGTAGTTTACTTATAATATGGTAGATACTAAAATCGATCTGAGTGCCATTTCTACTTCATTATGTCATGGTTTACACACCCTGTGCATTGATTCTTCACATGTAGTTAAAGAGAACATCATATATAGACACTCAGATACTGACATCAGTGACATTCAAAAGGAAATATGGTTATTAATCTTCCTTGAAGTGCTTACACTTTCATACTCTAAAGAACCTTCATGTATATGGATAGAAATGTGTAAAAACATTGTCTTGTTAGTTTCTTTTAAAATAGTTCAAATCTTACTTTTAGGCATTTTACCAATAATCTCCACCTTGAATGATTTATAAAACATTACAAGAAAATATGGGCTTCCCTGGTGGCTCTTCTGGTAAAGACTCCGCCTGCAATGTGGGAGACCTGGGTTTGATCCCTGGGTTGGGAAGATCCCCTGGAGAAGGGAAAGGCTATCTATTCCAGTATTCTGGCCTAGAGAATTCCATGGACTGTACAGTCCGTGGGGTCACAAAGAGTCGGACACGACTGAGTGACTTTCACTTCACTTCACAAGAAAATATCTCAAGGAATTTATCTGCCATCTTTTCTTCTTTCTGAAGACTGTTACATCAAATAGTTCCATACATTAAAGGCAGAAGATTTAGAGTTAAAAATTGATTCAGGAACAAAGGTAAGGAACAAATCCAAGGAGTAATCTACAAAAACAGGAATCTGTACTTAATCAGTAAGATACTAGTTGGTTTCAGAAATAGCCTTTGCACCAATCCATAATAATCATGCATTATCCTAGTCTTCTCTAGGACTGCTCAAGACATGAATCACCATAGCAACTCTTCTTAAATTAAAAAATACCATGGTAGTGATTTTAGGAAGGAAAAGCAATAGGTGTTGAACTCACAGCTTTTATCCTCCCCATCACTGGGGTTCTCTAAAAAGCCGAGCCATTTTACAGGTGTAAGTCTTTTCAAACATCCATATTAATGTCTAAAAAGCTTAGCTGATTAAGTATAATTCACAGCATTGATCTTCACTCCAAACAAAGCCCACTTTCTTCTCTCCACAATTAATATTATAATCTCTGCTTCACCTTCAATGGACCCTCACTCACCTTTTCCTGGTGTTTTTTTTTTTTTTTTAATATAAACCCATGTCCTTTTGCCTTCTAAATTTCACTTAAAATGTGTCTCCTTTTTATGGCTTCTAAGCCAGAACCTACTTAGGACATATCACTCCTCTCACTTTAATGATTCATTTTCTCTCTCTTCTCTCAGTTTTCTTTCCACTTATTCTTATGTACAGCACTTAGGTTCTTTCTTGGGACAGCTGCATGCAGTTAGTGATGTGTATGCTTATATGTTCTTGTCACTTGAGTTTAGAGACATTTTTCTATATATCCCTTGTCACTTGCTGATTGATATGGCTGGCAGATGGCATTTTTTTTTAGAAGTATCATCAACTGCACAAAATATGCTGACATCTCCAGTAGTAAATAATGTTAAGACAGTCATGGTTTAGAAAGCACAGTTCCTGCTTTAACAAAAAAAGGAAAATCATAGACTTATAAGAAAATGATAGGGTAGACCTTAATTTAAAGTGTTCTAGAAAATGATCCCAGTACTTATAGTAAAAATTTGCAGAGAATATTGCTTTTCCCTTCATTTAAAAGGTATCTGCTGTGTGCATTTCAATCACTGCCCAAGGCACTTAGAAAGTCACAGTGAATAAGAAACACAAGAATCTTGTTTTTATGAAATTCACATGCTTTCTGGTGAAAGCAAACATAAATAAGCAAACAAATATGTAAATATGATAAATGAGAAAATACAGAAATGTGCTAATAGTTGTCAAGCAGCATATCCATAGGTAGTGTGTGTGTGTGTTTGGGGGACAGAGGTGTGTGACAGATGTTACTGATGCCCTGCCATGTATCTCTACGGACTGCCTTGAGTTCACCTGCAACTATGTTAAACACCATCTGGAACCTCAAGCACTTGCATATTTCTACTTCTCTTCTGAGGGCTTTCCCCGGCACCACAGCAGTAGGCTTGACTAGGCACAGCTCAGCAGTGCAGGGGGCAAGGTTTGGCTCACTCCTCAACCAGCAGGGGATGAGAGTTAGTATACAAATACCACAGCCTCCTTCTCCTCTGATGGGACAATTCTGTCATGCGTTCCACATTCTCTTAGAGTATCTCAGAAGGATTTAGCTCCGTTTTATCACTGCAGCAACTTATTCATTTTTCTTCACTCTTCTGCCTCACTTTTCCCATTCCTTCATTTGTGTTTCATAGAATCAACTTCTACCTACATTCAAGTCCCTGTCTCAAGATTTGCTTTGGGGAAAGACAAATTAACATAGTCGGAGGGGAAAACTGAAAGTTTTAATTGAGTAATTAAGAAAGGTAGTGTTAGAAATGAGAGCTAACTGACACGAATTTACTACCCAAGATGTGAGGTAGATGTGGGGAAGAGAGTTCCCAGTGAAAACAAGAACAAATGCAAAGTCCCTGAGGTGAGCAATGTTCAGTTAGCACCAAGAAGACCAGAGTTGGCTAGGGTAGAGTAAATAAGTGGTAGGCAATGACATCAAAGGGGCAAGTAAGAGACACATTTTATAGAACTGTGTAGATGATACTAAGGAGTTCAGACATACTATAATTATAATAAGCCTTTATAAGGTTTTAATCAAGGGAGTGATATAGTTTTATTTTCAAATAAATCTCTGGCTGTTTTTTTGAGAATAAATTTTATGAAGACAAGAGTTACAAACTAACAGAAAGGAATCAAGAAAACAAGTTATAAAACTATTGTACTAGGCTAGATGAGAGAAAAACCTAAGCTTCTCTTAATGAGGAAAAGTAGAAATAGAAAGAAGGTTCACACGTAACATACATTTTTAATTGAAACTAGTTGGACTCATTGATAGATTACATGGAAAGGTAGTAAAGAGAAAGGAAAGAAACCAAATTCCATTAAATATGAAAAGCCACACTGAAACGAGGATAGTCACATGTAAACTATTATGTATAGAACAGACAAGCAACAAGGTCCTATGGCACAGTCCAGGGAACTATATTCAATATCCTGTGATACACCAGAAAGGAAAGAATATGAAAAAAGATATATACATATATGAATTACTGATACTTTGTTGTACACCAGAAACTAATATAAATCAACTACACTTCAACTTAAAAAGAAGAAATGAAGACAGGACAGGAGACATAAACTTAGGACAGCGTAGCAATCTGACAATTTAAAAACAGGAACCAGATGTGCTCCTCTGGAGAAGAAAGTAGAGAGCCCAGGGGAAACAAAACAAAACAAAACAAAACTTGAACTAGGGAACCGGGAACTTCCATATGTTCAAGCTGGTTTTAGAAAAAGCAGAGGAACCAGAGATCAAATTGCCAACATCCGCTGGATCATCGAAAAAGGAAGAGAGTTCCAGAAAAACATCTATTTCTCCTTCATTGACTATGCCAAAGCCTTTGACTGTGTGGATCACAATAAACTGTGGAAAATTCTGAAAGAGATGGGAATACCAGACCACCTGACTTGCCTCTTGAGAAACCTATATGCAGGTCAGGAAGCAACAGTTAGAACTGAACATGGAACAACAGACTGGTTCCAAATAGGAAAACGAGTACATCAAGGCTGTATATTGTCACCCTGCTTATTTAACTTATATGCAGAGAACATCATGAGAAATGCTGGGCTGGAAGAAGCACAAGCTGGAATCAAGATTGGCAGGAGAAATATCAATAACCTCAGATATGCAGATGACACCACCCTTATGGCAGAAAGTGAAGAGGAACTAAAAAGCCTCTTGATGAGAGTGAAAGAGGAGAGAGAAAAAGTTGGCTTAAAGCTGAACATTCAGAAAACTAAGATCATGGCACCTGGTCCCATCACTTCATGGGAAATAGATGGGGAAACAGTGGAAACAGTGTCAGACTTTATTTTTCTGGGCTCCAAAATCACTGCAGATGGTGATTGTAGCCATGAAATTAAAAGACGCTTACTCCTTGGAAGGAAAGTTATGACCAACCTAGATAGCATACTCAAAAGCAGAGACATTACTTTGCTAACAAAGGTCCATCTAGTCAAGGCTATGGTTTTTGCTGTGGTCATGTACGGATGTGAGAGTTGGACTGTGAAGAAAGCTCAGTGCCAAAGAATTGATGCTTTTGAACTGTGGTATTGGAGAAGACTCTTGAGAGTCCCTTGGACTGCAAGGAGATCCAACCAGTCCATTCGAAAGGAGATCAGTCCTGAGTGTTCTTTGGAAGGAATGATGCTAAAGCTGAAACTCCAATACTTTGGCCACCTCATGTGAAGAGTTGACTCATTGGAAAAGACTCTGGGAGGGATTGTGGGCAGGGAGGAGAAGGGGATGACAGACAGAGGATGAGATGGCTGGATGACATCACCGACTTGATGGACATGAATTTGGGTGAACGCCAGGAGTTGGTGATGGACAGGGAGGCCTGGCGTGCTGCAAATCATGGGGTCGCAAAGAGTCAGACACGACTGAGCGACTGTACTGAACTGAACTAGGGAATAGAGAGAGATTCTTCAAAAAATTTTGTTCTTAAGAAGAGTGGAGACATAAGAACAATAGCTGGATGAGACATGTGCAATTAGTGTGACTATACCAGAGAAAGTACTAGCTTTCACAACATCTTCTCTTCCTAAGCATAGGAAGAGTACGTTTTTGTCTCTCAGTTAGGTTCCTACTACAGAACTGCATCTGGGAAATGGCATGTTGATAGAAACGATGCATGATGTTTCTAGGCATTGAGCTTTGAAAATATCTCATGTTGTATTCCACATTTTTTTGCCCTCAGGGGCAAAGGTGAAACTCATGTGTTCCAGAAAGAGTAACCACAACGTGCAGGCAACCTGGGTTGCCGAGTCAGTATTAAGGAGAGTTTTCAAGAAGAGCCAAGCTATCCATCTTGGTGACATGCTGCTGCTGCTAACTCGCTTCAGTCATGTCTGACTGTGTGCGACCCCACAGACGGCAGCCCACCAGGCTCACCCATCCCTGGGATTCTCCCAGGCAAGAATACTGGAGTGGGTTGCCATTTCCTTCTCCAATGCATGAAAGTGAAAAGTGAAAGTGAAGTCGCTCAGTCGTGTCCAACCAACCCTTTGTGACACCATGGATTGCAGCCTACCAGGCTCCTCTATCCATGGGATTTTCCAGGCAAGAGTACTGAAGTGGGGTGCCATCAGGAAAGATAAACCTTTCTTGTGTTTGGCTAGAAATAGTTTAAATTGTTACCTCGGCAGAGCTAAGCCTGTCCTAATACCCTAGTGATGTTTTAAGGTCACTGGTAAAGTATCATTTTCCATTTTTTGGTAAATGCACTAGTAGAGAGGCTAGTAAACAGCGAGAGAGAGAGAGAGAGAGAGAGAGAGAGAGAGAGAATATGATTGTAAGTATATTATGGTTGAGAAGATAAGAGTGGCTGAGATCAAGAGCAGCGATTGTTGAGGCTGGCCTTAGACATTGGGGCACTGCAAAAGATGAAAGGTAGATGTCAGCTGCGAGAGAGGGGATAGATGGAAAAATATTCATTCTTTGGCAAGTGAGGAAAATTTATGAAAAATAATTTGAAAAATGGGAAAACAGTCAAATTAAGAAAGTGAAAACCAGTTTGTCTCAATATTGCATATACTTTAACTGTGTGATTGTGAATGCAAAATACAGCCAATATATTTGTGTGCATTGTTTATGTTGATTGCAGCTTCCTGACTGAAGGCACAAAGTATATGGATAGATGCTTTT
Source organism: Bos indicus (assembly GCF_029378745.1). Classification (NCBI taxonomy): domain Eukaryota; kingdom Metazoa; phylum Chordata; class Mammalia; order Artiodactyla; family Bovidae; genus Bos; species Bos indicus. The sequence goes on along the minus strand of NC_091789.1, from coordinate 124,687,924 downwards.
AGCCAGCCATCTATATAATGTATAATGGAGAAAGAATGGAGCAAGAATATTGCAAGGAATTGCAAAGGAGTGACTTTAATGATAGATCAAGGAATTTTACCTCAGAGAGGAATATAAACATTCACAGGCAATGGACAATGGATAATCTCTAGGTGAGAGGCTTCCATAAAGACAAATAATTGCTGAATTAAAAGTGTTTAAGTGATCTACTGGTGTTAAGTGATCTACTGGGATAAGAAATGGTGGTCAGGGATTCCCTGGTGGCTCAATGGTGAAAAATCCGCCTGTCAATGTAGGGACATGGGTTCAATCCCTGGTCTGGGAAGATCCCACATGCTGCAGAGCAACTAAGCCCATGCACCACAGCTACTGAGCCTGTGCTCAAGAGCCCAGGAACCACAACTACTGAAGCCCGAATGCTCTAGAGCCTGTGCTCCCCAACAAGAGAAGCCACTGCAGTGAGAAGTCCCTGCACCACAATGAAGAGTGGTCCCTGCTCCCCGCAACTAGAGAAAGTCCCTGCACAGCAACGAAGACCCAGCACAGCCAAAAAATAAATATATTAAAAAAAATTTACACAGGGGAAGGAGAGGGTGGCACAAATTGAGAAAGTAGCACTGAGACATATACATTGCTGCTACTGCTGCTGCTAAGTCACTTCAGTCGTGTCTGACTCTGTGCAACCCCGCAGACGGCAGCCCACCAGGCTCCACCATCCCTGGGATTCTCCAGGCAAGAACACTGGAGTGGGTTGCCATTTCCTTCTCCAATGCATGAAAGTGAAAAGGGAAAGTGAAGTCACTCAGTCGTGTCCGAATCTTAGCGACCCCATGGACTGCAGCCTACCAAGCTCCTCCATTCATGGGATTTTCCAGGCAAGAGTACTGGAGTGGGGTGCCATTGCCTTCTCCGACATATACATTACCATATGTAAAATCAGATGGCCAGTGAGAATTTGCTGTATAATGGATGCAGGGAGCTCAAATCTGGGGCTCTGTGACAACCTAGAGGGGTGGGATGGGATGGGAGGTGGGAGGGAGGCTCAAGAGGGTGGGGACATATGTACACATATGGTTGATTCATGTCACTGTATGGCAGAAACCAACACAATATTGTATAGTAATTGTCCTCCAATTAAAAATAAATATTTTTTTAAAAAAAGAAAGAAATGGTGGTCAGAACATGGAATGATTCAAATCAGAATTTAAAAATTAGTTCACTTGTTTATTAATAATTAAGATATCAATGTGCTACACACTAAGGAACACAATACAATGTTTTCCTTATGACAGCTCTTGGGAGAAGTCATTATCATTCTATTAGAAAAATTTTGCTACTTCTGAAAAACTTATTTGTTCTTTTTTATTGATAGCAAGAATTGTGTGAGTTATTGGAGAGGGTTATACACATGGCAGAAATACGAAAGTTATTTCTACTAAATATGGTGCTGCTGCTGCTAAGTCACTTCAGTCGTGTCCAACTCTGTGTGACCCCATAGACAGCAGCCCACCAGGCTCCGCTGTCCCTGGGATTCTCCAGGCAAGAACATTGGAGTGGATGATAACAAATCTTAGAGAGAGACCAAGAAACAACTTGCATCTCATCTTATAAAATATGGATCTGTGGAAATTTAAAAGAAGAGGTGCAAAGACTGAGGGAAGACAGAAGGACAGAGCAGGCTATTAGGCAGATGGAGAAGGTGCCATTTGGTGTCCTCTTTACTATATCAGACAGGCAAGCAATACTTGGATTAGATAAATGTTAGGCCCAGTATATATGCAACAGAAAACAGAAAATCATCCAAAGGTATAGTGAGGAAAATTCACCTCAAATAATGTTTCTTACCTAATTAAGATGGCAGCACTTGACAAGAACCCAAGCAAGTCATATCACAGTGGAGTGTCCACATCTAGCACAGAGAAAGCACAGATACAAACATTCCCTGATTAGATATCCTACACAGACCTCACTGCCACTTTCTTACCCACAGCTGCTGGATAAATGAGTTACCAAGCCACTTCAGAGGTTAGTAAATGATAGGAACCTACTAATAGCAATACAGTAGAAAGCAAAAGGATCCCATCTACCACACTGAACAAATAAATATCACACTTGCTTATGATACTCATTGTTCAAATAAACAGAAATCTAAGCTTGTGAAATATGTTCTATATGATAAAAATATTAGAAAATCAAAAGGAACAAACATTTGAAAAATAAAAAAATAAAGAGCAATAAATATCTGTTATGTCATCTCAACTAATTTCAAAAATATATGGATAAAAAAAAAATAAGAATAGATAACGAAATGGTGAGACAATAGAGTTACCCAGAAAGGAGACTGAATAAGATGCAGATGCAAGGATTAGGTAGCTAGTTCATAAGGAAAGTGATGAAAATATAATTTTAATGAAAAAGGTGAATCATGTAAGAATCGGCAAAGGGAAAAATCATAATTCTAAAATAATAGAAATAACAATGTGGAGGACAAATCTGAGATTCTCTTCAAAAATTAACATGGAAATAATGATAAGATATAAATAAAGAAAAAATGATAAATGTGCATAAAATGAAAATTCAATATACATAAAATATACATATATAAAGCAATCAGAAGAATACAGACAAATGTTACAAGAATATGATAGTAAATCAATTCTGAATATGAATAATGATACAAAACTACAGGTCTAAAGCCAGGGATCAGCAGTCCCAGACAATGTTACTAAAAGAGGAAATAAAATATCTCTAGATATAGGCTTGTAATGTACAGTTTTTATCAACATGATGAAAATATCTACAATCCTCCAGGTAGAGAGAAAAAACAATCACTTCACACCTAATAGGATACTGTTGTTGTTCAGTCACTAAGTTGTGTCCGACCCTTTGTGACCCCATGGACTGCAGCACCTCAGGCTTCCCTGTTCTTCACTATATCCCGGAGTTTGCTCAAACTCCTGTCCACTGAGTCAGTGATGCCATCCAACCATCTCGTTCTCTGTTGTCCCCTTCTCCTCCTGCTTTCAATCTTTCCCAGCATTAGGGTCTTTTCCAATGAGTTGGCTCTTCACGGGTGGCCAAAGTACTGGAGTTTCAGCTTCAGCATCAGTCCTCCCAATGAATATTCAGGGTTAATTTCCATTAGGATTGACCTAATAGTATGGCTGTCATCAAAAAGACAAGAGCTAGGTGGACCAGTGGTTAAGAATCTGCCTGCCAATGCAAGGGACACGGGTTTGATCCCTGCTCCAGGAAGATCCCACATGCTGCAGAACAACTAAGCTTGTATGGACTGCAGCCTGCCAGGCTCCTCTGTCCATGGGGATTCTTCAGGCAAGAATACTGGAATGGGTTGCCATGCCCTCCTCCAAGGGATCTTCCTGACCCAGGGATCGAACACGCAATTCTTATGTCTCCTACGTTGGCAGGTGGGTTCTTTACCACTAGAGTCACCTGGGAAGCCCAAACTAAGCCTGTGCACCACAACTATTGAGCCTGTGTTCTAGAGCCCAAGAGCCACAACTACTGAAGCTTGAAAGCCCGTGCTCTGCAACAAGAGAAGCTACAACAATGAGAAGCCCTCACACCTCAATGAAGAGTAGCTCTGGCTCACTGCAACTGGAGAAAGCCACGGTCAGCAACGAAGACTCACCACAGCCAAAAATTAAAATAAATAAATATTAAAAAAAATTTTTTAAGGACAAGAGATAAATACTGACAAGGATGTGGAGAACAGCTATAAACCTCTGGGCACTGTTGTGGGAATGTAAATTGGTCCAGACACTACCGAAAATAGTATGGAAGTTTCTCAAAAAATTAAAAATATAACTACCATTTGATCTGGCAATACCACTTCTGGATATATATCCAAAAGATACAAAATCTGGATCTCAAAGAGATATCTACTCTCCTCATTGCAGCATTATTTACAATAGCCAAAACATGGAAACAACCTAACTGCCTGTCAACATATGAACACTGATAAAGAAAATGTGGTATTTACACACAATGGAATATTGTTCAGCTGTTAAAAAAAAAAAGGAAATCTTGTTATTTATGACAACATACATGAACCTAGACAACATTATGCCGAGTGAAATATGCCAGACAGAAAAGGACTAATACGACATAGACTTTTCTGTGTGGAATCGAAAGTAGTCAGATTCATTGAGGCCAAGAGTAGAATGGTGGTTGCCCATGGTAGGGTGGAGGACGAAATGGGGAAATATTGGTCGAAGTGTATAATGTGTTAGTTATGCAAGATGAATAAGTTCTGGAAACTTAATAAACAACATGGTTACTATAGTTAACAATACTGTATTGTATACTTCAAATTTGCTAAGAGAGTAGATCTTAAGTGTTCTAACCACACACACACAAAGAGAAAGAAATGTTAACTATATGAAGTGATGAATATGCTGATTAGCTGATTTAGCGATATGTACATGTATCAAAACATCATATTTTACAGATTCACAGACATAGAGATCAGACTTGTGGTTGCCAAGAGGTCAGGGAGGGAGAGGGATTGGCTGGGAATTTGGGGTTGACAGATGCAAACTATTACATTTAGAATGGATAAACAACAAGGTCCTACTGTATAGCACAGGGAACTATATCCCATTTCCTGGGATAAACCATAGAGGAAAAGAATGTAAAAAAATACAAACATTTCAGATGTCTTTCTTCACAACTATAAGAATAGATGAGTAGAAAAATAAAGTGATTTTTATCAAAATGGGATCATATAACTATTTTAACCAAAATTGTTTCTTTTAATGATACTTGAATTTCATAGAGGAAAACAACTAAAATAAAACTAGAGGAGTTACTGTACTTTAAATAAATGTATCTTTGTCATGGGAAATATTGTGGCATAAAATATCTCCAAAGGTCAAAAAAGAGATAAAAATACATAAATAAGATAAAGATTATGATGTTTTAACCCATCATGTTTTAATCTTAAGTATACAATTTCTACTTGTCAATTATTCCTCAATAAAGCTGAAAACATTTTTAAACAACTTAAAGAAAAAACCTTACTGATCTGCCCTCTATTTTAAACTAAAGGGAAGAAAAAAAAAAAAAAAAACAGTATGTACAGTTTGGGATGAAAATGAATCCTATCCCTCGAAGATGTTTTGTTCATATATGAAGTGTCACATGTTCAGGAAATTATGAAACAGGTCACTCAACTCTGAAGGAGTATCTGGAGATGAATCAAAGAAACTCAAGAACAAGGGAGACGTGAACTGGTAGAAATTATTAAAGCCATTTAGCCAAAAATTTAATTTTAAATAATTGTCATAAATGTTATTACAAAGAGAAATCAGAAGCATTTTAGGTCTTAAGTTAGTAAGAAAAACAGAAACCAAAATAATGTTTAAAAATTAGGATAAAATATTGAATCTCAAAGTCTAGATTGTACCACCAACATTTAGAGAAAATGGATCAATTTCTTTTCATGTATGGGATGGAAAACATCAGAAGGTCCAGTTTAACTCCTAGCATTGTCAAATAAAGAAATATTAACTCAAAATTTGTTGACAGTTACATAAAACTACCAGAATATTTTTCTTAATTGAGGAATTACTTAAATTACAAAACGAAATCTTAGTTTCTGTAGATTTTCATACATTTACATATGTAACCACCATCCACATCAAGTTAGAGAACATCTTCAGCATCCAAAAAGTCCCTCTTGTGCCCCTGCCTAGCCAATGTTGTCCCCCTACAATGATAAATACTATTCTACTCTCTATCGCCACAGATTGTTTGCCTTTTTAACTTCGTATGAATGGAATCATATAGTATGTACTGTTTTGTGCCTGACTTATTTCTCTCAAGGTTATGTCTTTGCAATTAATCACGTTGTTGCACCTATTGGTAGTCTGCCTTTTCTTTGTTGTAGTATTCCATTGCATAAGCTTCCCTGATAGCTCAGTTGGTAAAGAATCTGCCTACAATGCAGGAGACCCTAGTTTGATTCCTAGGTCAGGAATATCCCCTGGAGAAGGGATAGGCTACCCACTCCAACATCCTTGGGCTTCCCTTGTGGCTCAGCTGGTAAAGAATCCGCCTGCAATATGGGAGACCTGGATTTGATCCCTGGGTTGGGAAGATCCCTTCTGGCCTGGAGAATTCCATGGACTGTATAGTCCATGGGTCTCAAAGAGTCAGACATGACTGCACGACTTTCACTTTTCCATTGCATAAATATATCATAATTGATTTATGATATAAACAATTTAACTTGATAGCATTTAGATTGTTTTCGGCTTTCAACTATTATGAATAAAACTTCTGTGATCATTGTCATATATGCCTTGTACATGTATGAACACTTGTTTCTATTGGGTATATATGCAGGAATAAAATAAGCTGCTTACCAATGCAAGTGTCCTAAAATTCCATATCTTGATAACACTTGATAATGTCAAACATTTCAGTCATCCTATTACCAATAGAAAAATTAAGTCTTGCCTTCTAAGTGACAGAGAAAACAAAAAGCATGTAGCAACTTAGTCCGGAAAAATAACAAAAGGAGAAATAAACAAAAATACTATAAAGTAAAATGAGAATAGTAAAATACCTAACACAGCATGTCTTTCAGTATTGTACTACCTTGTTAATCCCTGTGTTAAATACACCAGACACTTCCACTCCTGTTTTGAAATGCCTCTATAGAATATGTATTGATGGCTCATCTCTTTTTAAGGTTAACTACCAAGTATGTATGGATTTATTGTCTAGATGTACAAGAAACATATTTTTAATTGCCACACAAGTAAGTAAATAAACAAACCAAAACCCAGCAAGTGAAGATTCTCTGAAAGTGGACTTCAGAAAATAGCATGAATACACAACTATAGGAGTGGTTAAGAAGACCAAACCCTGCTACTAAATTCACACAAAATGGAACAGCTGCTGCAATGAAACCAAGTAGTAGGTACTGGGAATTTCAGAGCTCTTGATTCTGGTTGTTTCTGCTCAGTGTCATCAGCTGTAACAACTGATTAATGTGAAAGAAGATCAGTGACTTTCTCTTCAGTAAACTGTTAAGCTATCATAAACTCAAGCCTGCTAACATTTGCATAGATATAGCTAAGATAATTTTAAAACATAATAGAAAAACTAGTTAGCTGTATGCTGAGGATGTGAATAGCTGATTACAATTCCAAATCTAAATTTAATTGCAACCAGTATTTTCCAGGTTCCCGTCCTTTACTACGAATATTTAAAAATTTATATCTGGTAGTAAATAGTATTTCTGTATACTATTTCCATATCAAAGTTAAATAATTTTGAACTTGAAGAGATTTTAAACCATAAGTCATCATAATCTATACATCTTAGATAAAATTACATACATTTCTACTGTCTGCCAAAAACAGTATTTGTTTTTGCTTTTCTTAACCCTAACAACATTTAAAAATATTTGTGCTTCCTATTCAGATTTTTTTAAAAATAGCTCATGTGGCCAACGATATGGCCATATGATTAAGCATATTTTTTAAATGCTGGAGAATGTTCAGAAAGATTTCATCTGCTTAGTTAATTCCCCTAATGCACTTAATACCAGTCACTACAAGCTTGTTGCCTTTTTCTGTAAAAAGAAAACTTATGAAACAGGAAAACACTTACCATTGCATAAATATGTAAGTGATATTCAGTGCCCAAACCATCATTACCTTGGATAATGCCATGAACCCTTGCTTCCTATTGTGGCAACTTATAAATATCTCAGCTAATTTTTAATGTATGCCTTCTGTATCTGCAATGCATTACCTTTATTTAATCTTCAGCAGTAATATCTAATGCACACAGTGAGACTGAATGGGATTTCCTTTTGTCACTGACAGTAACAGATAGTTCTTGATAATTATGATCCATGTGTAGCTCCTTCTTTCATTAGAGGAGAAGAGCATACAATGCCAGATCAACTGCTGGAGCAGATCTATGTCATCAATCTCAAACCGCTTGCCAATGTTGTGAATGCACATATCTCCACAGAGTAATATATCTGTGTCATCTCATTGTCATATATCCTGAATTGTTTAGAAAAGCAAGGTAGAAGGGAAAAAAAAATATGAGTGTTTTTCTGCTTTATATGAAATGTGAGATAAATGGCCACTTACTGACTCTGTATTTTCTTGTGTCTGTGTATTTGTGTTCATACAGGCACATGTTAAGGTGGGGGAAGGGGTATGTTTACTAGTCTGTCCATTTAATGTATTTATTACATGCTATAATATTCCATCCATAACTTAACCACCAAAAAACAGGGATAAAAAATTAGAAAGGGGAATTTATTTTTCTATTTCCCTTAGTCAATGTTAAAAGGTCCACTTCCCCTGAAAATAAGCCAATGATCAGAGCTACATTTTTTAAGATACACAGTCAAGATGATATAAAATAGGCAGAACACTGAGGGATATCAAGGTGAGTTCATATCGTGGATGAAGATTATGGCCACTACCAAATAGCAAAGATATATAGTTATGTGTTTGCTTAGTAGGATCTATCAATGAGAAATGGTAAGGCAAGTACCAAAATTATATAAATATCAATAGATAATGTGAGAGTTCCAGAAAAAACATCTATTTCTGCTTTACTGACTATGCCAAAGCCTTTGACTGTGCAGATCACCACAAACTGTGGAAAATTCATAAAGAGATGGGAATACCAAATCACCTGACCTGCCTCTTGAGAGATCTGTATGCAGGTCAGGAAGCAACAGTTTGAACTGAACATGGAACAACAGACTGGTTCCAAATAAGAAAAGGAGTACATCAAGGCTGTATATTGTCACCCTGCTTATTTAACTTATATGCAGAGTACATCATGAGAAACGCTGGGCTGGAGGAAGCACAAGCTGGAATCAAGATTGCCAGGAGAAATATCAATAACCTCAGATATGCAAATGACACCACCCTTATGGCAGAAAGTGAAGAACTAAAGAGCCTCTTGATGAAAGTGAAAGAGGAGACTGAAAAAGTTGGCTTAAAATTCAACACTCAGAAAACTAAGACCATGGCATCTGTTCCCATCACTTCATGGAAAATAAGATGGGAAAACAGGGGAAACAGTGACAGACTTTATTTTGGGAGGCTCCAAAATCACTGCAGATGGTGACTGCAGCCATGAAATTAAAAGACACTTACTCCTTGCAAGAAAAGTTATGACCAACCTAGATGGCATATTAAAAAGCAGAGACATTACTTTGCTGACAAAGGTCTGTCTAATCAAAGCTATGATTTTTCCAGTAATCATATATGAATGTGAGGTTTGGACTATAAAGAAAGCTGAGTGCCGAAGAATTGATGCTTTTGAACTGTGCTGGAAAAGACTCTTGAGAGTCCCTTGGACTGCAAAGAGATCCAACCAGTCCATCCTAAAGGAAATCAGTCCTGAATATTCATTAGAAGGACTGAGGCTGAAGCTGAAACTCCAATATTTGGCCACCTGATGGGAAGAACTGACTCATTTGAAAAGACCCTGATGCTGGGAAAGATTAAAGGTGGAAGGAGAAGGGGACGACAGAGGGTGAGATGGTTGGATGGCATCACCGACTCAATGGACATGAGTTTGAGTAAACTCCAGGAGTTGGTGGTGGACACGGAGGCCTGGCGTGCTGCAGTCCATGGGCTCACAAAGAGTTCGACATGACTGAGCAACTGAACTGAATGTTTTATAATACAGAAAATTGTATTTGGCTCATTATTGACATCTTGGTGTAAAGGCAGAGTGTGATTGCAGTAGACCCTTGATATTAGCAATCAAGATCTTAAGTTTATGCTGATCTTAAAACCATATAATTTTAGAGAGAAAATCTAAGGGCCCAGGCAGAATCCAAGACCTTATTTATTTCTGCTCCCCGGCAAATATTATACATCATACTTCTAACATACTCCTGACCTTGCATTTTAAATAGTTAACTTCCTCTAGCACCAACTGATTCTTAACTTTGAAGTCTCAAATTATCCCCCCAAATGTAGTAGATGGTCAATAAACATATCTTGAATGATTGAATGTGCTGAGAAATTACAGACATGTGACAGGCAATAAGGAAGACAATCAACCACCACCGCCAATGTTAATGCTAGAAGAAAATTTGCAATTATCTGAGAAGGAATAAAAAATATTCAATTTTCCAGTCACTGTTGTGGTTCTGATATTAAGGCCAGATGGCTTTTAATAAGCAGAGTCTTCAATATGACCTCTTTTTGTTTCTTGACTTTGTAGATAATTGAGTTGAATACCAAAGATATACTGTAAGGCAGTTGATATTCCTTAATAAAAATAATATTGGCTGTACAGCCCAAGATGAAAACAAAGTGGAACATAGTCACTTAGAAATATCAGATGTTTCACAACAAAGATACCTCTGTGATAAGATTTTCTCTACTCTCTTTCTTCCAGAATATTTTATGTTATTACCATTCTGAATGGGCTTCCCAGGTAGCTAAGTGGGTAAAGAATTTGCCTGCAATGCAGGAGATGCAGTGAAGCAGTTTCAATTCCTGGGTTGGGAAGATCCCCTGGAGGAGGGCATGGCAACCCACTCCAGTATTCTTGCCTGGAGAATCCCATAGACAGAGGAGCTTGTAGGGCTATAGCCCATGGGGTTGCAAAGAGTCAGACACGACTGAAGCGACTTAGCATGCACACATACACCATTTTGGAGAGAAGATTAAGGAACTGTAAGAAGGCTTAGGATTATTGACACTTTGGTGATTACAAATATATATATATATATAGTGCCTTTCTCTCTAAGTCAGCGTTTTAAAAAGGACCTTACCTGATTTTCACATGGCATGTCCATGAAACTTCATAAACTTCATTGTATGAACCAAGTGGTCTTGATTTTAATTAACTTTCTCTCAGTAATCATTGACAATGTTACTTAGTAGTCTTTAACTGCAGGTCACACACTCAGATACACTGAATTAGAGCCCAAGAATCACTGTGTACTCATTGTCTACTCACATACTTTACTCCCCTTCAGTCCTCTGATTCCTGAGGAATTGAACTACACTAAATATGAATCACTGCAGATGGTGACTGCAGCCATGAAATTAAAAGACGCTTACTCTTTGGAAGCAAAGTTATGACCAACCTAGATAGCATATTCAAAAGCAGAGACATTACTTTGCCAACAAAGGTTCGTCTAGTCAAGGCTATAGTTTTTCCTGTGGTCATGTATGGATGTGAGACTTGGACTGTGAAGAAAGCTGAGCGCCAAAGAATTGATGCTTTTGAACTGTGGTGTTGGAGAAGACTCTTGAGAGTCCCTTGGACTGCAAGGAGATCCAACCAGTCCATTCTGAAGGAGATTAGCCCTGGGATTTCTTTGGAAGGAATGATGCTAAAGATGAAACTCCAGTACTTTGGCCACCTCATGCGAAGAGTTGACTCATTGGAAAAGACTCTGATGCTGGGAGGGATTGGGGGCAGGAGGAGAAGGGGACGACAGAGGATGAGATGGCTGGATGGCATCACCAACTCGATGGACGTGAGTCTGAGTGAACTCCCGGAGTTGGTGATGGACAGGGAGGCCTGGCATGCTGTGATTCAGTCGCAAAGAGTTGGACACAACTGAGCGACTGAACTGAACTGAACTGAAATATAAATAACATGCTTTGATTTCAAATACTTTGCATACAGAAATAATGAAAGGTATCTCTTACTCTCAAATAATGGATACTAAAAACAATCTTCTAAGTGCCAGTCTATTGGCAGCTTAAAATACCAGCTTATTAGTTCACAGTTCGTATAGGTCAGAAGTTGAGCTAGCATGAATGGATTCTCAGCTCATAATCTCACAAGACTGAGATCAAGATATCAGCAGTCTCATCTGGAACTTGGGATCCTCTTCCAGGTTTATTCAGGTTGTTAGCAGAATTTACTTCCTTGTGATTGTAGGACTGAGGTCCCCATTTCCTCACTGGCTATCATCTGGGGTCACTCTCAGTTCCTACAGGCCTCCCACATTCTTTGCCATGTAGCTTCCTTCATCTTCAATGTCAGTAACAGAGAACTTCCCTCTCATTGAATTCCTCACACTTCCAATCTCTTGCATTAGGAAGAGTTCAAGACCTTTTATGGACTCATCTGATTAGGTCTGAAACACCCAAGACAATTTCCCTATTTTAACATCAACTAATTTGAGATCATAATGGCAACTGCAAAATCCCTTTTATCAAGAAATTTAACATGACCATGGCAATAATATCTCATTATATTCACAGGTTCCACACACACTCAAGGGCAGAGGATTTCACAGGAGTGGGCAAAGAACATTGAGAGACACTTTAACATCCTTCTTATCACAACCATCTTATACTTCTAAGTCGAAAGTGTGCAGCTTAAAAAGACTGAAATACTTTGCTGTTTATCTTTGCATAGTGCTGCAAAGTACACTGAGTTGGCAGCCTTATTTCACAGATATGAAGATGAGAATTACTGGGACTGTACTGCCACAGTGTCTCATGAAGCTGTTTATCAGCTTTCTTTCACAACCAGAATATCAACTTTTAGCATGAGAGAAATGTGATACATAGAATTTGCATAAGCCTTAACAGTATACTCAGTTCAGTCACTCAGTCGTGTCCAACTCTTTGTGACTCCATGGACTTCAGCATGCCAGGCCTCCCTGTCCATCATCAACTCCCGGAGCTTACTCAAACTCAAGTCCATCGAGTCGGTGATGCCATCCAACTATCTCATCCTCTGTCGTCCCCTTCTCCTGTCTTCAGTCTTTCCCAGCATCAGGGTCTTTTCAAATGAGTAAGTTCTTTGCATCAAGTGGGTGGCCAAAGTATTTGAGTTTCAGCTTCAGCCTCAGTCCTTCCAATGAATACTCAGGACTGATTTCCTTTAGGATGGACTAGTTTGAACTCCTTGCAGTCCAAGGGACTCTCAAGAGTCTTTTCCAGCACCACAGTTAAAAAGCATCAATTCTTCAGCACTCAGCTTTCTTTATAGTCCAACCCTCACATTCATACATGACTATGGGAAAAACCATAGCTTGGGCTAGACAGACCTTTGTTGGCAAAGTAATGTCTCTGCTTTTTATTATGCTGTCTAGGTTGATAATAGCTTTTCTTTCAAGGAACAAGCATCGTTTAATTTCATGGCTGCAGTCACCATCAACAGTCATTTTGGATCCCAAGAAAATAAAGTCTCTCACTATTTCCACTGTTTCCCCATCTATTTGCCATGAAGTGATGAGACCAGATGCCATGATCTTAGTTTTCTGAATGTTGAGTTTTAAGCCAACTTTTTCACTCTTCTCTTTCACTTTCATCAAGAGGCTCTTTATTGCTTTCTTCACTCTCTGCCATAAGGGTGGTATCATCTGCATATCTGAGGTTATTAATATTTCTCACAGCAATCTTGATTCCAGCTTGTGCTTCATCCTGCCCAGCATTTAGCATGATGAACTCTTCACAGGAGTTAAATAAGCAGGGTGACAATATAAAGCCTTGACATACTCCTTTCCCGATTTGGAACTAGTCTGCTGTTCCATGTCCAGTTCTAACTAGTGCTTCCTGACCTGCATATAGATTTCTAAGGAGGTAGGTCAGGTGGTCTGGTATTCCCATCTCTTTAAGAATTTTCCACAGTTTGTGTTGATCCACAAAGTCAAAGGCTTTGGCATAGTCAATAAAGCAGAAATAGATGCTTTTCTGGAACTCTCTTGCTTTTTCCATGATCCAATGGATGTTGGCAATTTGATCTCTGGTTCCTCTGCCTTTTCTAAATCCAACTTGAACATCTGGAAGTTCCCAGTTCACGTACTGTTGAAGCCTGTCTTGGAGAATTTTGAGCCTTACATTGCTAGCATGTGAGATGACTGCAATTTTGCAGTAGTTTAAATATTCTTTTGCATTAGCTTTCTTTGGGACTGGGATGAAAACTGACCTTTTCCAGTCCTGTGGCCACTGCTGAGTTTTCCAAATTTGCTGGCATATTGAGTGTAGTATACTAAGTACATTCAAGTATACTTGTTTCATGTCCTCTTTACAGCAATCACGTTGGTTCCATTTACAAACAAGGCACTGAGAGCCAATGATGTCACACAATGTCAAAGACAAGTAGAATGGGGACATGAATGTCCAACATTCTTTATAGAAAGCCACATTCCCCTGCTTTCTATTCTTCATAGCCAAATTGGTATCATAGAGAGGATTCAGTATAATATCCAGGACAATTTAGAAGAAAATATAGTAAAACCGAATATTTTCTATTTCCTGAGTAGTACATTCCTTCATTCCAACACCCCAGGATCAAAGTATGCTTTATTATTTTAATTTTACTTTTAATTTTCTCTATGATCCATGCCCTCAAATTAGAACTTCAGGAAACTCTTAAAACCCACAGAATTGTAAGTGATTGAAACATGTAAGGGATGATCTTTCCCAGTTTGTATGTCTTTAGACTGGATCCCAGACTTAAAGGTTAGCTTTAGATATTAGATACTGAATGAGAAAATTGTGTTTGTGTGTGTTCATGCATGCACACACAGATGCTTTAGGTGGAGAGGGATGTTGAGGAAAGCCAAATGCCTGGAATCACATCCCAGACCTGCCTGCTCTGCTTATGTTAAGGCTAAACTGGGTTTGGGCTATTTAAAAAAGTTAAGACTCTATTAACTATCCTGTAAAATTTCCAAAGATGGAGGAAATGTTCTTCTTTGTCTACTCCAGTAGCCACTAGTCCCATGTGGCTATTGAGCACTTCAATGTGGCTAGTGTGACTAAAGAACTAAATTTTTTAACTTATTTAATTTTAATTAGGTGGCGCTAGTGGTAAAGAACCCACCTGCCAATGCAGGAGACCTAAGAGATGTGAGTTTGATCCCTGGGTCAGGAAGATCTGCTAGAGGAGGCATGGCAACCCAATCTAGTATTCTTGCTGGAGAAGTCCATGGACAGAGGAGCCTGGAGGGCCACAGTCCATGGGGTCACAAAGAGTCAGACAAGACTGAAGTGACTTAGCACGCACAGAGGTACCTAGTGTTTACTGTATTGAACAGTGAAGCTCTAAAGGTCAGTTAACAAACCAGTTAAAGACAGAGCCTTTTAAAGATATTTATGGCCCATGAGCGACAACTACTGATACCACGTGCTGCAACTACTGAAGCCCATGTTCCTAGAGCCTTGTGCTTAGCAACAGGAGAAGCCACCACAATGAGAAGCCTGTACACCGCAACGAGAGGGTATTCCCCCTCCTCCCCATTCACTGCAACTAGAGAAAGCCCTCACCCAGCAACAGCCAAATATAAATAAACAAAAAATAAATAAGATAGTTATGTTTGCATATTTATAATCTTTTCTTGAATGCAAAGTATTCTAAGTGATTATAGATGATCAAAGTAGTATCTTACTTTGCAAATCTAAAAAGCTTACATATATTCTAGACCAATGATTCTTATGGTCACCAGATCAGCAGCAGGAGCAGCATCTAGGAACTTGTTAGAAATGTAAATTATCAAGCCTTTCTCCAAAATCAGATAAGCAAAGGTTGGGGTCCAATAATCTGCATTTCATAAGACCTCCAGATGATTCTAATACACTTTTGAAATTCTCTGTTGTGGAGCAATAACAGTGTACCAAATAACTAATTAATTAGCACAGTAAGTTATTTTCTTTATTAGATTCTTTAGTAAATAATTATGTAACACTTCAAAAAATTATTTCAGATATCAATGGCAATGGCACATATTTATTTTATGATTCTGTTTAAAAAAAAATGAAAAAGCCAAGGAGGCACATCATCTTCTCAGGCTGATGGATGACTTATTCCACTGGCATATTTCCTGGGTTTCTAACAGCTGTCCCAGTGAGAAGAGCTCCTGTCAGATATTTTGTCAAACAAAATGCTGCAGCAGCTTTGAGACTCCTGCCAACGAGGGTTTTTAAGGTGTATTGCAGCTTTGGGGGTAGAATAAAGGTCTCTATGGAATCATTTGGTTTTAAGCCAAATGTGTCTGAAACTATTCAATATCAGAGAAACTACGTGGAAAGTGAAAATTTTCAATTAATCGCTCATTTTTATGCCTAGCACATTGATAAAAGCAGTATTCTTTTTATTCTTTCTTTCCATTTTAGTCCTTCATTTTTTCCTTCAATAAACTGAAATGAGCCATGGTTTAAAGATCAACAACTTCTAATTTGTAAATGGCTAGCATTTCATTACAAAACAAAGTTCAAAATTCATTTTGCCACTAAGAAGAACCCCATCTCATTTTTCATTGAAAGTGGTCTTTGCTATTTCAATTTTCTTTATATTTTAATGAATCACCTTTCACTAAATGCCAGAGGGTTAAGGTAGACAAAATATGGGATTAAAATCAGGCTGATGGGGATATGAAATCCAAGAAGCATAACGCCTGTGTGCCTTTGAACAAGCTATTTAATTGCTTGCCTCAGTTTCATCATCTACAGAAATGGAACCATAACACAACTTAAAAAATGATTTTGTGAATTAAAATAGTAATAAATGTGAAAGTACCTAACTTACATTAGTTTTAAAATGTTACCAAAGCAGATCCACAAGAAAGAATACATTCTTATGATTAAAATGGGTATTTCCTCTGAAAGAAGCCAACATATTTTAATATTATTATTATGTGGAATATGTTATTTTAGTCTCTTGATAGTTTTTTCATTAAAAAACAATTAAACTAATATATCCCATTTCTCTATTTAACTGAAGGTTTTTATTACTTTCAAACATTTCTTCTCAGATAATTACATTCCTGATGAAGATACTTAGTTTCAATTTCATTTGATCCTTAGTGCCTGCTTTAGTGCTTGATGGCTTATTAATCTATATTTTTATAAGCTTACAAATTAAATAATTGATAACATACTTCTTTCAATCCTATTCTTTTAGTGTGTTTTTTTCCCTAGTTTTCTGTTTTATTGAGGTATAATTATCAAATAGGAACTGTATGTATTTATGGTGTACAACTTGATGTTTTGTATATATTATGAAATGAACACCACAATCAAACTAATCAACATATCCATAACTTCACATGGTTACCATGTTCTTTCTTTTTTTCTTTTTAATTTGTGGTGAGAACCCTTAAGATCTACCCTCTTGACAAATTTTGAGTGTGCCATACAGCATTGTTAACTATAGCCATCATGTTATATATTTTATATTTGATCTCCAGAACATATTCATCTTGCTTAACTGAAATTTTGTACCCTTTGACCAACATCTTCCCATTTCCCCCTCCCTCCTGCCCATGGCAACCACTATCCTACTTTTGATTCTGAGTCTTAATATGTTACATTACACATTTAAATGACATCACGCAACATTTGTTTTTCTGTGTCTGATTTATTTCACTTAGTATAATGTCTTCTGTGATTTCAAACCGAAAGAAAAGTTGCAAGAAAACGCCATTATGGCCTTCGTCAGATTCTTTAATTGTTTATATTTGTATTTTATCCCATTTGCTCTATCAGTCTCTCCTTTCATATGCACTCTCCACCTACCCGCCACGCCCAACACACATCCTTCAGCACTTCATTGTGTATTAACCAAAACACAGGAAATTTAGCATTAATATGACATTATTTAAACATCAGCTCATATTCAAGTCTAGTCAATTTTTGCAATAATCTCCTTTATATCTATTCCCTTTTACTGCCAGTCCAGGATCCAATCCAAAACCATCTCTGCATTTATTTGTCATGTCTCCTTAGTCTTCTTTCATTCTAAGAAATTTCCTCAGCATTTCTTTGTATTTCTTGATCTTGACAGTTTTGAAACATACAAGCATTGTGTACAGTGCTTATCTATTGTTTCTTCATAGTTAGATTCTATTTGTATGTTTTTGGCAAGAATATAAAATAACTTCTAATCATTGTTAATTACATACTATAAAAAGTTACTTTACAAACATACACAAAAAATGTATGAAATTTATTAAGACTATTTACTCTAGATACAAATCACATAATTGATGACCCAATGTTATCAGAAATAGTTTAATATGGTGAAAAGAACACAAATTCTGGAGTCAAATTGTCTGGGCTCCACAATTTTCTAACTGTATCAGATCAGATCAGATCAGTCGCTCAGTCGTGTCCGACTCTTTGCGATCCCATGAATCGCAGCACGCCAGGCCTCCCTGTCCATCACCAACTCCCGGAGTTCACTCAAACTCATGTCCATCGAGTCGGTGATGCCATCCAGCCATCTCATCCTCTGTCGTCCCCTTCTCCTCCTGCCCCCAATCCCTCCCAGCATCAGAGTCTTTTCCAATGAGTCAACTCTTCGCATGAGGTGACCAAAGTACTGGAGTTTCATCTTTAGCATCATTCCCTCCAAAGAAATCCCAGGGCTGATCTCCTTTAGAATGGATGGTTGGATCTCCTTGCAGTCCAAGGGACTCTCAAGAGTCTTCTCCAACACCACAGTTCAAAAGCATCAACTCTTCGGCACTCAGCCTTCTTCACAGTCCAACTCTCACATCCATACATGACCACAGGAAAAACCATAGCCTTGACTAGACGAACCTTTGTTGGCAAAGTAATGTCTCTGCTTTTGAATATGCTATCTAGGTTGGTCATAACTTTGCTTCCAAGGAGTAACCGTCTTTTAATTTCATGGCTGCAATCACCAGCTGCAGTGATTTTGGAGCCCATAAAAATAAAGTCTGACACTGTTTCCCCATCTATTTCCCATGAAGTGGTGGGACCATGATCTTCGTTTTCTGAATGTTGAGCTTTAAGCCAACTTTTTCACTCTCCACTTTAACCTTCATCAAGAGGCTTTTGAATTCCTCTTCACTTTCTGCCATAAGGGTGGTGTCATCTGCACATCTGAGGTTATTGATATTTCTCCCGACAATCTTGATTTCAGTTTGTGTTTCTTTCAGTCCAGCGTTTCTCATGATGCACTCTGCATATAAGTTAAATAAACAGGTTGACAATATACAGCCTTGACGAACTCGTTTCCCTATTTGGAACCAGTCTTTTGTTCCATGTCCAGTTCTAACTGTTGCTTCCTGACCTGCATACAAATTTCTCAAGAGGCAGATCAGGTGGTCTGGTATTCCCATCTCTTTCAGAATTTTCCACAGTTGATTGTGATCCACACAGTCAAAGCCTTTGGCATAGTCAATAAAGCAGAAATAGATGTTTTTCTGGAACTCTCTTGCTTTTTCGATGATCCAGTGGATGTTGGCAATTTGATCTCTGGTTCCTCTGCCTTTTCTAAAACCAGCTTGAACATCAGGAAGTTCATGATTCACATATTGCTGAAGCCTGGCTTGGAGAATTTTGAGCATTACTTTACTAGTGTGTGAGATGAGCATTCTTTGGCATTGCCTTTCTTTGGGATTGGAATGAAAACTGACCTTTTCCAGTCCTGTGGCCACTGCTGAGTTTTCCAAATTTGCTGGCATATTGAGTGCAGCACTTTCACAGCATCATCTTTCAGGATTTGGAATAGCTCAACTGGAATTCCATCACCTCCACTAGCTTTGTTCATAGTGATGCTTTCTAACTGTATAGACTTGACATTAAATCTCTGTACCTTGTTTGAGTTCCACACTTACAAAGAAGGATGTTAATAGCACATACCTCATTTGTTTAGTGTGATGATTTATATGCAAATTACTGAAAATGGTGACTGGTATATACTGAGGCTAAATAAGTATTTCTGATCATTGGTGTAATTAATAACATATATACTTAAATACATGGTTAGTTTTTTATTTTTATTTGTACCCAAATCTTGCCATGTATGCTGCACCACAGACGGTTCAGTGGTAAAGAATCCACCAGCTAAGCAGGAGATGCAGGTTTGACTCCTGGGTCGGGAAGGTCCCCTGGAGAAGGAAATGGCAGCCCACCCCAGTATTCATGCCTGGAGAATTTCATGGACAGAAGACTGTGGTGGGCTACAGTCCACGAGGTCTCAAAGAGTTGGACAAAACTGAGCAACTGAAGATGAATGCAGGCACTTGCCATGTATATGCGTTGATTTTGTAAAATATTCTTTAATTCCTGCTTGCAACAGAGGAGTATCATTTGAAAGGCCCAAAATATAATTAAATTACAGAGAAATAAATACATATGGAAACATTTTCAAATCTAAAGTGATACATTTTTCTTTTGAATATTTGTATTTTGTTCTTCTTTCTACTTAGGAAAATAAATTAGCATTCTTCGGCTTCCTTAATGTATTTTTATAAAAATACCAACCATAACTAATCTCAAAACTGTTGATGATAGTATTAACTTACTACTGTTGATAACTTCTAACTATATGGTGAAATATTATCATTACACCTCACTCACAGTGCTCTAGCTGATTTTTGCTTCTTTGACAACACATTCTAACTAAACTAAACTCATTTTTTCAAGTAACATTTAGAGTCATTGGTGACCTTGATGAATTCAAATGAGATGAATTCCTTATATTTTGAAAGACAGTTTTATGTGAATGTTATTCACTAGTGTTTTGAAATATGAAAATCTCCTCATCTGTATTG
The DNA here is from genome assembly GCF_029378745.1 of Bos indicus. NCBI lineage: Eukaryota > Metazoa > Chordata > Mammalia > Artiodactyla > Bovidae > Bos > Bos indicus. The sequence goes on along the minus strand of NC_091789.1, from coordinate 124,667,400 downwards.
CAGAAATGAAATAACTTAGGAAAGATTTGCTAAAGAATTCCCTGATGATAGATAATTACTAGAATATATACTTCAACCTGGTCAATAGCAAGGGAAATTAAAATAGGGTTATGTGTCTTTAGCATGTGGTAGGATATAGTTACAAAGCCAGGAATCATGAATTTGCATGAATGCAAACCGTGACCCAGTATAGGAATATGATCTGTTGCTTTAAACAGATGTGTGTACATCAAAATTGTGAGCCCTAGTTGAGAATTAAAATCTTTTATCGATTTTTATTGTGCCTGTCAAACAATAAAATTTTAGTATTCAAAAAGACTTAAAGACCATCTGTTGTAATCCCCAAAAATTTTGATGAAGAAACTTGTGTCTGAAGAGGTTAAAAATCACAGATAAATGACATAAATTCTAGAATTATAACCCAGAAGTTTCCCTTCTTCAGCTTCCAATTTAATTCCAATTAAACTAAAACAAATTTATTAATTTTCCAAACTCTTCTAGGCATAAGGGATCCACTGATTGGTATTTGCTGTGGATTAAATTGTGCCTCTCCAAAATTCATATATTGAAATCCTTAATTCCCAATGTCATTGTATTTGGAAATGGAGTCTTTAAGGAGGTAATTAAGGTTAAATGAAGTCATAAGGGTGGGGCCCTAATCTAATAGGACTGATATCCTTACAGAAGAGGAACAACACCAGAGAGATTTCTCTCTTGGTGGGTGCACACATAAGAGAAAAGGACACATGAGTAAACTATCAGAAAGCAGCTGTGTGCAAGCAAGGAAGAGAGGTCTCACCAGAAAGGTACACTACTGGCACCTTGACCTTGGACTTCTAGCTTCCAGAACTATGAGAAAATGAAGTTCTATTGTTTAAGCCACATAGTCTATGGTATTTTATTATGGCAGCCCTAGCAGACTATGATACTCTTTACTGTAAACATACAGGGTTATTAATTTTACATCAGAAATCCAGTACAGCACAAAAGAAATAGCAGTCATTTTAACTTGGGAGAGTAAGAATAAAAATAAATTGAACAGAGGTGATTTTTGTGCTAAGTATTAAAAGATGAGTGGAAGTGATTGATAGGGGCTGAATTGAAGTAGTGATACCATGTGATTTTTACACAATTTCATTTTCCTCCTGGACCACAGGAAGAATATATTCCTCCTCCTCATAAATCTAGATGTGTCATGTGATCAGTGCTATCAAAGGAATGTGACTGACTGTGATGTAAGACACTCCTAGACATGACATTTGAAACAACCTTTACCATCCTCTATGTCTCTCTCTTGTGGCTTCTTGCTGATCTCAGTGGATTGAATCCAGTGGAGAACTCAGAAGTCATCGCAGCACTGTTTATAATAGCCAGGACATGGAAGCAACCTAGATGCCCGTCAGCAGATGAATGGATAAGAAAGCTGTGGTACATATACACAATGGAGTATTACTCAGCCATTAAAAAGAATACATTTGAATCAGTTCTAATGAGATGGATGAAACTGGAACCTATTATATAGAGTGAAGTAAGCCAGAAAGAAAAACACCAATACAGTATACTAACGCATATATATGGAATTTAGAAAGATGGAAACAATAACCCTGTGTACGAGACAGCAAAAGAGACACCAATGTATAGATCAGTCTCATGGACTCTGTGGGAGAGGGAGAGGGTGGGGAGATTTGGGAAAATAGCATTGAAACATGTATAATATCATGTATGAAACGAGTCACCAGTCCAGGTTCGATGCACGGTACTGGATGCTTGGGGCTGGTGCACTGGGACGACCCAGAGGGAGGGGAGGGGAGGGAGGAGGGTGGAGGGTTCAGGATGGGGAATGCAGGTATACCTGTGGCGGGTTCATTTCGATATTTGGCAAAACTAATACAATATTGTAAAGTTTAAAAATAAAATTAAAAAAAAAAAAAAAAAAAAAGAAGTCACCAGAGGACAGTAAATCCTGAAGATGGAAAGAGCCAGGACACCTTAGTCACAGCCTGAGGGAAACCCTTTCCAGTTAGGTGATCTTCAGTAGACTATGCACAAGGAGAATGCGATATCATGGATTCTCTGGTACTTTTCCTCCTTCTATTTTAATTTCTCTATAATAAGGATTCTTCTTAAAATTAAAGTGATAAGGAATCAATGTACCATAGTTTAACTGGACAAATTCCTTTTTTTTCTTGGCACTACATAAAACAATGCACCTTATATTAAGGTGGTATCTTAGGTCTGATAAAATGCAGTACATTTTTTAAGTTAAAGCAATGAGATTGTGGAAATTTTGTTATAGCAAGGAGCATTAACTACTCTATTAAAAGTAGAGTGGGTTCCCAGATAAAAAAAGAACTGTGTCAGCAGGCACTCAAGATTAAAAACAGTTTTGTTTGTTTTAGAAGCTGAAAGCCATTAGGTCTGAGTGGAGTACAAATTATGGAATGGCAAGTGGCAATAACTACTACGGAGCAGAATGAGTGGAACTAGCAAATGCTCTGATACTTAATAATGCATTTCCTCTTGGTGGTGAACTGTGTAATCAGGAATATTTATTTGAATGATGCTTGTGGCTTTTTCAGTATGATTTTAGTAATGGAAGCATACTTTAAGAAATATTTTGAGAGAGATAAGTCAAATAATTAGTTTTGGTGGGCTGCTATTTTACTTGGTCACTTAAGAATAGCTGTATGTATGGTGTAAAATTATTTTACTGAAAATAAGGTTGGGGCATATAAGTATTTTATGTTAACATGGTTATTTTCATATAATACATTTTCACATTGCAAAGTCTCTATTAACTCTACATTTCAATCCTAAACTTTTGCCTAGAAGCAATGTAATCTTAACAGATTTGTTGATCATTCCTTTAATACAGTGTAGAACTTCAGTTGTATGCAAAATTCAGTACATATATATTAGGAGTCACAGATGCAATTCAAACTTTATCCCTCTATGGCTTAAAAGGAGCTAATTTCAGTGAAAGGAACAACATATTTACACTTTTTAAATCCGAGGCAACTAACCTTAACAAGGAGTTCATCATACAATGGTTGAAGTATTGACATGCTTTCAGCATTCTCTGAAAAGAATTTTAAAATTAATATGTACCTGCATAGACTGAGAAATCTGCTTCTTTTATCATATTTGGGTTTCCCAAATGACTGTTTTTTATCAATAAAAGCATGGTAAAGACAGACTTAAAGGAGCCAATGAAACAAGAATAAGATACTCCCATCTTGGGAGTATCTTGGGTTGATTTATCAGTGTTACCTCAGACTTTTGAATAATAACTTCCTTTTATTCTCTACAGTTCTGATCCCCAAAATGAAACTTTATTTTGTGTACTTTGATTATAAATACATACATACCTTGTTATGCTATCAAATGAACAAAATAAAACTTGTTTGTGCTCTAATAATTATTCCAATCTCCAGTATAATCTAGTCTAGAAGGGTCCAAGCTGTGTCTAGAGACACAAAACAAGGCAGATGGTGAAGGAGCAAACAGAACAGGCTCTATCTTGAAAGCAGAACTCTATCTTGGCCAGACTGTGGACTTTGAGCTATATTCCCAGTATCTATGGAAACAACAAACCAACTGGAAAACCAGGCCCCTGGAAGGAAGAGCCCCAGGGCCCTCCGTTGCCTAAAAGAATACCCTAATTATCTGTGTAACTGAATAGAATCATACATTCGATTATGCTTATTGGGGTATGACCACAGGCCTATTGATAATTGTCCACTGTTAACTACCTAGGCTTAAGGCATATGAATCACGGGTTAACTTTGATAGTATCTTTCTTTTTCCTTTGTTCAGACTAGTTTCAGGGAATCTGGGGAGGCGGTTTTGTGCACATACACTTAGGGTATATAACGTTTTCTCAAAACTTGGTCAGGGTCCTTGGCTAAGAGGAGACGCTGCCTTGGGCCCACAGGTGTAAAAAACTTCACTCCACTATCTGCATTGTCCTTCTGAGTGAGTTTGTTTCCCAAAACGCATGACTACAATAATGGGGCTGACGGAGTCTGAGTAAATAAGATGTCAAATTCTCTGTTTTCCCAAATCTAACCAAATACATCCACTTTTCTCTATTTTATGCGTTGAAATACACATGAGGTTTCATTTTAAAAATTAGTGTGTAAAAACTTCTAAAGCCCATTTATATTCCAAATGTCAGTAAAGCACAATGATTAAATAGGAGGACAATGGAGTCAATCTGCATTGAAAATCCTTAACCAGCACTTGCTAATTGCAGACATTTGAGTGAATTATCCTAACCTTCTGGATCTGAATTCCCTGTAAAATGAGGTTAATAATTATTTCTCATAACATGGATTTGAGGATTAAGTTAAATGCTATATGTAAAACTATGCTACACCAAGTTCACGGCTGTCTGTCCATGACCAGGCTACAGTGAGATTAGGAGTTTATGCCAAAATATAAATCAGCTATATTACCAAGCACACTATTTCATTCAGCCAACTTTCTCTTTTTCTTAGTATGACTTTCTCAAAGAAGGAAGCAGTGTTTCAAGTTTCATTCTGGCAAGGTCCTTATTAGTTGAGGATTGGCCTCTTGGGAAGCACTGAATTTTATGTATTTTTCAGCTTTCTTGAGATATAATTTACATATAAGTTTTATATACACAGAGTAAAGAAATAAAATAGATGATTAAATAATTAATCACACTGCTAAGTCACTTCAGTTGTGTCCGACTCTGTGCGACCCCATAGATGGCAGCCCACCAGGCTCCCATCCCTGGGATTCTCCAGGCAAGAACACTGGAGTGGGTTGCCATTGCCTTCTAGTGAACTAAGTAGAAAAAAGGTGGGACAGCCATGTAAGTCAATGATGACTTAAGAAAGCAGGTTTGCTTGACCACAAAACATACCCCCAAACAATAAAACAATAGTGATATGAGACCCATATCCTACCCAATGAGCTCAGTAAATTAATGATCCCTAGGGCATGCTCTCTGCACACATAAAAATCAATAATTTGTGAACCTAGCTTGATTATGTTGTTGTGGAATCCAGAGTCACAAAACACACCTCAGAGGACTCTCAAGACAGTGGAGTACAGTTTATTACACCAGCGGCTCCAAGGGGAATCAGTTCCCAACAAGGACCCTGATGTTTCTGAGAGGCCCAGTTTTATACCCCCCACTATGTGACTGGTTATGTTAGGGGAACCACACTGACTGAAACTTTCCACCCTGGCCAGGCACCATAGTAACCATTTGCATAAGTTGTTTTACAATAGGAGGTCCTGGTAAGGAACACGGAACTAATAAGTCTCCACCAACCGGAAGAGTTTGGGAAAGGTCAAAAGGAGACACCACAGGTCTGACCACTTCCCAGAATCCTTCTCTCTGGCATCCATCTTGGCTGAACAAGGCATGCACCACCAGGAAGGACTCTGAGTCAGAATGATGGGCTAAAGACAACCCAGAAACTAATCCCATCACAATAAAACCCGAGACTGTGGCAGAGCTGTTCTCTTGGGTTCCCTTACCCTACTGCTCTCCATTCTGGTGCCCTTTCCCAATAAAATCTCTTGCTCTGTCAACACACGTATCTCCTTGGACAACTCATTTCCGAGTGTTAGACAAGAGCCCAGTTTCGGGCCCTGGAAGAGGTCCTCTTTCCTGCAACAGTTACCTGTTAGCAACCTCTTTGTTGTATATGATTGAGTTTTACAACAAGTAGGTACTAGGAGAACAAACAATTAAGGTTAAAGGTGGGGAACAATGATTATACATCAAGGGGGGCTGTCTCTATGGTTAATCTAACAGGGGCAGCCTGACCTCAACTACAATCTCCGTTTGTCATCTATAGGGAAGGAAGTCTCCAGGAGACCTGGTTTTCATTAGCAATAGTTTCATCACTCTTGGGCAGGATTCAGGCCCAGTTCACATCCTGTCTTTAAGATGGATGACAGGCTTCAAGATGGAGTCTCTCCTGACTTCCTCACACTGGCCCCAACAATATAGGGACAAAAAAACTCCCCTGCTCAACCTAGAGGAAGAGCTGATGATGGAAACACGATGTCTACTCAAGAGAGACAAAGAAGGTCATCTCCCCCTCCCCATTTTTCCTTTGACTATAAAAGTATAGCCTGGTAAGTTCTCGGGGCATGGGATTTCTCACCCGCTGCCCATAAACTTCACAAGCATCCTAGTCTAATAAATCACTCCATATCTATCACTTCGTCTCTTGCTGAATTCTTTCTGTGCTGAGACATAAAGAACTATGGTACTGGAGTTCTTTGGAGCCCCTGAAATGACACCTAATGGTTTCAATTTGGTGTAAGTTTAAATGTACAGTATGATGATTTGATACTTATATATTAAGAAATGATTATTACCACAGTAGAGTTAGTTAATAAAGAAGGCTGAGCACCAAAGAACTGATGCTTTTGAATTGTGGTGCTGGAGAAGACTCTTGAGAGTCCCTTGGATGGCAAGGAGATCAAACTAGTCAATCCTAAAGGAAATCAACCCTGAATATTTATTGAAAGAACTGATGCTGAAGCTAGTACTTTGGCCCCCTGATGTGAAGAGCTGACTCATTGGAAAAGATCCTGATGCTGGGAAAGATGGAAGGCAAAAGGAGAAGGGATGGCAGAGGATGAGATGGCAGAGATCACTGATTCAATGGACATGAATTTGAGCAAACTCCAGGAGATAGCGAAGGACAGGGAAGCCAGCCATGCTGCAGTCCATGGGGTCACAAAGAGTTGGACACGACTTAGCGGCTGAACAATGACAACAAAGAGTTAGTCAATTCCTCCATCACCTCACACAATAAACATTTCATTCTTTGGTGATAATATTAAAGATCTACTCTCTTAGCAATTTCCAAGCACTTAATATAGTATTGTTACTATAGTTACCAGATTATACATTACTGAATTTATTGACATAACACTTTTTATAGAGTCTTTATGATTTTCTATTATAGGATAGACACAATTTTACTTCTTCTTTTCTGATTTGGTGGCCTTTTTTTTTCTTTTTTCTTTTTTTTGCCTAATACTCCAGCCAGGACTTCCAGTAAGTGGTAAGAGTGGGCACCCATGTCTTTTTCCTGATCATGGTAAGAAAGCTTTCAACCTTTCACCACTGAGTATGATGTTAGTTGTGGACTTGTCCACATATATGCCACCTATAGCTTTTATTATGTTTTGTTCCTTCTATACCTGATCTGTTGAGAGTTTTTGTCATGAAAGGATATTGAATTTTGTCCAATGCTTTATCTGCATCTACTGAGATGATCATATGATGATTTTTATATTTTGTTCTATCAATGTGGTGTATCACATTTATGGATTTGCATATGTTGAACCATCCTAATGTGTTTGGCAGAGAGACAGTTCACTCTGGGTTTCTGCATGTGTCAGCTGGTAATGTCCTTGGGCAGGCAGAGCTTACTAACTGGGGCAAGGCCATTGCCCAAACTCTGAGGTGGAATGGCAGTGGTGCCACTGGCTGAGAACAATTGGATAGAATTCCTGGCTTGGCGGGATGGGCTGTAGGATAGGCTCTACGATTGTCTGGGTTTTTTGGTTGGGCTTCCTAGAGAATAGGGCTGGGTACTATACTTGTGTAGGTGGGGCTATGAATTAGCTTTCCTGCCCTTGGCAGGCAGCAGAACAGCCCAAAGAGTTGCAGTACTCTCTGGGGATGTGAATCAAGTAAGGATGTGGGCTGAATTCCCCAGCCAAATGGGGACACCAGTTTTGCTCTGCAGATGAGGAAAGCCACTGGTTGTTCTCTCTGTTCAAGTGACACTGTAATCAGGGTTGTTGAATGGGTCTGCAGTTTCCTGTGTACTCTAGTTAGGTTACCCAGTCAGGTGGGTAGAAGGTTGTATTCAGTCATAGGCAGGGCTACAAATTAGTTTCCCTATCTGGGTAAAACTGACTCCAAGGATAGCAAGGTTCTTTGCAGTCTTGACTCAACCCGACCAGTGCCCCAAGTTCCTTAGCTGAATGAGGACACTGGCTTTGCTCTGCAGAAGATTGGCTCTGTCTGCCAAACTCTCCACTTGAGTGTCACTGGGATACAGAGCTTCCATGTGTTCTGGATAGGCTTTCTGGAGGGGCAGGGCCAGGAGCTACACTCAGCAGAGGTGGGGCTATGACAGCTCCTCTGCCTGGGTGAGCAGTGGGTGGGGCAGACCAGGCTGCAGGGCTGGCAAGGCTTTTCCTTTGAGGATCCAAATCAGGCAGATTCACACCCTACTCAGTTCCTTGGTCAAACTGTTTTGGTTTGTAGATTAGCACAATCACTGGAATTACAACTTGTGTACTGTAGGTAGGAACTCTGTCTGCCCAGATCTAAGTGTTGTGAGCTCCTCCCCTCTTTTCAGTCACAATCAAATTCCCAATGACCAAGCCCTGCAGGTTCCCCCACAATCTCGCACAGTGCTAAGAACTGTAGGGGAGACTTCTCAGTCTATAGTTCTTGCAGACTTTCAGCTTCCTTACCACTGTGTGTTGCTTCTTAGCAGTCCCTACTCTGGACAGTATGACACAGTATGAAAAGGCAAAAAGATACCACACTGAAAGATGAACTCTCCAGGTTGGTAGGTGCCCAATATACTACTGGAGAAGGGTGGAAAAATAGATTCAGACAGAATGAAGGGGCTGAGCCAAAGCAAAACAATGACCAGTTGTGGATATGACTGGTGATGGAAGTAAAGTCCGATGCTATAAAGAACAATATTGCATAGGAACATGGAATGCTAGGTCCATGAATCAAGGTAAATTGGAAGGGTCCAAACAGGAGATGGCAAGAGTGAACATCAACTTATTATGAATCAGTGAACTAAAATGGACTGGAATGGGTGAATTTAATTCAGATGACAACTATATCTGTGACTGTGGACAGGAATCCCTTAGAAGAAATGGAGTAGCCATCATAGTCAACAAAAGAGTCTGTAATGCAGTCAGATCAGATCAGATCAGTCGCTCAGTCGTGTCCGACTCTTTGTACTTGGGTGCAATTTCAAAAATGACAGAATGATCTCTGTTCGTTTCCAAAGCAAACCATTGAATATCACAGTAATCCAAGTCTATGCCCCAACCACTAATGCCAAAGAACCTGAAGTTGAACGATTCGATGATGACTTAAAAGACCTTCTAAAACTAACACCAAAAAAACAAACAAAAAATGTCCTTTTCATCATAGGAGACTGAAAGGCAAAAGTAGGAAGTCAAGAGATACACAGAGTAACAGGCAAGTTTGGCCTTGGTGTACAAAATGAAGCAGGGCAAAGAATAACAGAGTTTTGCCAAGAGAACGCACTGGTCATAGCAAACACCCACTTTCAACAACACAAGAGAAGAGTCTACACATGAGCATCACCAGATGGTCAATACTAATATCAGATTAATTATATTCTATGCAGACAAAGATGGAGAACCTCTATATAGTCAGCAAAATCAAGAACAGGAGCTGACTGTGGCTCAGATCATGAACACCTTATTACAAATTTGAAACTTCAGTTTAAGAAAGTAGGGAAAACCACTAGACCATTCAGGTATGACCTCAATCAAATCCCTTGCAATTATACAGTGGAAGTGACAAATAGATTCAAGGAATTATCTGATAAACAGAGTGCCTGAAGAACTATGGACAGAGGTTAGTGACACTGTACAGGAGGCAGTGATCAAAACCATCCCCAAGAAAAAGAAATGCAAAAAGGCAAAATCGCTGTCTGTGGAGGCCTTACAAATAGCTGTGAAAAGAAGAGAAGCTAAAGGCAAAGGAGAAAAAGAAATATATAATCATCTGAATGCAGAGTTCCAAAAAACAGCAAGGAGAGCAAGCCTTCCTCAGTGATCAGTGCAAAGAAACAGAGGAAAACAATAGAATGGGAAAGACTAAAAGATCTCTTCAAGAAAATTAGAGATACCAAGAGAACATTTCATGCAAACATGGGCTCAATAAAGGACAGAAATGGTATGGACCTAACAGAAGCAGACGATATTAAGAAGAGGTGGCAAGATTACATAGAAGAACTATACAAAAGAGATCTTCATGACCCAGATAACCACAATGGTCTGATCACTCACCTAGAGCCAGACATCCTGGAATGTAGTCAAGTGAGCCTTAGGAAGCATCACTATGAACAAAATTAGTGAAGGTGATGGAATTCCATTTGAGCTACTTCAAGTCCTAAAAGATGATGCTGTGAAAGTGCTGCACTCAATATGCCAGCAAATTTGGAAAACTCAGCAGTGGCCACAGGACTGGTAAAGAGCAGTTTTCATCCCAATCCCCAGGAAAGGTAATGTCAAAGAATGCTCAAGCTACTGGACAATTGCACTCATCTCACACACAGGCATAGTAATGCTCAAAATTCTCCAAGCTAGGCCTCAACAGTACGTGAACCGTGAACCTCCAGATGTTCAAGCTGGATTTAGAAAAGGCAGAGGAATCAGAGATCAAATTTCCAACATCCACTGGATTATTGAAAAAGCAAGAGAATTCCAGAAAAATATTTACTTCTGCTTTATTGACTATGCCAAAGCCTTTGACTGTGTGGATCACCACAAACTGTAGAAAATTCTTAAAGAGATGGGAATACCAGACCACCTGATCTGCCTTCTGAGAAATCTGTATGCAGGTCAAGAAGCAACAGTTAGAACTGGACATGGAACAGCAGACTAGTTCCAAATCAGGAAAGGAGGACATCAAGGCTGTATATTGTCACCCTGCTTATTTAACTTCTATGCAGAGTACATCATGCAAAATGCCAGGCTGGATGAAGCACGAGCTGGAATCAAGAGAGCTGTGAGAAATACTAATAACCTTAGATACGCAGATGACACCACTCATACTGCAGAAAGTGAAGAAGAACTAAAGAGCCTCTTGATGAAAGTGAAAGAGGAGAGTGAAAAAGTTGGCTTAAAATGCAACATTCAGAAAACTAAGATCATGGCATCTGGTCTCATCACTTCTTGGCAAATTGATGGGGAAACAACAGAAACAGTGACAGACTTTATTTTCTTGGGCTCCAAAATGACTTCTGATGGTGACTGCAGCCATGAAATTAAAAGACGCTTGTTCCTTGGAAAAAGAGCTATTACTAACCTAGACAGCATATTAAAAAGCAGAGGCATCACTTTGCTGACAAAGGTCCACCTAATCAAAGCTATGGTTTTTCCAACAGTCATGTATGGATGTGAGAGTTGGACCATAAAGGAAGTTGAGCACTGAGGAACTGGTGCTTTTGAACTGTGGTGTTAGAGAAGACTCTTGAGAGTCCCTTGAACTGCAAGGAGATCAAACCAGTCAATCCTAAAGGAAATCAGTCCTGAATATTCACTGGCAGGACTGATGCTGAAGCTGAAGCTCCAGTACTTTGGCTACCTGATGCGAAGAATTTACTCCTTGGTAAAGACCCTCATTGGAGAAGGCCATGGCGCCCCACTCCAGTACTCTTGCCTGGAAAATCCCATGGATGGAGGAGCCTGGACGGCTGCAGTCCATGGCGTCACTGAGGGTTGGACACGACTGAGCGACTTCACTTTCACTTTTCACTTTCATGCATTGGAGAAGGAAATGGCAACCCACTCCAGTGTTCTTGCCTGGAGAATCCCAGGGATGGGGGAGCCTGGTGGGCTGCCGTCTATGGGGTCGCACAGAGTCAGACATGAATGAAGTGACTTAGAAGCAGCAGCAAAGACCCTTATGCTGGGAAATATTTAGGGCAGGAGGACAAGGGGACAACAGAGGACAAACGGTTGGATGGCACCACCAACTTGATGGACATGAGTTTTAACAAGCTCTAGGAGTTGGTGATGAACTGGAAAGCCTGGTGTGCTGCAGTCCATGGGGTTTCAGAGTCGGACACAATTGAGCAACTGAACTGAACTAATTGAACTCTGGTCTTGCCTCATGGGTATTATGGGGGACTATGCAAGGCTTGGTCACTGGGCCAACCTGTAGAAGAGGCATTAAGTTAGCATGTAGATGCTCTTTTTATCTTTCTGAATGGTTCTGTCTTGGTTTTTGTGATGCAGGGAGTGCTTTAGTTTCTCTGATGTTTCCTAGGATTTTCTCAGTGGTATCTTGTTCATGAATAGTTATTATCTGTTCTTGTGAAGGGGAGTGAAATTGGGAGTGACCTATGTCACTCCAAGAATTTCTTGTTTAAAATTCATCTTAACTATCACATTCAGGTCCCAACATAATAAATTCCAATTTACCTCTGAAATACCTTGAAGACACACTCACAAAAGATTTTTAAGAAAAGATCATATCACTATCAGAGGCTAAAACTGTCTGAAACTCTGGTGCCACGACTTAGGGGAAATTTCTAGTAAGTCTTTTGTGATGAAGCTGATCTCTGATCACATAACCTGGAAACTGATGCTGTTCCTTTCTATCACTAAACTGATGAGAATAATGCTTTTGGAAGCCTTCTAAAATAGGCAACTTCAGGGACTTTTCTGGCAGTCCATGGGTTAAGACTCTATGCTGCCACTGCAGGGAGCATGGATTCAATCCCCAGTGGAATGGAGGTCCTGCATGTTATGTGGTACTGCCAAAACATAAATAAATAAAGTAGCCAACCCCAACATGTTTCATATGATTACAATCCTTGGTTTGAGGCCAAAACAAAAGCGATCCCTGTTATCTGTTGGCTTGTAGACTTGTATGCCTAAGATACATTGTGCTTTTTCTTACTTGAGTCTCCTTTTCACTTTTTCTGTACCTCCAAAGCTTTTCTCTGAGCCCTTGGTTAGGAGAAAGGTCTCTAACTCCTCCTCCTCAATCCCTTAACTGAATATGCCACCCATTCTTCTGCTTTACAAGAGTGAGCTACTTGAAAAGCCCAGCTGTTCTTTGCTATCTTCTCATGGTGTACTGTTTGGAGAAGGCAATGGCACCCCACTCCAGTACTCTTGCCTGGAAAATCCCATGGATGGAGGAGCCTGGAAGGCTGCAGTCCATAGGGTCGCTAAGAGTCAGACATGACTGAGCGACTTCTCTTCCACTTTTCACATTCATGCATTGGAGAAGGAAATGGCAACCCACTGCAGTGTTCTTGCCTGGAGAATGCCAGGGATGGGGGAGCCTGGTGGGCTGCCATCTATGGGGTTGCACAGAGTCGGACACGACTGAAGCGACTTAGCAGTACCAGCAGTATGGTGTACTGTTTATGCTTCTTTGTCTACTGTATCTCAAAGAACAAAGTGAATTGTTTGAAGACCACCTAATGTGTGTATCATATTATATCTTGTGATATTTCCAGTTCTATTTTGGACACTGATATTTAACAGGTAACTGCATATTTTAATCAGTTGGGCTGACAGGTCAAAAGGAGTGTAAGAAATTATGGAGGCAAAATGCTTTATATAAGATATAAGAATATTTGTCAGATATTTATGAAAACTCTAGGTCTACCTGTCTATCCCAATTAAGCACAAATTTTAATAATTAAACTAAATTCATGTAATTAACCTACTAAAATTTACATAAAAATCAAAAGATTTAATGTTTAATCTTAATACGATAATTGTCGATAGCATATGCTAAAGTAAAATCCTTATAGACATTAAAATATTTATCCAAAATAGCTAATAAGTTATAAATTATAGCAAAGTCCAACCACACCAAAGTCCTAAGTAAAATATCTCATAGACAAGATACTGGAATTATATCCATATTTAGCTATTTATTAGATTTGTAAAGTAAAGTACTTATACCCTGCATTTAGACATCAGTTTCCTCTAGTAACTTGTTGAAAATGATGCAAACTTACCAGGTTATCATGAAAATTAATTGATATAAAACATGTAAGACACCTTGTAGGGTGCCTGACCCAATACAGAAGAGCAAATTCAAATAGAACAGCAGTGCAGCTGAATAAAAGGAGGCAGGATGGAACTTTTAACTTCTCTTTGAAATATGAAAGATGACCCTTCTCACAGTAACATATACTGTTAAAAACTTAGCCTTAAACACTTTATGACTTCTTTACCACCTGAGCCACAAGGGAAGCCCATGACTAACTGTAGTGGACATTGAAGTGCTGCCCAGATTCCCTTCAGTAAGAAAGGATCGATTACCCCAGAAATACTGCTACTGATTGACAGCCCTCAAGCTGCCAAGCCCTCTTCAGTGACTGCCTCTGCTGAAGCAAACAGCCTCAGCCCAGGTCACTTCACCATTCCAGATGGCCACATCTTATGACTAATCTATGAGTGAGTAAAATGGCTCATTCCTTTCATCCAAACTCAGGACACCTAAAGATTCATCGTATCTGCAGAATTCTCCCTGGATTGGCTGAGGCTTACATTGATACTGCACTGCTGCTCAACTTCTCCCTCTGCCCAATTCCACTTCTGCATATTTCCTTCCACAGTGTTCATCCCAAGAATACTCCATAATGAACTTAATCTTCAAGTCAGAGCTAGCTTTCTGGGGAATTCAATCTGCTAAAACAATACACACAACTTCTAGATGTTACCTCATCACATTATTGTGAAGATCATTACTATCATCTTCAAAAGTAAACTGAGACATGGAGAAATTAAATAATTTGGCCAGTGCCATGAAACCACTACCCAGGATTTAAGCCTACATTTCACACCAAATGTAGTGAACTAAGCCTGCCATATTCACTCTATCTCTACTCCTCTCTCATTTAGAACCACCAAACATCAGAAAGAATGTAACAGTTAAGCTTCTATCCCAGGGAAAGAAGCCTTGTATTTATTTCCAAGTGAGTAGTTGAAAATTCCATAGAAAATTCCTTAGATTGAGCCTGTAGTTTGGCAAAACCAAATAAAAAAACAATGTTTCTGTAAGATGAAATTATTATTGAATGTGTTATACAGTTTATAAACTCATGGTTAATATTTGCATTCTACTATATTAGGCCTTTCCAGTTAGTATCAAAGTAGATCTTCAACTTTTTGAGGCTGAATTTGTTTTTAAAAACCTTTTTATCCAATTATGGATTCTGGCCAAAATAAAAGTCCTTAAAAGTTAGAATATCACAAGTTCATTTATAGTAGTTACCAGAGGCATTAACAATCAGGTAAAAAACATCAGTCCTCATGAGTTTTGTGATAAATCTGTAAAGAATAGTATTCAGTTTATTTGTTAAAATCTAAACTTTGAGCTCTTCGCAAAGTAATACAAAGACTACAAATTTCTTGTTTTCTTAAATGCTTTTTATATTTATTTCCATTGAGTATGATCCTAAGTCACTTAAGTTGTGTCCAACTCTTTGCAACCCCATGGACTGCAGCCCAACAGGCTCCTCTGTCCATGGGATTCTCCAGACGAGAGTACTAGAGTGGGTTGCCATGCCCTCCTCCAGGGGATCTTCCTGACCCAGGGATCAGACCCACATCTCTTACGTCTCCTGCACTGGCAAGCGGGTTCTTTACCACTAGTGCCACCTAGGAAGCCCCCTCATTTCCTTTAGGCATTACAATAATCTCTATTACCTGACCTGCTCAAAATATTTTTAGAACTATGCTAGTGTCATAATTTTAAGCTGTTTTCCTGAATGATATAGCTGGCTAAGGTGCTCCTGGAAGCTTTGTTAGCAAAAGGTAATAACATTTAATATGTAAGTTAATACTGAAACATGTGCTTAATCAGACAGAAATAAACAGTGTCTGTGGGTCCTGGCCATACAAACATGGTGAATTTAGTTCTTTATATATTTGAGGTCAATGCTCACCATCAAAGCTTTCTTCAGTGACCTCATGGCAGGAGTCTGTATTTGGGAAATTGCACTCATCTCACACTCTAGTACAGTAATGCTTAACATTATCCAAGTCAGGCTTCAGTAATATGTGAACCATGAACTTTCAGATGTTCAAGCTGGTTTTAGAAAACGCAGAGGAACCAGAGGTCAAATTGCCAACATCCACTGGATCATTGAAAAAGCAAGAGAGTTCCAGAAAAACATCTATTTCTGCTTTATTGACTATGCCAAAGCCTTTGACTGTGTGGATCACAATCAACTGTGGAAAATTCTGAAAGAGATGGGAATACCAGACCACCTGACCTGCCTCTTGAGAAACCTGTATGCAGGTTAGGAAGCAACAGTTAGAACTGGACATGGAATAATGGAATGGTTCCAAATAGGAAAAGGAGCACGTCAAGGTTGTATACTGTCACCCTGCTTATTTAACTTCTATGCAGAGTATATCATGCAAAATGCTGGGCTGGAAGAAGCACAAGCTGGAATCAAGATTGCTGGGAGAAATATCAATAACCTTAGATACGCAGATGACACCACCCTTATGGCAGAAAGTGAAGAAGAACTAAAGAGCCTCTTCATGAAAGTGAAAGAGGAGAGTGAAAAAGTTGGCTTAAAGCTCAACATTCAGAAAACTAAGATCATGGCATCCGGTCCCATCACTTCATGGCAAATAGATGGGGAAACAGTGAAAACAGTGTCAGACTATTTTTCTGGGCTCCAAAATCACTGCAGATAGTAATTGTAGCCATGAAATTAAAAGACGCTTACTCCTTGGAAGGAAAGTTATGACCAAACTCGACAGCATATTCAAAAGCAGAGACATTACTTTGTCAACAAAGCTCTGTCTAGTCAAGGCTACGGTTTTTCCAGTAGTCGTGTATGGATGTGAGAGTTGGACTATAAAGCAAGCTGAGTGCCGAAGAATTGATGCTTTTGAACTGTGGTGTTGGAGAAGACTCTTGAGAGTCCCTTGGACTGCAAGGAGATCCAACCAGTCCATCCTAAAGGAGATCAGTCCTGGGTGTTCATTGGAAGGACTGATGTTTAAGCTGAAACTCCAATACTTTGGCCACCTGATGCAAAGAACTGAGTCATTGGGAAAGACCCTGATGCTGGGAAAGATTGAGGGCAGGAGGAGAAGGGGATGACAGAGGATGAGACGGTTTGATGGCATCACCTAATGGACATGGGTTTGGGTGGATTCCGGGAGCTGGTGATGGACAGGGAGGCCTGGAGTGCTGCAGTTCATGGGGCTGCAAAGAGTTGGACACGACTGAGCGACTGAACGGAACTGACTCCACTTAACATATTGAAACTTTTTCATAACTTATCAAATGACTAAATTTTAGTGTCTTCCTTCATAAAGCTAGGGCAAGATTCACCTGGGTAAAGAGAGGAAGAGTAAGCTAATGTTTTAACATATAGTGCTGACTGAACTGGTTTACTCTGAAACTGACATATGTTTCTAGAGATTAAACAGAGTTTGGAGACACCCTCACAATGTGTTCAATTTTCTAAGTTTTACAAATAGTGAAAGAGTATGTCTGAAAGGATCAAAATAAAGATAAATATATTTACTCTGTTTCCATCTCATCCACATTTTAAAATCTCCAATAGTGGTGATTTTTCCTGAATACAGTACAAAGTATTAAGTAACAGTGAGCTAAAGAAGAAAGTATTAAGACTAAGGACCTGGGATTTGAATAGGCAATCCTAGACAAGGAGTCACTTTGTACAAATCACCATGAGAAGATTCAAGAAAACTAGAGCAAAAGAGACAAGTAGAACACCCTTTGCTGATCATTTGTTTCATTTAAGAGATTCTTCATGAAAGATGTGGATTAAAAATAATAGATGCAGCTAAAAAACAGGAAGCTTTAGGGAGGCAATTTGATACACTTCAAGAGAACACTTAATCATGGATGCTTTATTTGGGCCTGGAAAGTGAATAAAGACTCTAGTACAATTACATCTATACTATATTTCCTTAAATGAGTTTCTTCAGGCCTCACATGAGGGGAAAGGAACTTGAAAAATTGTGAAATAGGCAAAACTGGCTTTTAGCACGCCCTGCTACATCAGTTATCAATTGCTATGACACACTGGATAACAAACACTAAATCTTAGTTACATATAATACTATGCATTTGCTTCTTATGCATAAATGGATAGGCTGGGGATCACCAGATTTAGGCTGGACTTGCCTGGAGCAGCTCTGTTCATGACTCTTTCTTTTTCCTTGTTGAAGGACAGGCAAGCTCAAAAATATCCCCATGGCAATGGCAGAAGCATAAGAACACAAGTGAAAAAACCATGAAGCCCTCTAAGACTAAGGCTCAGGCTGGTTATGTTGTCAATTTCACTGCATTCTACTGGTCAATACAAATCACATAAATCCAAAAATCCAATGACAGGGAAACATACTCTACTGCTTAAATAAGGAGAGGCAAGAATAAGTAAATATTTCTGAGCAGTAATATAATCTATAATACCTCTTGGTTCTTCTCTTCTCTCCTCCTCTTCTGCCAGCCCTTTCTTTAGCCCTGGAGGAACAATCAATTAGTAATAAGTTATTGATTTGGACAAAAAGTTTGTTCATGGTTTTCTGTAAAAAATTCAAACTTTTTGGTCAACCCAATAAATAACAAAATAAGAGACCTTTTGGAGAAAAAAATTTTTTTTTTTTTTTTTTTTTAGGAGAGAGAGAGAGAGAGATGTATATTTATTGTGGTCAAAGGGCATGTCTTTCTTTCTTTTTTTTTTAATTAATTTTATTTTATTTTTAAACCTTACATAATTGTATTAGTTTTGCCAAATATCAAAATGAATCCACCACAGGTACACTGGACAAATGTAATCCCTGATGATATCATTCTGAACATCTCATGGGAGCTATACTTCTGGAGAGGGCCTTCTTAGGTGAGGGCATTTTGAACCAGAGACACATGAGCCCTGAACACCAGGAGAGTTTTCTTTCTTTCCTATTCGACTTTTGGAAATAGTTCACTTATTATTTAAATAAGACTTCTTTTCTCTGTTTCTGCTTTAGAAATACTCAAACTCTTCTGCAACCATAGGAGCAAATCAAATGATGTGTTCATCATAGTTGGCAAGCCACCAACTTATTAGGCTTTACTGGCCTAGTGAATTGTTAGTAATTTAGTAAGAGAAAACCATAACATCATAATTATAAAATAATCCAAAAGCCAGTCTACTGAAACTGCAACATTATCATTTCCATTTGTGTTCTTTATTAGCTATGAGGATTCAAATTTCCAAAGACCTTTGGACTCTTTAGCACACATACTATACTCACAAACAGCTGCAAACTGCCAAGAATACTGTTCCATGTTAAACAGGGTAACAGAGATAATGTCTTACTTAATTTCTATTTGGGCAATTTCTTTTCTATGTCACACCTACAAAACTTCCAAACTACTACCAAATATGCAAATATATTCAGAAATAAATTATTTCTTTAAAAACCTTATAGGATTCTCAATTGAGTTAGTCCCTCCCCCAACCCATCCATCTCCCCCAACATTACCACATGACAAAAACACAATCTCTCTCTTGCACTCTCAATATCAGTTCTCATTTTATTTTTTAAAAACAAATCTTTGATACAATCCCCATTTCACAGATGAGGACTACTAGGACTGTGAAAAAGTGAATAACTTATACAGAGTTTATATACCTAGTAGCCTGTAGAATTGATATTTTAGCTTGTATAATTGATATTTTAAATGCAAGTAAGTCTAATTCAAAAACTCATCCTTTCTCCACACAGCAAATTTCAATAAACTCTAGGAGGGAAGTAGATGGCAGTACTGCTTACTAAATGGATAGTGGGAAGTCACCACATTAATACTAATAATCGTAGTTACACTTTATCAAGTGATGTTCTTTGTTAGGCATACTGCTAAACTCTTCAAATAAATTGCCATTTACCCCAATAATTCTATTATTTATACTTTATTATTACCTCCTTTAGTTGATAAGGAAACAAGCACAGCACTCCCAAATCATTCCCCCAAGAGCACACTGCTAGCTTTGAATCCAGCATTTGAACTCTTAAACTATTAATATGTTCCAAACCATGGGTTACTCCAGAACTATGTACAGTGATGGAACAGAAATCAGGTGAAAGATCAAAATCCCATCTCCTGACTCACAGACTATACCATTGGACAACACTGCCACTTTGTTCAGCAATACTTTATTATGCTCATTGGCAAAAATTAGAGCATGAAGTAATCAGATTGCCACCTGATGTGAAGAACTGACTCATTGGAAAAGACCCTGATGCTGGGAAAGATTGAAGGCAGGAGGAGAAGGGGATGACAGAGGATAAGATGGTTGGATGGCAACACCGACTCGATGGACATGAGTTTGAGTAAACTCCGGGAGTTGGTGATGGACAGGTAAACCTGTAAAAGAGTCGGACACGACTGAGAGACTGAACTGAACTGAAGTCAGTCCAAGGACTTCCCTGCTGGTGCAGTGGATAAGAAGCTGCCTGCCAATGCAGGGGACATGGGTTCAGTTCCTGGTCCAGGAAGATCCCACATGCCTCAGGGCAACTAAGCCTGTGTGGAACAATTACGGAGCCCTCACACCCTAGAGCACATGCTCCACAACAAGAGAAGCCACTGCAATGAGAAGCCTGTGCACTGCAATGAAGAGTAGCCCCAGGTCACCACAACTAGAGAAAGCCCACGCAGGAACAAAGACCCAGTGCAATCAAAAAGTAATCAATTAAAAATAAATTAGTTAAATAAAATTGAAAAAATAAATAAATGGCATTCAGATAAAAGAAAAGTCAGCCCAAGACATCAGTGAAAACATCAGAAGGTAATTCCCAGGCGGAAGAATCCAACCTGAGTTTTCTCAGCACTAGGCAGGTATGAATCCCAAGGCATGGGAATCCCAGAACAAGTGATGATATCAGGTTGGAGAAGAAGGCCAATGGCAGAGTGTCATAAAATTAAATTCCAATCCTGAGATGAGCTAACAGAAATCTTTGGTCTAGCCATTTATCCTCAGTTTCCAGATCTTTTTTTTTTTTTTTTTAGAAAACAAGCAAAAAATCACCCCCCAACTCAAACCAAACCAAACTAGAAAAAACCCTTGACAAAACAAAATGGCTGAAGACATCTCAGCACTGAAGTTAGAAGTATAGAAACACACGGCAATACAGAGCTAAGGACACTGTTTATGACATTAACTCTGAAAAGTCATCTATTTTTATTCCCAGAAACAGATCTTTAAAATGGAGAAGAAAAAAGTGGGAGGTAGTCAAGTGTCATTCAACTTTATTCTCAGCATTAAAGTTCTATTTTCTATGTTTTTGAAAGCTTTCAGAATTTCTCTTAAAAATACATTATTCTAATACATAGTTAAAAATGGACATGAAAATGAACCACTCTCTCCTTAAAGGTAGGCTGCTCCATATTTTATCATCTCTGTCAAGTCACAGAACACTTTAATTAGCCACTCTCAGTAGTTTTACACTAGGACTTTTGGCTCTGCTCATGTATACACTAGGACTTTCTGTAGAGATAGAGGTACTTAAAATTTCAAGTAAATTCTGTGCTTCAAGAGGTCCAAACTTAGATTTTAAACTATATAATTATGTGATAATAAAAGAAGTCTCTTTTGCGTTTTTGTTATTTGTACTATTTATTTTAAGCATGTACAGTCAATTAGATTTTTGAACTACATTTTTTTCTCCCCTGTTACCTAGGATTTCCCTGTTTTCTAAGATGAGCAAACACTGTAATCAGTTTTCCTCAGACTTGAAATTATCAGTGCTATAACTTGAGTTCAGATGGTACCTTCCTTCCAAATCCTCGCTTTAGTTATTTATTGTGAAAAATTACTTTTGGGGGCTGAAACTTTTTACATGCGCTTAGCCCAAAAGTGAATTATTTCAAGGAATTTAACTAAAATACATCCAGATAAGGTTTACATGCCTGCCAAAAGTCATTTTAAATAAAGAGAACAACTTCCCCCAATTTCTTTTGTGATGCATAGGTGAGCAAAGAAAAAAAAATCTCAATTTTATTGGCACTTACTATTTTCACTAAAATAAAAAGTTTCCTTTCTTTTTTTTAAGTTTCTATGAATTTCTCCTTACATAGTGTGTGTAACTGGTTGAAACTAGCACAAAACTATATTTGTTGACTGTGTGAGGAGTAGATAATACTCTTCCCTGGTGCTGTGCAACATTTGAGATAAAACTCAGAAAAGCGCTTCCATGAAAACTGTGCTCCAGCAAACTTAATAGGTTTTTGTGGCAATTAAGAAAATGAGAGATAGGTACTGTCAAACTTCAATTTGGATTTTCTGTATTATACATACTGATACTATATGAACACAGTACTCTTCATAACAATTAGTCATGAACATGAACTTGCACAATGTTTGTTTGTTTTTTTTTTCTTTTCTTTTTGCACAATGTTTTAAAAACACTTCTCAATCCTTTGGGAACCATAGCAGACACTGAATTTAGAAACAGAAATTCCCCTTATGGTTATAACTTCCAAGTCTCCTAAGCGGAGTCATTTTTACACCCTTTAAAAAAGTAATTGACCCTTTTTTTGCCTGTAGAGTGGCAGGAAAAAATAAAATTAATACCAAGAAAATGTGCACAAGTTCTGGAAAGTAAGATGGAGGAAAAAGGCAGACTACAAAACACATAACCAAATAAATTATTTTTATTGTATACTATTGATACTGTGAACTTAGTATAGGTTTTCCCATTTATAGCCATGAAACCTAGGTATCAAACAAATCTGCTTTAAGTAAAACCTAAAATCTAATGGAAATTTAGAATGCCAGAGTTGGAATGAATATCCAATCCACTTTCCTGATTTAATCAATGAGGAAACTGAGGCTTAGCCTGGTTAAATGAATTGTCCCAGAATCCAATGGTATTTTACATTTACATGCAAAACAGAAACATGTTTACCCAAGTGAAGCTATGGTGCAAGTCTTCTATACAAGAATATGCATATTTCATACCTATCCAAACCTTCCAAGGTAAGCACACAGCAACATACTTGCTCATAGTGAGGGGAACTGCTTTGCTCTTAATTTAAATAAATTTACTCCTTGCGGTTTCCTTCTCCTTAAGAACCCAATACAAAGTTCACTCATCCAATATTTCTTGAGAATCTACTATGTACCAGGCTATGTTCTAGACAACAGAGATAAAGAAGATTCATGATATTCATTACATTTAGGTATATAAATAGATATAGTTTGAATTATCAATTTCTAGTTTTGGGAAAATTATTCATGATCTTTTCCAATTTCACCCCTGAAAAAATTAAATTTCCTTTGCTAGGCTCAAGTTGCTCACTAAAACAGTAAGGAATCATTATCATTAACATACATACATCATTAACATACATCAATGCTATATTTACATAAGAAAAAATGAAGTTTAATTAATTTGACCATTTAGACAAAGTAAACCTTTTAAACTTCTCCTTTGATTTCCTCAGTAATTTAGACTGATTTTATTAACCAAAAATTTATCCCTAAGAAAACTAATAATGGTACTATTAGAAATCCTATGGAATTTTAATTAACATTTCCATAGGGATTTATAAGTGATCAGTTACTTGCAAATAGCAGAAAAATCACAGCTTAATTTGTCAACAAAGGTCCATCTAGTCAAGGCTATGGTTTTTTCAGTGGTCATGTATGGATTTGAGAGTTGGACTATAAAGAAAGCTGAGTGCTGAAGAATTGATGCTTTTGAACTGTGGTGTTGGAGAAGACTCTTGAGAGTCCCTTGGACTGCAAGCAGATCCAACCAGTCCATCCTAAGGGAAATCGGTCCTGGGTGTTCATTGATAGGACTGATGTTGAAGCTGAAACTCCAGTATTTTGGCCACCTGATGTGAAGAGCTGACTCACTTGAAAAGACTCTGATGTTGGGAAAGATTGAAGGCAGGTGGAGAAGGGGACAACAGAGGATGAGATGGTTAGATGGCATCACCTACTCAATGGACATGAGTTTGGGTTAAACTCTGGGAGTTGGTGATGGATAGGGAGGCCTGGCATGCTGTGGTTCATGGGGTCGCAAAGAGTTAGACACGACTGAGCAACTGATCTGAACTGAAACATCAATGGCAATGGGTGATTTTGGTGCTGTAAACTCTAATCTCTCCCCTTCTCCTTTTAGTATCAGATTATATACTACTGTGTGTTACTGTAGGGCTTTTATTGTATCTATCTCACTTCCTCAAACAAACCTGGGAGATAGGCCTGCCATTTGATGCCACTTTATAGTGAAGGAAACTAGGTCTCAGAGAAATCAAATAATTTGCCTAATTTGGAAAGGGACAGTTCTCTGGTTCCATATATATTTGTAGAGGTGAGCAACTGAGTGCACATTCTTCTACTGAAAGGAAGGGCAACACACCTGTCATGAACCTCAGTGTCTCCAGAGGCAGGGCAGCTAGCTTTCTCAGACAACCTTGGTGCACTGGTTCCCACACTGCTTGAACACTGATGAGTTTTGTTCTCATGTGTACCGTGTGCTCAGTCGTGTTTGACTCTGCAAAACTATGGATGGTAACCCACCAGGATCCTCTGTTCATGGGATTCTCCAGGTAAGAATACTGGAGTGTGTTGCCATTTCCTTTTCCAGGGGATCTTCCTGACCCAGGGATCAAACCTGGGTCTCTTGCTTCTGCTTTATTAGCAGGTGGATTCTTTATCATTAGCACTACCTGAGAAGCCCAAGTGTTCTCATATTTGCCCCTTAACAAAGAAAAGCAAAGGCAGGCCAATGTCCTTAGCATGCCTCTTCGTGGAAAGGTGGGAATATCAAGATATTTGTCTTCTCTTGCTACCCTTGCCAAGTCAATTTCCCCCAATAAAATATGTTCCTTAATCTATTCTTTATGATTCTGTCCTGACCAATCACACAGGATATGGCAAATATCTAGAATACTGGCCATTAAAATCTGAAACAAGAAAGCAAAAACATGTTCTTTCTAATGGAGAGAGAATGAAAACAGAAAAAATAATGTATATGTAATTCAGATCCTTTTAGAAGCAGATGCCAATACGGGATTAGATGTCCAAGAGATTTACTGTGAAGAACACCAATGAAGGAGAAATGGGGAGGTAAATAGAGAGGACTGGAAGAGTCATCACACTGTGATCCAGGTCTAACTCCTGTGGAAGAGAGCACAGAAAAAAAATGCAGTGCAGTTCTAAGAAAGTTATAGCAAAGCTGATGGGGAGTCCTTGAGCCAAGGTCAAGGGTGAGAGGAGTTCTGTTTCCCAGAAAGGGTCTGTCTTAGTAGCCCTGTCATGCTTAGTCACTGGCTGAGAGCAGCTCATGGGAAGTGTGACCTCAGGGCCAATACTATGACGGATTTCAGAGGCCAGTAACTGGGGACCTCTCTCATGGCTGCCACAGTGTCATTTTTAAATAAGAGAAAACCACAAGAACTTGTAGTTATGCTTGGAAACTCCAAGAAGATTAACAGCAAAACATTTATTATTCAAAAGACAGTTTAAAATTCATCTCTGGAGCTGGTGATGTTTTGGAATTAGGATGAAACTGCTTTGCAGGTAAGTGAGAACACTCTACGTGCTGTGCTTTAAGGTATAGTGCAGCAAGAACTGTATTTATTCATGATAGTTAATATCCAGAAATAATACTAATAAACCAAGCACCATATATAAGCTTCTAAAATCTCATGACAATCTGTTCAGCTTTCATCTGCCATGTTAATAAGTAGAAAAACAGAATGTATTTTATATAGATTATATCATAGCAGTTTTAGAATAGTAGAATATTAAAAACAACAATATATCTAACAAAGAAAAATATGTCTGTATATATATATGTGATGAAACAGTATAGCTATATAATAAAACAAGCATTTCAAAAAATTTGTGCTGAAATGGTAAAATTACAGTAAGTCAAATTTAGCAGTATATACATCTGTTTCTGAAGTATGATCCTGGTTACACACACACACACAGACACACAAACACACACACAGAGAAAAGCAAATGCAAAGAAACAAGCATAAACACTTAGGCAAAATTTCTGAAGGAATTAGGAATAAATGTGACATTTGCCTTTCATGCTTTTATTCTCTTTTCAGATTTTTCCATTACACATATATGCAAAATCAGAAAATAATTTTATAAAATTATTTTAAATATCATAAAGTATATCATTTTAAATGTTGTAAAGAATTTATTATTTTTATAATACTTTATAATATTTAAAACTCAGACATGAGTTTGAGCAAACTCTGGGAGATGGTGAAGGACAGGGAAGCCTGGTGTGCTGCAGTTTATGGAGTCACAAAGAGTCAGACACGACTTAGCAACTAAACAAAAAATTATAGCAGAAATGTGGTCACATTGATGCTGTTTGTCAAACATTTCTGGCCTCCCCATTCTAAGCACACGGTAGGAATATACTTCCTAGTGACCTTTAATGGGGCTTCCCAAGTGGTGCCGTGGTAAAGAATCCACCTGCCAGTGCAGGAGACACAAGAGACACGGGTTTGTTTCCCGGGTCAGGAAGATCCCCTAGGGGAGGAAATGGCAACCCACTCCAGTATTCTTGTCTGGAAAATTCCATGGGCAGAGGAGCCTAGTAGGTTACAGTCCATGGGGTCATAAAAGAATTGGACATGAGTGAGTGACTGAACACGCACACCCACATGACCTCTAACTAAATCAAAACACTGAATTGAGAGCAGAAGCATGATGTGTTCATGCTGAGGCATTTAATTGCTGAGGTAACCTACTATGACACCTGAATGACTGAACTGAACTGAACTGAACCACAGGACACAGGAAAAGGTTTTAAAAAACAGTGGCTGGGGAGTTCCTTCTAGGGAGAAAAATTGGAGTCTAATCAAAGAATATCCCCCACATTCAAATGTCTGCCCAGTGACATGTCAGATTTGCTACTCTACAAGTCCCCATCTTTTATTTTCTCATTAGGAGTTTTTAGTGTAGTTATATTGAACTTATTCCTTCACTGTATATGGTGGGTTGGGTAGGGAAATATCTTGTGTTTCTTCTCTCTCTTTTTTTTTTTTACCATTTTTTAAAATTTTTAATTGGAGTACAACTGCTTTACCATGTTGTGTTGGTTTCTGCCATACAACAACGTGAATCAGTCATAAATATACACGTGTTCACTCCCTCTTGAACCTCCTTCTCACCCTTACCCAACCTCAACCTTCTAGATCATCAGAGAGCACTGAGTTGAGCTCCCTGTGTCACACAGCAAATTTCCACTGGCTATCTATTTTACATATGGTAATATACATATTTCAATGCTACTCTCTCTTAATTTGTCCCACCTACTTCTTCCCCTGGTGTGTCCACATGTACATTCTCTACATCTGCGTCTCTATTCCTGCCCTGCTTGTGTTTCTTTCCGTTCATAGATTTTGCCTCTACAGAAGTCTATGTGAGACAACCACATGTCAGTCTCCTTGATAGAGGTGATCCTGAACACCAAAATTGATGTTTTCCCTGTAGGAGGCTTTTAGTTTATCTCCTTGGGAAGGAGATACAGATGTATTTTATATGAAAGAAAGAGTGTGAGCCAAACAGTATTCATTGAGGGAGGGGACTCTTTGTCAAACACTACTGGTTTTATTGCTTTTTTATTAATGCTATTTGACAAATTTTTCTGGTTATTTTCCCATTTGTGTACATGAATGATGGGACTGTAATTTCTGTTCTCTGTGTGGATGGATAGTAGTGTGATTAGGTTTTAGCTGCTCAGTTGTGAGTATAAGCAATGTTCATCACTACTGAGCTGGTTTATTAAATTATGGATGTGCTGCCATGCATTCCACTTTGCTCATGACCAGCAATATTCCAGATGGTTGTGGTTCTGTCAGCTTGACTCCATGTGCAACTACCATGAGCAAAAAGTACTTCCCCTATCCCTTCCCAGTGACCCATAACAGACGTGTAGAATAAATGAGATATCAACTTCACCATTATCACCATCTTTGGAGAACTGGGGATTTTTTTGATACTACAGAACAGCCTATTCTGATTGAGACAAACCATGTCTGAAATTACCATAACAAGTTTCTTTTATTTAACTCTTTAGTACTTAATTCATAATATTAAGTTACGTTTTATACTTAGAGGGAGACAAAACATTCAAGATTTAAAACCTTTTAAGTTTCTGAATATCCACTACAAAACAGTCATGTTTGTCCACAACAGCAAAGTATTCAGCACAGGAAAGGTACTTTAATAAATAACTTTTAGTGAATTTATGAATTAAAGCCATATATGTATACATGAATACATATAAAGATGGAACAAAAAGTTTTAAAAATGCGTATTGAATGTCTCATGGAGAATGAATAGCAGTGGAGAGTCCAAGAAAGATATCCACTCTATAGTTAAAATCAATATAAAATCTAATACTGAACAATTTCACATAAGGAAGATATAGGCAACTGTGGCCAAGACCCAGGCTCAAGATCACTCTCTGAAATTTGTATAAGAAACAGTAAACTTAGGCCATCTTCTTAGCAAGTCCAACTAAGGGAAAACAAGTTCAAAAGTATATTCTAAAGGTTAAAATAAAATGTGAACTCAAAATCAAAATGTATGTGTGTGTGTTCACAACTAGGCTTACCTTTCTGCCATGTATTAAAGTTAAATTTAGGAATCTACATAGTATTGCCTGTAAGAAAGTATGTTTACACCATAATATATTAGGGAAATGTAACTAAGAGTAATTGCTAAACACCATACATAATTTTGACCATATTATTTCCTTTTATAATATGTAGATTACTTTTCACTTTTGAGAGTTAGTATACAATATTGCTAGAATTGAGAAAAGTAGGTCATTGGCTATGTCCAGATGGGCAAAGAAGTTTAGCTTGTGGAAAAGTAGGCCAATTGTACCACAATTAAGACATCTGCCCATTTAATTACTGCTAAATTAAAAAGATAACCTTCAAATTTTCTTCTAGCCCTATTGTTCCTGCAAAGTTTCACTGTGACACAGTCTGTCAATCCAGAGGGCTAAAATTTTAACATGTATTTCCTGATAAATGTCATATTTGTCTACTTTACATGTTCAATAAATAAGAATATTATGTAAAAAAAAAGAATATTATGTAAAAACTAAATCATCACATTATTGTCTCTTTGGTGAAAACTGTATTTCAATGTAGAATGCAATCTGTAATTGATTCAATTTAATTCAGACAGCTGTTGTATTTTAAGAACAATTTTTTTTCCCTCAGTTTCTCTTTTTCATTTTTTTCTTTCTTACGTTTTTGAGTGAAAAAGTTATTCGGTCAGCAGGAAACATTCTTGAACATCAAATATTTAAAAATGGAGCCAAAAATTTGAAATGGTACCCATGCTGGCTTCTGCAAAGAATATAGAATTTGAGTCACGAAGTAAATTTCTGTGGTTTGCTAAGGAGTGCATTTTAACAACAACCAAATAAGTTCAATAAGCTTTGAAACTGGTGAAGTGTGCATAAAAAATATTACCACATCTGTGTGTCTTCTCTTTTTATAATCTAAATTTCTCCTGGAAAATTCTATGAAAGTATTACTTTAGAAATGGTAAGAAAGAAAAATAGCAAGGAAAAATAACAGAGCATATATGTTATTCTACTTAAAAAAAAAAAAAAAACAGCAGCACACAAATAAGGCATGAGGAAACCTCTAGCATATTCTGGAGCAAAACAACATTAATAGAATAAGGTTACATTTTAAATGTTAATAAGTATTTTCCACTAGTATGTACAACATTGCTTTGACATTTTATTTACTTTAGCACAGTATCTAGCTTAGTACATTCTATACAGTAGATGTGAAATAAACATTTGCTGAACTGATTTAAGTGATTTTTTTATTTAAAATTTTGGCAAACCCATACAAACTTACTTTCTCATCAATATTTGCCCTTATTCATTAGGTTACATCTTAAAATATTCTTTTAATTAGTATATTTCCCTAGGCAGAAAAAACATCTTAAGGAAGTGCTTCAAATTTATCAAAGATTATATATAAGCATTTCTAACTCAGTGGGGATTTTGAGGTTTTAATTTTACTGTGATTTGTGTGGTTGTGGCTTGAAATAAGAGTCTAAGTGAGCCATGGGTATCCTTTCAATACAAAATAAATGAGGAGTAACTGACCTTCCACCCTTCATAGTAGAGTAAATACAGTACAATAGCTGCATGTTTCCATCAATAGGCAAAGATTCACCTTATCTTTTATATGGAAGACATTACTAGGTGCTGAGAGGTGAGGTAATCAAAAGGATTTTTTTTGCCCTTGAGAAACTTTACAAATCCAGTTGAGAAGCTGGAAAACTGACATACAAGTCAAAGAATGTTGATGAAACCATTGTGATCTTATTGACCTTAAAGTCTCAAGGTGCTTTGTCCTTTATTTTTGGTACACAGTTTTAGTTATCTTATTATTTTTACCTACATCATGTCATAGCCTTCTTATTAGAGCGCAAACTTCTTTAAAGCACATATTGTCAAACATATTGTTAGACACTTGTTTTCATGATTTATTTGGTTGGTCCTTTCAGAGGTCTTTTGAAACGATGGTTATAGCAAAAAAATATGATATGCCCTCCAAGATATCCTCTGTTGCAGCATGAAATTTTCTTTCTAGTTCACCCCCTTTATCCTTCATCTTTTCCTTAATCTCTGGAGGGGGTTGGTATCCTTAGAAAAAACAAAGCACAAAAAAGTAGAGATAAAATAATATTTTGCAGTTATGTTATGAACAGCTTACAAGAAGCACTATTCAATTTAAGACCTGGAAAAGGCTTAAACTTGAATTTTAAGAGGACTCCTCTAGGGCTTCCCTGGTGGCTCAGTGGTGAAGAATCCACCTGCCAATATAGGAGACATGGGTTCGATCCTTGGTCCAGGAAGATCCCACATGCTGCGAAGCAACTAAGCCCGCATGCCACAACTATTGACCCTGTGTTCTAGAGCCTGGGAACTGCAACTACTGAAGCCTGCACACGCCTTAGAGCCTGTGCTCCACAACAAGAGAAGCCACTGCAGTGAGAAGCCTGTCCATTGGAACTAGAGAGTAGCCCCCGCTCCCTGCAGCTAGAGAAAAGCCCACACAGCAACGAAGACCCAGCACAGCCAAAATAAACAAATCAATAAAATTATAAAAAAAGAGGACTCCTCTAAATAATATATGAAATGAAGAAACTGAGATCAAGAGAAGTTAGGCTTCTTTCACATTATAAAGAATTTATGTTTATGACAGATTAAGGATAAGAGGCCAATAATCACATTCACCTTATCAAATACTGATGAGTTTTGTCCGTGGGGGTGTCCTATGCTTCTTCATATTTTCATTGTCTCTTAAATTAAATCTAATATTTAGTGGCGGGAGAAAAGGACAAATAGAGAAGGCAAGCTATTTCCTTATTTTTCTACAAATGTTGTTCCCTCATGTCCTTTATTCAAAAGTTATTAATGGTAAAGCTTAGCCAGATATGACTGTTTCAAATTATAACATATGTTTTCAATAACTTTTCTTTGTTTTAATTGATAAAAATTTAGTTTGTTTTGGCACAGAATTAATATTTTTAACTAACGGCCTAACACTTCATCTTCCATAAAGTAATTTTATTATAGCAATGGGTTGAAACTGCATGATATATACTAGCTGAAGTGTTAGCTTATAAACATGATCATATGTTATCTGTAAATTTCTTTACTGTAAGGGCCATTTCCTTTTTCTTTTGAAAAATTAAGTTCTACACCTCTGTAGAAGAATTTAATATAAAATGATGAGTGTATTAAATTCATACTGTCATCCCAAAGAAATGAATATATTAATATTTAGTAAGTTTCACCTAATCTGTATACTAACAACCAGTTTAAAAGGATCCCTCTCTTACCTTTTGGTTTTTACAATAATGACTTGCTTCAATACCCAAGCTAATAGAGGATGGTAATATGTTCCTTGCATTTATTTTAGAGACCTAATGCTTCATTTTCTCTATTCGTTGTTAAGATTTTCACTAAAACTTATCATTTTTAAATTAAGCCATCACTCAAACCAAAAAGAACGGAAAAAACACTCCCATAAACTTCTGTACATAATCAGACTAAAGTTCTTGCTATTAAATTATTTTACACATTACCTCAGGCAAAGTCTAGATCTACTCCAACTGTGGTAATTGCTAGAAATGTTAATAAACAGTAAACAGCTAGAATTATTATTAAATCTAAGTTCAACACAAAGTGGTATTATTCAACCCTGCATTTAAACAAAAATCTTTTGTGTTTATCTTGTGCTTGTTAAACATGCATATGGTGTTTCATTTTTAACTGGTGGCAAGAAAAGGAACATAGTGAGAGAAGAAGGAAGAGTGGACCATGGCACTCTTATGGCTTCCAATTTATTTTAAAAAATAATAACAAAGTCCTTTGCAGCTAATAATTATTCTCAGATTCATTAAAAGCTCAGTGGTTTAAGATTCTGTCATAAGTAGAAAATATTCCTATGTTCATCAAATTTTCAGTGGATGAAAAATTATGTATGTGTATTGGAGTCTAACCCTTCAGAAAAAGAATCTGTAAAGTGTATTCAGAACTGTTGCTTACTAAGAAAAGTTTCAGTTTTCCATGGATTTACCTCTTTAGGAAACAAATCATGAAATGTATTAAAGAATATCTACCTATATTTTAGAACCATTCCTTTGCTTAAAAAAGGATTTTTTCACTGTATAAATTCACAAAAGCAACCTTTATTTTAATATCTTTTCAAGTTATTATTATTTGGAAAAACTAATGATAAAAAACCCTAAATACGTGAAGCTGCATATATAAACTTATAGTCCTTTTCCTCACAGGGAACTATTATTTTCTTGTGAATCATCATGAAATATCCCAAGCATATATCCATCCTTTTAAAATACTTCATTTAAATGAGCACTATACATACTCTTCGAGAAGAAAATTACAACCCACTCCAGTATTCTTGCCTAGGAAAAGTCATGGACAGAGGAGCCTGGCGGGCTACAGTCCATGGGGTCACAAAGAGTTGGACACGACTGAGTACACACGCCTACTCACTCTTTATATGTGCATGTGTGTATAGCTTGTTTTATATTTTCTTAGAATAGCTTTTATGTTTCAGTATCAGCATACAAGGACAGGAATCTCATTTGTTTCAATTTATAATATTATAACATTTTTTTAAATAAGACTATAAGGTTCACTCAAGGATTTTGTTACTAATTAATAACCTGAAATGACAAAATTTTACATATTGTATGTTTGAATCATGTTTGTAAATATATGTGTAGAATACATAAATGAAATGACTAGATCAAAAAGATGGGCATTAAAAAATTGATAGTGGCAAATTGTGCTCCAAGTGATTGTTTCCTTCTTTCACTTTCTTTTTTTTCCAACAGAATTACTACAATGAACTATAAACTTTCAGATCAGTGTCAAATAAAAAACTATCTCAAATTTTTATTCTGCATTCTTTTATTTAGGATTTGAATCTTTTCAAGTGTCTTTTAGTATATAGTGTATTTATGTTTTCTATAAACTGAACATTATTACATTTGCCCATTTTCTATTATATTGTTTCTTATTATAAACATGAAAGAATTCATCATATATCAATGAAATAAACTCTTTGCTATGTATCTAATGTTTTTTGCAGGTTTTATTTATATTTTGGTACTCTGCATGTTCTGTTTTGCCTTAAAGAAACTTTAATCCCTTTACTATTTACTAGCTGATCTCTCTGTTCCATATTCCTATCTATCAAATGGAGGTAGGCCTAGTATCATATAGTTGTCAGAAGTCAGGAGCTAATTCATTTTTTAAAAAATATTCTGCCACATCCTGAGGCATGTGGGACCTTCATTCCTTGAAAAGGGATCAAACCCACACCCCTTGCATTGGAAGCAGAGTCTTAACCACTGGACCACCAGGGAAATCCCATTAATTCGCTTTAATGTTTAGAAAAATGCCTAGCACATATTAAGTACTTTGCAACAATTAGCTATCATCATTATTGCTTTGTCTGTTTAATATCTTGTCCATTGTTTCAGAGCTTATAGGGTTTCAGCTTCCTTAAAAAGTTCTTACTCAGTGTAAAATTATAAAACAGATACTTTAAATATAAGTTTTGTTTTTGATCTAGTTGTTCTCAAAAATTTTGGAGGGTTATTTACTTGATTGGAAATGCTACACCTAATACTGCTGCTGCTGCTGCTAAGTCGCTTCAGGAGGGTCCGACTCTGTGCAACCCCATAGACGGCAGCCCCCCAGGCCCCGCCATCCCTGGGATTCTCCAGGCAAGAACACTGGAGTGGGTTGCCATTTCCTCCTCCAATGCATGAAAATGAAAAGTGAAAGTGAAGTCGCTTAGTCGTGTCCGATTCTTAGCGACCCCACGGACTGCAGCCTACCAGGCTCCTCCGTCCACGGGATTTTCCAGTCAAGAGTACTGGAGCTGGGTGCCATTGCCTTCACTAACACTAATACTAATGCTAAATTTTCATTCATTGCAAATCTCCTTCTGGACTATTTTGTTTCTTTGAATCTGTCTGCCCTTTTATTCTTTAATACAAATATAGTTTAATATGTATAATTTATTTAGCATTCTTGTTTTCTTCTTTACATGAGGTTAAATAGACTGCAAATAATTATGTTGATTATTTTAATACAGGTCATATTAAATTTCTAGATTAACTTGAAGAGAAATGATATGTTTATATGAGTTAGTCTTCAAAACTAAGAGCAATCTCAGGCTTCTAATAATCTTCAATTGAGTTTCAAAGTTTTTTTCATATAAATCTTGTACATTTCTCTGTAATTTACTCTATTTTTTGTTACAAGTAAGATTGCTTATTTCACTACATATTCTAACTGGATGCTACGCAAATCTGATTTTAATTGGTATACGTTAATTCAGAGGTCATCAAACTAAGGCCCTCAGACAATATCCAGGTTTCTGCCTGTTTCTGTAGCTAAAGTTTTATTGGAAAATACCCATATCCATTTGTTCACATACTGTCTATGGCTGCTTTTGTGCAAAGCAAAGTTGAGTGCTGAAATAGACTATATGGCCCAGATGGCCAAAAATATTTACTATCTGGTCTTTTAGAGAAAATGTTACAGACTCCTGCCTTCATTAATTTTATAACCATTTAATAATTATTTTACTCTAATAGTCATTAGGCTGATTTTCTTTTATTTTCATGCATATTAACCCATTGCTGCTGCTGCTGCTGCTGCTGCTAAGTCACTTCAGTCGTGTCCGACTCTGTGCAACCCCATAGACAGCAGCCCACCAGGCTCCCCTGTCCCTGGGATTCTTAACAAAAAATGTCCCTCCTTCTTGTTAGTTTATATATCTCTTATTTCTTTTGCATGGTTAATTCCATTGGCTAATACTACAATAATAACAACAGGCCACCTGATTTGAAGAGCTGACTCACTGGAAAAGACCCTGATGCTGGGAAAGATTGAGGGCAGGAGAAGGGAGCAACAGAGGATGAGATGGTTGGATGGCATCATCGATTCCATGTACATGAGTTTGAGCAAACTCTGGGAGATAGTGAAGGACAGGGAAGCCTGGTGTGCTGCAGTCCATGGCGTCACAAAGAGTCAGATACAACTTAGCAACTGAACAACAACAACAACAATACAAAGTAATGATGATGATAATAAAAATAATTGCAAATGAAGCAACTGACAAAGGATTAATCTCCAAAATATATAAGCAGCTCATACAACTGAATATCAGAAAAACAGCCTGGTCCAAAAATGGGCAGAAGATCTGAACAGACATTTCTCCAAAGAAGACAGACAGATGGCCAATAAACACATGAAAAGATGCTCAACATCACTCATTATTAGAGAAATGTAAATCAAAACTACAATGAGGTTATCACCTCATACCAATCAGATTGGCCATCATCCAAATAACTACAAACAATAAATGATGGAGAGGATGTGGAGAAAAGGAAACCCTCTTGTACTGTTGGTGGGAACGTAAATTGGTACAACCACTATGGAGAACACTATGGAGACTCCTTAACAAACTAGGAAGTAAACTACCATTTGACTCAGCAATCCCACTACTGGGCATATATCCTGAGAAAATAACAACTCTAAAAGACACATGTACCCTAATGTTCATTGCAGCACTAATTAAAGTAGCCAGGACATGGAAGCAACCTAGATGTCCATCTACAGATGAATGGATAAAGAAGTTGTGGTACATATATACAATGGAATATTACTCAGCCATAAAAAGGAATGAATTTGGGTCAGTTGTAGTGAGGTGGATGAACCTACAGCCTGTTATACAGACTGAAGTAAGAAAGAAAGAGAAAAACAAATAATGTATATTAATGCATATATATGGAATCTAGGGGCTTCCCCAGTGGCTCAGTGGTAAAGAATCTGCCTGGAATGCAAGAAACTCAGGAGACATGGGTTCAATCCCTGGGTCACCAAGATTCCCTGGAGGAAGGCATGGCAACCTACACTGGTATTCTTACCTGGGAAATCACATGTACAGAGGATCCTGGCAGGCTACAGTCCATAGGTCGCAAAGAGTCTTGGATATGACTAAAGTGACAAAGTACAAGCATGGAATCTAGAAAAACAGTACTGATGAACATATTTACAAAGAAGAAATGGAGATGCAGATGTAGAGAACAGTCTGGTGGACACAGCGGGGGAAGGAGAGTGTAGGATAAATTGAGAAAGTAGCATTGATATATATACAATATTTTATACATGTGTAAAAAATAAATAACTAGCAGGAAGTTGCTGTATAACACTGGAGGCCTGCCTGGCACTCTATGACAACCTAGAAAGGTGGAATGGGAGGGGGGAGGCTCAAGAGGGAAGGGATATATATGTGTGTATATATATGTGTATAAAATTATGACTGATTTTCATTGATGTATCGCAGAGTAATTATCCTCCAATAAAAAATACAAAATGATAATAAAAAATTTTTATGTTCCTAAATTAAATTACATGTAGTATTTTACAAGTAATCATAAATTTGGCTTTTTATATTCACATTAAAATATCCCTATATTCCTATTATATAAAAGTATCTTATCCTTTCCCAAATTAGGATTGGTTTTGAATTGTATAAAATCCATTTGTATACCCTCAGAGAGAATATATTTTTTTCTGTTTACTAATTAATATCATGAAATATATTAGTAAATTTCTTAATTATTTTACAGTGCTATAATAGTAACAACCAGTGGAATTAGGTGAGAGTAAAGACTAATAGGTATATAAATTATTCTAGTTTGGTAGATGGAGAAAGCAATGGCACTCCACTCCAGTACCCTTGCCTGGAAAATCCCATGGACAGAGGAGCCTGGTAGGCTGCAGTCCATGGGGTCGCTAAGAGTCGGACACAACCGAGCGACTTCACTTTCACTTTTCTCTTTCATGCATTGGAGAAGGAAATGGCAACCCACTCCAGTGTTCTTGCCTGGAGAATCCTAGGGACCGGGGACCCTGGTGGGCTACCGTCTCTGGGGTCGCACAGAGTCAGACACGACTGAAGTGACTTAGCAGCAGCAGCAGCAGTTTGGTAGAAAGAATTTATAACTGTTCCTGTTCTGTATTCTCTCTACAGTTAAAAGTCATTGGGTTCCCACCTCCTAGAGTAATGGAAATAAAAACAAAGGGAAACAAGT
This sequence comes from Bos indicus, assembly GCF_029378745.1. Classification (NCBI taxonomy): domain Eukaryota; kingdom Metazoa; phylum Chordata; class Mammalia; order Artiodactyla; family Bovidae; genus Bos; species Bos indicus. The sequence continues at coordinate 124,629,913 of NC_091789.1, read as the reverse complement.
GGAACTTGATTAAACTTAAAAGTTTTGCATAGCAAAGGAAACTATAAACAAGGTAAAAAGACAACTCTCAGAATGGGAGAAAATAATAGCAAATGAAACAACTGACAAAGGATTAATTTCCAAAATATACAAGCAGCTCATACAACTCAATGCCAGAAAAACAAACAACCCAATCAAAAAGTGGGAAAAAGACCTAAACAGACATGTCTCCAAAGAAGACATACAGATGGCTAACACATGAAAGATGCTCAGTTCAGTTCAGTTCAGTCGCTCCGTAGTGTCCGACTCTTTGCGACCCAAAGAACTGCAGCACACCAGGCCTCCCTGTCCATCACCAACTCCTGGAGTCCATCCAAACCCATGTCCATTGTGTTGGTGATGCCATCCAACCATCTCATCCTCTGTTGTCCCCTTCTCCTCCTGCCCTCAATCTTTCCCAGCATCAGGGTCTTTTTAAATGAGTCAGCTCTTCGCATCAGGTGGCAAGTGTTGGAGTTTCAGCCTCAACATCAGTCCCTCCAATGAACATCCAGGACTGATCTCCTTTAGGATAGACTGGTTGGATCTCCTTGCAGTCCAAGGGACTCTCAAGAGTCTTCTCCAACACCACAGTTCAAAAGCATCAATTCTTTGTTACTCAGCTTTCTTTATAGTCCAACTCTCACATCCATACATGACCACTGGAAAAACCATAGCCTTGACTAGACAGACCTTTGTTGGCAAAGTAATGTCTCTGCTTTTTAATATGCTATCTAGGTTGGTCATAACTTCCTTTCAAGGAGTAAGGGTCTTGTAATCTCATGGCTGCAATCACCATCTGCAGTGATTTTGGAGCCCAGAAAAATAAAGTCAGTCACTGTTTCCACTGTTTCCCCATCTATTTGCCATGAAGTGATGGGACCGGATGCCATGATCTTAGTTTTCTGAATTTTGAGCTTTAAGCCAACTTTTTCACTCTCCTCTTTCACTTTCATCAAGACACTTTTTAGTTCCTCTTCACTTTCTGCTATAAGGGTGGTGTCATCTGCCTATCTGAGGTTATTGATATTTCTTCTGGCAATCTTGATTCCGGCATGTGCTTCCTCCAGCCCAGTGTTTCTCATGATGTTCTCTGCATATAAATTAAATAAGCAGGGTGACAATATACAGCCTTGATGTACTCGTTTTCCTATTTGGAACCAGTCTGTTGTTCCATGTTCAGTTCAAACTGTTGCTTCCTGACCTGTATACAGGTTTCTCAAGAGGCAGGTCAGGTGGTCTGGTATTCCCATCTCTTCCAGAATTTTCCACAGTTTATTGTGATACACAGAGTCAAAGGCTTTGCTCAACATCACTCATTATTAGAGAAATGCAAATCAAAACTACAATGAGTTATCACCTCACACCAGTCAGAATGGCCATCATTAAAATGTCTATAAACAATAAATGCTGGAGATGGTGTGGAGAAAAGGGAACCCTCTTGCACTGTTGGTGGGAATATAAAATGATACAGCCACTATGGAAGACAGTATGGAGATTCTTTAAAAAACTAGGAATAAAACCACCATATGACCCAGCAATCCCACTCCTAGGTATGTACCCTAAGGAAACCAAAATTGAAAAAAACCATGTACCCCAATGTTCACTGCAGTACTATTTACAACAGCTAGAACATGGAATCAACCTAAATGTCCATCAACAGATGAATGGATGAAGAAGTTGTGGTACATATACATGATGGAATATCATTCAGCCATAAAAAGAAACACATTTGAGTCAGTTCTAATGAGGTAGATGAACTTAAAGCCTATTATACAGAATGAAGTAAGTCAGAAAGAGAAAGAGAAATATCGTATACTAACGCATATATAAGGAATCTAGAAAGATGGTTAGGGCTTCCCTGACATATGGTACCAAAGAATTTATTTGCAGGGTAGCAATGGAGAAGCAGACAGAAAGAATAGACTTATGGACATGGGGAGAGGGGAGGTGAGGGTGAGATGTATGGAGAGAGTCGCATGGAAATTACATTACCATATGTGAAATAGATAACCAATGGGAATTTGCTGTATGTCTCTGGGAACTCAAACAGAGGCTCTGTATCAACCTAGAGGGGTGGGATGGGGAGGGTGATGGGAGGGAGGTTCAAGAGAGAGGGGACATATGTATACCTATGACTGATTCATGTTGAAGTTTGACAGAAAAGAACAAAATTCTGGAAAGCAATTATCCTTCAATAAAAAATAAATAATTTTTTTTTTAATAAAAGAGAGGGGATTCCTTTTCTCCACACCCTCTCCAGCATTTATTGGTTATAGACTTCTGGATAGCAGCCATTCTGACTGGCGTGAAATAGTACCTCATTGTGGTTTTGATTTGCATTTCTCTGACAATGAGTGATGTTGAGCATCTTTTCATGTGTTTGTTAGCCATCTGTATGTCTTCTTTGGAGAAATGTCTGTTTACTTCTTTGGCCCATTTTTTGAGTGGGTCGTTTATTTTTCTGGAATTGAGCTGCAGGAGTTGCTTGTATATTTTTGAGATTAATTCTTTGTCAGTTGCTTCATTTGCTATTATTTTCTCCCATTCTGAAGGCTGTCTTTTCACCTTGCTTATAGTTTGCTTTGTTGCGCAGAAGCTTTTAATTTTAATTAGGTCCCATTTGTTTATTTTTGCTTTTATTTCCAGTATTCTGGGAGGTGGGTCATAGAGGATCACTGTTGGTGGGAATGCAAACTAGTTCAGCCACTATGGAGAACAGTGCGGAGATTCCTTAAAAAACTAGAAATAGAACTGCCATATGACCCAGCAATCCCACTGCTGGGCATACACGCTGAAGAAACCAGAATTGAAAGAGACACGTGTACCCCAGTTTTCATCGCAGCACTGTTTATAATAGCCAGGACATGGAAGCAACCTAGATGTCCATCAGCAGATGAATGGATAAGAAAGCTGTGGTACATATACACAATGGAGTATTACTCAGCCATTAAAAAGAATATGTTTGAATCAGTTCTAATGAGGTAGACGAAACTGGAGCCTATTATACAGAGTGAAGTAAGCCAGAAAGAAAAACACCAATACAGTACACTAACGCATATATATGGAATTTAGAAAGACGGTAACGATAACCCTGTATGCGAGACAGCAAAAGAGACACAGATGTACAGAACAGTCTTTTGGACTCTGTGGGAGAGCAAGAGGGTGGGATGATTTGGGAGAATGGCATTGAAACATGTATAATATCATATAAGAAACGAATCGCCAGTCCAGGTTTGATGCAGGATACACGAAGCTTGGGGCTGGTGCACTGGGACGACCCAGAGGGATGGTACAGGGAGGGAGGTGGGAGCGGGGTTCAGGATGGGGAACACGTGTACACCTGTGGCGGATTCATGTTGATGTGTGGCAAAACCAATACAATATTATAAAGTAATAATAATAATAATAAATGATTTTTTAAAAATTTAAAAAAAAAAGAGAGGGGACATATATATACCTAGAGCTGATTCATGTTGATGTTTGACAGGAAACAAATTCTGTAAAGTAATTATTCTTTAATTTAAAAATAAATAAATTTTATTTTTAAAAAGTCATTGGGTTTATAGTCCCTGAAGTTTTTCCAGAACTAGTAAGGCTTGGTGCCTTTTTGAGGGGAATTCTTTCAAAGTATTCTTAATTTACTCAATGGAATTGAAATGTTTAGATGGTCTGTTTCTGAGATAAAGGTTATTATAATTAACATCAATATGCAATTAATCCATGCTTTCTGCTTTGAGGAAAACACTATTCTCTTATTTTTCCTCAATGGCTATTCTCCCAATTTCCATTCTGAAATGTATGTATTTGTGCTTTCTTTATTTTTATTAAATTAGTTTTTATTAAATTATTGGCCACCCTATTCTCCCTCAAATAATCAATTTTCAGTTTGTTTTTTCTATTTATTTTAAGGCTTACTAAGTACTAAGGAGTGCTTTATGTTACTCTTTTTATGCTCTCTCCATTTCCTTCCCTTATATTTATTTTATTACTCTATTTCTAACTTTTAAATTGAGTGCTTATTCATTTATTTTTACTCTTGTAGTATCACTTTCTGTTGAAAGAGCGTATCTTCCTAAATGTGGTTTAAACAATAAGGACATTTGTTATCTTACATAACAAGAAGTCTGCAGGCAGGGTGTTTCCGCAGCTGGTTTAGCAGATCAATGATATTTCTAAGGGCTGCTCTGTATTTTCTATCTTTCTATTCTACCATTCTTATCATATCAGAGTTATCACTACTCATGTTTTATAGGTAGCTAGAACAGTTCCCAGCTCCACATGCAAATTCAACTATATCTAACAAAGCATTTGCTATTTTAAGTCTAAAGTGTTGAAAGCAATTTCTGCCAGCAAGTAATTAGGGGATAGGAAGCTGTTGGTTAAGAAACTAACAATATCTGCCACACTTTTTAAGATTTAAAATACTTTAAGTTATTAGAAGCACTGAACATTGTATTAGCCATATCCTATTGGTACTGACATATAGAATTTGCTTATGTTATCTGATAAGTATTTATGATGCAATTTTTATTTCCTTATTTATACACTTACAAGTGTTTAAAAGTTATGCATGTGTGTGTTTATTTCCTAATTCATAGTGTGGCTTTTATTATTATTAATTTGAATTTTTATTACATTACACTGAAATTATTTATTTATTACAGTGAAAAGACACTATGTTATGCTTATTCTTAATATTTAGACAATTACTAGCAATTCTCAATGATTGTGTAACCAAATATACAATTGATTTTGTAAAATTGTTATGTGGGCATTTTAAATGAAGATACATTCTCTGATTTTAGGGTATAGATTTTGATATATATCTATTAGGGTCATTCAAATTTATATTAAATTGAATGGACATGAACTGATAGATGTCAGTTAAAGATGTTCGGTGATACCTCACTCTTTCAAGTCTTTCTATTTTTGCTTACACAAATTTGACTTTCTTTTAGTGACTTTTCTTCTTTTCATTCTCTTCATTTTGCCAGTTTTTGTTTCTCTTTTACTCTCATTTCCTTTCTTTGAAATCCTATAACACATCTCTCAAGAGACAGCATATTTTCATTAATTTCCTTGATTTAATATAGAAAGTTTCTAAGGTGTGTTATGATATATAACTTTTTTCTAAAGTTGTCTTTGTCTTTTTTAATGCTTTGACTACTCTCTTGTTTATTTGCATTACTTTCACATAGGTCCTATGCTGATTATATCATACTTAAAATTCATCTTTGAATATGTAAATACTTTTTGGGTCAAAGTTTCAAATAGATTCCAGTTATACAGAATCTACACAGGACATAAATATCTTCTAGTTATTTTAAAAATAAATGTAAAATAAGCTGGAACATTTTAGGGAATAGGATAACAGGCATTATGCTATGATGAGCACCACAGAACAGACCCACCAGTAGAGTTGCTACCTCCTCTAACATCAAGACTGAGTTAATCAGAAAGATGTCACTGAAACTGTTGACTTCAAAACCACGCCATCATAGCTTCAATCCAGTGGTCATGAAGTGGCTCCAGTTCTTAGCTTTAGAGTCATATCATTCTTTATACATTTACATCAGCTCAAAATAGATTCCCCCAATTTCTGTCTCCTGACACCCTGGTTGCTAGGAACTAACACTGAATGCTGTGGGAGTGGGAGGAACATGACCTTGCTTGACAGAAGAGATAAAGAGAAACACTACTTTTTCAGTTCAAAATTCGTATGAATGCATCTAACTTACAGAATCTACATAGGTTTCAGGTCCCTAGCTACAAGGGTGCTGGAAAATAGTTTTAGAAGTACAACTAAAATGTGTTTGAAACAATATTGAGTGCCAATCAAACATATCTTCTACAGCCAAGTTTTCATTAAATGCTGTGTGGTAGAAAGACCCAGGGGATGAATTAAGGAGTAAGTATCTTAGATTTAGATCAACAGAATTAAAACTCCTTCTCCCTGATATTCAATGCTGAGAGTATTTTCCACCTAGCAGTTGGTAGAAGGCCTGACTCTCCGAGAATCCAGCACTTTGATAATCTTTTATATGGTGATTTAGCTCCCTCCCATGGATGGAGGAGCCTGGTGGGCTGCAGTCCATGGGGTCACTAAGAGTCCTACACGACTGAGCGACTTCACTTTCACTTTTCGCTTTCATGCATTGGAGAAGGAAATGGCAACCCACTCCAGTGTTCTTGCCTGAAGAATTCCAGCGACGGGAGAGCCTGGTGGGCTGCTGTCTATGGGGTCGTACAGAGTCGGACATGACTGAATCGACTTAGCAGCAGCAGCAGTAGCTCCCGTTACTCTTCAATTAACCAGATCAGCAACTATATTTTAGTCATCTAAGCTCAGCCCTAACTAAAATCTGCTTCTTTCAGTGATGATATGTCTGTCTAATTCTTTAATCATTCCCCTGAACTTCTTGGTATCATGTGAATTCTGCCACAGTTCTCTAGTTTGTCTGTGGTAAATTCTGCCACACTTCTCTAGTTTTTCTCTAGTTTGTCTGTGGTAAATTCTGCCACACTTCTCTAGTTTGTCTGTGGTAAAAGGCTAACGACATGGTTCAATGGAGGGAAGGCCAGTTTAGTAGGCTACCGACTTACGACTGTGAGAGATGCTCTAGAACTGAAAGACATGTAATTTCTTTGGGGCTGCTATTTTGATTTGGTACAAATTTTTCTCTAAATCACTGGGGATTTGAGTGTTTTTTGTGGTGTCTTTCATCAGGTTGGAGTTTTCTTCTTTTTCCCCATGTTGTTTGTCCTCAATTGTTTTCCAGGAAGAATGTGACTCCATTTTACATATGGTACTCCTAACCTCATTAAATAACCAAGCAAGCTCTTAGAATATGAAGTAAAAAAAGGAATAAAAGATACCAAATTTTTTTAAATTATCTGATCAAGAAACATGGGAGCCTAAAAAACTAAAACCATAGAACATGACTCAAAAAAGCCTAAAAAGCCAATTAGTTCCTAATCTGCCTACTTCATAGGTTATGAAACTGATAGAATCACATATGTTTTTTCTAGATTTTGTCTATTTTCAGTTCTGGACAGGAGGAAATTATAAACATGCAAAAAGAGTACTTTTAATTAGGAGCAAAACTATTTCTAATAACATTGATCCTTGAATAACTGTGGTTCCGCATACCTGGTTCCGCAGTAGCAGACACACCAATCACAGATTATGTGGTAATACTTACTCTTGAAAAGAATCTACTTATAAGCAGAGTTGGGCAGTTCATAATCGCATTGTTCAAGGGTCAACTCCACATATGCCAAGAAGGACATTTGAGACAGAATTACTTGAGTCTGTTCATTCAGAAGCAAAGTGGTTCTAACAACTATTTATTGTATTATCTTTCAGTAAAGCTGGTTCAATTCCAATAGATTCTGATGGCTACAGCCTCATAAATATCAACCACTTATTTGAAAAGTGGTCTGGGGTAGAAGGAACTTAGATGAAAAACAGCTGCTATGATATTTAGACTTTTTAATTTCTTTTAAAAAATCTGTATTAATTAGCATGTTATTCATGGTGATATCAATTTCTCTGAATATGGCTGGATAAAAATGGAAATTGAAAGTAATAATAAAATAGTATTAAAGTACAGAAGCAGATATGGTGGGCATAGGACTTCTAAAATTATAATTTTTCAACCGTGTGTTTTCTTAATACCTGGAACATCCACAAAGGAATGATCAAAGAGGCCATACTTGATCCTAAAAGCATAACATATCCATGTTTATTTTTTATTATATGATCAAGGGCATCCCACAAAGAAATTAGAATGAAACATATAAAGGCAAGGCTGATAAGATGGCCACTTAATAGGAATGCTCTAGATAGAGATTTTAGCTTAGTTCAGAACATGTACAGAAACTGATTTCCCTCAACACTGCAAGTAAGTGTTAAAATCTCCCATGCTAGCCAATTATAATGTTCATTTTCCAACTGTTTTCAGCCTATGGGCAGTGAAGGTGGAATTAAAGAGCAATCACCTTATAAAAAGAGCTAATGTACTTTACAACTCTTATTTATATCATCTTCTTAAACGCTGAAATGCTTCATTCAATATAGTATAGCATAGACTATTTTTGTAAGTCTCACTTATAAAACTGCAATCACGGTGCAATTAAAATACCACTGCAATTAAAGTGTATGTAATGGAACATTCAGAAATGTACACATGACTTTCCTTTATAACCACCAAGGGAGACATTTTATATTCAAGTCTCCCAACTTATAAGATTCATTCAGCTAACAAGGGAACTTCTTTATTCACACAATAGCTTTATACACACACGCGAGCACGCATACCGCCCCCCTCCCCCCACTGTGGGGTGTTATATATTTATAAACATCCAAATTAAAATTTAAGAAGTTTATGTTTTCAAAGTTTGAATTGCCTGAATGAAGATAAAATTCATTTGGTCTTCTTTATAGATTCTTTTATATTTCATTTTTTTTCCATAGAAAAAGAGAAAATGAACAACATCATGGCAGCAGACATTATACTAATTGCTTTATGTAAGTTATCTTGATTCCCAAAACAGGTTGGCAAGGCAGTTCTCTTTCAAGTTTCACAGCAGAAGAAACTGCTGCTCAAAGAGGTTCACTTGCAGCTAACACGTTTGGGGACTGGAACACAAACCTGTCTGTCCTGTCACAAAATGCTTGCCAACTTTTTTCGTATGAACTTCTTTCACCTAGCATTATTTCTACCATAAAAATATGTGGTTAAGTACTTAAAAAATGTGTTTTGGTTATCAGGTGAACCCTGTGGTTAAAATTCCTCATGCATTTTGAATGTGTTTTACTTAAGTACAGATAGACTCTTACAGGTGATGTAGTTTCAAATCCTTATCTTAAAGGAAAGATTTTGGAGATCTAGGAAGTTAAAGTGATTACTTCAATTTTTAAATAAATGAAAAAGTAAGGTTGAGTTTAGAAACCCAGAGCACCTAACAACCAGGATGCTGTTCACAACTTGCCAAGAACCTCTGGTTTAACATCTACATTAAGTATTGTTGACTCTAAATGCTAACCACAATTATTTTAGGCTATTAGTTCAACAAATCTGGATTGAGCAACTATATACAGACCACAAAAAGCACTAAAGTCGAAGATTACTAGGCATTCCTATGTAGATCTTCTAAATAATCACATTTTTACTTTATATAATAATAGTACCTACCTCAAAGGGTTGTTGTGAGAATTCAAGTAAGCAATTCATGTAAAATACTTAGAAATAATTCATGGAACATAGTTGATTGTTAAGTAGTATCATTGATAGTATCACCAATACAAACCTCATACTGTCTCCACCTACTACCTATATGTACTTATCTCCCCTGGAGGGATACAGACCTATTTCCTAAAGCAGCTTACAAAACAGAAGCAGTGTGAGAGAGAAGTTAAGGAAAGTGGATCTGATTTTTAAAAAGTCAAATTTAGATTTTTTGAAAAAGACTTTCTTTTTAATTCTTTTAAAACACAATGGTAGCCTCCATGATTCCTACATCCTTGTATTTCACGTTCTGTAAAATACATGGGGACAAGACCTGTGACTTGCTTCTAGCTACAGGTTATGGCAAAGATAAAGGGATGTTGCAGATATAATTAAGATCTCAAACCAATCCGTACAGAATTAATCAAAAGGGAAATTAGCCAGAGTGGGCCTGATTTAATCAGGTGAATGCTCTTTAAAAATGGACTGGACCCAGAGTGGCTTGATGAAGTAAATGGCCATGTTGGAGAAACCCACAAGTCACGGAAATGTAGTTATTAGCCTCTGGGACCTAAGGGCAGCTTCTATAGTTGACAACCAGCAGAAAGACAGGACCCTCAATGACACAGGTGCAGAAAATTAATTCTGGCAACAACTTGAAAGAGCTTGGAAGCAGATTCTTCCCCAGTCAGGCCTCTAAATTAGAACACAGCCCATGACTGAAGTGTTGTGAGATCTTGAGCAGTATTCAGTTGCTCAGTCATGTCCGGCTCTTTGTGACCCCATGGATGGTAGCCTGACAGGCCTCTCTGTCTATGGGACTTTTCAGGCCAGAATACTGGAGTGGGTTGCCATTTCCTTCTCCAGGGGATCTACCTGACCCAGGGATCAAACCCACATCTCCTGGCATCTTCTGCACTGGCAGGCAGGTTTTTTTTGTTTGTTTGTTTGTTTTGTTTTTTTACCACCGAGCCACCTTGAGCAGAGAACCCAGCTAAACCAGACATGGACTCCTGACCCACTGAAATTGTGAGATAATAATATGCCAGCAAATTTGGAAAACTCAGAAGTGGCCACAGGACTGGGAAAGGTCAGTTTTCATTCCAATCCCAAAGAAAGGCAATGCCAAAGAATGCTCAAACTACCGCCCAATTGCACTCATCTCACATACTAGCAAAGTAATGCTCAAAATTCTCCAAGTCAGGCTTCAACAGTAGATGAACCATAAACTTCCACATGTAAGGCTGGATTTAGAAAAGGCAGAGGAACCAGAGATCAAATTGCCAACATCTGTTGGATCATCGAAAAAGCAAGAGAGTTCCAGAAAAACATCTATTTCTGCTTTATTGACTATGCCAAAGCCTTCGACTCTGTGGATCAAAACAAACTGAAAAATTCTGAAAGAGATGGGAATTCCAGACCACCTGACGTGCCTCCTGAGAAATCTGTATGCAGGTCAAGAAGCAACAGTTAGAACTGGACATAGAACAACAGACTGGTTCCAAATAGGGAAAGGAATACGTCAAGGCTGTATATTGTCACCCTGCTTATTTAACTTATATGCAGAGAACATCTTGAGAAACGCTGGGCAGGATGAAGCACAAGCTGGAATCAAGATTGCTGGGAGAAATATCAGTAACCTCAGCTATGCAGATGACACCACACTTATGGCAGAAAGTGAAAAACTAAAGAGCCTCTTGATGAAAGTGAAAAAGGAGAGTGAAAAAGTTGGTTGAAAACTCAACATTCAGAAAACTAAGATCATGGCATGTAGTTCCATCACTTTATGGCAAATAGATGGGGAAGCAATGAAAACAGTGAGAGACTTTATTTTCTGGAGCTCCAAAATGACTGCAGATGGTGACTGCAGCCATGAAATTAAAAGACGCTTGTTCCTTGGAAGAAAAGCTATGACCAACCTAGACAGCATATTCAAAAGCAGAGACATTACTTTGCCAACAAAGTTCTGTCTAGTCAAAGCTATAGTTTTTCCAGTCAGCATGTACGATATGAGAGTTGGACTATAAAGAAAGCTGAGCACCGAAGAATTGATGCTTTTGAACTGTCATGTTGGAGAAGACTCTTGAGAGTCCCTTGGACTGCAAGGAGATCCAACCAGTCCATCCTAAAGGAAATCAGTCCTGAATATTCATTGGAAGGACTGCTGCTGAAGCTGAAACTCCAATACTTTGGCCACCTGATGCAAAGACCTGACTCATTTGAAAAGACCCTGAAGCTGGGAAAGATTGAAGGCAGGAGGAGAAGGGGACGACAGAGGATGAGATGGTTGGATAGCATCACCGACTCAATGGATATGAGTTTGAGTAAACTCTGGGAGTTTTTGATAGACAGGGAGGCCTGGCGTGCTGCAGTCCATGGGGTTGCAAAGAGTTGAACACCACTAAGCAATTGAACTGAACGGAACTGAACTGAAGCACATGTTATTTCAAGCTGCTAAATTGTTGATAATTTGTTATACAGCATAGAAAACTAATACAAGGTAATGTTATATTTTGTGTGTCTTTCTCTACAGCATATTGATGTTTCAGGCTGGAAGAAAATAAGATACTTAATTTGAACATGAAGGAAAGAATAGCTTGTTGGTATCTGTTAATGAATATAACTATGGAGATAGCAGTCCTTCAGGTTGGTCAGTAATTTCCTTGGAATTAATTTAGAAGTTAAAAAGTTATCTCTGACAAAAGACTTTTCTATCTTTAACCAGTTTCTTTCCCTGAAATGGCCACTCTTACCTTTCTCTATGGTTGAATGCAATGGAGGAAGTGTTTCACATGCTACCATCCTAATGATAACATGTAATTGTCCAAACGCTTTCATATAAATAGTCTAATTTGAGTTTCATAACAATTTTGTGTGATATGAACAAAAGAGTTGTGAGATTCTCAAATTCAGGGGCATAGTTGTGAACCCAGAGGTTATCTTTGGACTTGGAAACATCAAAGGCCCTCAGGAAGTGCTAAAATGAATGAAAATTACTTTTTCAGATAAATGAATTGTAGTTCAGACAGAATAAATGACTTGCTCAAGCAAAGCCTGTAGACAAATGTATGGGAATTAAAACTCAGACCATCTGCAACAGAGGCCAAGAGTTGTTTTCTATAATAGTATTTTACCCCTGAAAAGGAAACACATTTAGCTATTAACAATCATTAACCTTTTTGCTCAAATTTGCATCTCTCCCTAACAAAGAACTCTGAAGGAAGCGGGGCGGGAAGGGGAAGGAGAAAAGAAAGGAATTATCATAGGTACAAGTGCTGTACAGCCTGTGGAACGCCTTGAATATCTGAGAAACAGCAGGATCACAGAGGATGCCTCTAGGTAGAGCTGCCTTCTAACAAAGGGAAAATGAGTTGGTAAAAGAAATGTTAATGCTTTAAAGGAAAACTACCTATTTATTTTTCTAGCACAGCCTTTGAAAATGCAAATCAATAATTGTCTTTTTAAAACATGAGTTTCCAAAACCTTTGAGAAATAATTTGCTTACTAATACTTTCTCTTATTCTGATGTAACCTCAAGCAATGGTTCATCACTAAAGTCCCTGTCTCTGCTTTAAAAACTGTACCATTAGATGTTGAAGAAAATACCAACTGAAGCTGAATATCAGTAGCATCTTCACGCTGTCATGAATATGAAGCCATCTGTGTTCTGTCACCCAAGGGCTTCTCATTCTTGTTCAGCATAAATATATACTATATGCTTCTCTAATTTTCTTCCATGCACAAAAGCAGTAGTCACTGAAAATGAGCCAAGATTTCCTAAGCAGGAGTTTAGTGGTGTTGATGCTTACCAGCCAAAGACCACCAGGAAAGATATCAGGGTTTATTACTTGCTGCAGCAAAGAAGCTTGCACATCATGGTAAAATGTCAATACGAGGCTATTAAGAGAAGCTTATTTTAGGATTTCAGCTTGTGGTGCTTTTGGCAAATTTTCAAGTAAGAGATCTGATCTGGATTGGGTACTGTTAGAAACCAGAGGCAAATTTGTGACTAGATATTGTAATAACTTTTACACAGCACGTGTGAGAAATAAAGTAGGGCTGTCATTGGTAGCGATGCAGCATCCATCTTGTTATCTGGGAGGGGGCAAGTTCAGACAGTTTTATGGTTTTCACAGTGTTCTTGCTTTTGTCTGAGCACAGAAATTGTTATGGAGTGACCATGATTTTGCTGCACTCTTATGGACACAGTCCACTGTCGTCATGGCTGAGTTCAGGTGACATTGGATTACGTGATTTTTTTGCTCACATTCAGCAAGAGATCCCTATCAGATTACAGCTGTGAGGGATGCTTCATTCTTTCTCAGTCAACACTCAGGTTACTAATAGAGAACCTTTGTGATCCCATGGACGGTAGCCCACCAAGCTCCTCTGTCCATGGAATTCTCCAGGCAAGAATACTGGAGTGGCTTGCCATCCCTTCTCCAGGGGATCTTTCAAACCCAGGGATCGAACCCAGGTCTCCCACATCGTGGGCAGATTCTTTACCATCTGAGCCACCAGGGAAGCCCCAATAGAGAACCACCCCTCCCTTATTCTCAGACTATGTGGTTCAGATTGAGTTAGCATAAATGGGCTCCATGTTAGGTATTTACAACTGGCCTACTCTTTACATTTCCTGGGGCACGAAGCAGTAATACTGGATACTTAAAACTGTTAGCATTTTATGAGACGAGAGATAGGTGGGCTCCAGTGAAGGTATTTACAATCAGCCTCCCATTTGCCCTCCGAAATGGAAGTAACAACAGAAACAGGGTAAAGAGCCAGTGTTTGTCTCTTGTAAACACCTTAAGGTAACAGTCATGGCAAGGACCCTGTTTGAGCAAACAATTAAGGGATCTCTTCTCCCCCCTCTTTTTGAGACAAGGAAGACACTATGCGCAGAAAGGCTCCTTGTAGGTCAAAATTCAAGGGATAATGCCAGGCCATATGAGTCTTGCTCCTCCCAGAAGCCTTCACTTCGAGATCCGTCTTGGCTAAGGGGTGTGTGCGCATCCAAGGGAGGGTCCTAGGGTAGGTCTAGATCAGGTGTAGAAAAAGAAACCAGATAATTGGCCTGAAGGAAGACAAAGAACCGGAAGAACTGATGTATATAAATAACTTAACCACCTCTTTACTGCGCTCCTCCTCACGAGAGGGGACGCCCACACCCTTTCTCTCCAGGGGTGCATCTCTGCCTTGCTTCTATCTCAACTAAGCAAACTGTTTCTCTATGTGCTCTCCCACTTGTTGTTGTGCTTTGCCTCTAATAATAAACTTTGTACCTGCATTTACAGTTTCTGCCTCCATGATAAATGCATTTTTTACTGGGGACAAAAATCCAGGGAAAAATATCTTCTAGCCTCTAGCCCTTGCTGGTCTGGTGGCTAGGATTCCTGGTTCTCACCCAGGCTACCCAGGTTCAATTCCTGGACAGGGAATTAAGATCTCACTTCAAGCCACCACTCATTGCTGCCTCGATTAGATCAAGGTGAAGCTAACTCAGTCCCTCTCCCTAATGATGGGCACGAGACCTGGGTCTGGTCAAGTGGAATTTCTGTGTCTCTCAGTCCACAGCAAATGTTTCAGAGATGAACACTTGACCCAAAGTGGGCCAACAGCAGCCAACATCCACAGAATTTTGCTGATGCTACCTTGAAAGAGGCATTCTGTTTTAATGAGACCATTTAGGCCTAGAGGTTATAAAGGGTTAAGATGCTACCTCTTCATCAAGAGTTGCAAGCCCCTAGCCTAAAGCAACTGGCCTTCCTGCTAAACAAGAAACTGCGTTTTCTTAAACTGTCCATTTTCCTTGCTAAATTTAAACTTGAGTTCCTACTTTCCCAGAATTGCTTATTCATAGAACATCTACTTCGGAAAACTGACAACTATCCACTTGCTTTGCCTCATCTATCACATTTTTGTTTTAGTCTTCCTTTCTCCTTAACCGCCTGAGTGCCTGTAACATAAAAGCTCAGCTAACTGCCAGAAGGCACAACAATCTCATTTCAGATACATACTGTGATTTATAGGAAATATATGGAGAAGGCAATGGCACCCCACTCCGGTACTCTTGCCTGGAAAATCCCATGGTTGGAGGAGCCTGGTGGACTGCAGTCCATGGGGTCGCAGAGAATCGGACACTACTGAGCGACTTCACTTTCACTTTTCACTTTCATGCATTGGAGAAGGAAATGGCAACCTACTCCAATGTTCTTGCCTGGAAAATCCCAGGGACGGGGGAGGCTGGTGGGCTGCTGTCTATGGGGTCGCACAGAGTCAGACACGACTGAAGTGACTTAGCAGCAGCAGCATAGGAAATATATATTGGGTCATTCATTCATAGTTTTCATATATATTTGGTCTTCCTTCACAATTCCTGGCTCACAGCTCCTAAAACCTTTGACACTTCCTGCGATAAGAATAATAAAGGTGTTTTGTGTTATGTTAATGAGGTGACATTTGGAAAGCCCTTAGGTACCCTAAGAATAGGGGCTGGTTGCCAGGGGAACCAACACTGTGATTAGAAGGATGGAACTCAGGCTGGAGATTGAGTTAATTGCCAACAGCCAATGACTTAATCAATCACGCCTATGCAATGAAGTCTCCATAAAAATTCAAAAAGATGGATGGAATTTTAGAGAGCTCCCAGGTTGGTGAACACTTAGGAGATTTGGGGAGAGTGGCACACCTGGAGAGAGCATGGAATCTCCAAGCCATTTCCCCATACCTTGCCCTAGGCATCTCTTCCATCTGGCTGTTCCTGAGTTGTATTCTTTTATTTAAAAACAAAACAAAACAAAACTGATAACCTCATAAGTAAAATATTTCTCTGAGTTCTGTAAGCCCCTCTAGCAAATTAATTGAACCCAAGGAGGGGTGTCATGGGAACCTCTAGAGCCAGTCAGTCAAAAGCACAGGTAATAATCAGTTTGCAAGTGGCCTTTGAAATGTGTGTGTGGCAGGGGGCAGGGACAGCGGTGTTGTGGACTTGTAGAGGGAGACGTTAAACTGGGATCTGATGTTATCTCTAAGTAGATAGTGTCAGAATTGAGTTGAATTATAGGACACCCATCTGGTGTCTAAATAATTACTTGTTTTTGGTGTGGGGAACTTTCCTATAGCCCTACATGTTGGAAACTGGGTCCAGAAACTCAAAAGACAGACCAACTCTCCTACTAGTAGCTGATGGGGAGCAGAATTTGGTCACCTCAAAATGCCACTCTTTGGCATAAGTATTATTTTAAGGCTGATTATTTTTTAAAAAACAGCAGACATTAGAGAAGCCCTGAAAACCAAATAGAAGTTATCCTTTTGTATTTACATTTATAAGGGAAATCTCCCCTTGTAAGGGTATCTTCCTCTCTGTACCAGGGAAAAAAGGATGACTCTAAATGTCTAGAAACTTATCAATGAATAAGACAAAGACTTAAATCTGCATAACAACCTTATCCTTACTTACTGTGCTTTGCTTATTTATTGTGCTCCTATAACTGGCCTCCCCTCAACCCAATATCTTCTTTTGTCTTTCGCTGGAGATGTCATTTGAAGTAGTAGCTTGGGCCATTTTGGGGAGTTACTCAGTTTTCCTGGGTATCTCCCATGGATAAAGGAGGTATGTTGTTGTTTGGTTGCTAAGTCATGTCCGAATCTTTTGCAACCCCATGGACTGTAGCACACCAGGCTCCTGTGTCCATGTGATTTCTCAGGTGAAAATACTGGAGTGGGTTGCTATTTCCTTCTCTAGGGGATCTTCCTGACCCACGCATGGAACCCACACCTCCTGCATGGGCAGGTGGATTCTTTACCACTGAGCCACCAGGGAAGTCCAATTAAATATACAATATTAAACTTTTGTTTTTCTCCTGTTACTCTTTTTTATTATATGGCAGGGGGCGGGGGGGGGGGGGCGCTCATCCAAGAACCTGGAAAGGTGGAGGAAAAATTATTTTTATTCCCCCACATAGCCAATAAAACTTTCTTGTTATTTCTCCACTTTGGGGGTAGGTCTTTATTTCAGGATCCTTCTGAGAAGGTGCTGATGGCCATTTCTGTCTCTATACTGGCAGAGCTTTCCTAAGAAGTAAACAAAGAGGAATGTAGATTCTGAATATGGAGAAAGCACATTTCATGATGTCATTTGATCTTTTGAATATTTCCCTCTATTTGAGGTCAAAAGCACCTCTAAAATTCTTAGTAGTGATAAATTACCTTTTGTTTCAAGTATTTTTTGGCTTGGGTTTCTGTTACCTCCAACATGAATATTTCAAGTACATGATGTCAAATATAAACAAATCCCAACTTAGATACAGAGAGAGTTTAATTAGAAAGAAAGACAATTGCAGTTGTGAGAACTCTCCAATCTCAGAAATATGGATTTCAAATTCTAACACAGCAAGTTTTTCTTCCAAAGTGTAAAGGAGGGGTGAGCAGAGACAAACTTAATCTTTTAAGGGGACACTGGACAAGAGGGTCTCCCTGAGGTCATCTGATTCCCAAGAGAAGCTGATAAGGGTGGGATACGGGGGGCAGGTTCCATTTTTTTAAGTGCTTTCTAAGGTTTTAGAGCAAGCAGTTCTCAGGGGACAATAGGAAGGACAGAAGCCTGACTAGAGTTTGGTCAAAACAAATTAGAGGGTAAGAAATGGCCAGTTGTCAATACTTAGTCAAGTATAACTGGGCTGTTTGGGGTTCTGAGGATCCACCAGTGTCTTGGTGAGAAAGATAATGATGAATCTTTTATTTTGAATGCTTTGTCCCTTCTGGCTGCCAATTAAGAAATTCAGTTCCTTAAATTCAACATATGTATCTGCTTCTATGGACTTCTCCTCATATTTACATGTTATTATTTTCTTTAAGACAGTATAAAATGGCTCAAATTCCAGTTCCATGAATAATGGGAAACAGAAAATCTGCAAAAATCTATGAGGATTTCTTGGGAGGGAGACAAGAAGGAGAACTTTTCCTGATTTTGCCCACATTACAGCTTGCTTCTCCACCACCATCTAACTCCACACTGAAAATGTGAGCTTCAGAGTTTCTGTTCTACCACTGGGGGAAGAAAAAAATACCTTACAAATTTGCCTTGAAATTCTCTCTCTAATACCCCTGTTTCTGCAACCACTACTTGTTTGTACACACTGAAATTGGTGAGCAAACTGGTATTTGTGTACCTCTTTTTTTTAATTAAAATACTGAGTTTATTTCACATGTTTTTGTCTCCCCACCATTTCCATCTGTCTGACCACCACTACCTATCATAACATTCCATACACACTTAAAACCAAGCAAAGGGTGGAGTTCCATCTTTAAAAACTAAACAGGCATTTTGGACAACACATTCTTGGCAATGGAACGTGGACAACATTTATCATTTACAAACCCTGCAGAGATGGCCTCCTAATTTGGGACTAGGAGGTTATTGCTACTTAATATCCTGTGGCCTCAGACACAAATAAGATTAAAACAGTTCCATTTAACGTCCAACTTTCACATTATTTATATTATGAATGTGTTATTCATAGAAAACTCAAAGTAGTTAAGTAAACATACACTGGAAAACATTATAATTAAATTATCAGATACAATATTTTTTTTCAATGCCATAGCTATTGAATATGTGGAGAGTGCTGTGATAAGAACAGGAAATTGTAATGGGAAAAGTTACAAAGAAAAAAGATTTAGCTGGCACTTAATTTTTAATGTGTCAATCATTGGTTTTTGAAATATACTTTTACATTATTAATTTTCAAACCTACAACATTGAAACCAAGGACGATTTTGTTGAACTGCACATCATAGGAAGCTACTTCATGTTGATAACAGTTTTCTTTCAGATCTATACCTTCTGCAAGAATGCTTTTTAGATATATTATTGTTCTCATCCATCAAACCAGAGCTATCTTAATAGACAAACTAATGAGAGATTTGTCAAGATTTTATTTATTTTACTCATAAATGTGGCCAGCATTTCATAATTCTAATAGGGCAAGGAAACAGTTTCTTCATGATAAATCTAAAGAGACCTAACTCAATTTAACTTTAAAATATTAATTTTACAAAATTTAAAACACTATTTTTTAGTACTAGCTGGTACGAAATAGGGGCTTCCCAGGTAGCACTAATGGTAAAGAACCTGCCTGCCAATGCAGGAGACATAAGAGATGCAGGTTTGATCCCTGGGTCTGGAAGATACCCTGGAAGAGGGCATGGCAACCCATTCCAGTATTCTTGCTTGGGAAGTCCCATGGACAGAGGAGCCTTGGTGGCTATAGTCCATAGGGTCACAAACAGTTAGACACAATTGAAGTGACTTAGCACTCACGCATGGTACCAAATAAAAATTAGCAAAAAATACATTTAGCAAATATTCAAAATAATATTACCTATAGAAATAGAAGTTGTTGAATCAGATGTTAGAGCCACTAAAATATTTTCATTACAATAGGATATCCCTTAAACATTTCATTTAGAATGAGAACTATACTGCTATTGCCTAAATGATAGAGAATCTGTGCTCATACTGTCATTCCATGATTCAGTCCAAAACTGAAGGCAAGTCTTTGTTAATACATAAATTGTTTATTCTAGGGTATTCCACTTGGGAGAAGATAAATGCTTAATTAGTATGTTCCAGACAAAACTGCATATTTTTATTATGTATTTTTATTTTATTTTATTATGTAGTATGCATTTCATAATCACTTCACCTTTATTTTAACATTTTTACTTAATTAAAACTATAAAGTTACTTATAGAAATGTTACTATCTCTATTTGATACTGCTACAGAGTAAATTAGGGAGGACTATAATATATGTGTTTCATACCTCAGTGAAAGATAGGTTTAAACATTTACATTGGATAGAAGCCCATTTGGGCTGCCTTCAGTGCATTAGCAAGGAATCATTCTGGAGTTTTCATGTCAGTTAGGCATCATTACTCTTTGAGGAACTCAGATGTGGAGCACTGTTTTAGGTTCCATAGAAAGATATGTCTGCCTTCAAAAATATAATGATCATTTGAGGTGGAGAGCACATTTGGATTATATTTGTTTATACATAATAAACAAGTATAATCCAAATGTGTTAGCAAGCTTATGAGAACAAAACATAGAGAACCAATATTACTGATGACATTACACATGGCCTTTTGACCATAACTCTGAACTCAAGCAAATATTACACTTTTGATCTGTTTCAGGCTGCAGGTAGTGTATCATAAAAACAATCACTCAAACCAAACAAAAACATATAGATTAGAAAACATACACACACACACCCTACCAGCTTTAAACAAACAAATGAGATAAAATCTCAGGTAGCAGGTCTACAAGTAGTATAATTTCTTAATCTCTCTGAGCCTTTTCTTCATCTGAAAAATGTGAAAAGTTATCTGTCTCCTAAAACAGAATTATGCAAAGATCTGGGCCTGACATATTATAGGCATTCTATAAATGTAACTCTTAATAAAATGCATACAGTAACATTTGTTGACAAATACATAACCGGAGGAAACGGTATACATGAAAGCACAAAACAACCTTTTTCTAGAAAAAAAAAATGAGGAGACTGAAAAGACATTAAATCAGCTCTAACACTGGAAGGGGTTTAAAACTTAGGTTCCAAGCTTAAAGAATGTAATTTAACAATTTGGATTGTATTGGCAATGAAATTCTAAGGCTCCAGTGTTAGAAAGGAAGACATAGAGGAGTGAATAAATGAGTAGACAAAAAGGAAAAAATTACTAATATTTCCAAATGTAAAAAGCATATTTTTGGCATGAAGATGCCTCCTCATAGAACTTAAGCAGAAATTCTTCCCACAGAACCTCAGGCAATGAAAAAGATAATATCTGTGAAATGATTTTCTAAGCTTGCACGAGAAGTTTAACCAAGTCATAACATTTTTTCTATCCATTTGTTTTCAGCCCCTCAGTTCATGATCTAAGAGGAAAATTCATCCAGTACCCATGTAGATAGTGAATAATGCAAACGTGAATCCTATTACACCATTTTGATGCCAGGAAAAGGTCCAGAGAGAATTCCCCAAACTAGCATTTAAAAATAATTGTATACATGTATTCCTCAAAGAAATATTATCCATATGAGGATTCATAGAAGAGTAGGGGAAATGAAACTGGGAACTATGTAAAATTATAAAAAGAGAGAAGAGGATGAAGAAGCAGCAGCAAGAAAATAAAGAAGTGGAGGATTCTCTGGAGAGAGGCGGAAGGGAGAATGAAGGACAGAAGGGAGAAAGAAGCAGAAGAAATCAGGAAAAAGACAGAGTGGAGCTAACCTTAGAAGTATTCTTTTAAAAAAGAAAAAAAAAAGGAAAATAACATAAAAAGAAAAGTTTAAAACATCCGTCATAGTTTCAAGGAAATTAAAAAGAAAACTACCACTATGAAAATGAGACTATGAGTTATAAGATGATGTAGAAATGGAACGGGGTAAAAAGAATACTTCCAAAATTAAGGAATTAAATACAGGAGAAAAGACAGAAATTTAAATGCATATCAAAGTAGTGAAAAGCAAAAACAAAGTTGCCAAGAAGTGAGTCAATGACTTAAAAGTAAGAATTGGTAAAAGTCATAGAGATAGTAAAGAGAGGATAATGGGTAGCCTGACCAAAAAAAAAAAAAAAAAAAAAAAGAATACATGGAACAGAAAATAAATGTCTTAAGAATATGATGTAAGGAAGTTTTTCTATAATGAAAGAAGAT
The DNA here is from genome assembly GCF_029378745.1 of Bos indicus. NCBI lineage: Eukaryota > Metazoa > Chordata > Mammalia > Artiodactyla > Bovidae > Bos > Bos indicus. The sequence continues at coordinate 124,607,940 of NC_091789.1, read as the reverse complement.
GAACTATTCAATCTGAAGTGTTCACTGTGTTCCAAGACAATTCGTAAGAAGTGCTAATGCTATCAGTAATGCATATCCTAGTGAAATAACTAAACCACAGAGTCCCATAGGCATTTAGTCAGAGAAATAAGGCCATTAATTTGGTGAAAAATGTTAAGCAGGACTACTAGTTCTATTCAAGAACTTTAGACTTAAAAGTTAAAACAGCAGTATCTACTGGATTTTTTAAAAAAGTAACACCCCCCCACCCTCAACTTTTAAAAGTTAATATGTGTATTATAGAATCCAACAAGCAAAGCACATAAAAAAGATCCATAATCACAAGGAGTTTACAGTTTGACTTAAACTTCTAGTTGTGTGTGTGTGAGTATGTGTGTACATTTACACAATGACAGAGTTTTGAGATTGAGACTGTATCAGTTCACTTCAGTTCAGTTCAATCGCTCAGTCGTGTCCAACTCTTTGCGACCCCATGAATTGCAGCAGGCTAGGCCTCCCTGTGCATCACCAACTCCCGGAGTTCACTCAAACTCATGTCCATTGAGTTGATGATGCCATCCAGCCATCTCATCCTCTGTCGTCCCCTTCTCCTCCTGTCCCCAATCCCTCCCAGCATCAGAGTCTTCCAATGAGTCAACTCCTCACATTAGGTGGCCAAAGTATTGGAGTTTCAGCTTTAGTATCATTCCTTCCAAAGAAATCCCAGGGCTGATCTCCTTCAGAATGGACTGGTTGGATCTCCTTGCAGTCCAAGGGACTCTCAAGAGTCTTCTCCAACACCACAGTTCAAAAGCATCAATTCTTCGGCACTCAGCTTTCTTCACAGTCCAGCTCCCACATCCATACACGACCACTGGAAAAACCATAGCCTTGACTAGACGGACCTTTGTTGGCAAAGTAATGTCTCTGCTTTTGAATATGCTATCTAGGTTGGTCATAACTTTCCTTCCAAGGAGTAAGCGTCTTTTAATTTCATGGTTGCAATCACCATCTGCAGTGATTTTGGAGCCCCAAAAAATAAAGTCTGACACTGTTTCCACTGTTTCCCCATCTATTTCCCATGAAGTGATGGGACGAGATGCCATGATCTTAGTTTTCTGAATGTTGAGTTTTTAGCCAACTTTTTCACTCTCCTCTTTCATTTCATGCATCATTCTTTTTCACACATAAAAATATTTACTAATTCAAAACCCAAAGGCCATGACTATTTGGACAATCGAGAATATAATACACCAACTCTGATGGTCAAATATTGCTTAAATGACAAAAATGACAAACATCTATTAATAGATTAACAAATATTGGCAGACAGACAATTAAAATAGCACGTTCCCATAATGTTCAATTTAAAATGAGACACAAAGTTTAGGAGTACAACGCGTTTAATGCTTATAAGAGAATTATCAGGTCTATAGTATCGGAGAAGGCGATGGCGCCCCACTCCAGTACTCTTGCATGGAAAATCCCATGGACGGAGGAGCCTGGTGGGCTGCAGTCCATAGGGTCACGAAGAGTCGGACACGACTGAGTGACTTCCCTTTCACTTTTCACTTTCATGCATTGGAGAAGGAAATGGCAACCCACTCCAGTGTTCTTGCCTGGAGAATCCCAGGGACGGGGGAGCCTGGTGGGCTGCCGTCTATGGGGTCGCACAGAGTCAGACACGACTGAAGCGACTTAGCAGCAGCAGCAGCATACTACTAAAATAATATGTAAAAGGTGTTTCTATTGAATTGTTTTACAAGGTATTCATATAGTATGACCAAAAGTAGGCACACATACAGGAGTCTTCTCTGTCTTTCCCTGAGCCAGTACCTAAGTACAATGGGTACTGCTCAAAGAGAAGGCTCATTCATTCCCTTCCCCTAACATAAGATTTCACATGAATTTTAACCAAAAAGTCCCTCACATATATTAACAAAGTGTGTCACTTCACTATTTCTACTTTTAACGTACTTTGTACATCTCAGGACATGTAGAAAGACTAGATATTTCAAAAAAGGGCATAGCATATTTAACTATATACACAAAGTGAGGATGAGTATCTCACCTTTGCTATTTTCTCTTCCAATGTCCTTCAATCCAGTGCTCAAAATCTGATAGTACACTGCACACAGAAGTGCTTTAGCAATTACATTCCCAAAGAATATTTCCTATCAATATTTTCACAGCTATTCAAAAGTCTTATTTTATGACCACTATTTTAAGATTTTTTGGGGGTGGACCACTTTTAAAGTCTTTATTGAATTTGTAACAATATTGTCTCTGTTTTTATGCTTTGGATTTTTGGCTTTGAGGCATGTGAGATCTTAGCTCCCCAAACAGGGATAGAACCCACACCTCTACATTAGAAGGTGAAGCCTTAACCACTGAACCACCAGTGAAGTCCCTACTACCACTACTTTAAATACACTGGACATTTCTAAATATCTAGAAAATTTAGCTATCAAAAATAAAAACTTATTTGTCTACTTTATACACAGTTGCTACTGCTGCTGCTAAGTCGCTTCAGTTGTGTCTGACTCTGTGTGACCCCATAGACAGCAGCTCACCAGGCTCCCCCGTCTCTGGGATTCTCCAGGCAAGAGTACTGGAGTGGGTTGGCATTTCCTTCTCCAATGCATGAAAGAGAAAAGTGAAAGTGAAGTCGCTCAGTCATGTACAACTCTTCATGACCCCATGGACTGCAGCCCACCAGGCTCCTCCATCCATGGGATTTTCCAGGCAAGAGTACTGGAGTAGGGTGCCATCGCCTTTTCCGTTATACACAGTACCATTAAACAAAAATGCACACCTATCAAAATGATCATGGTCCAAGGTGACTTCTCATTGTGATCATCCTGGCTCTCAACATGTCTTCCTTACCTTCTCCTCGATATTGCTAATACAGTGGACAAGTATAGACAAGTATGCTGCTCAGAGGCAGCTGAACAAACTCAGATTCAATTTCAAAAGTATTTTTCAGAGGACAAGCTTTCCTATGAGTTTCAATACAAGGTATACAAATGGGCTAATTTTAGTCATACAACTAAGAATTTGTACATTCTTAAACATTTGGATACTAGATGTTGCAATCTGGGATCTATTTGTCCATTATGGACTATATACAGAGCAAAAGAAAATGCAGCTCAAAGAGGAGGTTTAGCCATTTCATAACCAAAAGATAAGATTTCATATGAATTTTAATAAGATAGCAATAAAATATGTTCTTTTACTCCTCTATTTTATATATAATTCATTTTTTTTTAATTGTATTTACTTGTTTTTTGGGTCTTAGATGTGTCATGTAGGGATCTTTTTGTTGAGGCACGCAGGTTTAGCTGCCCCATGACATGTGGGATCTTAGTTCCCTGGACCAGGAGCCGAACCCTGAGGTGTTCTCCGCATTGGAAGATGGATTCTTTAAGCACTGGGCCATCAGGGGAGTTTCCTACCTGTACTTGTAACATAGTTTGTGCATCTCAGAAAATGTGGAACATGAAGAAAGAGTAGACATTTCAAAAAAGGACATAACCTTATCAACCATGTATACAGAAGGGGAATCTACATGAACGATGGTTATAACACGAAAATATCCTCTAAATATGAACACTTTCCTTTCTTTCTTTCCAAGGCCTTTTGTTCCACTTCCTCTAACCCACCAAACAAATGCGGTCCTGTGTGGCTCCTGGTGTCTATTCTAGTGGTGGCCTAAAGATTCCACTTCTGAAAGTCATGCCAGAAGACATTTGTTTTGTAAAAAATAAAATAACAAAAAGTTTACTTAATAAGATCTGTGATTTCTATTTTTTATCCAATGTCAGCATGTTAGGTCTCGAAGCCTAGAGGTAGCAGAAAAAGGATTTTAATGTGTCTCTTAAAACAGCAGTCCCCAACCTTTTTGGCACCAAGGTCTGGTTTCCTGAAAGACAATTTTTCCACAGACCAGGGTAGGGGGATGGGTTTTGTGATGATTCAAGTACATTACATTTATTATTTATTTTATTGCTAGCATTATTACATCAGCTCCACCTCAGATCATCAGGCATTATATCCTGGAGGTTGAGGACTGCTGTCCTAAAAGGTTGAGAGAAAAACTGAGAGAAATCTTTTTATACTATATGAATTAAGCCTTTTATCACCAGCCAGTACACCTTTCATAATGTTGGGCTCTGCATGCTAGCCCAAGGCCGTACTTTGTTCTATCTTTCTCCTCAGCCACTCTCCAGAGCTGGCAGCAGGCCTCCCAGCCACCTGCTGGCCGCCGACCTGTCCCTTGGCCTTGTCCGGGGCGCCACTCACCTGCCCGGCCAGCGAGGCACCACTCCGTCGAGCTTGGCATGTGACAGCATCTTCTTCACTGGGGACAGAGTGGCTGAAGGGGGTCCCAGGACATGCGCATGTCCAAGAAGGCCAAGCTCACCTCGAGGGAGGCGGCTTCTTGCACCTTCTGGCATCCTCCAGCTGCTCTGACCCACTGCAGGAGGCAAAGGGCAGGCCCCGGTCAGGGTGCGGGGCTGCCAGGGTCTGGGCCACTGCTAGCACTGCAGTCAGGTTGCAGGGACAAGCCGTTGCTGCCTCTGGGTCTGGCTGGGTCCCCAGTTGCCAGAGCACCCTTAGGTTAATGTCCGCAGGGCCCCCGGAACCCTAGTGTGTGGGCACAGGCGTGATCGGAAGAGCCCCCGGGGGCACCAGCTCAGAGACCGGAAATGGTGAGAAGGACCGCTGGACCAATAGTTCGAGGTCCCCTGGAAGGGACATCAGCACTCAAGCAGGTAAATGGCTGGAAGGGCCTGGGTGCCACAGTGCGCGGGCTTGGTGCTGGCCTGAAGAGCCCTCCAGGATCCTCACTGCATGGGCCCTGAGTCTCTGAAAGGGCACCTGGGCCCTAAGCTCAGAGGGGGCGAGTTACTGGAACGGATGCCAGTGCATCAGTGTGCGGCAAAGATGCAGCTGGTAGGACCCTAGGGGCAGGTTGATGAATGGAAGGAACCCTGGGTGCCAGCACGTGGGAAGGACGATGGCCAAAAGGAAAAGCCTTAGGTTCCTCTGAATGTAGGCGGGCCAGTTCCTGGTAGCCGGAAGAGCACTAGCTAGCGTCTGGCGTGGTACGGGCGAGGGGCGGGGGCGGGGGCGAGGGGCGGGGGGCGGGGGGCGGCGGGGAGATGGTGGATGCATGGTGATTCGAAGGGCGCTTATTTTCCCTGGATCCAGGATGGTTGGTGAGAAGGCAATGGCAACCCACTTCAGTACTCTTGCCTGGAAAATCCCATGGCCGGAGGAGCCTGGTGGGCTGCAGTCCATGGGGTCGCAGAGAGTCGGACACGACTGAGCGACTTCACTTTCACTTTTCACTTTCATGCATTGGAGAAGGAAATGGCAACCCACTCCAGTGTTCTTACCTGGAGAATCCCAGGGACTGCGGAGGCTGGTGGGCTGCCGACTATGGGGCTGCAGAATCCGACACGACTGAAGCGACTTAGCAGCAGCAGCAGCAGGATGGTTGGTGACTGGAACATCTTATACAGGAAAAAAAAAGAAAACGTACATCTGAAAGTTAGTAAGGAAAGGCTTTATTGAATGGCTATTGCAATAGAGCTTCCCCAGTGGCTCAGAGGTAAAGAATGCCTGCAATGCAGGAGCCGGGAGTTCCATCCCTGGGTGGGGAACATCCCCTGGAGAAGGAAATGGCAACTCCTTCCAGTATTCTTGCCACGGACAGAGAATAGAGATTCTCTTGGATCTCTTGCCATAAAGAATCCCATGGACAGAGGAGCCTGGGGGGCTACAGTCCATAGGGTGGCAAAGAGTCCCACCAGACTGAAGCGACTGCGCACAGCACAGCACATTGCAATAGGGATAGAGGGACAGTTGCACTAGGAAATGCTTAGAGCCCAAGCCAGAAACAACTTAAGGAAGGGGTGGGCAAGCCAAGCCTTTGTATGCAGCAGAGACCAAGCGATAGGTGGCTGTGGAAGGAGGAAGGAAAATTCTAAAATCTGTAAGCAGGAGGGCATGCAACTTAATGTCTTAGCATTTCACCAGAATTTCTTAGTGATCCACACACTTATCTAGGAAGAAATCAGGCCATGCATAGTCTGCCACAGGCTTTCCAGGTGGCACTAGTGGTAAAGAAACTGCCTGCCAGTGAGGAGAGGTAAGAGATGCAGATTTGATCCCTGGGTTGAGAAGATTGCCTGGAGGAGGGCATGGCAACCCACTCCAGTATTCTTGCCTGGAGAAGCCCATGGACAGAGGAGCCTGGCAGGCTACGGTCCATAGGGTCACACAGAGTTGAACAGGACTGAAGTGACTTAGCACGCTCGCATAGTCTGCTACAGTGATGAATCCTTCAAGGTATATATCAAGTTGGTCTGGCTTTAGCTAAACATTGGTGTTTCAGATCCTGGAGAAAAGGCCAGCTATGAAGCTCCTAGAGTCAGTATAAGGATCTGGTAGTCAGGTTTTAGTTCTTGTTGATGCCAAAGTAGGAGAGAGAAAACCTGGAAATGTTAGTTTGGAAAGATATAGCCAAGTATTGAAAGAAACTGAAAGATTGAAAAATTTGGTATAGGTTGACAGTTTGGACAGCATAATAGAATTCATTCCAGTTTACAGGTAAATGCCAAAAATGGTTCTCCCACAGTGGGAGAGAAAGTCAATTAAATCTTTGTCAGACAAGATGAAATTTGCATATCCATCAGTTACTTGCAATTTACAAAGAGGTAAGAAATAGCTCAAAGACAACTGACAGGACCAGAAACTGATAACCCAGATGGATGTGTTATACTTTTTTTATTGAAACGTAATCAAAAATTGTTTTTATCTCATTTGTTTTTTTCTCTCAGTTTTATTGAGATATAATTGACATATAGCACTGTATAGTTTTAAGGTATACAGCATAATGACTTGACTTACATATACTGTCACATGATTATCACAGTGAATTTAGTTGTCCATCATCTCATATAGATAGAATAAAAATGTTTTTGTGATGAGAGCTGTTATGATCTACTCTCTTAGCATCTTTAAAATATACCATACATCAGTATTAACTATAGTCATTATGTTGTACATTACATTTCCATATCTTATAACTGCAAGTTTGTACTTTTCAACCACCTTGATCCAATTCACTCAGCCCCAGCCCCCACCTTTGGTAACCATTATTGTTGTTCAGTCAGTAAGTTGTGTCTGACTCTTTGCAGCCCCATGAATTGCAGCATGCCAGGCTTCCCTGTCCTTCACTATCTCCCAGAGTTTGTGCAAGCTCATGTCCATTGAGTCAGTGATGCTGTCTAACCATCTCATCCTCTGCTACCCGCTTCTCCTCTTGCCCTCTGGTAACCATAAATCTGACCTATTTTTCTATGAAGTTTTTTTTTTTTTAATATTCCACATATAAGTGAGATCATATAGTATTTCTCTTTCTCTGTCAGACTTACTTCACTTAGCATAGCACCCACAAAGACCATCCATGTTGTTGTTACAAATGGCAGAATTTCCTTCTTTTTTGTGGCTGAATACAATTCTGTTGTATGTATATACCACACTTCCTTAATCCATTTGTCTGTTGATGGACACTTAGGATGTTTCCATGTCTTGGCTATGTAAATATTGCCACAATGAACATGGAGGTACAGACATGCCTTCAACATAATGATTTGCTTTCCTTCAGATATATACCCAGGAGTAGAACTGTTGGATCATTTGGTAGTTCTATTTTTAATTTTTTGAGGAACATCCATACTTTACATAGTGGCTGTACCAATTTACGATCATACAAACAGTGAACAAGGGTTCACTTTCTCCAAACCTCAAGAGCATTTATCTCTTATCTTTTTGATGACAGCCATTCTAATAGGTGTGAGGTGATGTCTCCCTGTGCTTTTGATTTGCATCTCCCTCATGATTAGTAACATTGAGTACCTTTTCAGAAACAATTTTTTTCTACTGTCACCCCTCCCCCTTTGAGCAACCATAATATCAAAGAAATATTATTCTGGATCACAAAATAAAGCTGATCTCATTAGAGTTGGCCTGATTATTTACATAGAAACAGAAATAATGATTTTGTACATAAGCCTTTTTTAGTTTGCTGCAAGTTTTCACAAGGAATCTCACACTGGAATGTAAAAGCCTCTTGAGGATAGGAAGCCAAGCCAAGAATTTACTATCACATTTTACCTTCATTACCTGTAGATTTAGGTGCATCCCTCTTTTCCTGAGATCAACAAAATACCCCAAGACTCTTTGCCTGTCAGCAAGTGATTTTCCCTACTCATTTATAAAGCTGGAACCCTGTATATAACATATCAGGCCAATTTTCTTAAGAGTACTTTGTAAGCATTTGCTCCATAAAGTCAACGTTTGTTCCTTTACTTTAAAGTTTCTAGTCATATCATATTAAATGAACCTCATTCTCAAATATGACATTCCAGAAAAAGCCTTGGTTGCATAACCAATGTTTGCAATTAGGTTCTGTTAATAAGGAGGATAGACTCTATGCACATAACCAATATTGCCATGATAATGAGAATACTCAATAAGAGTTTCTGAATTGTAGAGGGGTCAATCAGGAAGAGAAAGATAAATGTTTCATTTCTGCTTACAAAAGTATAGTCTGCTAAATTGTTATGAGTTAGAAATAGCTTACATGCAGAAAACAGAACACTAAAGTAGCAACAATATTCCTAACAAAACCTATAATCATCGTTCATCACTTCATTCAGTCCTCTGTAATTAATTCTTGTTCTGCTTGATTTCGGGTTATCAGTTTCATGAACCCATCTGGTTGTCTACTAGGATTCTGGAAATCCTGATCCTGGCCACTGGTATGGCCTCCGAGTTAAGTGATGCCATTAGAAGCCTGTGCCTAAGAATACCCAGCTAGCATAGGCCTTTTCCATGGCTCTGAGACAATCCTTTGTCTACGATAAGCATTCTGGCCTGTAGCTTGTGGCAAGTGCTTTCAGGGAAGCACCAGAGTAACAAAAAAATAAAAAGAAAAAGAAAACAATCTGTGGTTGACAAAAGACACAATGGCTGTGGTTAACTTATTACTGCTGAGTTTCAAAATGAATGATCTGATGAGAGTTCATTATAAAAATAATGCATTTAACCAGGAAATTTGGTTTGTGGCATGCAACATAAAATAGTCATATCAAAAAGGTTTTAGACAAACTATAAACATAACAGCCCTATTCTCAAAGAAGAGTGGATATATAATTTATGAAAATGAGTGTATATAATGCTTACAGAGGAAAAAAAGCCTTCAAATGTAACAAGTAATAATCCCAAGACATAATATACCAAGAATACATCAAGCATTTATTTAGAATATACCAAGAATATATCAAAAACATTAAGTAAAGAATATTAAGACTGAAGTAGGTCCTGAACATGTTAATAAAACTCCATAGACAAGTGATGGGAATTCTCAGTTGAAAACCATTGGCCTAGAACACATGTGTATGTTAGTCTCTCACTCGTGTCTGCCTCTTGCCATCCCACAGACTGCAGCCGCCCCCCCCCCCCCCCCCCCAGGCTCCTCTGTCCATGGAATTCTCCAGGCAAGAATACTGGAGTGGGTTGCCATTCCCTTCTCCAGGGTATCTTCCTGACCCAGGGATCTTCCTGACCCAGGGATCTTCCTGACCCAGGGATCTCTTGCATTGCAGGCAGATTCTTTACCATCTGAGCTACCAAGGAAGCAGGATTTAATTTTAAGAAGTTAAATTGTGACTAAGGGAACACTTTAAAAAATAACTGAAATTATCACTAATAACATAATACTATTGTTGTCTAATATCAAGAAAAACAGTACCAGGACTCTGATAAATTGAAACATCACTGACAGCAAGGACATTGATGAATCTCTAGGAAATTCATGTAATTTCTTAAATATTTATATTAATAACATTTTACCCATACATATTTAGCCTCAGGAAGGCTAAGTGGCTCTTCTGATTTGACAATACTTCCCACGTACTCACAACATATCAAAAATCTTAATAATTTCTAGCAACTCATATTACAAGGTGAAAGAATGAATCCTTTGTGATTTTCCAGGGGCCTTTGGGAAATTCAAAGACAGTTTTAGGTGTGTGCATGCTAAGTCATTTCAGTTGTGTTGAACTCTTTGCTACCCTATGGACTGTAGTCTGCCATGCTCCTCTATCCAAGGGATTCTTCAGGCAAGAATACTGGAATGGGTTGCCATGCCCTCCTCCAGGGAATTTTAGGTGCAAAAGATAACATTTAGGATTCAGTTCTAGGAGGATAAAATGTCAGAATTTGTCAGGAGGTTTGAACATTAAATGAGATCATGGGTCAGTGAAAAATGGTACTTGGCTACCTATTTTATGCAAGTGATAATAAGAAGTTTTTAAAAATAAATGTTGGAGTTAACATGATTGTGAAAAACTTTACATCTTTTAAGAGTGAGAACACTTTGTTTTGTTAAATAATCAAGGGTATGGTGAAGTCAACATAAAACAGGAAATTAATAAGACAGCCTATTTGCCTTCAAAGCGGATTACCAGAAGAAAAAGAAAAAACCTTTTATAACCTCTTAAGAGCAAAACAGTAAGAAAATTGTGTCATTTTAACAGCAAGAGAACCAAATTCTAGTTTTTTATCAGTATAATATTTGATATTAAAGCTGTTTTTAAAATCTTATTAATAAATTTATCAACCTTAGCTAGCTTGGACCACAACAAATTTCGCCACCCATGAACATTTTACAACTTTTTATATCCTTTTGGGTTTTGACTAACACTTTTTTCTTTTTCATTCTGGAACAGCCGGTTCTTTTATTTTAGGACAAAAGTATTTCTCTTTCTTAATAATAACATACTCTCTATACCTTGCATGCAATATATTAATTAAAAATTTTAATAATTGGTAACTTCTATTATACAGAAAAAACTTAAAACTGGTTAATTGTGAACTGTCTGTCATTCACTAGTATTTTATAGCAGACTAGCAAAGCTTACAGATAAACATTTCAGTACTTTTTATAGTCACATAAAGGATATAATGGGCTTCTCTTGTGGCTCAGCTGTTAAAGAATCCGCCTGCAATGCGGGAGACCTGGTTTTGATCCCTGGGTTGCAAGATTCCCCTGGAGACGGGAAAGGCTACCCACTCCAGTATTCTGGCCTGAAGAATTCCACGGACTGTATAGTCCAAGGGGTTGCAAAGAGTCAGACACGACTGAGTCACTTTCACTTTCAAAGGATATAGTACTATTAATATATCCTGGTAAAATTTCTCAAATTGGAAAAAATGAGCATGTTCATTAATTAATCCAAATATATACACCATTAAAATTATGCCCAGCAATTAATTTTCAGTATTTTATCTCATTTATAATGATCTAGATATTTACTGAATATCTATTAATTAACATAATTTAGCATAAATATGTTTTTAGTTACCTAAGATCTTCAAAATTATCTTTCTTTTTTAAATATAGCTATATTGAAATATAATTCCCATACCATACAATTCACACCCCTAAGTGTACAGTTTAATGGCTTTTTGTATAGCACATTATTAATTTTTAAAAATCGTGGTTAAAAAATATATATCATAAAATTTCTCTTTTAACCTTTTTTAATTTCAGTTATATTAAGCACATTCACAGTGTTGTGCAGCCATAACTACTATCCACTTCCAGAACTTTTCACCATCCCAAACAAAAACAATAATTTCCTATTCCCCTGCCCCAGCCTTGGTAACCTCTATTATACTTTATGTCTCTACAAATTTATATACTGAAAGTAATCCATGTAAGTGGAATCATCCAACATGTGTCCTCTTGTAGCTGGCTTATTTCACTTAGCCTAATGTTTTCAAAGTTCATCCATGTTGCAGTATGCATCAGAACTTCATCCCTTTTTATAGCCAAATAATATTTCAGTGTATGTATATACCATCCTTAATTTATCTGTTCATCTGTTGATGGACACTTGGGTTGTTTCCACCTTTTGGCTATTGCAAATAATACTGCAAAGAACACTGGCATATACGAGTGTATGTTTGAGTATCTGCATTTAATTCCTTTGGCTATACACCTTGGGGTAGATTTACTGGGCTATATGTTAATTATATGTGTAGCTTTTTGAGGTACTGCCAAACTGTTTTCCACAGTGGCTACATCATTTTACATTCCTACCAGAAAGGTAGGACTTTGGGCTTCCCTCATAGCTCAGTCGGTAAAGAATCTATCTGCCTGCAATGTGGGAGACCTGGGTTCGATTCCTCAGTTGGGAAGATCCCCTAGAGAAGGAAATGGCAATCCACTCCAGTATTCTTGCCTGGAAAATCCCATGTAGCCTGGCGGACTACAGTCCATGGGGTCACAAGAGTCGGACATGACTTAGTGACTAAACCACCACTGCCAGAAAGGTATGGGGGTTCCAATTTTTCTACATATTTTCTGACACTTATTCTGTTTTTTTTAAATTGTAGCCCTCTTAATGGATATAAAGAGGTATATAATTATGGTTTTGATTTGCATTTCCATCAGTTCAGTTCAGTTGCTTAGTTATGTCCAACTCTTTGTGACCCCATGAACTTGCAGCACGCCCGGCTTCCCTGACCATCACCAATTCCCGGAGCTTACTCAAACTCATGTCCATTGAGTCGGTGATGCTATCCAACCATCTCATCCTCTGTCATCCCCTTCTCCTCCTGCCTTCAAGCTTTCCCAGCTTCAGGGTCTTTTCAAATGAGTCAGTTCTTTGCATCAGGTGGCCAAAGGATTGGAGTTTCAGCTTTAGCATCAGTCCTTCCAATGAATATTCAGGACTGATTTCCTTTAGGATGGACTGGTTGGATCTCCTTGCAGTCCAAGTGACTCTCAAGAGTCTTCTCCAACACCACAGTTCAAAAGCATCAGTTGTTCGGTGCTCAGCTTTCTTTATAGTCCAACTTTCACATTCATACATGACTACTGGAAAAACCATAGCTTTGACTAGACAGTCCTTTGTTGGCAAAGTAATGTCTCTGCTTTTGAATATGCTGTCTAGGTTGGTCATAGCTTTTCTTCCAAGGAGCAAGCGTCTTTTAATTTCATGGCTGCAATCACCATCTGCAGTGATTTTGGAGCCCAAGAAAATAGTCTCTCACTTTTTCCATTGTTTACCCATCTATTTGCCATGAAGTGATGGGACCAGATGCCATGATCTTAGTTTTCTGAATGTTGAGTTTTAAGCCAAATTTTTCATTCTCCTCTTTCACTATCATCAAGAGGCTCTTTAGTTTTTCTTTGCTTTCTGCCATAAGGGTGGTGTCATCTGCATATCTGAGGTTCTTGCATTTCCCTAGTGACCAATTATGTTGCACATCTTTTCATGTGCTTATTGGCCACTTGTATATCTTCTTTGGAGAAATGTTTGAGTCCCTTAACCATTTTTTAATTGGTTGTCTTTTTGTTGTAGAGTTGTAGATGTTATGTGGTCTAGATATTAAAACCTATGATTTCCAGATATTTTCTTCCTTCCCATAGGTTGTCTTTTCACATTCTTGATGATGTGCTTTGATGCACCAAAATCTTTCATTTGATTAAGTCCATTATTTATTTATTTTTTCTTTTTTGCTCATGCTTTTGGTGTTATTTATAAGAACCCATTTCTGAATCCAAGGTCATAAAGATTTATCCTTGTTTTCTTTGAAGAGTTTTATGGTTTTAGCATTTAAGTTGTTGCTTCATTTTGAATTAACCTATGTATATGGTATGAAGTAGGAGTTCAGCTTCATTCTTTTGAATGTGGGAATCCAGTTCTCCTAGCCACCATCTGTTGAAGAGATTATTCTTTCCACATTTAATGTACTTGCCACCCTTGTCAAAAAGCAGTTGGCCATAGATGTATGGGTTTATTTTTGAACTCTTAATTTTATTCTATTGGTCGATACATCTATCCTTATGTAAGCACCACACTGGTTTAATTAGTTTTGCAGTAAGTTTTAAAATTGAGAAGTGCAAGTTCTACAACTTTGTTTATCTTTTTCAAGATTGTTTTGGTTATCCAGAACCACCCCCTGCCACCCTTGCACGTCAATATGAACTTGGGGTTTGATTTTTGCACTTCTGTAGGAAAAAAAATATATTTGAATATGTATAGCGATTGTATTGTATCTGTGTATTGCTTTGGGTAGTAAAGGTATCCCCAACTTTTCAAAAGTTCAGTTTTTGCCACTTCACTTTTAGGAAATAACTACATTTTCACTAACCAAAAGAAATCTGAAGAGAATTTTTGCTTTTACAAAAATAGGCAAAAAGCAAAAATAGCATTTAGCACTTCTTTTGCAGGGAGTGGTTATAGAGGCAGCATGCACCCTGAGCATCAAGAGTGACACCACCAAGCTCTTTCCTGGAAAATATACTCAGCATCAAGTTGCCCTGGCTATGAACTGTGTCTGTGAGTATCTCTGCTTTATTTCAGTTTATTTTGTGCATCCATTAGCAAGATGTGTCCTCAGATAATTGCTTGTTTGCTCAACACCATTTCAGTTTACAAAAGGTTTCATAGGAACACTCCACTTTCAGATAGCAGGGGAAACCTGTATTGGTATTTTGACTATATTAAATCTTCCTATCCACGAACAAGGAATATTTTTCTACTCATTTAGGCCTTCTTTAATTTTTTCAGCATTGTTCTATGTTTTTCATTGTATAATTCCTTGGTTAAATTTATTGCCAGGTATTTTGTTCTTTTAGATGCTGTTATAAATGAAATTGCTATATTAAGTTTCTTTTCTGATTTTTCATTTCTGATTTAGAAATGTGTTGATTTTGTACCCTTCAACTTTGCTGAATTTTTAAATTAACTGTAAAAATTTTCTTTTGTGTTCTTTGGGATTTTCTACATGTAAATCTTGTCATTTGTGAGTAGTTCGCCTTCTTCATTTCCAACTGGAATGTCTTTTATTTATTTTGCTTGCCTAATTTCTCTGGCTAAAAGTTGCAGTGCAGTGTTAAGTAGCAATGGTGAACATAGGGATCCTTGACTTGTTCTTGATCATAGTGGGAAAGCTTTCAGCCTTTCAGCATTGAGTCTGTTATTAACTGTGGGTTTTTCATAAATGCCTTTTATTATGTTGAGGTAGTTCCCTTCTATTTCTAGTGTTCTGAGAGTTCTTATCATGAAAGGTTATCAGATTTTCTCAAATGCCTTTTCAGTGTCTAATGAGATGATTATGTATTTTCTTCCCTTGGTTATATCAGTGTGATGTATTGATACTATGTTGATTGATTTTATATTCAACCTTGCATTTCTGGGTTAAATGCCACTTGATCATGGTATATAGTTTTTAATGCTTTTAATCATATTGTATTTTATTTGCTGGTATTTTGTTGAGGATTTTTATATCTATATTCATAAAGGATATTAATTTCTAATTTTATTTCTGGTGATACCTTCATTCAACTTTGATATCTGAATGCCGACCTCAAATAATGAGTTAAGAAGTGTTCCTTCTCATATTTTTTGAAAGAGTTTGAGAAAGACTGGTGTAAATTCTTTAAATGTTTGGTTGAATTCACCAGTGAAGGCATCTGGTGCTAGACTTCACTTTGTTGGTGGTTTTTGATTGGCCAAACTGTTTCTTGCTTTAGTTAGCTTGTGGGCTGACCAAGGTCCAAAACGTCCTATACTGGTGGCCAAAGAACCCTTGGTTCTTCAGCCTGAGGAAGGGCTGGGGTCATTTATGAATATCTTAACCCTCGATGGTAGGAAGACTGGTAGCATGCTGGAGGTATGGTGACTGAAAGGGACCCTGAAGCGCCATGCTGCTGGAAGGATGACTCCAGTAAGTCCCTGTATTTCACAGTGCTGCAGTGGGCAAGTGTATACAAGCAGCTGGTCTCAGAAAGGCCCATAACATGTGAGTGCAAAGTTAAAACATGTCTGAAAGTGTTCCAGAGTACCAGCATGCTGGTTGGCACATTTCCAGAAGAGCCTTGGATTTCTAGAGGTCAGAATAGACCTGAGGGTGGTTGGAGGGATACTCAGGGCACCTGCAGGTGGGGATGGCAGGAATTACAGTAGCCAAAGGAACTCAGACACCTGAGCCAAAGGGCCCAGGGTAACACAGCTGTGGTCTGAACTATGACTGAGCATACTCTGGTTCAACACCAAAGTTGCAAAATGATAGCCACAATACCTCCAGGTCACTAACATGCCAGGAGAATATGGGCAGGAAGGAAATCCTAAAAGTTTCTCCTGACACTAAAATGGTGGTGGTAACAGGAGCCAAAGGTGCATATGAGCTATAGCATGAGATCTAGCTAGAGTCTTTAAGGGTACACGGGACTCCAGTGCATGGGCAGTTTGGAGACCAGAAGGGCCCACAGGGCAGGTGGTGTCCAGAAGTTCCACCCACAACACCAGCGAGGTAACAGGTGACAGGAAGAGTCCCAGAACTTGAGAGGGCACAATTTAAATCGTACAGAAAGGCCTCCTCTTACTGATAGCCTACGAGGAGGACCCTATAGTTCCATCATTTAAGGAAAATCAGGGAACTTGAAGGATCCCTGGAGCCCTAGAAAGAGGGGAAGAAGCTTTGCTGGGGCACCCATATGAGGGACAGAAGATGATTTAGAGGGCTTATGATTCTTTAGCTTCTGAGCTGACTGAAGATCTGAAGAGCTCTCCCTTCCTGTTTGGGAAGCTAGTGTCATAAACTAAATGCTCTCATTTCCTCCCTTAGAGTCTGGTGTTCCTTGGGGTCCAGAATTGTTTGGCTCTCCTGCAGACCTAAAGTCATTAGGTCATTAGACTGACATTGTGATGCAGAAATCAGGGCCTTTGCAGCCACTAGCCAGGCCTGGCCTTGGGAATGGTCCATTTTGCATGTAGCAAAAGAATCCTCTGATCCCCAGAGCATAAACAGGCTGGAGTCTAATAGGAAACCCGAACTCCAGCTGTTAGAAAGTAAGAGTGAGTGGAAAGTTGCCTGTGGTACAGCCCAGATGGAGATGCAGTGATGAAAGGGCCTACTTGCACCACAATGTCCATATGAGCTCTCCTAGAACCCACTGTGCAGAGAGTCAGGTCTCAAAAACAACCCATCATCCAGGCTAATGGTGTCTGGAATGTGCTCCCTCTGTGAGAGTGCCTTGGACCAAACGGGGCCAGAAGAGCCTTAGGGACCTAGAGTTCAGGCTGTGAGCTTCACAGCCACTAAGAAGGTGATGATGTGAAGTGTATCTAATCCTCCAGCTGATGGATGGGTTAGGGCCATCAGAATACATGAAACTCTAGATTCAGGGACCAGATGGTGCTAGGAAGGTTCCCAGGGACACAATAGGTGTGGAGTTACACGTTTGAAAGGATCCTAGGTTCTGGTTCAAGTGGGATAGTTGAAGACCATCCCCAAGGTGAGGCCAGGCTAGTGGCTGCAAAGGCCCTGATCTCTGCATCACAATGTCAGTCTAGTGATCTAATGACTTTAGGTCTGCAGGGAAGCCAAACAATTCTGGACCCCAAGGAACACCAGACCCTAAGGGAGGAAACACGTTGTTGACTTGAAAGTTCATTGGTTCATCCATGCTGTTGGGAAGTACAGTGTCTGAAAGGGCTGAGATTCCTTAGCCATGAGGGCTCAAAGTACATGTGCCCAAGTTTGGTACTGTGACCAAAAGACCTCTAGTTTTAAAAGTAATTGCCAGAAAAGTAAAGTAATTGCCAGAAGTTACCCTGGTCCCATGCATGTCCATGAACTTTGACCAGTAAGATCTCCTGGAAACTTCCCTGATGAGATGTGGATTACAGTGCCTAATTGTGATGGAGACAACCAGGGTACTGGAAGAGTGGTTTCCAATTATATATTTCATGTCATCAGATTTGGGGGAGCCCATGCAATGCCAGTTCACTGGAAATGTGGCTAAATCAGGACCCCCGGAGCAGGAGTTCCATGGCGGATGGTGTCTGGAAATGCCCTCTGGGACTGCAATGTGCTAGCAGGAGAGGAATCCAGAAGAGTCCCAGGGCCTGAGAAACTCTAGATGGACACAGGCCTAAAGGGATCATCAGGTTGATGGCTTAATAAGAGGAGCCCATGTTTCTATTGCCTAAGGTTTGTGGACTTTAAGGATTGCCTGAACTTTGTTGCTGTTTAGTCAGTCAGTTGTGTCCGACTTTTTGCTACCCCATGAACTGCAGCACACCAGCCTTCCCTGTCCATCACTATCTCCCGGAGTTTGCTCAAATTCATGTCCACTGAATCAAAGATGCCATCCAACCATCTCATCCTCTGTTGCCCTTCTTCTCCTGCCATCAGTCTTTCCCAGCATCAGGGTCTTTTCCAATGTATTGGCACTTCCCATCAGGTAGCCAAAGTATTAGAGCTTCAGCTTTAAGCACCAGTACTTCCAATGAATATTTGAGGTTGATTTCCTTTAGGATTGACTGGTTTGATCTCTTGGCTGTCCAAGGGACTCTCAAAATAGTCTTCTCCAACACCATAGTTCAAAAGCATCAATTTTTCCACGCTCAACCTTCTTTATGGTCCAACTCTCACACCCATACATGACTACTGGAAAAACCATAGCTATGACTACACGGACCTTTGTCAGCAAAGTGATGTCTCTGCTTTTTAATATACTGTCTAGGTTTGTCATAGTTTCTATTCCATGGAGCAAGCATTTTTTCTTTTTAATTTCATGGTTGCAGTCACCATCTGCATTATTTTTTCCCCATCTATTTTCCATGAAATGATGGGACCACATGCTATGATCTTAGTTTTTAGAATGTTGAGTTTTAATCCATCTTTCTCACTCTCCTCTTTCACCTCCATCAAGAGGCTCTTTAGTTCTTCTTTGCTTTCTACCATAAAGGTGGTATCATCTACATATCCAAGGTTATTGATATTTCTCCCAGCAAACTTGATTCCAGCTTGTGTTTCATCCAGCACAGCATTTCACATGATGTACTCTGCATATAAGTTAAATAAGCAGGGTGACAATATACAACCTTGTCGTACTCCTTTCCCAATTTGGAACCAGTCCATTGTTCCATGTCCAGTTCTAACTGTTGCTTCTTGACCTGCATACGGGATTTTCAAGAGGCAGGTAAAGTGGTCTGGTATTCTGATCTCTTTAAGAATTTTCCACAGTTTTTTGTGATCCACACAGTCAAAGGCTTTAGTGTAGTCAATGAAGCAGAATTTGATGTTTTTCTGGATTTTCTTGCTTTTTCTCTCATCCAGTAGATGTTGGCAGTTTGATTTCTGGTTGCTCTGCCTTTTCTAAATCCAGCTTGAACATATGGAAGTTCTCGGTTCACGTACTGTTGAAACCCAGCTTGAAGGATTTTGAGCATTACCATGCTAGCATGTGAAATGAGTGCAATTGTGCACTAGTTTGAATACTTTTTGGCATTGTCTTCCTTTGGGATGGGAATGCAAACTGACCTTTTCCAGTCCTGTGGCCACTGCTGAGTTTGCTAAATTTGCTGACATACTGAGTACAGAACTTTTAACAGCATCATCTTTTAGGGTTTGAAATAGCTTAGGTGGAATTCCATCACCTCCACTAGCTTTGTTCTTAGTGATGCTTCCTAAGGCCCACTTGACTTCATACTCTATATGAGTGACCACACCATTGTGATTATCCAGATCATTAAGATCTGTTTTGTACAGTTCTTCTCTGTATTCTTGCCACCTCTTCTTAATCTCTTATGCTTATGTTAGATCCTTACTATTTCTGTCCTTTATTGTGTCCATCTTCGCCTGAAATGTTCCCCTTCATATCTCTAATTTTCTTGAAGAGATCTATAGTCTTTCCCATTCTATTGTTTTCTTGTATTTCTTTGCATTATTCACTTAAGAAGGCTTTTTTATCTCTCCTTGCTATTCTTTGGAACTCTGCATTCAGATGGGTGTATCTTTCCCTTTAGCTTCTCTTTTCTCATTTATTTGTAAGACTTCCTCAGACAACCATTTTGCCTTCTTGCATTTCTTTTTCTTTGGAATGGTTTTGGTCTCTGCCAGTGTGTGTTTAGTCACTCAGTTGTGTCTGACTCTTTGCGACCCCATGATCTGTAGCTCACCAGGCTCCTCTGTCCATGGAGATTCTCCAGGCAAGAATACTGGAGTGGGTTGCCATGCCCTCCATGGGATCTTCCCAACACAGGGATCGAACCCAGGTCTCCCATATTTCAGGTGGATTTTTTACTGTCTGAGCCACCAGGAAAACCCAAGAATACTGGAGTAGGTAGCCTATCCCTTCTTTAGGGGGAACTTCCAGACCCAGGAATCAAACCAGGGTCTTCTGAATTGCAGGCAGATTCTTTACCAGCTGAGCTACCCGGGAAGCTGCAAGACACCAGTACCAGGGCAGATACAGTGCAGGAGTGCTCCTAGCATGCCAGCGCTCCTGGATGGCTCATGCCATGAAACCCACCTCCATATTAGAAATGATCCCCAATTGACTCTGGGTTCCACAGTCTGCAGGCAGATGGTGGTCAGAAGGTATATGGTTCCCCACCTTGCATTCTGTCTATGGTCCATACGGACATAGGGAACCCCAGAGGCTGGGCCAGATACTAATTGGAAGGTCCCCAGAGACACTGTCTCATGGGAGGCCTTTAGCCAAATGGATTATAGGTTCTGTTGAAAACAGAAAAGCTAAAGACTGAAAGGGCCATCAGTTACCCAGTTCCAGGTCTGTTTGGTGACCATAAGGGTTCCGGGTTCGCCATCACACAGACAGGCTAATATCAGAATCACATTTGATTCCTGGGTACATGTGATAACTACAGGCCAGAAGGAGCCCTGAACCTTTAGTGAAAGGCCATGTTGGCGTTTGGAAGATTTCCCTGGGTAACCAAGTGAGAACCCAGGGGAAGTGGGGGTTCGGGAAAGAGGAGGATGGATGGTGTCTGAAAGTCTCAGATTCTGGATCTGAAAAGGCTCATGATATCCCAGAAAGCGTCCTAAATTGTGACAGAACATGATTCAGTTTCAGTAGCAGATAGGCAAATTAATGGCCGGAAATCCCTGGGACCTAGACATGACCATGTACTGTGGGCAGGATGGACTCTCATAAATTTATGGGAACATAAGTGTCCTCATGACACTAACATGAAAGTACAAGAATGGGTCCCAGTAGAGACGTATATTCTCGATTTGAATTCTTACTTTAGTCCATAGTGTTCCAGTACACAGGCAGTCACAAAAAGACCCCCAGGACAGTAATGCCAGGTAAGATGGTGTCTGAAAGTGCTCACCTGGGCATCAGCCCAATGTTAAGTTGGTATCCAGAGGCATCCTGGGGACTGAAAAAGAGAGAATGACAGAGATAAAAAGAGCTAGTCCTTCTGAAAACTGTGTAAGAGGACCTTATGGTTGCATTGCATAAAGACAATATGGGGGCCTGAATAATTGCTGGAACCCTAGTGAGTGGTCAGGTTTTTGGCAGGAAGATTTCCTGAGTCACCTATGTAAGAGACAGATGGTGGCCATGAGGGCCACCTGAGCTTGAGGGCTGAGTGACGGCTGGGAGGGCTCACAATTCCCTTGCAGTATGGCAGTGCTGTGACTGAAATTTAGAACCAGAAGGGCATTCATGTTATTAACATGCGTGATGCAAGGTGTCCAAATGGGACCACATGAACTGGCATAGTGCAAAGTATGGTGCACAGTAGGGCCATGTATTCCACAGCCCAGATTTCTTCTTGGCCAATGAGATCCGAGGTTTTCAGAAGTATAGTTCGAAATTGAGCCCCCAGGGCACCATGCCCGGGCAGATGATGTCCTGAACTGCCTGCCATGGCACTAGTGAGGGGCAAGCTCACACCCAGAAGAGACCCTAGGAAAGGGTCTAGGAAATCATGATGGACTCAAACCAAAATGTCTCCTCCTGCTGACAGAGTAACAGTAGGAGCCACTACACAAGTGTGATTGGGAGCCTGAAATATCTCCAAAACCTTAGTGAATGGACATGTTGTTGTCACCCTAAGGGGTGTGAAATGGAGTGCGAAAGCATTCATCATCCTAGGCTGGAAGTGCCGATGATAGCTCATAGTAAGTGAGACCTGTACTGTGAACGGAGGTGCTTCGTTTGAAACACCAGGCCTGCAGTTCCTCTGCAGGATGTTAGTGGTATGAGGGGAAGTGCTCTCCTTCTGCTGTCCGATATCAGTCTGGTTCTTTAAGAGTGCAACACAGTTCTCAGCACTCCAGGCTGCACACAGACTGGGAGCTGGCGGGAAACCCGGAACCCAGGCTGACGGCAAGTCTGGAGGCTGGAATGGTCCCTGGTGCACTGTGCAAATTAAGGCAGGATGTGAACGGGGCAGTCTTGTACCAGGGCTCTAGATAAGTGGTTCCTTACAGGGTTCTGGGTTCCACAGGACCAGGCAGCCTGTAATCCTTGTAGAACACAGTGCACACACAGCCTGGTCTCTGAGAGTATTCCCAGAACACAGCACCAGGGCAGGGTCACTAGAAGTGCTCGAGTGCAACTGTCCAGAAAACTCCTCGTTCCTGGATGTCGGGATGGAAAACCATGCCCGATGGGCTCTGGGTGCCACAGCGAAGTGTAGCGTGATTATGCAAAGGTGATGTGCAAACGGTGTAGCTGAGCTAGGTCTAACCAGTGGCTGGATGAGTTCTTTCTGAATCATGCAGGAAGCCTTGTGGCCAAAATACCTTCAGTTCCTAAGCATGCTAGAAGACCCCGTGCAAGAAAGAACCTGAGAACCCTACCAAGGAGCCATATCTGTTGTGAAAGTTTCATTATGGCTGCAACGTGTGCTTGGGTAGAGGGCAGGGGAAAGGTGGCTGAAATGCTTTCAACACCAGAACCTACACCAGCCACTTTACCTCAGCATGTATCACGCACTGTGAGTGAAAGTGCTCCCATTTCAACACTAGACAGCTACACAGATGGCTGGAATGCACCAGGTCCCAAGCACACTGGTGCATCTTAGATGGGAACTACCCCAAAATTCCATTGTGAGGAAGGCGCTTCTGACACTTAGGTGACAGAGTGTGGGTTCCAAAATGGGTGTTAAGTAACAGCATTTTTCAAGTATGGGGCTTTATATTCCCTAGCGCAGGCTCTGTCCAGGGCCCATGGGAGCCCTGGGTGCAGGTAGTGTCTCACTTAAAGGGCCCTCTGTGCAGCAGATGTCTTCTAGGAGTAATGCCTGTGGTCTCAGCGAGGGGCATGGAAATGGCCCAGACATGAGAGGTTGACATACCCCCAAAGTTAAAGGCCTTGTTCTGCTGTGAGCCCAGTTGGTGGATCCTGGGGTTCCATCATGTGAGAATAGTGTAGGAGCCTTAGTCATCATCAGAACCTTGCTAAGCAGTCAGGTTGTTGGCTGGAGGGTTTTCCTGGGCACCAGCACGAGGGACAGCTAGTGAACGAGAGAACTCCAGATACCCTAGCTAGCAAGCTCTCGGTTCGTGTGCGATGATAGTGCTGTGACCCCAAAGGTTCTCCACCTAAGGGGAGGGGGAGACAGGGTGCCAAGTAAACTGGATTCTCATGAACATGCAAATGTGGGCCCAGCAGGAAACCTGGAACCCTAGCTAGCAAAAAGTCCAGTGACAAGAAATTTCCCAGGCACTTCCATATCAAGATGCACTGGGGAAAAGAGGTCCCTTGCCCCAGATGTCTGGGTGGATGATTACCCTTAGGGCAGTGTGTGCCTTATATCTGGGCTAGGACAGTGCTTGTGTGTGTTCTCCTGGAGCTCAGTTGCTCAAGCACTTGACTTCAGAAAGAACCCACAAGGAACAAGCACCAGGGCAGAACATGTCCGGAAGTGCTCCCTCAGTGAGAGGGCCCTGGACCCAAGGTGGGCAGAAGAGCCTTAGGAACCTAGAGTTCAGGCTGTGAGTTTCACGGCCACTAAGAAGGTGATGATGTGAAGTGTATCTGATCCTTCAGCTGATGGACGGGCTAGTGCCATAAGGACAGGTTGAACTTTAGATGCAGGGACCACATGTTGCTAGGAAGGTGCCCATGGACACAATAAGTACAGAACTCCATGTTTGAAAGGGTTCTAGGTTCTGTTTCAAGTGGGATAGTTGAGGACCATCCCCAAGGCCAGGCCAGGCTAGTGACTGCAAAGGCTGTGATCTCTGTATCACAATGTCAGTCTAGTGACATAATCATTTTAGGTCTACTGGGAAGCAAAGCAATTCTGGACCCTAAGGAACACCAGACCCTAAGGAGTAAACACACTGTTGACTTGATATTTCATTGGTTCTCCCACGCTGTTAGTAAGTTCTGTGTGTGAAAGGGCTGAGATACTTTAGTTGTGAGGGCTCAGGGTCATATGCTCAAGTCTGGTGCTGTGACCAAAATACCTCTCTAGTTTTAAAAGCCACCAGTAAAGTAATCAACAGAAATTCTGTTGGTCCGTAGCATGTCGGTGAACTCTGAACAGTAAGACCTCCTGGACAGTTCCCCAGTGGGATGTGGAGTAAGGTACCTAATTGTGAACAAGACCACAAGGTACAGGAAGCATGGTTTTCAATTAGGCTATATATGCCATAGCACAGGATTGTGTACAGCCCACCTCATGAGAGTTCACTGGCACTCTGGGTAAATCAGGAACCCAGGGGCAGCACTTCCATGGCAGACGGTGTCTGGAAATGCCCCCTGGGACTCCAATGTGCTAGCAGGCAAGAATCCAGAAGAGTCCCAGGGCCTGAGAAAATCTAGATGGACACAGACCTAAAGGGATTATTTTGATGACTTAATAAGAGAAGCCCAGATTTCCTGCCTGAGTATGCTTTGTGCACCTGAATGATTGCTGGAATCTTGTATACATGCTAAGTGGATTGAGTCCTGTCCATCTCTTTGTGACCTCATGGACTGTAGCCTGTCAGAATCCTCAGTCCCTGAGATTTTCCAGTCTTGGATACTGGCTTGGGTTGCCATTTCCTTCTCCAGGGGATCTTCCCCGCCCAGGGATTGGACTGATGTGTCTTAGGTCTCCTGCACTAGCCAGTGTGTTCTTTACCAGTAGCGCCACCTGCAGGAATCTTGGAGAGAGGGATATTTAGTGGCAGGAAAAATTCGTGGGCCATACAGTAGACAAGTCGACTGTGGCAGTGAGTGCACATTTAATCTCAAGACTGCGAGCTAATTGAAGGCCTGTCAGGCTTACAGTTCCACCTGGAGAGTATTGGTGCCCTGAGGGAGACATACTCTGTTTTCACTACAGTCGGGCAGGCTGGTTTTCCAAGCACGGTCGATTCCCCATAATAAATTCACACTGGGGGCCAGAGGGTAGCCCGGAGCCCTAGCTGCCAAGAAGTCTGCACATGAAAATCGCCAGGTACACCAGTTACTCGGAGGTGCAGTGATTCAGAAGGGTCCCCTCCCTGCATGGGTCTGAACGGCTGGTTGCCAAAAAGAACACTGTTTCAAAGAAAACTCTGTGCTAGTGTACGTACAGGCTCTGTTGGAACCCTATGAAAATATCTGTGGTCTCTGAAAGGACCAGCAGGTCACCATCATCAGAGCAGAATGTGTCCAGAAGTCCTGAGTACTAGTGGCCAGGGCAGCGTCATTGCGGTGGAACACTCTGTAGGTTCCCCCAATGAAAATGCATGAGATGCACTAAGGGCTCTGAGTCCTGGCCCTATTGGGAGAGTGATGGTCACAAGAGTAGAGTGCTACTAAATAACAGTGAGACTCGGGGCCATAAGGAGTGTAGGAACCTTGGGTGCTGGGTGGGCTGGTGATGGGAACCTCTCCGGAGACACTAGCGAGCAAGCCCGTGACTAAAAGGGTTCAAAATTCCAGGCAAACAAGCTGGCGGAGGACTGGAGGACTGGAGAAGCAATTGGCTAACCATAGAAAGAAAGTGAAAGTGAAGTCGCTCAGTCGTGTCCGACTTTTTGTGACCCCATGAACCATAGCCCACCAGGCTCCTCCATCCATGGGATTCTCCAGGCAAGAATACTGGAGTGGGAAACGTCTAATTTCGTCATGATATGGCAGGTTGGTTACTTAACAACGTTTGGTTCCTGGGCACGTGATTGGCAGGAAGCCAGAGAACATCCCGGAACCTTAGAGCCAGGGTACTGTTGGTGGTCAGTGATTGTGTGGGGCACTGGAGCTTGAGGTGAAGGAAGGTAGCCTACAAGGCTCAAATTTATTATTTGCAAGGGTTCGGAGAAGTATGGTGGCTGATAGGGCTCAAAATTCCTAAGTGCATAGATACATTGTATCTCTGTCAGATATCTATACCTGAATCAAATATGTTCCAGTTTCAGCGGTAGGCTGGTGGTCAGACTTGACTGACAACCCGCTCTTCCCTTATAGGCTGCGGAAAGGAAATACCTCACGAAAACGTTTGAAGTTGGAATGACCCTCACGAGGCTAATACGAAGGGCCTCCAGATACCCACAAGCTGTTAGAATGATTTCCAGAAAGGCCCTATCTTTCACAGCAAGGATTTTAATTCAGTTCGTTGGAACCCAGTGCACTGACAGTCTAGTTGCCAAAAGGGTCACCCGGACCATAAAGTCAGGGGGAATGGTGTCCGGAAGTACCCTACCAAAGCATCATTTCTGTGTTAGGCATGTACAAAAGTATGGTATTGTGTTGTGAAACGGAGCGATGGATTGCTGGGCTCAAGGCCCAAAGGCCGCCCCCTGCTTAATGCTGGTAGGAGGAACCATGCTTCCTTTGAGGGGTATGAAGAATCCATGGAACCCTATGGAAGAGGCAGGTTGCTGGCCGGAATGTAAGTGTGGTGCACCATCTGGACTGCTCAACGGTGGCCCCGAGGGATCGCCTTTCATCAGTTTGCTTAGAGTGATTGAGGCCAACCCCTTCCCAGCCTGTGGCTAGTGCCATGACCACGTGCTTTCTTTTCTACAACAAGTGAGCATTCTTGTTACTAAAGAACCTTAATACTTGCTAGCACACATACAGATTGGGGGCCAGTGGAAATTCTGTTTCACTTACTGACAGAGAGTCTGGTGGCTAGTAAGATTTCTGGGAGCAGTGCCAAGTAGCCAGTTCATTGTTAAAAGGAGTCCCTTGCAATCATGCTCTCAATAAGTGGTTGTCAATAAAGCCTCATGTTCCTCAGCAATAGACCAGGCTGTTTCCCATAAGGGCTCTCCTGGAACCCAGTACAGGGCTAACAGTGTATTGTAAAGGATGATTAGGGTAACAGTGCCAGGACAGAAGGTGTCTGGAATTGGTTCAGAGTGCCAGTGCCCTGCACTGCATGTCTCTAGAAGAAGTCCTGGAGTGCTAGATGCACAAAATCACTTGGTTCTGCAGCCTATGAGAAGGGAGATGATCTCAAGGGTATATGCTTTCTTTTTTACTTTGGGCCAGAAGGAGTGCTGGAATTGTAGTGAGGGGTTAAGTAAGTTATTGACAGGTACTTGGATGGGGAGGAGTGGGTACAGATGGTGGCTGAAATAGCTCAAGTGACTGAAACAAAAGGAATTCTGAGCAATGCAGCTGATGTAGAATCAGTATCTCTGACTTCACAGCATCAACTATGGGCAGAAAGAACTCCCTGAAACACCTCAGGGTTAAAGGTTCTTCCTGAGTCCAATACAATGGTAGAATGCTGCCAAAAGGGTTCCAGGGAACTGGCAGTTTAGTTCCCATGGGGGCCATATTGCACAGCAAGAGTTTCCGGTAAAGACCCTGGCTCAACCAAAGTGGTAGTCTTGTTTGCCAAAGCAGCCCACAGTGCAGAAGTAGCCTGGCAGATGGTGTTCAGAAGTCCCTACCCAGCCCTGTGCCCCTCATGACCTGGCATTCCGATTGAGTCCAGTAGTGTGCTGAGGTTCAGCTCCCTGGACAGCACATTCTGGAAGAGCTCTTAGAGCCCTGAGGACCAAGATGGACCTAATGTCCATGGACTGTAAGGTCCACATCCTATGCAAGAGTGACGGTCAGAAGGTTACACAGTTCTTCAGCTTCCAGGCCAGCTAGTATACCTTAGGACACCTGGGATTCTGGAGTCTAGGCTGGATGGTGATCCCAATGTGGTGTGTATACTAACTTTTTCAAAGATTCTTGACTAAAAAGATCTAGGTAGCATTTCAAATGGGATAGCTGAGGACTATAAGGACGATAGTTTCCCATGCCTGTCCAATATACATAAGGTTTGTATTATCTGTATCACATTATCAGGCTTAGGCAAAGAACTTTTAGTTTCCAGGCAAACTAGATAAATCCATGTCAGGAGGAACCTGGGAAGCATAGCAAAAGAGTACAATCGGTGATCAAAAAATCCATGAGTGCATCCATGGGCGGAAGTGTGATGGCTGAAAGGGTTCTGGTTTCTCAACTCACGTGCCCAGTTTGTTCCAGTGTGAAGCCTGTATTATAAGTGAAAATGCTCTGGTTTAAACAGCCTTTTGGAAAACTAGCAGCTTGAAATCGCCCAGGTGCCTGTTACACCAACAAACTTTGATTAGAAATTTAGATCCAGAAGGGCCTTCATGATATTAACATGGGTGGTGTTAGGTGCCTAAATGTGACCACGGGCATAGGCATACTGGTAAGTATGGTTCACAGCAGGGCCAAGTATTCCACAACACTGATTTCATTTTGGCCAATGAAACCCTATGTTTTCAGAAGTATATTTTGAAAATGGGCTACTGAGGTAGCGTGTCTAGGTGGATGGTGTCCTGAACTACCTCCCATGGCACTGGTGCAGGGGCATCCTCACCTCTAGAAGAGTCCCAGCATCTGAGAAGTGAAGATGGACTCAGACCAAAATGTCTCCTCGTGCTGGGAGACTAATAGGAGGAGCCTGGGTTCCACCACAGACGTGTGATTGGGAGCCTAAAATATCCTCGGAATCTTAAAGAAGCAATATGTTGTTGGTCTGAAGATGCTTGGGGAACCCAAGGAGGGAGAAATGGTGTCCTACAGGGTTCATGATTCCTGGGCTGGAATTGCTCATGCTATCTCTAGTTATGCCTGTATTGTGAACAGAGGTGATCTGGTTCAAACACCAAGCCGACAGTATTGAAGCTGAAACTCCAGTACTTTGGCCCCCTGATATGAAGAACTGACTAACTTGAAAAGACCCTGATGCTGGGAAGGATTGAAGGCAGGAGAAAGGGACGACAGAGGGTGAGATGGTTGGGTGGCATCACCGACTCAATCGACATGAGTTTGAGTAAACTCTGGGAGTTGGTGATGGACAGGGAGGCCTGGCATGCTGCAGTCATGGGGTTGCAAAGAGTTGGACACGACTGAGCAACTGAACTCATTTTAACTGAACTGAACTCTCCTGCCACCCATGAGCATGCTGCTAACCCGAGAGAACTACACACTTCTCAGTTCTGCAGGATTCACAAAGGTGGGAGCTGGCGAGCATCCTGGAACCCTAGATGGCAGCAATTCTGGTGGCTGGAAGGCTCCCTGCGATACCATGCAGATGATGGCAGAGTGGGAAAGGGGCTGTCTTGTACCACAGCTCTAGATAAATGGTCACTTACAGGGTTTTATGTTCCACAGCACAAGGCAGCCTGTTGTTCTTGTTGAATCCAGTGTGCAGAGAGCCTGGTCTCTGAGAATATCCCCAGAACACAGCACCAGGGCAGGGCCAGCAGAACTGCTGCGAGTGCAAGTGTCCCAAAACCACTTTGTTCCTGGATGTTGGGATGGAAAACCATGCCCAACGTGCTCTGGGTGCCACAGCCTACGGGGAGGGTGATTATGGAAGGTTGTGTATAAATGATGTAGCCAAGTGCTAGAACCATCAAATGTTCTGAGATCTAGGTCTGACCAGTGGCTGTAGGTGTTCTCTTTTTTATGTGACGTGGGAAGCCTGATGGCCAAAGTACCTTCAGTCCCTAGGCACGCTAGAAGACCCTATGCAAGAGAGAACCTGAGAACTCTAGCAAGAACCCACATCTGTGGTTGGAAGTTTCATAAGGGGTCTCATGTGGGTTTGAATAGAGAGGAAGGGGAAAGATGGCTGAAATGGTTCCAGCACTAAATCGAAAGTACCCACTTGACATCAGTGTGTGTCATGTACTGTGACTCAAAGTGCTCCTATATCAGTAGTTAAGCAATCTGATGGCTGGAGCCCCAGGCCCCAAGCACATTGGTGTGTCGTAGATGGAAACTACCTCAAAACTCCTTGCTGAAGAAAGCCCACCTGCCCCCCATGTGACAGAGCGTGGGTGCCAAAATGTGTCTAGAGTAGCAGCATTTTATAAGAATGGTTCCCGCTAGGGCTGTATATTTGACAGCACAGGCTCTGTCCAGGGCCAGTGTGCACCCTGGATGCAGGGAATGTCTCCACTTAAAGGGCCGTCTGCACAGCAGATGTCTTCCAGGAGTAATGCCTGGTTACCAGGGAAGGGCATGGAAATGTCCAGGCATGAGAGGGTGACATACCCAAAAGTGAAAACCCTTGGTCTACTCTGAGCCCCGTTGGAGGATCCTGGGTTTCCATAATGTAAGAATATTGTAGGAGCCTTAATTATCATCAGAACCTTGCAAAGCAGTGAGGTTGTTGGCAGGAAAGTTCTCTTGGGCACCAATATGAGGCTGAGAGTTAGTGGTCTAGAGAACTAAGATTCGCTGGCTAGGAAGGTCTAGGTTCCTCTGGGATGATAGTGCTGTGATCCAGAAGTCTCTCCATCTAGGGTGAGCAGACAGGTCTCCAGGAAGCCTAGGTTCCCATGAACATGAAAAAAGTATGGGCCAGCATGAACAACCCTAGCTAGCAAAAGCTGATGACCAGTACTTCCCCAGGCACTTCGAGATCAAGATGAACTGGAGAAAGAGGTCCCTTGCACCAGATCTCTCAGTGGATGGTTAGCCTTAGGGCAGTGTGTGCTAAAACGTGGCACAGAATAGTGCCCATATGTGTTTTCCTGGAGTACAGTGCAGAAGTAGGTTGGCTTCAGAAAGGATCCACAGGGCATGTGCCACATAACAGTACATTTCTGGAAGTGTTCCCTTGGCAAGAGTGACCTCGACTAAAGGTTGTCAGAATAGCCTTAGGGTCCTAGAGATCAGGCTGTGAGTCTCACAGCCACTAAGAAGGTGATGATGTGAAGTGTATCTAACCCTCTAGCTGATGGATGGGTTAGGGCCATAAGGACACTTGAAAATCCAGATGCAGGGACCAGATGGTGCTAGGAATGTGCCTAGGGACACAATTGGTGGTGAATTCCATGTTTGAAAGGGTTCTAGGTTCTGTTTCAAGTGGGATAGCTGAGGACCATCCACAAGGCCAGGTCTGGCTAGTGGATGCAAAGGCCCTGTTCTCTGCATCACAATGTCAGTCTAGTGACCTAATCATTTTAGTTCTACAGGGAAGCAAAACAATTCTGGACCCTAAGCAACACCAGACCCTAAGGTAGGAAACATGTTGGTGACTTGAAAGTTCATTGGTTCATACATGTTTTGGGAATTACAGTGTCTGAAAGCACGGAGATTCGTTAGCTGTGACAGCTCTGCATACGTTTGCTGAAGTCTGGTACTGTGACCAAAAGGACTCCAGTTCTAACAGCTACCAGTAAAGTAATTGCCAGAAACTGGTCTCAGGCATGTCCGCGAACTTAGAGCAGTAAGATATCCTGAACACTTCCTTGATGCAATGTGGAGTCCCATGCCTAATTGTGACTGAGACCACCCGAGTACAGAAAGTATGGTTTTCAATTAGGGTATATATGCCATAGCACAGGATTTGGGTACAGCCCATGCCATGCCAGTTCACTAGGAATTTGCATAAATCAGAATCCCCAGGGCAGGAGTTCCATGGTGGATGGCTTCTGGATACGCCCCCTGAGACTCCAGTGTGTTAGCAGAAAGAACTCAGAAAAGTCCCAGGGCCTGAGAAAATCTAGATGGACGCAGACCTATAAGGAACATGAGGTTGATATTTTACTAAGAGGAACCCGTGTTTCCCGGCCTTAATAAGGTTTGTGGACTTGAAGGATTGCTGGAATCTTCACTGCATGTTAAGTCGCTTCAGTCGTGTCCAACTCTCTACCACCCCATGGACTATAGCCCACCAGAATCCTTAGTCCCTGGGATTTTGCAGGCATGGATACTGGACTTGGTTGCCATTTCCTTGTCCAGCGGATCTTCCCGACCTAGGGATCGAACCCATCTTACCTCATGTCTGCTGCATTGATAGGCGGGTTCTTTTCAAGTAGCGCCACCTGCTGGAATCTTGGAGAGAGCATAATTTAGAGGAAGGAAAAATTCCCAGAGCGCTCATTTAATTACAAGACTGTTAGCTAATTGAAGGCCTGAAAGGCTCACATTTCTCCCTGGTGAGTATTAGTGCCTGGAGGGGGAAATCCTCTGTTTTCACTGCAGTCGGCAGCCTGGTTATCCAAGCAACCTCGTTTCCCCAGAATAAATTCACAGTGGTGGCCGGTGGGTATCTTGGAACCCTAGCTGCCAGAACTTTTCCCATAAAAATTCCAAGGTACACGACTTTCTCTGAGGTGAAGTGATGCAGATGGGTCCCCTCGCTGCAGGAATCTGAATGGCTGGTTGCCAAAAAACACTCTGTTCCAAAAGAGCTGTGATCTAGTATACATAAACACTCTCCTGGAACCCTATGCAAAGATATTGTGGTCTCAGAAAGGACCCACAGGTCATCAGGACCAGAATGGAATGTGTCGAGGAGTCCTTTCTTAGTGCCAGTGTCCAGGGCAGTGTCAATGTGGAGGAACACCCTGTAAGTTCCTCCCGATCAAAACAGATGAGATGCACTAAGGGCTCTGAGTTCTGGCCCTGTCGGGTGGTGATGGTCACAAGGGTACAGAGTGCCCTTAATAACACTGAGACTCAGGGCCATAAAGAGTGTAGGAACCTTAGGTGCTGGGTGGGCTGGTGAGCCAAAGCCACATATTCCTCAGAAGTAGAGCAGGCTCTTCCCATAAGGGCTCTCCAGGAACCCAGTACAGGGTAACAGGGTTTCTTAAAGGATGAGCAGGGCACCAGTGCCAGGGCAGAAGGTGTCCAGAAGTGATTCAGAGTGCCAGTGCCTTGGACTGCATGTGTCTGGGAGAATTCCAAGAGTCCTAGATGCACAAAAGCCCTTGGTTCTACAGCCTACGAGAAGGGAGATGGTCTCAAAGGTATATACTTTCTTTGTGACTTTGGGTGATAAGGATCTTTGGAATTGTAGTGAGGGATCAAATTGGATTTTGGCAGGTACTTGGATGGGGAGAAGTGGGTAGAGATGGTGGTTGAAATGGCTCAAATGATTGAACTGAAGGGAATTCTGAGCAGTGGAGCTGATTGACAATTAGTATCTCTGGGTCCACTACATCAGTGTGGGCGGAAAGGTCTCCCTGAAACACTTGAGTGTGAAAGGACCTTCATGACTCCAAACAATGGTAGAATGTTGCCAAAAGGGATTCTGGGAGCTGGCAGTTTAGTTCACACAAGGTACATAATCACACAGCAAGAGTTTTGGGTAAAGACCCTGGCACAGCTGTAGGTGGTAAGTCTCATTCCCAAAGGGGGCCCCAGTGAAGAAGCAATCGGGCACATGATGTACAGAGGCCCTCCCCAGCCCAATGGCCCTCTTGACCCTGCATCCAGGCTGTGTCCAGAAGTGTTCTGGGGTTCAGAACCCTGGACAGAACGTTTTAGAAGAGACCTAAGAATCAAGATGGACCAAGGGCTGTAGGTTCTGCATACTACACAAGAGTGACGGTCATAACGTTACACAGTTGCCCAGATTCCAGGCCAACTAATAGATTTTAGGACACCTGGAATTCTGGAGTCTAGGCTGGATGGTGATCTCAGTGTGCTGTGTATACTAACTTTTTCAAAGACTGTTGACAGAAACGATCTAGGTAGTATTTTAAATGGGATAGCTGAGGGCTATAAGGGCCATATTTTCCCATGGCTGTCTGCTATCCAGAAAATTTCTAGTATCTGATTCACATTATCAGGCTCAAGCAAAGAAGTTTTCATTCCCAGGCAAGCAGGATAAATCCAGATCAGAAGGAACCTGGGAAAAGTAGCAAAGGGGTACCATGGTGATCAGAAAAATCCATCAGTGCACCCACAGGGTGAAGTGTCATAGCTGAAAGGGCTCAGATTTCTTAACTGCAAGAGCCCAGTGTATTCCAGTGTGAGGCCTATACTGTGAGTGCAAATGCTCTGGTTTAAACAGCCTTTTGAAAAACTAGCAGCAGATTATCATCCAGATGCCTAGCACACCAGCAGACTTTGATTAGATTTAGGGCCAGAAGGACTTTAAAGATACTAACATGCATGATGTAGGGTGCCTCAATGGGACCACGGACACAGGCATACTGGAAAGTATGGTTCACAGTAGCTCCACGTATTTCACAAAACAAATTTAGTCTTGGCTAACAAGACCCTTGGTTTTTGGACGTACAGTTGCAAACAGGCTCCTTAGGTAGCATGCCCAGGCAGATAATGTCCTGAACTGCCTCCCATGCCACAGGTACAGGGGCAAGCTTACATCCAGAAGAATCTCAGAGACTGAGACATCAAGTTTGACTCAGACAAAAAATACTTCATCAGTTTGCTTAGACTGGTTGAGGCATACACCTCCCCAGCCAGTGTCTAGTGCCATGACCATATGCTTTCGTTTCCACCACAAGCAGACCCTCTGGTCACTAAAGAACCTTAATACATACTAGCACACATACAGATTGGGGGCCAACAGGTATTCCAGATTGCTGGCTGACGGGAAGTCTGGTGGTTGGAAGGTTTCTGGGTGCAATGCCAGGAAGCCAGTGCATTGATAAAAAGGAGCCCTTTACAACAATGTTCTTGATAGGTTGTTGTCAATAAGGCCAGATATTCTTCAGCATTAGAGCTGGCTATTTCCCATATGGGCTCTCCTGGAAGCCAGTATGGGAGTGGGATGGTCTATTAAAAGACCCACAGGGCACTAGCGTCAAGGCCGAATGTGTCCCGAAGTGGTTCAGAGTGCCAGTGCTCTCGCCTGCATGTGTCTGGAAACTCCAGGAGTCCTGGTGGTTGTTTAGTCTCTTAGATCGTGTCCAACTCTTGCGACCCCATGGACTGTAGCCTTCCAGGCTCCTGTTTTCATGGGCTGCTCCAGGCAAGAATACTGGATTGGGTTGCCATTTCCTTCTCTACAGGATCTTCCCAACAAAGGCATTGAACCTGTATCTCCTGCATTGCATGCAGATTCTGACCAACTGAGCTACGAGGTGTGCTATGCTGTGCTTAGTCACTCAGTTGTGTCTGACTGAGCTGTGAGGTAGTGGTAGCCTACAGTTAGGTAATGGTCTGAATGGTATACACTTTTTTGATGACTTTGGGCTAGAATGATCTCTGGAATTGTAACGAGAGGTAATTGCTATTGGCAGGTACTTGGATGTGTGTAGAGTGGGTAGGGACGGTGGCCGAAATGGCTCAAATGATTGAACCAAAATGAATTCTGAGCAGCTGGGAAAACTTACAGTAAAAATCTCTGGGTCCACTTGGTGGAAAAATTATCCCTGATATTCTTCAGCGTGGAAGGGCCTTCATGACTCCAATAAGACTGTAGCATCTGCCAAGGGTGTCTAGGCAGCTGGAACTTCCCATGAGGGAAATATTGAACAGCAAGGGTTTGGGGTAAGGCCCCTGGCACAGCCGTGGGTGATAAGTCTCGTCGCCAAAGGGGCCCTGGTGCATAAGTGGAAGCGCACATGGTGTCTGTTAGTCTCTCCCCAGCCATGTGATGCCCCCCACCCCGCTCTTCAGCTGCTTTCATACTAGCAAAGTCTGGAACTCTTCTGGGTTTCAGCACCCTGGATAGCACATTACAGACAAGCCCTTAGGGACCTAGAGATCGAATAGGACGGGGTGTCCAAGGGCTACAGAATTTACATCCTACAAGAAGAGGGATGGTCAGAAGGTACACAGTTACTCAGCTTGCAGCCCAAATTGTCGATCTTAGGACACCTGACATTCTGGGGTCTAGGATGGATGGTGATCATAATGTGCTGTGTATACTAACTTCTGCAAAAACTCTTGACACAAAGGATACTAGGGAGCATTTCAAATGGTCTAGCTGAGGACTATAAGGGCCATAGTTTCCCATTCCTGTCCAGTATTCAGAAGGTTTCTATTATCTGTATTACATTATCAGGTTAGGGAAAGAACTTTTGGTTCCCAGGCAAGGAGGATAAATCCAGGTCAGAAGGGACCTGGGAAGCATAGCAAAGGAGTATGATGGTGATCAGAAAATCCATCAGTGCAGCCACGTTGTGGGGAAGTGTGGTGGCTGAGAGCACTAAGCTTTGGTAACTCCCAAATGCCCAGTTTATTTCAGTGTAAGACATGTATTTAGAATGAAAATGCTCTGGTTTCAACAGACTTTTGCAAAATGGGTTGCTGCAAATCACCCAGGTGCCAAGCATACCAACAGACTTTGATTAGAAATTTAGAGTCAGAAAGGCCTGCATAACATTAATACTACAGGGAGTAAGGTGCGTAATGGGACCATGGGCGCATGCATACTGGAAAGTAATGTTCACAGTAGGGCCAGATTTGCTCTTGGCCAATGAGATCATAGGTTTTCAGAAGTATAGTTGCCAAAGGGACCCCCAGGGCAGTGTGACCAGGCCGATGGTGTCCTGAACGCTGTCCCATGGCAGTGTTGCAGGGGCAAGCTCACATCCAGGAGAGTCATAGGCCTGAGAAATCAAGATGGATTCAGACCAAAGCGTCTCCTCCTGCTGACAGGCTAATAGGAGGAGCCTGGGTTCTACAAGGGTTCAATCAAAGTGTGATTGAGAGCCTGAAAGAGCCCCAAAACCAGAGTGAGTGGACATGTTGTTGTCACCCTAAGGGGTGAGAAATGGAGTGCCAGAGGATTCATGATTCCTGGGCTAGAAACCCGATGACATCTCATAGTGAGGCCTGTACTGTGAACAGAGGTGCTCTGGTTCAAACACCAGGCCCGCAGTTACCATTCAGGTTGTTAGTGCTATGAGGAGAAGTGCTCTCCTTCTGCCTTCTGTGAGCAGGCTGGTTGCTGAAGAGCCCAACACAGTTCCCAGTTCTCCGGGCTGCATACCAGCTGCGAGCTGTTGGGCAAACTGGAAGCCAGGCTGGCGGCAAGTCTGGCAGCTGGATGGCTTCCTGGGGCACCACACAGATAAAGGCTGGATGTGAACAGGGCCATCTAGTACCAGAGCTCTAGATAAGTGATTCCTTACAGGGTTCTGTGTTCCACAGGACCAGGCAGCCTGTGGTCCTTGTAGAACACAGTGCACAGACAGCCTGGTCTATCTAAGAATAGCCCCAGGACACAGCACCTGGGCTGGATCACCAGAAGTGCTCCAAATGCAGGTGTCTAGAAACCTACTTATTCCTGGATGTCAGGATGGAAAACCATGCCCAATGGACTCTGGCTGCCACAGCCAAGTGGAAGGTGATATGGAAAGGTGATATGCAAACGTTATAGCTGAGCTAGGCCTGACCAGTGGCTGGATGAGTTCTTTCTGCATCATGGAGGAAGACTGGTGGCCAAAGTAACTTCAGTCCCTAGGCATGCTAGAAGACCCCATGCAAGAGCAAACCCGAGAACCCTAGCAAGGAGCCACATCTGTGGTTGGAAGTTTCATCAGGGCTCTCATGTGGGGTTGGTTATAGGGGAAGGGGCAAGGTGGATGAAATGGTTCCAACAACACAACTGAAACTACCCTCTTTCCCTCAGCATGTGTCACGTAGTGTGACTGAAACTGCTTTGATTTCAACACTAGACTGCTAAAGTGATGTCTGGAAAGCCCCAGGCCCCAAGTACACTGGTGCATCTTAGATGGTAAGTACCCAAAAACTCCATGGTGAAGGCCCTCCTGACAGTCATGTGACAGACAGTGGGTGCCCAAATGGGTGTGGAGTAGTACCATTTTATAAGAATGGTTCCCACTAGGGCTGTATATAATAAGTATGTCTCTGACTAGGGCCAATGGGAGCTCTGGATACAAGCACTGTCTCCAGTGAAGCTCCCCTGCACAGAAGATGTCTTTCAAGAATAATGCCTGTGGTATCAGCGAGGGTCATGGAAATGGCCCAGGCATGAGAGGGTGACATACTTAAGAGTGAAAAGCCTGGTTTTACTCTGGGCCCAGTTGAGAGGATCCTGGGTTTCCATCCCATGAGGATGGTGTAGGAGCCTTAGTTATCATCAAAACCTTACTGAGCAATCAGATTGTTTGCAGGAAGGTTCTCCTGGGCACCAGCACGCAGGACAGTTAGTGGCTGAGAGAGCTCCAGATTCCCCAGCTAGCAATCTCTCGGTTCCTCTGGGCTGATAGTGCTGTGACCCCAAAGGTTCTCCACCTAAGGGGAGGGGTGGCTACAGGTCACCAATAAGCCTGGGTTCTCATGAATATGCGGAAAGTGGGAGCCAGCAGGAAACCTGGAACCCTAGCTAGCAGAAACTGTGATGGCCAGATTCCCCAGGCAACATCCAGATCAAGACACAGTGGGGGAAAGAGGACCCTTGCCCCAGACCTCTGGGTGGATGATTATCTTTAGGGCAGTGTGTGCCACATATCCAGGGCAGGATAGTGCTTTTGTGTGTTCTTCTGGAACTCACTGCTCAAGTAATTTGGCTTCAGAAAGAATCCACATGGCACATGTCACAGCACACTACATGTCTGCAAGTGCTCCCTCGGTCAGAGGACCCTGGAATAAAGGTGGGCAGAAGAGCCTTAGGGACCTAGACTTCAGGGTGTGAGTTTCACAGCCACTAGGAAGGTGATGATGTGAAGTGTATCTAATCCTCCAGCTGATGGGTAGGGTAGGGCCATGAGAACACTTGAAACTCAAGATGTAGGGACCAAATGGTGCTAGGAAGGTTGCCAGGGACACAATGGGTGCGGAATTTTATGTTTGAAAGGGTTCTAGTTTCTGTATCAAGTGGGATAGCTGAGGACCTTCTCAAGCCAGGCCTGGCTAGTGGGTGCAAAAGCCCTGATCTTTTCAGCACAATGTCAGTCTAGTGACCTAATCATTTTGGGTCTACAGGGAAGCCAAACAATTCTGGACCTTAAGGAGCACCAGATATTAAGGGAGGAAACACGTTATTGAATTGAAATTTCATTCATTCATCTATGCTGTTGGTAACTTCAGTGTCTGAAAGGGTTGAGATTCTTTAGTTATGAGGGCTTAGGGTACATGAGCCGAAGTCTAGTACGATGACCAAAAGAGCTCTAGTTTTAACAGCCACCAGTAGTGTAATCACCAGAAAGTCCCCTGGCCACAGGCATGTCTGTGAACTTTGAGCAGTAAGATATCCTGGACACTTCCCTGATGCCATGGTACCTAATTGTGACTGAGACAAGCAGGGTACAGGAAGTTGGGATTTCAGTTAGGCCATATATTCCATATAACAGGATTTGGGGGGAGACCAAACTGCGTGACTCCAGTTCACTGGCAATATGGCTGAATCAGGACCACCAGGCCATAGTTCAAATGGCAGATGGTGTCTGGAAATGCTCCCTGGGATACCAGTATGCTAGCAGGTGGAATCCAGAAAAGTCCCAGGGCCTGAGAAAATCTAGATGGAAGGGATCATCAGGTTGATGACTTGATAAAAAGAGCCCATAGTTCCCTGCCTGAGTTTCCTTTGTTGACCTGGAATATTGCTGGAATCTTGGAGAGAAGGAAATTTAGTGGCAGGAAAAATACCTGGGGCAATGAGGAGAGGGCAGACTGTGGACGAGAGCACTCATCTAATCTCAAGACTGCTCGCTAATTGAAGGCCTGAAAGGCTCACGTTTCCACCTGATGGATATTAGTACTGGGCTGGAAGGGGTGGGGGGAAATCTGTTTTCACCTCTTTTGGGCATCCAGGTTATCCAAGCAGTCATGATTCCCCAGAATAAATTCACAGTGGGGGCTTGGAAGGATCTGGGTACCATAGAAGTCTGCTAAGAAGTCTGCAGGCAGGGACATTCCAGTTAAACCAGTTAGACGGAGGTGCAGTGATGCAGGAAGGGCCCTCTTGCTGCACGGATCTGAACGGTTGGTTGCCAAGAAAGAGTAACTTCCAAAGCAAAGATGTGGGCTAGTGTACATAAAGGCTCTCCTGGAACTCTATGCAAAATATTGTGGTGTCAGCAAGGACCCACAGGTCACCAGGACCAGGGCAGCATGTGTCCAGAAATCCTTTCTTAGTGCCAGTGACCAGGGCAGCATCATTCTGGAGGAACACCCTGTAGATTCCTCCCGATCAAAATGGATGAGATGCACTAAGGACGCCACGTCCCGGCCCTATCCAGAGGGTGGTGGTCACAAGAGTACAGAGTGCCCCTAAATAACAGTGAGACTCGGGGCCATAAGGAGTGTAGGAACCTTAGGTGCTGGGTGGCCTGGTGATTGGAACCTCTCCAGGGACACTAGTGAGCAAGCCCATGACTAAAAGGATTCAAAAAGCTATGGCTCATGAGCTAGTGGAGACTGGAAGAGCAATTGGCTCACCACAGACAAGCCTAACTCCTGACCTGAAGGCTTCCAGGTTCTGCATCACAGAGGCAGGTTGGTGGCTTAAGCACGTTCGTTTCCTGAGCACATGATGGTCAGGAGACCAGAAATAGTCCCGGAACCTTAGAGCCAGTGTACTGCTGCTGGTCTGTAATTCTGCTGGGCACTGGAGCTCGAGGTGAAGGATGGTGGCTTATAAGTGTCAAAATTCTTAGCTGAAAGGGTACTGGACAAGTACAGGGGCCGATCGGGTTCAAAATTCATTTGATCAAGTGCTCGCTGTGTGTTTTTCAGAGCTCTATACCTCAATCTAATATGCTCCAGTGTCAGCAGTAGGCCGGTGGTCAAACTGGACTAACAGCTTGTGCTTCCAATATGGGCTGTGGGCAGAAAGTACCTCACAAAAACATTTAAAGCTGGAATGTCCCCCACACAGAATTCAGGGGACAAAGGACCTACCAGTGGTTCTAGTAAGGCCGTATATTCTACAGCAAGGTATCTTAATTTAGTTTGTAGTAAATTAGTGCACAGACAGGCTAGTGGCCAAAAGTGTCACCCGGACAACAAAGTCAGGGTGAATGATGCCCAGGAATACCTCACAAAGGCATCATTGAGGTGTCAGGCATGTGCCACAGTAGAGTACTATGTTGGGAGAAGGAGCAGTGGCTTGCTGGGCCCAAGGCATAATGGCCACCTTCTGCTGAGAGGCTAGTAGGAGGACCCCCATGCATCCATTGAAGGACATGAAGAATCCATGGAACCGTATGGAGGAGGCAGATTGTTGGCCGGAATAACCATGTGGGGCACCATCTGGACCAATGGACGGTGGCCCAGATGGATTTCCTTAATCAGTTTGCTTAGACTGGTTTAAGCATACACTTCTTCAGCCAGTGGCTAGTACCATGATATGTGCTTTCCTTTCCACCATAAGCAGACCCTCTGGTCACTAAAGAACTGTAATACTTGCTAGCACACATAGAGACTGGTGGCCAGTAGGTATTCTGGATTGCTTGCTGACAGGAAGTCTGGTGGTAGGAAGGTTTTCTGGGAGCACTGCCCAGAAGGTGGTGCAGTGTTAAAAAGGAGCCCCTTGCAACGGTGTTCTGGATAGGTGGTTGTCAATTAAGCCAGATATTCTTCAACAATAGAGCAGGCTGTTTCCCATAAGGGCTCTCCTGGAACTCAGTACGGGGGCAGCACGGTCTTTTAAAGGATGTGCAGGGTACTGCACCAGGGTGAAAGGTGTCTGGGGGCAGTTCAGAGAGCCAAGGCCCTGGGCCACATGTGTCAAAAGAACCTCCGGAATCCTAAAGGCACAAACTCTCTGGATTCTACAGCCTACAGTAAGGGAGGTGGTCTCAAAGATATATACTTTCTTGATGACTTTGGGCCAGAAGGATCTCTGGAATTTCAGTGAGGGATAATTGGTTATTGGCAGGTACTGGGATGCATGCCAAGCTGGTAGGGACAGTGGTCAAAATGGCTCAAGTGACTAAACCAAAAGGAATTCTGAGCAGCAGATCAAACTTAAAGTCAAAATCTCCAGGTCTATAGCATCCACTTGGGGGAAAGGGCATCTCTGAAATGCTTCAGTGTGAAAGGGCCTTTATGACTCCAATAAGACTGTAGAATGCTGCCAAAGGGGTCTAGGCAACTGGTACGTAAAGAAAATATTGCACACCGAGTGTTTGGGATAAGGCCGCTGGAACAACTGTGGGTGGTAGGTCTTATCGCCAAAGGGGCCCCAGTTCAGAATTGCACGGGTGCATGGTGTCCAGAAGTCCCTCCCCATTCCTGTTCCCCTAATGACCTGCTTCCAGACTAACAGAGTCTGAAACTGTTGCGTTTCAGCACCCTGGACAGCACATTCTGGATGAACACTTTGGGACCTAGAGATCAAGTTGGAAAGAATATCCAAGGGCGACAAAATCTACCTCCTACAAGAGGAGAGATGGTCAGAAGGTACACGGTTGCCAAGCTTGCATAACACATTGTAGATCTTAGGACTCCTGGAATTGTGAGTTCTAGGTGGATGGTTTTAATATTGTGCTGTGTATACTAACTTTTCAAAGGCTCTTGACAGAAGAAAGGATTTTCAGTAGCATTTCAAATGGCATACATGAGGCCTATAAGCGTCATAGTTTGCCATGCCTCTCCGGTATCCAGTTTTCTAATTTCTGTATCACATTCTCAGGCATGGGAAAGGAGCTTTTGGTTCCCAAGCAAGCAGGATAAATCCAGGACAGAAGGAACCTGGGAAAATAGCAAAGGAGTATGATGGTGATCAGAAAATTCATCAGTGCATCCATGTTAGGGGTAAGTGTGGTGGCTGAAAGTGCTCAGCTTTCTTAACTCCAAGTACACAGTTTATTCCACTGTGAACCTGTATTATGAGTGAGAATGTTCTGGTTTCAAAAGTGTTTTGGAAAGCTGGTGTGTCGAAATCACCTATGTGTCCAGCACACCAACAGACTTTGATTAGAAATTTAGAGCCAGAAGGGGCTTCATATTATTAACATGTGTGTTGTTAGGTGCCTAAATAGGGCCACGGGCTCAGGCATACTGGAAAATATGGTGCACAGTAGGGCCACATATTCTAAAGCACAGATTTGGTCTTGGCCAATGAGTCCCGAGGTTTTCAGAAACAGTTGGAACCAAGCCCCCAGGGCAGCATGCCCTGGCAGAGAGTTCAGTGTCCTGAACTGCATCCCATGGCACTGGTGCAGGGGAAGCTCACATCCAAAAGAGTACCAGGGCCTGAAACATCAAGATGGACTCGGAGCAAAATGTCTCCTCTTGCTGACAGACTGATAGGAGGAGACTGGGTTCCACCGCAGTAGTATGACTGAGTGAGTGAGTGAGTGAAAGTCACTCAGTTGTTAGCGACTCTTTGTGACCCCATGGACTATACAGTCCATGGAATTCTCCGAGACAGAATACTGGAGAAGTTAGCATTTTCCTTCTCCAGGGGATTTTCTCAACCTAGGGATCAAACTCATGTCTCTCTCATTGCAGGCAGATTGTTTACCAGCTAAGCTACAAGGGAAGCCCAAGAATACTGGAGTGGGCTGCCTATTCT
The DNA here is from genome assembly GCF_029378745.1 of Bos indicus. Classification (NCBI taxonomy): domain Eukaryota; kingdom Metazoa; phylum Chordata; class Mammalia; order Artiodactyla; family Bovidae; genus Bos; species Bos indicus. The sequence goes on along the minus strand of NC_091789.1, from coordinate 124,564,447 downwards.
TTTTCCAGTGGATCTTCCTGACCCAGGAATCAAACCGGGGTTTCCTGCATTGCAGGTAGAATCTTTACCAACTGAGATATCAGGGAAGCCCTATAGAAGTGTGATTAGGAGCCTAAAAGATCCTCAGAACCTTAAAAAATGGATATGTTGTTGGCATGATGGTTCTTGAGGGTCTCAAGGGAGGACAAATGGTGGCCTACAGGGTTCATGATTCCTGGGCTGGAATCGCCCATGATATCTCTAATGAGGTCTATACTGAAAACAGGTGCTCTGGTTCAAACACCAGGCCAACAGTTGCCCTGGGAGACAGTAGTGTTTTGAGGGGGAGTACTCTCCTTCTGCCACCCACGAGCAGGCTGGTCACCCAAGAGGGCAACACACTTCTCAGTTCTCCAGGCTTCACAAAGGTGGGTGCTAGCAGGAATCCTGGAACCCTAGATGGCAGCAAGTCTGGTGGCATGGAAGGGCTCTTGGTGCACGATACAGATGAAGGCACAATGTGAAAGGGACTGTCTTGTACCATGGCTCTAGATAAGTGGTTGCTTACAGGGTTCTGTATTCCACAGCACCTGGTAGCCTGTGGTCCTTGAGAACCCAGTACATAGGCACCCTGGTCTCTGAGAGTATCCCCAGGACACCACTTCACAGCAGGCTCACCAGAAGTGCTCCAAGTGCAAGTATCCAGATAGAAAACCATGCCAGATGGGCTCTGGCTGCTACAGCCTACATTAAGGGTGTTTGTGCGAAGGGTATGTGCAAATGATATAGGAGAGTACTGTAACTGCAACAATATCCCTAGAGCTAAGCCTGACCAGTGGCTGGAGGAGTTCTCATTCGTACATCACACAGGAACCTGGTGGCCAGAGTATCTTCAATTCCTGGGCATGCTAGAAGACCCCATACAAAAAAGAACCCAAGAACCCTAGCAAGAACACACATCAGTGGGTGGAAGTTTCATTAGGGCTTCCATGTGGAATTGGGTAGAGGGGAAGGGAAAAGGTGACTGAAATGGTTCTGACAGCAAACTTGAAAGTACCCACTTGACCTCAGCCCGTGTCATGTACTGTGACTCAACGTGCTCCCATTTCAGCAGTAGATAGCCAAACTAATGGCTGGATGAGCTCCCGGCCCCAAGCAAACTGGTGCCTCCTCGATGGGAACTACTCCAAAAGTCCATTTGAGGAAGGCCCACCTGACACTCATGTGATTCGGTGTGGGAGCCAACATGTGTCTATAGTAGCAACACTTTATAAGTATGGTTTCACTAGGGCTGTATATTCCACAGCACAGTCTCTGTCCAGCACCAATTTGAGCCCTGAATACACGTACTTTCCCCACTTAAAGGGCCCTCTGTAAAGCAAATGTCTTCCAGGAATAAAGCCTGTGTTACCAGTTAGGGGCATATAAATGTCCCAGGCATGAGAGGGTGACAAACCCCAAAAGTGAAAAGCCTGGTTCTGCTCTGAGTCCAGTTGGTGGATCCTGGGCTTCCATCACATGACAATAGTGTATGAGCCTTAAATATCGTCAGAACCTTGGAAAGCAGTGAATTGTTGGCAGGAAGGTTCTCTGGGGCACCAACATGATGGACAGTTGTGGCTGAGAGAACTAAGATTCCTTGGCTAGCAAACTGTCAAGTTCCTATGGGGTGATAGTGATGTGATTGCAATGTCTCTCCATCTAAGGTGGGCAAAGAAGTCTCCAAGAAGCCTAGGTCCATGAACATGAAAAATGTAGGGGCCGGCAGGAACTTGGAACTCTAGCTAGCAAAATGTCCCATGGCCAGAGATTCCCCAGGCACTTCCAGATCAAGATGAAGTGGGAAAAGAGGTCCCTTGCACCAGATCTCTGGGTGGATGGTTAGCCTTAGGGCAGTGTGTGTGCCAAAACTCCGGCCCAGGATAGTGCCTGTATGTGTTCTAGAGCTCAGTGCACAAGTAGTTTGGCTTCATATAGAATCGACAGGCACATGACACAGCAAAAATATGACTGGAAGTGCTTCCTGGGTGAGAGGACCTTGGACCAAAGGTGGGCAGAAGAGCCTTAGGAACCTAAAGTTCAGGCTGGGAGTTTCACAGCCACTAAGAAGGTGATGATGTGAAGTGTATCTAATCCTCCAGCTGATGGATGGGCTAGGGCCATTAGGACACATGGAACTCCAGATACAGTGACCAGATAGTGCTAGGAAGGTGCCCAGGGACAGAATGGGTGTGGAATTCCATGTATTAAAGGGTTCTAGATTCTGCCTCAAGTGCCATAGCTGAGGACCGTTCTCAAGGCCAGGCCAGGCAAATGGCTGCAAAGGCCCTGATCTCTGAATCACAATGTCAATCTAGTGGCCTAATCACTTTAGGTCTACAGGGAAGCCAAATAATTCTGGACCCTAAGGAAGGAAACACGTTCTTGACTTAAAAGTTCACTGGTACATCCATCCTGTTGGGAGTACAGTGTCTGAAAGGGCTGAGATTCATTAGCTGTGAGGGCTCAGGGTACATATGCCAAAATTTGGTACTGTGACCAAAAGTATTCTAGCTTTAAAAGCTGCCAGTAAGTACTCACCAGAAATCCCCTTGGTCACGGACATGTCCATGAACTTTGAGCAGTAAAATCCCCTGGAAACTTCCCTGCTGGGATGTGTAGTATGGTACCTAAATGGGACAGAGACCATGGTCTCTGTACTGGAAGCGTGGTTTTCAATTAGGCAATATATTGCATAGCACAGCATTTGGATGAAGGCCATTGACGCCAGTTCATTATCAATCTGGCTAAATTAGGACCCCGAGGGTAGCACTTCCATGTCAGATTTTGTCTGGAAATGCCGCCTGAATACCAGTATGCTGGAAGAAAGAATCCAGACAAGTCCAAGGGCTTGAGAAAATCTAGATAGACACAGAACTAAAGGGAACATCAGGTTGATGGTTTAATAAGAGGATCCCATATTTCCCCACCTGCGTATGTTTTCTCGCCCTGAAGGATTGCTGAGATCTTGGAGAAGAGAAATTTAGCAGCAGGAAAAATACCTGGGGCATCCACAAGAGGGCAGACTATGGCCGAGAGTGCTCGTTTAACCTCAAGTGAAGGAGAAAGTTAAAGTCGCATTGTCATGTCTGACCCTTTGGGACCCCATGGAATAAACAGACCATGGAGTTCTCCAGGGCAGAATACTGGAGTGGGTAGCATTTCCCTTCTCCAGGGGATCTTCCCAACCCAGGGATCGAACCCAGGTCTCCTGTATTGCAAGTGAATTCTTTACCAGTTGAGCCACCAAGGCAAGCCCAAACAAGTTCGCCTTTAGTAAGTTAATGGATAAAGAAACTTTGGTAAATTAATATATAGTAATATTTAAATTCAAGACTGCTAGCTAATTAAAGGTCTGAAAGGCTCACAGATCCACCTCATGGCTATTAATGTCTGGAGAGGGGGGTGATGGGGGTGGGAGAAATCCTCTGTTTGCACTGCAGATGCCCAGGATTGTTGTCCAAGCACCCTTGGTTCCCTAGAACAAATTCATACTGCGGTCGGGGAGTATCCTGAAAACCTAGCTTCCAAGAAGTCTGCAGGCAGGAAGCTTTTCAAGTACCCAAGTTAGATGGAGGTGCAGTGATGCAGAAGGGCCCTCTCACTGCAGGAATCTGAATGGCTGGTTGCAGATAAAGATCCCCATTCCAAAGTTAAGGTGTGGGCTGCTGCTGCTGCTAAGTTGCTTCAGCCGTGTCCGACTCTGTGCGACCCCATAGATGGCAGCCCACCAGGCTCCCCCTTCCCTGGGATTCTCCAGGCAAGAACACTGGAGTGGGTTGCCATTTCCTTCTCCAATGCATGAAAGTGAAAGTGAAGACACTCAGTCATGTCTGACTCTTCACAACCCCATGGACTGCAGCCCACCAGGCTCCTCCGTCCATGGGATTTTCCAGGCAAGAGGTGTGGGCTAGTGTACGTAAAGCCTCTCCTGGAACCCTACGCAAAGATATTGTGGTCTCAGAAAGGACCCACAGGTTACCAGGACCAGAGAAGATTGTTTCCAAGAGTCCTTTCTGAATGCCAGTGACCATGGCGGTGTCATTGCAGAGGAACACCTTGTAGCTTCCTCCTGATCAAAATGGATGAGATGCACTAAGGGCTCTGCATCCTGGCCCTATCGAGAGAGTGATGGTCACAAGGGTACAGAGTGCCACTAAATAACGGTGAGATGCGGGGCCATGACTGTAGGAATGTTAAATGCTGGATGGGCTGGTGGTCAGAACCTCTCTAGGCACAATAGCCAGCAAGTTGGTTTATTGAACGGGTTCAGAGTTGCGTTGCACATGAGCTAGCGGAGGTCTGGAGGAGCAGTTGGCTCACCATAGCCAAGCCTAACTTCTGACTTGAGTTCAAGCTTCTGCATAATGGGGAAGGTTGGTGCTTAAGGATGTTTGGTTCCTGGGCATGTGATCAGGAGTAGGCTGGAAACAGTTCCAGAGCCTTAGAGCCAGGTACTTTTGGTGGTCGTTGATTCTGTTGGGCACTGGAGAGTGATGTAAAAGAAGGTGGCCTACAGGGCTCAAAATCCTTAGAGAGGGCCCAGGTGAAGGACAGAGGCCAAAACAGCTCAAAATTGCTTAGCAAGAAGTGCCCAGTGTATCTTAGGCAGGGATGAATATCTCAGTCTAATGTGTTCCATTTTTAACAGTAGGGAGGTGATCAAACTGGACTAACAAATAATGATTCCTATGTGGGTTATGGGCAGGAAGTTCAGTTTAGTCACTCAGTCGTGTCCAACTCTTTGTAACTGCATGGACTGCAGCACGCCATGCCTCCCTGTCCATCACCAACTCCCAGAGTTTACTCATATCCATTGAGTCAGTGATGTCATCCAACCATCTCATCCTCTGTCATCCCCTTCTCCTCCCACCTTCAATCTTTCCCAGCATCAGGGTCTTTTCAAATGAGTCAGTTCTTTGCATCAGGTGTCCCAAGTATTGGAGTTTCAGCTTCAGCCTCAGTCCTTCCAATGAATATTCAGGACTTATTTCCTTTAGGATGGACTGGTTGGATCTCCTTGCAGTCCAAGGGACTCTCAAGAGTCTTCTCCAACACCACAGTTCAAAAGCATCAATTCTTCAGTGCTCAGCTTTCTTTATAGTCCAAATCTCACATCCATACACAACTACTGGAAAAACCATAGCTTTGACTTGACAGACCTTTGTTAGCAAAGTAATGTCTCTGTTTTTTAATATGCTGTCTAGGTTGGTCATAGCTTTTCTTCCAAGGAGGAAGCGTCTTTTAATTTCATGGCTGCAGTCACCATCTGCAGTGATTTTAGAGCCCAAGAAAATAAAGTCTCTCACCATTTCCATTGCTTCCCCACATATTTGCAGTGAAGTGATGGGACCAGATGCCATATTAGTTTTCTGAATGTTGAGTTTTAAACCAACTTTTCCACTCTCCTTTTTCACTTTCATCAAGAGGCTCTTTAGTTCTTCTTTGCTTTCTGCCATAAGGGTGGTGTCATCTGCATATCTGAGGTTATTGGTATTTCTCCGAGCAATCTTGATTCCAGCTTGTGCTTCATCCAGCCCAGCATTTCTCAGGATGTACTCTGCATATAAGTTATATAAGCAATATACAATATACAGCCTTGTCATACTCCTTTCTGGATTTGGAACCTGTCTGTTGTTCCATGTCCAATTCTGACTGTTGCTTCCTGAGCTGCATACAGATTTCTCAAGAGGCAGGTCAGGTGGTCTGGTATTCCCGTCATTTTAAGAATTTTCCACAGATTGTCATGATCCAGACAGTAAAAGGCTTTGGCATAGTCAATAAAGCAGAAATAGATGTTTTTCTGGAACTCTCTTGCTTTTTCCATGATCCAACAGATGTTGGTAATTTGATTTCTGCTTCCTCTGCCTTTTCTAAATCCAGCTTGAACATCTGCGAGTTCACGGTTTATGTACTGTTGGAGCCTGGCTTGGAGAATTTTGAGCATTACTTTACTAGCATGTGAGATGAGTGCAATTGTGCAGTAGTTTGAGCATTCCTTGGCATTGCCTTTCTTTGGGATTGGAATGAAAACTGACCTTTTCCAGTCCTGTGGCCACTTCTAAGTTTTCCATATTTGCTGGCATATTGAGTGCAGCACTTTCCCAGCATCATCCTTTAGGATTTGAAATGGCTCAAGCGGAATTCCATCACCTCCCCTAACTTTGTTCCTAGTGATGCTTCCTAAGGCCCCCTTGACATCCCATCCAAGAAGTCTGTCTCTAGGGCGTGATCATACCATCATGATTATCTGAGTGGTGAAGATGTTTTTTGTATAGTTCTTCTGTGTATTCTTTCCATCTCTTCTAAATATCTCTTGCTTATGTTAGGCCCATACCATTTCTGTCATTTATTGTGCCCATCTTTGCATTAAATATTCCCTTGATATCTCTAATTTTCTTGAAGAGATCTCTAGTATTTCCTATTCTATTGTTTTCCTCTATTTCTTTGGATTGATCACTGAGGCAGGCTTTCTTATCTCTCCTTGCTATTCTTTGGAACTCTGCATTCAAATAGCCATATCTTTCCTTTTCTCCTTTGCTTTTTCACTTCTTTTCTTTTCACAGCTGTTTGTAAGGCCTCGTCAGACAGCCATTTTGCTTTTTTGCATTTCATTTTCATGGGGATCATCTTAATCCCTGTCTCCTGTACAGTGTCATGAACCTCCATCCATAGTTTATCAGGCACTCTATCAGATCGAATCCCTTGAATCTATTTGTCACTTCCACTGTATAATCTTAAGGGATTTGATTGAGGTCATGCCTGAATGGTCTAGTGGTTTTCCCTAGTTCCTTCAATTTAAGTCTGAATTTGGCAATAAGGATTTCATGATCTGAGCCACAGTCAGCTCCCAGTCTTGTTTTTGCTAACTGTATAGAGCTTCTCCATCTTAGGCTGCAAAGAATATAATGAGTCTGATTTTGGTATTGACCATCTGGTGATGTCCATGTAGAGTCTTCTCTTTTGTTGTTGGAAGAGGGTGTTTGCTATGACCAGTGTATTGTCTTGGCAAAAGTCTATTAGCTTTGGCCCTGCTTCATTCTGTACTCCAAGGCAAAATTTGCCTGTTACTCCAGGTGTTTCTTGACATCCTACTTTTGCATTCTAGTCCCCTATAATGAAAAGGAAATCTTTTTTGAGTGTTAGTTCTAGAAGGTCTTGTAGGTCTTCATAGAACCATTCAACTCCAGCTTCTTCAGCACTACTGGTCGGGGCATAGAGTTGGAATACCTTGATATTGAGTGGTTTGCCTCGGAAACAAAGAAAGATCATTCTGTCGTTTTTGAGATTGCATCCAAGTACCACATTTCAGACTCTTTTGTTGACTGTGGCGGCTAGTCCATTTCTTCTAAGGGATTCCTGCCCACAGTAGTAGACATAATGGTAATCTGAGGTAAATTCACCCATTCCAGTCCATTTTAGTTCACCGATTCCTAGAATGTCAATGATCACTCTTGCCATCGCCTGTTTGACTACTTCCAATTTGTCTAGTCAAGGCTAGGGTTTTTCCAGTGGTCATGTATGGATGTGAGAGTTGGACTGTGAAGAAGGCTGAGCACCGAAAAATTGATGCTTTTGAACTGTGGTGTTGAAGAAGACTCTTGAGAGTCCCTTGGACTGCAAGGAGATCCAACCAGTCCATTCTGAAGGAGATCAGCCCTGGGATTTCTTTGGAAGGAATGATGCTAAAGCTGAAACTTCAGTACTTTGGCCACCTCATGCAAAGAGTTAACTCATTGGAGAAGACTCTGATGCTGGGAGGGATTGGGGGCAGGAGGAGAAGGGGACGACAGAGGATGAGATGGCTGGATGGCATCACTGACTCGATGGACTTGAGTCTGAGTGAACTCTGGGAGTTGGTGATGGACAGGGAGGCCTGGCGTACTGCGATTCATGGGGTCACAAAGAGTCAGACATGACTGAGCAACTGAACTGAACTGAACTGAATTTGTCTTGATTCATGGACCCAGCACTCCAGGTTCCTATGCAATATTGCTCTTGACAGCATTGGCCTTTGCTTCTATCATCAGTCACATCCACAACTAGGTGGTGGTGTTGCTTTGGCTCTGTCTCTTCATTCTTTCTGGAGTTATTTCTCCACTGATCTCCAGTAACATGTTGGGCATCTACCAACCTGTGCAGTTCATCTTTCAGTGTCCTGTCTTTTTGCCTTTTCATCCTGTTCATGGGGTTCTTAAGGCAAGAACATTAAAGTGGTTTGCTATTCCCTTCTCCAGTGGACCACATTTTATCAGAACTCCACCATGACCCGACTGTCTTGGGTGGTCCTACAGGGCATGGCTCATAGTTTCATTGAGTTAGACAAGGCTGTGGTCCATGTGATCAGATTGGTTAGTTTTCTGTGACTGTGATTTTCAGTCTGTCTGCCCTCTGATATAGAAGGATAAGGGGCTTATGGAAGCTTCTTGATGGGAGAAATTGACTGAGGGCCAAACTGGGTCTTATTCTGATGGGCAGGACCTAGCTCTGTAAATCTTTAATCCAATTTTCTGTTGATGTGTGGGGCTGTGTTCCTCCTTGTTATTTACCTGGGGCCAAACTATGATGGGGCTTCCCTGGTGGCCAGAGGGTAAAGCATCTGCCTGAAATGCAGGAGACCTGGGTTCAATCCTTGGGTCAGGAAGATGCCCTGGAGAAGGAAATGGCAACCCACTCTAGTACTCTTGCCTGGAAAATTCCATGGATGGAGGAGCCTGGTGGGCTATGGTCCATGAGGTCACTAAGAGTCGGATGCAACTGAACAGCACATTTTCACTTTCTTTCCAACTATGGTAGAGGTAATGGTGACCTCCTTCAAAAGGTCCCATGGATGTACTGCTACACTCAGTGCCCCCAACCCTGCAGCAGGCCACCACCGACCATGGCTCCACTGGAGACTCCTGGACGTGCCCGGGCAAGTGTGGGTCAGTCTCTGGTGGGGGTCAGTGCTCCTTACTCTTGGGTCCTGGTGCACACAAGGTTCTGTTTGTGCCCTCCAAGAGTCTATTTCCCAGTCCTGTGTAAGCTCTGGCAGCTTTATGGTGGGGTTAATGGCAACCTCCTCAAAGAGGGCTTATGCCATACCCAAGTCTGCTGCACCCATAGCCCCTGCCCCTGTAGCAGTGCACTGCTGACCTGTACTTCCACAGGAGACACTAGGACGAAGTTATGTCTCAGTCTCTGTGGGGTCTCTGGGTCTTGGTGCGCACAGGATTTGTTTGAGCCCTCTGAGCGTCTCTGGTGGGAATGGGGTTTTATTATAAATGTGAATTCTCCCCTCCTACCATCTTGCTGGAAAAACCTCATAAAAACATTTAAGGCTGGAATGGCACTCATGAGAGTAACAAGGATGGGGGTACTGGGGCCAAAGGTTACCCAGGGCACCAACAAGCTGTTAGTTGGTTTCAGATAAAGCCTTATATTCCACGGTAAGAAATCTTAATTCAGTCCATATCACCCCACTGCACTGAGAGTCTAGTTGCCAAAAGGGTCACCTGGACAACAATATCAGGGGGAATTGTGTCCGGAAGTACCCCACCAAGGCATCACTGAGGTGTCAGGCATGTACCACAGTAGGGTACTGTGTTCTGAGAAGTATGAATGCCTTGCTGGGTCCAAAGTAAGGCCGCCCCCTGCTGAACTGTGGGTAGGAGCCCATGCTTCCACCAAGGGATGTGAAGATGCTATGGAACACTATGGTGATATGGAAGTGGCAGGTTGCTGGCTGGAATGTCAGTGTGGGGCACCGTCTGCACTGCTGGATGGTGGCCCAGAGCAACGTCACTTCGTCAGTTTACTTAGAGTGGTTGAGACCTCCACTTCCCCAACCAGTCACTTGTGTCATGAACAAGTGCTTTCCTTTTCACCATCGGCAGACCCTCTGGTCACTAGAGAACCTAAGACTCATCAGGGCTCATACAGACTGGAGGCTAGTGGGAATCCCAGATCACTTGCTACAGGAAATCTGGTGGCCGGAAGGTTTCCTGGGAGCACTGCACGGTAGCCTGTGCAGTGTTAATAAGGAGCTTCTTGGAGCAGTGTTCTGGTTGTCAATAAAAGGCACATATCCCTCAGCAGCAGAGAAAGCTTGTTTCCCAGTATTGCAACACGGTCTGTTAAATCATCTGCAGGGCCCCTGTGCCAGGGCAGAATGTGTCCGGAAGTGGTTCAGAGTGACAGTGCCCTGGACCACATGTGTCTGGAAGAACTCCAGGAGTCCTGGATGGACAGCATCGTGGCACTGGTTTTAGAGCCTATGAAAGGAAGATGGTTTCAAGTGTATTATATATTTTATTGAGGAGTTTTGGCCAGAAGGAGTTCTGGCATTGTAGTGAGTGGTTAGATTAGTGGTTGGCACGTACTTGGATGGGGTGGAGAGGGTAGGAACGTGGTTTAAATGCCTCAAGAGACTGAACCAGAAGGAATTCTGAGCAGTGGGGGAAACTTAGAGCCCAAATCTCTGGGTCCACATTTTCCACTGTGGGTGGAAAGATCTCCCTGAAACATGGAGGGCTGAAAGGGCCTTCATGACACCAATAGCAGGGTAGAATGCTGCCAAAAGAGGTCCAGGGAGCTGGAAGTTTAATTCCCACAAGGGCCATATTGCACAGTAAGGGTTTGGGGCAGGGCCCCTAGCCCACCCTTGCATGGTAAATCCCTTAAACAAAAGGATCCCCAGTGGGGAGAAGTATCCGGGCACATGGAGTCCAGAAAGCATAAACAACTCTGTGCCCATCTCCCATGACCCAATTGAAGTGGTAAGAATGCACCATTTGGGTAAGATGCCTGGAGATCTAAAGGCCTGTTGATGGCTTAGGATGAATTGCCCAAGTTACAGGTGACACTAGTGGCAAAGAACTCAGCCACCAATGAAGGAGACTTAAGAGACATGGGTCCATCCCAGGTTGGGGAAGATCCAATGAAGGAGAACATGGGAACCCACTTCACTATTCTTGGCTGGAGAATTGCATGGACAGAGGAGCTTGGCAGGCTGCAGTCCAAGGGGTCGCAAAGAGATGGATGGGACTGAGTGATTTAGCGGGCATGCACCACCTTGATTAGGACCACCTGGTGGCCTGATGGGCCGGTGGAACCCTGATGAGCCAGCAGGCTTCTGGCAGGAAGGTTTGGAGCACCTGCCTGAGGGAGAGGTAGTGGCCTGAGAAAGTTCGTGTTATCCGAATTTGTGAGCCAACTGAAGGTTGAAGGACTGCTGCAACCTCTGCGGGATGCCATGGTTGTGACGGAAAATGCTGTCCTTTCCAAAGCGGATGGGCAGCCTGAGTGCCTAAGAACTCTCGATACCTCAGCATGCACACAGTCTAGGGTAGAATGCATCCTCGTCCCTAGCTGGTAGGAAGGGTTTGGAGGTCGGACAGTTCCCAGCTGATCAAGCGTGATGTAATTAATAGGTGCTAGAATGTCTACCGCCCAGGAAGAAGGAGCTGTGTGTTCCGCAGCAGTGGCTACCATCTGGTTACCCTGGACCACAATTTGTGTGCAGTATGGACTCAGAAGGGAGATCAAGGGCACCATTGCCAGGGTGGAGAGAGTGTGGAAGTGCTCCTGAGCTCAGCAAGGTGGCAGGTACGTTCCCAATAGAGTTTTGGGATCTGAAAGGGCGAGGTGGACTGAAACAGGGAACCGTAGCTCTGTTGATGGCAGAGTAGAATTTGTGGATTTTACTGAACTAGGGTTTCTTGGACGAGGCCCCTGAGGCAGTGCCATGTGAGTGGAATGGTTACTGATAGATCCCTAAGTTCCTTTGCCAGTCAGTGTGTAGCCTAATGTTCCAAGGACCTTGGGATGTGATTCGTGGACAGGCTGGTGTTGGCCTGGGTCTTTCATGCAGTATGTGGAGGGCTGTAGGGTGATTGAAAGGTTCCCTTGACTTCCAGGATGTGGTCAGACTCGTGCCCATTAGAAGTGGCTTTTTAGCCCATAGTTTTCTGGGTTCATTGTGTGAAAAAATTCAGAACATACAAAAGTGGTAATTAGTAAGTTACTGTGCACATACCAAAACATAGTTTGCAAACTGGGATCACTTAAAGCAAACCACCCACATGAGGGGCAGACGATGGCCTAGAGGGCTTGTGATTCACCAGCTTGTGAGCTCTTTGGACTCCTGAGGGGTTCTTTGGTCCTGTTTGGGAAGCAAGTGCCATAAACTAAATGCTCGCATTGCAGTCACAGGTAGCAGGCATGTAGCAAAGGAATCCTCCAATCCCCAGAGCATACATAGGCTGGAGTCTAATAGGAAACCTGGAACTCTAGATTTTAGAAAGCAAGAGTGAGTGGAGAGTTGCCTATGGTACAGCACAGATGGAGATGTAGTGGTGAAAAGAGCCTCCTTGCACCTCATTAGAGCACTGCACAAGGCTCGTGTCCATATGAGCTCTCCTAGAACCCAGTGTGCAGAGAGGCAGGTCTCAAAACTGACCTGGCATCAAGGCTAACAGGGGCTTCCCTGGTGGCTCAGACAGTAAAGCATCTACCTGTAATGCAGCAGGCCCAAGTTTGAAACCTGGGTCGTGAAGATGTCCTGAAGAAGGAAATGGCAACCCACTCCAGTATTCTTGCCTGCAGTCCCATGGACAGAGGAGCCGGAGGGCTACAGTCCATGGTTTCGCAAAGAGTTGAACACGACTGAGCGACTGGCACTTTCACTTTTCCCTTTCCAGGCTAAGAGTCTGGACGTGCTCCTGAGATTCTAGCACCTTGGATAGCACATTCTGGATGAGCCTTAGGGCCCCAGAGATTCAGATGGACACATTGTCTAAGGGCTATAGGTTCTACATTCCACAAGAAGAGTGGTGGTGGGAAGGATGCACGATTCCCCAGCACACAGGCCAATTAGTTAGTATCTCTGAGGAGACCTGGAATTCTAGGTTCTAGGGTAGATGGTAATCCCAATGTGCTGTGTACACTAACTACTGCAAAGACACTTGACAAAGGGATTTGGGGTTGCAATTCAAATGATACAGCTGAGGACTGTAAGGACCATAGTTTCCTAAGCCTTCCCATAACCAGAAAGATTTTTGGTTTGTATCACACTATCAGGCTTGGGGCAAAGAAAGTTTGGTTCTGAGGCAAGCAGAATAACTCCAGGCCAGAAGGAACCAAGGAGCATAGGAAGGAGATACGTTCGTTATCAGAAAATTCATCAGTGCACACACATTGTGAGGAAGTGTGGTGGCTGAATAGGCTCAGGTATTTTTAACTGCAGGTGCCTGGTTTATTCCAGAGTGAAGCCTGTATTATACCTGAAAATGCTCTGGTTTCAACAGCCGTTTGGAAAACTGGTGGCTGGAAATCTCCCAGGTGCCCAGCACACCAACAGATTCTGATTAGAAATTTAGAGCCAGAAGGGCATTCATTTTATTAACATGCATGGTGCAAGGTGTCCAAATGGGACCACATGAACTGGCATACTGCAAAGTATGGTGCACAGTAGGGCCACGTATTCCACAGCCCAGATTTCTTCTTGGCCAAGGAGATTCTAGGTTTTGAGAAGTATAGATGGAAATTGAGCCCCCAGGGCACCATGCCTGGGCAGAGGGGCAAGCTCACACCCAGAAGAGACCCAGGGCCTAGGAAATCATGATGGACTCAAACCAAAATGTCTCCTCCTGCTGACAGAGTAACAGGAGGAGCCTACCACACAAGTGTGATCGGGAGCCTGAAATATCTCCAAAACGTTAGTGAATGGGCATGTTGTTGTCACCCTAAGGGGTATGAAATGGAGTGCGAGAGGATTCATCATCCTGGGCTGGAAGTGCCGATGATAGCTCATAGTAACTGAAGCCTGTACCGAGAACAGAGGTGCTTTGTTTGAAACACCAGGCCCGCAGTTCCTCTGCAGGATGTTAGTGGTATGAGGGGAAGTGCTCTCCTTCTGCGGTCTGCTAGCAGTCTGGTTCCTTAAGAGTGCAACACAGTTCCCATCACTCCAGGCTGCACACAGGCTGGGAGCTGGCGGGAAACCCGGAACCAGCCTGACGGCAAATCTGGAGGCTGGAATGGTCCCTGGTGCACGGTGCAAATTAAGGCAGGATGTGAATGGGGCAGTCTTGTACCAGGGCTCTAGATAAGTGGTTCCTTACAGGGTTCTGGGTTTCACAGGACCAGGCAGCCTGTAATCCTTGTAGAACACAGTGCACACACAGCCTGGTCTCTGAGAGTATTCCCAGAACACAGCACCAGGGCAGGGTCACTAGAAGTGCTCCAAGTGCAACTGTCCAGAAAACTCCTCGTTCCTGGATGTTGGGATTGAAAACCATGCCCGATGGGCTCTGGGTGCCACAGCCAAGTGTGGCGTGATTATGCAAAGGTGATGTGTAAACGGTGTAGCTGAGCTAGGTCTAACCAGTGGCTGGATGAGTTCTTCTTTCTGAATCATGCAGGAAGCCTTGGGCCAAAATACCTTCAGTTCCTAAGCATGCTAGAAGACCCCGTGCAAGAAAGAACCTGAGAACCCTACCAAGGAGCCATATCTGTTGTGAAAGTTTCATTATGGCTGCAATGTGTGCTTGGGTAGAGGGCAGGGGAAAGGTGGCTGAAGTGCTTTCAACACCAGAACCTACATCAGCCACTTTACCTCAGCATGTGTCACGTACTGTGAGTGAAAATGCTCCCATTTCAACACTAGACAGCTACACAGATGGCTGGAAAGCACCAGGTCCCAAGCACACTGGTGCATCTTAGATGGGAACTACCCCAAAATTCCTTGGTAAGGAAGGCACTTCTGATACTTATGTGACAGAGTGTGGGTTCCAAAGTGGGTGTTAAGTAACAGCATTTTACAAGTATGGGGCTTTATATTCCCTAGCGCAGGCTCTGTCCAGGGCCCATGGGAGCCCTGGGTGCAGGTAGTGTCTCACTTAAAGGGCCCTCTGTGCAGCAGATGTCTTCTAGGAGTAATGCCTGTGGTCTCAGCGAGGGGCATGGAAATGGCCCAGACATGAGAGGTTGACATACCCCCAAAGTTAAAGGCCTTGTTCTGCTGTGAGCCCAGTTGGTGGATCCTGGGGTTCCATCATGTGAGAATAGTGTAGGAGCCTTAGTCATCATCAGAACCTTGCTAAGCAGTCAGGTTGTTGGCTGGAGGGTTTTCCTGGGCACCAGCACGAGGGACAGCTAGTGAACGAGAGAACTCCAGATACCCTAGCTAGCAAGCTCTCGGTTCGTGTGCGATGATAGTGCTGTGACCCCAAAGGTTCTCCACCTAAGGGGAGGGGGAGACAGGGTGCCAAGTAAACTGGATTCTCATGAACATGCAAATGTGGGCCCAGCAGGAAACCTGGAACCCTAGCTAGCAAAAAGTCCAGGGACAAGAAATTTCCCAGGCACTTCCATATCAAGATGCACTGGGGAAAAGAGGTCCCTTGTCCCAGATGTCTGGGTGGATGATTACCCTTAGGGCAGTGTGTGCCTTATATCTGGGCTAGGACAGTGCTTGTGTGTGTTCTCCTGGAGCTCAGTGCTCAAGCACCTGACTTCAGAAAGAACCCACAAGGAACAAGCACCAGGGCAGAACATGTCCGAAGTGCTCCCTCAGTGAGAGGGCCCTGGACCCAAGGTGGGCAGAAGAGCCTTAGGAACCTAGAGTTCAGGCTGTGAGTTTCACAGCTACTAAGAAGGTGATGATGTGAAGTGTATCTGATCTGATGGACGGGCTAGTGCCATAAGGACAGGTTGAACTTTAAATGCAGGGACCACATGTTGCTAGGAAGGTGCCCACGGACACAATGAGTATGGAATTCCATGTTTGAAAGGGTTCTAGTTTCTGTTTCAAGTGGGATAGTTGAGGACCATCCCCAAGGCCAGGCCAGGCTAGTGACTGCAAAGGCCATGATTTCTGTATCACAATGTCAGTCTAGTGACATAATCATTTTAGGTCTACAGGGAAGCAAAACAATTCTGGACCCTAAGGAACACCAGACCCTAAGGAGGAAACACATTGTTGACTTGATATTTCATTGGTTCTCCCATGCTGTTAGTAAGTTCTGTGTGTGAAAGGGCTGAGATACTTTAGTTGTGAGGGCTCAGGGTCATATGCTCAAGTCTGGTGCTGTGACCAAAATACCTCTAGTTTTAAAAGCCACCAGTAAAGTAATCAGCAGAAATCCTGTTAGTCCGTAGCATGTCGGTGAACTCTGAGCAGTAAGACCTCCTGGACAATTCCCCAGTGGGATGTGGAGTAAGGTACCTAATTGTGACCAAGACCACCAGGGTACAGGAAGGGTGGTTTTCAATTAGGCTATATATACCATAGCACCGGAGAAGGCTAGGGCACCCCACTCCAGTACTCTTGCCTGGAAAATCCCATGGATGGAGGAGCCTGGTAGGCTGCAGTTCATGGGGTCGCGAAGAGTCGGACACGACTGAGTGACTTCACTTTTACTTTTCACTTTCATGCATTGGAGAAGGAAATGGCAACCCACTCCAGTGTTCTTGCCTGGAGAATCCCAGGGACGGGGGAGCCTGGTGGGCTGCCGTCTATGGGGTCGCAGAGAGTCAGACACGACTGAAGCAACTTAGCAGAAGCAGCAGCATGCCATAGCACAGGATTGTATACAGCCCACCTCATGACAGTTCACTGGCAATCTGGGTAAATCAGGAACCCAAGGGCAGCACTTCCATGGCAGATGGAGTCTGGAAATGCCCCCTGGGACTCCAATGTGCTAGCAGGCAAGAATCCAGAAGAGTCCCAGGGCCTGAAAAAATCTAGATGGACACAGACTTCCCTGGTGGCTCAGATGGTAAAGTGTCTGTCTACAATGAGGGAGACCCCGGTTCGATCCCTGGGTTGGGAAGATCCCCTGGAGAAGGAAATGGCAATCCACTCCAGGACTCTTGCCTGGAAAATCCCAAGGGCAGAGGAGCTTGGTAGGCTACATTCCATTGGGTTGCAAAGAGTCGGACACGACTGAGCGACTTCACTATATCACTGTATACAGGCCTAAAGGGATTATTTTGATGACTTAATAAGAGAAGCCCAGGTTTCCTGCCTGAGTATAATTTGTGGACCTGAATGATTGCTGGAATCTTGTATACATGCTAAGTGGATTCAGTCCTGTCCATCTCTTTGTGACCTCGTGGACTGTAGCCTGTCAGAATCCTCAATCCCTGAGATTTTCCAGTCTTGGATACTGGAGTGGATTGCCATTTCCTTCTCCAGGGGATCTTGCCCACCCAGGGATTGGACTGATGTGTCTTAGGTCTCCTGCACTAGCCAGTGTGTTCTTTACCGGTAGCGCCACCTGCAGGAATCTTGGAGAGAGGGATATTTAGTGGCAGGAAAAATTCGTGGGCCATACAGTAGACAGTCGACTGTGGCAGTGAGCGCTCATTTAATCTCAAGCTGCTGCTGCTGCAAAGTCACTCAGGCATGTCCGACTCTGTGCGACCCCATAGACGGCAGCCCACCAGGCTCCCCCGTCCCTGGGATTCTCCAGGCAAGAACACTGGAGTGGGTTGCCATTTCCTTCTCCAGTGCATAAAAGTGAAAAGTGAAAGTGAAGTCGCTCAGTCGTGTCCGACCCTCAGGGACCCCATAGACTGCAGCCTTCCAGGCTCCTCCGTCCATGGGATATTTCAGGCAAGAGTACTGGAGTGGGTTGCCATTGCCTTCTCTCTCTCAATTTCAAGACTGCGAGCTAATTGAAGGCCTGTCAGGCTTACAGTTGCACCTGGAGAGTATTGGTGCCCTGAGGGAGACATACTCTGTTTTCACTGCGTCGGGCAGGCTGGTTCTCCAAGCACGGTCGATTCTCCAAAATAAAATCACACTGGGGGCCAGAGGGTAGCCCGGAGCCCTAGCTGCCAAGAAGTCTGCACATGAAAATCGCCAGGTACACCAGTTACTCGGAGGTGCAGTGATTCAGAAGGGCCCCTTCCTGCATGGGTCTGAATGGCTGGTTGCCAAAAAGAACACTATTTCAAAGAAAACTGTGCTAGTGTACATACAGGCTCTGTTGGAACTCTATGAAAAGATCTGTGGCCTCAGAAAGGACCAGCAGGTCACCATCATCAGAGCGGAATGTGTCCAGAAGTCCTGAGTACTAGTGTCCAGGGCAGCGTCATTGCAGTGGAACACCCTGTAGGTTCCTCCCAATCAAAATGCATGAGATGCACTAAGGGCTCTGAGTCCTGGCCCTATCGGGATGGTGATGGTACAAGACTAGAGTGCTACTAAATAACAGTGAGACTCGGGGCCATAAGGAGTGTAGGAACCTTAGGAACTGGGTGGGCTGGTGATCGGAACCTCTCCGGAGACACTAGTGAGCAAGCCCGTGACTAAAAGGGTTCAAAATTCCAGGCAAACAAGCTGGCAGAGGACTGGAGGACTGGAGGAGCAATTGGCTAACCAGAGACAAGCCTAACTCCTGACCTGAAGCATCTAATTTCTGCATGATATGGTAGGTTGTTGACTTAATAACGTCTGGTTCCTGGGCACGCGATTGGCAGGAAACTAGAGAACATCCCGGAACCTTAGAGCCAGGGTACTGTTGATGGTCGGTGATTCTGCAGGGCACTGGAGCTCGAAGTGAAGGAAGGTAGCCTATAAGGCTCAAATTTATCATTTGCAAGGGTTCGGAGAAGTATGGTGGCTGATAGGGCTCAAAATTCCTAAGTGCATAGATACATTGTATCTCTGTCAGATATCTGTACCTGAATCAAATATGTTCCAGTTTCAGTGGTAGGCTGGTGGTCAGATTTGACTGACAACCCACGCTTCCCTGGGAAGGGGTTGGCCTCAATCACGCTAAGCAAACTGATGAAGTTCGATCCCTCGGGCCCACCATTGTGCACTCCAGATGGTGCACCACACTTACATTCCGGCCAGCAACCTGCCTCTTCCATAGGGTTCCATGGATTCTTCATACCCCCTCAAAGGAAGCATGGTTCCTCCTACCAGCATAGGCTGTGAAAAGGAAATACCTCAGGAAAACGTTTAAAGTTGGAATGACCCTCACGAGGCTAATAGGATGGCAGTACTGGGGCTGAAGGGCCTCCAGATACCCATAAGCTGTTAGAATGATTTCCAGTAAGGCCCTATCTTTCACAGCAAGAATTTTTAATTCAGTTCATAGGAACCCAGTGCACTGACAGTCTAGTTGCCAAGAGGATCACCCGGACAGTAAAGTCAGGGGAATGGTGTCCGGAAGTACCCTACCAAAGCATCATTTCTGTGTCAGGCATGTACAAAAGTATGGTACTGTGTTGTGAAAAGGAGCGATGGATCGCTGGGTGCAAGGCCCAAAGGCTGCCCCCTGCTTTATGCTGGTAGGAGGAACCATGCTTCCTTTGAGAGGTATGAAGAATCCATGGAACCCTATGAAAGAGGCAGGTTGCTGGCCGGAATGTAAGTGTGGTGCACCATCTGGACTGCTCAACGGTGGCCCCGAGGGATCGAACTTCATCAGTTTGCTTAGAGTGATTGAGGCCAACCCCTTCCCAGCCTGTGGCTAGTGCCATGACCATGTGCTTTCTTTTCTACAACAAGCGAGCATTCTTGTTACTAAAGAACCTTAATACTCGCTAGCACACACAGATTGGGGGCCAGTGGAAATTCTGTTTCACTTTCTGACAGAAAGTCTGGTGGCTGGTAAGATTTCCAGGATCAGTGCCAAGTATCCAGTTCATTGTTAAAAGGAGTCCCTTGCAATCATGTTCTCAATAAGTGGTTGTCAATAAAGCCTCATGTTCCTCAGCAATAGAGCAGACCGTTTCCCATAAGGGCTCTCCTGGAACCCAGTACAGGGCTAACAGTGTATTTTAAAGATGATTGGGGTAACAGTGCCAGGACAGAAGGTGTCTGGAATTGGTTCAGAGTGCCAGTGCCCTGCACTGCATGTCTCTAGAACTCCTGGAGTGCTGCTGCTGCTGCTAAGTCACTTCAGTCGTGTCCGACTCTGTGCCACCCCATAGACGTCAGCCCACCAGGCTCCCCCGTCCCTGGGATTCTCCAGGCAAGAACACTGGAGTGGGTTGCCATTTCCTTCTCCAATGCGTGAAAGTGAAGTCGCTCAGTCGTGTACGACTCTTAGCGACCCCATGGACTGCAGCCTACCAGGCTCCTCCATCCATGGGATTTTCCAGGCAAGAGTACTGGAGTGGATGCACAAAATCACTTGGTTCTGCAGTCTATGAGAAGGGAGATGATCTCAAGGGTATATGCTTTCTTTTTGACTTTGGGCCAGAAGGAGTGCTGGAATTGTAGTGAGGGGTTAAATTAGTTATTGGCAGGTACTTGGATGGGGAGGAGTGGGTACAGATGGTGGCTGAAATAGCTCAAGTGACTGAAAAAAAACGAATCCTGAGCAATGCAGCTGACGTAGTACCATATCTCTGACGACACAGCATCAACTATGGGCAGAAAGAACTCCCTGAAACACTTCAGGTTTAAAGATCCTTCCTGAGTCCAATACAACGGTAGAATGCTGCCAAAAGGTTCCAGGGAACTGGCAGTTTAGTTCCCACGGGGGCCATATTGCACAGCAAGAGTTTCCAGTAAAGACCCTGGCTCAACCAAAGTGGTAGTCTTGTTTGCCAAAGCATCCCACAGTGCAGAAGTAGCCTGGCAGATGGTGTTCAGAAGTCCCTCCCCAGCCCTGTGCCCCTCATGACCTGGCATTCCGATTGAGTCCAGTAGTGTGCTGAGGTTGAGCACCCTGGACAGCACATTCTGGAAGAGCCCTTAGAGCCATGAGGATCAAGATGGACCAAATGTCCACAGACTGTAGGGTCCACATGCGACACAAGAGTTCAGAAATGCAGGGGTATATTGTATCCATAAGTCCCTCCCCATCTCTCTTCCCCTAATGACTTGCTTCCAGACTAACAGAGTCTGGAACTGTTGTGTTTCAGCACCCTGGGCAGCACATTCTGTATGAATCTTTAGGGACCTAGCGATCAAGTTGGAAATAATATCCAAGGGCTACAAAATCTACATCCTACAAGAAGAGAGATGATCAGAAGGTACACGGTTGCCCAGCTTGCAGAACATGTTGTAGATCTTAGGACTCCTGGAATTCTGAGTTCTAGGTGGATGTTTATAGTATTATGCTGTGTATACTAATTTTAAAAAGGCTCTTGACAGAAAAAAGGATTTTCAGTAGCATTTCAAATGGCATACCCGAGGCCTATAAGCGTCATAGTTTGCCCTGCCTTTCTGGTATCCAGGTTTCTACTTTCTGTATCACATTCTCAGGCATGGGCAAGGAGCTTTTGGTCCCCAGGCAAGCAGGAAAAATCCAGGTCAGAAGTATACTGGAAATATAGGAAAGGAATACTTTGGTGATCAGAAAATCCATCAGTGCACCCATGTTGGGGGGAAGTTTGGTGGCTGAAAGTGCTCAGCTTTCTTAACTGCAAGTACACAGTTTATTCCACTGTGAACCTGTATTATGAGTGAGAATGTTCTGGTTTCAAAAGTGATTTGGAAAGCTGGTGTGTCGAAATCACCCGTGTGTCTAGCACACCAACAGACTTTGATTAGAAATTTAGAGCCAGAAGGTCCTTCATGTTATTAACATGTGTGTTGTTAGGTGCCTAAATAGGGCCACGGGCTCAGGCATACTGGAAAATATGGTGCACAGTAGGGCCACATATTCTAAAGCACAGATTTGGTCTTGGCCGATGAGTCCCTAGGATTTCAGAAACATAGTTGGAATCAAGCCCCCAGGGCAGCATGCCCTGGCAGAGAGTTCAGTCTCCTGAACTGCATCCCATGGCACTGGTGCGGGGGAAGCTCACATCCAGAAGAGTACCAGGGCCGGAGACATCAAGATGGACTCAGACCAAAATGTCTCCTCCTGCTGACAGACTGGGTTCCACTGCAGTAGTGTGATTGAGTGAGTGAGTGAGTGAAAGTCACTCAGTCGTTAGCGACTCTTTGTGACCCCATGGACTATACAGTCCATGGAATTCTCCGAGACAGAATACTGGAGAAGTTAGCATTTTCCTTCTCCAGGGGATCTTCTCAACTTAGGGATCAAACTCATGTCTCTCTCATTGCAGGCAGATTGTTTACCAGCTAAGTTACAAGGGAAGCCCAAGAATACTGGAGTGGGTTGCCTATTCCTTCTCCAGTGGATCTTCCTGACCCAGGAATCAAACCAGGGTTTCCTGCATTGCAGGTAGAATCTTTACCAACTGAGATATCAGGGAAGCCCTATAGAAGTGTGATTAGGAGCCTAAAAGATCCTCAGAACCTTAAAAAATGGATATGTTGTTGGCATGATGATTCTTGAGGGTCCCAAGGGAGGACAAATGGTGGCCTACAGGGTTCATGATTCCTGGGCTGGAATCGCCCATGATATCTCTAATGAGGTCTATACTGAAAACAGGTGCTCTGGTTCAAACACCAGGCCAACAGTTGCCCTGGGAGACAGTAGTGTTTTGAGGGGGAGTACTCTCCTTCTGCCACCCATGATCAGGCTGGTCACCCAAGAGGGCAACACACTTCTCAGTTCTCCAGGCTTCACAAAGGTGGGTGCTAGCAGGAATCCTGGAACCCTAGATGGCAGCAAGTCTGGTGGCATGGAAGGGCTCTTGGTGCACGACGCAGATGAAGGCACGATGTGAAAGGAAGTGTCTTGTACCATGGCTCTAGATAAGTGGTTGCTTACAGGGTTCTGTATTCCACAGCACCTGGCAGCCTGTGGTCCTTGGAGAACCCAGTACACTGGCACCCTGGTCTCTGAGAGTATCCCCAGGACACCACTTCACAGCAGGCTCACCAGAAGTGCTTCAAGTGCAAGTATCCAGATAGAAAACCATGCCAGATGGGCTCTGGCTGCTACAGCCTACGTTAAGGGCGTTTGTGGGAAGGGCATGTGCAAATGGTATAGGAGAGTACTGCAACCGCGAAAATGTCCCTAGAGCTAGGCCTGACCAGTGGCTGAAGGAATTCTCATTTGTACATCATGTGGGAAGCCTGGTGGCCAGAGTATCTTCAATTCCTGGGCATGCTAGAAGACCCCATACAAGAAAAAACCCAAGAACCCTAGCAAGAACACACATCAGTGGTTGGAAGTTTCATTAGGGCTTCCATGTGGAGTTGGGTAGAGGGGAAGGGAAAAGGTGACTGAAATGGTTCCAACACCAAACTCCAAAGTACCCACTTGACCTCAGTGCATGTCATGTCCTGTGACTCAGTGTGCTCCCATTTCTGCAGTAGACAGCCAGACTAATAGCTGGATGAGCTCCAGGCCCCAAGCAAACTGGTGCCTCCTCGATGGGAACTACTCCAAAAGTCCATTTGAGGAAGGCCCACCTGACGCTCATGTGATTCAGTGTGGGAGCCAACATGTGTCTATAGTAGCAGCATTTTACAAGTATGGTTCCACTAGGGCTGTATATTCCACAGCACAGGCTCTGTCCAGCACCAGTTTGAGGTTTGGATGCACGTACTTTCCCCACTTAAAGGGCCCTCTGTGGAAAAAAAAAAAAAAAGGGGGGGGCCCTCTGTGACACAGATGTCTTCCAGGAGTAATCCTGTGTTACCAGCTAGGGGCATATAGATGTCCCAGGCATGAGAGGATGACATACCCCAAAAGTGAAAAGCCTGGTTCTGCTCTTAGCCCAGTTCGTGTGTCCCAGGTTTCCATCATATGACAAGAGTGTAGGGGCCCTAATTATCATTAGAACTTTGCAAAGCAGTGAATTGTTGGCAGGAAAGTTCTCTGGGGCACCAACACGAGGGACAGCTAGTGAGCGAGAGAAGTAAATTTGCTGGCTTATAAGTTCTTGGGTTCCTCTGGGATGATACTGTTTTGATCCCAAAGTCTCTCCATCTAAGGTAGGCAGACAGGTCTCCAAGAAGCCTAGGTTCCCATGAACATGAAAAATGTAGGGGCCGGCAGGAACCTGGAACTCTAGCTAACAAAAAGTCCCATGTCCAGAAATTCCCCAGACACTTCCAGATCAAGATGCAGTGGGAAAAGAGGTCCCTTGCACCAGATCTCTGGGTGGATGGTTAGCCTTAGGGCAGTATGTGTGCCAAAACTCCGGCCCAGGATAGTGCCTGTATGTGTTCTCCTAGAGCTCGGAGCACAAGTAATTTGGCTTCATAAAGAATTGACAGGGCACATGCCACAGCAAAGTGCATGAGTGGAAATGCTCCCTGCATATGAGGGCACTGGACCCAAGGTGGGCAGAAGAGTTTGGGAACCTAGAGTTCAGACTGTGAGTTTCACAGCCACTAAGAAGGTGATGATGTGAAGTGTTTCTAATCGTCCAGCTAATGGATGGGCTAGGGCCATTAGGAAACACGGAACTCCAGATGCAGTGACCAGATAGGGCTAGGAAGGTGCCCAGGGACAGAATGGGTGTGATTCCATGTATTAAAGGGTTCTAGATTCTGCCTCAAGTGCCATAGCTGAGGACCATTCCCAAGGCCAGGCCAGGCAAGTGGCTGCAAAGGCCCTGATCTCTGAATCACAATGTCAGTCTAGTGGCCTAATCACTTTAGGTCTATAGGGATGCCAAACAATTCTGGACGGTAAGGGAGGAAACATGTTGTTGACTTGAAAGTTCATTGGTTCATCCATGCTGTTGGGAAGTACAGTGTCTGAAAGGGCTGAGATTCATTAGCTGTGAGGGCTCAGGGCACATATGCCGAAATTTGGTACTGTGATCCAACACTAGTTTTAAATGCTGCCAGTAAGTACTCGCCAGAAATCCCCTTGCTCCCAGGCATGTCCATGAACTTTGAGCAGTAAGATCGCCAGGAAACTTCCCTGATAGGATGTGGAGTATGTGCCTAAATGGCACGGAGACCATGGTCTCCATACTAGAAGCATGGTTTCCAATTAGGCTATATATTCCATAGCATACCATTTGGCTGAAGCCCACTCGATGCCAGTTCACTGTCAATCTGACTAAATTAGGACCCCAAGGGCAGCACTTCTATGGCAGATTGTGTCTGGAAATGACCCCTGGGACACCAGTGTGCTAGCAGAGAGAATCCAGAAAAGGCCAAGGGCCTGAGAAGATCTAGATGGACACAGACCTAAAGGGAACATCAGGTTGATGGTTTAATAAGAGGATCCCATATTTCCCCACCTGCATATGCTTTCTGGACCAGAAAGATTGCTGAAGAGAAATTTAACAGCGGGAAAAATACCTGGGGCATCCACGAGAGGGCAGACTGTGGCCGAGAGCACTCCTTTAATCTCAGGTGAAGGAGAAAGTTAAAGTCGCTCTGTCCTGTCGGACCCTTTGTGACTCCATGGAGTATACAGTCCATGGAATTCTCCAGGGCAGAATACTGGAGTGGGTAACCTTTCCCTTCTCCAGGGGATCTTCCCAACCCAGAGATCGAACCCAGGTCTCCCATATTGCAGGCGAATTCTTTACCAGTTGAACCACCAAGGGAAGCCCAAACTAGTTGGACTTTAATAATAAAAATAAAAAAAAATTAATTAATGTGTAAGCAAACTTTGGTAAATTAATATATAGTAATATTTAATGTCAAGACTGCTAGCTAATTAAAGGTCTGAAAGGCTCACAGATCCACCTCATGGGTCTTAGTGCCTTGTGGGGAAAATTCTTTGTTTGTACTGCAGACGGCCCAGCTTGTTGTCCAAGCACCCTTGGTCCAAACAGAACAAATTCACATTGGGGGCTGGGGAATATCCTGAAAGCCTAGCTACCAAGAAGTCTGCAGGCGGGAAGCTTTCCGGGTACACAAGTTAGATCAAGGTGCAGTGATGCGGAAGGGCCCTCTCGCTGCATGAGTCTGAACGGCTGGTTGCCAATAAGGATCTCGGTTCTAAAGCTAACGTGTGGGCCAGTGTACATAAGGCTCTCCTGGAACTCTACACAAAGTTATTGTGGTCCCAGAATGGACCCACAGGTCACCAGGCCCAGAGAAGTCCGAGTTCCAGTGGCCAAGGCAGCGTCACTGCAGAGGAACACCCTGTAGATTCCTCCTGATCAAAATGAATGAGACACACTAAGGGCTCCATGTCCTGGCCCTATTGGGAGGGTAATGGTCACAAGGGTACAGAGTGCTGCTAAGTAACAGTGAGATGTAGGGCCATGAGTGTAGGAACCTTAAGTGCTGGATGGGCTGGTGGTCACAACCTCTCCAGGGACATATAGAGCCAGCCGGTGACTGGAAGGGTTCAGAGTTCCATGGCACACGAGCTGTTGGAGGACTGGAGGAGGAATTGGCTCACCACAGCCGAGCCTAACTCCTGACTTCAGTTCTAGCTTCTACATGACAGGGCAGGTTGGTGGCTTAAGGAAGTTTGGTTCCTGGGCATGTGATCAGTAGGCCATCAATAGTTACACAACCTTAGAGCCAGGGTACTGTCGGTGTTCTGTGATTCTGCTGGGCACTGGAACGTGATGTGAAGGAAGGTGGCCTACAAGCCTCAAAATACTTAAGTGAAAGGGCCCTGGTGAAGGACGGAGGCCGAAAGAGCTCAAAATTGCTTAGCAAGGAGTGCACAGTGTATTTTGGTCAGAGATGTAAATCTCAATCTAACGTGTTCCATTTCTAACAGTAGTCACATGACCAAACTGGATCAAAAACCCATGATTCCCATATGGGCTGTGGGCAGGAAAGACCTCATGAAAACATTTAAGGTGGGAATGGCACTCATGAGGGTAACAGGATGGGAGTACTGGGGCCAAAGGGTACCCAGGGTACCAACAGGCTGTTAGTTGGTTTCAGGTAAGGCCTTATATTCCACAGTAAGGAATCTTAATTCAGTTTGTAGGACCCCAGTGCGCCGAGAGTCTAGTTGCCAAAAGGGTCACCCGGACAACGTTTCAGGGGGGATGGTGTCTGGAAGTACCCCACCAAGGCGGCCTTAAGGTGTCAGGCATGTCCACAGTAGGGTACCGTGTTGTGAGAAGGAGCGATGGCTTGCTGGGCCAGCAGGCATGAAGGCCACCCCTGCTGATCTGCTGGTAGGAACCCATCGTTCCACCGATGGATCTGAAGATGCCATGGAACCCTATGGTGATATGGAAGTGGCAGGTTGCTGGCTGGAATGTCAGTGTGGGGCACCATTTGCACCGCTGGATGGTAGCCCAGAGTTATCTCACTTCATCAGTTTACTTAGAGTGGTTGAGACCTACACTTCCCCAGCCAGCAGCTAGTGTCAGGACCAAGTGCTTTCTTTTCCACCATAGGCAGACCCTCTGGTCACTAAAGAACCCAAGACTCATCAGGGCACATACAGACTAGGGGCTAGTGAGAATCCTGGATTGCTTGCAGACAGGAAATCTGGTGACCAGAAGGTTTCCCGGGAGCACTACATGGAAGCCTGTGTGGAGTTAATAAGGAGCTTCTTGTGGCAGTGTTCTAGTTGTCAATAAAAGGCACATATCCCTCAGCAGCAGAGAAAGCTTGTTTCCCAGTATGGCAACACGGTCTGTTAAATCATCTGCAGGGCCCCTGTGCCAGGGCAGAATGTGTCCGGAAGTGGTTCAGAGTGACAGTGCCCTGGACCACATGTGTCTGGAAGAACTCCAGGAGTCCTGGATGGACAGCATCGTGGCACTGGTTTTAGAGCCTATGAAAGGAAGATGGTTTCAAGTGTATTATATATTTTATTGAGGAGTTTTGGCCAGAAGGAGTTCTGGCATTGTAGTGAGTGGTTAGATTAGTGGTTGGCACGTACTTGGATGGGGCGGAGAGGGTAGAAATGGTGGCCGAAATGCCTCAAGTGACTGAACCGGAAGGAATTCTGAGCAGTGGGGGAAACTTGGAGTCCAAATCTCTGGGTCTGCAGTATCCACTGTGGGTGGAAAGATCTCCCTGAAATATGGAGGGCTGAAGGGTCTTCGTGACACCAATAGGAGGGTAAAATGCTTCCCAAAGGGGTCCAGGGAGCTGGGAGTTGAGTTCCCACAAGGGCCGTATTGCACAGTAAGGGTTTGGGGCAGGGCCCCTAGCCCACCCTTGCATGGTAAATCCCTTAAACAAAAGGATCCCCAGTGGAGAAGTGTCCGGGCACATGGAGTCCAGACATCACAGACAACTCTGTGTCTGTCTCCCATGACCCAACTGAAGTGGTAAGAATGCACCATTTGGGTAAGATGCCTGGAGACCTAAAGGCCTGTTGACGGCTTAGGATGAATTGCCTAAGTTACAGGTGACACTAGTGGCAAAGAACTCACCCGCCAATGAAGGAGACATAAGAGACGTGGGTCCATCCCAGGTTGGGGAAGATCCAATGGAGGAGGACATGGGAACCCACTTCACTATTCTTGCCTGGAGAATTGCATGGACAGAGGAGCTTGGCAGGCTGCAGTCCAAGGGGTCGCAAAGAGACGGATGGGACTGAGTGACTTAGCAGGCATGCACTGCCTTGATAAGGACCACCTGGTGGCCTGATGGGTCTGCGGAACCCTGACAAGCCAGCAGGTTTCTGGCAGGAAGGTTCGGGGCACCTGCCTGAGGGAGAGGTAGTGGCCTGAGAAAGTTCGTGTTATCAGAACTTGTGAGCTGACTGAAGGTTGAAGGACTGCTGCAACCTCTGTGGGATGCCATGGTTGTGACTGAAAATGCTGTCCTTTCCATAGCAGACGGGCAGCCTGAGTGCCTAAGAATGCTCGATACCTCAGCTTGCACACAGTCTGGGGTGGAAGGCATCCCCATGTCTAGCTGGTAGAAAGGGTTTGGAGGTCAGATGGTTTCCAGCTGGACAGGCATGGTGTAATTAATAGGCGCTGAAAGCCCTACTACCCAGCAAGGCAGAGCCGTGTGTTCTGCAGCAGTGGCTACCATCTGCTTACCCTGGACCACAGTTTGTGTGCAGTATGGTCTCAGAAGGGACATCTAGGACAACATTGCCAGGCGGAGAGAGTCCGGAGGTGTTCCTGGGCTCAGCAAGGTGGCAGGTATGTTTCCAGTGGAGTTCTGGGGTCTGAAAGGGGGACATGGACTGAGGCAGGGAGTGCTAGCTTGCTTATGGCTGAGTAGGAGTGTGGATTTTACCACACTTGGGTTTCTTCAGAAAGGGCTCCAGAGGAAGTAAAACGCGAGTGGGATGCTTACCGCTAGGGCCCTAAGTTCCCTTGCCAGTGTGTAGCCAAAGCTTCCAAGGCCCTTGGGATACCATTTGTGGACAGGCTGGTGTCGGCCCGGGTCTTTCATGCAGTATCTGGAGGGCTGTAGGGTGGCTGAAAGCTTCCTCTGGCTTCCAGGATGTGGTCAGACTGGTGCCCATGAGCAGAGTCTTTTTAGCCTATAGTCTTCTGGGTTCATTGTGTGAAAAAAAAATCAGAAAAGGAAAGAATCACCAAAGTGGTAATTAGTAAAAGTTACTGTGCACATACCAAAGCATAGTTTTGTAAACTGTGAGCACTTAAAGCATACCTCTCACATGAGGGGCAGATGATGGCCTAGAGGGCTCATGATTGTCCAGCTTGTGAGCTGATTGGAGGCCTGAAGGGCTCTCCACTCCTGTTTGGGAAGCAAGTGCCATAAACTAAATGCTCTCCTTGCAGTCACGGGTAACTGGCATGTAGCAAAAGAATCCTGTAATCCCCAGAGCATACACAGACTGGAGTCTAATAGGAAACCCGGAACTCTAGATGTTAGAAAGTAAGAGTGAGCAACAGGTTGCCTATGGTACAGCCCAAATGGAGTTGCAATGGTGAAAAGAACCCTCTTGCACCAGAGTAGAGCACCACACAAGACTAGTGTCCATATGAGCTCTCCTAGAACCCAGTGCGCAGAGAGTCAGATCTCAAAAATGACCTGGCATCAGGCTAATGGAAGCTTCCCTGGTAGCTCAGAAAGTAAAGAATCTGCCTTTAATACAGCAGACCTGGGTTTGAAATCTGGGTCAGAATGATCCCCTGGAGAAGGAAATGGCAACCCACTCCAGCATTCTTGCCTGCAAAACCCCATGGACAGAGGAGCCTGGGGGGCTACAGTCCATGGTGTCGCAAAGAGTTGGACATGACTAAGCGACTGACACTTTCACTTTTCCCTTTGTAGGCTAACAGAGTTTGGAAGAGTGCCTGGCATTCCAGCACCCTGGACAGCACACTCTGGATGAGCCCTTAGGGACCTAGAGATCCAGATGGACACATTGTCCAAGGGCTATAGGTTCTACATTCCACAAGAAGAGTGATGATCAGAAGGATACACGGTTTCCCCACATGCAGGCCAACTAGTAGATCTTAGGACACTTGGAATTCTGGGTTCTAGAGTGAATGATGATACCAATGTGCTGTGTATACTAACTTCTGCTAAGGCACCTGCCAAAAGGATTCTAGGTTGCAATTCAAGTCAGATAGCTGAGGACTATAAGAGCCATAGTTTCCCATGCCTCCCTGTAACCAGAAAGATTTTTGGGTTTTTTTGTATCAAGCTTGGGGCAAAGAAATTTTGGTTCCCAGGCAAGCAGAATATCTCCAGACCAGAAGGAACCTGGGAAGCATAGCAAAGGGGTACGTTGGTAATCAGAAAATTCATCAGTGCACCCACATGGGGGCAGGGAGAAGTCTGTGGCTGAAGGGGCTCAGGTTTTTTAAATGCAAGTGCCCAGTTTATTCCAGTGCAAGGCCTCTATTATAACTGAAAATGCTGTGGTTTCAACAGCCTTTTGGAAAACTGATGGCGGGAAATCACCCAGATGCTGAGCAAACCACCAGATTTTCATTAGAAAGTTAGAGCCAGAAGGGCCTTCATGTTATGAACATGCGTGGTGTAAGGTGCCTGAGTGGGACCATGGGCACAGGCATGCTGCACAGTATGGTTCACAGTAGGGCCACATATTCCACAGTACAAATTTCCTCTTGGTCAATGAGACCCTAGATTTTCAGAAGTATAGTAGGAAAAGAAGCCTCAGGGAACCATGTCTGGGCAGGTGCTGTCCTGAACTGCCTCCCTTGGCACCAGTGCAGGGGCAGGCTAACATCCAGAAGATCTCAGGGTATGAGAAATCAAGATGGACTCAGACCAAAGTGTCTGCTCCTGCTGACACACTAATAGGAGGAGCCTGAGTTCCACCACACAAGTGTGATTGGGATCCTGAAAGATCCCAAGAACCTTAGTGAATGGACTTGTTCACAGCAGGAAGATTCTTGGATGTCCCTAAGGGGGGACAAACGGTGGCCTAGAGGTTTCATGACTCCTGGGCTGGAAGTGCCCATATCTCAGTGAGGCCTGTACTGTGAACAGAAGTGCTGTGGTTCAACCACCAAGCCGACCGTTGCCCTGGGGGACAGTAATGTTTTGAGGGGAAGTGCTCTCATTCTGCCACCTGTGAACAGGCTGATCACCCAAGAGAGCAACAAATTTCTCAGTTCTCCAGGTTTCACAAAGGTGGAAGTTGTTGGGTATCCTGGAACTCTAGATGGCAGCAAGTCTGGTGGCTAGATGGCTCCTGGGGGCACCATGCAGATGAAGGGATGGTGTGAAAGGGGCCATCTTGTACCAGGGCTCTACATAAGTGGTTACTTACAGGGTTCTGTGTTCCACAGCAACAGGCAGCTTGTGGTCCTTGTAGGTCCCAGTGCACACACAGACTGGCCTGTCTGAGAGTATCCCCAGAACACAGCACCAGGGCAGGGTCACCAGAAGTGCTTCAAGTGCAAGTGTCCAGAAACCTCCTTGTTCCTGGATGTTGGGATGGAAAATCATACCCGATGGACTCTGGGTGGCACAGCCTACTGGGAGGGTGATTATGGAAGGGCATGTGCAAAAGGTGCAGCTGAGCGCTGGAACCACCAAATGTCCCTCGAGCTAGGCCTGACCAGTGGCTGGAAGTTCAGCACCCTGGACAGCACTTCCTGGACGCGCCCTTAGGAACGTAATAGAGATAAAATGGACAGGATGTCCAAGATCTATAGATTCTGCATCCTAGAAGAAGAGTGATGGTCAGAAGAGTCCATGGTTGCACAGCTTGCAGGTTAACTAGTAGCTCTTAGGACAGGTGGAATTTTGGGTCTAAGATGGACGGCAGACTTCATTGATGGCTCAGATGGTAAAGAATCTGCCTACAGTGCAGGAAACTCAGGTTCAGTCCCTAGGTCGGAAAGATCCCGTGATGAAGGAAATGGCTACCCACTCCAGTATTCTGGCCTGAAGAATTCCATGAACAGAGAGTCTGACAGGCTATAATCTGCCGGGTTGCAAAGAGTCAGACACAACTGAGCGAGTAACACACACAAGGTGGATGGTGATCCAATGTGCTATGTATACTAACTTCTACAAAAGTTCTTGATAGAAAGGATTCTTGGTAGGATTTCAAATGGGATAGCTGAGGACTATAAGGACCATAGTTTCCCATGCCTGTCCAGTAATCAGAAAGATTCTTGTATCTGTATCACACTATCAGGTTTGGGGCAAAGAATGTTTGGTTTCCAGGAAAGCAGGCTAATTGCAGGCCAGAAAGAACCTGGGAGGCATAGCAAAGGGTTTAGGTTGCTTATTGGAAAATTCATCAGTATACCCACATAGGGGAGAAGTGTGGTGGCTGAAGGGGCTCGGGGTTTCTAACTGCCAGTGCCCTGTTTATTCCAGTGTGAAGCCTGTATTATAACTGAAAATGCTGTAGTTTCAACAGCCATTTGGAAAACTGGTGGCTGGAAATCGCCCAGGTACCCAGCACACCACCAGACTTTGATTAGAAACTTAGAGCCAGAAGAGGCTGCATGTTATTAGCATGTGTGGTGTAAGGTATCTAAATGGGACCACGGGCACAGCCTCCTGGAAAGTATGGTTCACAGTAGGGCCAGGTATTCCACAGCACAGATACGCTTTTGGCCAATGAGACCCTAGGTTTTCAGAAGTATAGTTGCCAAAGGGGCCTCCAGGGCAGTGTAACTGGGGAGATGGTGTCCTGAATTGCCTCCCGTGGCACCAGTTCAGGGGGCACACTCACATCCAGAAGAGTCCCAGGGTATGAGAAATCAAGATGGACTCAGACCAAAATGTCTCCTCCTGCTGACAGACTAATAGGAGGAGCCTGGGTTCTACCACACAGGTGTGATTGGGAGCCTGAAAAGTCCCCAAAACCTTAGTGAATGGACATGTTGTTGTCACCCCCAAGGGGTGAGAAATAGAGTGCCAGAGGATTCATGATTCCTGGGCTTTAAGCGCCAATGATATCTCATAGTGAGGCCTGTACTGTGAACAGAGGTGCTCTGGTTCAAATACCAGTCCCACAGTTGCCCTGCAGGATGTTATTGCTATGAGGGGAAGTGCTTTCTCTCCACCACCCACGAGCAGGCTGGTTGCTCAAGAGTGTAACACAGTTACAAATTTTCCAGGCTCCACACAGGCTGGGAGCTGGCAGGAAAACTGGAACCCAGGCGGGCGGCAAGTCTGGCAGCTGGAAGGCTCTCTGGGGCACCACACAGATGAAGGCAGGATGGCAAAGGAGCCATCTTGTACCAAGGCTCTAGATAAGTGGTTACTTACAGGCTTCTGTGTTACACAGCACCTGGCAGCCCATGGTCCTTGTAGAAACCAGGGCACAGACAGCCTGGTCTTTCTGGGAGTATCCCCAGAAACAGCACCAGGGCAGGGTTACCAGAAGTGCTCCAAGTGCAAGTTTCCAGAAACCTCCTTATTCCTGGCTGTTGGGATGGAAAACCATGTCCATTGAGCTCTGGTTGCCACAGCCAAGTGGAGGGTGATTATCGAAAGGTAATATGCAAATGGTGTAGCTGAGCTAGGCCTGACCAGTGGCTGGATGAATTCTTCCTTCTGCACCATGAAGGAAGTCTGGTGCCAAAGTACCTTCAGTTCCCAGGCATGCTTAGAAGACCCCACACAAGAGAGAACCCAAGAACCCTAGCAAGGAGCCACATCTGTGGTTGGAAATTTCATTAGGGCTCCCATGTGGGACTGGGTAGATGGGAAGGGGAAAGGTGGCTGAAATGGTTCTAACTCCACAATGGATATTACCCACTTTGCCTCAGCATGTGTCACATACTGTGACTGAAATTGCTGCCATTTCAACACTAGACAGCTAAACTGATGGCTGGAAAGCACCAGGCCCCAAGCACACTGGTGCATCTTAGATGGGAACTACCCCAAACCTCTACAGTGAGGGAGGCCCTTCTGACACTTATGTGACTAGAGTATGGGTGCCAAAATGGGTGTTAAGTAGCAGCATTTTACAAGTATGGTTCCCACTAAGGCTTTATATTCCATAGCACAGGCTCTGTCCAGGGCCAGTAGGAGCCCTGGATGCCTGTAGTGTCTCACTTAAAGGGCCTGCTGTGCAGCAGATGTCTTCTAGGAGTAATGTCTGTGGTATCAGCAAGGGGCCAGGAAAAGGCGCAAGCATGAGAGGGTGACATACCCCAAAAGTGAAAAGCCTTTGGGCTTTTCAGCTTCTGCCCTGAGCCCCATTGGAGAAGTCTGGGTTTCCATCATGTGAGAATAGTGTCAGAGCCTAATGTATTATCAGAAACTTGCTAAGCCATGAGTTTGGTGGCAGGAAGGTTCTCCTGGGCACCTGCACAAGGGACAGCTAGGAATAGAGAGAACTTCAGATTCCCCAGTTAGCAAGTTCTCAGGTTCCACTGGGATGGTAGTGCTATGACCTCAAAGTTTCTCCACCTAAGGGGAGCAGACAGGTTGCCAAGTAACCTGGGTTCTCATGAACATGCAGAAAGTGGGGGCCAGCAGGAAACCTGGAACCCTAGCTAGAAAAAAGTCTGATGACCAGAAATTACCCAGGCACTTCCAGATCAAGATGCAGTGGGGAAA
This sequence comes from Bos indicus, assembly GCF_029378745.1. Lineage (NCBI taxonomy): Eukaryota > Metazoa > Chordata > Mammalia > Artiodactyla > Bovidae > Bos > Bos indicus. The sequence continues at coordinate 124,529,727 of NC_091789.1, read as the reverse complement.
GAGATCCTTTGTACCAGATCTCTAAGTGGATGGTTAGCCTTAGGGCAGTGTGTGCCACAATTTGGGGCAAGAAAGTGCCTGTGTGTGTTCTCCTGGAGCTCAGTGCTCAAGTAGTTTGGCTTCAGAAAGAACCCACAAGGCACAAGCATCAGGGCAGAATGTCCAGAATTGCTCCCTTGGTGAGAGGGCCCTAGACCCAAGGTGGGCAGAAGAGCCTTAGGAACCTAGAATTCAGGCTGTGAGTTTCATGGCCGCTAAGAAGGTGATGATGTGAAGTGTATCTGATCCTTCAGCTGATGGATGGTCTAGGGCCATGAGGACATCTGAAACTCTAGATGCATGGAGCAGATGGTGATAGGAAGGTGTCCATTGACATAATGGGCGCAGAATTCCGTGTTTGAAAGGGTTCTGCTGCTGCTGCTGCTAAGTTGCTTCAGTCGTGTCCAACTCTGTGCGACCCCATAGATGGCAGCCCACCAGGCTCCCCCATCCCTGGGATTCTCCAGGCAAGAATACTGGAGTGGGTTTCCATTTCCTTCTCCATGAAAGGCTTCTGTGGTTGTTTTACATGGGATAGCTGAGGACCGTTTTCAAGGCAAGGTCAGGCTAGTGGCTGCAAAGGCCCTGATCTCTGAATAACAATGTCAGGGTAGTGGGCTAATCATTTTGGGTCTATATGGAAGCCAAACAATACTGGACCCTAAGGAACACCAGACCCTAATGGAGGAAATATGTTTTTGACTTGAAAGTTCATTGTTTCACCCATAATATTGGTAAGTTCAGTGTCTGAAAGGGCTGAGATTTCTTAGCTGTGAAAGCTCAACTATGCCCGAGTGCTGTGACCAAAATACCTCTAATTTTCATAGCCACCAGTAACATAATCACCAGAAATTCCCCTGGTCCAGAGCATGTCTTTGAACTTTGAGCAGTAAGATCTCCTGGACACTTCCCTGATGGGATGTGGAGTATGGTGCCTAATTGTGACTGAGACCACCAGGGTACGGGAAGGGTGGTTTTCAATTAGGCTATATATGCCATAGCACAGGATTTGGGTACAGCCCACCCCATGCTAATTCACTGGGAATCTGGATAAATCAGGTCCACAAGGGCAGCACCTCCATGGCAGATGGTGTCTGGAAAGGCCCTCTGGGACTTCAGTGTGCTAGCAGGAAAGAATCCAGAAAACTCCTAGGGCCTGAGAAAATCTAGATGGATGCAGCCCTAAAGGGATCATCAGTTTGATAGCTTAATAAGAGGAGCCCATGTTTCCCCGCCTGAGTATGCTCTGAAAGATTGCTGGAATCTTGCATCTGTGCTAAGTTGCTTCAGTCCTGTCCAACTCTGCGACCCCATGCTCTGTAGCCTGTCAGAATCCTCAGTCCCTGGAATTTTCCAGGCAAGGATACTGGAGTGGGTTGCCATTTCCTTCTCCAGGGGATCTTGCCAACCCAGGTATTGAACCCATGTCTCTTAGGTATCCTGCATTAACAAGCAGGTTCTTTAGCACTATCTTCACCTGCTGGAACGTTGCAAAGAGGGAAATTGAGTGGCAGGAAAAATTCATGGGGAATCTGCTAGACGGCCAACTGTGGTGGCATGTGCTCATTTAATCTCAAGACTGTGAGCTAATTGAAGGCTGATAAGGTTCACACTTCCACTTGGTGAGTATTATTGCCCTGAGGGAGACATACTCTGTTTTCACTGCAGTCGGGCAGGCTGGTTATCCAAGCACCGTCGATTTCCCAGAATAAATTCTCACTGGGCGCCAGACGGTATCCTGGAATCCTAGCTGCCAAAAAGTCTGCACATAAAAATCGCCAGGTACACCAGTTACTTGGAGGTGCAGTGATTCAGAAGGGCCCCTCCCTGCATGGGTCTGAACGGCTGGTTGCTAATCAGATCTCCATTCGAAAACAAAGGTGTGGGCAATGGTGCATTAAGGCTCTCCTGAAACCCTGTGCAAAATATTGTGGTCTCAGAAAGGACCCACAGGTCACTAGGACCAGAGCAGAATGTGTTAAGAAGTCCTTTCTGAGTGCCACTGGGCAGGGCAGCGTCATTGTGGAGGAATAACCTATAGGTTCCTCCTGATCAAAATGCATGAGATGCACTAAGGGCTCCAAGTCCTAGCGCTGTCAAGAGGGTGATGGTTGCAAGACTACAGAGTGCCACTAAGTAACAGTGAGACTCGGGGCCATAAGGACTGTAGGAACTTAGGTACTGGCTGGGCTGGTGATGGGAACCTCTGCAGGGACACTAGTGAGCAAGCCTGTGACTGAGAGGGTTCAAAGTTCCATGGCACATGAGCTAGATGAGGACTGCAGGAGCAATTGGCTCACCATACACTAGCCTAACTCCTGACCTGAAGAGTCTAGCTTCTGCATGACAGGGCAGGTTGGTGGTTTAAGAATGTATGGTTCCTAAGCACATGATTGGCAGGAACCCGGAAACGTAGAGCAAGCGTACTGTTGGTGGTCGGTGATTCTGCAGGGTACTGGAGCTCGAGGTGAAAGAAGGTGGCCTACAAGGCTCACAATTCTTGGTCTAGAGGGATCTGGGGCTTTCCTAGTAGCTCAGATGGTAAAGCGTCTGCCTGCAATGCAAGAGACCTAGTTCGATCCCTGGGTCAGGAAGATCCCCTGGAGAAGGAAATGGCAGCCCACTGCAGTATTCTTGCCTGGAGAATTCCATGGACTCTAGCCTACCAGGCTCCAGGCTCCAGTCCATGGGATTGCAAAGAGTCGGAGACGACTGAGCCACTTCACTTCACTTCACTTCACTTCACTTCACTTCACTTCACTTCACTTCAGGGGGACCTGGAGAAGTACGGTGGCCGATAGGGCTCAAAATTCCTTTGCTCATAGACAGGTTCTATCTCGGTCAGAGCTCTATACCTGAACCTAATATGTTTCAATTTCAGAGGTAGGCGGGTGATCAGATTGGACTGACAACCCGTGCTTCCCATATAGGCTGTGGGCAGGAAATACCTCACAAAAATATTTGAAGCTGGAATGGCCCTCACAAGGCTAACAGGATGGGGATACTGGGGCCACAGGGCCCCCAGATACCAACAAGCTGTTAGAATGATTTCCAGTAAGGCCCTATCTTTCACAGCAAGGATTCTTAATACAGTTTGTAGCAACCCAGTGCACTGACAGTCTAGTTGACAAAAGGGTCACCCGGACAATAAAGTCAGGGGGAGTGGTGTCCGGAAGTACCCACACCAAGGCATCATTGTGGTGTCAAACATCTAAAAAAGTACAGTAGTGTGCTGTAATAAGGAGCAATGGCTTGCAGGGCCCAAGGCATAAAGGCCAATCCCTGCTAAGTGCTGGTATGAGGAGCCCATGCTTCCATTGAGTGGAATGAAAAATCGTTGGAACCCTGTAGAGGAGGCAGGTTGCTGGTCAGAATGTCAGTGGTGGGCGCCATCTGCACTGCTGGACTGTGGCACAGAGGGATCTCGCTTCATCAGTTGGCTTAGAGTGGTTGAGGCCAACCCCTCCCCAGCCAGTGGCTAGTGAATGACCATGTGCTTTATTTTCTACTATAAGCGGACCTTCTTGTCACTAAAGAGCCTTAATCCTCACTAACAAACATACAGATTGGGGGCCAGTGGGATTTCCCCGTTTGCTTACTGATAGGAAGTCTAATGGCACTGAAGATTTCCAGGAGCAATTCCCAGAAGCCAGTTCGGGGTTAAAAGGAGTCTCTTGCAATCATGTTCTCAATATGTGTCAATAAAACTACATATTCCTCAGCAATATAGCAGGCTGTTTCCCATAAGGGTTCTCCTGGATCCCAGTATGGGGGCAACAGGGTCTTTTAAACGATGAGCAGGGCAACAGTGCTAGGGTAAAAGGTGTCCACAAGTGGTTCAGAGTGCCAGTGCCCTGGAATACATGTGTCTGGAAGAACTCTAGGAGTCCTAGATGCACAAAATCCCTCGGTTCTGCAGCCTACGAGAAGGGAGATGACCTCAAGGGTTATGACTTTGGGCCAGAAGGAGCGCTGGAATTGTAGTGAGGGGTTAAATTGGTTATTGGCAGGTACTTGGATGGGGAGGAGTGGGTAGAGATGGTGGCTGAAACGGCTCAAGTGACTGAACCAAAGGGAAGTCTGAGCAGTGGAGCCGACCTGCAGTCAGTATATCTGAGTCAACAGCATGAGCTGTCGGCAGAAAGATCTCCCTGAAACACTTTGGGGTGAAAGGGCCTTCATGACTCCAAACGAAGGTAGAATGCTGCCAAAAGGGGTCCAGGGAGTTGGCAGTTTAGTTACCATGAGGGCCATATTGCACAGTAAGGATTTTGGGTAATGACCCTGGCACAACCATCGGTGGTACGTCTCATTGCTAAAGGGGCCCCCAGTGCAGAAGTGGCCAGGCGCATGGTGTTCAAAAGTCCCTCCCCACCCCCATGCCCCTCATGACCTGGTATCCACTTTGGGTCTGTAAGTGTTCTTGGGTTCAGCATTCCGGACAGCACATTCTGGATGAGCCGTTAGAGATCCAAGGATCAAGATGGACAGGACGTCCAAGGGCTGTAGGTTCCACATCCTACACAAGAGTGATGGTCAGTGAAGCTCAGCTTCCAGGCCAACTAGTAGATCTTAGGACACCTGGAATCCTGGAGTCTAGGGTGGGTGGTGATCCCAATGTGCTGGGTATACTAACTTTTTCAAGGACTCTTGACAGAAAGGATCTAGGTAGTATTTCAAATGGGATAGCTGAGGACTATTATAAAGATGATAATTTCCCATGCCTGTACCATATCCAGAAGCTTTATAGTACCTGTATCACATTATCAGACTTAGACAAAGAGCTTTTGGTTACCAGGCAAGTAGGATAAATCCAGGTCAGGAGGGACCTGGGAAACATAGCAAAGGGGTATGATGGTTGATCAAAAAAATCCATCAGTTCACCCACGGGGGGAAGCGTGATGGCTGAAAGGGCTCAGGTTTCTTAACTTCAAGATCCCAGGGTATTCTATTGTGAGGCCTATGTTGTGAGTGAAAAGGCCCTGGTTTAAACAGCCTTTTGGAAAACTAGCAGCTGGAAATCGCCCAGGTGCCCAGCACACCACCAGACTTTGATTAGATTTAGGGCCAGAAGGACCTGCATGATATTCACATGCATGGTGTAAGGTTCCTCATGGGACCATGAGCACAGGCACTCTGAAAAGTATGGTTCACAGTAGGGCCAGGTATTCCACAGCACAGATTTAGTCTTGGCCAACAGGAAAACTGCTTTTCAGATATATAGTTGCAAATGGGCCCCCAAGGCATCATGCCTGGGTGGACAGTGTCCGAAACTGCCTCCCATGGTACTGGTGTAGGTGCCAGCTCACATCCAGAAGAGTTCCAGGGCCTGAGAAATCAAGATGGACTCAGACCAAAATGTCACCTCCTGCTGACGGACTAATAGGAGGAGGCTGGTTTCTACCACACAGGTGTGTTTGGGAGCCTGAAAGATCCCCCAAACCTTAGTGAATGGACATGTTGGTGGCAGGAAGATTCTTCAGGGTCCCCAAGTGGAGAAAAACGGTGGCCTAGAAGATTCATGATTCCTGGGCTGGAAGTGCCTGTGATATCTCATAGGCCAGTACTATGAACAGAGGTGCTCTGGTTCAAACACCAGTCCCACAGTTGCCCTGCGGGATGTTAGTTTTATGAGTGGAAGTGGTCTCTTTCCGCTGCCCACGAGCAGGTTGCTTGCTCAAGAGTGCAATACAGTTCCCAGTTCTCCAGGCTTCACACAGGCTGGGAGTTGGCAGGAAAACTGGAAGCCAGGCTGGCAGCAAGTTTGGCAGCTGGTAGGCTCCCTGGGGCACCATGCAGATGAAGGCAGGACATAAAAGGGGCCATCTTATACCAGGGCTCTAGATAAGTGACTCCTTACAGGGTTCCATGTTCCATAGCACTAGGCAGCCTGTGGTCCTTGTAGAACCCAGTGCACAGACAGCCTGGCCTCTGAGAATATCCCGAAAACACAGTACTAGGGCAGGGTCACCAGAAGTGCTCAAAGTGCAGGTGTCCAGAAACTTCCTTGTTCCTGGATGTCAGGATGGAAGACCATGCCCAATGGGCTCTGGGTGCCACAGCCTACTGGGAGCGTGACTGTGGGAAGGGCATGTGCAAATGGTGTAGCTGAGCACTGGGACTGCCAAATGTCCCAAGAGCTATGTCTAACCAGTGACTGTAGGAGTTTTTGTTTCTACATCACATGGGAAGGCTGGTGGCCAAAGAACCTTTAGTTCCTAGGCACGCTAGAAGACTGCTTGCAAGAAAGACCCCGAGAACCCTAGCAAGGAGCCATGTCTGTGGTTGTAAGTTTCATTAGGGCTCCCATATTAGGCTGGGTAGAGTGGAAGCGAAAAGTGGCTGAAATGCTTCCAACAACTTAACTGAAATTACCCAATCTACCTCAGTGTGTGTCGTGTGTTGTGATTGAACGTGCTCATATTTCAACACTAGACAGCTAAACTGATGGCTGCAAAGCCCCAGGCCCCAAGCACACTGGTGCATCATAGATGGGAACTATTCCAAAACTCCATGGCAAGGAAGGCCCTCTTGACACTCATGTGACAGACTATGGGTGCCAAAATGGGTGTGGAGTAGCAGCATTTTACTAGTATCGTTTCCACTAGGGCTATACATTACAAGTATGGCTCTAACTAGGGCCAAAGGGAGCCCTGGATGCAGGTAGTGTCCCCACTTTAAGGGCCCTCTGTGTAGCAGATGTCTTCTAGGAATTATGCCTGTGGTAACAGCAAGGGGCATGGAAATGTCCCAGGGATGAGAGGGTGACAAACCCAACAGTGAAAAGCCTTGTTCTCTTCTAAGCCTCGTTGGAGAAGCTCGTGTTTCCAAGTTATGAGAATAGTGTAGGAGCCTTAAGAAGCATCAGAACCTTCCTAAGCAATCTGGTTGTTGGCAGGATGTTCTCTGAAGTGCCAATATGAGGGACACGTAGTGCCTGAGAGAACACAAGTTTCCCAGGCTAGCTAGCTCTCAGTTCCTCTGGAATGCTCGTGCTATGACCCCAAAATCTCTCAACCTAAGGTGGTCAGGCAGGTGGCCAATAACCCTAGGTTCTCATGAACATGCACAAAGTGGGGGCCAGCAAAAACCTGGAAACCCAGCTCATAAAAGCTCTGATGACTGGAAATTCCCCAGGCACTTCCAGATGAAGATACAGTGGGAAAAGAAGTCCCTTGCATCAGATCTCTGGGTGGATGTTTAGCCTTAGGGCAGTGTGTGCTACAGTTTGGGGCAGGAGAGTGCTTGTGTGTTCAAGTACTTGAGAGTGCTCAAGTACTTTGACTTCAGATAGAACCCACATGACACAAGCCCCAGGGCAGAATGTCCGGAAGTGCTCCCTGAGCAAGAGTGCCCTGGACCAAAGGTGGGCAGAAGTGCCTTAGGTACCTAGAGTTCAGGCTGTGAGTTTCCTAGCCACAAAGAAGGTGATGATGTGAAGTGTATCTGATCCTCCAGCTGATGGATGGGCTAGGGCCATAGGAACATGTGAAACTCTAGAGGCAAGGACCAGAGGTTTCCAGGAAGGTCCCCAGGGACACAATAGGTGCAGAATTCCATGTTTGAAAGGGTTGTAGGTTCTGTTTCAAGTGGAATAGCTGAGGACCATCCCCAAGGCCAGGCCTGGCTCAGTTATGTTCAGTTCAGTTGCTCAGTCATGTCCAACTCTTTGCAACACCATGGACTGCAGTACACCAGGCTTCCCTGTCCATCACCAACTCCTGGAACTTACTCAGTCTCATGTTCATTGAGTCGGTGATGCCATCCAACCATCTCATCCTCTGTCGTCCCCTTCTCCTCCTGGCCTCAATCTTTCCCAGCATCAGAGTCTTTTCCATTGAGTCAGCTATTCTCATCAGATGGCCAAAGTATTGGAGTTTCAGCTTCAACATCAGTCCTACCAATGAACACCCATGACTGATCTCCTTTAGGATGGACTGGTTGGATCTCCTTGCAGTCCAAGGGACTCTCAAGAGTCTTCTCCAACACCACAGTTCAAAAGCATCAATTCTTCAGTGCTCAGCTTTCTTTGTAGTCCAACTCTCACATCCATACATGACCACTGGAAAAACCATAGCCTTGACGAGACAGACCTTTGTTGGCAAAGTAATGTCTCTGCTTTTTAATATGCTCTCTAGGTTGGTCATACCTTTCCTTCCAAGGAGTAAGTGTCTTTTAATTTCATGGCTGGAATCACCATCTGCAGTGATTTTGGAGCCCAGAAAAATAAAGGCAGCTACTGTTTCCCCATCTATTTGCCATGAAGTGATGAGACCAGATGCCATGATCTTCGTTTTCTGAATGTTGAGCTTTAAGCCAACTTTTCCGCTGTCCTCTTTCACTTTCATCAAAAGGCTCTTTAGTTCTTCTTCACTTTTTGCCATAAGGGTGGTGTCATCTGCATATCTGAGGTTATTAATATTTCTCCCGACAATCTTGATTCCAGTTTGTGCTTCATCCAGTCCAGCATTTCTCATGATGTACTCTGCATATAAGTTAAATAGGCTGGGTGACAATATACAGCCTTGACATATTCCTTTCCTGATTTGGAACCAGTCTGTTGTTCCATGTCCAGTTCTAACTGTTGCTTCTTGACCTTCATACAGATTTCTCAGGAAACAGGTCAAGTGGTCTGGTAGTCCCATCTCTTTAAGAATTTTCCACAGTCTGTTGTGACCCACACAGTCAAAGGCCTGGGTAGTGGCTGCAAGAGCCTTAATCTCTGCATCACAATGTCAGTGTTGTGACCTAATGACTAGGGCTACAGGGAAGCCAAACCATTCTGGAACCTAAGGAACACCAGAACCTAAGGGAGAAAACACGTTGTTGACTTGAAAATTCACTGGTTCATCCATGCTGTTGGGAAGTACAGTGTCTGAAAGGGCTGAGATTCCTTAGCTGTGAGGGCTCTCGGTACATATTCCGAAGTTTGCTACTATGACCAAAAGACATCTAGTTTTAAAAGCCACCAGTAAAGTAATCACCAAAAATCCCCCTGGTCCCAGACATGTCCTTGTACTTTGAGCAGTGAGATCTTCTAGAAACTTCCCTGATGATATGTGGAATACAGTAACTAATTCGGATGAAGACCACCAGGGTATGGGAAGTGTGGTTTTCAATCAGGCTATATATTCCATAGCACAGGATTTGAGGGGAGCCCGCTTAATGTTAATTCACTAGGAATCTGGGTAAATCAGGACCCCCAAGGATAGTGGAGTTCCATGGCAGATGTTGTCTGGAAATGCCCCTGGGACCCCAGTGTGCTAACATAAAGCATCCATAAAAGTCCAAGGGCCTGAGAAAATCTAGATGGACGCAGACTTAAAGGGATTATCAGGTTGATGGTTTAATAACAGGAGCCCATGTTTCCCGACCTTACTATGCTTTGTGGACCTGAAAGATTGCTGGAATCTTAGAGAGAGGGAGATTTAGCAGCAGGAAAAATTCCTGGGGCATCCCTGAGACCTCACCCTGTGGCCAAAGGCATTCATTAATTCTCAAGACTGCTAGCTAATTAAAGGTCTGAAAGCCTCACAGTTCCACCTCCTGGGTATTAGTGCCCTGAGGGGGAAATCCTCTGTTTGCACTGCAGACGTCCAGGCTTGTTGTCCAAGCACCCTCAGTTCCCCAGAATAAATTCACACTGGGGCTGAGGAGTATCCCAGAACCCTATCTGCCAAGATGTGTGTGAGTGGGAAGCTTTCTCGGTACACCAGTTAGAAGGAGGGGCAGTGATGCAGAAGGGCCCACTCGCAGCTGGCGTCTGAATGGCTGGTTGCAGATAAAGATCTCCGTTCCAAAGCAAAGGAGCTGGCTAGTGTACATAAAGGTTCTCCTGGACCTCTACGCAAAATATTGTGGTCTCAGAAGGACCCACAGGTCACCAATACCAGAGCAGAATGTTTCCAGAAGTCTTTTCTGAGTGCCAGTGGCCACGGTAGCATCATTGCGGAGAAACACCCTGTAGGTTCGCCTGATCAAAATGCATGAGATGCATTAAGGGCTCCGAATCCTGGCCCTATCAGGAGGTTGATTGTCACAAGAGTGATGCCACTAAATAATAGTTTGACTCCGGGCTATACGGCTGTAGGAACCTTAGGTGCTGAGTAGGCTGGTGATCGGATCCTCCCCAGGGACACTAGCAAAGAAGCCTGTGACTAAAAGGGTTCAAAGTGACATAGCAAAAGAGGTAGCTGAGGACCTTAAGAGTTATAGCTTCTACATGATGCGGTAGGTTGGTGGCTTAAGAAGGTTTGCTTCCTGCACACAAAATCAGGAGTAGGCCGGAAATAGTCACGGAACCTTCGAGCCATGGCACTATTGGTGGTCGGTGATTCTGCAGGGCACAGGAGCCTGAGGTGAAGGATGGTGGCCTACAAGGGTCAAATTATTTAACTGACAGTGTACTGGGGAAATATGGTGTCTGATCGGGCTCAAAATTCCTTTGCTAATAGGGCCCACTGTAACTTGGTCAGAGATCTATACCTCAGTCTAATATGGTCCAGTTGCAGCAGTATTCCGGTGGTCAAATTGGACCAATAGCTTGTGCTTCCAATATGGGCTGTGGGTAGAAAGTACCTCACGAAATCATTTGAAGGTGGAATGGCCGTCACAAGGGGTACTGGGGCGAAAAGGCCTGCAGGAGGTTTCTGGTAGGGCTGTATATTCCACAGCAGGGTATATTAATTCAGTTTGTACGAATGCAGTGCACTGACTGTCTAATTACCAAAAGGCTCACCCAGATATCAAGTCGGGGTAATGGTGTCCAGAAGTACCCCACCAAGTCATTATTAAGGTGTCAGGCATGTAGCACAGTAGGGTTCTGTGTTGTGAGAAGGAGCGATGGCTTGCTGGGCCTAAGGTGTAAAGGCTGCCCCCTGCTGAAGTGCTGGTAGTATGACTTCATGCGTCTATTGAGGGATATGAAGAATCCATGGAACATTATGGAGGAGTCCAGTTGCTGGCCGGAATACCAGTAAGGGCACCATCTGGACTGCTGAACGGTGGCCCAGAGAGATATTACTTCATCAGTTTGGTTGAGGCACACCCCTCCCCAGCCAGTGGCTAGTGCCATGACCATGTGTTTTCCTTTCTGCCACAAGTGGGCCGTCTGGTCACTAAAGTACCTCAATACTCGCTAGCACGCATACAGATTGGGAGCCAGTAGGTATTCCGGATTGCTTGATGACAGGAAGTCTGGTGGTCGGAAGATTTTCTGGGTGCACTACCCAGAAGCCAGTGTAACCCACTTGCTACAGTGTTGTCGATATGTGGTTTTCAATAAAGCCATATATTCTTCAGCAATAGAGCAGGCTATTTCCCATTAGAGCTCTCCTGGAACCCAGTATGGGAGCGGCATGGTGTTTTAAAGGCCAAGCAGGGCACTAGCGCCAGGGTAGAAGGTGTCCAAAAGTGGTTCAGAGTGCCAGTTCCCTCGACTGCATGTGTCTGGAAGAATTCCAGGAAGTCCTGGTGGTAGTTTAGTCTCTTAGTCTTGTCAGACTCTTGTGACCCCATGGACTGTAGCCTGCCAGGCTCCTCTTTTCATGTGATTTTCCAGTCAAGAATAGTGGAGTGGGTTGCCATTTCCTTCTGCAGGTTATCTTCCCGACCCAGGGATCAAACTCAGATCTCCTGCATTGCAGGCAGAGTCTTTACTAACTGAGCTGCGAGGTGTGGTATGCTGTGCGTAGTCACTCAGTCGTGTCCAACTGAGCTACAGGGTAGATGCAGCCTACAGTTAGGGAGATGGTCTGAAAGGTATATACTTTCTTGATGACTTTGGGCCAGAAGGAGCTCTGAAATTGTACTGAGGGGAAATTGGTTATTGGCAGGAACTGGGTCGCACAGAGTCAGACATGACTGAAGCGACTTAGCAGCAGCAGCAGCAGGGACACATGTAAAGCAGATAGGGATGGTGGCCAAAATGGCTCGTGACTGAACCAAAAGGAATTCTGAGCAGTGGGGAAAACTTACATTCAAAATCTCTGGGTCCACAGCATCCACTTGGGCTAAAAGTTATCCCTGACATGCTTCAGCATGGATGAGCCTTCATAACTCCAGTAAGTCTGTAGAATGCTGCCAAAGGGGTCTAGGAACTGGAACATCCTATGAGGCCCATATTGCACAGCAAGGGTTTGGGGTAAGGCCCCTGGCACAGTCATGGGTGGTAAGTCTCGTCGCCAAAGGGGCCCTGGTGCAGAAGTGGATGGGCACATGGTATCCAGTAGTCCCTCCCCAGCCCTGTCCTCCTCATGACCTGCTTCCATACTAATGGAGTCCGGAAGTGTCTTGGGTTTCAGCACCATGGACAGCACATTCTGGACGAGCCCTCAGGGACCTAGAAATTGAGTTGACCAGGCAGTCCAACAACTACATAATTCACATCCTACATGAAGAGAGATGGTCAGAAGGTACACAGTTGCCCAGCTTTCAGACCACATTATAGATCTTAGGACACCTGGAATTCTAGGGTCTGATGTGAATGATGATCATAACATGCTATGTGTACTAACTTCTGCAAGGACTCTTGACAGAAAGGATTCTAGGTATCATTTCAAATGGGATAGCTGAGGAGTATAAGAGCCATAGTTTCCCATGCCTGTCCGATATCCAGAAGGTTTCTGCTTTCTGTATCACATTATCAGGCATGTACAAGGAACTTTTGGTTCCCAGGCAAGCAGGGTAAATCCAGGTCAGAAGGAACCTGGGAAGCATAGCAAAGGAGTAGGATGGTGATCAGAAAATCCATTAGTGCACCCACATTGGGGGGAAGTGTGATGTCTGGAAGTGTGATGTCTGAAAGCACTCAGCTTTCTTAACTCCATGTGCCCAGTTTGTTCCATTTTGAAGCCTGTATTATGAGTGAAAATGCTCTGGTTTCAAAAGCATTTTGGAAAACTAGTGGCTGGAAATCACCCAGGTGCCCATCACACCAACAGATTTTGATTAGAAATTAGATCCAGAAGGGCCTTCATGATATTGCGTGGTGTTAGGTGCCTAAATGGAACCATGGGAATAGGCATATTGGGAAGTATGGTTCACAGTAGGGCCACATAGTCCACAAAACAGGTTTGGTTTTGGCCAATAACACACTAGGTTTTCAGAAGTATATTTCGAAAATGGGACCACTGGTCAGCATGTCTGGGCAGATGCTGTCCTGAACTGTCTCCCATGGCACTGGTGCAGGGGCAACTTCACCTCTAGAAGAGTCCCAGGGCCTGAGATATCAAGATGGACTCAGACCAAAATGTCTCCTCCTGCTGACAGACTAGTAGGAGGAGCCTGGGTTACACTACAGTAGTATAGTTGGGAACCTAAAATATCCTTGGAATCTTAAAGAATTGATATGTGTTGGAATGAAGATACTCTCCCCAAGAGAGTACAAATCATGGCCTACAGGGTTCATGATTCCTGGAATGGAATCACTCATCATATCTCTAGTGAGGCCTGTATTTTGAACAGAGGTGCTGTTGTTCAAACACCAGACTGACAGTTGCTGTGGGGGGCAGTAGTATTTGGGGGAACGTACTCCCCTTCTGCCACCCATGAGCATGCTGCTCACCCAAGCAAGGTACACACTTCTCAGTTCTCCAGGCTTCACAAAGGTGGGAGCTGGCAGGAGTCCTGGAAACGTAGATGGCGGCAAGTCTGGTGGCTGGAAGGCTCCCTGGTGCACCATGCAGCTTAAGGCAGATTGTGAAAGGGGCCATCTTGTACTAGGTCTCTAGATAAATGATCACTTAAAGGGTTTTGTGTTCTACAGCACCAGGCAGTCTGTTGTCCTTGTAGAATCCACTGTACAGACAGCCTGGTCTCTGAGAATATACCTGGCCTCTGAGAACACAGCACCAGGGCAGGACCACAAGAAATGCTGCAAGTGCAAGTATCCAGAAACCTTTTTCCTGGGTGTTGAGATGGAAAAACCACCCGATGGGCTCTGGGTACCACAGTCTACTGTGAGTGTGATTATGGAAGGGTATGTGCAAATGGTGCAGCTGAGCACTGGAACTTCCAAATGTCCCAAGAGCTAGTCCTGACCAGAGGCTGGAGGAGTTCTCATTTCTACATCATGCAGGAAGCCTGGGGGCCAAAGTACCTTCAGTTCCTAGGCATGCTAGAAGACCCTATGCAAGAGAGAATCTGAGAAACCTACCAAGAACCCATATCTGTGGTTGGAAGTTTCATTAGGGTTCCCATGTGTGGTTTGGTAGAGGGGAAGGGGAAAGATGGCTGAAATGGTTTCAACACAAAATCAAAAGTACCCACTTACCTCAGAACCTGTCATGTACTGTGAATGAAAGTGCTCGCATATCGGCAGTAGACAGCCTAAGTGATGGCTGGAAAGCCCCATGCCCCAAGCACACTGGTGTGTCATAGATGGGAACTACTCCAAAACTCCTTGCTGAGTAAGGCCCACCTGACCCTCATGTGAAAGAATATGGGTGCCAAAATGTGTCTGGAATAGCAGCATTTTACAAAAATGGTTCCCAATAGGGCTGTATATTCCACAGCATAGGCTCTGTCCAGGGGCAATGAGAGCCCTGGATGTAGGTAGTGTCTCCACTAAAAGGCCCTCTGTGAAGCAGTATCTTCCAGGAATAATGCCTGGTTACCACCTAGGGGCATGGAAATGTCTCAGGAATGAGGGTGACATACCCAAAAAATGAAAAGCCTTATTCTTCTCTGAACCTAGTTAGAGGATCCCTGGTTTCCATCACATGAGAATAGTGTAGGAACCTTAATTAGCATCAGAACCTTTCAAAGCAGTGAGGTTGTTGGCTGGAAGGTTCTCTGCGGCACCAACATGAGGGACAACTAGTGTCTGAGAGAACTAAGATTCGCTGGCTAATAAGCTCTCAGGTTCCTCTGGAATGATACTGCTGTGATCCCAAAGTCTCTCCATCTAAGGTGGGCAGACAGGTCACCAATAAGCCTAGGTTCCTATGAACATGAAAAGAGTTGGGCCAGCAGGAACCTGGAATCCTATTTAGCAAAAAGTCTGATGGCATGAAATTCCCCAGGCGCTTTGATATCAAGATGCAGCGGTGAAAGATGTCCCTTCCATCAGCTCTGTGGGTGGATGGTTAGCCTTAGAGCAGTGTGTGCCAAAACTGTGGCCCAGGATAGTGCTCATATGTGTTCTCCTAGAGCTCAGTGCAGAAGTAGTTTGGCTTCAGAAAGAATCCACAGGGCACATTCCCCAGACAAGTACATGATTGGAAGTGCTCCCTGGGCAAGAGGGCCCTGGACCAAAGATGGACAGAAGAGCCTTAGGAACCTATAGTTCAGGCTGTGAGTTTGACAGCCACAAAGAATGTGATGTGATCCTCCAGCTGATGGACGGGCTACAGCCATGAGGACATGTGGAACTCTAGATGCAGGGACCAGATGGTGCTAGGAAGGTGCCCAGAGACACAATGGGAGTGAAATTCCATGCTTGAAAGGGTTCTAGATTCTGGATTCTGTTTCAAGTGGGATAGCTGACAACCCTCCCCAAGGGCAGGCCTGGCTAGTGGCTGCAAAGGCCCTGATCTCTGCATCACAATGTCAGTATAGTGGCCTAATTATTTCAGGTAATTCTGGACTGTAAGGAACACCAGACCCTAAGGTTGGAAGCACATTGTTGTCTTGAAAGTTCCTTGATTCATACATGTTTTTGGAAAGTACAGTGTCTGAAAGAGTTGAGATTCTTTAGCTCTGAGGGAGCTGGCAGTTTAGTTACCATGAGGGCCATATTGCACAGCAAGAGTTTTGGGAAAGACCCTGGCACAACCGTCGGTGGTAAATCTCTTTGCCAAAGGGGCCCTCAGTGCAGAAGTGGTCAGGCACGTGGTGTCCAGAGGCCCTCCCCAGCCACATGCCCCTCTTGACCCAGAACCCAGGCTGAGTCCAGAAGTGTTCCTGTCTTCAGCACCATGGACAGCACATTCTGGAGGAGACCTAAGGATCAAGATGGACAGGACGTCCAAGGGCTATAGGTTCCGCATACTACACAAGAGTGATGGTCAGAAGGTTACACGGTTCCCCAGCTTCCAGGCCAAGTAGTAGATCTTAGGACATCTGGAATTCTGAAGTCTAGGCTAGATGGTGATCCCAATGTGCTATGTATACTAGCTTTTTCAAAGACTTTTGACAGAAAGGATCTAGGTAACATTTCATATGGGATAGCTGAGCATTATAAGGACGATAGTTTCCCATGCCTCTCCAGTATCCGGAATGTTTCTAGTATCTATATCACATTATCAGGCTTAGGCAAAGAAGTTTGGTTTCCAGGAAAGCAGGATAAATCCAAGTCAGAAGGAACCTGGGAAACATAGCAAAAGGGTATGATGGTGATCAAAGAAATCCATCAGTACACCCACAGAGGGGAGTGTGATGGCTAAAAGGGCTCAGGTTTCTTAACTGCAAGAGCCAGTGTATTCCACTGTGAGGCCTATATTTTGAGTGAAAAGGCTCTGGTTTAAACAGCCTTTTGCAAAAATAGCAGCTGGATATCACTCAGATGCCCAGCACACCAGCAGACTTTGATTAGATTTAGGGCCAGAAGGGCTTGCATGATATTAACATGGGTGGTGTAAGGTGCCTCAATGGGACCATGGGCACAGGCATACTGGACAGTATGGTTCACAGTAGCACCACATATCCCATAGCACAGATTTAGTCTTGACCAACAAGACCCTTGGTTTTTGGACATACAGTTGCAAACGGGCCTCCAGGGAAGCCATGCCTGGACAGATAGTGTCCTGAACTTCCTCCCATGGTACTGGCGCAGGGGCAAGAACACATCTAGAAGAATCTCAGGGCCTGAGAAATCAAGATGGACTCAAAATGTCACCTCCTGCTGACAGACTAATAGGAGGAGCCTGGGTTCTACCACACATGTGTGATTAGAAGCCTGAATGATCCCGGGAACCTTTGTGAATGGACTTGTTCATGGCAGAAAAATTCTTCAGGGTTTTCAAGTGGGGACAAATGGTGGCCTAGAGGGTTCATGATTCCTAGGCTGGGAGCACCCATGATATCTCAGTCGGACACGTAATGTGAACAGAGGTGCTCTGGTTCAAACACCAGGCCCACAGTTGCTCTGTGGATGGTAGTGCTATGAGGGAAAGTGCTCTCCTTCCCCCGCCGGCAAGCAGGCTGGTTGTCCAGGAGAGTAACATACTTCTCATTTCTCCAAGCCACAGGGTGAGAGTTGGCAAGAATCCTAGAACCCTTGATGGCTGCAAGTCTTGCACCTGAAACGATCCTGAGTGTACTGTGCAAATGAAGGCAGGACGTGAAAGGTGCAATCTTGTACCAGGGCCCTAGATGAGTGGTTCCTTACAGGGCTCTGTGTTCCACAGCACCAGGCAGCCTGTGGTCCTTGTAGAACACCATGCACAGATAGCATAGTCTCTGAGAGTATCAACAGGACACAGCTCCAGGGCAGGGTAACCAAAAGTGCTCCAAGTGCGAGTGTCCAGAAAAGCTCCTTGTTCTGAATAGAAAACCACTCCTGATGGGCTATGGGTGCCACAGCCAGGTAGAAGGTGATTATGGAAAGGTGATGTGCAAACGATGTAGCTGAGCCAGGCGACACCTGGATGAGTTCTTTCTGCATCATGCAGGAAGCCTGGTGGCCAAAGTATATTCAGTCCCTCGGCATGCTAGAAGTCCCCATCCAAGAGAGAACCCAAGAACCCTAGCAGGGAGCCACATCTATGGTTGGAATTTTCATTAGGGCTCCCATGTGGGCTTGGGTAGAGGAGAAGGGGAAAGGTCACTGAAATGGTTCCAACAACAGAACTTAAATTACGCACTTTACCTCAGTGTGTGTCACGTACTGTGACTGAAAGTGCTCCCATTTCAACACTAGACAGCTAAACAGATGTCTGGAAAGCCCCAGGCCCCAAGCACACTGGTGCGTCGTAGATAGGAACTACCCCGAAACTCCATGGTGAAGAAGCCCCTCCTGACACTCATGTGGCAGACTGTGGGTGCTCAAATGGGTGTGGAGTAGCAGCATTTTACAAGAATGTTTCCCACTAGGGCTGTATATAACAAATATGGCTTTGACTAGGGCCAATGGGAGCCCTGGATGCAGGTACTGTCTCCACTTAAGGACCCTCTGTGCAGCAGTGTCTTCCAGGGGTAATGCCTGGAAGAGGGGTATCAGTGAGGGGCATGGAAATGGCCCAGGCATGAGAAGGTGACATACCCAAGAGTGAAAAGCCTTATTCTTCTCTTAGCCCGGTTGGAGAGACCTGGGTTTCCATCATGTGAGAATAGTGTAGGAGCCTTAATTATCATCAGAAACTAAGTAATCAAGTTGTTGGCAGGAAGGTTCTCCTGGGCACCAGCACAACAGACAGCTAGTGGCCAAGAGAACTCCAGGTTCCCCAGCCAGCAAGCTCTTGGTTCCTCTGGGCTGATAGTGCTGTGACCCCAAAGGTTCTGCACCTAAGGGGGACATACTGGTCACCAATAAGCCTGGGTTCTCATGAATATGCAGAAGTTAGGGGCTGGCAGGAAACCTGGAACTCTAGCTAGCAAAAACTCCGATGGCCAGAAGTTCCCGCAGGCACTTCCAGATCAAGATGAAGTGGGGAAAAGAGGTCCCTTGCATCAGATTTCTGGGTGGATGGTTAGCTTAGGGTAGTATGTGCCACAAGTCAGGGCAGGAGAGTGCTTGTGTGTGTTCTCCTGGAGCTCAGTGCTCAAGTAGTTTGGCGGCAGAAAGAATCTACAGGGAACATGCCAGAGCACAGTACATGTCCAGTAGTGCTCCCTCGGTGAGAGGGCCCTGAAGTAAAGGTGGGCAGAAGAGCCTTAGGAACCTAGAGTTCAGGCTGTGAGTTTCACGACCACTAATAAAGTGATGATTGAAGTGTATCTGATCCTCCAGCTGGTGGATGGACTAGTGCCATAAGGACAAGGTGGAACTCTAGATGCAGGGACCAAATGGTGCTAGGAAAGTGCCCAGGGACACAATGGGTGTGGAATTCCATGTCTGAAAGGGTTCTAGGTTCGGTTTCAAGTGGGATAGCTGAGGACCATCCCAAAGACTGGTGGCTGCAAAGGCCCTGATCTCTGAATCACAATGTCAGTCTAGTGATCTAATCATTTTTTAAGTCTACAGGGAAGCCAAACTATTCTGGACCCTAAGTAACACCAGACTTGAAGTGAGGAAACACATTGTTGACTTGAAAGTTCATTCGTTCATCCATTCTCTTGGTACGTTCAGTGCCTGAAAGGGTTGAGGTTCCTTAGATGTGAGGGCTCAGGGTACATAAGCCCCAGTCTGGTACTGTGACCAAAAGAGCTTTAGTTTTAACAGCTGCCATTAAAGTAATCACCAGAAATCCCCTTGGTTCCAGGCATGTCCATGAACTTTGAGCAGTAGGAGCGCCTGGACACTTCCTGATGTGATGGTGTCTAATTTTGACTGAGACAAGCAGGATTTGGAAAGTGTGGTTTTCAATTAGGGTATATATTCCATATCATAGGATTTGGTGGAGGGGGGTGCCCATGCCACGCGACTCCAGTTCACTGGCAATCTGGCTAAATCAGGACCCCCAGGGCAGTAGTTCCAATGGCAGATGCTGTCTGGAAATGCCCCCAGGGATACCAGTGTGCTAGGAGAAGGAATCCAGAAAAGTCCCAAGGATTGATAAAATCTAGATGGACGCAGACCTAAAGGGATCATCAGGTTGATGGCTCAATAAGAGGAGCCCATATTTCCCCACCAGAGTTTGGTTTGCTGACCTAGAAGATTGCTGGAATCTTGGAGAGAAGGAAATTTAGCGGCAGGAAAAATACTGGGGCATCCACAAGAGGGCAGACTGTGGCCGAGAGAGCTCATTGAATCTCAAGACTGCTAGTTAATTGAAGGTCTGAAAGGCTCACAGTTCCACCTGGTGGATATTAGTACCTAGAGGGGGAAGTCCTCTGTTTTCACCTCTGTCAGGCAGCCTGGTTACCCAAGCACCCACAGTTCATGAGAATAAATTCACAGTGGGGACTGGGAAGGAGCTGGGGACTCTAGCTGCTAAGATGTCTGCAGGCAGTAGCATTATGGGTACACCAGTTAGAGGGAGGTGCAGTGATGCTAAGGGCCCTCTCACTGCAAGAAGCTGAAAGACTGGTTGCCAATAAAGAACTAACTTCCAAAGCAAAGGTGCAGGCTACTATGCATAAAGGCTCTCCTGTAAGCCTACATAAAATATTCTGGTCTCAGAAAGGACCCACAGGTCAGCAGGACCAGAGCAGAATGTGTCCAGAAGTCCTTTCTGAGTGCCAGTGGCCCGAGCAGCATCACTGCAGAGGAACACCCTGTAGGTTCTTCCCAATCAAAATGGATGAGAGGCACTAAGGGCTCCGCGTCCTGGCCCTATCGGGAGGGTGATGGTCACAAGGGTACAGAGTGCCGCTAAATAACAGTGAGATGCGGGGCCATGAGTGTAGGAACCTTAGGTGCTGGTGATCGGAACCTCTCCAGGGACAATAGCAAGCAAGCCCGTGACTGAAAGGGTTCAAAGAGCTATGGCACATGAGCTAGCAGAGGACTGGAAGAGCAACTGACTCACCACAGACAAGCCTAACACCTGACCTGAAGGGTTCTAGGTTCTGCATCACAGGGGAAGGTTGGTGGCTTAAGAACGTTTGGTTCCAGGGAACATGATGGTCAGTAGACTGGAAATAGTCCCGGAACCTTAGAGCCAGGCTACTGTTGGTGGTCAGTGATTCCGCTGGGCACTTGAGCTCAAGGTGAAGAATGGTGGCCTACAAGTGTCAAATTTCTTAGCTTAAAGCATACTGGAGAAGTAAGGTGGCCAACGGGGTTCAAAATTCCTTTGCTTAAGTGCTCACTCTATGTTTTTCAGAGCTCTGTACCTCAATCTAATATTTTCCAGTGTCAGCAATAGGCTGACGGTCAAACTGGACCAACATCTTGTGCTTCCAATATGGGCTGTGGGCAGAAAGCAACTCACAAAAACATTTAAAGGTGGAATGGCCCTCATGAGGAGTACTGGGGCCAAAGGGCCCACAGCTGGTTTCAAGTAAGGCTATATATTCCACAGCAAGATATCTTTCAGATTGTAGGAACACAGTGCACTGATAGTCTAATTGCCAAAAGGCTCACCCAGACGAGAAAGTCAGGGGGAATGGTGCCCAGAAGTACCCCACGAAGGCATCATGGAGGTGTTAGGCATGTACTGCAGTAGGGTACTTTGTTGTGAGAAGGAGTGATGGCTTGCTGGGCCCAAGGCATAAAGGCCACCTTCTGCTCAAGGGCTAGTTTGAGGACCCAATGCGTCCATTTAAGGACAGGAAGAATCCATGGAACCATATGGAGGAGGCAGGTTACTGGCCAGAATATGAGTGTGGGCCACCATCTGGAATGCGGTACAGTGGCCCAGAGGGATCTTACTTCATCAGTTTGGTTGAGGCATACCCCTCCCCAGCCAGTGGCTAGTGCCATAACCATGTACTTTCCTTGCCACCACAAGTGGACCTTCTGGTTACTAAAGAAACATAATACTCACTGGCACAGATACAGATTGGGGGCCAGGAGGTATTCTGGATTGCTTGCTGACAGGAAGTCTGGTGGTCAGAAGGTTTCTTGGGTGCACTGCATGAAAGGCAGTGTGGTTTTAAATAGGAGCCCCTTGCACCAGTGTTCTTGATAAGTGATTGTCAATAAAGCCAGATATTTTTCAGCAATAGAGCAGACTATTTCCCATAAGGGCTCTCCTGGAACCCAGTATGGAGGCAGCATGGCCTTTTAAAGGTTGAGCTGGGCACTGTACCTGGGCAGAAGGTGTCTGGAAGAGGTTCAGTTGCCTGTGCCCTGGACAGCATGTGTCGAAAGAACCCTCATAATCCTAGGTACACAAAGTCAGTGCATTCTACAGCTTGCAGTAAGGGAGATGGTCTCAAAAGTATATACTTTCTTGATGACTTTGGGCTGGAAGGATCTCTGGAATTGTAGTGAGGGGTGATTGGTTATTGGCAGGTACTGGAAAGCATGCAGAGCAGGTAGAGACAGTGGCCAAAATGGCTCAAGTGACTAAATCAAAAGGAATTCTGAGCAGCGGGTCAAACTTACAGTCAAAATCTCTGGGGCCACAGCATCCACTTGGGCGAAAAGGTATCCCTGAAATGCTTCAGCGTGAAAGGGCCTTCATGACTGCAATAAGACTGTAGAATGCTGCCCAAGGGGTCTAGGCAGGTGGAACTTCCAATGAGGGCCATATTGCACATCAAGGGTTTGTGGTAAGGCCCCTAGCACAGCCATGGGCGGTAAGTCTCATTGCCAAAGGAGCCCTGGTGCAGAAGTGGCTGGGCACATGGTGTCCAGAAGTCCCTCTCCAGCCCTGTGCCCCTCATGACCTGCTTCCAGTCTAACAGAGTCTGGATTAGACTCTAGGATTCAGCACCCTGGAAAACACATTCTGGAAGAGCCCTTAGGGCCCTAGAGATCAAGTTGGACACATTGTCCTACGGGTTATAGGTTCTACATCCTACAAGAAGAGAGACGGTCAAAAGGTACACTGTTGTCCAGCTTTCAGACCATGTTGTAGATCTTAGGACACCTGGAACTCTGGGGTCTAGGGTGGATGGTGATCATAATGTGCTATGTATACTAATTTCTTTCTAGGCTCTTGACAAAGGATTCTAGGTAGTGTTTCAAATGGGATAGCTGAAGTGTATAAGGGCCATAGTTTGCCATGCCTCTCTGGTATCCAGAAGGTTTCTTGTTTCTGTATCACATTATCAGGCATGGGCAAAGAACTTTTGGTTCCCAGGCAAGCAGGATAAATCCAGGTCAGATGAAACCTGGGAAGCATAGCAAAGGAATACTTTGGTGATCAAAAAATCCATCGGTGTACCCATGTTGGTGGTAAGTGTGGTGGCTGAAACTGCTCCGCTTTCTTAACTCCAAGTGTCCAGTTTATTCCACTGTGAACCTGTAATTATGAGTGAAAATGCTCTGGTTTCAAAAGTGTTTTGAAAATCTGGTGTCTGGAAATCACCCAGGTGTCCAGCACACCAACAGACTTTGATTAGAAATTTAGAGCAAAAAGGGCCTTCATGTTATTAACATGTGTGGTGTTAGGTGCCTAAATGGGACCACGGGTTCAGGCATACTGGAAAGTATGGTGCACAGTAGGGCCACATATTCCAAAGCACAGATTTGGTCTTGGACAACAAGACCCTAGGTTTTCAGAAATACAGTTGGAAATGGGCCCCCGGGGCAGCGTGCCCAAGCAGATGGTATCCTGAACTGCCTCCACTGGCACCGGTGCAGGGGTAACCTCACATCCAGAAGAGTCCCAGGGCGTGAGAAATCAAGATGGACTCAGGCCAAAAATGTCTCTTCCTGCTGGCAGACTGATAGGAGGAGCCTGGGTTCCACCAGAGAAGTGTAATTGAGTGACTGAGTGAGTGAAAGTTGCTCAGTTGTGTCCGACTGTTTGCTACCCCATGGACTATACAGTCCATGGAATTCTCCAGGCCAGAATACTGGAGTGGGTAGCCTCCCCTTCTCCAGCGGATCTTCCCAACCCAGGGATTGAACAGGGGTCTCCTGCATTACAGGCAGATCCTTTACCAACTGAGCTATCAGGGAATCCCTATAGAAGTGTGATTGGGAGCCTAAAACATCTTCAGAACCTTATAAAATGGATTTGTTGTTGGCATGAAGGTTTTTGAGCGTCCCGAGGGAGGACAAATGGTGGCCTACAGGGTTCATGATTCCTGGGCTAGAATCGCCCATGGCATCTCTAATGAGGCCTATACTGGAAACAGGTACTCTGGTTCAAACATGAGGCTGGTAGTTGCTCTGAGAGACAATAGTGTTTTGAGGGGAAGTTCTCCTTTGCCACCCATGAACAGATTGGTCACTCAAGAGGGCAGCACACTTCTCAGTTCTCCAGGCTTCACAAAGGTGGGTGCTGGCAGGAATCCTGGAACCCTAGATGGCAGCAAGTCTGGTGTCCAGAAGGCTCCCTGGGGCACTGCGCAGATGAAGGCATGATGTGAAAGGGACTATCTTGTACCATGGCTCTAGATAAGTGGTTACTTACAGGGTTCTGTGTTCCACAGCACCAGGCAGCCTGTGGTCCTTGTAGAACCAGTGCACAGACATCCTGGTCTCTGAGAGTATCCCAGGGACACAGCACCAGGGCAGGGTCACCAGAAGTGCTCCAAGTGCAAATGTCCAGATGGAAAACCATACCAGATGGGCTCTGGCTGCCACAGAATACGTTAAGGGTGATTGTGTGAAGGGCATGTGCAAATGGTGTAGGTGAGCACTGCAACCACTAAATGTCCCTAGAGCTAGGCCTGACCAGTGGCTGGAGAAGTTCTCATTTCTACATCACGCAGGAAGCCTGATTGCCAAAGTACCTTCAGGTCCTAGGCATGCTAGAAGACCCCATACAAGCAAGAACCTGAGAACCCTAGCAAGGAGCCACATCTGTGGTTTGAAGTTTCATCAGGGCTCCCATGTGGGCTTGGGTAGAGGGGAAAGGGAAAGGTGGCTGAAATGGTTCCAACACAAAAATCGAAAGTATGCACTTGACCTCAGTGTGTGTCATGTACTGTGACTCAGTGTGCTCCCATTTCAGCAGTAGACAGCCAAACTGATGGCTGGAAAGCCCCATGCCCCAAGAAAACTGGTGCATCGTAGATGGATACTACTCAAAACTCCATGGTGAGGAAGGCCCACCTGACTCTTATGTGATACAGTGTGGATACCAAAATGTACATGGAGTAGCAGCATTTTACAAGAATGGTTCCCACTAGGGCTGTATATTTAACAGCACAGGCTCTGTCCAGGGCCAGTGGGAACTCTGGATGCAGGTAGTGTCTCCACTTAAAGGGCCCTCTGCACAGCAGATATCTTCCAGGAGTAATGCCTTGTGTTACCAGCTAGGGGCATAGACATGTCCCAGGCATAACAGAGTGACGTACCCAAAAGTGAAAAGTCTTGTTCTGCTCTGAGCGCAGTTGGAGTATCTTGGGTTTCTATCATGTGAGAATAGTGTAGGAGCCTTAATTATCATCAGAACCTTGCAAGTCAGTGAGGTTGTTGTCAAGAAGGTTCTCTGGGGCACCAACATGAGGGCCAGCTAGTGGCCAAGAGAACTAAGATTCACTGGTTAGCAAGCTCTAGGTTCCTCTGGGATAATAGTGCTGTGATCCTACAGTCTCTCCATCTAAGGTGGGTGGACAGGTCTCCAAGAAGCCTAGGTGCCCATGAACATGAAAAAAGTAGGGGTCAGCAGGAACTGGAACCCTAGCTATCAAAAAATCCAACGGCCAGAAATTCCCCAGGCACTTCCTGATCATGATGCAGAGGGGAAAAGAGGTCCCTTGCACCAGATCTCTCAGTGGATGGTTAGCCTTGGGGCAGTGTGTGCCAAAACTCCAGCCCAGGATTGTACCTGTATGTGTTCTCCTGGAGCTCAAGTCAGAAGTAGTTTGGCTTCAGAAAGAATCCACAGGGCATGTCCCCCAGCACAGTACATGACTGGAAGTGCTTCCTGGGTGAGAGGGCCCTGGACCCAAGGTGGGCAGAAGAGCCTTAGGGACCTAGAGTTCAGATTATGAGTTTCACAGCCATTAAGAAGGTGATGATGTGAAGAGTATCTTATCCTCCAGCTGATGGATGGGCTAAGGCCATGAGGACACATGGAACTTAGAAACAGGGACTAAATGGTGCTAGGAAGATGCCCAGGGACACAATGGGTGTGGAATTCTGTGTCTGAAAAGGTTCTAGATTCTGTTTCGAGTGGAATAGCTGAGGACCATTCCCAAGGCCAGGCCTGCCTAGTGGCTGCAATGGCCCTATTTCTGAATCACAATGTCAGGCTAGTGACCTAATCATTTTAGGTCTATAGGGAAGCCAAACACTTCTGGACCCTAAGGAACACCAGACCCTAAGGAAGGAAACACATTGTTGACTTGAAAGATCATTGGTTCATCCATGCTGTTGGTAAATTCAGTGCCTAAAAGGGCTGAGATTCCCTACTTGTGGGGGCTCATGGTACATATGCCCAAGTCTGGTACTGTGACCAAAATAACTCTAGTTTTAAAAGCTACCAGAAATCCCATTCATCCAGAGAATGTCTGCGAACTTTGAGCAGTAAGAGTTCCTGGACACTTCCCTTATGCATTGTGGAGTACAGTGCCTAATTTTGCCTGAGACCACCAGGGTACGGGAAGGGTCATTTTCAGTTATGCTATATATGCCATAGCACAGGATTTGGGTACAGCCCACCCCATGCTAGTTCACTGGGAATCTGGATAAATCAGGTCCACAAGGGCAGCACTTCCATGGCAGATGGTGTCTGGAAAGGCCCTCTGGGACTTCAGTGTGCTAGCAGGCAAGAATCCAGAGGAGTCCCAGGGCCTGAGAAAATCTAGATGAATGCAGACCTAAAGGGATCATCAGGTTGATAGTTTAATAAGAGGAGCCCATATTTCCTTGCCTGAGTATGGTCTGTGGACCTGAAGGATTGCTGGAATCTTGTGTGCATGCTATGTCAGTTCAGTCCTGTCCAACTCTTTGGGACCTCATGGACTGTAGCCTGCCAGAATCCTTAGTCCCTGGAATTTCCCAGCCATGGATACTGGAGAGGGTTGCCATTTCCTTCTCCAGGGGGATTTTCCCGTCCCAGGCGTGGAAGCCGCATCTCTTATGTCTCCTGCATTGGTAGGTGCATTCTTTACCACTAGCTCCACTAGCTAGAATCTTCGAGATAGGGAAATTTAGTGGCCAGAAAAATTCTTGGGGCATACGCGAGACAGCAGTCAGTGGCCGAGAGCACTCATTAATTCTCAAGACTGTGAGCTAATTGAAGGTCTGAAAAGCTCATAGTTTCACCTGGTGAGTATTAGTGCCTAAAGCGGGTATTCTCTGCTTTCACTGCAGATGGCCAGGCTTGCTGTCTAAGCACCCTTGGTTCCCCAGAACAAATTGACACTAGGGGCCGGGGAGTATCCGATAACCCTAGCTTCCAAGAAGTCTGCAAGCAGGAAGCTTTCCAGGTACACCAGTTAGAAGGAAGTGCAGTGATGCAGAAGGGCCCTCTTGCTGCAAGAGGCTGGATGGCTGGTTGTAGATAAAACCAGCTAAAACTCCAGATAAAACTCTGTTCCAAAGCAAAGGTTGGGCTAGTGTACATAAAGGCTCTCCTGGAACCCTATGCAAAATATCGTAGTCTCAGAAAGCACCCACAGGTCACCAGGACCAGGGTAGGATGTGTCCAGAAGTCCTTTCTGAGTGCCACTGAACAGGGCAGCATCATTGTGGAAGAACACCCTGTGGGTTCCTCGTGATCAAAATGCATGAGATGCACTAAGGGCTCTGAGTCCTGTCTCTATCAGGAGGGTGATGGTCACAAGGATACATAGTGCCACTAAATAACAGTGAGACTCGGGGTCATAAGAAATGTAAGAACTTTAGGTGCTGGGTAGGCTGGTGATCAGAACCTCTCAAGGGACACTAGCAAGCAAGCCCGTGACCGAAATGGTTCAAAGTTTTATGGCACTCGAGCTAGCTGAGGACTGGAGGGGCAATTGGCTCACCACAGACAAGCCTAACTCCTGACATGAAGGGTCTAGCTTCTGCATAAAAGGGCATGTTGGTGGCTTAAGAATGTTTGGTTCCTGGGCACATGATTGGCAGGAACCTGGAAAAAGTCCCAGAACCTTAGAGCCAGTGCACTGTTAGTGGTCGGTGATTTTGCCAGACACTGGAGCTTGAGGTCAAGTAAGGTGGCCTACAAAGCTCACAATTCTCAGTCTCAAGAGCCCTAGAGAAGTATGGTGGCCGATAGGGCTCAAAATTCCTTTGCTCATAGGACACATTATATCTTGGTCAGAGATCTATACCCGAACCTATGTTCCAGTTTCAGAGGTAGGTGTGTGGTCAGGTTGGACTGACAAGCTGTGCTTCCTGTATAGGCCATGGACGGGAAGTAACTCATTAAAATGTTTGAAGCTGGAATGGTCTTCACGAGGCTAACAGGATGGGAGTACTGGGGCTGAAGGGCCCCAGGTACCAACAAGTTATTAAGATGATTTCCAGTAAGGTCCTATATTCCACAGCAAGAATTCTTAATTCAGTTCGTAGGAACCCAGTGCACTGACAGTCTAGTTGACAAAAGGATCACCCGGACAATAAAGTCAGGGGGAATGGTGTCCAGAAGTACCCCACCAAGGCATCATTTCTGTGTGAAGCATGTACAAAAGTACAGTACTGTGTTGTGAGGAGGAGCGATGGCTTGTGGGGCCCAAGGCATAAACACTGCCCCTGCTGAATGCTGGTAGGAGGAGCCCATGCTTCCATTGAGGCATATGAAGAATCCATGGAACCCTATAGAGGAGGCAGGTTGCAGGCCAGAATGTAAGTGTGGGGCACCATCTGGACTGCTTGCCGGTGGCCCAGAGGGATCTTACATCAGTTTGCTTAGAGTGGTTGAGGCCAACCCCTCCTCAGCCAGTGGCTAGTGCCATGCCCATGTGCTTTCTTTTCTACCACAGGCGGACCTTCTTGTCACCAAAGAACCTTAATACTCTTTAGCACACATACAGACTGGGGGCCAGTGGGAATTCAATTTCGCTTGCTGACCAGAAGTCTAGTGGCCGGTAAGACTTACAGGAGCACTGCCCAGAAGCCGGTTTGGTGTAAAAGGAGCCCCTTGCAATCATGTTCTCAATAGGTGCTTGTCAATAAAGCCACATATTCCTCAGCAATAGAACAGGCTGCTTTCCATAAGGGCTTTCCTGGATCCCAGTACAGGGGCAACAGGGTCTTTTAAAGGACGAGCAGGGCACCGGTGCCAGGGCAGAAGGTGTCCAGAAGTGATGCAGAATGCCAGTGCTCTGGACCGCATGTGTCTGTAAGAACTCCAGGAGTCCTAGATGCACAAAAGGCCTTGGTTCTACAGCCTATGAAAAGGGAGATGATCTCAAGGGTATATACTTTCTTTATGTCTTTGGGCCAGAAGGAGCTCTGGAATTGTAGTGAGGGGTTAAACTGGTTATTGGTAGGTTCTTGGATGGGAAGGAGTGGTTAGAGATGGTAGCTGAAATGGCTCATGTTACTGAACTAAAGGGCATTCTGAGCAGTGGAGGTGACTTTCAGTCAGTATCTCCGAGTCCACAGCATCAGCTGTGAGTGGAAAGATCTTACTGAAAAGCTTTGGGGTTAAACGGCCTTCATGACTCCAATACGACTGTAGAATGCTGACAAAAGGGGTCCAGGGAGCTGTCAATTTAGTTACCATGAGGGCCATATTCATATTGTATAGCAAGGGTTTAAGCTAAAGAAAGACCCTGGCACAACCACTGGTGGTAAGTCTGTGTGCCAAAGGGGCCCCCAGTGCAGAAGTGACCGGGCTCTTGGTGTTCAGAAATCCCACCCCAGCCTTGTGCCTCTCATGACCTGGCATCCAGGCTGAGTCTGGAAGTGTTCTGGGGTTCAGAACCTTGGACAGCACATTACGGACTGGGCCCTTAGAGACCCAAGGATCAAGATGGACAGGACGTCCAAGGGTTGTAGGTTCCACATCCTACACAAGAGTGATGGTCAGAAGGTTACACTGTTGCCCAGCTTCCAAGCCAACTAGTAGATCTTAGGACACCTGGTATCCTGGAGTCTAGGGTGGATGGTGATCCCAATGTGCTGTGTATACTAACTTTTTTCAAAGACTCTTGACAGAAAGGATCTAGGTAGCACTTCAAATGGGATAACTGAGGACTATAAGCACCATAGTTTCCCATGCCTGTCCCATAACCAGAAGGTTTCTAGTATCTGTATCAATTATCAGGCTTAGGCAAAAAACTTTTGGTTACCAGGCAAACAGGATCAATCCAGGTCAGAACATAGAAAAGGGATACAATGGTGATCAGAAAAATCCATCAGTGCACCAACAGGGCAAAGTGTGATGGCTGAAAGGATTCGGGTTTCTTAACTGCAAGGGCCCAGTGTATTCCAGTGTGAGGCCTATAATGTGAGTGCAAATGCTCTGGTTTAAACAGCCTTTTGAAAAACCAGCAGCTGGATATCAAACAGATTCCCAGCACACCAACAGACTTTGATTAGATTTAGGGCCAGAAGGGCTTGCATGATATTAACACGTGTGGTGTAAGGTGCCACAGTGGGACCACGGACACAGGCATACTGGAAAGTATGGTTCACAGTAGCACCACGTATTCCATAGCACAGATTTAGTCTTGGCCAACAAGACCCTTGGTTTTTGGATGTACAGTTGCAACTGAGCCCCCATGGCAGCGAGCCCTGGCAGATAGTGTCCTGAACTGCCTCCCATCACACTGGTGCAGGGGCAAGAACACATCTAGAAGAGTCTCAGGGTGTGAGAAATCAAGATGGACTCAGACCAAAATGTCTTTTTATGCTGACAGACTGATAGGAGGAGCCTGGGTTCCACCATACATGTGTGATTAGGAGCCTGAATGATCCCAGGAACCTTAGTGAATGTGCTTGTTCACAGGAGGAAGATTCTTCAGGGTCCCCGAGTGGGAACAAACGGTGGTCTAGAGGGTTCATGTTTTCTGGGCTGGAAAAACCATGATATCTCAGTCAGGCACGTAATGTGAAAAGAGGTACTCTGGTTCAAACACCAGGCCCACAGTTTCTCTTTGGATGGCAGTGATATGAGGGAAAGTGCTCACCTGCCGTCACTGGCAAGCAGGCTGGTTGTCCTAAAGAGCAACATACTTCTCAGTTCTCCAGGCTGCACACAGCCTGGGAGTTGGAAGGAATCCTGGAACTGTTGATGGCTGCAAGTCTGGCGGCTGGAAGGATCCTGGGGTTATTGTGCAAATGAAGGCAGGACGTGAAAGTGTCTGTCTTGCAACAGGGCTCTAGATAAATGGTCATTAACAGGGTTCTGTGTTCCACAGGACCAGGCAGCCTGTGGTCCTTGTAGCACCAGTGCACAGACAGCCTGGTCTGTCTGAGAGTATCCCCAGAACACAGCACCAGGGCACGGTCACCACAAGTGCAGCAAGTGCATGTGTCCAGAAACCCCCTTGTTTCTGGGTGTTGGGATAGAAAATCCACCTGATGGGCTCTGGGTTCCTCGGCCTATGTTGAGGGTGATTGTGGGTTGAAAAGTGAAAGTGAAGTCGCTCAGTCATGTCCGACTCTTTGCTACCCCATGGACTATAGCCTACCAGGCTACTCCGTCCATGGGATTTCCCAGGCAAGAATACTGGAGTGGGTTGCCATTTCTTTCTCTAAGGGATCTTCCTGACCCAGGGATCAAACCCAGGTCTCCCACATTGTAGGCAGATGTTTTACCATCTGAGCCAATAGGGAAGTGTGTTGGGCATGTACAAATGGTGTAGCTGAGCGCTAGAACCACCAAATGTTCTGAGAGCTAGGTCTGACCAGTGGCTAGAAGAGTTCTCATTTCTGCATCACACAGGAAGGCTGGTGGCCAAAGGACCTTCAGTTACTAGGCACGGTAGAAGATCCCCTGCAAGAAAGACCCCAAGAACACTTGCAAGGAGACATGTCTGTAGTCTGAAGTTTCATTAGGCCTCACATGTGAGGTTGGGTAGAGGAGAAGGGGAAAGGTAGCTGAAATGGTTCCAAGACTTAACTGAAATTACCCACTTTACCTCAGTGTGTGTCGTGTACTGTGACTGAAAGTGCTCCCATTTCAACACTAGACAACTAAACTGATAGCTGCAAAGCCCCAGGCCCCAAGCACACTGGTGCATCGAGGATGGCATCTACCCCAAAACTCCATGGTTTGGAAGGCCCTTCTGACACTCATGTGACAGACTGCTGGTGCTAAAATGGATATGGAGTAGCAGCATTTTCAAGTATGATTCCCAATAGGGCTGTATATTACAAGTATGTCTCTGACTAAGGCTAGTTGGAGCCCTGGATGCAGGTAGTGTCTCACTTAAGGGCCCTCTGCACATCAGATGTCTTCTGGGAGTTATGCCTGTGGTACCAGTGAAGGGCATGGAAATGTCTCAGGCATGAGAGGGTGATATACCCAAAGTGAAAAGCCTTTTTCTCATCTAAGCCCCATTGGAGGAGCTTGTGTTTCCAAATCATGAGAACAGTGTAGGAGCCTTAAGTATCATCGGAACCTTCCTAAGCAATCTGGTTGTTGGCTGGATGTTCTCTGGGGCACCAACTCCAGGGACAGCTAATGGCCAAGAGAACTGAGATTCTCTGGCTATCAAGCTCTCAGTTCCTTGAGAATGATAGCGCTGTGACCCCAAAGTCTCTCAACCTAAGGTTGTCAGACAGGTGGCCAAGGACCCTAGGTTTTCATGAACATGCACAAAGTGGGGGCCAGCAGGAAACCTGGAACCCCAGCTAACAAAAGCTCCGATGACCAGAAATTCCCTAGGCACTTCCAGATCAAGATGTAGTGGGGAAATAGGTCCCTTGCATCAGATCTCTGAGTGGGTGGTTACCTTTAGGGCAGTGTGTGCCACATATCCGGGGCAGGGTAGTGTGCGTGTGTTCTCCTGGAGCTCAGTGCTCAAGTACTTTGACTTCAGAAAGAACCCACAAGGCACAAACACTGGGGAGAACATGTGCAGAAGTGCTCCCTGGGTGAGAGGGCCCTGGACCAAAGATGGGCAAAAGAGCCTTAGGAACCTAGAGTTCAGGCTGTGAGTTTCATAGCCACTAAGAAGGTGACTATGTGAAGTATACCTCATTCTCCAGCTGATGGACGGGGTAGGTCCTCGAGGACATGTGGAACTCAGATGCAGGGACCAGATCATACTAGGAAGGTGCCCAGGGACACAAAGGGTGTGGAATTCCATGTTTGAAAGGGTTCTAGGTTCTGTTTCTAGTGGGATAGCTGAGGACCATCCCCAAGGCCAGGCCTGGCTAGTGGCTGCAAAAGCCCTAATCTGTGCATCACAATGTCAGTCTAGTGATCTAATGACTTTAGGTCTACAGGGAAGTCAGACAATTCTGGACCATAAGGAATACCAGAACCTAAGGTAGGAAACATGTTGTTGCATTGAGAGTTTGTTGGTTGATCCATGGTGTTGGTAAGTACAGTGTCTGAAAGGGCTGAGATTCCTTAGCTGTGAGGGCTCTGGATACATATGCCCATTTACTAACTGTGACCAAAAGACCTCTAGTTTTAAAAGCCGCCAATAAAGTAATCACCAGAAATCCCCCTGGTCCCCGGGATGTCCATGAACTTTGAGCAGTAAGATCTGTTGTAAACTTCCCTGATGAGATGTGGAGTATGGTGCCTAATTGGGTCAGAGACCTCGGGGTATGGTAGTGTGGTTTTCAATTTGGCTATATATTCCATATCACCGGATTTGGGGGGATCCTGTGTTACAGCAGTTCACTAGGAATCTGGGCAAATCAGGACCCCAATGGGAGGAGTTCCATGGCAGATGGTATCTGGAAATGGCCCCAGGGACTCCAGTGTGCTAGCAGAAAGAATCCAGAAAAGTCCAAGGGCCTGAGAAAATCTAGATGGACGCAGACCTAAAGGGATCATCAGGTTGATGGTTTAATAACAGGAACCCATATTTCCAAACCTGACTATGATTGTGGACCTGAAGGATTGCTGGAATCTTGGAGAGAGGGAAATTAACAGCAGGAAAAATTCCCGGAGCGCTGTCTAGAGGGCAGACTGTAGCTGAGGCGCTCATTAATTCTCAAGACTGCTAGCTAATTAAGGTCTGAAAGGCTCACAGTTCCACCTGGTGGGTATTAGTGCCCTGAGGGTGAATTAATGTGTTTATACTGCAGATGGCCTGGCTTGTTGTCCAAACACCCTCGATTCCCCAGAACAAATTCACACTGGGAGCCAGGAGGTATCCGGAACCCTAGCTGCCACGAAGTTGGCCAGCGGGAAGGGAAGCTTTTCAGGTACATAAGTTAGATGGAGGTGCAGTGATGCAGAAGGGCCCTCTCATTGCAGGAGGCTGAACGGCTGGTTGCCGATAAAGATCTCTGTTCCAAAGCAAAGGTGTGGGATACTCTGCATAAACGCTCTCCTGGAACCCTACGCAAAATATTGTGCTGTCAGAAAGGACCCTCAGGTCACCAGGACCAGAGCAGAATGTGTTAAGTCCTTTCTGAGTGCTAGTGGCCAGGGCAGTGTCATTGCAGAGGAACACCCTGTAGGTTCCTCCTGATAAAAATGCATGAGATGAACTGAGGGCTTTGAGTCCTGGCCCTATCGGGAGGGTGATGGTCACAAGGGTACTGAGTGTCGTTAAATAACAGTGAGACTCAGGGCCATAACGTGTGTAGGAACCTTAGGTGCTGGGTGATCAGAGCCTCTCCAGGGACACTAACGAGCAAGCTTGTGACTGATAGGGTTCAAAGTGCCATAGCAAACGAGCTAGCTGAGGACTGGAGGAGTAATTGGTTCATGACAGCCGAGCTTAATTCCTCACCTGAAGGGTTCTAGCTTCTGCATGATGGAATAGGTTGGTGACTTATGAACTTTTGCTTCTTGTGCACGAACTTTTCCTTCCTGTACACGTGATTGTGAGTATAACAACAATAGTCCCAGAACCTTAGAGCCAGGGTACTGTTGGTGGTCAGTGATTCTGCTGGGCACTGGAGCTAGAGGTGAAGGAAGGTGGCCTACAATGGTCAAATTTCTTGGCTGAAAGGGTACTAGAGAAATACGATTGCTGATCAGGCTCAAAATTTCTTTGCTCAAAGGACCCACTGTATCTTGGTCAGAGATCTATACCTCAGTCTAATATGGTTCAGTTTCAGCAGTAGGCCGGTGGTCAAATTGGACCACCAGCTTGTGCTTCCGATATGGACTTTGGGCAGAAAGTACCTCATGAAAACATTTAAAGGTGGAATGGCCTACACGTGTAGTACTGGGGCTAAAGTGCCCATAGGCAGTTTCTGGTAAGGCCATAATATTCCACAGCAAGGTATCTTAATTCAGTTCATAGGAGCACAGTGCACTGACAGTCTAGTTGCCAAAAGGGTCACCCGGACAACTAGGTCAGGGAATGGTGTCTGGAAGTACGCCACCAAGTCATCATTAAGGTGTCAGGCATGTAGCACAGTAGGGTTCTGTGTTGTGAGAAGGAGTGATGGCTTGTTGGGCCTCAGGCGTAAAGGCCGCCCCCTGCTGAAGTGCTGGTAGGAAGACTCCATGCGTCCACTGAGGGGTATGAGAATGCATGGAATTATATGGAGGAGGCCGGTTGCTGGCCAGAATACCAGTATGGGGCCACCATCTGGACCACTGGACCCAAAGAGATCTTACTTCATCAGTTTGCTTAGAATGGATGAGGCATACACCTCCCCAGCCAGTGGCTAGTGCCATGACCATGTACTTTCCTTTCTACCACAAGCAGACCGTCTGGTCACTAAAGAACCTTAATATTCACTAGCACACATAGAGATTGGTGGCCAGTAGGTATTCCATATTGCTTGCTGACAGGAAGTCTGGTGGTTGGAAGGTTTTCTGGGAGCACTGCCGAGAAGGCAATGCAGTGTTAAAAAGGAGCCCCTCACACCGGTGTTTTCCATAGGTGGTTGTCAATAAAGCCAGACATTCTTCAGCAATAGAGCAGACTATTTCCTATAAGGGCTCTCCTGGAACCCAGTACGGGGGCAGCATAGTCTTTTAAAGGACAAGCAGGGCACTGCACCAGGGCAGAAGGTGTCTGGAAGCGGTTCAGAGTTCCTGTGCCCTAGACTGTATGTGTCGAAAGAACTCCTGGAATCCTAGATGCACAAAGTTACTGGGTTCTATAGCCTACTGTAAGGGGGATGGTCTCAAAGGTATACACTTTGTTCGTGACCTTGCCAGAAGGAGCTCTTCAATTGTAGTGAGAGGTAATTGGTTATTGGCAGGTACTGGGATGCGTGTGGAGCCAGTAGGGATGGTGGCCGAAATGACTCAAGTGATTAAATCAAAAGGAATTCTGAGCAGTGGGTCAATCCTACAGTCAAAATCTCTGGGTCCACAGCGTCCAATGGGGGAAAAGTTATCCCTGAAACTTTTCAGTGTGAGAGGGCCTTCAAGACTGTAGAATGCTGCCAAAGGGGTCTAGGGAGCTGGAACATCCCTTGCGGGCCATGTTGCACAGCAAATGTTTGTGGTAAGGCCCCTGGTACAGCCAGTGGTAAGTCTCATCGCCAAAGGGGCGCCAGTGCAGAACTGGATGGGCCCAGAAGTCCCTCCCCAGCCTTGTGCCCTTTGTGACCTGCTTCCAGACTAACAACAGTGTGTAACTGTCCTGGGTTTCAGCACCCTGGACAGCACATTCTGGAAGAACCCTTAGGGTCCTAGGGAGGGAGTTGTGATAGCTTATTGTGAAGGATATCTCTGAAGAAGATTTAGCTTAGGGACCAGGGAGCAGGCTTGATCACTCAAGAGCTTTTGTGTAGCAGAGTTTTATTAAAGTGAATAAGGGACAGAGAAATTCTGACATAAACATCAGAAGGGGGTTGGAAAGTGCTCTCCTTGCTAGCCTAAGCAAGGGAGTTAGTTATATACTTTTAAATTGATTATTACAATAAATCAAAAGAATATCTCAAGGTTGTAAAGATCTTACCAGACCCACTCCCACATTTTACATTTTAAGATAACAGGATTAGAACTGAACAATAGAAAGATCTTACCAGACCCAATCCCATAATATACATTTTAAGATAACAGGATTAGTCAGAAGGTTTTCAAGAAGGAGAAATTGTCCTCAAGCATACATTGTTGTTATATAATCCTTACTAAAGAATGTAGGAAAAAGGAGTTTGCCCTTTCCTCCTCCTTGAGAATCCCAGACCCTCATCTCCTCCTTGAGAGCCCCAGAGCCCTTTCTCCTCCTCAGGGACCCTGGACTTCTTATTAACCTGCCTAGGAATTGACTCTCTCAGTTGGACATATCATACAAGAGCTATAGGTTCTACATCTTACAAGAAGAGATACCATCAGAAGGTACACAGTTGCCCAGTTTGCAGACCACATTTTAGACCTTAGGACACCTGGAATTCTGGGGTCTAGAGTAGATGGTGACCATAATGTGCTGTGTATACTAACTTCTGCAAAGGCTCTTGACAGAAAGGATTTTCAGTAGTTTTTCAAATGGGATAAAGTGAAAGTGAAGTCACTCAGTCATGTCCCACTCTTTGCAACCCCGTGGACTGTAGCCCACCAGGCTCCTCCATCCATGGGATTCTCCAGGCAAGAGTACTGGAGTGGGTTGCCATTTCCTTCTCCAATATTTCTTTGAGCCCCCTTTTTTTTTGGGGGGGGGTGGGCAAGAATACTGGAGTGGGTTGCCATTCTCTTCTCCAGGAGATTTTCCCGACCCAGGGATTGAACCCGGGTCTCCCGCACTGTAGGCAGACACTTTACCATCTGAGGCACCAGGGAAGTCTGAGGCCTATAAAGGCCTCCTTTTGAAGGAGGTCGCCATTATCTTCATTGCCTCCACCATAGTCTGGCCCTAGGTAAATAACAGGGAAGGCTTCCCTACGGGTAGTCTTCCCTGGTGGCTCAGTCTGCCTGCAATGTGGGTGACCTGGGATTGATCCCAGGTTGGGAAGATCCACTGGAGAAGGAAATGGCAGCCCACTCCAGAATTCTTGCCTGGATAATTCCATGGACAGAGGAACCTGGTGGGCTACAATCCATGGGGTCACAAAGAATTGGACTGAGTGACTAACTTTCACTTTTCCATTTTTCAAATAACAGGGAGGGAACACAACCCCACCCATCAATATATAATTGGATTAAAGATTTACTGAGTTAGGTTCCGCCCACCAGAATAAGACTCAGTTTCCCCTCAGTCAATCTCTCCCATCAAGAAGCTTCCATAAGCCTTTTATCCTTCTCCATCAGAGGGCAGACAGACTGAAAACCACAATCACAGAAAACTAACCAATATTATCACATGGACCACAGCCTTGTTTAACTCAATGAAACTTCGAGCCATGCCTTGTAGGGCCACCCAAGACAGACGGGTCATGGTGGCCCATTTTGACAAAACGTGGTCCACTGGAGAAGAGAATGGCAAACCACTTCAATATTCTTGCCTTGAGAACCCCATGAACAGGATGAAAAGGCAAAAAGATAGGACACTGAAAAATGAACTCCCCAGGTCAGTAGGTGCCCAATATGCTACTGGAGATCAGTGGAGAAATAACTCCAGAAAGAACAAAGAGATGGAGCCAAAGCAACAACAACACCCAGTTGTGGATGTGACTGGTGACGGAAGTAAAGTTTTATGCTGTCAAGAGCAATATTGCATAGGAACCTGGAATGTTAGGTCCATGAATCAAGGCAAATTGGAAGTGGTCAAACAGGAGATGGCAAGAGTGAGCATTGACATTCTTGGAATCAGCGAACTAAAATGGACTGGAATGGGTGAATTTAACTCAGATGACCATTATATCTACTATTGTGGGCAAGAATCCATTAGAAGAAATGGAGTAGCCATCATAGTCAACAAAAGAGTCCAAAATGCAGTACTTGGATGCAATCTCAAAAACGACAGAATGATCTCTGTTTGTTTCCAAGATAAACCATTCAATATCATGGTAATCCAAGTCTATGCCCTGACCAATAATGCTGAAGAAGCTGAACGGTTCTATGAAGACCTACAAGACAGTCTAGAACTAACACCCAAAAAAGATGTTATTTTCATTATATAGGACTGGAATGCAAAAGTAGGAAGTCAAGGAACACCTGGAGGAACAGGCAAATTTGGCCTTGGAGTACAGAATGAAGCAGGGCAAAGGCTAATAGAGTTTTGCCAAGAGAATACACTAGTCATAGCAAACACCCTCTTCCAACAATATAGGAGACAACTCAACACATGGACATCACCAGATGGTCAACACCGAAATCAGATTGATTATATTCTTTGCAGCCAAAGATGGAGAAGCTCTATACAGTCAGCAAAAACAAGACTGGGAACTGACTGTGGCTCAGATCATGAAATCCTTATTGCCGAATTCAGGCTTAAATTGAAGAAAGTAGGGAAAACCACTAGACCATTCAGATATGAGCTCAATCAAATCCCTTACAATTATACAGTGAAAGTGAGAAATAGATTTAAGGGACTAGATCTGATAGACAGAGTGCCTGATGAACTATATGGACAGAGGTTCATGACATTCTACAGGAGATAGGGATCAAGACCATCCCCAAGAAAAAGAAATTCAAAAAAGCAAAATGGCTGTC
The DNA here is from genome assembly GCF_029378745.1 of Bos indicus. Taxonomy (NCBI): domain Eukaryota; kingdom Metazoa; phylum Chordata; class Mammalia; order Artiodactyla; family Bovidae; genus Bos; species Bos indicus. The sequence goes on along the minus strand of NC_091789.1, from coordinate 124,490,494 downwards.
TGAGGAGGCCTTACAAATAGCTGTGAAAAGAAAAGTGAAAAGCAAAGTAGAAAAGGAAAGATATACCCATTTGAATGCAGAGTTCCAAAGAATAGATATGAAAGGAGAGATATGAAAGCCTTCCTCAGTGATCAGTGCAAAGAAATAGAGGAAAACAATAGAAAGGGAAAGACTAGAAATCTGTTCAAGAAAATTAGAGATACCAAGGGAACATTTCATGCAAATATGGGCACAATAAAGGACAGAAATTGTATGGATGGCAACCCACTCCAGTATTCTTGCCTGGAGGATCCCAGGGACAGGGGAGCCTGGTGGCCTGCCGTCTGTGAGGTCGCACAGAGTCGGACACGACTGAAGCGACTTAGCAGCAGCAGCAGCAACAGAAGCAGAAGATAGTAAGAAGTATACATAGAAGTATAAAAAAAAAAGAAACTATTTAGCAACCTAATTAAAATGTGTCTTAAATATGATTACATGTAAGGCTTCATGACTTCAGTTATGTAAAGACTTACATCCCTGGAAGTGAAGGGCTTTCTCCCCTCATTTGCCTCTATTTTAAGAAATGAGAATCAGGGCCTCTGTAATAAAGTTGGATAGAATCAAAACTTGATTTTCTAGCATCACTGATTTTAAAATGAAAAACATTCTTACTTTTTTAAAAACCATTAGTGTATCTCCCATTTTGAACCTGAATATCTTTAAGAGTTTAATGGTTTTTTCCCTCTACATAAATATGAGTGATAGAAAGAGAAAGAAACATATAAAGAGTTTTTCAGTTCATGTCTTGCAAAAATAATAGCAGTAAAGATCTGATAGTATTGCAGAAATTATATATTTTTTTGCATGTAAAAGCAATTATATTTTAGTTGGCACTCATGGACATGAATTGAAAGAATGAATTGAAATGGATATAATACTTTCATCTATTATTCAGCAAGCTATCAAATGAGGTGCTATGACTTACCATGAGCAACTTCAACCTATCATTTTTGCCAATCTAAAAATCTGATTAAATGTCAAGCAAGTGCAATGTGAATGTGCCTTCCAGAAATGCTCTAAATAAGTAGAAATGGCTGTTTCTTCAGCTTTTATGATTTAAGCAGTGTTTTGTTTGTTTGTTTGTTGTTCTTGAGACACCAAGTTATTAGAAGATAAGATGGGCACTGTTATCTCAAAGTGATACTAACTGAATTGCAGCTCATCACCCTACCTCACAATCCAGTGCCTCTTCCCACTCACTCCCTTTTCATTAGGCTGAAGTCATACTGACTCTCATTTGACCTCTTGAACACACTTTACATTCCAAGATAAGTTGCCCTTTTGAGACTTTACATTTGTTCTTCCTCCCACTGGCTATTTCTACCCAGATCTTTAATATCTCAGTCACCTGAAGGATTAACAGAGCTGAAAGGTTGGCTTCCTATGGGCTCCCTTATATGGCCACCAATTTGGTGCTAGCTATCAGCAGGGGAAGAGTTTCCCAGGTGGCTCAGTGGTGAAGAATCCACCTGCCATTGTAGGAGACATGCGTTCAATTCCTGGGTGGGGAAGAGCCCCTGGAGGAGGAAATGGCAACCCAATCCAGTATTCTTGCCTGGAGGATCCCATAAACAGAGGAGCCTGTTGGGCTACAGTCCATGGGGTTGCAGAGTCAGACACAACTGAGAGACTGAGTGCGTGTGCGTGCACACACACACACACACACACACTTATTTGCTCTTCACAGAGGCCTCTCCACAGTGCTGTGTGAGTATTCTCAAAACATGGAGACTGGCTTCTCTCAGAGTGAGCCATCCAAGAAAAGGAAAGCCACACAGAAGCTGTGTGACTTTTCATGACCTAGCCTTGAACATCACATGATATCACTTCCACTACATTCTATATTTTTGACATGATCCTTTATACCATCTTACATTAAAAGGGATTAGAGTTAGATACCACCTTTTGATGGGAACACTGTCAGAGAATTTGCATCACATTTTAAAACCACCACACTAAAACTCATGAGTTTTGTTAATCTAAACAGTTACACCTCAGTTAACATAACAGGTATGAGTGTACTGCTCATAAAATTAATATAGTAACAGTAACAGTAGTGTGAAATGAAGTATCTCTGGCCATATCAACAAACAAGGATATAACAGCCATCAGTGATTTCAAACCTCCAAATGTGAGTGAGGGCTCCCCAAAAGGGGACACAATGCCTGTGATCCAGCAGATGGCCAGCCTCCACAGTGATTGCTGAAGGGCTGGGGGGAGGAGGGGGATGCAAGAAATCCAAAAAAGGGATTTGGCCCAAGATAACTGAGGTGCACATGAAAGGAATGAATTCAGGGAGCCCAGAGGCTTGCATCTTCCCATACATAGAAGAACCCTAAATTCCTTACTTGCTATCTGGGTTTCCTTACTTAACAATAATGTTTGATATTCAGACTGCCTGCTCACATTCTTTGCAAACTTGTGTATAGTCTGACTCCCTCTCCCACCTTCTTGGAGTGGTTTTGTCTGAGCTGCTGCCTCCCAGGCTGAGAGTCCTTAACATTCCCATAAAATAAAATAATTCTACTTTCAGGTTGTGACAAATTTTTAGTTGACAGTGGCAATAAGTAATAAATAATAATATTTATTTGAATATTATCAACTTTCTTTTAAATATGTGGCTTTTCTATATTCCCCTGAATTTAAAATTTAGGTTAATTGTATCTACTGTTTTAAGTCTTTTCAAGAGAAGGTTTTCTCTGATTTTATAAAGGAAGTATATAGAAAACCATAATTCACTTACAAACTGATTTATACCAGATAGTGATAGAACACAAATATTCTATTAAGTCCTATAATAATAGCTATAAAATATATATGAATTTTGATTAGTAGTGAGATGTTAAAATTTCCTTCCAAGGAGTAAGCCTTATGACCAACCTAGACAACATATTAAAAAGCAGAGACATTACTTTGCCAACAAAGGTCCGTCTAGTCAAGTCTGTGGTTTTTCCAGTGGTCATGTATGGACGTTGGAAAAGGCAATGGCACCCCACTCCAGTACTCTTGCCTGGAAAATCCCATGGATGGAGGAGCCTGGAAAGCTGCAGTCCATGGGGTCGCTGAGGATCGGACACAACTGAGAGACTTCACTTCCACTTTTCACTTTCATGCATTGTAGAGGGAAATGGCAACCCACTCCAGTGTTCTTGCCTGGAGAATCCCAGGGACGGGGGAGCCTGATGGACTGCCGTCTATGGGGTCACATAGAGTCGGACACGACAGAAGTGACTCAACAACATGTATGGATGTGACAGTTGGACTATATAGAAAGCTGAGCACCAAAGAATTGATGCTTTTGAACTGTGGTGTTGGAGAAGACTCTTGAGAGTCCCTTGGACTGCAAGGAGATCCAACCAGTCCATCCTAAAGGAGATCAGTCCTGGCTGTTCATTGGAAGGACTGATGTTGAAGCTGAAACTCCAGTACTTTGGCCATCTGATGCAAAGAGCTGACTCATTTGAAAATACCCTGATGCTGGGAACGATTGAGGGCAGGAGGAGAAGGGGACGACAGAGGATGAGATGGTTGGATAGCATCACCGACTCGATGGACATGGGTTTGGGTGGACTCAGGGAGTTGGTGATGGACAGGGAGGCCTGATCACAAAGAATCGGACACGACTGAACTGAACTGAAGATGTTAAACTGTATTACATATGATTCATGGAACTACATTTCATTTTATCCAATTAATTAAAGTAGAAATTTTATTCAGATTCTAGGACCTGCTTTAATTATCCAAAGATTTGTATAAAACAGTAAAAAGAATAGAGATGCTATAACATATAAAAGTATATATTCTTTGTGTATTTAAATGAGTTAATAATGGCAATTCAAATTAATGCCTTAATTGAATGTTTTTGCACTTACTCTAAACTTAGTCTTTCTTAAGTTTTAGTTTTATTCAGTCAACTTAGTATTATAACCTGAGAAACAGCCTCTCAGATATTCCTGAGGAACTGCTCTGAAGAGGTAAGAAAGGAGTCCATATCTATGTGAATTTTTTGGCTAGAAAATACAGGTAGTCAAGGCTACATCTAGGTTAAAGATTACTGCTAATTAAAAAGAGCAGATATCTCATCATGTTAATGATTTTAGTGCCTTTCTGTGTATGGGTAGATGGAAGAATCTGGAGTCATTGGTATTCATCCTAAGATATGCATCTTAACTATCTAGGGGCTGGTTTAAAGGAAGCACAGCATTTCCTTGGGGCACACAGGCACTGTTGGTGGCTGTGGGTGATTGCTGTGAGTTGCAATTTAACCCTTGTATAGCTGAATGACCTGTCAACAAAGGTCCCTCTAGTTAAAGCTATGGTTTTTCCAGTAGTCATGTATGGATGGGAGAGTTGGACTATAAAAAATGCTAAGCGCAGAAGAATTGATGCTTTTGAACTGTGGTGTTGGAGAAGACTCTTGAGAGTCCCTTGGACTGCAAGGAGATCAAATCAGTCCATCCTAAAGGAAATCAGTCCTGAATGTTCATTGGAAGGACTGATGCTGAAGCTGAAGCTCCAATACTTTGGCCACCTGATGCGAAGAACTGACTCATTTGAAAAGACCCTGATGCTGGGAAAGATTGAAGGCAAGAGAAGAAGGGGACGACAGAGGATGAGATGGTTGGATGGCATCACCAACTCTATGGACATGAGTTTGAGCAAGCTCTGGGAGTTGGTGATGGACAGGGAAGCCTGGCATGCTACAGTCCATGGGGTTGCAGAGAGTGGAACCCTGCTGAGTGACTGAGTTGACTGAAACTGATAGCTGAATAATGAGTAACACTCTGTTCTTTTTTCATTCACAATGGACACAAAATATCTAACTCCATGGCAACAACTTTCAGAAGGTTCAGTTGCTTTAGAGTAACTGAACACAATTCTAGATAAACTCAGATAAACTAATTTGATATGTAATTTTTTTAAGTAGAAGGTAAAACTCATCATAGCCTTCTTATATTCAAGTGAGACGAATGTTTACCAGTACCCCTTAATTCCTTATAATTAATCAGGTCTTAAAATAGCAGAGGCCATTTTTCAAGCAAATGTATGAAGCCATAGAGAGATTAAAGGCATTATCATCATCCACTATATTTTAAATATCCATACTATGGATAGATATATTTCCTGGAGATGTATTCAGTTATAGGCAAGAGTGAAATATTTCCTAAAATTATTTCTGTTCTTAAGCTGGAAAAAAATTCAGTAATACCACCATCTGGAATTTTAACACAATGCATGGCCTAATGTTGAGAGGAAATAGCCTCTTAAAAATCTCTTTTGATAATAGCCAGTAATTGTGACCACTTTATTAGCCAATTTTTAAAGTGTTGTTTTATAGTAATTGTCTTCTTGTAATTTTATTTCAAAATTCTGGAAGATGTCTTCATTACGAATTTGCTTTGTACTTTGGGCAGTAGCATGATATGTTTGCAAAAAAAACAGGTTTTAGAGTCAGTTGACAACACTATGTTTGAATTCCACACTTATGCCTTTCATTTGCTGATGCCTTTGAGAAGTCACTGATCTTTTCTTGGTTTCAGTGTTCTTATCTATAAAAAGGGATTAAGACCCAGTAATATGTAGTGATGTTCTGATGATTCAACTAGACACCATATATGCTTGGCATATAACAGAATATCAATAAATGTTAGTGCTTTATGCTTTTCCAAAAGATCCTGACTTCTGGGGCCATTTCTGTTAAACAAAAAAATAAAAACAAAATCCTTGTAAATCTTTCTTGAAAATGAATTCAGTGTGGTTATAACCTGTGATCTGGTTTTGCCAAAATGAGTGGAACAACAGAAACAAACCTGTTTTGTTCTGAATCTGCTTTAGGATTGTTGTTGTTTAGTTGCTAAGTCGTGTCCAATTCTTTTGCAATCCCATAGACTGTATGTAGCCTGCTAGGCTCCTCTGTCAATGGGATTCTCCAGGCAAGAATACTGGAGTGGGTTGTCATTTCCTTCTCCAAGGGATCTTCCCAACCCCGGGATCAAATCCAAGTCTCCTGCCTTGGTTGGTGGGTTCTTGTATCACTGAACCACTTGGGAAGCCCCTACTTTAGGATACCCTCTTCCTTTCTTGCCATCACCTGGTAGGTGCCACCACTTACCTGCTGTGACCTTGAACAAGTTACTTAATATCCCTGTGCCTGCTCCTCATCTGTAAATTACAGATAATAATAGTGTTTACATCATATGGTTGTTTTGAAGATCAATTGAATTAATTCAAATAAACATTATTTTATAGTAGTGCCTATAAAATAATAAATAGTCTCTATGCATTAGCCATCAATATTATTTGGAAAGGTTTTGTAATTCTTTTTCCTAATGCTCAAGGACCACCTCCCAACCCCTGTAGCCAGGCTTGAATTTAGTTTTCAAATTTTCATATATTCCCACTACTAACAACATCCAATATAATTGTGCTAAACTCAAGTGCAGATGGTGCAGTTAATTTCAGGAGGTTCCCACAACCCTTGAAGTCCATTCTTAGGTCTCTTAACATACTTTAAGAAATTTAATTTGGGAACTATGTAAGGAATGTATAATATTTTTGAGTGCAGGAGTATAACAGAGCTCCAAATTCATAGCCTAACATTTGGAGTTTATATAAAATGATTTATATTGTATTTCAACATCTTTAATATGCATTTATTTCTACATCTTCCATGCCAAGTCTCTTAAACTTCCATGGATGCCTTTTTCTGGCTTTTCCATCCAAGTTCATAGCACATATTTTACTACAAAACTATTTTAATGTATGTGTCCACATTTTGCTGTTTCTAGCTCAGATGGAAAGTTTCCATTATGTTGAACATGGCAATTATCCTACTAGCTTTTTAAAAAAGCACTCATTTTCCTCCGTTCAAAATATGCAAAACAGAAATCTTTCATAATTCTATTTACATAATAGTGTCCTATTGTGTGAGTCAGCATAAACAAGACATAGCCCTCTGTGAATCACTATTTTTCTTCTTTAAGAAAGGTATTAAGTCCTTGACTTTTATTGATAGGTCCAAATTTCATCTCCCAAGTAATTGATTAAGGATGAATCATTGGAATTTGTAATAATTCAAATAGACAAAGAATGTAAATAATAGGTAGATCTGTGTGATGAACTCTGATAAGAAAGGAAGGAGAATGGAAATAGCATCAGAGCTGTACACCTTCTCATTGTTAAATACTTTGTTCAGTTTATTTCAGATCTGTGCTCACTGTCAGGGATGACAAGGAAGCAGAAACATCACTAAATGGGAGAGATCAGCCCTGATGATTTGTTTTACAAAAGTTTTTTTTTTTTTTTTTTTTAATATATAATGTTCGTCTCCAATTTTGTAAATGATGATCAGGACAGTGCTTAAAACAGCAATTTCATGTAGCAGTAATAGAGCCCCCCCCCCCCCACCCCAACCCCGCAAATACACCAATCTAGCCTTTTCCTCATTGCTGTAGAAATGGGAAGAGAAAGAGGACTGGATTGTTACTCGAAAAAGTAAGGAAATGGGTTTTGGTGAAATAAAAAAATGGTTCCATTTTCTATAATTAAAAATTAGTGGAATCCAAGGGAAAAAATGGGTTACTCCAGGGGCATACAATTCCAAATCAGGAAATGTAGCTGTCATAATGCCCAGGACCTGAAATGCCTGAACAAAAATGTCTTTTATTGTTTGAGTAATTTCAAGAACTGATAAGGTGCTTGGCATCATATTTCATTCCTTATGCCAACTCTGACCTCAGTAGTGGTAGAAGATATATCTTCTTTATTTGAATATTTTTTGTTGTTCAGTCACTCAGTTGTGTCTGGCTCTTTGCGACCCCATGGACTGCAGCATGCCAGGCTCCCCTGTCCTTCACCATCTCCCAGAGCTTGCTCAAACTCATGTCCATCGAGTCGGTGATGCCATCCAACCATCTCATCCTCCATTGTCCCCTTTCCTGCCCTCAGTCTGTCCCAGCATCAGGGTCTTTTCCAATGAGTCAGCTCTTCGCATCAGGTAGCCAAAGTATTGGAGCTTCAGCATCAGTCCTTCCAGTGAATATTCAGGACTGATTTCCTTTAGGATTAACTGGTTCAATCTCCTTGCAGTCCAGGGGACTCTCAAGAGTCTTCTCCAGCACCGCAGATCGAAAAAATCAATTCTTCAGCACTCAGCCTCCTTTATGGTCCAACTCTCACATCCATACATGACTACTGGAAAATCCATAGCTTTGACTAGATGGGCCTTTGTTGGCAAAGTGATGTCTCTGCTTTTTAATATGCTGTCTAGGTTGGTCATAGCTTTTCTTCCAAGAGCAAGTGTCTTTTAATTTCATGGCTGCAGTCACTGTCCACAGTGATTTTGGAGCCCAAGAAAATAAATACTTGCCTGACATATAGCAGACACTTGTTCATTTTTAAATTAAATGAGGAAGCCAGTAAATGAAATATGCTAAACAGTATGCTAAACTTCAGACTTCATTGACACTAAGTTTAATTTGAATCTATATGGTGGGGAGTGTGGGTATGAGTGAGTGAATTTGAGTTTGTATGTGAATATTTATTTATAAATATATACAGCTACATATAAGTGCATCTACATTATTTATATAAGTGAAGAGAGAAAGTTGGTGTGTTTAGTTATTACATTGTTATATCCACGAAGACAGGGCTTCTACTTTCTACTTCCTATATAGGTCTATCTACATTTTCTAAAGTAATACTCTACACAGGTGAAAGCATACTTTATATAGATTGAAGAAAGTAAATTACTTATAAGATCAGTTCAGTTCAGTCACTCAGTCGTGTCCGACTCTTTGCAACCCCATGAACCGCAACACGCCAGGCCTCCCTGTCCATCACCAACTCCCGGAGTCTACCCAAACCCATGTCCATTGAGTCAGTGATGCCATAAAACCATCTCATCCTCTGTTGTCCCCTTCTCCTCCTGCCCTCAATCTTTCCCAGAATCAGGGTCTTTTCTAATGAGTCAGTTCTTCCCATCAGGTGGCCAAAGAATTGGAGTTTCAGCTTCAACATCAGTCCTTCCAGTGAACACCCAGGACTGATCTCCTTTAGGGTGGACTGGTTGGATCTCCTTGCAGTCCAAGGGACTCTCAAGAGTCTTCTCCAACACCACAGTTCAAAAGCATCAATTCTTTGGTGCTTAGCTTTCTATATACTCCAACTCTGACATCCATACATGACCACTGGAAAAACCATAGCCTTGACTAGACGAACCTTTGTTGGCAAAGTAATGTCTCTGCTTTTGAATATGCTGTCTAGGTTGGTCATAACTTTCCTTCCAAGGAATAAGCGTCTTTTAATTTCATGGCCACAGTCACCATCTGCAGTGATTTTGGAGCCCAGAAAAATAAAGGCAGCCACTGTTTCCACTGTTTCCACTGTTTCCCCATCTATTTGCCATGAAGTGATGGGACTGGATGCCATGATCTTCATTTTCTGAATGTTGAGCTTTAAGCCAACTTTTTCACTCTCTTCTTTCACTTTCATCAAGAGGCTCTTTAGTTCTTCTTCACTTTCTGCCATAAGGGTGGTGTCATCTGCATATGTGAGGTTATTGATATTTCTCCTGGCAATCTTGATTCCAGCTTGTGCTTCCTCCAGCCCAGCGTTTCTCATGATGTACTCTGCATATAAGTTAAATAAGCAGGGTGACAATATACAGCCTTGATGTACTCCTTTTCCTATTTGGAACCAGTCTGTTGTTCCATGTCCAGTTCTAACTGTTGCTTCATGACCTGCATACAGGTTTCTCAAGAGGCAGGTCAGGTGGTCTGGTATTTCCATCTCTTTCAGAATTTTCCAGTTTATTGTGATCCACACAGTCAAAGGCTTTGGCATAGTCAATAAAGCAGAAATAGATGTTTTTCTGGAACTCTCTTGCTTTTTGATGATCCAGCGGATGTTGGTAATTTGATCTCTGGTTCCTCTGTCTTTTCTAAAACCAGCTTGAACATCTGGAAGTTCACGGTTCATGTACTGCTGAAGCCTGGCTTGGAGAATTTTGAGCATTACTTTACTAGCATGTGAGATGAGTGCAATTGTGCGGTAGTTTGAGCATTCTTTGGCATTGCCTTTCTTTGGGGTTGGAATGAAAACTGACCTTTTCCAGTCCTGTGGCCACTGCTGAGTTTTCCAAATTTGCTGGCATATTGAGTGCAGCACTTTCACAGCATCATATTTCAGGATTTCAAATAGCTCAACTGAAATTCCATCACCTCCACTACCTTTGTTCATAGTGATGCTTTCTAAGGCCCACTTGACTTCACAGTCCAGGACATCTGGCTCTAGGTGAGTGATCACAGCATAGTGATTATCTGGGTTGTGAAGATCTTTTTTGTACAGTTCTTCTGTGTATTCTTGCCAACTCTTCTTCATATCTTCTGCTTCTGTTAGGTCCCTACCATTTCTGTCCTTTATTGAGCCCATCTTTTCATAAAATGTTCCCTTGGTCTCTCTAATTTTCTTGAAGAGATTTCTAGTCTTTCCCATTCTATTGTTTTCCTCTGTTTCTTTGCACTGATCGCTGAGGAAGGCTTTCTTATCTCTCCTTGTTATTCTTTGGAACTCTGCATTCAACTGGGTTTATCTTTCCTTTGCTCCTTTGCTTTTCCATTGCCTTCTTTTTACTTATAAGATATTAACTTAAAAATTTTTCTCCTTTATAAATAGCAATGAAATAAAAATAGAATTTGTAATATTTCCCACCATTATATATATAATTTTTACTTCTTTAAAAAAATCACTGCTTTCTTCCCATTCCTAACATTATGTGCCATATCTTTTTTTTTTTTTTTTTGAAGTAAATTATATTAATTTAAATGTATTTCCACATTAACAGTTTTGGCTTCCCTTTACCTTGTATCTTCCGAGTTGACTATTTTACTTATTATAAAATGGCTTTTATCCTTTTAATATGGTTGGGAAGAAAGTAGAATAACTATATTCTTATATAGGATAACAGATAACTAGTTCAATATTTGTTGATAAAGCAAAATACACACACACTATCAATACACATACAGGATTTATGTACCATTTCCCCTTGGTTTCACACTCAATTGTTGCATTTTTGATTGGAAAAGAAAACTTTTGAGTTTAATAAAATATGAATGTATGTCCAGTATGTCCCAGGTGGTTCAGTGGGTAAAGAATCTGCCTGCAATGCAGGAGATGCAGGTTCGATCCCTGGGTCGAGAAGATCCCCTGGAGAAGGAAATGGCAACGCCCTCTAGTATTCTTGCCTGGAGAATCTCATGGACAGAGGAGCCTGGCAGGCCACAGTACATGAGGTTGCAAAGAGTCAGACACAACTGAAGTGACTGAGCATGCACACATGCACATGTCATTCATAGCTAAGAAAATTTTTGGTGCTTTTGGTGGTTAAAAAACAAATAATGTGTAAGCATTTTGATTGTGGTTTGAAGTTTAGAAACAGAAATGATTGCTCTTAAGGCCTACAATGGCTGCCAGCCTGATGCAGAAAGGGAGGTGGTAAGCACTGCTGCGTTCTGCAGGTCAACAAATTTCATGCAAGTCTCTCTGTTACTGTAATCAGGGCTGCTGTCAGTTGTCATGGCCAACTGCCCACTGTTGGAGTCAATGGTTGTATTTTATCTTCCTGAGGAAAACTCATTCAGCAAGCTATAGAACATAACTGCTGGCCTGTGACTTATTTTTAAAATAAACGTGTAGTCTAAGGAGGGCATCACCATTCTGTGCCTATTATTTACTTTTGAGTCAGAGAGACATAATCTTTCAGTTGCAGTGTATTTGGAAAGAGAATATTGGGAAAGCATAATAGCAGCAGTATCTAGCTTGTATAATATTTACGGCTTTTCTTCTCTGAGATGAAAACAAGTTCTGTATTTTTTTGAGTTTTGAATTTCAAACATCAAAAGGTAGAGAATCATTGGTACTGAATTTTAAGGAGAAATTGTGCCTAAATGGGAGAAAATGTAGAAAGGACCTTCAAGGATTCTACTTCCTGATCTTCAGCATTATCCGTTATCTGTAGAGTTATGTTTCCAAGTATACATAAACTGCTGACCAGTTAAGACTATTGGACATCTCTGAAAATATGAAAGCCATACATTATTGTACATGTGGTGATAACTTGAGTGTACTTTGAAGGATGTTAAACAGTGTTTTATTCCAACTCTTAACCAGGTTATACTTGAACATATAAACTAATGATTCGCCAAGTTAAAAGTGAATATATAAAAGAAACACAACATGTTAATTGATTGCTCATGGAAGAAAAAGCCATCTGATTCAGATTCCCTTCTTAAATGGCAACCTTAAGAGCAGAGGTTTAGTCTTTCTGGCTTCGTGGCCAAACTTTAAGAGGTGATAAGCCATCCTCAGAATCTCTGTAAATCTGTATGACAGTTTCATGATACTGTACTGCCATGGTTGAAGCTGGTCCATTACTCAAATGAAGAATCCTAAATGAATTTGATATTCTTTCTTTTATCCATGTTTTCTTCATTGATTCTGGCTTATAATTCAGGACAGAAGATTTAAGGTGGTAAATGTCAAAATACTGCATCATGTTGGCATGCAAGAAAGGACAGAAGGGAAACAAATAACCTGTGACCTTTAGCCAGTAAGTGTTGTCAGCGAGGAATAACCAGACTCAAGAAACAATAATCCTCAGTGAGTTAAGTCAGACTTTCTATGACTTCATCAAAATTACCGTCATTAATTTAGGTTCTTTAGGTATTTGAGTGCAAGATATGTGCCATATGTAAGTGATTCACCATCTTGTGCAGCGTGTACTTGTTAAACTTTCCAAGAGCAGCAACAGATTTACCTAACTCAGCTGTACTCTCTTACAGACTTATAGTCAAAGGTCTGTATTGTGAGAAATTCATTAGTAGAGGCAGTGGAATATGTCAGCAAATAAGTCCGCAAAAATATTTCTAGAACATGACTTTAGATTTACCAATACTGCTTTCATGCTCTGATATCTCACTTTCTCTGTTTAACTATCTGTTTTTCTATGTTTAACTATCATATTCTCTATATAGTCTTATGACTTTTACTGGGTCCTTCCTGTTGGCTAGTAGAAATGAGTTTTGTTTTGCTTCTTTGTGGTTGCTGAATTTACTTCCTTACCTACCATTCATATTTCAATAACTTGCCTGCCCCTACAATTTCAGTGAAATTTTCTTGATAAAGTCAATGAAAATCTTCATTTGGATAAATCCGGTGGAAATGTTTCAGTCCCCATCTTAGATTTTCTCTTGGGAGTATTAAACAATAAAACTTGCAGGATCATGGAAAATAGCCATTGGAACTATGAATGAAGGATTGGGGACCATCAAATGTGTATAGTGAAGGAAAGTAAGAGAGATGACACAAAGATTTTAGCTTTGGTTACTCAGGGTATTGTAATGCCTTAAATAAAATTAGAATATACATGGAGAAGAGCAGGAATTGTTTAAAAGAATAATTGTTTTTAGGTATGTTGAATGAATTGGAAACATAGACTTTTCTATCAAATACAAATATCTACTTGGGAATGGGGTGTAAGGAATAAATGAAAGAGAGAACTGAGGCCAAGGGATACAATGAAAAGAAGGGTAAATGATGGGACAATGGGAGGATAATGAGGTGGAGATCAGAGGAGTAAGCAGTGAAAAAAATTGTAGTGGTGACATCAATAGGAAAATGAAGAAACAGAAGTGCTCTAAGTCAAAGAAACAGAACTTTGAATAATGAGAAAATGTGCAGATAAATACCAAGTAATTTGAAGGCTCTCTGGGGACTTTTGGGTACAGTGATTAGACCTTAACTGTAGACTTTGTAAGAGCAGTTTCTTTAGAAATTAGAGAGTAAGCCATTAAGTAAGTAAGAAAAGATATGGATGGTCCTTTTAATAATATTTAAAAGTGAAGTACCTGGGAAATGGGTGGAGCCATGGGCTTAGGGGAAGTCAGAATGAAGAGAAGTTTGGTTTGTTAATGCTTTTTATTTGAGTAGTAAAATCATACAGTAAAAATTAATCAAATAATAATTCCCTACTTTTAATCTTTTAAGTATCACTCACTTAAAAGTTAAGCTGATTTTAGTATTTTTGCTCTTCTAATGAAAATCTAAATATTCAGATAATATACTTCTGTATCTGTTGTTTAATTGTGACCATAACATAAAAGAGATGTGTTTTTTAATTCATAATTCATTTATTCTACAACATTTTCTTCATTTCAGCCAAATTATTAATGATGTTCTTTTAAAAAATATTTATTTTATATTGGAGTATAGTTGACTACAGAGAAGGCAATGGCAACTCACTCCAGTACTCTTGCCTGCAAAATCCCATGGACTGAGGAGCCTGGTAGGTTCCGCAGTCCATGGGGTCGCGAAGAGTCAGACACGACTGAGCGACTTCACTTTCACTTTTCACTTTCATGCACTGGAGAAGGAAATGGCAACCCACTCCAGTGTTCTTGCCTGAAGAATCCCAGGGACGGGGGAGCCTGGTGGGCTGCTGTCTATGGGGTTGCACAGAGTCGGACACGACTGAAGCAACTTAGCAGTAGCAGCAGCAGATAACTGATTGGCTGAACTCTATCCTATTCTTTGCTCTGATTGGCTGAGTCCGAGTCTTTACTTTGCATTGATCAGCTGAGTCCTAGCCTGTACATTCTCTGGCTGAACTCTAGCGTACATTTTGCCCTGATTGGCTGACTGCTATCTTGTATTTTTCTCTGACTGGCTAACTCCCATCAGGTACTTTGCTCTGATTTGCTGTCTCCTAGCCAGTTCCTTATACTGATTGGCTGAACTCTAGCCTATACATTTCTCTGATTGGCTGACTCCTAACTTGTCCTTAGCTCTGATTGGCTGAGTTCAAACCTGTACTTTGGTACTTTGCCATGACTGGCTGAGTCCTAACCTGAACATTTCTCTAGCTGGCTGAACTCTAGCCAGTCTTTTGCCCTGACTGGCTGACTCCTAACCTGTTCTTTACTCTTAATGGCTGAGTCTGAGCCTGTACTTTGCCCTGATTGGCTGACTGCTATCTTGTATTTTTCTCTTGACTGGCTAACTCCCATCAGGTACTTTGCTCTGATTGGCTGTCTCCTAGCCAGTTCCTTATACTGATTGGCTGAACTCTAGCCTATACATTTCTCTGATTGGCTGACTCCTAACTTGTCCTTAGCTCTGATTGGCTGAGTTCAAACCTGTACTTTGCCATGATTGGCTGAGTCCTAACATGAACATTTCTCTAACTGGCTGAACTTTAGCCTGTCTTTGCCTGACTGGCTGACTCCTAACCTGTTCTTTACTCTTATTGCCTGAGACTGAGCCTGTAGTTTGCCCTGATTGGCTGAGTCCTAGCCTTTACATTTCTCTGATTGGCTAAACTCTAGCAGGTACTTTGCTCTGATTGGCTGACTCCTAGCCACTACATTGTTCTGATTGGCTGAAGTCGAAACAACACTTATCTTTGATTGGCTGACTCCTAACCTGTCCTTGGCTCTGATTGGACTAGCTGGAGCCTGTACTTTGCCATGATTGGCTGAGTCCTAACCTGAACATTTCTCTAACTGGCTGAACTCTAGCCAGTCTTTTGCCCTGACTGGCTGACTCCTAACCTGTTCTTTACTCTTATTGGCTGAGTCTCAGCCTGTACTTTGCCCTGATTGTCTGAGTCCTAGCCTGTACATTTTTCTGATTGGCTAAACTGTAGCCTGTACTTTGCTTTGACTGGCTAACTCCTAGCCACTACATTGTTTTGATTGGCTGAAGTCTAACCAACACGTTGCTTTGATTGGCTGACTCCTAACCTGTCCTTGGCTCTGATTGGCATAGCCAGAGTCTGTACTTTGCCATGATTGGCTGAGTCCTAACCTGAATATTCCTCTGATTGGCTGAACTCTAGCCTGTCTTTTACCCTGATTGGCTGGCTCCTAGCCAGTACCTTGTTCTGATTGGCTGACTGTAGGCTCTAGTTTGCCCTTATTACCTGACTCCTAACTTGTATATTGCTCTGATTGGCTGATCCTTAGCCTGTGCATTGCTCTGATTTTCTGACTCCTATCCTGTACTTTGCTCTGAGTGGCTAAGTCCTATCTGGTAGTTTTCTCTGATTGGCTGAGTCCTGGCCTTGCCTTGCACTGATTGGCTGACTTGAAATTGCTCTCTGCTCTGATTGTCTGACTTGAGCCTCTACATTGGTCTGAGTTACCGACTCCTAGTCCAAACCTTGCTCTGATTGGCTGGCTCGAGCCTCTACTTTGCCCTGATTGGCTGACTCGTAGCCCCTACTTTGCTCGATTGGCTAACTCCTTGCCTGTACATTGCTCTGGTTGGCTGGCTCCTAGCCTGCACTTTGCAGTGATTGGCTGACTCAAAGCTTGCATGCTGTCCTGATTGGTTAAGCCAGGCTTTATATTGGTCTGGTTTCCGGTTGTTTGTTCTGATTGGCTGACTCCTGGCCTTTTTCTTCCCTGATTGGCTGACTCCTTGCCTTTATTTTGTCCTGATTGGCTGATTTTAGCCTGTGCATTTCTATGATTGGCTGATTTCTAGCATGTACTTTGCTCTGATTGGCTAACTCCTTTTTGTTAATTTTCTCTGATTGGCTGACTCCTGAATTGTATTTGCTCTGATTGGTGAACTCCTAGCATGTACGTAGCTCTGATTGGCATACTCCAAGTTTGTACTTTGCACTGATTGGCTGACTTGAAACTGGTATTCTGCTCCCATTGTCTGACTCCATTCTTTGCTTTGGTCTATTTGCTGACTCCTAGACTGTACCTCAGAGAAGGCAATGACACTCCACTCCAGTACTGTTGCCTGGAAAATCCCATGGACGGAGGAGCCTGGTAGGCTGCAGTCCATGGGGTCGCTAAGAGTCAGACACGACTGACCAACTTCACTTTTCACTTTCATGCACTGGAGAAGGAAATGGCAACCCACTCCAGTGTTCTTGCCTGGAGAATCCCAGGGACAGGGCAGCCTGGTGGGCTGCTGTCTATGGGGTCGCACAGAGTCGGACACGACTGAAGCGACTTAGCGGCAGCAGCAGACTGTACCTACTGTGATTGGCTTCCTTGAGCCTGCACTTTACGTTGGTTGGCTGACTCCTATCCCCCCCTACTTGCTCTGATTGGCTGACTCCTGGCCTGTAATTGATCTGACTGGCTGATTTATAGCCTATAGTTTGCTCTGATTGGCTGACTCCTAGTCTGTACTTTGCTCTGACTGGCTGACTCCTAGCACCTCATTGCACTGTTTGCCTGCTTCTTAGCCTGTTCTTTGCTCTGATTGGTTGACTCCTAGCCTGTGCTTTAGTTACCGAAATATATGTGGCTTCCTGCTGCTTGCTGCTCAAAAGCCAAAAAACAAGCAAGGTTAGTGGCTAGGAAAGATTGCTTAATTTCAGACGCTGGCAGCCGTGGTGGCAAGATGAATGTCTGGCCTAAGGCCAACTCCCCACCACTGGCAACTATTGTGGTAAGAGCTTTCATAGACAGCAGTGGGCTACGAGCAGAAACAGCATATTCAGCTCTGACATTCATCTTCCCGATTGCTCATTGGTGATCTGAGCAGTCATATTGGTTGTTTTAGGTACTTAATCTTCAGTTCTAAGGTCCATTTGTTCCCATTTATTTGAGGTAAGTTCTTGGAATTGTGGCAGCATATGTCGTTCGGTACAGCCTGGTCATCATGAAGCTAACTTTTTCACCCTAGTTTTTGATATCTGTACTCGTCACAGGATGTACCTCAGAATATTATCTGTAGGACTAAAGGTCCTTGACTATGCTTAATGAGTACATTATTATTTGGTTTCCTTTACTGTTTTCCTTTGTTTTCACATTTTCTGATGTTTCTGATTAAACTTATTCTTTGACTAAAGTTTTCTACACACAAAAGGCTGACAGAGGACATGGTGGGTGCAGGAAGGCAAGGATCATAGGGTTCTACTCTGTTTCAAACCTCCCTTTTCTTGATTACTCTGCAGTCATGAATAGGGACAGGTTCAGAAGGAAAAAAGGAATATTACTTTGTCATAGTACCTGGACAAGCATTTGAAAATTATTAGACATTACAATGAGAATAACAATCAAAATGCATCTTTGTATTTTTTTCTGAATGTATTTTTCCTTAATGGTTAAAGCAGATGTACAGTGTATGTTTAATAGACCACAAACAGGCTGTGCTTGTTAGCCTAAAATTCAAGATAAATCATGTGTAGGCCAGAATTATTTCCCCATACCTCAGTATGTGAAAATTTCTTCCATCATTTGCCTCTTTTAATTGTAACTCCTTTCAAAGAAAGCATTGATCATCAATTATTTCTCTGACGCTGGCAGAGTGGCTCTTTTCCCTGCTCTGGGTCCATCCATTTCTCTGGGTGCTTGGCCTTGTTTTTGTTTATATATTTGCCTAGTTGTTCATATTGGGGGAAAACTAATCAGATATCATGAACAGGCTCAGAGGTATGTTCACAGGGAAATGCTTTTTAGGCCATACATTTTATCATTTATATCCAGTTGTCATACAGATATTGTACATGTGCTTTAAGTCATAAACTTAAAGCCAGCAGTGCTACGTATCACAAGTAGTTATACTCTGTGACCACGTTATTGGACAATATTTCCATCCTGAACATTGGGGTCAAAATATGATTAGAAACAAGACAATTACTTTCCTTTAGAAGTCTGTTACCAAATTCAGATCAATATTCCACTAGAACTTTGCTCTCTTCATAGATAGAAGGAAAAAAAAATTAGATTGACAATCAGTTTACTATCAATAAAATTCATTTACCTAATTAAATTTAGTGTAATCTTAATCCTGCCAAGATACAAAATTCGTTTTCAAAGTTCCTTTTTTCAGAAAACTTTTTTTTATCATCTCCTAAATCCCCACAAATTTGTCCTGCATTTCCCTATACAGAAACCAAGATCTGTAGGACAGAAGTGTTATCATCATTCTTTCTCAACAAAAATATTTCCATTCTTTATACCGTCTGCTTGCTGACAACACATATCCTACTTGCTTTACACACTGCAATGGTTTCCTTATCACTTTTTACATCACAAGTTTTAACCCTGGAAAACATAACAAATCCAAGACACAAGTGACTGAAATGTTATAGAAACATTTTCAGATTGGCAAATAAAAGAATATATTCCATGAACTTCAAAAACATTCATTTTATCACACCACAATTTTTCTTCAGTGATACAACATGCATGTTTAGAAACCCAAACATTTTTATTTTCTTTCTTGTTCTTACAAGAAGACAAAAGTAGATATATTTAGATTTGTTTTATGTGTAAGTGCTTATATTTTTTAAGGCCAATTCAATAGAACTCCTTTAAAAGTTAACCTCAACAATATTATCCAAAGTCAAAAGCCCATATTGAGACATGCAGACCTCCAGACAAATGGATATCTCATGGTTTCATCGTTTTACATTTCATGAATTAGACTTTGCAGTTAAATGTATCCATTTATGAATAACAGAATAGCCAATTTTACACACGCAATTTTAAGCCTTCTCTTTTCTTCCCTTTGGCTTGATGTTTTACTTATTAATACAAAGATGAAGGCTCAGGCAAAGTGGACATGTTTGTAATTCAAGGACATGATGAGAATCAACTTCCAACTTTCTTCTAGGCATATTTTTGTTTTAGCGTGGTCTGAAAAAATTGTTTCTTCAAGCTAGCCTTCTCTAACTGCACATGCAAAGAGAAACGGTTTTTAGAATTGTGAGAGTTTCATCTTAACCAATTTTATTAGGAATCTAAAGAATACTTTGCTATATATTGTCCCCAAAAAAATGTTTCTTTTTTGTTAGTCATGATTCCATGGCTAAAATTTTTCTTAATGAATTGAACCTGAATTTCCCATTTTGCATAAGGCAACACAATGCCACTGACACAAATGGAATACACACACACGCACCAAACAACAGGTCAGTCACAAACCCTCTCCGAGGGAGACTGGTACAGATTCCCAGACAAACCCCTCCCCAACATGAAGCATTCCCAGTGGTAGCTGACATCAGAACCAATTGGCAAAATGCCCAAATGACACTCATCAACGTGAGTGCCATGGTGCTCACCAACGGTCCTCAATGGTAGGTAGATGTCAGAACCAATTGTCAATGCACCAATAGCACTGTTCACAAACAATCAACATCAGACACACATTAGAACCAACTTGCAAAATGCTGAAATAGCACCTCAAGCCCCAAACAGTTCTCAACATCAGAACCAACTGGCAAGAATGCCTAAATAGCACTAGCACTCACAAATGAGATCGCCCATGTGCACACTGGTGGACTAACCAAGATTTGGAGCTCGTCAGCTCATCTCAAGTCTAAGTTTCCATTCCACCAAGGAAAAGCATAAGTTGGCAGCCAGTGCCAAGCAAGGGAGAAACAGGGAGGATTCCCAAAACAGATGGTTTTGGCAGCTGCTAGGAACGTCCCCAAAATTCCCTACTCTGAGCTAGCTAGCCACAAGCAGCAAGCTCCTCATACGTTGTCATGGCCACAGGTCTCCCCTGGAAAACCCAGGAGAACCAGGTGCCATGAAAGCTCAAGAGCCAGCAGTAGGCAGCGCCAAGATGGGCACCAAAATCTGTTACCAAAAGGTGTGTGGGGTCTGGCTGCTCTCCTCTCAAAAGCCAGTAAACTGGCCAGGTTGTTGTAAAGAAAAGTTTACTTTATTTCAGAGGCCTGCAACTGAGTGGTAGGAGGGCGGATGTCTGTCCAAAGATGGACCACCCCCACCACTGGCAACCATTGAAGCAAGAACTTTTTTAGATAGAAAGAGGGTACTATATGCAGAAAAGGCACAGTCAACGTTGAATCATCTTGGTTGTCTCGAGTGCAGTTAATCTTCAGTTCCAGGGTCCATTTGTCCCCATTTCTTTGAAGCCATTTCTCAGAATTGTGGCAGCTTTTGTCATAAGAACAGTCTGGTCATCATGAAGTTAACTTCTTCACCCTAGTGTTTTAGTATCTATATGACAGCTTACAGGATGTGGCTCAGAATATTATCTATAGCCCTCGAGAAAGATTTAAAGATCCTTGACTATGCTTAATCAATACATTATTGTTATTCGGTCTCCTTTGACTGCTTTCCTTGGTTTTCACGTTTTCATTTTGCTGATTAAGCTTATTGTCTAAAGTTTTCCACAGACCAAGGGCAGGCAGAGGACATGGTGTGTGGAGGTAAGGACCTCAAGGTTCCTCTCTATATCACTTTGCTCTGATTGACTGACTCTGATTGCCTGTACTATGCCCTGATGGTCTGACTCCCAGCCTATAAATTTCTCTAGTTGGCAGACCTCTAGCCTGTACATTGCTCTTATTGGCTGTCTCATAGCCTGTACCTAACGCAGATTGGCTAATTCTAGTCTGTACTTTGCCCTGATTGGCTAACTGCTAGCCTGCACATAGCTCTTTTTGACTGATGCCTAGCCTGTACTTTGCTCTCATGGTTAACTGCTAGCCTGTACTTTGCTCTGATTGGCTGACTTCAGACCTGTACTTTGCTCTCATTGGCTGACTGCTAGCCTGTGCATTGCTCTCACTGGCTGACTGTTTGCTTGAAATTTCCCGAATGAAAGTGAAACTGTTAGTCACTCAGTCCTGTCCGACTCTTTGCCACCCCAGGGACTGTAGCCTGCCAGGCTCCTCCATCCATGGGATTATCCAGGCAAGAATACTGGAGTGGGTTGCCATTTCCATCTCCAGGGGACCTTCCTGACCCAGGAATCAAACCTGGGTTTCCCTTATTGCAGGCAGACCCTTTACCATCTGAGCCACCAGGAGGGATTAATTATAGAATCCCTGTCACAGAGTTACTGTGGGAATTAAATGAGATCATATAGTTAAAACATTTAACGGTTGCTAGCACTAGAAGGTGGAGAGGCAATGGCACCCCACTCCAGTACTCTTGCCTAGAAAATCCCATGGACGGAAGGGCCTGGTGGGCTGCAGTCGTGGGGTTGCTAAGAGTCGGACACGACTGAACGACTTCACTTTATTTTTTCACTTTCATGCATTGTAGACGGAAATGGCAACCCACTCCAGTGTTCTTGCCTGGAGAATCCCAGGGACGGGGGAGCCTGGTGGGCTGCCGTCTATGGGGTCGCACAGAGTCGGACACGACTGAAGCGACTTAGCAGCAGCAGCAGCAGCCTCACTAGAAGGCAATGGCACCCCACTCCAGTACTTTTGCCTGGAAAATCCCATGGACGGAGGAGCCTGGTGGGCTGTAGTCCATGAGGTCGCTAAGAGTCGGACAAGACTGAGTGACTTCACTTTCGCTTTTTACTTTCATTCATTGGAGAAGGAAATGGCAACCCACTGCAGTGTTCTTGCCTGGAGAATCCCAGAGACGGGGGAGCCTGGTGGGCTACCGTCTATGGGGTCGCACAGAGTCGGACACGACTGAAGCGACTTAGCAGCAGCAGCAGCAGATGACTGATTGGCTGAACTCTATCCTATTCTTTGCTCTGATTGGCTGAGTCTGAGTCTTTACTTTGCGTTAATCAGCTGAGTCCTAGCCTGTACATTTCTCTGATTGGCTGAACTCTAACATACATTGTGCCCTGATTGGCTGACTCCTATCTTGTACTTTTCTCTGACTGGCTAACTCCCATCAGGTAGTTTGCTCTGATTGTCTGACTACTGGCCTGTACATTGCTCTGATTGGCTGACTTCTAGCCAATACCTTGTTCTGATTGGCTAAACTGTAGGCTATTCTTTGCTATAATTGGCTGACTCCTAACGTGTTCTTTTCTCTTATTGGCTGAGTCCAAGCCTGTACTTTGCCCTAATTTGCTGAGCCATAGCCTGAACATTTATTTTCTGATTGGCTAACCCCCTAGCCTGTTCCTTGCTCTGATTGGCTGAGTTCAACCCTTTACTTTGCCCTTAGTGGCTGAGTCCTATCCTGTGTTTTTCTCTGATTGGCTAACTACCATGAGGTAGTTTGCTATGATTGGCTGGATCCTAGCCAGGTCCTTATAGTGATTGGCTAAACGCTAGCCTATACATTTCTCTGATTGGCTGACTCCTAACGTCCTTAGCTCTGATTGGCTGAGTTCAAACCTGTACTTTGCCATGACTGGCTGAGTCCTAACCTGAACATTTGTCTAACTGGCTGAACTCTAGCCAGTCTTTTGCCCTGACTGGCTGACTCCTAACGTGTTCTTTACTCTTATTGGATGAATCCGAGCCTGAACTTTGCACGGATTGGCTGAGTCCTAGCCTGTAATTTATCTGATTGGCTAAAGTCTAGACTGTACTTTGCTCTGATTGGCTGACTCCTAGCCACTACATTGTTCTGATTGGCTGAAGTCGAACCAATACTTTGCTTTGATTAGCTGACTTCTAACCTGTCCTTGGCTCTGATTGGCCTAGCCGGAGACTGTACTTTGCCATGACTGGCTGAGTCCTAACCTGAACATTTCTCTAACTGGCTGAACTCTAGCCAGTCTTTTGCCCTGACTGGCTGACTCTTAACCTGTTCTTTACTCTTGTTGGCTGAGTCTGAGCTTGTACTTTGCTCTGATTGGCTGAGTTCTAGCCTGAACATTTCTCTGACTGGCTAAACTCCAGCCTGTACTTTGCTCTGATTGGCTGTCTCCTAGCCAGTTCCTAATACTGATTGGCTGAACTCTAGCCTATTCATTTCTCTGATTGGCTGACTCCTAACTTGTCCTTAGCTCTGATTGGCTGAGTTCAAACCTGTACTTTGCCATGATTGGCTGAGTCCTAACCTGACCATTTCTCTAACTGGCTAAACTCTAGCCTGTACTTTGCTCTGATTGGCTGAAGTCGAAC
Source organism: Bos indicus (assembly GCF_029378745.1). Classification (NCBI taxonomy): domain Eukaryota; kingdom Metazoa; phylum Chordata; class Mammalia; order Artiodactyla; family Bovidae; genus Bos; species Bos indicus. The sequence goes on along the minus strand of NC_091789.1, from coordinate 124,466,625 downwards.
CAAAACTTTGCTTTGATTGGCTGACTCCTAACCTGTCCTTGGCTCTGATTGGCTTAGCCGAGCCTGTACTTTGCCATGACTGGCTGAGTCCTAACCTGAACATTTCTCTAACTGGCTGAAATCTAGCCAGTCTTTTGCCCTGACTGGCTGACTCATAATCTGTTCTTTACTCTTATTGGCTGAGTCCGAGCCTGTACTTTGGCCTGATTGGCTGAGGCCTAGCCTGTACATTTCTCTGACTGGCTAAACTCTAGCCTGTACTTTGCTCTGATTGGCTGACTCCTAGCCACTACTTTGTTCTGATTGGCTGAAGTCGAACCAACACTTTGCTTTGATTGGCTGACTCCTAACCTGTCCTTGGCTCTGATTGGCCTAGCTGGAGCCTGTACTTTGCCCTGATTGGCTGAGTCCTGGCTTGTATATTTCTCTGACTGGCCAAACTCTAGCCTGTACTTTGCTCTGATTGGCTGACTCGTAGCCACTACATTGTTCTGATTGGCTGAAGTCGAAACAACACTTTGCTTTGATTGGCTGACTCCTAACCTATCCTTGGCTCTGATTGGACTAGCTGGAGCCTGTACTTTGCCATGACTGGCTGAGTCCTAACCTGAACATTTCTCTAACTGGCTGAACTCTAGCCAGTCTTTTGCCCTGACTGGCTGACTCCTAACCTGTTCTTTACTCTTATTGGCTGAGTCTCAGCCTGTACTTTGCCCTGATTGTCTGAGTCCTAGCCTGTACATTTCTCTGATTGGCTAAACTGTAGCCTGTACTTTGCTTTGATTGGCTAAGTCCTACCCACTACATTGTTCTGATTGGCTGAAGTCGAACCAACACTTTTCTTTGATTGGCTGACTCCTAACCTGTCCTTGGCTCTGATTGGTGTAGCCGGAGTCTGTACTTTGCCATGATTGGCTGAGTCCTAACCTGACTAGTCCTCTGATTGGCTGACCTCTAGCCTGTCATTTTCCCTGATTGGCTGGCTACTGGCGTGTACATTGCTCTGATTGGCTGGCTCCTTGCATTTTTCTTCCATGATTGTCTGACTCCTTGCCTTTATTTTGTCCTGATTGGCTGATTTTAGCCTGTGCATTTCTCTGACTGGCAGATTTCTAGCATGTACTTTGCTCTGATTGGCTAACTCCTACTTTTTAATTTTCCCTGATTGGCTGACTCCTGAATTGTATTTGCTCTGAAGTCTGTACTTTGCACTGATTGGCTGACTTGAAACTGGTATTCTGTTCCGACTGTCTGACTTGATCCTTTGCTTTGGTCTGTTTGCTGATTCCTAGACTGTACTTCGGAGAAGGCAATGACACCCCACTCCAGTATCTTGCCTGGAAAATCTCATGGATGGAGGAGCCTGGTAGGCTGCAGTCAATGGGGTCACTAAGATTCAGATAAGACTGAGTGTCATCATTTTCACTTTTCACTTTCATGCATTGGAGAAGGAAATGGCAACCCACTCCAGTGTTCTTGCCTGGAGAATCCCAGGGACGGGCGAGCCTAGTGGGCTGCTGTCTGTGGGGTCGCACAGAGTCGGACACGACTGAAGTGATTTAGCAGCAGCATAGTTGATTAACAATTAATTAGTTTCAAGTGCACAGCACAGTGATTCAGTTATATATGTATCTTTTCTTTTTCAAATTCTTTTCTCATTTAGATTATTAGAGAATATTGAGCAAAGTTCTTTGTGCTATATAGTCGGTCCTTATTGGTTACCTATTTTAAATATTAGAGTGTATATATGTCAATCTCAACCTCTCAATCTACCCCTCCCCCCAATACATCCCCCCTGGTAGCCGTTAAGTTGTACTCTGTCTGTTTTATAAATAAATTCATTTTTATCATTTTTATAGATTCTGCATATAACAATATCATATGAAATTTGTCTTTTTCGTGCTTACTTCACTTATGGTAATCTCCAGGTGCATTCATGTTGCTGCAAATGGCATTAGTTCATTCTTTTTTTTAATTTATTTTTTTATTGAAGGATAATTGCTTTACAGAATTTTGTTGTTTTCTGTCAAACTATTTCATTCTTTTTTATGGCTGAGTAATATTCTACTGTATATGTATACCATATCTTCTTTATCCATTCATCTGTTGATGGACATTTAGGTTGCTTCCATGTCTTGCCTATTGTAAACAGTACTGCAGTGAATATTGTGGTGCATATATCTTTCTGAACCATATTTTTCTGCAGATATATGCACAGGAATGGGATTGCTGGAACACATGGTAGCTCCATTTTTAGTTTCTTAAGGTATCTCCATACTGTTCTGCATAGTGGCTTTACCAATTTATATTCTCACCAGCAGTGTAGGGGGGTTCTGTTTTCTTGACACCCTCAGCATGCATCTTTTATAGACTTTTCGATGGTGGCCTTGCTGACTAGTGTGAGGTGATATCTCATTGTAGTTTTGATTTGCATTTTTTTTATTTTTATTTATTTTTTTTAAATTTTATTTTATTTAACTTTACAATATTGTATTGGTTTTGCCATATATCAAAATGAATCTGCCACAGGTATACATGTGTTCCCCATCCTGAACCCTCCTCCCTCCCCATACCATCCCTCTGGGTCGTCCCAGTGCACCAGCCCCAAGCATCCAGTATCATGCATTGAACCTGGACTGGCGACTCATTTCATATATGATATTATACATATTTCAATGCCATTCTCCCAAATCATCCCACCATCTCCCTCTCCCACAGAGTCCAAAAGAGTGTTCTATACATCAGTGTCTCTTTTGCTGTCTTGTATACAGGGTTATTGTTAACATCATTCTAAATTCCATATATATGCGTTAGTATACTGTATTGGTGTTTTTCTTTCTGGCTTACTTCACTCTGTATAATAGGCTCCAGTTTCATCCACCTCATTAGAACTGATTCAAATGTATTCTTTTTAATGGCTGAGTAATACTTCATTGTGTATATGTACCACTGCTTTCTTATCCATTCATCTGCTGATGGACATCTAGGTTGCTTCCATGTCCTGGCTATTATAAACAGTGCTGCGATGAACATTGGGGTACACATGTCTCTTTCAATTCTGGTTTCCTCGGTGTGTATGCCCAGCAGTGGGATTGCTGGATCATAAGGCAGATCTATTTCCAGTTTTTTAAGGAATCTCCACACTGTTCTCCATAGTGGCTGTACTAGTTTGCATTCCCACCAACAATGTAAGAGGGTTCCCTTTTCTCCACACCCTCTCCAGCATTTATTGCTTGTAGACTTTTGGATCTCAGCCATTCTGACTGGCGTGAAATGGTACCTCATAGTGGTTTCGATTTGCATTTCTCTGATAATGAGTGATGTTGAGCATCTTTTCATGTGTTTGTTAGCTATCTGTATGTCTTCTTTGGAGAAATGTCTATTCAGTTCTTTGGCCCATTTTTTGATTGGGTCATTAATTTTTCTGGAATTGAGCTGCAGGAGTTGCTTGTATATTTTTTAGGTTAATTCTTTGTCAATTGCTTCATTTGCTATTATTTTCTCCTATTCTGAAGGCTGTCTTTTCACCTTGCTTATAGTTTCCTTTGTTGTGCAGAAGCTTTTAAGTTTAATTAGGTCCCATTTGTTTATTTTTGCTTTTATTTCCAATATTCTGGGAGGTGGGTCATAGAGGATCCTGCTGTGATGTATGTCGGAGAGTGTTTTGCCTGTGCTCTCCTCTAGAAGTTTTATAGTCTCTGGTCTTCTTTTCATGTTCCTCTTGGCCTTCTGTATGTCTTATTTGGAGAAATGTCTATTTTGTTCTTCCATACATTTTTTGATTGGGTTGTTTGTTTTTTTGATATTGAACTGCATAAGCTGTTTATAAGTTGTGAAGATTAATCCCTTACTAGTCACTTCATTTGCAAATATTTTCTCCCATTCTGTTGTTTATCTTTTCTTTTGGTTTATGGTTTCCTTTGTTACGCAGAAACTTTTTAAGCTTAATTAAATCCCATTTGTTTATTTTGTTTTTATTTTGGTTAGTCTAGGAGATGGATCAAAAAAAGATATTGCTGCAATTTATGTCAAGGAGTGTTCTGCCTACATATTCCTCGAGTTTTATAGTATCCCGTCTTACATTTAGGTCTTTAATCTATTTTTAGTTTATTTTTGTATATGGTATTAAGGAATGTTCTGACTTCATTTTTTTTTTTATGTGTAGCTGTCCAGTTTTCCAAACACCACTTATTCAAGATACTGTCTTTTCTCTATTGTATATTCTTGCCTCCTTTGTCATAGATTAGGTGAGAACAGGTGCATGGGTTTATCTCTGGGCTTTCTTTCCTGTACCATTGATCTGTATTTCTGTTTTTGTGCCAGTGTCATACAGTCTTGATGACTGTAGCTTTGTAGTATAGTCTGAAGTCAGGAAGGTTGATTCCTCCAGCTCTGTTTTCCTTTCTCAAGATTGCTTTGTCTATTCGGAGTCTTTGGTGTTTCCATACAAATTGTGAAATTTTGTATTCTGGTTCTGTGAAAAATTCCATTGGTAATTTGATAGGTATTGCATTGAATATGTAGATTGCCTTGGGAGTATAGTCATTTTGACACTAATGATTCTTCCAATCCAAGAACATGATATATCTTTCTATCTGTTCCTGTCATCTTTAATTTCTTTCATCAGGGTCTTATAGTTTTCAGAGTACAGATCTTTGGCCTTAGGTAGGTTTACTCCTAGGCACTTTATTATTTTTGATGCAATTCCAAATGGGATTGTTGCTGTAATTTCTCTTTCTGATTTTTGTTGTTAGTGTATATTAAAGCAACTGATTTCTGTTCATTTATTTCATATTCTGCAACTTTACCAAATTCATTGATGAGCTCTAGTAGTTTACTGATAGTGTCTTTATAATTTTCTATGTATAGTATCATGTCATCTGCAAACAGTGACAGTTTTACTTCTTTTCCAATCTGGATTCCCTGTATTTCTTTTTCTTCTGTGATTGCCATGGTTAGAACATCAAAACTGTGTTGAATTAAAATGGTGAGAGTGGACATCCTTTTGTTGTTCCTGATTTGAGAGGAAATGCTTTCTGCTTTTTACCATTGAGTATGATGTTAGCTGTAGGTCTATCGTATATGGCTGTTACTGGTTGAGATATACATGTAATTTTATTGTATGATACATAGAGAACAGTAATTTGGCAGGCAAAATGATTGACTTTTCAATAAATGCTGTTAGGATAATTGACTATCCTTATGGAAACAGATAAATTTAGATGAGTACCTCACACCATTCACAGACACTTAAGAATTTAATTTCTGATGAGTTAAACCCTAAGAAAATCCTTGAACTTCTTTGGTGCCTCAGAAGTAAAGAATCTGCCTGCAGTGCAGGGACCCGGGTTTGATCCCTGGCTCAAGAGAAGGGAATGGCAACCCACTCCAGTATTCTTGCTTGGGAAATCCCATGGACAGAGGTGCCTGGCGGGCTATAGTCCCATGGGGTTGCAAGAGTCAGATATGACTGACTAATGCTTTCACTTCATATTTATTTTTAACAATATAGATAAATAGATAAATCTTAAAAACATAAAGTTGAGTGAAAGAAGTAACTTTCAAAATGTATGTACAATATGAAGCCATTTATATATACATAAAGTTGTATATATACATTATATATTACAATAAGTCCCCTACATACAAATGAGTTCTGTTCCCAGAGTGTGTTCATAAGTCCACTTTGTTTATAAGTCCAAGAAAACTTATCCTAGGTACCCAACTAATATAATTGGCTATAGTACTGTACTGTAATGGGTTTATAATACTTTTCACACAAATAAGACATAAAAAACAAGAACAAAAAGAAGACATTTAAAATTATACAGTACAGTACCTTGAAAAGTACGATAGTACAGAACAACAGCTGGCACACAGGGGCAGGCATCAAGTAAACAGGCAAGAAGAGTTACTGACTGGAGGAGGGATAAAAGGTAGGAGATAGTAGAGCTGAAGGATGGTCAGCAATAGAAGATGGAGGGCAAGCTGTGGTTTTACTGACACCTGACATTGCTGGCACAGGTTCTTGTTCCTTGCTGAATTTAATTCTATTTACCCTCCTTGAAAAAAAGACACAGTGATGTCTGGATGGTACCTCTTATTTTCTTATCATAGATGACACGGTAGCACTGAATTGCATTCTGAACGGCTGCTGTACCTTCATGTACCATTCTACATTCAGGTCCTGTGCCTCAAAAACTAACAGGGCCTCCTCAAATAAAGAAAATCCCCTGGCCATTTCCTGTCTCGTGAATCTCTTTGGTTCTTCAGTTTTTTCTTCTTCCTCTTGTCTCTCTTCATCCTTTTTCTGGGCATTCAGTTCCATCAGGTACTCATTAGTCATGCACATTCGCATCTTTGAAAGTTTGTAACTTAAAGACTCATATGTAGGGGACTTACTGTATATGTTTTCAAGATTAGCTTATGTAAACATTAATGTATTTGTCAACTATTTACAAAGATAAAACATACTATTAAAGTTGTAATTTCCTTTGGGAGTCTTCACCTAACAACATCCCCTTCCATCTAAAGCAACCTTGTTCCTTCCAAAGCAACCACTAATATAAATTTCATATTTATGAAATTTCATAAATTTCTTTAATATTTCAAATTTCATAAATTTCATATTTATTATCCCTCACCTTTTTATAAAGAGTTAACATATATATTTGAATCCTCAAAATATATTATTTAATTTTACATGTTTGGGATATTTACATAGATTGAATCATAATTCTCTATGATTCCTCCTAAAACTTTTTTACTCAAAATTTTTTTTCTGAAATACAACTATGACTTGTTTTTATAGAAATCATTCTGTATATTGTTATATGATATTACATTGGACAAATATACCCAGTGTATGTATGCATTCTACTGTCTGGACAGCCAGACAGTCATTGATTGCTTTTGGTTTTGTGTTTGGTTTTGTTATTGTATTTTATAAACTCCTTTGTATACTTTTCTGGTGTACATTTGCAGTTCACTGGTATATATCCAGAAGAAGACTTACTGGATCATAGAATGTGCATATCAACTATTTGTCTAAGTAATTCCAAAATGTTCTCCAAACTAATTGTACTAATGTATACTCCTATCATCAGTGTTTGTTTCTGTCTCTACAAACCACTGAAAAAATAATTGACATTGTCATATTTTTAAAATATTTTATAGTCTGGGATAAAAAAAAGTACTACTCCTCTGACTTTATTTGCATTTCTCTGTTAACTACTAAGGTTGAAAATATTTTTACACGTATATTGGCCTTTTATATGTCCTCAGTGAAGAACCTGGTCATCCATGGTTTCATTTTGTTAATTGAAATGTAATAGACATATAACATTATGTTATTTTCAGAACTCTGACAACCATCTGTACCATACAAAGTTAGGAAAAGTCTTTTTTGTTTTCTCATGTTGAGAATTTTTAAGATTTACCATGTTAGCCACTTTCAAGTATACAATACAGTATTATTAACTATACTATGTGTGCGTTACATCCCCATGACTTATTTTTTATAGATCGCAGTTCATACCTTTTGATCCTATTCACCCATTTTCTCCCCAGCCACTCATCTATTGTCTATGTAGGAGCTTGCAGGTTTTGTTTTTTCAGATTCTGCATGTTGTATTTGTCTTTCCCTGTATGACTTATTTCACTTAGCATTTGCCCTCAAGATCCATCCATGTTGTCAGAGATGGCAATATTCCATTCATTTTTATGGCTGAATAGTATTCTATTGTATATGTATACTGCACTTTCTTTATCCATTGATTCATCAATGGAATGTTGGATTATTTGTATTTCTTGGCTATTGTAAATCATGCTGCAGTGAATGTAGGAGTGCATCTTTTCAACATACCATTTCATTTTCTTTGGATAAATAAAATTTCAATTTCTTTGGAATTGCTGGATCATATAGTGGGTTTTTTTATGGTAGTTTTATTTTTAATTTTTTGAGGATCCACCATACTATTTTCCATAGTGGCTGCACAATATTACATTCCCACCAACAGAGCACAAGGCTTCCTTTTTCTCCACACCTTTTCTAACATGTATTATTTCTTGTCTGTTTGATGGTAGCCATTCCAACAGAGGTAAGGTCATATCTCATTGTGGTTTTGACTTGCATTTCCCTGATGATTAGTAATATTGGTCATCTTTTCATGAATCTTTTGGTCATCTGTATGTATTCTTTGGAAAAATGCCTATTCAGATCCTCTGCCCATATTTTGATTGATTTTTTTTTCTTTTTGCTATTGAGTTGTAGGAGTTCTTTATATGTTTTGAATAGTAACCCCTTATTGTAGTATGATTTGCAACTGTTTTCTTCCATTCATTAGCTTGCCTTTTCATTTGCTTGATGGTCTCCTTTGCTGTGCAGTTTTTTTAGCTTACTTTTGCTTTTGTTACCTTTGCTTTTGAAGTCGAAGCCAAAAAATGAGAACCAAGACCTGTGTTAAGGAGTTCACTGCCTATGTTTTCTTCTCAGAGTTTTATGGTTTCACTTCTTATATTCAACTCTTTAAGACATTTTGAGTTAATGCATATGGTGTAAGATAGTGGTTTAGTTTCATTCTTTTGCATGTTGTGTTGATTTTTCCCAACATCTTTTATTGAACAGACTACCTTTCCCCATTGTATATGTTCTTGGCTCCTTTGTGGTAAATTAGCCATATAAGCATGGGTTTATTTCTGAATTTTCTATTTTCTTCTTTTGATTTGTATGTCTGTTTGTATGCCAATACTGTACTGTTTCAATTGTTACAGTTTGATAATATAAAGATCAAGGAGCATATTACCTTCATTTTTGTCCTTCTTTCTCAAGATTGCTTTGGTTATTCTGGGTCTTTTGTGATTCCCTACAAGTTTTAGGATTGTTTGTTTTATTTCTGTGAAAAATGTCATTGGAATTTTAATAAGGATTTCATTGAATCTGTAGATTACTTTGGGTAGTATGAGCATTTTAACAATATTAATTTTTGTAATTTGGAGCATGAAATTTCTATTTTGTTTCTATTTGTGTCTTCCTCAGATTTTTTCATCATTGTCTTAAGTTTTCAGTGTACAGGTCTTTCACTTCCTTGGTTAAATTTATTCCTATGTATCTTATTCTTTTTGATGCAATTATAAATGGAATAGTTTCTTAATTTCTCTTTCTGAGAGTTCATTGTTAGTATTTGGAAGTGCAACAGATTTTTTTTGAGATGGTTTTATATCCTACAACTTTAGTGAATTCATTTATCTTAACAGTTTTATTTGTTTTTTTTTTTTGATGGCATCTTTAGGGTTTTCTGTGTATAAAAATTCACTGGCAAATGGTGTTCATATAACTTCTCCCTTTACAATTTGAATACCTTTTCTTTTTTATTTTTCTTGCTTAATTTTCTGGCTAGGCATTTCAATAAATACTATGTTGAATAAAAGTGACAAGAGTGAGCAGCCTTGTCTTGTTCATGATCTTAGAGGAAGAGCTTTCAGCTTTTCCCCAGTGAATGTGATGTTAGCTGTGAGCTTGTCATATATGGCCATTATTATGTTAAGGTACATTCCTTCTGTACCCACTATGTTGAGAGTTTTAATCATAAATGGATGCTTAATTTTGTCAGATGCTTTTTCTGCATCTACTTAGATGATCATAAGATTTTTTTCCTTTGTTTTATTAATGTGATGTGTTACATTGCTTGATTTTTAGGTTTTGAATCATCCTTGCATCCATGGACTAAATCCCACTTGATTATGGTGAATGATTCTTTTAATCTGGTTTGCCAGTATTTTGTTAAAGATTTTTACATCCATGTTCATTAGGGATATCAAATTATAATTTTCTTTTCCAGTAATGTCCTTATCTGGCTTTGGTATCAGGGTAAGGTAAGGCTCATTTCAGTTCAGTTCAGTCACTCAGTCGTGTCCAACTCTTTGTGACCCCATGAATCGCAGCACGCCAGGTCTCCCTGTCCATCACCAACTCCCGGAGTTCACCCAGACTCACATCTATTGATGCCATCCAGCCATCTCATCCTCTGTTGTCCCCTTCTCCTCCTGCCCCCAATCCCTCCCAGCATCAGAGGTAGTCACATAAAATAAGTTTGGGAGTATTTTCCCCCCTCTTCAACCTTTTTGGAAGAGTTTGAGGATTGGTGTCAATTTTTTTTTAAATAATATTTATTCATTTTTATTTTTGGCTGTGTTGGGTCTTTGTTGCTGTGTGTGGGCTTTCTCTAGTTGCGGTGAGCGGAGGCTACTCCCTAGTTGTGGTGCATGGGTTTCTCATTGAGGTGGCTTCTTTTGTTGCAGAGCACAGGCTCTAGACAGATGGGCTCAGTAACTTGCAGGCTTGCAGGCTCTGGAGCACTGGCTTAGAAGTTGTGGCACAGTGGCATAGTTTCCTAATGGGCATGTGGGATCTTTCCAGAGCAGGGATGGAACCTGTGTCACCTGCATTGGCCAGGCAGATGCTTAACCACTGGACCACCAGGGAAGCCTGCTGTTCTTTTTTTTTTTTTTTTAATTAATTTACTTATTTATTTTTGTCTGTGCTGGGTCTTTGTTGCTGCATATGGGTTTTCTCTGGTTGTCAGAGTCTAGAACGTGCAGGCTTCGGTAGTTGCGGCACATGGGCTCAGTAATTGTGGCTCATGGGCTCTAGAGCACAGTCTCAGTAGTTGTGGTACCCAGGCTTAGTTGCTCCATGGCATGCAGAATCTTTCTGGACTAGGGATCCAACCTGTGTCCCCTGCATTGGAAGTTGGCGTCTTAGCCACTGGACCACCAGGGAAGTCTCCTTGTGTTAATTCTTAAATGCTTGATAAAAGTCACTAATGAAGCCATCTGGTCCTTGAATTTTCTTCTTTGGGGGAGTTTTGATTACTGAGTCAGCCTCTTTACTAGTAATTGGCCTATTCACATTTTCTGTTTTGGCCTGATTCATTCTTGGAAGGTTTTATGCTTCTAAATATTTTTCTATTGCTTCTAGGCTGTCTAGTTTGTTAGTGTATAATTGTTTATAACAGCTACTTATGATCCTTTGTATTTCTGTGGTATAAGTCTCAGTGTTTCCTTTTTCATTTATACTTTTGACCTGGGTTCTCTCTCTTTCTTTTTTTTTTTCCATTGGCTAGTGTAGCTAAACGTTTTTCAGTATTATCTTTTTAAAGAATCAATTCTTATTTAGTTTGTTTTCTGTTTTTTTTTTTCTTCCATTTCACTCATTTCTATTCTAATCTTTATTATGGCACTCTTATGGCAGAAAATCTTTATTATGGCACCCTTATGGCAGAAAATCCCATGGACGGAGGAGCCTGGTAGGCTGCAGTCCATGGGGTCGCTGAGGGTCAGACACGACTGAGTGACTTCACTTTCACTTTTCACTTTCATGCATTGGGAAGGAAATGGCGACCCACTCCAGTGTTATTGCCTGGAGAATCCCAGGGATGGGGGAGCCTGATGGGCTGCCGTCTATGGGGTCACACAGAGTCTGACACGACTGAAGTGACTTAGCAGTAGCAGCAGCAGTATGGCAGAAAGCGAAGAAAAGCTAAAGAGTCTCTTGATGAAAGTGAAAGAGGAGAGTGAAAAAGCTGGCTTAAAACTCAACATTCAGAATACTAAGATCATGGCACTGGTCCCATCACTTCATGGCATATAGATGGGGAAACAATGGAAATAGTGGGGCTCCAAAATCACTGCAGATGGTGACTGCAGCCATGAAATTAAAAGACGCTTGCTCCTTGGAAGAAAAGCTATGACCAACCTAGACAGCATATTGAAAAGCAGAGACATTACTTTGCCAACAAAGGTCCATCTAGTCAAAGCTATGGTTTTTCCAGTAGTCATGTATGGATGTGAGAGTTGGACTACAAAGAAAGCTGAGCACTGAAGAATTGATGCTTTTGAACTGTGGTGTTGGAGAAGACTCTTAAGAGTCCCTTGGACTGCAAGGAGATCCAACCACTCAATCCTAAAGGAAATCAGTCCTAAATATTCATTGCAAGGACTGATGCTGAAGCTGAAACTCCAACACTTTGGCCACCTGATGCAAAGAACTGACTCATTGGAAAAAGACCCTGATGCTGGGAAGGATTGAAGGCAGGAGGAGAAGGGGACGACAGAGGATGAGATGGTTGGATGGCATCACCGACTCGATGGACATGAGTTTTGAGTAAGCTCCAGGAGTTGGTGATGGACAGGGAAGCCTGGCATGCTGCAGTCCATGGGGTCACAAAGAGTCAGACACGTCTCAGTGACTGAACTGAATCTTTATCATTTCCTCCCTTCTACTAACTTGTTTTCTTTCTCTAATTACTTAAAGGATAGTTAAGTTGTTTATTTGAGATCTCCCTTGCTTTATAACATAGGCATTTATTGATATAAAATTCCTTCTTAAAACTGTTTCTACTCCATCCTGTAAGTGTGACTCTTTTATCTTTTAGGCAGCATGTCATTTGATCTTTTTTTTTTTTAAGTCTATTTAGCCATTTAGTCTTTTGAATGAAGAATTTAATCAGTTTACATTTAAAGAAATTATTGATAGGAACTTACTTTTGCCACTTTGCTAATTGTTTTCTGGTTGTTTTGCAGATCCATTGTTTCTTATTTCTTATCCTACTGTCTTTTTTGTGTGTTTTGGTGTCTTTTAGTATCAGCATCCTTTGTTTTCTTTATAATACTGTTTTTGTTATTGCTCCAGTTTTTCCCTGTGATTCCTTGGGACTTGCAAAAAATATCTTAACACCATATTTTAAGCTGGTAACAAGTTAACTTCAATAGAATTCCTAAACTTTGCATTTCTCCTCCCTCTCACATTTTGGGTTATTGCTGTTACAATTTACATATTTTTATGTTGTATAACTGATAACAGATTACTGTAGTTATGGTTATTTTTTTCTGTGTTCATTTTTTTAACTTTTAAGCTAGAGTTGTTATGCCCCATTATTACCATAGTATACAATCTAACTTTGACTGTATGTTTATCATTGTCAGTGAGTTTTACACTACCTTTTTGTGTTTCAGTGATATTAATTAGCATACATTTACTTCTACTCAAAGAACTCCCTTTAGAATTTCTTGTAAGCAGGTGTAGCAGCAATAAACTCACTCAGTTTTTGTTTGTTTGGGAAAGTTCTTATCCCTTCTTTATTTCTGAAGGGCAGCTTCACTGGGTTTAGAATTCTTGGTTAACAGGTTTTTTTCTTTCCGTATTTTGAATATGTTATGCCATTCTTTTTTGGCCTAAAAAATTTCTGTTGAGATATATACCCACAGTCTTTTGGGGCTATATAACTTCTCTCTTTTCTCTTGCTGATGTTTAAACTCTTTCTTTATTTTTACCTTTTGACAACCTAATTATCACGTGTCTTGGTGTAACCCTATTCATTTTAACCTATTTGGGGTCATTTGAGCCTCATGATTCTGGGATGCCCATTTCTCTCCTCATGTTCAGGAAGTTTTTATCATTATTGCTTTATGTATACTTTCAATCATTTCTCTTTCTCTTCTCTCTCTGGGATTCCAAAAATGCAAATGTTAGTTTTTTTCATTGCATTCCATTAGTCTTTTTAATTCTTTCTTTTTGCTCCTCTGAATGGAAATTTCTAATGTCCTATCCTCCAGGTGGGTGGCTGATTCTTTCTTCTTCATGATTGAATCTGCCTTTGAAACTGTTGAATTTTCCATTCATTCATTGTATTTTCCAACTCTAGGATTTCTGTTTGTTTTTGGTGACTTCTAGTTCTTTTCAAACTTCCCATGCATTGTTTTCCTAATTTCGTTCAGTTTCCTGCCTGTGGTTTCTTATAGTTCACTATCCTTTGGAGAATTATTCTGAATTCTTAGTCTGATAGTTTGAACATCTCTGTTTCTTTAGGATCATTATTGAATTTTTTTGATGATGTCATATTTACCTGATATTTTGTTGTTCCTGATTCCTTATATTGGTACCTAAGCATTTGAGTAATCATGCTCCTCTTTCAAACTTTACAGGTTTGCTTTGACAGAGAAATCTTCACCAGTCAGCTCAGTATGGGTTTCTGGGTGTATATGCTGGTGATATTCATGGGCTGGTAGGGCCTGCTCTTATGACCTGTTTTTGTCTAAGACTATTTCTTAAGCTCTGAGGGCTAGGATTGCGGATGTACCACTGACTGAGAACAGCTGAATCGGACTGCTAGCTTTGTTCCATACCCAAATGAGGCTGTAGGATGGGCTCTGCATTTGCCTGGATTCTCTGGTCAGGCTTACTAGATTGTCAGAACTGGCTACTGTATTCAGTAATAAATGAGGCTATGAAGTAGATTCCCTACCCTAGAAGAACTGAAAACCGGCCCCAGAGGCTGATCAGCTGGTTGTTTGGTGACTCAAATGGGGCAAGAGCGTGCACTGAATTTCCTGGTCAGATGAGGCCACTGGCTTTGCTCTGCAAATGGGGAAAGTCACAGGCAGTGCTGTCTACTCAAGTGACACTGTAAGCAAGGCTGTTGGATGGGGATGGGCTAAATAGCTTCCAGTGTACTCTGATTAGGTTCCCTGGTTGGGCAGGATAAAGGCTGTATTCGGGCTACAAATTAGTTTCCATGTCCAGGCACAGCAGGAGAAGTAGCTCTAAAGCTTTGTGACTCAAGCCAACCTGTGTCCCAGCTACCCTGATAGAACAGAACCACTAGCTATGCTGTACAGACTACTGTCTCTACCTCTTCACCTCTCAGCTCAAGTGCTGCTGCTCACACAGCCGCCACTGCTCTTCAGCCCTTCCTGTCAGATGGGGCTAGGAGACACTCTCCACAGACGGTGGGCCTATGACTCAGTTCCCTTGCATGGGCGAGTTGGTGAGGGGCCACTCTAGGCCTCTGCCAATTTTCCCCAGACAGGCTTTCTGGCCTGGAGGGCCCTGGAGCTTCCCTCGGCCTAAGCTATAACTCAGCTTGCCTGGCTATAGTAGGGGAACCCTCCAAGCCTAGTACTGGCTTTGCTCTGGGGGAGATCAGTTCTACCTGCCTGTCTCAGCCCAAGCATTTCTGAGATACACAGCTGCAAGTGCTCTTGCCAGCCCTTCTGGCCAGATGCGGCTGGAAGTCAGTCTTCCTAGTGGATGAGGCAATGATTTAGCTTCTTGCCTGAACATGGATACACGTGTCTCTAGGGCTGACAAGAATCTGCACCCCAACCAGTTCCCTGCTCAGAGTGCACCACTGATTTGCTTCTGCAGGTGAGTATAGCCCCTGGTTGGAACTGCCACTTGGGCACTGCAGGTAGGAACTGCTCTGCCAGGAATCATGTGCTGTTTGTTGTGAGCCCCTCCCCACTTCTCATCTCAGTCACATTCCCAGTGGTTGAACCTCACAGATTCCTCTGCAGTCCCCATGGTATAAGACCTCCTGTGAGGTGACCCACAATGTAGGAGCAGCTGGTTGCCACTCTGTTTCTCTTTTTTTTTTTTTTTTTTTTGCTGGAAGAACCAGAGGTTCAGGGGAAACCTCTCTGCATGCTGCTACACTGGTCTGGGGTGGGGGGTACAGTTGCACTCCATTTGTAGCCACTTCCCTTACCCCCTGTGAGACAGGGGGTGCTTCAACATCACCCCTTTGCTCTAGGATTCTCTTGGTATTGTCTTGTTCCTGGACAGTTGTTGATCTTCTTGTGGGGAGCTGCTAAGTCAGGAACCACCTATGTCACCCTCTTGGCCATGTCACTCCCCTGATGTCTCTTTTTTTAATGGCATACATCCTCCAGTGGGATGCTAAGAAAAGGAATTTTTTGCGAAGACGCTTCCAACTTTTCCTGGGACACTGTTTCTGGCCCATTTTGTGTAACTAACACCTGCTCATCCTTTACAGTTCAGATTAAATACATACTTTGTCTCTCTAGACTAAGTAAGCTTACCCTTGCTTTGTGCTTCTATAGGACTCATTATCTTTCCTGAATATTATTAGATTATATGTATATCTATTGTTTTTTTTCAGTATCTTTATTCCCCACTGGACCATAAGCTTCATGATGGCAGGGATCATTTTAGCTTTATTATTATCTACTGTGTGTAGCATATGGGCTGGTACATAGTACTCAGTAGATATTGGTCACTTGAATTAATGAGTAGTTTCTTTGGCACAGTAATGGTTCTAGAATCTTCCAAATAACAATTTTCAGATTTTAAATATCTAGTATTCTAATAGCATTTCAAATTCATTTTAAACATGTTATTATGCTCTCATAAAACCATAAATATACCTTTAGATGTTGTCATTATTAACACAGTTTATGAATATTTTATATAATAATACAGTTCCCTGAATTGACATTAGGTTTATAAAGGACATTCATATATAAATATAAAGTGATGAATTGGTATGATGCGGGCTTACGTACAGTTTCTAAATGAAGCGGATGCTGAGGCAAAGTTTGTGGGAGAGAAAATATTTATTTGGAATCAATACCTGTAAAAGGAAGAGGAAGAAGACAGGCAGAACTGGAGAGAAGGAGAAGCTTATCTGTGATGCAGCTCTGACAAAGCTTTGGACAGGTGGGGGTGGGGGGTGACTCTGGAGTGAGTACAGCCCATCAGAGCAGCCCAGTCTGAGCTGAAACGTCAGAGCCTTTTCATCCCACAGGACCTTTACACCCCTGCCGTACTCAGTCAGTGGGCACATGCTGCCCCTGGGAAGAGAATAGGCTCGGACAGGGCAGCTCACAGCAGCTGAGGCTGACCCTGAGTGGGCTGTCAGCTGGAGGCTGCTTGCTGACCACACTCCTCACAGCACGTCTTTCCTATACTTGGTTGTTAAGTTGGGCATTTTGAGTGCTTAAAAGTTTTGATACTTTTGGTCCCCAAAGCAACCATAAGAACTAACAACTACTCATAAGTATTAACAGAAGAGCTGGGATTAAAATCCAGTTATTTTGGCTTCAAAGTTCATGCTCTTAACTACTCTGCCACCCTGTCTCCCTATGCTGATCAGTTCAGAAATGCATGCACAGTAGGAATAAAGTGACTATCTCCCTACTAATAACATACATAAAGAACACACAGGTTGAGCTTATGTTATTATATGGTTAACTGTGAAACTGTGTTAATCCTTAAGAGAAATATCAAGAAGGCTCTCCATCAAGGAACATAAAAGTATCATTTTTGGCCAGATCTTTTTGTGTGTGTGTGTGTGTGTGTTTATTTTCCATGCTAGATATTATTCTCTAACTCAAGTGGTCTCCTCTGTTCCTCAGAATTTCTTGGAGTCCCAAGGAGGTGCCTTATGTGCTGTGCTCAGTCTTGTCTGACTCTTTGCAATCCCATGGACCGTAGCCCGCCAGCCTCCTCTGTTCATGGGGATTCTCCAGGCAAGACTACTAGAATGGGTTGCCACGCCCTCCTCCAGGGGATCTTCCCAACTCAGGGATCGAACCCAGGTCTCTTGCATTGCAGGCAAATTCTTTACCATCTGAGCCACCAGGTAAGTCCATGAATACTGGAGTGGGTAGCTTATCCCTTCTCTGGGGAATCTTCCTGACCCAGAAATTGAACTGGGGTCTCCTGCTTTGTAGGTGGATTCTTTACCAGCTGAGCTATCAGGGAAACCTGGAAGTGCCTTATACCTTCCCATAAAAATACTAGGTTTTCTGCAGTGCAGTGCCCACGGTGTATTTCTGCCCCCTCCCCCCCACTCCTGTCTTATCTTCCTTTACAGTGCATGGGCTTATCCACAAGATATGGCTATGTCTCACGCTGCTTCATCTCCAATAGGTTACTTCTCTCATGTTTCCCACTTCTGATGAAGAGATGGGAGAGTGAGTGATACCACAGAGTACTTAGAATTGCTTCTCTCCCCTGATACTAGTAAAGCTTTTTACTGGATCAAGCCACTTCTTGATCACCTCTCCGTATGCTGAGTTCTCTCTTGAAACCTCAGATCCTCATCCACGTAGATGTCTGTTGACCCATGGCGACCAGTTCATAAGGGCATTCCTCAATGTTAACATTGGTAGCTATAGGCCAGTTTCAAGCTTTATGCTTTAGGTTTTATTTCCTGGAAATTGGGCTTCCCTGGTGGCTCAGCTGGTAAAGAATCCGCCTGCAATGCGGGAGACCTGGGTTTGATCCCTGGGTTGGGAAGATCCCCGGGAGCAGGGAATGGCTACCCTGGACTGGAGAATTCCACGGACTGTGTCCTGGAAATTAATTCTAAGATGGAGTTTCGCTGACAAGACATTGATTGAGAAATGCCCCTATAACCAGTACCTGAAGTGGAGAGAAGGTACCCTCAAGGGGCAGAGGGAGAAGGTAATCTGCATCACAGTCACTAGAGAAAGCCCCTCACAGTTGGGGAGCTCTGAGGCTGGGATGGCCCTTTAGCATTGTTGTAATGGTCACTGAATGGCCCAGCTATAACATTAGGTAAAGTATTTCCCTTTGAGGAAAGGGAGGGTCTCCACTATAAGCTGCCATCGGGTAACTCCCAAGAGCAGAAAGAATGAGTGCTTTAGTCTTAAAGTGGGGGAGCTGAGTGGCACCTCACACCATCTAAGATCACCATCCCAATTATTTAATGACACTAACCAAAATTTGGTCTTTGAAGTTGTAAGACTGTCTCAGAAATACTCCCTTTTTTCTTTGGTTGTGGAGAGATTATTTTTTTCTGTTTGCTTTCATAATACACATTCACACACACACACAGCAGTTAACTATAATATTAGGGCTCTAACGCTCATGGCCCTTTTATTCTGCCTGCTCTTCGTGTTTTTCATCTGTTTTCAAAGGGTTACAGAATATCTTGGCTTCAGGCAAGTGAAAATACTATCTTCTGAGATGAGTGTTTTCTGGAAGATTCTCTCTGTAACTCACACATGCTTCCCTACATGCTTGGTTCCTTTCTTTCAAAAGAGCTGTTTCCCTGGGATCAGACACATATAACAAGATGCTCTCTCACTGAGGCCCCTGAATGTAAATAGCAGAACTCCCAGCAGAATGAGTTCTAAATAAGCTTTCAGGGTGATTATTTCTAATGATTCAAAAGAATTATTGCCCAGATAATAAGCAATGCACAGTGATACTACAGGTGTTGCAGAGAGACACTACGTGTCTCTAGTGTATTTACTATATTAGACAAAGTCCATCTGTTTAATTTGCTGATAAGTGTGCCAGGATCTCTTCCTGCAGGTGTCTTAGAAATCTATAAATGGACAGTTATTTGCTTACAAGGATGTCTCCAGGGTGACATTGTAGTATACCATTTCTTTTTAACAGTCTCCCATTCTCCTTTTCCCATGACCTCTACCAGCATGCCAAAACCCACTCCACATTGTCCAATTTCTGTCCCTTCGCTCTCTTTCCTTTCTCTGAGCTGTAGATCTCAGCTCTAGTGATGAGATCAAAGCCCTTGAATTGAAGGGGGAACAGTTTTCTAATCTTTCTAAATATTCACATATGAAAACATGAAACTCTTAGTGAAATTCAAGGCTGTGAGGCAACAATGAAAGAAGTATCTCTACAAGTTTGGTTGTAAGGAGGGTACACTAAGGATTAATCATTGATCAATCCTTTCATTTGGTTAGGTATGTAAAATTTGAGTTTTAAACTATAAATCAAATTATAATGGCATATACTTCTTTTGTGAGCTGAGAGCTGATACTCAAGTACTTTAAAAGGAATTAAGTCTCATTCAGTTGTATGTTTTGCTTTCTGAAGTTTTAATTGTTGTAGAAAGCCATGAGGAAGAAGACCAAATAAATTTTTTATTGGTGACACATGAAAGGAAAAGGTACATCAGCCTTGTTTTGGTTGACTAATGATGGAGCTGTTCATCACCATGCAACTATTTTTCATATCAGTTTTAAATTATTTAGTAATTATTATTATTTACTAATTCCCTTTTGTGTAAATATATATGTTAAATGTGATACAGGGACCCTGAGAATCCTTTTTAACTTTCTGCAAATTGGAATCAACTGTAAGTTAATGCTTAATGTATTGAAGTCATACTTGTGATTACCTTAAAATTATAGGTTATACCAGTGAATTTAACCCTATAGTTTTCAGGTTTACTTTAAAAATTATTTTCTAAATAATAATAATAGTTTTTCCACTGAGTAAAATGATGAGAAGCACCAAAGTCATCACAAATAATGACAGTGACTCAGTGCAAGGTAGGCTTTCCTTGTGAATCTAGGTCAAAGTGAAATAGTGGCTCTACTTTGTAGAATATGCTGCCATGACTGGGTAACATTTGTAGAAACTTTTTTTTTAGCTTATCAGTTCAAAGTTACACAGGTAAAATGACTGTGTGTGTGTATACACACACATATATATATGGCAGGCTTCCCAGGTGGCGGTAGTAGTAAAGAGATGTGGGTTCAACCCCTGGGTGGGAAAGATTCTCTGGAGGAGGGCACAGGCAACCCACTCCAGTATTCTTGCCTGGAGAATCCCATGGACAGAGGAGCCTGGTGGCTACGGTCCATAGGGTCGCAAAGAGTCAGACATGACTGAAGTGATTTAGCACATCATTCACACATATATATGGGCCAGCAATGACAATATTATGAGAGACATAGGTGGTACAGACAGTGCTCCTGGAGGTCAACTAGTTTTGTAACTTTGGGCAGTTAGCATTAGGTACTATTTATATGTATGTGTCGGAGAAGGCACTGGCACCCCACTCCAGTACTCTTCCCTGGAAAATCCCATGGACGGAGGAGCCTGGTAGGCTGCAGTCCATGGGGTCGCGAAGAGTCGGACAGGACTGAGCGACTTCCCTTTCACTTTTCACTTTCATGCATTGGAGAAGGAAATGGCAACCCACTCCAGTGTTCTTGCCTGGAGAATCCCAGGGACGGGGGAGCCTGGTGGGCTGCCGTTTATGGGGTCGCACAGAGTTGGACACGACTGAAGCGACTTAGCAGCAGCAGCAGCAGCAGCATATATATGTGTAAGTGTGTGTGTATATATATATATATATTTACAATTTGTATATATTATACAATATAAAATATATTTAGATATATAAATATTCATATTGTGTATTTACATAAATATATAATTTATATATTTGTATACATATTGTTTAAATATATATGACCACATGTTTATGCATATCTGCCTATGTTTTATTTAGGTTTTAGCTAATATAACCTAAATTATATATGTAATAAAATAAAAAAATAATATTTATTTCAGTTACTTAGACTATTTTATTTGGTTATATCTTAACCAATGAATGAAGTATATGAATTGCATTTGCTAATGTTGTGATATACTTCTTATGGAACAGCTTTTAGTGCTTTGATAAATGATATTATATACTTTCAACTACTTTTAATTATCCCTAATAACCCCAAAAGGTTTAAAAATGTTTTCACCCTATTCAAAGTGGCTTGCTGGCTATTAAAAGCTGAGTGCCTCTGGCTGAGTGGCCTCTTGGCTAACATGGGTAATTATGGACATTCCTAAGGCTATTAAATTCATAAGGCTATTAAAACATCTAATGTTTCTTAGCTTTGATTATAAGACATCTGAGATTGCCTGGCTGGATTAGGAGTGTTTTGTTTTAAGCTTTTAGACCATAAGATCTCTAGACCAAGTCTTATCTATATTCTGTGATATAAAACTACATTTCTGCTATTGCATAAACATTAACTAATATATACTTTTTGAAGACAATGTATCTTCCCATGCTGTACATGAACTCCTTATTTATGCAACAATCCTATAGAAAATGAAGAATTAAATCTCATACTTTGGTTGCATTATTTGTGAAATTCTTTATTGAGGGTAAAATTGAATACACACATACACAGGGCATTGCTGTTTGTATATCACACTGACATATGCAAATATAAATACATAAAGCTCTAGATAATTTTTTAAACTCTAAGTGATCTTAGAGATAATATTGATCAAACGTCTAATTTTTTAGTTGATAAGCTGAGGCAGAGTTCAAATGATTTATTCTGTCACACACCAGGTTATTGGCAATATTGATGGTATATAGAACGTAGCTGCCAATTTGCAGTAGAGAATAGCCCATTATGTTAATATAATCCACTCTTAAAACAGCAAGCTCTCTCAGTTTTATTTTCTCCTAAGTAAATTTATTACAGTGGATGATTCAGTTATTTGCATGCAAAAACCTGATGGTTGTTATTCAGATAGAATACAAATAAAATTAATAATAATTAGTTTCTGACAGTTCCATCTTGTCCTCATTTCTCCCTAAAATAATCGATATATAGATGTTTCAGGAAGAAAATAATTGGGTATAAAATAGGGAAGCATCCTCCATTACCTTAATTTGGTAAGGCCTTGAAGACAACTGGGTCCTTAGCCTAAATTGCCGATATAATTGACAAGAAGTCAGTCAAATTTTCTGTACTGGAAAATTCTAACATCAGAGCTTTTCCAAATCTTGGGTTTGTTCATTTCATCACTTGAGGATAACTACCTCACCGAATCTCAGTTTCTTCCCCAGTGAAATGGGGATAATGCTACATGAAGTTTCTATTTTATGAGTATTAAATGAAACATTAATTGTAAAGTATGTGTCACAGAAAATACCTGATACACAGAGATGGTATGGCATTTATTTATTTACCACAGGCCTCCATAAGTAGTTCTCAGATCCTGTAAGAAATTATCCTTGACTTTTAGAGACCCAGAGTTAAATGGACACCAGATACCAAGGAAGCCCTGAAATGTAGATCAGTCAAAAGTTTCTGGTAATAAAGAAGAGTTTAAATAAATTTAGTATTAATTTTTGGTCACTCAAGAGATAACAAGTGACAGTGTATATTATAATGATTGTATAACCCTATCATCAGGAACTCAGAAGAAACAGAGTAAGGAAAATTAAAAACCAGGGTGCTGTCCCTATAAGAGAAAATTATTCATTGAGCTTTACTCTAAAGAGGATTTGATTCAAAGCAAGGGCTATACTTGCTCAAATCCATGTCTTTTGTGACTGCATAGTGAAAGTGAAAGTCATTCAGTTGTGTCTGACTCTTTGCGACCTCATGAACTATACAGTCCATGGAATTCTCCAGGCCTGAATACTGGAGTAGGTAGCATTTTCCTTCTCCAGGAGATATTCCCAACCCAGAGATCAAACCCAGGTCTCCCACATTGCAGGCAGATTCTTTACCAGCTGAGCCACAAAGATTATTTCTGAAAAAACTTTAGTTGGGAAGGAAGTGGTTACATTTTTTACTGGGTTTTGTCACCTCTTGTCCTAAACACCTCTTATTGACTGGTTTTGGCATCATACTTCTCCAGTGCTTCCTAGCTTTTTTTTTTTTTTATCCTAAATCATGATGGATTCTTTACTTCATTTTTCAAGAAATTTCAAACAAGGCTGGTACTCGATTATTGGTGTTAACAAAACTGTGTTGAAGAATGATGCTAGGGAATAATAAATGTTGTAGAGATAATAGGAAAAAAAAAAAAACAAATAAAAAACTTCTTTTTCCAGCTAAAACTGAGTAACTGGTAGTTAGATAAAATATTCTCATACACACAGTGATGATACCAGAGAACAATAATAGTGGCCAATAATTGAAGGACAGTGATCTTTATAAGAAAAATGTGTTTAAGTGAGTCCTGCATTCCCCACTCCATTACCCCTGGAGAAGTTAGACTCTCAATGTAAACTTTGAGACAAAAAAGAAGTAGGAGCCCAGAGCTTGTGGCAGTCTTAGTGAAAATATTTGGAGCTCAGGACTTCCAGAAACTCAGAACCTGAGAGTATAAGATGCTGGAAGGAGGAAACTGCTGAGAACAGTGCTCTGTATGTTGTGTGCATTTTAGGCACTTGCTAAATTCCAAGCTGCCCAATACCCATGTAAGACATAGAGAAAAGGACGTTACATACAATATTCTTGGATTGGATAATACTCTATTACTAAGATACCAATTCTCCACCCCCCCCCAAAAAAAAAACCCTATAAATTCAATGCAATTCCAATACCAGTTAGATTTTGTGTGTAGAAATTGAGAAAATTATTTTTAAAATGTGTATGAAAATATAAAAAGCCAAGAAGAGGCAAGCTTGAAGAAGAGCAGTGTTAAGTATCTTACACTTCCAGATGAAGATAAAGCTTCAGTGATTAGAAGTGTAATATTGGTTCAGAAACAATCAAAGCTGCTAAATGGGAGCAGATATTTGTAATCCAATACAGGAGTCATATTCAGACATATAAAGAACTTTTACAAGTCAGCAAAGAAAGGATTGCCAATGCAAATGAAATTTTGATAAAATATGTAAACAAGGACTTCATAAAAAGAGACTATAGTGGATTGAATGTTTGTGTCCCCCTCAAAATTCTTATGTTGAAACTCAAACTCTCAATGTGACTATATTTGGAAGTAGGGCCTATAAGGGGATAACTGGTAACTACAGTGAATTAAAGTCATTAAGGTAGGACCCTAATCCAATAGGATTAGTGTCCTCATAAGAAGAAACACCATAGAGCTCTCTCTCTCCACCATGTGAAGACACAGTAAGAAGGCACCCATATACAAGCCATGAAGAGGACCCTCACCAGAAACTGACCATGCAGACATTCTGATCTCAGACTTCCATCTTCTAGAATTTTAAAAAAAACAAATTTCCATCGTTTAAGCCAGCCAGTCTATATTTTGTTATAACAGAACAAGCAGATAAATACAGAGGAGATCCAAATGGCCAATAAGCATATGTAGAAAGATACTAGACATCAGTAATTGTGAGTGAAATGTAAGTTAAAAACACGAGATACCACTACACACCTAACTATAGTGTGAGAAAAAAATGACATATAGAGTATTAGAAAGCATGTGAAGAAATTCACCCAACCACTTTAGAAAAGTGTTTTCCAGTGTCTGTTAAAGCTGAAAATATGTACCCAAGATAAATGAATATATATGACCATTAACCTATATGAAGCTTGAATGCAACATTTAAGAAAAAAAAGTGATTTCCTTTTAAGGTCCCCAGTGGCTCAGCAGTAAAGAAACCACCTGCAATGCAGGAGACGTGGGTTTGATCCCTGGGTTGGGAAGATCCCCTAGAGGGGGGCATGGCAACCCACTCCAGTATTCTTACCTGGAGAATCCTGTGAACAGAGGAGCCTGGCGGGCTGCAGTCCATGGGGTTGCAAAGAGTCAGACACGACTGAAGTGACTTAGCACACATGAAAGCAGTACATCTAGTAAGAGGCGATTTTAATTCAGCTATCGCATTCCTGGGTTTTCTTCATTTAATGCCTTGGTGTTATGGTTATCAAATGATTAGCATGAAGTACATTTTACTAACTTTTATTCATTCATCAATTTTTATTTCTAGACCTTCACAGCTGTAATCCTGATTTCTTCATCTTAAAGAACCATCTTAAACATCATCAATGTTTAATATGAGCAACACAAATAGATGGGCACAGAAGAGCTAAATATTGACACCCAGCAAAGCAAGGGGATGAAGCTGCAGGTGAGTCACTGAGAGAATTTTTAGTCTCTATAAAATGAGAAGACGCATAAGGGCACTCAGAGGTCCATTTCACCTGGTGAAATAAGCCAGGCAATGTTACAGGAGGCTGTATCTCCTTGCTAGCTCTATGATCATTACGAGCCTGGTCATAGGTTAAGAAATCTAAGGGTTTTTTTGTTTGTTTGCTTTTTTTTGGCTGTTCTTGGTTTTCGTTGCTGCTCGTGGGCTTTTTCTAAGCAGGGGCTACTCTCTAGTTGTGGTGTGCGAGCTTCTTCTTGCAGTGGTTTCTGTTGTTGCAGAGCATGGGCTCTAGGCATGCTGGTTCTGTTGCCCTGTGGCATATGGGATCTTAGTTCCTGGACCAGGGATCGAACCCATGTCGCCTGGATTGGCAGGTGGACTCTTAACCACTGGACCACCAGGGAAGTCCAAGAAGAAATCTAAGTTTTTAAGCATAGTAGGAGAAGTTCCATAATCTGTGGTGCACATTCATATTTACAGTAGTTAATAATATTGATGTGTAAAATCAGAATTCTAATACATTAGCTTAAAATAAATTATTATCAGAGAAATGAAGTGCTCAAACATGCCAAGGGAAGCCAAATTATTGCCTAGGTTGATTGAAACCAAGCAAAGGAACTTTATACTTCATAAAGTATACTTTATACTATATATTATACAACAGCAGATATATATTTAATGGCTAAGATACCCAGATGCATACAACTTAGAACTGTAAAAACTTGTTAATGGATAGAATTCTTCATTTCAATTGGTATTTCTTTCCCCTCAGTGATGCTTGAATGTGTACTACTGACAAATTCTTCAGTATCTTTCTCACAGTTTCTTGTTCTCATTGTATACTTTCATGTCTTAACTAAATCCCCTTTGGATTGACTTTAAAAACATTAATATATATCAAATCACGTTAAAGTCAAGGTTTGTTTTGTTTTATTTTGGCTGTGCTGGATCTTCATTGCAGCATATGGCCTTCTCTTTTTGCAAGCTGGTTGTCTGTCTCTTTGAGTTGACTGGCCTGACCCACTTTATATTGATATTGACAATCATACTTGTCTGTTTTTCAAAATTTTAAGGAAAACCTACCCTCATGTACTGAGTACATTAAGTAAACACATAAACAAGGAACACTAAAATTTGAAGGTTTTTTCCCCTCTGAACAACAGACAGGTCTGTAAAATTCATCCTATAGAAGGGATCAGAGGAGGTATTTTGAAGCAGGTAGGCATTTCTTGAAGAATTAAATTCATATATGAATGAATGTATTCAAAATTTCATCAATAAATGTTCTCATGAGAGTATTATATTGTAGGCACTAGGAACATGGAAATGCATAGTTTGGGGCATGCTCCTTTCTCAGTGCTTACAGTCTATAAGAGGAATAGGAAGGTAACACATTCCAAATTTACTAAGATAAATTCAATTTTATGTAATAAATACTATGATAGATAAATGAATAGATATATACAGGAGCATAAAGAACTTAGATTCTTTACTCTAGCCCATGGTTGGAAGATGGGAAGTGTTCAAACCCATTAAAATGGAAAAATTAAAGATACAGGAAAGAGGAATGGGAAGGATATTTGATGGAGTAATTTCTCTGAGCAGACCAAGCTAAAAGTTTATTTAATAAATGACTGGGGTGGTGGTGGGGATATAGACAAGAATGGATGTCTACACAGAATTTGTAGGTTGGTGGTGAAGATATTAAGGGGTGGGGAAATTTGTCTGCCTCATGGCTTGTGTTATTTTTGTAAAACAGGGGAGATAACTTGCTGTACATGAAAGCAAGCTCTATTGGGGAATAGCAGAGAGCCCATGAGAATTTGAGGACAGGGATATGACATAATCAACATAAAGAATAGAATGTGCTTCTCCAGCCACCTTCAGAGGTCCAGGTATAGAGAGGGGACATGTCAAGTTGTCCAGGGTTGGAATTGTACAAGCTATGTATGATGGAAGAACAAGGTGAAGGAGAGTGATTGCAATGGTGGACTATATGATAGACGATAGGAAAAAAGAATTTAATTAAAAACAAGTTAATAGATTGGAGGAAATTGTGTGTCTATGTGTGTCAAGGTGGGTAAGATGAAGAGACTAGAGGGCATAATGAGCTGGAAGGATGGTGTCTACATTTAAATGAATCTCAGCAGTTATAAATAGGAATAAAATAACTAGATCACTAGAAAATACTGACAGCATTTTGCAAGTAAAAGGTAACTTTGTAAAACTGCAGACATAGAGACGGAAGATGGTAAAAGAAGATCATTTCTGTTACATTGAAGGTGGGATCCAACATGGCCCACTAATAAGCAGTATGAGACTCAAAAGTAAATAAATGGATAATCTTGATTGGAAATATTTAAAACAATCTCAAGAATTTCAACAATCATCTAGAGAGAAGGGTTATGAATTATGGTGCAGGGCTACAGCTAGGCTACCCTGGGATTCAGAGTCACATTGTCTATAAAACATGTAGGCCAGGAACCCTTCTCCCCGTCTCCAGCTTCTGTTTGTAATAGGCTTTGTCCATGAGGATTTCATTTTCTGGAAGAAAGGGTGAAAATGATCATATTTAATACTTTGAAGATTTTGTAATTTTTATGAGAGGAGACAGCCCTGGGAGGGAGGAGATGGACCATTCAGTAGAACCTCAGGAAGAAACAGATAACCTTAGCAAGTCAAGAGTGGGAGTAGCTGTGTCACTTGGCCCTGACTTAATTTTACCAGATGAGTGATATCCACTGGAGACAAATCAAAGTCTTGTTGGAGAGTGAACTTTTTAAGAGGGTGGTTGTCCAGCTAAACACAAATTGGGGGTCACTGTTTTGTATTTAATTTTTAGCAGTTACCCCGTCATGGTCAATATATGTCCTTGACGTACTCCTTTCCCTATTTGGAACCAGTCTGTTGTTCCATGTCCAGTTCTAACTGTGGCTTCCTGACCTGCATACAGATTTCTCAGGAGGCAGGTCAGGTGGTCTGGTATTCCCATCTCTTGAAGAATTTTCCACAGTTTGTTGTGATCCACACAGTCAGTCTTTGGCATAGTCAGTAAAGCAGAAGTCGATATTTTTCTGGAACTCTCTTGCTTTCTCGATGATCCAATGGATGTTGGCAATTTAATCTCTGGTTCTTCTGCCTTTTCTAAATCCAACTCAAACATCTGGAAGTTCAGAGTTCATGTACTATTGAAGCCTGGCTTGGAGAATTTTGAGCATTACTTTGGTAGTGTGTGAGATGAGTGCAATTGTGCAGTAGTTTGAACATTCTTTGGCATTCACTTTCTTTGGGATTGGAATGAAAACTGACCTTTTCCAGTCCTGTGGCCACTGCTGAGTTTTCCAAAATTGCTGGCATATTGATTGCAGCACTTTAATAGCATCATGTTTTAGGACTTGAAATAGCTCAACTGGAATTCCATCACCTCCACTAGCTTTGTTTGTAGTGATGCTTCCTAAGACCCACTTGACTTCACATTCCAGGATGTCTGGCTCTAATCCGGTGATCACACCATTGTGGTTATCTGGGTCATGAAGATCTTTTTTTGTATAGTTCTTCTGTGTATTCTTGCCACCTCTTCTTAATATCATCTGCTTCTGTTAGGTCCACAGCATTTTTCTCCTTTAATGTGCCCATCTTTGCATGAAATGTTCCCTTGGTATCTCTAATTTTCTTGAAAAGATCTGTAGTCTTTCCCATTCTATTATTTTCCTCTATTTCTTTGTATTGATCTGAGGAAGGCTTTCTTATATCTCCTTGCTATTCTTTGGAACTGTGCTTTCAGATGCTTATATCTTTCCTTTTCTCTTCTGCCTTTATTTTATCTTCTTTTCTCAGCTATTTGTAAGGCCTTCTCAAGATTGTTAGCAGAAATATCAATAACCTCAGATATGCAGATGACACCACCCTTATGGCAGAAAGTGAAGAACTAAAGAGCCTCTTGATGAAAGTGAAAGAGGAGAGTGGAAGAAGTTGGCTTAAAACTCAACATTCAGGAAAACTAAGATCATGGCATCAAGTCCCATAGCTTCATGGAAAATAGATGGGGAAACAATGGAAACAGTGACAGACTTTATTTTGGGGGGCTCCAAAATCACTGCAGATGGTGACTGGAGCCATGAAATTAAAAGACTTTGCTCCTTGGAATAAAAGCTATGACCAACCTAGACAGCATATTAAAAAGTGGAGACATTACTTTGCCAACAAAGGTCTGTCTAGTCAAAGCTATGCTTTTTCCAGTAGTCATGTATGGATTTGAAAGCTGGACTAAAAAGAAAGCTGAGTGCAGAAGAATTGATGCTTTTGAGCTGTGGTGTTGGAAAAGACTCTTGAGAGTCCCTTGGACTGCAAGGAGATCCAACCACTCAATCCTAAAGGAAATCAGTGTTGAATATTCATTGGAAGGACTGATGCTGAAGATGCAACTCCAATACTTTGGCCACCTGATGCAAAGAACTGACTCATTAGAAAAGACCCTGATGCTGGGAAAGATTGAGACAGGAGAAGAAGGGGATGACAGAGGATGAGATGGTTTCATGGTATCACTGATTCAATGGACATGAGTTTGAGCAAGCTCCAGGAGTTGGTGATGCACAGGGAAGCCTGGCATGCTGCAGTCCATAGGGTCACAAAGAGTTGAACATGAGTGAGTGACTGCACTGAGCTGAACACTGTCATGGTCATTCTCTCAGCAAGCTGAGTGTGACCAACTAATATGGTGGTACTCTCAGTTACCACTGTTGATGTAGGTGTGCTGAAGTCACATATTCAGTGCTGCCACTAGTTGAGTGGTCAGGATGGAGGGCCATGTGATTGCTGTTACTGACAGTTGCATCCTTACCAGGGGCATAAGTGGTCAAATCATTGAGTTCTTAAGTTGTCTTCTCTTGATGGCTATCATTTGATGTATGAGTGGCTGCCAAAAGGCAATTTAAAACGTTTGAAAGGATACAACACATCAAAAATGTTAATATGATTATAAGGAAAATAATAGCCAAGGTTTGAAAAATTCCCCAGAGCATATATTTGCAGGAGCCAAGATTTAAGCAACTAAGTGAATCAGATTACCAGCAACATTATACCAGACCATAAAGATTTTTTATGAATTTTGTATATAATTTCTGAATTACCTATTTTAATGATATATATCACATATAAATATGCTCTTAGAATATTAAATATCCACCTTAACATCAAGTAAACCTAAATAAATAACATTTCTCTTTTTATAATAAAAAGACCACCTCTTTTGAAATCTCCCAGAGACCCTCTGGAAAATTCCCAAAGTTAATTAGTTCAAGGTCAGAAAGATTTGTTTAGAATTTGATTTGGAGAAGTTTATTCTAAAATATCAAAAGTTTTAAAACACTTGATCAAGTATTAACAGGATCACAGGTCACTGGGAGATAATACTTAGTTATCAAGTTAACCATGTGTGCGTCAGTTCAGTTCAGTTCAGTTCAGTCGCTCAGTCGTGTCTGACTCTTTGCAACCCCATGAATCGCAGCACACCAGGCCTCCCTGTCCATCACCAACTCCCGGAGTTCACTCAGACTCACGTCCATCGAGTCAGTGATGCCATCCAGCCATCTCATCCTCTGTCGTCCCCTTTTCCTCCTGCCCCCAATCCCTCCCAGCATCAGAGTCTTTTCCAATGAGTCAACTCTTCGCATGAGGTGGCCAAAGTACTGGAGTTTCAGCTTTAGCATCATTCCTTCCAAAGAAATCCCAGGGCTGATTCCCTTCAGAATGGACTGGTTGGATCTCCTTGCAGTCCAAGGGACTCTCAAGAGCCTTCTCCAACACCACAGTTCAAAATCATCAGTTCTTCCGCACTCTTGTGTCCGGCTCTTTGCGACTAGATGGACTGTAGCCTGCCAGTCTCTTCTGTCCATGAGGATTCTCCAGAAAAGAATACTGGAATGGGTTGCCATGCCCTCCTCATCCAGTTAACTATAGTGACAAAGGATTTCAAAAGCAAATACATAAAGTTACATAGTTCTTAAGAAAACCTTTGCTCTTTAATATTGAAAAGATTCAGTTTTCCTAAATAATAAGATATCTGATAAAGATAACATGGATCCCAGGAAATGTTTTGTAAAACACAGAATCTTTGTTTCCTAAGCAGTTTACATAAAAGGTAAAGAAAAACTTTGTATCTAAGAAATTTTGTGATTTTAACAAAGAGAAAAATAAACTCTAATTTTATATTAGTACATTATTAAGCTCATTTTAAAAACCTTTATAAATTTATTCAATTTAGTTAGCTATGATCTCATAACATTGTTTTTCCTCAAACCTGCAAATTTCAACATCCATTTGGGTTTTGTCTTATCCTTTTTCCTTTCTTATTCTGGAATAACCAGTCAACATTATTCTCCTTTTCCTTAACAAAACACGTCCTATATTCATTACATGTTCTTCACATAAAAATACGTTCCATTTTATTCTCATACTATGTATATACAGAGTTGTTTTCCTTCACTCTTATCATTTCTAGTAGTTCTGTTTTTATATATTGATTGTAAATTTTAACCATCAGTAACCTTTTCTATCCAGTAAAAATTAGGAACCAGACAGTTGTAAACTGTCATATATTAGAATCTGTAGTAGTTGGTAACAAATTTATAAATACATAATTATAAAGTTTATAACTTTTAGCAACTTATGTTTTTCATAACACGATTTTTAATGTGGCAAAAGACATATTTATTAACAAACCAAAGTATATGTTGTTCCTGTAAAAATAAAGAAGCCAAATGTAGATAAATTTAAACTTATGTTTAGCAATCAATGTCTCAGTATATTATTTAGAAAGGATCTAAATGTGCCATAAATATCCATTATGTACTTTAACTTAGTATAAACTTTTATCTTATTTACATTTATTTAAATTACTTGTTTTTATATTATGCTTAGTTTAGACATCAAATAGATAACCATCATTTAAAGTTATTTTTCTTGTTGACTAATTCTATAGCATGAAGACAGCATGAGCTTATTTAACTAATAAACCCAGGAAGAAAATGTTGTCTGCGTTACATTGAATTTAGAGAGTTTAGTTAGAGAAGGAAATGGCAACCCACTACAGTATTCTTGCCTGGAGAATTCCATGGACAGAGGAGCCTGGCTGGTTACAGTCCATGGGGTCACAAAGAGTTGGACACAACTGAATGACTAAGCACAGTAGTATTTAGTAATTCAATGAAACATGAAAAAGGTACTATAAACAAATTAAGCAGATTTTTTTCTTCTTCCTCAATTTAATAAATATTTTTTCCTTCTTCTTCAGGATTTTGCTGTGCTTAGTTGCTCAGTCATGTCTGACTCTTTGCGACCCCATGGACTGTAGCCCAGGCTCCTCTGTCCATGGGGATTCTCCAGGCAAGAATACTGGAGTGGGTTGCCATGCCCTTCCCCAGGGGATCTTCCCAATGCTGGAATCAAACCAGGGTCTCCTGCATTGCTGAGACCAGCTGAGCTACCAAGGAAGCCCAATCTCCAGGATTAACGCGACCTAAATGTATCATTTGGCCTTCATTTTTTTTTTAATTATTTTGTATTAGAGTATAGTTGATTCAGTTCAGTTCAGTTCAGTTCAGTCACTCAGTTGTGTCTGACTCTTTGCAACCCCATGAATCACAGCACACCAGGCCTCCCTGTCCATCACCAACTCCCGGAGCTCACCTAAACTCATGTTCATCAAGTCAGTGATGTCATCCAGCCATCTCATCCTCTGTCGTCCCCTTCTCCTCCTGCTCCCAATCCCTCCCAGAATCAGGGTCTTTTCCAATAAGTCAACTCTTCGCATCAGGTGGCCAAAGTATTGGAGTTTCAGCTTCAGCATCAGTCCGTCCAATGAACACCCAGGACTGTTCTCCTTTAGGATGGACTGGTTGGATCTCCTTGCAGTCCAGGGGACTCTCAAGAGTCTTCTCCAGCACCACAGTTGAAAAGCATCAATTCTTTGGCGCTCAGCTTTCTTCACAGTCCAACTCTCACATACATACATGACTACTGGAAAAAACATAGCCTTGACTAGATGGACCTTTGTTGGCAAAGTAATGTCTCTGCTTTTTAATATGCTGTCTAGGTTGGTCATAGCTTTTCTTCCAAGGAGTAAGCATCTTTTAATTTCATGGCTGCAATCACCATCTGCAGTGATTTTGGAGCCCAGAAAAATAAAGTCTGACACTATTTCCACTGTTTCCCCATCTATCTCCCATGAGGTGATGGGACCAGATGCCATGATCTTCGTTTTCTGAATGTTGAGCTTTAAGCCAACTTTTTCACTCTCCTCTTTCACTTTCATCAAGAGGCTTTTTAGTTCCTTGTCACTTTCTGCCATAAGGGTGGTGTCATCTGCATGTCTGAGGTTATTGATAGTGTGTTAATTTCATTCAAGTTCTTTTTCCATTTAGGTTATTAGAATATTGAGCAGAGTTCCCTGTGCTGTACAGTAGGCCCTTGTTGGTTATCTATTTTAAATATAGCAGTGTATACACGCAATCCCAGTCTACCAGTCTATCCCTCCTCCCCGCTCTAGCCGATCTCAACCATAAATTAGTTCTCACCCTGTTGGATGATTTTCTTGAGGCACTAGAGTCCATGGGCTACTGAATGGGCCTGGGACTTGGTGAGAAAATGGCATCCTTTTGGAGGGCTCATGTCAATACATACTCCCCAGAACTACCACTGCTGAAGTCTTTGACCCCATAGTTAGCCACAGCTGCCTCATCTCTTTAAGAGACCCTCCAATACTAGCAGGTAGGTTTGGCCCAGCTTTTTTTTCTGGGTTCTGGTACACAGGAGAACTTGTGTGTGCCCTCTATGAGTGGAGTTTCTTTCCCCCATCCTGTAGAATTCCTGAGATCAAGCCTCACTGGCCTTCAAAGCCAGATTCTCTAGGGGCTTCTCCTCCCATTTCCAGACCCTTAGGCTGGGGAGCCTGACGTGGGACTCAGAGCTTTCACTCCTGTGGGAGAACTTCTATGGTATAATTATTTTCCAGTTTGTGGGTCAGCATGTATGGGATTTGATTTTCTTGAACTTGTGCCTCTACTACCATCTGATTGTAGCTGCTTCTTTGTCTCTGGATTTCAACAAACAAAATACATATATGCACAGTAAAGTCAGAGACCTCAAAAGGCGAAGAGAGCAGAGGTTGAATTCAAGAGACTTTACCTTCAAACTCTGGAGTTGGCACAAAGCAGTGAGCTCAGTGGGCTCTACATACCAGCACCTTTTGCTCGCTGACCTCGGAGTTGTTGAGGGTTTTGGGGTCCCATTTCTAATGCCAGAAATTGTCACAAATCCAGAAATAGCAAAATTTCAACCAGTAAATCAATGAGTAGTATTTAAGTATGTGTATCTTTTTTGGTAAGTTCTAGTAGAGGTTTTGGAGAAGGCAATGGCACCCCACTCCAGTATTCTTGCCTGGAAAATCCCATGGACGGATGAGCCTGGTAGGCTGCAGTCCATGGGGTTGCTAAGAGTTGGACACGACTGAGCGACTTCACTTTCACTTTTCACTTTCATGCATTGGAGAAGGAAATGGCAACCTGCTCCAGTGTTCTTGCCTAGAGAATCCCAGGGATGGGGGAGCCTGGTGGGCTGCCGTCTATGGGTTCGCACAGGGTCAGACACGACTGGAGCAACTTAGCAACAGAAGCAGCAATAGAGGTTTTTGTTTGGTTGGTTTTTTGTCGATGATGGTTCAGCAGTTAGTTGTGGCTTTGATGCTTTCATGAGAGGGGGTAAGTTCATGTCCTTCTACTCTACCATCTTGTATGCATCTCTAAGTAGAACTCTTAAAAATATCACATATACATAATATACATGCATACATACATAAACCTATAGACCTACCATCTGATTGTAACTTCATCTTATAGCTTTCACTTATAAATTTCACCCATGTCTTGGGTATCATAATACAAAATTAAAAAGAATAAATGGATCCAAATTGTGTTTCTGGCAGATAGACTAAGTTAAGGTTACCTGCTCAGATGGCCAAAGCTATTGCTAAAGATTTTTATTTGCTTGCCATAAACATTCTTTTAGAGAAGCTATTTTTGAAGTCATTTCCTCTTTGCAGAACTTCTGCATACCAATCAAAGAATGCATTTCATTTTCTCTGAAATTTTGAGATCCTCTCTTTTGAAAGGTGCTCCTTAAGATAGCATTAAAGTTTCCCCAAAGAGGCCCCTATTATTCCAAATTACCCAAAAGTTCACTCATTTTCCAAAAAGCCACAAGATTTGGCTTATAGTGATTATAGATATAGGAAGCAGAAATTTTTGAGAGAAGTAGACAGTTTTAGACCAGATGGAACCCATTTTTGCCTTTAGATTTCCTAAACCCCAAATAATCAATGGGGAGCCTGTTAATCCTATCACTCCCTAAAACCCAGGGGATCACAGGTTTCTCCCTTTACAGAAGCTTACCAAGAAGCTTAAACAAACAAAATACATATATGCACAGTAAAGTCAGAGACCTCAAAAGGCAAAGAGAGCAGTGGTCGAATTCAAGAGAGAATTTAACTTCAAACTCTGGAATTGGCTCAAAACAGTGAGCTCAGTGGGCTCTGCATATATCAGCACCTTTTGCTCACTGACCTTGGAGTTGTTGAGGGTTTTGGGGCCCTATTTCTAATGCCAGAAACTGTCACAAATCCAGAAATAGAAAATTTTCAACCAATTGATTTATTGATTTATGATTTACTCATTGATCTATGAGTAGTATTTAAGTTCGTGTATGTTGTGCATATAAAAACAGTTCACAAACTGGGAGCTTCCAAGTGCAAAGACTGATATGAAGCTCAGGGGCATTAAATTACAGTAGGACTTATAAGGTAGAAATGAGGAAGCTGTTAACCTTTTCAGTGATTGGTTATTACAGTAGGTGTTTCCAGATGGCAGTGGATTGGTTAAAAGTGACTTTCTCAGACCATTTTTAGGAAGATGATTTAAGGTTCTTTTATGATTATCAGAAGCACTTACAAGACATAACCTAAGTTACCATGGCTTCAATGGTTTTCTTTGCTCAGGGAATTCTTAAGTCTGGTCTCAATTTTGTATTTAACACTATCCTGTAAACTTCTGGTAAAAATATACCAGTTGTACCCACATAAAATAAAAGAGCTACACCACATTTATATCTGTATGTAATCTACATTTAACCATTCATCTGAGTTTATGATTTAGCTAATTACTTAGGGCTTTATAGATATTTGATTTCTTGAATGTATTTTTAATATCAAGTTTTTGTTATTATTAAGGCTTATTATTATTATAAAGTCCTGATTAAGAGAGTTTTTTTTTTATTTTACTGAAGAATCCCAAATTGACCTCATCACCTTTATAACCAAGACCACAATGCCCACCATGAGACAGATGGTGGGCAGATATGTCTTTTTTAAAAAATATAGTTGCTTTACAATATTATGCTAGTTTTTGCTATACAACATTGTGAATCAGCCACATGTATACATATATCCCCACCTTCTTAAGCCTCCCTCCCATCCTCCATTCCACCCCTCTAGGTCATCACTGAGCACCAAGCTGAGTTTCCGGTGCTATACAGTACCTTCCTGCTAGCTATATATTTTAAACATGGTAGTGTATATATGTCAATGCTACTCTTAATTTTTACCCCACTTCTTTCCCTCACTGTGTCCACAAGTCTGTCCTCTATACCTGTGCCTATATTCTTGTCCTGCTAATAGGCTCATCAATACTATTTTTCTAGATTCCATATATATGTGTTAATATACGGTATTTTTCTTATCTGACTTTACTCTGTATGACAGGCTCTAGGTTCATCCACATTGTTTCAAATGACTCAATTTCATTATTTTCTATGGCTGAGTAATATTCCATCGTATCTATGCACCACATCTTCTTTATCCATTCATTCATCAATGGATATCTAGGTTGCTCCCATGTCCTGGCTATTGTAACAGTGCTGCAATGAACACTGGGGTACATGTGTCTTTTTCAGTTATGGTTTTCTCAGGGTATATGCCCAGCAGTGGGATTGCTGGGTCATCTGATAATTCTGTTTGGTTTTTTAAGGAACCTCCATATTGTTCTCCACAGTGGATGTACCAGTTTATATTATCACCAACAGTGTAAGAAGGTTCCTTTTTCTCCACACCCTCTCCAGCATTCATTGTTTGTAAACTTTTTGATGATGGCCATTCTGGCCGGTGTGAGGTAATACCACATTGTAGTTTTGATTTGCATTTCTCTAATAATTAGTGATTCTGAACATCTTTTCATCTATACGGTCATCTATATGTTTTCTTTGGAGGATGTCTATTTAGGTCTTCTGCTCATTTTTTGATTGGATTGTTTGGTTTTTTGATATTGAGCTCCATAAGCTGTTTGTATATTTTGAGATCAATCCTTTGTTGCTTTATTTACAAGTATTTTCTCTCATTCTGAGGGTTGTCTTTTTGTCTTGATTGTGGTTTCCTTTTCTGTGCAAAAAGCTTTTAAGTTTAATTAGGTCCTAGTTGTTTATTTTTGTTTTTATTTTTACTAGGAGGTGGGTCAAAAAAGATTTTGCTGTGACTTATGTCAAAGAGTGTTCTGCGTATATTTTTCTCTAAGAATTTTATAGTGTCCAGTCTTACGTTTAGGTCTTTAATTCATTTTGAGTTTATTTTTGTGTATGATGTTAGTGTTCTAATTTCATTCTTTTTACATGCAGCTGTCCAGATTTCCTAGTACCACTTTTTGAAGAGGCTATCTTTTCTCCATTGTATATTCTTGGCTTCTTTGTCATAGATTAGGTGACCATAGATGCATGGGTTTATCTCTAGGATTTCTATCCTACACCATTGGTCTATATGTTTGTTTTTGTCCCAGTACCATACTGTTTTGATTGCTATAGTTTTGTAATATGCTTTGAAGTCAAGGACCCTGATTCCTCCAACTCCATTTTTCTGTCTCAAGATTACTCGGCTATTTGGGGTGTTTCCATACAAATTGTGAGATTTTTTTCTTCTAATTCTGTGAAGAATGACTTTTGTAATTTTACGGGAATGCATTGAATCTGTAGATTGCTCTGAGTAGTACATTCATTTTCATTATATTGATTCTTCCAATCCAAGAACATGGTATATTTTTCCATCTGTTTGTGTCTTCTTTGATTTCTTTCATCAGTGTTTTATAGTTTTCTGAGTACAGGTCTTTTGCTTCCTTCAGTAGATTTATTCCCAGTTATTTTATTCTTTTTGTTGTGCTGGTAATTGGGATTGTATCCTTCATTTCCTTCTGCTCTTTCATTGTTTGTGTATAGGAATGCAGATTTCTGTGTATTAATTTTGTATCCTGCAGCTTTACCAGATTCACTGATTATGTCCAGTAGTTTTCTGGTGGAATCTTTAGGATTTTCTATGTATAGTAACATGTATTTGCAAACAGTGACAATTTTACTTCTTTTCCAATTTGTTATTTGTTTTATTTCTTCTCTGATTGCCATGGTGAGGACTTCCAAAACTATGTTGAATAAGAGTGATGATAGTGAATGTCCTTGTCTTGTTCCTGATTTTAAGGGAAATGCTTTTAGCTTTTCACCATTGAGAATGATATTTGCTGTGGGTTTGTCTTATATGGCCTTTATTAGGTTGAAGTAGGTTCTCTCTAGGGCCATTTCCTGGAGAGTTTTTATTATTATTATTATTATCATCATAAATGGGTGTTGAACTTTGTCAAAAGCTTTTTCTGCATCTATTGAGATACTCATATGATTTTTATTCTTTAATTTGTTAATATGGTATATCACATTGATTTGCATATATTGAAGAATCCTTGCATTACTGGGGTAAATCCCTGTTGATCATGGTATATGATCCATTTAATGTGTTGTTGGAATCTGTTTGCTAGTATTGTGTTGAGGATTTTTGCATCTATGTTCATCAATGATACTGGTCTATAACACAGTAGAATGCTATCTAAAAAGTGTCTTCTGTTTGGGAGCATTTTGATTTCTTCTTGCTGCTGTAATACGTTACTACAAATTTACCAGCATAACGTAATATAAATTGATTGTCTCACAGTTCTGGTGGTAAAAAGTCCTAAAATCAACATGTTCCTTCTGGAGCCTCTAGGGAGGAATACATTTTCTAGCTTTCTCAAGCTTCTAGAAGCCACTGGCATTCCTTGAGTTATGGCCCCTTCCTCTATTTTTAAATTATTTTCACATCTCTCCCTCCATCTCTTTCTCTTTCTACTGCTCTCTTGCCTCCTCTCCAACATCTGCTTCTATCCTAATATCTCCTTCTCTTGCCACTCTCTTTTTAAGGCCCTTGTGGTTATATTAAGCCTACCTGGATCATCCAAAAAAACCACGTCAAGGTCCTCAATTTAATTTCACCTGCAAAGTCCTTTTTGCCATGTAAAGTAACATGTGCATAGATTCTAGGAATTGGGACATGTACTTCTTTGGGGTGGGACATTATTCTGGCTACCACAGGGGAAGTATCTCCCAGTACCCTTATCAACAGTGAAAAATTCTTTTATTTTTTTTTCTTTCACATATATTTCCTGATCGCCTACTAGGTACCTGGCTCCTAGTGGAAGACACTAGGCAGACAACTGAAGGTACTGTCCCTGTAGTAAGGAAGCCAAATGTCCTTTAGTAAAATAAATTGAATTCTGGACTTCTGAAGATTTTTTAAAATCATTTTTGGGTTTTATGATATAAACGTTAATGCCCTCAGCCAAAGACCAGCAGGAACATAACCATAGTGGAACAAATTGAGTTAATTATTCATGGCAGTGAGGGAGAATACACACCATGGGAAATATGTGGTGTCTCAGTAAGAGGTCATTAGAAGAGATTTATTATAGGATTTGGGTCTTGGCTAGGAAATTTGGGGCAAAGTCTTAGGTAGTAGAGACTCACTGTAGATTGGGTGCTGTCAGTAAACCAGGCTAATTTTATGATTGGGTGTTTCAAACATCTCGTTTGTAGGGATAGCAGGTCAGAGTGGAACACACTGCAATAGGCGAAGAAGCAAGCAATCACTCATATTATCCAAGACGGGGATGTTTGGTATTCTGTGAATGACACAGTGACCTTGTTTATATCTCACTTACTGCTGGCCTCAGAGTAACCTAGTCTGATATTGGTATTTGAGATTATGCCCAACAAGGAAC
Source organism: Bos indicus (assembly GCF_029378745.1). Taxonomy (NCBI): domain Eukaryota; kingdom Metazoa; phylum Chordata; class Mammalia; order Artiodactyla; family Bovidae; genus Bos; species Bos indicus. The sequence continues at coordinate 124,425,998 of NC_091789.1, read as the reverse complement.
ATTATGGCCTAGCAGTGGGCCTTGGACCTGCTTATAATACCTTGGAGATCTTAGTCATTCTAGTTCCCACATGCTCGACTCACAGTGTTTCCCATCTGAGCCACTTGTTAAACATGCAGAATTCTAGATCTACCCCACAATCACTCAGAATATCTGAGTATTGATTTGATGAGGTGATTCTTAGACACACTAAAGTTTCAAAATACTGTAATGAGCAAAAATAAATCAAATATTTATCAATGTTAAATGTTTGTGATTACTGTCTTTAGTAATGATTTTCTCATGTTTTAGTCTTTTATTGTCATTATTTACTCTTGTGTTGACTGAGTATCACCTGAAATCAGCTCTACAAGCTGCAGCAGAACAGAACAACTGTTTCTGTTTGGGTTCTGAATGCACACTTCACCATCATCTCTCTGCATCTCTTCCTGTTGGCAAGCTTTCCGATAGGCTTTACGCCTGATACCTCATAAACCTTACGACTTCACTCTAATGAGCATACTTTTTAAAAGCTAAGCTAATGGTGTTTCCCTAGTTCCCACATGACAATGTGAAGAATGCAGGGCCTTTGGGAAGGGAGTCTGTGCCTTCAAAATAACATTCATGACACATTCCTTGATTTCTGGGCCTTTTTATTTTCAACAGTATAAACATGTATAACAGAAAACAAAAGGAAATGTACAATCTGACATTTGATAATTATTAAATACTGGCACTCTATAATATGGCTCCAGGTTTTCAAAAAACATTTTTCTTAAACAGTAATAATTTCAGTATCATGCTTTAAGTATGTTTGTATATTTATGGGTAATTTTAGAAAAATGAATGTTCACAGAGAATATGCTGAAGTTCAACATAAACTAAGAGATGGAAGATAGATATAGAAAGTGTTCATTTACCCATAATTTGTTGTAATATGTAATTTCAGAATTGAATAGGCATTCTGGAAGAATGTAGTGAAAGATTTCCAAACTCTGAGTGTCAATAAAATGTCCTGTATTGGTGCTTTTTTAAATGTTCTAAGCAGAGGAGCAGTAGTTTTTATTTATTTGTTTGTCCACTTTTTAAACATCATTACCAGTTCTTTACAGATGGAAAATTTTTAATACGGTAGTACTTAATTTATAAAAATAATCAAAAATATACATAAAAACTACAAATCTATTCTTAAATTATTATTAGATTCAACAAGCATAAAATTACCCTGTCAGATTGCTATAAAAATTTCTAAAGATTTAGTCTCAATTTCTGTGCTTACTTCATTGTAGACTAGTTAAAAAAAATTACAGATTACTGCACTTTGAGTGGTACTGCTGCTGCTGCTAAGTTGTGTCCGACTCTTTGTGACCCCATAGACAGCAGCCCACCAGGCTCCCCCATCCCTGGGATTCTCCAGGCAAGAACACTGGAGTGGGTTGCCGTTGCCTTCTCCAATGCATGCCTTCTCCAATGCATGAAAGTGAAAAGTGAAAATGAAGTCGCTCAGTGGGTTGCCATTGAATGGTACTATCTGATATCATATTTAAGCACTGGATTTTTAATGTTTATAGCATCATAATTTGTTAGAGCTATGCTGTAAGGAAACCAAGAAATTTAATATTGAGAAATAATTGACATATATCACTATATAAGTTTAAGGCATACAGCATGGTGGCTTTATTTACATATATTATGAAATGAGTCAGAGTGGTGAGAGTGGGTGCCCTTGTCTTGTTCCTGATCTTAAAGGAAAAGCTTTCAACTTTTTACCATTACAGTATTAGCTGAGGACTTATCATATATGGCCATTATTATGTTGAGATATTTTCCTTCTGTGCCTACATTAAGAATTTTTATCTTGAATGGATGTTAAATTTTGTCAAATGCTTTTTCAGCTATTGAGATGATCATATGATTCTTTTATTAATGTGAAGTATTACATTGATTGATGTGCGTATGTTGAACTATACTTGCTTCTCATGAATTAATCCCACTTGATCATGGTGAATGATCCTTTAACGTGCTGCTGAATTTGGTTTGCTAGTATTTTATTGAGAATTTTTGCATCTATATTCATCAGGGATATTGGCCTGTAGTTTTCTTTTCTAATAGTGCCTTTTTCTGGTTTTGGTATCCAAATAATGTTGGCCCCATAAAATGACTTTGTACATGTTCCCTCCTTTGTTCTTCTTCTTTCTGTAAAAAGAATGTGAAAAGGATTGTTGTAAATTCTTCTTTAAATGTTTGGTAAAGTTCACTATTTGTGAAGCCATCTGGTCCTGGCCTTTTCTTTCTTGGGAGATTTTTGATCACTGATTCCTTCTTAAGAACATAGAAAGAGGTGAGAATGACATTCTTGGTGGGGGACTTGGCAGTTCTGAAGCAAAGATGGCCAGTTAATGAATGGAGCAACAGAGGCTAACAGACAGGAAGGAATGAATATTATTTGTTTTATTTTGCATATTTATAAAAATAAAGATGAGAGTATGGTACTATTTATAATTTTTAAATTTTAATAGGAATAAGTTAATCACAGAAAGATTAATTTGAGTTTTTTGGTATACCAAATTTAGAGGTTAGCAACACAGCTAACTAGAACCATGATCCATTTTTACTTCTTCCCAAAAAACTACTCTTGCTACTGTGACTGAACTCATCCTTCAATTGTCTTTCCCCTCCCCTCTTATTTCCATTGGGTCATTAAGTCCCACTGAGATGGCTGACTAATGATGAATGCTTCACATCTGTAATAGTCTCTGCTTTGTCCTTGGGGACCTCTAATAGTGCTTGACACATTGTAAGTTTGAGTAAATATTTTTCAGAAGATCAAATTAGTGTATGTTTACTAGTACATACCACAATACTGTGTTTTTCCATGTCTTTTTGATTTTTAACATGTCTTTCAATTTGTATATAATGTTGTTCTTTTCTAAAATCCTTGAAGATTGACTCTATCCACATGGCAGTTTCCCTTAATATCTCCCCTGTGTGTGCATGCTCAGTTGCTAAGTCATGTCCAACTCTTTGCTACCACATGAACTGTAGCCCACTAGGCTCCTTTGTCCATGGGATTTTCCAGGCAAGAATACTGGGGTGGGTTGCCATTTTCTCCTCCAGGGAATCTTCCCAACCCAGGGATCAAACCCACGTCTCCTGCATTGGCAGGCTGATTCTTTACCACATCAGGGAAGCACAGTATTTTCCCCAATTCTCCATAAAATGGTCATCTTAACTCTATTCTGATTCTAGATATATTATTTCATTCCAATTATTTGCTTATACATGTCTTCCACAGTAGGCTAAATGATCCTGAGTACAGAAGTTTTGTCATTCTCTTCCTCTGTGCCCTAGCATTGTGCCCTCAAATCCAAGGCAATCAATAAAAGTTTATTCTACAGATGAATAGTGACTTACTCAGTAAAATCAAGAGAAACTGTAAAATAGCTCTAGTTCTATTTATCATACATAGCATTTTGTATTTTGCTTCACTACTTTGTGTAAAGCTTCTAACTCCTAAAATCTAATAGTTATAATTTTCAATTTGATTGATAAAAAGTTTGATAATAAGATTGAGAATAACTTTTCTACCCCAATCTGTTTGTCATGTTATCATTTATGGGTTTTGTTTTGTTTGTTTTTTTTTTTTGCTGTTCTGAAACAAAAATTTAATCAGTTCATGAGACCTGCTCCCTTACTATTCTAAAATATACAGCCCTCTCTCCTAGAAATAATTATGGAAGATGTATTGTCTATTTTATATTTTCTGTGGTGTTGGATACTCTTCAAAATATCAACAATTTCTTGCATCTGCACTGACCTCAATTTTATCAGAAGAAGTTTATAATTGGGGGCACACACAACTGATCCCTAAGCTATGTCAGGGTTACTTCCCTTAGGTTAATTACCCAGTACTTAACTCTTGCATTTGACCCTCATACAAGAACATATTTAAAAGGATTCTGACCTTACTAAAGTAATGGCTTGCATTTTACATAATTCTCTACTAGTTGGATAGTAAAGTACTTTGCAACAAAATTTATTCTCTTCATAACTTTGTCTCCTTCTTTGCAACATCACAAGATAAATCTTCTTTGAATATCACTTATATAATGTTGCATATTTTGTAGCAATCAATTTCACTAATTTATAGTCCTAACTCCTATTCTCACATTTTATCTTCTGCTGAGTAAATAGCAGATTAATAAAATCACAGTTCTCTCACTTACACTAGATATTTCACAGTGAAATGTAGGGGAAATTTTCCCTTTATTTTATAACACATTGCTAGGTCACCTGTATCATCAAGTCACACATTTGGAGTTGTCAGTTTAGCTTTTTCTTAGAGCACTCTTCCAAATTAATGTTGAAGGAACTCAGCCTATTTTGATATATGGCCAACACACAGAATGCAAAGTGTCAATTTAACTGTAGTTCTTATACTCGTTTATTAATGTGCCTATTTAGCAACTACTTTTTGAGGTCTTGATACAGAACAGGCTCTAGTTTTAGTCTGGGGATTCAGAGTTGAGAAAAACAAACAAGTAACCCACATTGGACTTTATATTCCAATAGTTAAAGGTAAATAACAAAAAAAGTGAAAACCTGCAGAAACAAGATATCTTGCCATTATGTATTCTGTAGCATATACTGGGGGGTGTGATAATTTACCTCCCTGGTGGCTCAGATGATAAAGAATCTGCCTGCAATGCAGGGGACCTGAGTTTGATCCCTGGGTCAGGAAGATCCCCTGGAGAAGGAAACGGCAACCCACTCCAGTATTCTTGCCTGCAAAATCCCATGGACAGAGGAGCCTGACAGGAGTCTATAGGGTTGCAAAGAGTTGGACACAACTGAATGACTAACACTTTCTCATACTGGGGAATGTGATAATGACTGAACATTTTCTTTATCCAGGGTGTTTAAGGAAGGCATTTCTGAAGAAGTGGTCTTTGATCTGAGGCTTGAGGTCTGAAAAAAGGCAGTTACAGAAAAAGGAAATTTTTCTCAAGTAGAGGAAACTAGAAACTACAGAGGCTTTAAGGAAGGGATACCCTAGGCATATTCAAGGAACATTAAGAACGCCAGGGTGTCTAGGAGGTAGTAAACAGGGTTTTCAGGGAAAGGAGTCTATGAACTGGATTTCTAGGGTTAGAGAAAAACCAGCTCACATAAGTTCTTATAGTATAAAGGGAAAGCATGAGAGGATGTTAAGCAAGAAGATGACACAACTGAATTTATGTTTAAAAAATTTTTTCCCATACTGCTATAAGGAGAATGGATTTTAGGGCATGGAAGCAGAAATCCTGATAAGAGGTTGTGGCAATAGTTCAGGAGTAAGATGATGGTCACCTCGACTAGGAGAGAATTGGACTAATTTGAGATAAATCCTGGAAGTAGAATAGACAGCATTTGCAGATCTAGTGACTCTCTGGATAAATAAAACATAAGATTAAAAAATGATGGCTATTTTTTTTTACTTGAGCAATTACTTAAAGAACCGTGCCTCTTATACATGTACTTTAGGGGAATGTAGAGGGTAACTAATACCTTTTTTCCTGTTGAACTTCAACTTGGAAAAAAAAAAAAACTCTTCAACTCCCACTTTTAAATATAGCACGCTGATATTTCACTGGTCGTTCTCCCTCCTCCTACTCAGTCATGTTGTGTGGGCCTTCCTCCATTTCCTAGCTCAGATATGGGTGATGAGGAGCACACTTGGCTAGTCAGTGTTTTCAAATTTTCCATCAAAGTCATTGACTTAGTGACCACACTTGGCCCAGTCAGATGCAATCCTGAGACTTTGGGTTAAACTAAAAGAGATAAAGTGGTCTTTTTGCAAAATGAATGGTAAATTAGAAATTCATTTGGAACAGCTAGAGGTTATCACACTGGGAGAGCATGCCAGAGAATGAGGCCAGTGCAGAGGCAAACTCGGCCAAGTGGTGAGAAACCAAGTGCTTATGATATTTTTAAGCCCCTAAAGCCCCATGCCTGAAGTGAAATTGACTCCAGGAACTGTGAGCTATCTGTTCCAAAAATTAGCTTTTGTATTCTTGAGACAATTTGATTGAGTTGCGTGGGTTTCTTTTCCATGTAACCCAGAGCTCTTATTAATACATGTGAGAAATTTGATTTAGGTATATTCCCCCATGGCTCAGCAGTAAAGAACCCGGCTTCAGCGCAGGAGGGTGATAGGAGTGGTGGGTTCAATACCTGGGTCTGGAAGATCCCCTGGAGAGGGAAATGGCAACCCACTCCAGTATTCTTGCCTGGGAAATCCCATGGATATAGGAGACTGGCGGGCTTGAGTTCATAGGGTCGCAAAAGAGTTGGATATGACTTAGCGACTAAACAACAAAGCTTGAAAAGCCTGTGTTGGTTGGCAAGATCAAAATATGAGATGACCAGTTTAACTGGAATTCCATATAAATGATGAATAATTTTTTAGCATGCCCCACATATTGCTCATTCTCATGATCCCATACCAATTAGATATCCAAGTGGAGATGACAGGTGCATCTATAGACCTGGTGCTCAGGAGAGAGGTCAACACTTTTGATGTATATTTGGAATTTGTCACATTAGTGACAGCATTCAAAGCCATGGGTCTAAAAACTAAATCTTGGGAAACCAGGCAGATAGAGTTGAGAGAGTATCCCAGGCTAAACCTGAGGACAGCCCTTTCTTCTCAGGAAGAAATTCTAAGGTTGAGAAGAAAGTGCCAGTGAAGGTGGAAATAGGGTCAAGGAATGTTTTTACTTTTTGGAAACAAGTTTCAAGGTTGGAGTCCTCCACATCTCCAGGAAAAATTAGCAAACTTGCCTGTCAAGACAGTGGACACGTTTTCCTTTGTATTATGTACCTGCTGAGCCCTTTCAACATTTCCATTGTTTGCTGTAACTATTCACATGTTCGGGCACCTTGGCCATTGTTGGAGACATCTAAAATATCCCCCTCGCCCCTTTTTTTAGTGGTGCAGAGATGTGCCTTCTCTGCTTTCTTTGATATTTTTGGACTTAAAAAATCCTTTGCTGTTTCTGTCAAATAACTTGAGACTTTAAAGAAGAATTCGAGCCAATATGTGCTATGACTAATCAATAGTTCAGAGTACTCCCCTCAGGCCTGAGAATAGGGCAACAAACAGCTCTAGTGAATAATTGATCATGGCCACAGTGTCACCAACATTGCAGAGCCTACTGACTTCTTTTTTTGTCCGCCTTGTGGTCTGACTTGTCTTCCATCTTCACTCTATCCAGGTGTCCTTATAGGGCCAGCAGTTACCCTCTTTATTTCTCCTTAGTTACCTTCCTTTTTTTCTTTTAATGTCTCTCTTAACTAACCGTGAAATAAAAGTGTATTGTGGGAGGAGTTTTTCTTTCTTTGCTTTGTGATTCTCTTTTTATTTTTAACCAGATTGTTTATAAAGTAATAAAACTTGCACAAAAAAAAAGAATTAAAACAGTCCTTTAAAGGACTGTTAAGGACAGTAAAGGACTTTAAAGTCCTTTAAAGGACAAAAATTAAGAACTAAAAATTCCCCTTTCAGCACAGCCCATCTTCTTGAGATGATTGTTACCAGTTTTTGTCTAATTACTTATATTTAGTAATTAGATATTGCTTACTATGCTCTAGAATCTATTATAATGCTTCAAATCCAGTCATTTAATCTTCACAAAAGTCCTTTGGCAAATAAGGAAAGTGACCTACAGAAAAGATAACTTCTCCAAAGTCACAAAAGTGAAAGTAAAGTCGCTCAGTCGTGCCCGACTCTTTGTGACCCCATGGATAGTAGCCTGCACCAAGCTCCTCCGTCCATGGGATTTTCAAGGCAAGAGTACTGGAGTGGGTTGCCAATTCCTTCTCCAGGGAATCTTCCCAGTCCAGGGATAGAACCCAGGTCTCTCACATTGTAGACAGACGCTTTACCATCTGAGCCACCAGGGAAGTAAAGTCACAAAGTATGTAATATACGTTTTTAATATGCCTTAATGTAGATATTCTTTGACAAAAGTAAAATACCCAGATGTCCTCAGTGAAACCCATTTAGAAATGTGCTGCTATCGACAGACTGTTTATTGATACAGATAGTAATACAACTTCTGGGTCTGCAGAACTTTTTTAGTGGCATTGAGCTCCACATTTGTTACTGTTCTTGTCGGTGAGCTCAACTCCTGCTAAAGTTATATTCTACGGAACTTTTCTCCTTAGTGTGATATGAGTGGAAATCTTTTTTATGAGAGTAGTTTGAAACACCCAGAAATTCAATTTTTTATATTTAGGCCTGCATTTCTACATAAGGTGAACAGCACTTGTTGGGCCACAGCTCCAGCATTATCACAAACTCAAAATTCCCATCATCCAAAGAGAAATTTTTTCACACACGATATGGGGCAGGTAGCTTTCGATTGGAAAATAAGCCAGTCAGTTAAATGGCAGAAATTTGCAGGTTACCTCTCAGGAACAAGAAGTGTAGACTGGGCTTCCAGCTTCCTGCAGGGAGTTCTGTTCTGACTTCCAGCAGCACTGGGCTTGTGGCCTCTGTTTCTGTGAAGCAGGCATTAGTGTCACAGCTTCCAATGTCTGTTATCTGATACTTTGTTTATTTCCAACACTGAGAATTCTGAAATTTGCTTGTGTATTTGGAATTGGAGCAAGAAATGAATGCATGTGCTCAGTTGTCCACCTTGACTCAAAAGTTTTAGTACGACTTTTATGTTAGAGATGCCTAAATCTTATAAACGTGTGATCTGCTCACTTTCTTAATTACACTTTGATTTTTAGTATTTAATAAGTTTCAAAAATTGTTTCACAAGTCCCTTCCCTTTTTGCCATCCTCCTCCATTCACAATCTCCAAACTAAATATTTTAACTGAGGCAAAATACAGAAAGACTGACACAAAAAGGCTGATGTGTTTCACTGTGTTTTGTTTATAAGTTTAATTACAGTTTTGGTGATGTAAAAAATATTTATCTTAGTGTAAGACTGCATATATTCTCTGATTTCTTTAGGAAGAGTACTAAAACTGAACAAAGTCTCCTCACATTGAAAGAATGTAGGAAGTAACACATACTTCAAAATAAAATGGCACATAGATATTTTTGTGCCTCAACATGAAATAAATTCCGAACACAATTTAAACATTCTTATCCACAAGGAATAGGAAATCTAATAGTTTGCTTGCGTTTGAGCAACAAGCCCCTTTTCAAGTGGGGTTTGGAAAACTTTGTAAACTTTATATTTGATTATAAGTTGGGCAGTTTGATTGCATGATACCTTTGTCAGGTTGTATTAATATATCTGGTTTTAAAATAGCTTTTCCAACTATTACATTTCTCTTAATTCTGTGAAAAACTTAACTTGTTTGAAGATGCTATCAGGGCAAGGTCCGAATTTGGGTCACTATCTTATTTGATATTTTAATGAAAAAGAAGATATATATATATATATAATATATATATAATATATATTGATATAATGCCTTCAACATTCCAAAATATTGGTTGAGCACCTACTACAGGAAACACACACTATGAATTAATTCCAATTTCTTTTCTTTTTTTTTTTTGATTTGATTTTATTTTATTTTTTATTTTTTTTTTCTTTTAAATTTTATTTTATTTTTAAACTTTACATAATTGTATTAGTTTTGCCAAATATCAAAATGAATCCGCCACAGGCATACATGTGTTCCCCATCCTGAACCCTCCTCCCTCCTCCCTCCCCACACCATCCCTCTGGGTCGTCCCAGTGCACCAGCCCCAAGCATCCAGTATCGTGCATCGAACCTGGACTGGCAACTCGTTTCTTACATGATATTCTACATGTTTCAATGTCACTCTCCCAAATCTTCCCACCCTCTTTTTTATGAGCCTTTCCCATTCTAAATTTGTCTTTGATCCAGGACTTTTTGCTTCTTAAAGATTGTGACTTTCAGTGAATGCCTGCTTGGCCACTTTCTAGATTTTAGCAAATGATTCTATTAATATAAACACTAATTTTTTATAGGTACAAACCAGGTCCCTATATGCTGTGATATCAGAAAACAATGAAAGGGAGAAAAGTCAGTGGACTATTTTTAGTCCAAAGAGAAGCCATTGAAAGGTCAACACTAATTTAAAATTATAAAAAATGTCGACCTTACCAACAGATTCTCTAGAAGTAGCCTCCTTAGTTAAAAAAAAAAGTGCCATACCTGTTTTGAGACCTAAAGTCTTAGCATTTATTGTGAGAGACATGGAAACTTCCCCTAAAGACATAGAGGTAGTCCAAAAGTCTTTTATTGACTGAAAAATTTACTCATTATGTATATTTTTGTTTAAAAACATTTAGCATCTTTCTATGCTAAAGCAAATACTGAACAACTCATATCTGTTCCAATTTTATTCTTTCATCTAAAGTTGGTAAGTCGATTACATTTTTAACTTTTGTGCATACAGTTTCAATATTTACAGTTTTTATTACATCTCAGGATTTCTGGAATGGTTATCAGGTGGTAGTTTTATAATGTTTTCCAGGGATTTGACTGCTTCTACAGTTAGCAAACAAATGTCTATTTTTGTTTGCATTGATGAGCACTGCAATATGATTTCACCTGTCATAATGGATAGTTTTTTCAATATTTGCTAGCTTCCCCTATCCTTTTCTTAGAATTATAACTTTTAGATGAATCCTTACTTATATTGTCCTCCATCCTAACATAAAACCAACTAAAGTGAAAAATAGCATACTGCATTCCAAAGTCAAAAGTGTCAGTTCTCCAAGATGACTCGATGATCACTATTCCTAAATATTTGCATTCATTTCAGGACTCAGGAAAATTGCCATAAATAATAGCTGTAATTATTACAGTACATTTGTTCCCTAAATCAACTTTAGGGAGAAAATGTTATGCTGTTATTTTTAGCGATGATACAAACTAGGCTGTTGAATTGAGGGATCGCTTCCGAACTGACCTGGAAAGGAGACACAGCTACAGCGGCTTTGATTACATTAATATGGAGTACCTGACTATTTTAAGACCTATTTAGTCTTATATTTAGGGGCCAGGAATCACACAGTTACCATCCCTTCAGCAATTTTAATGCCCCAATAGAGAAGGAAATGTTATTTATTTATCTACTTTATATATTTATTTTTATTATTGTTATTTTAATATAACCATTTTAATTGTTTATTAATAAGCATTTAAACTTTATTTGGACTTTGGCAAATGTAATGCTAAGTGAATTCAGGATTTATGTCCATGGAGTTTTCAGGCAAGAATACCGGAGTAGGTTTCATTTGCTTCTCCAAGGGATCTTCCTGATCCAGGGATGGAACCCGTTTCCTGTATCTCCTGCATTGCAGGTGGGCTGTACCTGCTGAACCCTTGGGGAAGCCCTGTTTTAACATAATCCATTTTAATTGCTTATTAATAAACATTAACATTTTATTTGGACTTTTGTAGATGTAAAGCTAAGTGAATTCATGATTTAAGTCAGAAAATTAAGATTCTTTTATAGACTAGTTTTAGTGGTAAAATCAAATGTTTCTAAATAAAGTGAAGCTACATATATCTTTCAGTGATGTCTCAAACTGGTAGCTTCATTGTCTGTGTCAATCCTGGAAGAGTCAGTTCAACAAAAAGGGTGATAATAATTTGATTTTTAAATTGACTTAAGTTTTTCTTTAGTATAATCTTAAATTCCTGTTCCCCATTGTACTAGTGTATCTGAGTTAAAATAAGACATAAAAAGAATGGTGTTTGCATTTAAAGCATCCTTAAAATTATCTTTCAATTTTGCTCTTATCTTCCTTCAATTGTTACTACTTTTCTTTGGTGATAATTTTTTTGTTTGTTTGCTAAGCTGATCATTTGCCCCCCAAATTATTTGTATGAAACTGAATTATGTATCTTACTTGCTACAAATGGTTTTTTTCATTTTTGAAAGTAGAATATATTTTCAGAAATGTAATAATAATCTAAAAAAATGAGGAATATAACACCAAAAGGGAAGAGGAATAGTAATTTATATAGTTACTCTAATAAGTAACACTAGCAACAACAATACTAGTATTAATTAAGTAGCATTCATATAGCATTTATCATGCGCTCTATACTGTTCTAGGTGTTTTCTGTACATTAACTCACATAATCCTCACAACAGTGGGCAAAGCAAAGTCAAAAAGATGCTAAGTAATTTGCTGAACATCACAGTGGAAAAGAAACAAAGGAAAAATGCAAATGTCAAGGTGAAGATTTATTTTTTATAATTCAAAAATGTTGTTAAGTGCAGCTACTTGAGGAATGCAGGAATGGGAATTCTACAAATATTGAGATATCAGGAAAAAAAACTTACCTAATATGCAGGGACCTGAATGCAAAAGAAAGATGATATCATAAATTCCTAGAAATAAATTAGCCTGTCAACGAATTTTATGTTGAAAGACCAGACTTTTGAGGCTCAGTTACAATCTCATATTTTCTAGTTTCATTGGGCAACTTAATGTTAAGTCTAGGCCTGGGTATTTTTCACTCTAATTAAAGGAATTTGATGAATCAAAGACCCTTCCCCCAGACCAAATAGATTACTTTTCTTTATTAATAATACTGTTCACCAGTCATGAATTTTTTGGCTAAAAGAAGTTTTAAAATGTGGGGTCACCTAAATGTAATACATTGGAAAGATATTGAAGAATTCAGAGTCATGAAGGAAAAGGCAAGACAAAGAAGGATGAGGTGTGGTCCAGACTGGAACCTCGTAGCTTTAGAAGACCTTGATAATGTTTGTGTGGCAGTCCCACCATCCTTCACCACTAGAGCCAATAAGTCCTAAAGATTTCTTAAAACTTTGTATCAAAAACACTCTAAGAGAGTCAAATTGGCCGAGATTTTGCCCTGTGTCTAAATATTGGCGACACCAAAGCAATGAGAGAAAAAAATGTGGAAGGAGCCTTACAAAGAGTAAAGGCAGGTTTGCCCAATGGAATTTTGTCTACTATGGTGTAGTAACTGTGGATACTGTAGGACTCCTGTAATAGAATTTTTTAGTGTGAGGCTTTAATATATGAGATATATTATTTTCCCTTGAGATAATACCTAAATTGGGACAAATATATTAATAATGAAAAAGTAAGATGTTAGAAATATTCTGTATTTCTTACCTCTACAGATTTATATAGGAGGATTGTAAAACAGATGAGCGATGTCTCCTAATAATCTTCCCCTTCAGGTTTGAAGTCCAAATATATAATTATTGATGTAAACACTCAAGAATTTTTTTAATCTTAAAACTGACAAGCTGAACAGAATTACTGATTTCTTCCCAGAATTTCTACCCTTGATAAACTTTCAAAGCTTTTCTTCCCTCAATAGATAGATACCCAATTTAAAAATTACAAAAAGATAATATATTTTTAAAAACTGAAGGAAATATCTGAGTGGAAAAATGGCAAACCTTAATTGAGAATTTTTATATTATTGCAAATTAAGTGAATGATTAACAATGCCAGGAAACAGAAGATTGTTTCATATGGCTCTGTGTTCAATGTGGATTGCCAGTGTGGGAGAAAATCCTTGTAAATCTTAGCACTGCTCCCACACAACCACCTACACAGATGATCGCTTGACTTTCATGCTAACAATAGATGTGTTAGGAGAGCTCTCACCATCTGCAAAATGAAGTGCACCTAAAAAAAAAAAAAAAAATAGCTGCAGCAGACAGTAGTAACTGCTTATATATTGTGATTAGCATTTTATATTTACATTTAAAAGGTATGAATTTAAGCAGTGATGACTCCCAGTTTAAATAAGGTCAGTCAGTCCCTGTGATAGCTCCTATATTAAATACGGCCAGTCCTAGATAACAGATAAACTTATGCTATAAAACTTGATTTTGAATTAATTTTCATGTAAAATTTATCTATATACAAGAATGAATAATAAAATGTGAATTAAATGAATTCTGATATACTCACTTTTCCTCCAGTAATAATACTTAGAATCATGTACATTAGTTATAAACATCTCTACAAAGTCTGTCACAACTGTCCTAATTTTTCTATAGAATTCCATCATAAGAATATTTATTGGGGTCTCCCTGTTCTTAAATATATTTTATTATCAGTGCAGGATGAGTATTGTGGAAAGTAAGCTTTATATCATTGGAAAATACAGTCTTTGGCCTCTTTTCCCATGTTGATGTTTTTGGTCAAGGATGGAAAGGTCCATGATTCCATTCCTGGAGCTTAGTGGAGGATTCTAAGGCAAAGTGTTAAAGAAATGAATTACCTGGATTCTCCATAGGGAATAGAGTGTTTAAGGGCTCATGTGCAGACCCTGGTCATGCTTGGAAGACTGGATGTGACAGAGAGGAGAACAGGCATATGGCTGATGGAAGATGAGATGAGGCCCATTTTTCTCCAACCAACATAAATAGGTTCAGTACCACTCTATACTGGCAAGGCTCCTGTGTTTTTCTGACCCATGTCTCTAACATTTGGCCTGAAAAATCTTGTCCTTTCTTGCAGATGATGGACACAGTCTACATGAGATATGAGAGCTCCTTTAACCCCAAAATACCATCCTAAAATAGTGTTGCCTAAAAAACCATGATGAAATGTTTATTTCTTCATTATAAAAAAGGCCTTTCCAAGCCTATTTTAATGGAGATTTTTAGAAAGAGTGGTATAAAACAATAATAACTTAATATGATGTAGTTTTATCTATTTTTCCTCTTAAATAAATTACAGATCTAGAAAATATTAGATGGGAGTATAGGATTAGAAGGAAAATACATCATCATCTGGTCCAGACACTGCATTTTACAGATGATAAAATTGAGGCTCAGTAAAGGCTCACACACCTAGTTAAGCACAAATCCAGAACTAATCCCTAAGACTCCTGATTCCAGCCCAGTGCTTTTTTCCATTATACTATCATAAAACATTAAGAGAATAGTGGTCCCCTGGGGCAAGGATGAAGGAGTGCTAGAAAGGAATAGAAAGCAGAATAGAGAAAAGGAAATCTACTGATCACATACAATTATATTTCTAGGGTTGATCCACATAACAGTCATTAGCAGGAATGAATTTAATTAAATCAATATTAGATATGAGGTCAATTAGCCCCACAAATTAGTGGTACCTTTTGACTAAAGTTTAGCAATAGTAAAAATCTTAAAGGTCAGGGCTGAGGAAACCTGCACTCACATCATTCCCATCCAAAAAGCTATGAACCTAGAATAAGATAGGAGCAGTTGTTCAAGTATCTTTTTTATTAGTCAGTTCTGTTACAAAAGCAAATTGCTTAGGATTGGAAAGTAGATAAAAGGAAGACTGTCTTTTCTAAAGTTGGAGGGATATTATTTCTCCTCTAAGTCAGAAAATAAATGAATAAAGAGAGTTAGGTATACAATATTAACCCGAAAATCCAGTTCTTCTAAGTACATATTTATTCATTTCAAAAATACCTATATAGTAAGTTCAATGAATAAGAGTAGCCAGAAAACTGGAAACATGCAATAACTAATCTGTATCATATATTAAGCAAGTCTTAATACATTTGAAATGATAAAATATCTCTTCTTCTTTACTCATGTTTTATCATGCATGTTGTGTTATTCTGTTATTTTTATTCTAACTCATGAGGTGGACCCATGTGAAATTAATTTCATCTTCTTTGTATATGATGAAAAATAAACTCGTAAATTGAATAAAACCAATTAATGAAAACTTCATTGCATATAGTGGGTAATTAGTTAAGATTTGTTAGGTAAAATGCTTCTCGAAAGTTGAAAAGTAAATTTCAAAAATAAATTTGAATAAATACTTTTTATAAATCAAAAGTAAAATACTTCTTTTAGTTTTTTCATTTCCTAATCGGAAATTGTATCTCTTGGTTTTCTCTGCTTAGGAAATTTACATCAAATGAGATAATGCAATCAAAATCAGAGTAGCCTAGAATAAGACAACTTCAAAGTCTCAGTAGCCCAATTTTAGCCAGGAAGGAGTCACTAGGGTTCAAGGGGGAAGTTAAACTTGTACAACACCCATTTCACATGAGGCATTGTAAGTGCCCCATTTTTGTCAGGGTGGTTGGTGTCAGTGGGGTCCAGTGAGAAATTGAACATATGCATTCACCCAGCCCTTATTCTGCACATCAGTGGGAGACTGTTGATCCGGGAGTTTGGGGCTGCTCCCATAGTTTGGTTCAGTTCAGTAGCTCAGTCGTGTCCAAATCTTTGCAACCCCATGGACTGCAGAATGCCAGGCTTTCCTGTCCATCACCAACTCCCAGAGCTTGCTGAAACTCATATCCATTGAGTTGGTGATGCCAATCCAACCATCTCATCTACTGTCGACCCTTCTCCTCCCACCTTCAATCTTTTCCGGCATCAGGGTCTTTTCCAATCAGTCAGTTCTTCCCATCAGGTGGCCAAAGTATTGGAGCTTCGGTTTCAGCATCAGTCCTTCCAATGAATATTCAACACTGATTTCCTTTAGGATTGACCGGTTTAAACTCCTTACAGGCCAAGGGACTCTCAAGAGACTTCAACACCACAGTTCAAAAGCATCAATTTTTCGGCGCTCATTATTCTTTATAGTCCAACTCTCACATCCATACATGACTACTGGAAAAAACATAGCTCTGACTGGACAGACTTTTGTTGGCAAAGTAATGTCTCTGCTTTTTAAAATGCTGTCTAAGTTAGTCATAGCTTTTCTTCCAAGGAGCAAGCAACTTTTAATTTCATGGCTGCAGTCACCATTTGCAGTGATTTTGGAGTCCAAAAAGATAAAGTCTGTCACTGTTTCCATTGTTTCTCCATCTATTTTCCATGAAGTGATGGGACTGGATGCCATAATCTTAGTTTTATGAATGTTGAGTTTTAAGCCAACTTTTTCACTCTTCTCTTTCCCTTCATCAGGAGGCTCTGCAGTTTCTCTTTTCTTTCTGCCATAAGGGTGGTGTCATCTACATATCTGAGGTTATTGATATTTCTCCTGGCAATTTTGATTGCAGCTTGTGCTTCATGCAGCCCAACATTTTGCATGATGTCCTCTGCATATAAGTTAAATAAGCAGGGTGACAATATACAGCCTTGACATGCTCCTTTCCCTATTTGGAACCAGTCTGTTGTTCCATGTCCAGTTCAAACTGTTGCTTCTTGACCTGCATACAGATTTCTCAGGAGGCAGGTCAGGTGGTCTGGTATTCCCATCTCTTGAAGAATTTTCCACAGTTTGTTGTGATCCACACAGTCAAAGGCTTGGCTTAGTCAGTAAAGCAGAAGTAGATGTTTTCTGGGAACTCTCTTGCTTTTTCTATGCTCCAATGGATGTTGGCAATTTGATCTCTGGTTCCTTTGCCTTTTCTAAATCCATCTTGAACATCTGGAAGTTCTTGGTTCATGTACTGTTGAAGCCTGGCTTGGAGAATTTTGAGTATTACTTTGATAGCATGTGAGATGAATGCAATTGTGCAGTAGTTTGAGCATTCTTTGGCATTGCCTTTCTTTGGGATTGGAATGAAAACTGACCTTTTCCCGTCCTGTGGCCACTGCTGAATTTTTCAAAATTGCTTGCATATTGAGTGCAGCACTTTAATAGCATCATCTTTTAGAACTTGAAATAGATCAGCTGGAATTCCATCACCTCCACTAGTTTTGTTCGTCATGATGCTTCGTAAGGACCACCTGACTTCGCTTTCCAGGATGTCTGGCTCTAGGTGAGTGATCACACCATTGTGGTTATCTGGGTCATGAAGATCTTTTTCATATAGTTCTTCTGTGTTTTCTTGCCACCTTTTATTAATATCTTCTGTTCTGTTAGGTCCATACCATTTCTGTAATTTATCGTGCCCATCTTTGCATGAAATGTTCCCTCGGTGTCTCTAATTTTCTTGAAGAGATCTCTAGTCTTTGCCCTTCTATTGTTTTCCTCTAATTCTTTGCATTGATCACTGAGGAAGACTTTATCTCTCCTTGCTATTCTTTAGAACTCTGCATTCAGATGGTTATATCTTTCCTTTTCTCCTTTGCCTTACGCTTCTCTTCTTTTCTCAGGTATGTGTAAGGCTCCTCAGAGAACCATTTTGCCTTTTTGCATTTCTTTTTCTTGGGAATGGTCTTGATCACTGCCTCCTGTACAATGTCATGAACCTCCATCCATAGTTAATCAGGCACTCTGTCTATCAAATGTAATCCCTTGAATCTATTTCTCACTTCCATGTATAATCGTAAGGGTTTGATTTATGTCATACCTGAATGGTCTAGTGGTTTTCCCTACTTTCTTAAATTTAAGTCTGAATTTAGCAATAAGGATCTCATGATCTGAGCCACAATGAGCTCCCAGTCTTGTTTTTGCTGACTGTGTAGAGCTTCTCCATCTTTGGCTGAAAACAATATAATCAATCTGATTTCAGCATTGACCATCTGGTGATGTCTATGTGTAGAGTTGTCTCTTGTGTTATTGGAAGAGGGTGTTTGCTATGACTAGTGCGTTCTCTTGGGAAAACTCTATTAGCCTTTGCCTTGCTTAATTTTGTACTCCCAAGGCCAAATTAGCCTGTTACTCCACCTATCTCTTGACTTCCTGCTTTTGCATTCCAGGCCCCTATGATGAGAAGGACATCTTTTTTTTGGTGATAGTTCTAGAATGCTTTTATAATTAGCTATTGTAAATAATGTTGCTATGAACATTGGGTCCATGTATCTTTTTGAAGTACTGTTTTTTGTTTTTTTGGCTGTGTACCCAGCAGTGGAATTGCTAGATCATATGGCAGTTATATTTTTAGTTTTTTGAGGAAATTGCATACTGTTTTCTGTAGTGGCTGAACCAGTTTACAACCCCTCCAATACTGTGCTAGAATTTCACTTTCTCCACATTCTCACTAGCCTTTGTTTTTAAGTTTAGTTTAGTTCAGTTCAGTTCAGTTCAGTCGCTCAGTCATGTCCGACTCTTTGCGACCCCATGAATCACAGCACGCCAGGCCTCCCTGTCCATCACCAACTCCTGGAGTTCACTCAAACTCACGTCCATCAAGTCAGTGATGCCATCCAGCCATCTCATCCTCTGTCATCCCCTTCTTCTCCTGTCCCCAATCCCTCCCAGCATCAGAGTCTTTTCCAATGAGTCAACTCTTCTCGTGAGGTGGTCAAAGTATTGGACTTTCAGCTTCAGCATCAGTCCTTCCAAAGAACATCCAGGACTGATCTCCTTCAGAATGGACTGGTTGGACCTCCTTGCAGTCCAAGGGACTCCCAAGAGTCTTCTCCAACACCACAGTTCAAAAGCATCCATTCTTCGGCGCTCAGCTTTCTTCACAGTCCAACTCTCACATCCATACACGACCACAGGAAAAACCATAGCCTTGACTAGACGGACCTTTGTTGGCAAGGTAATTTCTCTGCTTTTGAATATGCTATCTAGGTTGGTCATAACTTTCCTTCCAAGGAGTAAGCGTCTTTTAATTTCATGGCTGCAGTCACCATCTGCAGTGATTTTGGAGCCCCAAAAAATAAAGTCTGACACTGTTTCCACTGTTTCCCCATCTATTTCCCATGAAGTGATGGGACCAGAAGCCATGATCTTAGTTTTCTGAATGTTTGATTAGATCCTCTTTATTTTGCTTTCATTTCTCTTGCCTTATAAGCCCAACCCAAAAAAATATTGCACAATTTATGTCAAAGAGTGTTCTGCCTATGCTCTCTTCTAGGAGTTTTATGCTTTCAGGTCTTACATTTAGATCTTTAATCCATATTGAGTGTATTTTTGTTTTTGGCTTGAAGAAATGTTTCTAATCTCATTCTTTTTCCTGTATCTGTCTAGTTTTCTCAGCACCACTTATTCAAGAGGCTGTCTTTTCTCCCTTGTAATTTCTTGCCTCCTTTGTTGGAAATTAATTGATGATAATCATGTGGGCTTATTTCTGGACTCTCTGTACTGTTGCATTGGTCTATGTGTCTATTTTTGTATCAGTATCATGCTGTTATGATTACTGTGGCTTTGTCATATAATCTGAAGTCAGGGAGCATGATATCTCTGGCTTTGTTCTTTTTTCCTTTAATTTGCTTTGGCAATTTGGGGTCTTTCATGGTTCTATATAAATTTTAGGATTATTTGTTATAATTCTGTGAAAAAGGTCATGCATAGTTTGATAGGAATTGCATTAAATCTATAAATTGCTTTGGCAAGTAGGGACATTTTAATAATAATTCTTCCAATTCAAGAACATGGGATAGCTTCCCTTTTTTGTATTATTTTCAAATTTCTTCATTAATGTTTTATAGTTTTCATAGTATAGGTCTTTTACCTCCTTGTTTAAATTTATCTGTGGGTATTTTATTCCTTTTGATGTGATTGTAAATGGAATTATTTCCTTAATTTCTCTTTCTGATAGTTCATTATCAGTATATAGAAAAGCAACAGACTTGTGTATATAATCTTCTATACTGCAACTTTTCTGAATTCATTTATTCTATCATGTTATCTGTAAATAGTGATAGTTTTACTTCTTCCCTTCAAATTTTGATACCTTTTATTGCTTTTTCTTGTTAGATTGCTGCAGGTGTGACTTCCAGTACTATGTTAAATAGAAGAGATGAGAGTGGGCACCTTGTCTTGTTCCTGAATTAGAGGAAAAGCTTTTAGCTTTTCACTGTTGAGTATTATGTTAGTTGTGTATTTGCCACATATGGCCTTATTTTGATGAGATAGTTCCCTGTATGCCCACTTCCTGGAAATTTTGTTTTATTATTAATGTGTGTTGAATATTGTTGAAAGCTTTTTCTGCATCTACCTGCCTATGGTTTCTTTTTTTTTTTTTTTAACTTTATATAATTGTATTAGTTTTGCCAAATATCAAAATGAATCTGCCACAGATATACACGTGCTCCCCATCCTGAACCCTCCTCCCTCCTCCCTCCCCACACCATCCCTCTGGGTCGTCCCAGTGCACCAGCCCCAAGCATCCAGTATTGTGCATCGAACCTGGACTGGCATCTCGTTTCATACATGATATTTTACATGTTTCAGTGCCATTCTCCAAAATCTTCCCACCCTCTCCCTCTCCCACAGAGTCCAAAACTGCCTATGGTTTCTATTCTTCAATTTGCTGATATGGAGTATCACATTGATTGATTTGTATATATTGAACAATTCTTGTATCCCTGGGATAAATCCCACTTGATCATGGTGTTTGATTCTTTTAATGTGTTGTTGGATTCAGTTTGCTACTATATTTGTTGAGGATTTTGTGCCTATGTTCACCAGTGAAAATAGCTTTTACTTTTCTTTATTTTTTTTTGTAATGTCTTTGTTTGGGTTTGATATCAGAGTAATAATGGGCTTGTAGAATGAATTTGGCGAAGAAGGCAATGGCACCCCACTCCAGTGTTCTTGCCTGGAGAATCCCAGGGACAGAGGAGCCTGGTGGGCTGCCGCCTATGGGGTCACACAGAGTTGGACACAACTGACGCGAGTTAGCAGCAACAGCAGCAGCAGCAGAATGAATCTGGAAGTATTCCATCCTCTTCATTTTTGGGGAGAATAATTTGAGAAAGATAGGTATTAGCTATGTTTGGTATAATTCCCCACTGAAGCCATACAGTTCTGGACTTTTGTTTGATGAGAGTTTTTTAAATTACAAATCAAATTTCACTGCTAGTGATTGGTCTGTTCTGATTGTGTATTTCTTCCAGATTCAGTCTCAGAAATTTGCATTTTTCTAGAAATTTGTCCCTTTCTTCTAGATTATCCATTTTGTTGGCATGTAACTGTTCAGTTGATTAAGTGCATGTCTGTGGTATCAGTTGTTATTTTTCCTCTGTCATTTCTTATTTTCTTTATTTGAGTCCACTTTTCTTGATGAGTGTGGTTAAAGGTTTATTAATTCAGTTTATCTTTTCAAAGAAGCAGCTCCTCTTTTCATTGAATTTTTTATTGCTTTTGTTTTCCTTTGATCTCTTTTATTTCCTCTATTATCATTTTCTTCCTTCTGCTGAATTAGGGTTTCCTTTAGTCTTCTTTTTCTAATTCTTTTAGACGGAAGTTTAGATTGTTTATTTGAAATTTTTTGTGTCCTTTGTTTTCTTCTTTCTACCCTCACTTTCTTGTGATCTTTCTTTTGTCCAAAATGACTTTGTCCTTCCTCTATAACAATAAATCTCTCACAGTTTTTTTAGATAATTGTATGACTCTATAGTTCCCTTCATTTATTTTTCACTTATATGTACAGTACTCAGTGGTAAAGAATCTGCCCGCAATGCATGAGATGCAGGTTTGATCCCTGAGTCTGGAAGATCCTCTGGAGAAGGAAAAGACAACCCACTCCAATATTCTTGTCTGGGAAATCCCATGGACAGAGGAACCTGGAGGGTTACAGTCTATGGTGTCACAAAAGATGCAGTCACAACTTAGCGAGCAAACAGCAGTACTTTTCAGATCAGATCAGATCAGTCGCTCAGTTGTGTCCAACTCTTTGCAACCCCATGAATCGCAGCACGCCAGGCCTCCCTCTCCATCACCAACTCCCGGAGTTCACTCAGACTCATGTCCATCGAGTCAGTGATGCCATCCAGCCATCTCATCCTCTGTCGTCCCCTTCTCCTCTTGCCCCCAATCCCTCCCAGCATCAGAGTCTTTTCCAATGAGTCAACTCTTCGCATGAGGTGGCCAAAGTACTGGAGTTTCAGCTTTAGCATCATTCCTTCCAAAGAAATCCCAGGGCTGATCTCCTTCAGAATGGACTGGTTGGATCTCCTTGCAGTCCAAGGGACTCTCAAGAGTCTTCTCAAACGCCACAGTTCAAAAGCATAAATTCTTCGGTGCTCAGCCTTCTTCACAGTCCAACTTTCACATCCATATATGACCACAGGAAAAACCATAGCCTTGACTAGACGAACCTTTGTTGGCCAAGTAATGTCTCTGCTTCTGAATATGCTATCTAGGTTGGTCATAACTTTCCTTCCAAGGAGTAAGCGTCTTTTAATTTCATGGCTGCAGTCACCATCTGCGGTGATTTTGGAGCCCAGAAAAATAAAGTCTGACACTGTTTCCACTGTTTCCCCATCTATTTCCCATGAAGTGATGGAGCCAGATGCCATAATCATCGTTTTCTGAATGTTGAGCTTTAAGCCAACTTTTTCACTCTCCACTTTCACTTTCATCAAGAGGCTTTTGAGTTCCTCTTCACTTTCTGCCATAAGGGTGGTGTCATCTGCATATCTGAGGTTATTGATATTTCTCCTGGCAATCTTGATTCCAGCTTGTGCTTCTTCCAGCCCAGCGTTTCTCATGATGTACTCTGCATATAAGTTAAATAAGCAGGGTGACAATATACAGCTTTGACTAACTCCTTTCCCAATTTGGAACCAGTCTGTTGTTCCATGTCCAGTTCTAACTGTTGCTTCCTGACCTGCATATAGATTTCTCAAGAGGCAGATCAGGTGGTCTGGTATTCCCATCTCTTTCAGAATTTTCCACAGTTTATTGTGGAAATGGTAACTAATGTGCACGTTTTATTTTGTGTCCAGCTTTTTTAAAAAATTGAAATATAGTTGATTTCCAATATTGTGTTAGTTTTAGGTGTACAGCAAAGTGATTCAGTTTTATATATATATATATTTTTTTTCCTTTAGATTATTTTCCATTATAGGTTATCATAAGGTATTAAATGGAGAAGGCAATGGCACCCCACTCCAGTACTCTTGCCTGGAAAATCCCATGGACAGAGAAGCCTGGTAGGCTGCAGTCCATGGGGTCGCTGAGGGTCGGACACGACTGAGCGACTTCACTTTCACTTTTGACTTTCATGCATTGGAGAAGGAAATGGCAACCCACTCCAGTGTTCTTGCCTGGAGAATCCCAGGGACGGGGGAGCCTGGTGGGCTGCCGTCTCTGGGGTCGCACAAAGTCGGACACGACTGAAGTGACTTAGCAGCAGCAGCAAGGTATTAAATATAGTTCCCTGTGTTATGCAGTAAATCCTGGTTGTTTATCTGTTTTATATTTAGTAGTGTATATATGTTAACCTGCTTCTAATTTATCCCTCCTCCCCCTCCCATGCCTGTGAGTCTGTTTCTGTTTTGTGTGTTGATTCATGTGCTACTTTTTAGATTCCGTATATAAGTGATATCATATAATAATTATCTTTCTCTGTATGACTTCTTTTTTTTTTAATTTTATTTTATTTTTAAACTTTACATAATTGTATTATTTTTGCCAAATATCAAAATGAATCCATCACAGGTATACATGTGCTCCCCATCCTGAACCCTCCTCCCTCCTGCCTCCCCATACCATCCCTCTGGGTCGTCCCAGTGCACTAGCCCTAAGCAACCAGTATCGTGCATTGAACCTGGACTGGCTTTTACTTAGTATAATAATCTCTAGGTCCATCCATGTTGCTGCAGTTGGCAATATTTCGTTCTTCTTTATGGCTGAGTAATATTCCATTGTGTATATATGTACCACATCTTCTTTAACCTTTCCTCTGTCAATGGACACTTAATTTGCTTCTGTGCCTTGACTATTGGAAATAATATTGCTCTGAACATTGGTGTGCATGTATCTTTTCTAATTAGGGTTTTCCTGTTTTCCAGATATATGCTTAGAAGTGGGATCCTTGGAGCATATGGTAGCTCTATTTTTAGTTTTATAAGGAATCTGCATACTGTTTTCCATGGTGGATGTATCAGTTTATACTCCCACCAACAGTGTAGGAGGGTTCCTTTTTCTCTACACCCTCTCCAGCAATTGTTTGTAGATTTTTGGACAGTAGACATTTTGATCAATGTGAGGTGATACCTCATTCTAGTTATGATGTGCATCTCTCTAATAATTAATGATGTTGAGCATCTTTTCATGTGTCTCTTGGGCATCTGTATATCTTTGGAGAAATATCTATTTATTAATAGGTCTCCTGGCCATTTTTTGATTGGGTTGTTTGGTTTTTTGTTATTCAGTTGTATGTGTTGTTTGTATATTTTGGTAATTAGCTCCTAGTCAGTTGCATCATTTGCAAATACTTTCTCCTAGTCTATAGGTTGGACTTTCATATTGTTTATGGTTTAAGGAACCTCCATACTGTTTTCCATAGTGGCTGCACCAATTTACATTCTCACCAACAGTGTAGGTGGGTTCCCTTTTCTGCACACCTTCTCTAACATTTATTATTTGTAGACTTCTGATGATAGCTACTCTGTGTCCAGCTTTTAAATTTTTTGCCTTAATATTATTTCATTTGCACATGAGCATTATCAGTATCCTCACATATGGCTCAATATTCTCTCTCATTTAATCTTATAAAATGCTTCAGAAAGAGATTACATTATCAGTCAAATACTGTCTTTCTGTAACACATATATATTCCTGACTAAGAGGTAATTTGCCCACTGGAAATGCTAATCAAAGTAAATCATTAGGGAGATAACTGATCAGGAATGTGGTCTGCACAGATGTGGAACCCCCAGATATGGAGGACTGACTGTATTTACTGAAAAAAGCCCTGCATGTAATGGACCTGCACAGTTTAAATCCACACTGTTCAAGGGTCAACTATATATGCTTAAATAGAACAGGTCCATGAAATAAAATGACTTGATTACTTTGGGGCACTCTACTGTGACTTTTAAGTGTTATTTGACTAAATTAACAATTTTTAACATAGATGTTTTTCTATTGCATAGATGCTACCTAATTTGTGTACAGAGGTAAAGCCACAATCTTTTACAATTTGAGAAGTTACATATATAGAGAGAACAGTTCTCCTTCTGCTTTCAGTTGTAGTCAATAATCTTCTTTATTCTCCAGATGGTACAATCTAGCCTTTAGCAGTACAATATTGTTTTGAGTTATTTGCTTGCTGGTTGCCCTGGGGATTAAAATTAGATCATAATTTAAAACAACCTAATCAGATTAATATTAACTTAATTTCAATTGTATACTTTGCTCCATTGTAGCTCCTTTCCCTCTTCCTCTTTCGTGCTGTTATTGTCATACAAATTACACCTTTATTAGGCATTATACTATGCATATATTGTACATTATATTTACTATACCTTATAAACTCATCAATACAATTTTATAATTATAGCTCTATGCTATAGTCTTTTAAACTATATAGGAGAAAAAAAGTTATTAGGAAAAATACAATTATACTGTCTTTTATATTTACTTATATAGTTTCCTTTACTCTTGTGCTCTTTATTTTTGTACTGAGGTATGATTGACATAAACAAAGCTTGCACATATTTAATGTGTACATCTTGATGAGTTTGATAAGTATATACCTGTGAAGCCATCCCTATATATAATACCATAAACTGAACTACCACTTGTAAAATTTTTCTCCTTTTTATTTCTTTATGAGCATAAGTAAAACTATGTACCCTTTAATCAATGTATCACATGGAATTGAGTTACTGTCTAGTGTACTTTCATTTCAACCTGAAGGACTCTCTTTAGTATTTCTTATCAGGTAGGTCTGCTAGTGATGAATTCTCTTAGTTGATGTTTATATGGGAATGTTGTAATTTCTAATTCATTTCTGAAGAATGTGTGAGTTGCTCAGTCGTGTCTAACTTTTTGCAATTGCATGGACTGTAGCCCGCCAGGCTCCCCTGCCCATGAAATTCTCCAGGCAAGAATACTGGAGTGGACAGCCATTCCCTTTTCCAGGGGATCTTCCCAACCTAGGGATCAAACCCAGGTGTCCTGCATCACAGGCAGATTCTTTGCCATCTGAGCCAAAAGGGATGCCCTTCTGAATAGTTTTGCCAAATATAGGACTCTTGGTTGACTGTCTTTCTTTTAGCACTTTGAATATGTAATCCCACTGCCTTGTGGCCTTGATGGTTTCCAGTATTTGGGGCAGTGTTTGACAATAACTCTTTTAAAGAGATAGAGCTGGAACAAAATCACTGGTTTACAGTGCCAAGCTGGTAGACTGCTGGGAAACTCATTCCAAGGGGTGATGCAGCAGTCTGCAGATGTGGCTCATGTCAACTGAAGCCTAACATCAAGTAGAGGTTTGTTCCCTCGGGTGTTCAGCTCTACCTAAACGTGTCAGACAACCTTCCCAAAGGATGAAATATTTTGAAATGAGTTGGCATTCACCAAGGAGACACTTTGTAGGTGAAAGAAAGTCAAAGTGAGGAAGTCACATGTGCAAATCAGACTTCAGAAAGGATGTGGTCTGATTGGGAAGTTCAGCTACAATGCAGGAGGAATGCAGGGCTGGTGAAAATGGTAAAAGGTTGGTAGTGACATTTTAGTGGACCTTTTAGATGACCCCTTGGAAAGTGGACACAATACTGATATGAATGGTGGAAGATAAAATCAGATTTACTTTCCAGATGTTTGTGAAAGGAAGGGAATTAGGGACATCTTTGCAGGTTCAGTTACCAAATACTGTAGACCCAATCCCAAATCAGTCTTAAGGACAGCCTGAGGGAAAGAGTAACAGATTCATACTCAGGCCACTCAAGCACATATTTGCTCAAGAAATCAGACAGGATTAGGCCCCCTTACAGGCCAGCAGCAGAGCAATGAACCTACACAGTGAAGTAGACTTAAGTAGAGAAAAGACTTTGTTTTGTCTGATCATTGCCACTCTACAAGTTACCTGACCAGGGAAACAGAACTAAGTTAAAATTTTAAATGAGGGTCAGAAATCTACAGATTTGAGGAAGATGATCATAAAAGGAAGCTACAGAGTAATATTTCCTCCTGGGAAAGGAAGGAATAAGCTTTGAGGTCATATTGAACTAGTTTTATACCATGATCTAGCCACTTTGTCACTTTGTTAACTTCCTCATAGTTGTGAAGGTTAAATTATTGTTAAAATAGTACTTGTGTAGACCACTTATTGTTGTCTATGACATTATAGACACAATAAATTTTTATTGTTATTATTCTCCAATCATAGAATATCTCTTTGGAATAAGAAATGAAGTAAAAGTTTTGCTCAAACAAATTATTTTTCTCTAGCAATTATTTCTAGAACCTATGAGGGACATTGTGCTGTGTGATTAACAGAAACTCCTGCAGGAATAAAAGTTGGTGAGTCACCACACAATTAAATTCAGAATCATGGTGGGAAAGGAAGTCAAAGGAAAACATAATATAATTATCCAATATACAAATGAAACCCTGACAAAATGCAATAGTAAGTCCAATTTTGAAGATAAAATATAAAAGTCAATAACCCACAGGAAACTAGTGTACTATTTAAAGCTGTGTTATTAAAAATTTGAGATTAATTTTCTTAAAGCAAAAAAATAGCTATTCAAAATAGCTTTCTTGACCTTCACTTCCTTCCATTACTATGTTTGATACCCTAGTTTAGGCTTTTATTACTCTTTTCACATGAACTGTGTCAATAATAACTCAATAGTTCTTTATTTCTTTAGACATCCACTCTACCGCTGCATCTTTCTATCCATCCATTCAAAATTTTTTTCATGTGCTGTTTTTCCAGGTGCTGTGTTCATTACTGAGGATCTATTTAAAAAACAGATCTATTAACAGTAAAAACAAATGCCTCTAGAATTGTCTGTCCTCAATAAATACACAGTCTTGTGTTGTTCAGTAGCTCAGTCATGTCCAACTCTTTGCAACTCGACATACAAAAAACTAAGATCATGGCATCCGGTCCCATCACTTCATGGCATATAGATGGGGAAACAATGGAAACAGTGACAGACTTTATTTTCCTGGGCTCCAAAATCACTACAGATGGTGACTGCAGCCATAAAATTAAAAGACACTTGCTCCTTGGAAGAAAAGCTATGACCAAACTAGACAGCATATTAAAAAGCAGAGACATTACTTTGCAGACAAAGGCCCATCTAGTCAAAGAAATGGTTTTTCCAGTAGTCATGTATGGATATCAGTTAGACCATAAAGAAATCTGAGTGCTGAAGAATTGATGCTTTTGAACTATGGTGTTGAAGACTCTTGAGAGTCCCTTGGACTGCAAGGAGATCCAACCAGTCCATCCTAAAGGAAATCAGTCCTGAATATTCATTGGAAGGACTGATGCTGAAGCTGCAACTCCAATACTTTAGCCACCTGTTGCGAAGAACTGACTCATTGGAAAAGACCCTGATGCTAGCAAAGACTGAAGGCGGGAGGAGGGGACGACAGAGGATGAGATGGTTGGATGGCATCACCAACTCGATGGACATGAGTTTGAGTAGGCTTCGGGATTTGGTGATGGACAGGGAAGCCTGGTGTACTGCAGTCCACTGGGTCACAAAGAGTCAGACACAACTGAGCAACTGAACTGAATTTCAAAGAAAATAGTGTTACAGGCACTATAAATTGTATTAAATTTAAGTGTTAGAACATGTAACAGATGTTCAAAAGAGAACATACTTTGTAAATTTGGTAAACATTTTTCTAGAGGCAAGAATACAATCACAAAAATGGAAGACTAGTTCATAAGACAGTGGCCTTTGGAAACTTAAGAGTCAGAAATGCTGGATCTGGCCCTTTTAGGACCAAAATATATCCAGGCAAGCACAGAATTGAACTGGATTGCCTGCAAATTTTTCTAAATAATGATAATAGTATAATAGGATATAGCTATAAGATATAGTGATAATAGGAAGGAGGGGAGGGTTGAGGCAATTGCCCTCATTCATGGATCCAGGGAAGCCAAGCATGGACGGGAAATTTCAATGATATCACATCTCCTTGAGAAACTTTTGCCTCAAGAATAAGGACCAGCTCCTTGGGTATACAGCCTATGCAGTTGCACAGGGCACTTCACTTAGAAGGGACGCTGCCGCTGCTGCTGCTGAGTCACTTCAGCTGTGTCCGACTTTGTGAGACCCCATAGACGGCAGCCTACCAGTCTCCTCTGTCCCTGGGATTCTCCAGGCAAGAATACTGGAGTGGGTTGCCATTTCCTTCTCCAATGCATGAAAGTGAAAAGTGAAAGTGAAGCCACTCAGTCGTGTCCGACTCTTTGAGACCCCATGGACTGTAGCCCACCAGGCTCCTCCATCCATGGGATTTTCCAGGCAAGAGTACTGGAGTGAGGTGCCATTGCCTTCTCCTTAAAAGGGACCTATACTTGGTTTAAATCTCTGTTATCATGCTCTTGGACCTTTTAAATTATTTTTTAATTTTATTTTTGGCTGTACTGGGTCTTCTTTGCTGCACAGGCTTTTCTCTAGTTGTGGTGAGGGGAGGCGACTCTCTAGTTGCAGTGTGCGGGTTTCCAACTGTGGTGGCTTCTCTTGTGGAGCATGGGCTCTACAGTGTGCAGGCTTCAGTAGTTATAGTGCACAGGCTTGGTTGCTTCATGGCATGTGCGATCTTCCCAAATCAGGGATTGAACCCGTGTCTCCTGCATTGGCAGGCGGAGTCTTTACCACTGAGCCCCCAGGGATGCCCTTGAACCCTATTTTAAATAAAACTTTACACTAAATGGAACTTTTGTAAAATATTTTGCCAAGTTTTATGAAAAAATAATTGACATACATTCTAAGTTTAAGGTGTACAGGCTGATGGTTTAATTTATACATATTGTGGAATGATTACCACAATAGGTTCAGCTAATATCTATCCTCTCATATAGACAAAATGAAAAGAAAACAAAATAATTTTTCTCCTTGTGATAAAATTCTTAGGATTTATTCTCTGAACATATATCATATAGCAGTGTTAACTATAGTCATCCTGTTGTACATTACCTCCCTAGTATTTATTTATCATATAACTGGAATTTTGTACCTTTTAACCACCTTCCTCCTATTCCCCTCCTTCCCCCTCCAACCCCCACTCCATGTCTATTAATAAGTCTGATCTCTTTTTCTATGAAGTTTGGTTTTTTGTGTTTTTTTTAGATGCTACATATAAGTTGAGCTCATTCAGCAGTTCTCTTTGATTTATTTCACTTAGGATAATGCCTTTGAAGTCCATCTGTGTTCATGAAAATTGTAGAATTTCCTCATTTTTATGGCTGTATAATATTCCTAGTGTGTATGTCTCTCTCTCTCTATATATATATATACACACACACACATATATATACACACACACACATACACCCCACAACTTCATATCCATTCATCCATTAGTGGACAGTTAGACTGCTTCTGTGTCTTGGCTATTGTAAATAATGCTGGCATGAACATGGGAACATAGAGTACAGATATGCTTTCAAATTAATGTTTTTGTTTGCTTTGCATATAGTCCCAGAAGTGGAATTCCTGTATCATATGGTAGTTCTGTTTTTAATTTTTATCATAGTGGATAATTGAACCTGTGTATTAACCTTTTTGCTTAAGTTAATTCAGGTTGAATTTATGCACATAAAATCAAGGAATCTGATCAATGAATACTGTATCTTCAAAGTTTATAAAAATAAAATAATAAAAAGATTACTCATTAAGATGGGAGAATTTACATTTCTTCATATATTCACTATTTGGAGGAAAGGAAATAAGCTGTTTTCAGTAGAATCCATTATTAAAAAGAGTCCAGATATATCTTAATTGATTCCAGATCTCAGAAACTGAAAACACATTGTTGTAATATGAAGGAATGAATATAAGCTGTAGGCAGATGACATAATTAAACCCTTTCTCTTCTGCTTGTGGATTTGTCTTTGTATTCATTTGAGTAGTAACTATTGCACAAGTGATTATTTCTTTGATAATGTATGCAGATCTTTATCAATCCTTTTTAAAAGTAAATTTCCTTTCCATGAATGGCTTTTCACCTATGAACTAATAGAAACATATGACTTTGATATAGCAGCAGTTTTTGTGTGCTTGATATTAATACAAGAGAGATTTTGGTGTCTTGGGCATTTGATATCCTTAAATTCCTCTCTGTAAATCTCACAGACATTTTCCCTGGCTGGAGTCTAAATCACTGTGTATATCAATAAAGAAAGTCATATTGGATTAGGGGATGAGAAAACCTTGAAGAACTTGCAAAGATATCTCCTTTGGACTATATTTTTTATTTTGTCCCTTTGCTTTCAATTCCAGAGCTTTCAAATTCCTCAGGACTCTTTCCTCATTAACCACCTTCAGTCCAGTTCAAGCTCCAGTGTTAGCTGCTCAGTTGTGTCTGACTATTTGCAACCCCATGGACTGTAGCCCGCCAGGCTCCTCTGTCCATGGAATTACCCAGGCAAGATTACTGGAGTGGGTTGTCATTCCCTTCTCCAGGCCCAGGGAGTTAAGCAAACATTGATAGAGAACCTATTCTTATCAGGGACTGTGATAAGTCTTATATGACTTTCAGCATCTCTCAGGCTCCTCCCACCACCCCTCCCCATTTATGTGGGTCTTTTTGTGACAAACCTTCTATACCTTTTAAAAAATGCCTAATGATGTATTT
The DNA here is from genome assembly GCF_029378745.1 of Bos indicus. Lineage (NCBI taxonomy): Eukaryota > Metazoa > Chordata > Mammalia > Artiodactyla > Bovidae > Bos > Bos indicus. Next base: position 124,393,675 of record NC_091789.1, on the reverse strand, counting down.
ATCATACTCTTGTATATGAATATCAGCTTGGCTGGTTATATATATCTTGATGAAAGTATCTTTTCCTTCAGTACCTTAAAAACAAATAGGACCTAATTAAACTTGAAAGCTTTTGGACAATGAAGGAAACTATAAGCAAGGTGAAAAGACAGCCTTCAGAATGAGAGAAAATGATAGCAAATGAAGCAATTGACAAAGAATTAACCTAAAAAATATACAAGCAACTCCTGCAGCTCAATTCTAGAAAAATAAATGACCCAATTAAAAAATGGGCCAAATAATTAAACAGACATTTCTCCAAAGAAGACATACAGATGGCTAACAAATACATGAAAAGATGCTCAACATCACTCATTATCAGAGAAATGCAAATCAAAACCACAATAAGGTACCATCTCACTCCAGTCAGAATGGCTGCTATCCAAAAGTCTACAAACAATAAATGCTGGAGAGGGTGTGGAGAAAAGGGAACCCTCTTACACTGTTAGTGGGAATGCAAACCAGTACAGCCACTGTGGAGAAGAGTGTGGAGATTCCTTAAAAAACTGGAAATAGAACTGCCGTATGACCCAGCAATCTCACTGCTGGGCATACATACCGAGGAAACCAGAATTGAAAGAGACACATGTACCCCAATGTTCATCGCAGCACTGTTTACAATAGTCAGGACATGGAAGCAACCTAGATGCCCATCAGCAGACGAATGGATAAGAAAGCTGTGGTACATATACACGATGGAGTATTACTCAGCCATTAAAAAGAATACATTTGAATCAGTTCTAATGAGGTGGATGAAACTGGAGCCTCTTATACAGAGTGAAGTAAGTCAAAGAAAAACACCAGTACAGAATGCTGATGCATATATATGGAATTTAGAAATATGGTCATGATAACCCTATATACAAGACAGCAAAAGAGACACAGATATATAGCACTGTCTTTTGGACTCTGTGGGAGATGGTGAGGGTGGGATGATTTGAGAGAAGAGCATTGAAACATGTATATTATCATATGTGAAACAGATCACCAGTCCAGCTTCAATGCATGAGACAGGGTGCCCAGGGCTGGTGCGCTGGAATGACCCAGAGGGATGGGATGGGAAGGGAGGTGGGAGGGGTGTTCAGGATTGGGAACATATGTATACCCATGGCTGATTCAAGTCAATGTATGTCAAAAACCACTACAGTATTGTAAAGTAATTAGCCTCCAATTAAAATAAATAAATTAAAAAAAAAAAAACAAACACATCATTCCCCTGTCTTCTTGCATCTGAAGATAACTAAGACATCAATATGGTTCTTGGTTCTTTGAAGTTCATCTGCACTCTCTTACTAGAATTTCTCTCTTTTTCTTTGGCCTTTTATGTGTCTTTACAATCTAGGTGTAGTATTTGTAATCAGTGAGTGATTTCACTTTTAATTTGGCAATTTCATCTCTATTATTTCCTCAAATCTCTCTCCCTTCCTACCTTCCTTCTTGCCACTTTCCTCCTCCTTCTCCGCACCTCCTTTCCTCTCTTTTATTTCTCTCTCTAATAAATTTCCTCTGCTTCTCCTAGTATGTGTTGGGACTATTCTGTATTCTGTATTTTTTAACTTTTATTTTACATATGCTATCTATTCTTTCTTTCTGTTTTCAAGAAAGCAGAAAGGTAATTCTATTTGTTGTTCTACTTCATAAATATACTTATTGTAGTCCTTATTTCATTGATCATAGATTTTATGCCCTGATAATTTTAGTGAATTCATGATTGTTGTTCTTGTTTCATATTGTCAAATATATTTACTTATTTACAAGTAATTTACAAGTGGCCTCTTTCTGTAAGCTTTTAGGATTTTCTCTTTCTCCTGGAATGCTGATCACTCCCAATGATTCAACATGATGTAGGTCCCTTTCATTTATGTTCTAGGTTCTTGGTAAGCCATTTAAATCTGGAGATTTATCATTCAGTTTTTGAAATTTCATTCATTGATAATTTACTTTCATCTGTTTTCTTTATTATCTCTTTATGGTACTGCAATTAGTCAGATGTTAGAATTAGTCAATGGCTTACCTATTTTTTTAGTATCTAATTTTCCATCTCTGTCTTATTGTTCTGTATTTTTGTGCTATTTTTTTGCAACTTTATCTTCCAGCCCCTCAGTTTAATTTTTAATTCTCAATATCTTACTGTTATTATCAGTAACTCTTTGTTATTTTCAAGTTCTCTAATTTTTTCCCTATTTTTAATAGAATTCTAGTTTTATTTTTTGGATGAAATATCTTCTCATATGCTCTGTGGATATTATATATTAAATTTTCTTTTACTGTATATCTTGTCTTTGTGTCTTCCAATTTTCTTTCTTCCCCAATATTGACACTCATCAAATGCCTACTAATTTAGGGCTGATCTTTTAAATTAAGAGTGAGACACTACAAAAGCCTGTCCTTTGGCTGCCTTAACTCTCGGGCTTTCAGATATCAAGTCTAGCTTTTATTTATAGCTCTCCCAAATGTAAGTTTTAGAACTTTTTAAAAAACATATATTTTTTACATTTTATTTTATATTGGAGTATAGTTGATTAACAATGTTGTGTTAGTTTCAGGTGTATAACAGAGTGGTTAAGTTTTATATATACACACACACACACACACACACACACACACACATATACCTGTTCTTTTTCAAATTCTTTTCCTATTTAGATTATTACAGAATGTTGAACAGAGTTCCCTGTCCTTATTGGTTATCTGTTTTAAATATAGCAATGTGTACATGTCAATCCCAAACTCCTAATCTATCCCTCCTTCCCCTCTGGTAACCTAAATTTGTTTTCTAAGTCTGTCAGTTTCTGTTTTGTAAATAAGTTCATTTGTATCATTTTTTTAGATTCTACCTATAAGCGATATCATATGATATTTGTCTTTGTCTGATTTACTTCACTCAGTATGATAATCTCTGGGTCCATCCATGTTGCTAATAATCCAAGTGGCATTATTTCACTCTTTTTAATGCTTGGATAATATTCCATTGTATATATGTACTATACCTTCTTTATCCGTTCATCTGTTGCTGGACATTTCCATTTCTTCCATGTCTTGGCTATTGTAAACAGCAGTGCAGTGAACACTGGGGTGCATGTATCCTTTTGAACCCTGGGTTTCTCCAGATACATGCCCAGGGGTGGTATTGAAGAGTTGTATGGTAGCTCTATATTTAGTTGAAGCAACTTCCATACAGTTCTCCATAGTGGTTATACTAGTTTACATTCCCACCAGCAGTGTAAGAATGTTCCCTTTTTTTCATACCCTCTCCAGCATTTATTGTTAGTAGACTTTTTGATGATGGCCATTGCATGATGGCCATTCTGTGAGGTGATATCACACTGTTGTTTTGATTTGTATTTATACATCTACTTGATCATCTGGATGGCCCAAGAAGAAAGAAACAAACAGAAACCCAGCACTCATGAAACCAAATTACCATGAGCTTAGACAAAACTTCACCAAATACATCTCATTTCTGAATGGGAAACAGCTAACACTTTCATTTTTGTCTAATTTACTTAAAAGCAAGCAAACAACAAAATACAGGACTTTGTTTTAGTTGCCATAATAACTAAAGTGATACTATTACACTCCAAAATTATCATTCTTTACTTTTAGCGAACTTCCAAATTAATCCACGAAAGTTCCCTAGCTCCTTGAAGATAAAACTCTAATGGAATATGATAAGAAGGCAACACATGGAGGATTCCAAATATATCATACTTTATTGAATCTACAGTGCCATCAATTTCACTGATATTTAAAAGGAAAGTAAATATGGCAGTGATAAGATGGTATTTATTGGAAGATAATTTGCTAGTTCTGAAATTTTGCATTGTGGAAAAATGAGCATTTTATAAAATTAGTGAAATACAGAAAGCCCCAGTTGTCACCAAGGAGCACTGTTGTGGTCAGAGCCTTCATAATAGTGTCCCTGCTTCCTTGTCAAGTGCCGTTTAAGTTTCCAATGAAGTAACTCAAATTAAACTCAGTTGATATTCCTGTATGGAGTCATTTTTTATAAAACTACTTGAGCTGCTTTTGACCACTTTGATCTGAACTAAGAGAAACTGGAGTATAAATTTTATGTAATATAATATCAAACATCCACTAAACCATTTGGGATTTATTTACCAACAGGATGTGGATGTGGTTATAGGTGCTATTTAAGAAATACAGATAAAAAGTAAGATTAGTAGTGCTATATATTTGATACTGCCATTAAAGAAAAACCATTTGAAATGTGCCTAATGTTACATAGGAACTATTCATGACTTTGTTGATATTAGTGCATTTAGGCAACTCAGAATTAAAATAAAACCCAAGGTGCCATATTTGGAAAAAGCACTGCATGGTAAGAATACAGTGTTTGGTAGGCTGTAGTGTCATAGATGCTTTTAAAATTATTTTTATTTACTTTCTTTGTGTGTGGAATCTTTTTTTGTTTCTTGGTTTCAGTTCAGTCACTCAGTCGTGTGTGACTCTTGTGACCCCATGGACTGCAGTATGCCAGGATTCCCTGTCCATCACCAACTCCCTAAGCTTGCTCAAACTCACGTCCATTGAGTTGGTGATGTCATCCAACCACTTTATCCTTTGTTGTCCCCTTTTCCTCCCACCTTCAATCTTTCCCAGCATCAAATGTTTTCCAACGAGTCAGTTCATCCCATCAGGTGGCCAAAGTATCAGATCTTCAGCTTCAGCATCAGTCCTTCCAATGAATATTCAAGACTGATTTCCTTTAGGATGGACTGGTTTTACTTCCTTGCAGTCCATGGGACTCTCGAGTCTTCTCCAACACCACAGTTCAGAAGCATCAATTCTTTCATGCTCAGCTTTCTTTATGGTCCAACTCTCACATCCATACATGACTCCTGGAAAAAGCATAGCTTTGACAAGATGGACGTTTGTTGGCAAAGTAATGTCTCTGCTTTAAATATGCTGTCTAGGTTTGTCATAGCTTTTCTTCCAAGGAGCAAGTGTCTTTTAATTTCATGACTGCAGTCACCATCTGCAGTGATTTTTGAGCCCCCAAAAATAAAGTCTGTCACTATTTCTATTGTTTCCCCTCTATTTGCCATGAAGTGATGGGACCGGATGCCATGATCTTAGTTTTCTGAATATTGAGTTTTAAGTCAACTTTTTCACTCTCCTTTTTCACTTTCATCAAGAGGCTCTTTAGTTCTTCTTCACTTTCTGCCATAAGGGTGATATCATCTGCATATCTGAGGTTATTGATATTTCTCCCAGCAATCTTGATTCCAAGCTTGTGCTTCATCCAGCCTGGCATTTCCATTGATGTACCCTGCACATAAGTTAAATAAGCAGAGTGACAATATATAGCTTTAACGTATTCCTTTCCCAATTTGGAACCAGTTTGTAGTTCCATGTCCTGTTCTAACTGTTGCTTCTTGACCTACATACAGATTTCTCAGGAGGCAGGTAAGGTGGTCTGGTATTCCCATCTCTTGAAGAATTTTCCACATTTTGTTGTGATCCACACAGTCAAGGCTTTGGTGTAGTCAATAAAGCAGAAGTAGGTATTTTTATGGAATTCTCTTGCTTTTTCAATGATCCAATGGATGTTGACAATTTGATCTCTGGTTCCTCTGCTGTTTCTAAATCCAGCTTGAATATCTGGAAGTTCATAATTCACAAACCGTTGAAGCCTGGCTTGGAGAATTTTGAGTATTACATTGCTAGCATGTGAGATGAGTACAGTTGTGTGGTAGTTTGAACATTCTTTTGCATTTCCTTTCTTTGGGAATGGAATGAAAACTGACCTTTTCCAGTCCTGTGGCCACTGCTGAGTTTTCAATATTTGCTGGCATATTGAGTGCAGCACTTTAACAACATCATCTTTTAGGATTTGAAATAGCTCTAACTTTTGTGGTATAGTATACTAAATTTAACTTTCCCCCCCCTTTTTTCTTTATTGAGGAAAAATTTACCGATATAATTGTATATATTTAAAGTGTATCAGTTCAGTTGCTCAGTCATGTCCAACTCTTTGCAACCCCATGGACTGCAGCACACCAGGCCTCCCTAACCTTCACCAACTCCAAAACTCATGCCCAGTGAGTTGGTGACATCCAACCACCTCATCCTTTGTTGTCCCCTTCTCCTGCCTTCAATCTTTGCCAGCATCAGGGTGTTTTCCAATGAATCAGTTCTTCCCATCAGGTGGCCAAAGTATTGGAGTTGCAGCTTCAGCATCAGTCCTTCCAATGAATATTCAAGACTGATTTCCTTTAGGATGGACTGGTTGGTTCTCTTTGCAGTCCAAAGGACTCTCAAGAGTCTTCTCCAACACCACAGTTCAAAAGCATCAATTCTTCAGCACTCAGTTTTCTTTATAGTCCAACACACATCCACACATGACTACGGGAAAAACCATTTCTTTGACTAGATGGGCCTTTGTCTGCAAAGTAATATCTCTGCTTTTTAATATGCTGTCTAGTTTGGTCATAGCTTTTCTTCCAAGGAGCAAGTGTCTTTTAATTTCATGGCTGCAGTCACCATCTGCAGTGATTTTGGAGCCCAAGAAAATAAAGTCTGTCACTGTTTCCATTGTTTCCCCATCTATTTGCCATGAAGTGATGGGACTGCATGTCATGATCTTAGCTTTTTGAATGTTGAGTTTTAAGCCAGATTTTTCACTCTGTATGTAAGTATTATAGTGTAATGATTTGATAGACATTGTTGAATGGCTGAGGTGATGAATGTATTAATTATCTAGCTTTGCTTTTTTTTTAAGTTTTCTAAAAGGTATATATTATATGTATTTATATGTAGCTATACAAAACCTTTTCAACTACACTTGATAAAGGCTTGAGAAAGAACATCAAGAAAAAAAAGAGAAGAGATCGAGAAATTGGAGAACATAAAGTAAATGAATTGGGAGCATTCAATATGAAATAGAAAAATTGAAACAAACTAGATGAAAGTAAAAGATGATCATGTAATCCAGTTGTTTTTAAACATGAGTGCTCATTAGAAACATATCTCGAGCTCTAGAGGAAAAAAGCAATACCTGAGCATTTGTATTTTTCAGACATTTCAATATAATTCTGATATGCATCTGGATTTTAAAAAGTGATTACAGGTTTTTCTATTAGATACCAGTTTTGCTGATATAGAGTTCTATTATTATTCTGTTGACCAATCATGATACAATCATATTAAATGAGTAATAGTTACAGTATCACAATAGCCAGATAAAAAATATAATTAAAATTCCAAACCATAGTAGGAACATGATTAACTTAACAATATAAAATAATTACATACAATTGGGGGGCAGTGGTCAAGCAGAATGATGTTGTAATTGAAAGTGCATTACATGCACATGTTTTCATCCACCTCCCCTGTCTATATCATATGTCTTTCAGTTGATGCATATAATCCATTTACATTTAAGGTCATTATTGATATGTATGATCCTATTAACATTTTCTTATTTTGGGTTTATTTTCTGTAGATCTTTTTCTTCTCTTATGTTTCCTGTCTAGAGAAGTTCCTTTAGCATTTGTTGTAAAGCTGGTTTGGTGGTGCCAAATTCCCTTAACTTTTGCTTTTCTGGAAAGCTTTTGATTTCTGCATCAGACCTGAAAGAGAGTCTTGCTGGGTAGAATATTCTTGGTTGTGGGTTCTTCCATTTCATCACTTTAAATATATCATGCCATTCCCTTCTAGCTTGTAGAGTTTCTGTTGAGAAATCAGATGATAGCCTAATGGGAGTTGCCTGGTATGTTATTTGTTGTTTTTCCCTTGTTGCTCTTAATATTTTATCTCTGTCTTTAATTTTTGTCAGTTTGATTACTATGTGTCTTGATGTGTTCCTCCTTGGGTTTAACCTTCCTGGGACTCTCTGTGCTTTCTGGACTTACCTGACTATTTCCTTTCTGATGTTCAGGAAGTTTTCAGCTATTATCTCTTCAAATATTTTCTCAGATCCTTTCTCTCTTTCTTTTCCTTCTGCCTGTTTGTTTGTTCTTTAGTTCTCGTAGGTCTTTGGTAAACATTTCATGCATTGTCTCAATCTTTGCCTCCACTCTTTCCCAAATCCTGGATCATCTTCACTCTCATTATTCTGAATTATTTTTCTGGAAGGTTGCCTCTGCTTCATTTAGTTGTTTTTCTGGGATTTTATCTTGTCCCTCCATGTGGGACATAAATTTCTGCTTTTTCATCATGATTAACTTTCTCTATTGGCTGTGTGGATCACAATAAACTCTGGAAAATTCTGAAAGAGATGGGAATACCAGAACACCTGATCTGCCTCTTGAGAAATTTGTATGCAGGTCAGGAAGCAACAGTTAGAACTGGACATGGAACAACAGACTGGTTCCAAATAGGAAAAGGAGTTCGTCAAGGCTGTATATTGTCACCCTGTTTATTTAACTTATATGCAGAGTACATCATGAGAAATGCTGGACTGGAAGAAACACAAGCTGGAATCAAGATTGCCGGGAGAAATATCAAGAACCTCAGATATGCAGATGACACCACCCTTATGGCAGAAAGTGAAGAGGAACTAAAAAGCCTCTTGATGAAAGTGAAAGTGGAGAGTGAAAAAGTTGGCTTAAAGCTCAACATTCAGAAAACGAAGATCATGGCATCGGGTCCCACCACTTCATGGGAAATAGATGGGGAAACAATGGAAACAGTGTCAGACTTTATTTTTGGGGGCTCCAAAATCACTGCAGATGGTGACTGCAGCCATGAAATTAAAAGACGCTTACTCCTTGGAAGGAAAGTTATGACCAACCTAGATAGCATATTGAAAAGCAGAGACATTACTTTGCCAACAAAGGTTCGTCTAGTCAAGGCTATGGTTTTTCCTGTGGTCTTGTATGGATGTGAGAGTTGGACTGTGAAGAAGGCTGAGCACCAAAGAATGGATGCTTTTGAACTGTGGTGTTGGAGAAGACTCTTGAGAGTCCCTTGGACTGCAAGGAGATCCAACCAGTCCATTCTGAAGGAGATCAGCCCTGGGATTTCTTTGGAAGGAATGATGCTAAAGCTGAAACTCCAGTACTTTGGCCACCTCATGCGAAGAGTTGACTCATTGGAAAAGACTCTGATGCTGGGAGGGATTGGGGGCAGGAGGAGAAGGGGACGACAGAGGATGAGATGGCTGGATGGCATCACTGACTCGATGGACGTGAGTCTGAGTGAACTCCGGGAGCTGGTGATGGACAGGGAGGCCTGGCATGCTGCGATTCATGGGGTCGCAAAGAGTCGGACATGACTGAGCGACTGATCTGATCTGATCTGAACTTTCTGTAATATGTTTTTTGTTTTAGCTTCTGTGAGACTGCTGCTTCTTGCTTCTTCTGTCTGCCCTCTGATGGGTGAGGCTAAGAGGCTTGTGTAAGCTTCTTGATGGGAGGCACTGGTGGGAAAAACTGGGTCTTGCTCTGGCCGGCAGGGCCTTGCTCAGTAAAGCTTTAATTTTCTGCTGATGGGTGGTTTTGCACTCCTTCTTTGGTGGTAGTTTGGCCTGAGGCAACTCAGCCCTGGGGTCTATGGCCTCTGTGGTAGGGTTAATGGCAAACTCCAAGAGGATTTAAGCCAAGGGGGACCTTCTAGTGTCTCCATCTCAGTGGTGAGCCCTTTTCGACCCATGCCTCCATAGGCTGCCCTCCAACACTAGCAGCTAGTTTGGGTTCAGTCTCCTGTGGGGGCACTGCTCCTCTCCTCTGGGTCTTGGTACATGCAAAATTTTGTTTGTTTGTTTTTGATCTACAAAAGATACACATGACATAAGTATATCTTATTGGCAGCTAAAGCAAATGAAACATTGAGACATGCTTAAAAGGTTAAATTCTTGATAAAATAATGAAATAAGATTTTTGAAAAGTAAACTGCAACAAAATTATACACATATTCAGTAACAAAATAAAATCTGCTGAGCTGTAATTATTTTAAATTAGTCACATGGAAGATAATTGGTAGCAGTGGAAATCAGAGTTGATAGATAAAATAAAAATTAAAGGAATCATGATTGTAATATGGGTGACTTCAGATATAGTATTTAAGTTAAGAACTTGAGATATCATATGAAAAATATTTTTTAAAATTTTAAATAGGTTACTCAAATATTTAGGAGAAAGTGGGACTTATTCTTTGCCTAAGATGTAAATAAACGTAACTCTAATTGTATTTTATTGCTTCTGAGATAAATTTCTCTCCGTCTGTTCTTCCTGTTATCCTTAGGTCTTATCCTTCTGATCCCTCATCTATCTTCACTCTTCACTAAGCATTTGTTAAACTCTCTACTGTGATCTTGATTTTTAAAATATTTTTATTTTCTTTTTAGCCGTACTGAGAAATAATTGTACATCACTGTATAAGTTTAAGGTATGCAGCATTATGGTTTGATATATATATATTGTTAAATGATTATCACAACAGGTTTAGTTAATACCCATCATCTCATCCAGATACTATAAAAAGAAAAACAAAATTTTTCCTTTTGATGAAAACTCTCAGGATCTACTCTCTGAACAACTTGCCTATCATACAGCAGTATTAACTATGTTCATCAGGTTGAACGTTACATCCCCAGTACTTCTTTATCTTACAACTACAAATTTGTACTTTTTGACCACCTTCCCCCAACTCCCCCTCCTCCAACCCCCCACCACTGATAACCACAAATCTCATCTCTTTTTCTATAAGAAACAGAGAGTAGAATGGTGGTGGTGGGTGGTTATTTCCAGGGGCTGAGGGTTGGGGGAACTTGGGAAATGTTGATCAAATGGTAGAGACCTGAAACTGGAATATGAATAAGTTCTGAGGATCTAATGTACAGCATGGTGACTGTAGTTAATAGTGTATTGTATACATGAAATTTGCTCAGAGTGGATCCTAAGTGTTGTAATCACACACACAAAAAAGGGAACTGTAAGGTAATATGTGTGCTAATTTGTTTGATTGCAGTAAATAATTCACAAAGTCTGTGTTTGTCAAATCTTGTTATATATACTTTATACTATTTTTTGTTAATTATGCCTCAGTAAAACTGGAAAAAATTATTCTGTAGTGCAAATCATTTATTGTGGGGATTTTGTTAGGTTGGTTGGTTGTCATAATTTTTATTTCTCTTTTCCCCTCTTTTTCAAATTATGCTCCTGTATTTATAGTTTTTTAAAAATTTTGTATATTTATCATATTTCATTTCACCTTACCCACAAGTAAAGTAGTGGGAAGTTCATGAATACCATCTATTTGCTCTAGTTTAATGTGTGTAAATGATCTTTGATTCTTTGTCACTATCTCTAAGAGTTACTTGTCTCAGAGTTTCTATATGAGAGCTATATACTAAGTATAATATTGACATTTTTTTTTCTAATCCAATTATCTTTCAGATCTGGTGGTGGCCAGAGAAAGAGGGACAGAAGCTTCCAGGAACTGGTATAGGTCTTGAGTGTATTGTCGTTTTCTAGTTGGCCTTAGCAAGTAGTGTTGGAGGTTGTGGGGAGTTTAATGTTTCAATGCATAACATTTCTGAAGAAACATATCTGATTATATTATTTTCATTATAGGTCCAAGGAATGGTAGACTTGATGTTCTAGGACTTTAATAGATTTTTTTCCCCCTTAACTTTCTTTAACTAAAAACAGAGTATGTTAATTTGTAAAATACCTTAGATGGTAAAGCATCTGCCTGCGATGCCTGGGTTCGATCCCTGGGTTGGGAAGATCCCCTGGAGAAGGAAATGGCAACCCACTCCAGTATTCATGCCTGGAAAATCCCATGGATGGAGGAGCCTGATAGGCTAGAGTCCATGGGGTCTCAAAGAGTCAGACATGACTGAGCGACTTCACTTCACTTTAAGTGTTTTAAGTAGATCAACTGATTGTTAACTCTAAGAAAAAATTATTGTGTGAGGGTATTCCTCACATGCTTTAAATTGTTCATTCAAATCTAGGTGAAGCCTGGGTAACTTTGCTTTAGATGGAGACAGCTACCCTAAGTTCTCATGAAACATGCTTTATCAGCTTCTCTCCTGAAATTATATTAACTCTCTTTTCAACCACTGGAGGTAAACATAGGTGAAATCTGTCAGGAAAATTCTCTGAAATTTGGAAATGGGAAAAAGATAACCCTGGGCTTGCCTTTCTGTTGTCTGGGCTATTTTATAGTTTTGTAGGGCAGAGGTTAACTGGTAGAGATAAAAGTCATTTCTGTCTGTTGTAACAGATAATCCCTAATAGTTTATAGTCCTCTTAGACAGTAAGAAGCTTTCTAACGCAGCATCTAATTCTATCTTTTCTTTGGTAAACTATTTACCTAACTTTTCACATGATTTTATCTTAGTGAAAATTCTACCTGAACCATGTTGGAGGTTTCACTGAGATGCCCCAGCTGATGCACCTGATGGAGACAAGGAAATTAAACCTTGTGGGCTGGTTAGTTCCAGGCCTGTCTTCTCCTGGTTACTGGATTGAATTCCAAATGACAACAGAACTTCCATTTTGCTGACTCTTAGTTTTTACTCAGTTTGTTTTCTTCCACCTTTCTGTTGATTTTGTGTTTTTATATTTGTTTCTGTCTTGGACTCAAGTGATATTACTTTCTCTTGGCAGCATCAGTGATTGGAAATTTGGTCTCACAATCTTACCATTTCATGATATATGTTGGATGAATGATAGAGATAGTGGAGAATATAGTTTGTTGATCTTTTCGGGTTTTTTTTGTTTGTTTGTTTGTTTGCTATTTATGAGCTTAAGTCAGTTAGGAGTTTTATACCAATTAGAATGAAGAAAGTCTCTCTGAGATTTTAACTGGAGGGTTTAGTGTTTAATATTGTCCTGTGGCTGAAATTGTGGAACAGAAGGTATAGGTTCTGTTTGTGTCTGTGTACCTGTACTTAATAAAAGGACTTCATCTTGCCTGATGTCAGTGTGAAATGTTTTCCCACTTTGATGGAGAATTATGTTCTCTGATTATATCCCTTAAACATAAAGGAATGCTATTCTGATTTGTATACAGAGATAAAAGATCCCTTGCTGCTGCTGCTGCTGCTGCTAAGTCGCTTCAGTCGTGTCTGACTCTGTGGGACCCCAGAGACGGCAGCCCACCAGGCTCCCCTGTCCCTGGGATTCTCCAGGCAAGAACATTGGAGTGGGTTGCCATTTCCTTCTCCAATGCATGAAAGTGAAAAGTGAAAGTGAAGTCACTCAGTCATGTCCGACCCTCAGCGACCCCATGGACTGCAGCCTTCCAGGCTCCTCTGTCCATGGGATTTTCCAGGCAAGAGTACTGGAGTGAGGTGCCATTGCCTTCTCCAAAAGATCCCTTACAGAAATCTAATATTCTGCTTTAAAAGCATAGGGGGAAAAAAAAAAAAAAAAAACAACCTGACCTAATAATTCTAAATGTAAAATATGTAAAAAAAATATAGAAATTGCTGACTTAAAAACACTTTTAATCTAAGTTTGCATAAGTAAGATGAATCTTTGGACAAATTAAACTAGTAGTTTTGGCTAAAATAATAAGTAGTAACGCTCTCTTTTCCTTGAATCTGTCAGTATGGTTTATAATCCAAGCATTTTGTTTTTGTTTTTTAGTTTTGGGGGTACTTTCTCTTGAAGTCAAAAGTTGATCTGAACTTCTAGGCTTTTTATATTAGTTTACTGATGAAATCAGTTAATATGACTCCTAGGAAACATTTACAATTATGAAAGAGATTAGTTTGTTTTGGGCTAAATTGAATCATTATTCTGACACTTTTTTGTATCAACAGTGAATATGTCTTGTAGTGTTTCAGTTTAAATATAATTTACAAATTTGTAGTAATATTAAATTGAGTTATTAGATAGTGAATAGATGCCTAGATAATTTCCAAGTAAAAGTGAATTCTCAAACATTGATTCAGTTCAGTAACTCAGTTGTGCTTGACTCTTTGAGACCCCATGGACTGCAGCATGCCAGCTTCCCTGACCATCATCAACTCCTGGAACTTGCTCAAACTCATGTCCATTGAGTCGGTGATGCCATCCAACCATCTAATCCTCTGTCGTTCCCTCCTCCTCCTGCCTTCAAAGAGTAAGTTCTTTGCATCAGGTGGTCAAAGTATTGCAGCTTCAGCTTCAGCATCAATCTAACATTGATTAGTAAACATAAAATTTTAAGTTTATATGCTTTTACTGATTATTCTTATATGCCTTACAGTGGCTATGTCTTTGGGTGATGTTAATAAACATGTTCACTTAAGCTAATTTGTGAAGGTATAAAAGTGCTGTATGTGGCTGCAGAGAATAAATTTTCTTAGCCTGTTAAAGTATTTGATAGGGAGTTCTCAAATAATAGACCTCTTAGTATTTTTCTGAAATGGTTCATTTTCTTTATTAAAAGTTATAATTATTGTAGTTGGTTGAGAATATATTAGGAGGAACAGTACCAAGGTAAATACACTTAGTATGTATGGTAATAAAATGTGGTTCTGTTTATCAACAGAAAAAGAGGGTCATTTTGTTCTAAAGGTTCCAGTTGTTCCAGGATGTCAAACAGTTTAGTGAGTGACTAAATTTGATATGGAAAATTGTAGAAGGTTTGAAGAAAGGTAGTTTTTACTTAGCTTAGTATGTAATAATTGAGCATGAAAAGAGACAATGAAATATATTAAAATTTTACCAAAGTTCGCTCATTTTAGATGAGGTTATTTATACAAAAAAAAAATAATATTGAAAAAAGAATATTGAAACTTTTACTGCCCAAAATATAAATGCAAGAGTATATTGTGACTTTTTCCTTTGTTAAAATCATTAAGGTATCTTTTAAGAATCTTAACAGGAAGTTATAAAGGTTATTATTTACTTTCTGTAGGTAATCCCCATCTCACAAAAATAGTTGTTTGGCTTTATTATTTTGATTATTTAATTAACAATAAAAACAGCACGGATTCTTCAGTTGTCAAAAAGATAAAGTTCCTTACAACTGTGTTACTTTCTTAAATAATTATTTAACAATATTTTACTGTCACTTTGATTAAATAGGTAACCATATATTGTTTCTCAGGCATCCATCATCCTATCTTAAACAATTGATCAGATCTCTGACAACTTTCATTTTACTTGCCCAAGATAGGATCTAATTTGAGAAAAATAAAAGTTCAAGTCTAACATTCACATTTAAAGAGATCGTATAGAATTTCCAGGAGACCCTTGGAAAATCACAAAGATTTATTATTTATCTTAGAAAAGATGCTCTAAATAGGTTTGGTATCTCCATATTAATTAACATTATTGTAAGAATTGTGTGAACAAAACTGTCAAATCAAAAGAGAGGCTTGGTTTTCCTGAGTTTAAATTTTTATAGTTAAAATATTCAGTTCAGTTCAGTTGCTCAGTCGTGTCCAACTCTTTGCGACCCCACGGACCGCAGCATGCCAGGTCTCTCTGTCCATCACCAACTCCCAGAGTTTACTCAAACTCATGCCCATTGAGTAAGTGATGGCATCTAACCATCTCATCCTCTGTCGCTCCCTTCTCCTCCCACCTTCAATCTTTCCCAGCATCAGGGTCTTTTCAAATGAGTCAGCTCTTCGCATCAGGTGGCCAAAGTATTGGCATTTCAGCTTCAACATCAGTCCTTCCAATGAACACTCAGGATTGATCTCCTTTAGGATGGACTGTTTGGATCTCCTTGCTGTCTAAGGGACTCTCAAGAGTCATCTCCAACACAGCTCAAAAGCATCAATTCTTCAGCACTCAGCTTTCTTTATAGTCCAACTCTCACCTCCATACATGACCACTGGAAAAACCATAGTCTTGACTAGATGGACCTTTGTTGGCAAAGTAATGTCTCTGTTTTTGAATATGCTGCCTAGGTTGGTCATAACTTTCCTTCCAAGGGTAAGCAACTTTTAATTTTATGGCCGGAATCACTATCTGCAGTGATTTTGGAGCCCAAAAAAATAAAGTCTGCCACTGTTTCCCCATCTATTTCCCATGAAGTGATGGGACCAGATGCCATGATCTTCGTTTTCTGAATGTTGAGCTTTAAGCCAACTTTTTCACTCTCCTCTTTCACTTTCATCAAGAGGCTCTTTAGTTCTCCTTCGCTTTCTGCCATAAGGGTGGGTCCATCTGCATATCTGAGGTTATTGATATTTCTTCTGGCATTTTGATTCCAGCTTGTGCTTCACCCAGCCTGGCATTTCGCATGATGAATTCTGCATATGAGTTAAATAAGCAGGGTGACAATATACAACCTTGACGTACTCCTTTTCCTATCCAGTCTGTTGTTCCATGTCCAGTTCTAATTGTTGCTTCTTGACCTACATACAGATTTCACAGGAGACAGGTAAGGTGGTCTGGTATTCCTCTCTCTTTCAGAATTTTCCGAAGTTTATTGTGATCCACACAGTCCGAGTCTTTCACAGAGTCAATAAAGCAGAAATAGATATTTTTCTGAAACTCTCTTGCTTTTTTAATGATCCAGTGTATGTTGGCAATTTGATCTCTGGTTCCTCTGCCTTTTCTAAAACCAGCTTGAATATCTGGAAGTTCACAGTTCACGTATTGTTGAAGCATGGCTTGGAGAATTTTGAGCATTACTTTACTACAGTGTGAGATGAGTGCAACTGTGCGGTAGTTGGAGCATTCTTTGGCATTGCCTTTCTTTGGGATTGGAATGAAAATTGCCCTTTTCCAGTCCTGTGGCCACTGCTGAGTTTTCCAAATTTGCTGGCATATTGAGTGCAGCACTTTCACTGCATCATCTTTTATGATTTGAAATAGCTCAACTGGAATTCCATCACCTCCACTAGCTTTGTTCGTCATGAAGCTTCCTAAGGCCAACCTGACTTCGCATTCCAGGATGTCTGGCTCTAGGTGAGTGATCACACCATCGTGGTTATCTGGGTCATGAAGATCTTTTTTGTACAGTTCTTCTGTGTAGTCTTGCCACTTCTCCTTAATATCTTCTGTTTCTGTTAGGTCCATACCATTTCTGTCCTTTATCGAGCCCATCTTTCCATGAAATGTTCCCTTGGTATCTCTAATTTTCTTGAAGAGATCTCTAGTCTTTCCCATTCTATTGTTTTCCTCTATTTCTTTGCACTGATCACTGAGGAAGGCTTTCTTATCTCTCCTTGCTAATCTTTGGAACTCTACATTCAAGTTGGTATATCTTTCCTTTTATACTTTGCTTTTTGCTTCTCTTCTTTTCATAGCAATTTCTAAGGCCTCCTCAGACAGCCATTTTTCTTTTTTGCATTTCTTTTTCTTGGGGATGGTCTTGATCCCTGTCTCCTGTAGAATGTCATGAACCTTTGTCCATAGTTCATCAGGCACTCTGTCTATCAGATCTAGTCCTTTAAATATATTTCTCACTTCCACTGTATAATCATAAGGATTTGTATCAGTGTAAATATTATAGAGATTTTACATTTCATGGGGAGGCTTAGTGATTTGCTAATGCCTGTGCTGCCATAATGCATTCTTATGCCTCAAGAAACTACTGATTAAATCTTTACAAAATAATTATTTACTGTACCCCAGTAGTAAACTGGAGAAGGCAATGGCAACCCACTCTAGTACTCTTGCCTGGAAAATCCCATGGACGGAGGAGCCTGGTAGGCTGCAGTCCATGGGGTCGCTAAGAGTTGGACAGGACTGAACAACTTCACTTTCACTTTTCACTTTCATGCATTGGAGAAGGAAATGGCAACCCACTCCAGCACTCTTGCCTGGAGAATCCCAGGGACGACAGAGCCCGGTGGGCTGTTGTCTATGGGGTTGCACAGAGTCGGACATGACTGAAGCGACTTAGCAGCAGCAGCAGCAGTAGTAAACTATGATACTATTAGCAAAGTGATAAATTAACCATAGCCCCTCTGTCTCATCAACTGATTTTTTGCTTCTAAATATTTGCCTCAACTCTCTGGTATAATCCAGAATCTAACATTTGTGTCTTCAACAAAGAAGGACAGTCATAGAACCTCTTGGAAAGGATTCTAACAGGTACTCTGAAATTAAAGAAATAGAAATTAAAGAATAGTTTATGTCTACAGGCTGCCCAGTCGGCATTGGTTAACAACTTTGAGATTATGGTATGGATTTCTAGTCAGGATTTCTAGAACCCTTCTTAGTGCAGAAGCAAGCATACTTTGCAAAAGCAGATTGCTGAATTGAGACCTGATGAAACAAAATTCATCATTTCGGACTGAGGAAAACAATCTTATTATAATTGTTTAAAACATTACTGGAATTTTTTTAATGTTTGATTTTTAATATTATGTAAGGCAGTCTCATGCATTTTCTTCTTAAGCTATTCCTAACACTTGGCACCCCACTCCAGTGCTCTTGCCTAGAAAGTTCCATGGATGGAGGAGCCTGGTGGGCTGCAGTCCATGGGGCTGCTAAGAGTCAGACACAATTGAGCGACTTCACTTTCACCTTTCACTTTCATGCATTGGAGAAGGAAATGGCAACCCACTCCAGTGTTCTTGCCTGGAGAATCCCAGGGACAGGGGAGCCTAGTGGGCTGCCGTCTATGGGGTCGCACAGAGTCGGACACAACTGAAGCGACTTAGCAGCAGCAGCAGCAGCAACACTTAATTTAGTACAGTATGCTTCTGTAAAAGTAAAATGAAACAATTTAATGCTATTTGTCACTGGCCTCTCATAGTTCTGAAACAAACAGTAGTTTATACTTGAGTGCCCTTACCTTTCATGACAGTGTTATATACTTATTTGCACAGACTCAATAAGAATTTGTCCTCCTTTATTCCCAGATATATAACTCGACAGATTGCTTGTGCAGTCACAGCCATACTTACAGCATCATATTTGCAAGTGATTCTCATCAAATCAGGCATTATAATCTCACTCTTAAAGAAATAGTATTGACGTAATATGTTGACCAAATGACTACAAAGACCTCCTATGAAAACAGACTTGGTATCTGACTTATAAGTTCCCAGTCTCACAGGTAGTAAGAAGGGTCACTTTCGGACAGGCTAGGAACCTTAAAAAAATTTGGGGACCATGCCATTTTCTGGAAAATTCTATCTTTATCCATCCATGACCAGTTTTTCAAGATAATTCCATCATTTTGTATTTTGTAAATATGAGCCATAGTTTCTTGGAACTGCATTAACAGGATTTCCATCAGCCTTTCCTCAAATTGTTTCATTAATTTGGTAGATTTGAGAAATGATCATCAATATTTTATTGACTACTTTTCCTCATTTTTTTTTTTTTTGAAACACCGTGGGCTGGCATTTACTATTTGATAATTTTTAAAACTACACTATTTAGGAAATTTTTAAAAAGTAGGTTCACTGTATAAATGTTTGTTTTTATGTATAAATCAAAGAATCTTAACTGAAATTAAGAAGGTATATAGTCTGGAGGAAAGGTTTTCAGCATTGAATTTATAACCTTTGCTTGCCTAAATTATGTGTTTCACTAACTTCAGTAGTGGAGTTTGTCAAATCATTGCAGAATAAAGAATTATAATCAGAAAATTAGGAGTTTTCAAAGTCTATAGGCATTTGTTTATAAATTATCTGTGCATTAATAGTTCTGGTTTCATTTTATGCTAGGACAAATGTATTTCTGTGAATTCTTTTTTATGTTTCTTTTTTTGAATTGAAAGATAATTGCTTTACAGAATTCTGTTTTCTGTCAAACCTTAACATGAATCAGCCATAGATATACATATATATCCCCTTCCTCCTGAACATTCCTCCCATCTCCCTCCCAACCTGACCCCCTAGGCTGATGGAGTTTCCTGAGACACACAGAAAATTCCTGTTGGCTATCTATTTTCCAAATGGTAATGTAAGTTTCCATGTCATTCTTTCCATATATCTCACCCCCTTCCCTCCTCTCCCCATGTTCATAAGTCTGTTCTCTATGTCTGTTTCTCCATTGCTGCCCTGTAAATAGATTCTTCAGTACCATTCTTCTAGATTCCATATCTATGTGTTAGAATACGATATTTACCTTTCTATTTCTGACTCTCTTCACTCTGTATAATAGGTTCTAGGTTCATCCACCTCATCAGAACTGACTCAAATGCATTCCTTTTTATGGCTGAGTAATATTGCATTGTGTATATGTCCCACAATTTCTTTATCCATTCATCTGTTGATGGACATCTAGATTGCTTCCATGTTCCAGCTATTGTAAATAGTGCTGCAATGAACAGTGGGATACATGTGTCTTTTTCAATTTTGGTTTCCTCAGGGTATATGCCTAGGAGTGGGATTTCTGGGTTATATGGTAGTTTTATTCCTAGTTTTTTAAGGAATCTCCATACCATCTTCCATAGTGGCTGTATCAATTTACATTCCCACCAACAGTGCAAGAGTGTTCCCTTTTCTCCACACCCTCTCCAGCATTTACTGTTTGTAGACTTTTTGATGATGGCCATTGTGACCAGTGTGAAGTGATATCTCATTGTAGGTTTGATTTGCATTTCTCTAATAATGAGTGATGTTGAGCATTTTTTCATGTGTTTGTTAGCCATCTGTATGTCTTCTTTGGAGAAATGTCTGTTTAGGTCTTTTTCCCATTTTTTGATTGGGTTGTTTTTCTGGCATGGGATTATATGAGCTACTTGTATATTTTGGAAATTAATCCTTTATCAGTTGTTTAATTTGCTATTATTTTCTCCAATTCTGAGGGTTGTCTCTTCACCTTGATTATAGTTTCCTTTGCTGTGCAGAAGTTTTTAAGTTTAATCAGGTCCCACTTGTTTACTTTGTTTTTATTTCCATTACTCTAGGGAACATCTATTTCTGCTTTATTGACTATGCCAAAGCCTTTGACTGCATGGATCACAATAAACTGTGGAAAATTCTGAAAGAGATGGGAATACCAGAGCACCTGACCTTCCTCTTGAGAAACCTGATGCAGGTGAGGAAGCAACAGTTAGAACTGGACATGGAACAACAGACTGGTTCCAAATAGGAAAAGGAGTACATCAAGGCTGTATATTGTCACCCTGCACATTTAACTTATATGCAGAGTGCATCATGAGAAATGCTGGGCTGGAGGAAGCACAAGCTGGAATCAAGATTGCCGGGAGAAATGTCAATAACCTCAGATATGCAGATGACACCACCCTGATAGCAGAAAGTGAAGAAGAACTAAAGACCTTCTTGATGAAAGTGAAAGAGGACAGTGAAAAAGTTGGCTTAAAGCTCAACATTCAGAAAACAAAGATCATGGCATCCGGTCCCATCACTTCATGGGAAATAGATGGGAAAACAGTGGCTGACATTATTTTTCTGGGCTCCAAAATCACTGCAGATGGTGATTGCAGCCATGAAATTAAAAGACGCTTACTCCTTGGAAGGAAAGTTATGACCAACCTAGGCAGCATATTGAAAAGCAGAGACATTACTTTGCCAACAAAGGTCCATCTAGTCAAGGCTATGGTTTTTCCAGTGGTCATGTATGGATGCGAGAGTTGGACTGTGAAGAAAGATGAGTGCCGAAGAATTGATACTTTTGAACCGTGGTGTTGGAGAAGACTCTTGAGAGTCCCTTGAACTGCAAGGAGATCCAACCAGCCCATCCTAAAGGAGATCAGTCCTGGGTGTTCATTGGAAGGACTGATGTTGAAGCTGAAACTCCAATACTTTGGCCACCTGATGCGAAGAACTGACTCAATTGAAAAGACCCTGATGCTGGAAAAGATTGAGGGCAGGAGGAGAAGGGGACGACAGAGGATGAGATGGTTGGATGGCATCATTGATTCAATGGACATGGGTTTGGGTGGACTCTGCGAGTTGGTGATGGACAGGGAGGCCTGGTGTGCTGCGGTTTATGGGGTCACAAAGAGTTGGACACAACTGAGAGACTGAACTGAACTGAGGGGGTGGGTCATAGAGGATCTTGCTTTGATTTATGTTATTGAGTGTTCTGCCTCTGTTTTCCTCTAAGTTTTATAGTTTCTGGTCTTACATTTAGGTCTTTAATCCATTTTGAGTTTATCTTTGTGCATGGTGTTAGGAAGTGTCCTAATATCATTCTTGTACATGTAGCTGTCCAGTTTTCCCAGCACCATTTATTGAAGAGGCTGTCTTTGCCCCATTGTATTTTCTTCCCTCCTTTGTCAAAGATAAGGTACCCATATTTTTGTTGCATGGGTTTATTTGTGGGCTTTCTATCTTGTTTCATTGGTCTATATTTCTATTTTTGTGCCAGTACCATACTGCCGTGATGACTGTAGCTTTGTAGTATAATCTGAAGTCAGGAAGGTTGATTCCTCCGGCTCCATTCTTCTTTCTCAAGACTGCTTTGGCTATTCGGGGTCTTCTGTGTTTCCATATGAACTGTGACATTTTTTGTTCTTGTTCTGTGAAAAATGCCATTGGTAATTTGATAGGGATCACATTGAATCATAGATTGCATTTGGTAGTATAGTCATTTTCACAATATTGATTTTTCCTACCCAGGAACATGGAATATCTCTCCATCTGTTTATGTCATCTTTGATTTCTTTCATTAGTGTCTTATAATTTTCTGTGTACAGTTCTTTTGTCTCTTTAGGTAAGTTTATTCCTAGATATTTAAATCTTTTTGTTGCAGTGGTGAACGGGATTGATTCCTTAATTGCTGTTTCTGATTTTTCACTGTTAGTATATAGAAATGCAAGTGATTTCTGTGTATTGACTCTGTATCTTGCATCTTTGCTAAATTAACTGGTTAGCTCTAGTAATTTTCTAATACTATCTTTAGGGTTTTCTATGTACAGTATCATGTCAGCTGCAAACAGTGAGAGCTTTCTTTCTTCTTTTCTGATCTGCATTCTATTTATTTCTTTTTCTTCTCTGATTGCTGTAGTTAGGACTTCCAGAACTATGTTGATTAATAGTGGTGACAGTGGACACCCTTGTCTTGCTCCTCATCTTAGGGGGAATGCTTTCAGTTTCTCACCATTGAGAATAATGTTTGCTATAGGCTTATCATATGTGGCCTTTACTAGGTTGAGGTAGGTTCCTTCTATGCCCATTTTTGGAAGAATTTTAGTCATAAATGGGTGCTAAATTTTGTCAAAGGCTTTTCCTGCATCTATTAAGATGATCATATGGTTTTTATCTTTCAATTTGTTAATATGGTGTATTACATTGATTGATTGCATATATTGAAGAATCCTTGCATTCCTGGAATAAACCCAACTTGATCATGGTGTATGAGCTTTTTGATGCGTTGCTGAATTCTGTTTGCTAAAATTTTGTTGAGGATTTTTGAATCTATATTCATCAGTGATATTGGCCTGTAGTTTTCTCTTTTTTGTGTTGTCTTTGTCTGGTTTTTGTATCAGGGTGATGGTGGCCTCGTATAATGAGTTTGGAAGTGTTTCTTCCTCTGAAATTTTTTGAAAGAGTTTTAGAAGGATAGGCATTAGCTCTTCTCTAAATGTTTGATAGAATTCTCCTGTGAAACCATCCGGTCCTGGGCTTTTGTTTTTTGGGAGATGTTTGATCACAGCTTCAATTTCAGTGCTTGTAATGGGTTGTTCATAATTTCTATTTCTTCCTGGTTCAGCCTTTTAGATTGAACTTTTCTAAGAATCTGTCCATTTCTTCCAGGTTATCCATTTTATTGCCATATAGTTGTTCATAATAGTCTCTTTATAATCCTTTGTATTTCTTCATTGTCTGTTGTAACCTCTCCTTTTTCATTTCTAATTTTGTTGATGTGATTCTTCTTTCTTTGTTTCTTGATGAGTTTGGCTAAAGGTTTGTCAATTTTGTTTATCTTCTCGAAGAACCACATTTTAGTTTTATTAGTTTTTACTATTGTTTCTTTCATTTCTTTTTCATTTATTTCTGCTTGGATCTTTATGGTTTCTTTCCTTCTGCTAATTTTGGGGTTTTCTTATTTTTCTTTTTCCAGTTGTTTTAGGTGTAAAGTTAGATTGTCTATTCAATCTTTTTCTTGTTTCTTGAGGTAGGATTGTATTGCTATAAACTTCCCTCTTAGGACTGCTTTTGCTGCATCCCATAGGTTTTGAGTGTTTTCATTGTTATTTGTTTCTAGAATTTTTTTTTTAATTTCCCTTTTGATTTCTTTAGTAACCTGTTGATTATTTAGAAACGTGTTGTTTAATCTCCATTATGTTTGTGTTTCTTACACTTTTTTTCTTGTAATTGATATCTAGTTTCATAGTATTGTAGTCAGAGAAGGTGCTTGATGTGATTCCACGTTTCTTAAATTTACTGAGGCTTGATTTGTGACCCAAAATGTGGTCTATCTGGGAGAATGTTCCATGTGCACTTGATAAGAAGGTGTATTCTGCATTTGGATGGAATGTCCTGACGATATCAGTGTGATCCATCTCATCTAATGTACCATTTAAGACTTGTGTTTCCTTATTAATTTTCTGTTTTGATGATCTGTCCATTGGTAGGAGTGGGGTGTTAAAGTCTCCTACTATTACTGTGTTACTGTCAGTTTCTCCTTTTATGTCTGTTAGTGTTTGTCTTATGTACTGAGGTGTTCCTATGTTGGGTGCATAGATATTTACAACTGTTATGTCTTCCTCTTGGATTGATCCCTTGATAATTATGTAGTGTCCTTCCTTATCTCTTGTAATCTTCTTTATTTTAAGGTCTATTTTGTCTGATATGAAGATTGCTACTCCAGCTTTCTTTTGCTTCCCATTTGCATGGAATATATTTTTCCATCCTCTCACTTTCAGTCTATATGTGTTTTGAGGCCTAAAGTGGGTTTCTTGTAGACAGCATATATATGGGTCTTGTTATTGTATCCATTCAGCCAGTCTGTGTCTTTTGGTTGGAGCATTTAATCCATTTACATTTAAAGTAATTATTGATATATATGTTCCATTTTCTTAATTTTGGGGGGTTGATTTTGTAGACCTTTTTATTCTCTTGTATTCTTGACTATATAAGCCCCTTTAACATTTGTTGTAAAGCTGGTTTGGTGGTACTGAATTCTCTTAACTTTTACTTGTCTGAAAAGTTTTTAATTTCTCCATCAATTTTGAATGCAATCCTTGCCAGGTACAGTAATCTTGATTCTAGATTTTTCCCTTTCAGTACTTTAAATATATCCTGCCATTCCCTTCTTGCCTACAGAGTTTCTGCTGAAAAATCAGCTGTTAGGCATTTGGGGTTTCCCTTGTATGTTACTTGTTGCTTCTCCCTTGCTGCTTTTAGTATTCTTTCTTTGTGTTTAGTCTCTGTTGGTTTGATTAGTATGTCTTGGCGTGTTTTTCCTTGGTTTATCCTGTATGGGACTCTTTGTGCCTCTTGGACTTGATTGACTATTTCCTTTTCCATGTTGGGGAAATTTTCAACTATAATCTCTTCAAAAATTTTCTCATACCCTTTTTCTCTTCTTCTGGGGCCCCTATAATTTGAATGTTGGTGCATTTGATATGGTCCCAAAGGTCTCTGAGACTGTCCTTGGTTCTCTTAATTCTTTATAATTTATTCTGCTCTTCAGAAGTTATTTCCACCATTTTATCTTCCAGCTCACTGATTTGTTCTGCTTCTGATATTCTGTTATTGATTCCTTCTAGAGTATTTTTAATTTCAGTAATTGTATTGTTTGTCTCTGTATGTTTATTCTTTAATTCTTCTAGGTCTTTGTTAAATGATTCTTGCATTTTCTCCATTTTGTTTTCAAGGTTTTTGGTCATCTTTACTATCATTATTCTGAATTCTTTTTCAGGTAGTTTGCCTATTTCCTCTTCATTTATTTGGACTTCTATGTTTCTAGTTTGTTCCTTCATTTGTGTAGTATTTTTCTGCCTTTTCATTATTATTTTTTTTAACTTATTGTGTTTGAGGTCCCCTTTCCCAGGCTTCAAGGTTGAAATCTTTCTTCCTTTTGGCTTCTGCCCTCCTAAGGTTGGTCCAGTGGTTTGTGTAAGCTTTGTATAGGGTGAGATATGTGCTGAGTTTTTGTTTGTTTGTTTGTTTTTCCTCTGATGGGCAAGGCTGAGTGAGGTGGTAATCCTGTCTGCTGATGATTGGGTTTGTATTTTTGTTTTGTTTGTTGTTTAGATGAGGCATCCTGCTCAGGTGGGTGGGTGCTGCTGGGTCTTGTATTCAAGTGGTTTCCTTTGTGTGAGTTCTCACTATTTCATATTCCCTATGGTTAGTTCTCTGGTAGTCTAGGGTCTTGGAGTCAGTGCTCCCACGCCAAAGGCTCAGGGCTTGATCTCTTAGGTGGGATGGTCACTGGAGGAGGTGGTCCTTCTCAGGTGCTAGTACCATTCTGCTTTCTCAAAAGCATTGTTGCTCACTGACAAAAAGCCATGAATGAAAACTTCCGTGAGTTCTTTTTTAAATAACTCTCATTATTAGTAGGAAAGCATGTTTTGGATTTTTAAAATCTTTATTACCACACAGATTTTTTTTTTAATGTTCCCATTTCTAGAATCAAAGAATTTTTAAAGTATAAGCAACAAATTCTTGAATGTATACATTTTCAAACTAGTGAATTCTACTTATATGAAATATTTCAGTCAGTTCCTTTCATTTTGATTCAAATACATTTTCCTACCAAATTATCCTTTTATTAATTGTATTACACTATCTGCCTTCTAATTAAACAGTTTTAAAGTCCAAAGAGAAACTTTTTGTTTCCCCCAAAACAGTCTCATTGACTAAAATACCAGTGAGTTAAGTACTTTGCTACCAAAGAATTGTATCATTCATGCCAACATTTCTCTCAATTACCACATTTTCAAGCAACTAAAATGAATTTCCCAAATGAATTTTCCATTGTTTTGTCTTTTTGAATTAAATCATATTTGTTTCATAAAACTGCAATTTTACAACCCAGAGTTTTATAAGTTTCTAGATATTTATGGAAATCAAAAATTCCCTTTTCCTGAAACCTAATGTAATTTGGAACTGAACTGAACTGAAGATTACTGGGTTTGATCATAAAATGTAACATATCTTCTACTCAAGTAGTTTGTCCCATATTTCATGAGATTTTAGCTGAAATACATTTCAGTATTTTTCAATGTTTTGTACCTATATAAAATTGTTGGTTGTAGTGCCACAGTGACTAAGCACCAATATAAATATAGCTTTCAGTAAAAGCTGCATACAGAGAAACATTTCCTGGCTCACTGTGACATTTTGGATTCAGAATTTGAGGTCAGTATATGGTCTGTGGATTTATTGTCTGGATTCAGGTCCCACCTAGGGGGTCAAACCAAAAATCTTTGCTACCACTACTGGTATAGACTAGTGGTGTGATACCAGGTGGCTGATACTCTTTATAGCTCATAGAAGCATTTTGTTTATTAAACTAATACATTCAGAGCATCTGAAACAGTGTCAGGATTATGGTTTGTACAAATGTATTAGTTCTCGATGTTACACTTTTTACCAAAGGAATACTGTTTACTAGAAACATTTAAATCATAAATCACCATTATCAATAATGCATATATTAGTATGATGATGTATATTTTAACCTTTGCCTAACTTATGCATTTAGGAAGATTCATTTATGCTGTGCCTGTTGACTGATGCCACTTTGTCTAACACTAAAAACATCATTCCATGGTCTTTTATAATACTTCTTCCTTTAAATAACATCCAAATAGTGGTTGATTATCAAAACTTCCCTACTGAGATGATCTGTAGATACATAGATACTCTAGTATAAGCACATTTCTCATTATTTTCTCCTTAGGATGGAGTGCTAGAAGTGAAATACATAAGACATACAAGATTCTTTTTTTTCTTACCCACCACTCCCTGATTTTGGCAGCCACCAACCTGTATCTGTGAGTTTGGTGGGGTTTTCCCCTTAAACTCCACACATAAAATTTGTCTATTTCTGTCTAACTTATTTCATTTAAGCATAATCCCTTCACTGCCCATCCGTGTTGTCACAGATGGCAAGTTTCATTCTTTTTTTTATAGCTGAATAATAGTCCATTGTGTGATATAAAACATATTTTTTTTACCCATTCATCCATCAATGGTCAGTCAGATTGTTTCTACACCTTGACTATTATAAATGATACAATGAACATAAGGCTTCAGATATTTATTGGAGTTAGTGTTTTTGTTTTCTTTGGATAAATACCCAGAAGTGCAGAAGCTCTGGGTTTCAAGTTCCCTCTTGTTTGTGGGTCACCATGCTGGGGTGGGGTTTATGGTGAAATTGGGTTCCATCATCTCCTACCTACTTTGAGATGTTGTTGTTCTTATCTATCTGGTGTATAGTCATCATTCAGCTAGGCTCTGGGTTTTTTAAGGAGGAAATTGTTTCCTACGTAGCTGTAGAACCAGTTTGCCCATGGGTAGAGGTGAGTTCAGGATCTTCCTACATCATCATCTTGAGCTGGAACCTCATTCTTTATCTGGAAGATAAAAGAATTACTACACATTCATATTCAAATGGTATTAATGAAACTACATCAATATTAAATTTTTCCTGTGGTAACACTTGGAGTAAGGTTAGTGTTGCACTATAATAATCGACTGCAGTATCAACAATTATATTTTGAAATAATGGGTTTTGAGTAAAACAGAATCTAAATGAACCTGTTACTACAGATTTGAATTAGGATGTTGTAAAATAGGTTATTTTTAGAAAGAAGCAACATAAAATAATGAAAGAAAGGAAGTATGGATAGAGAGGGAAAGAAAACTTTGACAGAAATACAGTTGACACTTGAACAACATGATTTTGAACTGCATATGTGTAGATTTTTTGTTATT
Source organism: Bos indicus (assembly GCF_029378745.1). Classification (NCBI taxonomy): domain Eukaryota; kingdom Metazoa; phylum Chordata; class Mammalia; order Artiodactyla; family Bovidae; genus Bos; species Bos indicus. Next base: position 124,364,949 of record NC_091789.1, on the reverse strand, counting down.
ATTTTTAGTCAGCTCTCTATGTCCCTGCGTTGAATATCCATGGATTCAACTAGCCACAGATCACAAACTTAATACACAATCTGCATTTGTTTGAATCTGTGGATGTGGAACTTTCACATGGAGGGTTGACTATGGTACTTAAACATATGTGGATTTTGGTGTCCACAGTGGGTCATGAAACCAATCCTCTGTGGATAACAGACAACTGTAGTTGTATTATAGATGGCCTTCTGGCTTGACTGCACAAAGTGTATTGTCAAATTCTAAGTGCCATATTTGCCAAGAGACATAAAAACTTGGATTACATTCAAAGGTAAGTGACTCTATATTGTATTCTTGAATTTCTGCCCTAGATTGCCTGAGAACTGTATGTAGATTTAAATCTAGCAGTGTTTTTCAATAGCTGCATTCTTGTGGATGGTGAAAAGTAAAATAATGAAATAATCTCCACACCTAAAATTTGTTTGTGAATTTCAAGAAAAGGTAAATTATCCAATTTGACTTATCAGTTGGCTTTACATTTACATGTGTGTGGCTTTACATTTCCTTTAATTAATATACCTGTCTGTGATAATTACATAAACAATAGCAGCTCAGTGTTCCCCAAGATGTAATCATATGACAGCAAGTGTTCTCACTCTGAGTATTTTGAAACTCTGCAATAAGCGAGCCCCTTCTTATTTACTGTATTATTTCTATGGGCCTTGACACTTTAAGAAGGAGGTGTGGTTTGCAGCGTTTTCTATACTGATATGACAGCGGGACACTTGTTTTCTGGAGAATTTCTTGAAGCTGGTATAGAAAATTGCTTGTCTAGTCCAGTCTTGGGAATTTTTAATTTGTTCCCACTTTTTAATAGTTCAGTAACCCTTGTTTTATGTACACATTTATATTTTGCTAGTATATTCTGTTGTAGTCTAATTCCATCTCATCATGAGTTATTCTGAATTCCTTGAAGTTGAAATTGAAATCCAATTGATTTTTTTAGAATTTAAAACCTGATTTTACCTTGACTTTAAAACATAGCCTCATACCTCATTTTTCCTACCACAGTCACTGCTCTTGGTAAAAGGTAGAATACGTCCAGGATTGGTCAGAGGCGGGGTCAGGGAATCTCAGTCGAGGTCAGTAGTTTATGGAGCAGTACGTACAACCAAGGTTTCAGCTTATGGCCGACAATCCCTTCATAAGTCATCCCTGTGCCACTATATGTAAACACATAAGAAAGCTTAGACTGGAATATATATAAATGTGGGATGGAAGATATACCTACTGGTTCCCACTGTTCTCCAACTTCACCTCCAAAAATGAGCAGGGACAATACTTCACAGAATATCACTAACCTTGATTGTACCTAAGATGGAAAAGAGGGCCCTGAGTATGGGAGTTCTCGACAGTGAGAGGGTCTCAGCAGGTAGCTGATCAACTCACATACCTGAAAGCTTTTATCATCTCATTAGTTTCCAATTGTCTGCTCCTCAGTGCTCTCACACATCATTTAGCTAAAGCCTCAGCTGGTCTTTGTCAGCTCTCATCAGGAGATCTACATCCCAGTGATATCAAATCAATTTTATATCACAATATAAGTCAGATTGTAAGTTGCTTGCCCAGCATCTATGAACAACTTTGTAATAACTGAAATTAAGCATTTCCAAAATCTGTGTTTTGAAAATGCTGCCAGGTGAAGGCCCATAATGGACTTAGGAAGAAAAATTAATTAGGATTCTGTTTCATCTGTCAGGATTGTTTAGCAATAGCTAAGTTAACAGCCATGTTGCTTCCAGGTGTATTGCTCAATTTCCAAACTTTCTTGTTGGTATTTTTAGAAGAGTTTAAAGCATCTGTCCTCAACCTTGGCTTCACATTAGAATCACCTAGGGGGCTTCTAAATATATCCATCCTCAGGCTCCACCTCAAGAGATACTGATTTAATTTAGGGTGAGCCCCAGAATTAGTATAGTTTAAAATTCTCCCCTGTTGATTCTGGTTTGAAGCCAGCATAGAATACCACGGGTTTAAAATAACAGCAGTCGCTTTTTCTATGCTTCATAATATGCTTCTATGAGGTCAATTTTAAAAAGTGTCCCATCAAGAAAAAAAAAGAAATTAATATTTAATTGAGTGTTTTAGTCTTTTTTTTCTTGACGAGTACATTTCTGTACTGCTTCTAGAAAATCCTTATTTGAATATTCTGTCATTAGCCAGGACTTTTTAATCCTTGAAATAAAAGATTCTTTGTTCACCTCAGAAGTGAAATATCCATTAAACAACTGCTGATTATTTATTGAGTACCTACTATAAGCAGGTTAAATACTGAGAAAAACTCATATATTTAAAACATGTTATAAACCTCAATATTTCTGAAGAAATATTTATCTGGAAATAATGACCCATAATACAAAAATTAAGTGATGCTTGTCCAATTAGAAATAGACACCGGTATTTACTAGCCTAGCTAGGTAACACACTGTTCAAATTCTTTCCCTTAGGCCTTGGAGGTGCACAACCTTCATAGGGATTAAGAGAAGCCCCAAGCGAAACTACTATGATGAAGTGGAAAGAGATGTGAGATGAGAATAAGGCCAAAAATTGGCCTTATTCCAAGACCAGTGATTAGGGTACAGTTACAGAGAGAAGTGCCAGCAGTAGATTGCAACACCAGCCTCAATTATTTCCTCATTTTTTATCTACACAGTGGAATGCTCTTCTCCATTCATGCTTCATTTGACCGTGTGACTTGCCAGCTGTTGGTGTGTCACCACTGAGTCTTCCGTATTTTGACTTTGCTCTTAGGCCTCTGTTGTCGCTCAGGGCACTTGCCCCGGCCAGCCTGATGCAGGATGAGAAATGCGGATGAGAGCAATTGCCCCAGTGAAGAGTCAGCTGATTTCAGACGTGTGACTAAACACAGGTCCATTCAACACTGTCATATGGCCAGCCCCAGTTGACGGCACTTGTGAATGTTACACTCAAAAAGATGAATGATAATCCAACAAGTAGGTTGGAGGAATGTTATGAATAAATACAGGTATCTTTTATCTCTCTGTGTTTCAAAATGTGAAAATTTTCCAGAATAAAATTGCCTTTCTAATCACTACCTACACTGATATTATTGTGCAGTTTTATTTCACAAATAGTTTTAGGAATGCTGAATAGTCTATAGAAATACGTTTACCTTTCATGTTACCTCCCAGAGAATTACCTGAACTTCTTAAAAGAAAAAGCCTTGTTTTCAGACAGACTTTAAGTTTTCCTCATCACCCAGGAAAATGGGAGGGAAGATGAAGTATCTGACTCCTTCTTAGTCTAGTTGTCCTTGGAGTAAAAAGGTAATAATACCTTCTTAAACTTAATTTGCTCTTTCCTCCTCCAAGGTTTTCAAACCATGCTCAATTGCCCTTACAAACAGCTCAAAACATCCAGGTTCATTAGAGTGTTGATACTCTCAGGAATAAATCGACCCACACAGCCAATAGATTTTTGCAGAAATTAGAGGCAAAGTGATACTCAATGAACCTTATGGAATTAATAAAGGGAAAAGTATTAATAAAGAATTTGAGGTACAGAGTTAAGACAACAAACTACTTAATTCGCCCTCAGTGTTCTTTACAGTTTGCAATTGGACCTCCTTCATATTCCTCCTGCCTGTTGCTAATAGCAATGCATATGAGCTTCACACAACAAATGCTCCTCATACCACCTAACTGCAGAGGCACCAGACTAAGGATTGATCTTCATCCTTGATTTCTAACAGTTATTGTTGGCCCAGGTATGACTTTCTTTTATTATTCACTCAGTTAGATATGCATATGTTTGTACTTGTCTATTTTTTAATTTGTCTGTTTTATAATATAATAAGAACCTGGGAAATCATTGTTCAATGTGAAAAACAGAACCTTGATGAGAATTTAAATATTCATATGTGATCTTATACAAACCATTCTCCTGCCTGCCTTTCACATAATGAAATTGCCATCTGAATCTGTGTTCATCATTTCCTTAGGTTAAATTGCATAGTTTTAAATTATATGTATTCCTAAAAAAGTATATGCAAGGATACATAGAAAGATTTTTATAGATATTTACATGTATGTTATACATATTTATGTTATAGTTTGAGATTTAACTTAAAATTTTTGAGTTTTACATATACTGTCATATCTTGATGTAATTCATTTTAATGCCTGTGCAATATTCCCTTGTGTGAAGGTAAACAGTTCATTCATCTATTTTCCTCTTGATGTATACTGGATTATTTCCAGGTTTTTGCTCTTTAAAATGGTGTCACTATGGATGTTCCTACATGACTCTGGACGTAAGTATATGAGTTTCTCTTGGGAGTGGAATTGTTGAGTCATAGATAATGTCCGTGTGTACAATTTTATGCGACAGTGTCATATGTTTTTCAAAGTAGTTGTACCAATCTATACTGTAGTAAGGGTCTATTAAAAATACTGTGCATCTTTAATAGACCCTAAGAAACGAGTTGCCAGTCCAGGTTCGATGCACGATACTGGATGCTTGGGGCTAGTGCACTGGGAAGACCCAGAGGGATGGTATGGGGAGGGAGGAGGGAGGAGGGTTCAGGATGGGGAACACATGTATACCTGTGGCGGATTCATTTTGATATTTGGCAAAACTAATACAATTATGTAAAGTTTAAAAATAAAATAAAATTTTAAAAAAAAGAATTAAAAAAAAAAAGCACACAGAGAAAGAAAAAAAAAAAAAAATACTGTGCATCTATATTCTGTCCAACATGTGGTATTGCTAGAAATTTTATTTGAATTTACACCAATCTAAATGGAAAAATATTATATATAACTTTGATCTTGATTTGTATTTCACTTATTAGAAAACATATTTTCAAATTTGTTACTGCAAAGTTGTTTATCATTAGTCAAATGCTTCTTTATTTTCCCTCATTTTTCTGTTTCTGGTTTCCTTAGCAATCTGTAGACAATTTTTACATATTCCTAATATTATTGTTTGTCATTCCTAATATTTATTGTTTGTCATTTATGTGAGGACAAATACTTTCCAGTTTATGACCTGACTATTCACTTTCTTTACAGTGTCTCTTGGTGGTTTTTTTCAAAACTAAAGTTAAAAGTAGTGCAGTGGGGGGCTGGTGCACTGGGACAACCCAGAGGGATGGTATGGGGAGGGAGGAGGGAGGAGGGTTCAGGATGGGGAACACATGTATACCTGTGGTGGATTCATGTTGATATATGGCAAAACCAATACAATATTGTAAAGTTAAAAAATAAAAATAAAAAAAGAGTAGTGCAGTGGATGCCAGTTGTTCACCATCGTTCAGTTGCATTCATCAGTTTCTAACTGATGCCACATTTTCTGTTAACATTTGTGTTTATGTGTGTATTATTTTGCCAAATCACTTGAAAGAAAGTCATTGACATCATACTTTATCCTTAACTGCTTCACCATGTATCTCTTAAGAATAGGGACACTGTCCAATACAATTATAATACTGTTATTACTACCTTAAAATAATAAAAATATTTCTGTGATATTATATAATATAGGGGCAATATTATGATATCCCCAGTTGTCCTCAAGATCTTTTTAAATATCCAAAGTTTACTAATTTACTTTTGTTTTTATGTCATTTTTAATCTCAGAAAGTTCTGTCTTTTTGATTTTCTAGTTGCTTACTTTTTCACATTTGTTTCTAATGGTATTACATTTTAAAATAATCTAATCTATTTATCTTTTATAACATCCTCCATTCTGCCTAGTCAATGAATTGTTGACCAGATAGCTCCACTGTAACAATAATAGTTTTCTCTTTGTATTTAATAAATAATCTGCGAGTTGTGCTTCAGTACTAAATAACCCCAGTTCTTTTGGCATCAATCAGTTCTTATAGTTATTACATTAGATGTTGCAAACTGGTGATTTCTTAATTATACTATTCCTTCAAAACTTATTAGCTAGGAACTTGTGTAAAAGAAAAAAAAAAAAAAAACTTCATCCCCAACCACATTTAAAAACATACTTTATTATGAGCTCATTTGTTTTCTTTAAAATCTAATGTGATATGATCAGCTATTCTCATTATTCTTTTTTACAACTTTATGTTTTACAGCAGTTTAAGTTTACAACAAAAATGAGCCCTTTGCCTCACCATGTAAACTTCGGAATCAGTTTGTTGATATCCTTAAATCAACTTAATGCAGTTTTTATTGGAATTACATTGATTCTCTAGCTCAAGTTGGGAAGAACTAACATATTTACCATACTGTTTCTGTCCATGAACATGGAGTATATTTCCACTTATTTAGCTTTTTTTTAATTCATCAGAGTTTCACTGTTTTCTCATACAGATCCTGTGTATAGGTTTTACTTAAGTATTCATTTTTTGGGGTGCTAATGTAAATGGTATTGTTTTTAATTTCAAATTCCTCTTGTTTACTGTTGGTATAGGAATCCAATTGATGGTAAAGGAAAGCAAATAACTTTTATATATTAACCCTGTATTCTGCAACTGTGGTATAATTGCTTGTTAGTTCTAAGAGATTTTTGTTGATTCTTTCAGATTTCTGTATGTAGGCATGTTATTTGCAAAGATGGCTTTATGTCTTCCTTACCAATCTTTATACCTTTTATTTTATATTCATGTCTTATTTCTTTAGGAAGTGCTTCCAGTATGATGATGAAAAGAATTGGCAAGAGGGTCCATCCATGCCTTGTACCTCATCTTAGCAGGAAAGTGTCTTATTTCCCACTATTAAGTATGATGTTAGCTGTAGGTGTTTTGTAGATATTCTTTATCAGGTTGAGAGTTTTTGTCATGGATGAATGTTGGAATTGTTTCAGATATTTTTTCTGCATCTATTGATCATGTGATTTTTTTTTTAGTCTGTTAGTATGATGGATTGCATTAATTGATTTTCAAATGTTGAACAAGCCTTGCATACCTAGAATAAATCCCACTTGGTTGTAGTGTATAGTTCTTTTCATATGCTTTTGGATTTGATTTCACTGAGGTTTGTTGCACCTGTGTTCATGAGAGATTGATCTGCAGTATTCTTTTAAGGTCTTTGTCTTATTTTGTTATTTGGGTAATGCTGGCCTCATGGAATAGGTAAGTATTTCCTCTGGTTAATCCTCTGAAAGAAATTGTAGACAACTGGAATAGTATGTTCCTTGAATGTTTGGTAGGATTCACCAGTGCACCCATCTGAGCCTGGTTCATTTTGTTTTGAAAAGTTATTATTTATTCAATATCTTTAATAGATATAGGCCTACTCAGATTTAGTTCTTCTTGCATGCATTTTGGCAGACTGTGTCTTTCAAGAAATTGGTCCACTTACTTCATCTAGGTTGTCAAATTATACCCATAGTAGAGCTGTTATTAGTATTCCTTTATTATAATTTTAATGGCCATGGAATCTTTTGTGATGTTCCCTCCTTCGTTCTGATATTAGTCATTTGTACCTCTGTTTTTTCTTAGCCTGGCTAATGTCTTATTTTTATTGATCTTTTAAAAAAACAGCTTTTTTTGATTGTGTTGATTTTCTGCATTGATTTCCTGTTTTCAATTTCATTGATTTCTGCTCTAATTCTTAGTTATTCTTCTGCTTAGTTTGAATTTAATCTTTCAAATTCAACTCTTTTCTAGTTTCTTAAGGTGGAAACTTAATTATTGATTTTAGATCTTTTCTAATGAATGCATACAGTGCTATAAATTTCTAAGCACTGCTTTCACTGAATCCCACAACTTTTATTTTCATTTATTTGAAATATTTCAAAATTTGAGATTTACTCTTTGACTCATGTTATTTATACATATGTTGCTTAATTTCATGTATTTGGGGATTTTTCCAGCTATCACTTTGTTATTGATTTCAACTTTAATCTGTTGTGGTCCAAGAGCAGACATTGTATATTTTCAGTTCTTTTAAATTTGCTTAGGTTGTTTTCACCTTTCACTTTCATGCATTGGAGAAGGAAATGGCAACCCACTCCAGTGTTCTTGCCTGGAGAATCCCAGGGACGGCGGAGCCTGGTGGGCTGCCTTCTATGGGGTCGCACAGAGTGGGACATGACTGAAGTGACTTAGCAGCAGCAGCAGGTTGTTTTATGGCCAACAGTGTTGTCTGTCTTATTGAATGTTCCTAGCTATGTTGGGAAAAATGTGAATTCTGCTTTTGTTGGATCAAATAGTCTATAGATGTCAGTCCTATCCAGTTGATTGATAGTGTTGTTGAGTGCAACTTCTTGCTTACTGGTTTTCTGCCTGCTGGATCTAAGAGAGGGGTATTGAAGTCTCCACTTGTGATCATGGATTCGCCCCTTTCTCCTTACAGTTCTATCAGTTTTTCTTTGTGTAGTTTGATGCTGTTATTAGTTCAGTATATCTTTCAATTTTCAAATTATTCCAAATTTGATTACTAGAAGCTCATCCAAGTCACTCTCTCTCTTTAGACATGAGTCCATTAGACTTTGACCATTTCTTTGTTTTTTACTAAAAAGGAATCTGAGGCTTACCCTTACATTTCTGTGCCAAGACCTATTATCACCCATTTCTCCAAAAAAGATCTGGTTCCTTTTCATGAAGGATGATATTTAGAAACCAAGATTTGGTATTAATTGTTCTCTTTACTACTTGAGGGTGTGTTGCTCATACATTTCTGGACTCTCTTTTTCATTATGTATTCAGTACTGGTACCATGCTCTTTGATGATTTAGGCTTATGTTATGCATTATAGCTATCCCTTGTAATTGTTTTACTTTTGCATAGTTTTAACAATGTACTTTACTTTTAATATAGTCAAGTATCTAGTTAGTATATGAGTGAGTGAGTGAGTGAAGTCGCTCAGTTGTGTCCGACTCTTTGCGACCCCATGGACTGTAGCCTATCAGGCTCCTCCGTCCATGGGATTTTCCAGGCAAGAGTGCTGGAGTGGATTGCCATTTCCTTCTCCAGGGGATCTTCCGACCCAGGAATCAAACCCGGGTCTCCCACATTGCAGGCAAGTATTTTATAGAAAACTATATTATTTTCATAAATATTTTATGTCCTTCAAGTGAAAGGATTAACATTACGATCTTGGTGAATTTACTCATTGTCATGTGATTTTAGTCACCTGGGTGCAGAAGTGACATTTGTCACTTCAGGAAGAATATTTAAGAGGCAGCATAAAATTAAACTTGTTTTCTTTTCCCTGGCCTTATAATTAAGATGAAACTTTGGTCAGCCTGAGTCTCTGAGTAATGAGCATAGCTCTTTTGCTACACTGGATATATAGTGTACTGTTTAAAGTTTAGCTTACCCTAACTGAAAAATCTTTTATTGTTGTGCATGATTGTACTGTTTAGAAAGAAATCCTTTTCTTTTTCAAGGTCTAATAAATCATTCCCACTATAATTTACTAAGGGCTTTAAGTTTTATTTCGGACATTTAAGTCCTAGATTTATGGGGAGTTTTTTTTTTTTTTAAACAGTGTATGGTAGGAATGCAATTTTACTTTTTATCATATGTGGATAAATTTTTTGGTCCATCTTTTGAGTAGTCACTCTCTTATAATCTGATCTAGTATAAGACCTCTGACACGTAAGTGAGTTCAGTTTCTGCACTGTTTGACTCCACTGGTGAACATGTCTATTTCCATGCCAGTAATACATTTAATTAATATAGGTTTATAATGACTATTAAGATATTACAGCAAGCTTTTACTTTTTCAGAAATGTCTTTCTATAAATACTATAATCAAGTTATTAAATTCTTAAAATAATTTATTTAAAATTGCTTTTGAGATCTGGTGGGGAATTCCCTTGACTCTAGAGATCAAATTAAAGAACAACTATTTTTATGTATTATTGTCTTCCAACCCATGAATACAGCATATTTCTCCATTTATATAAGTCTAATTTAATGTCACCAAACAGTATTTTTATAATTATTTCCTATAAAAGTTTTACACATTTTTAGTCTTTATATATGTGATATTTGTATGATACTAATGTAAGTAATAGCACATATTTTTGAATATGTATTTTTATAAAATATATTTTTAGTTCCTTGTTTTTTATCTATGTGATTGATTTCTGTAAACTAATTTTATCTAAAACTGCTAAACTCACCTATTAATTCTAAGTCATCTGAGTATTTTTTTGAATTATTCTGTGATTAATAATATCACCTCTAAACAGCAGCAACAGTTAAAACTGGACATGGAACAACAGACTGGTTCCAAATTGGGAAAGGACTACATCAAAGCTGTATTCTGTCGCCCTGCTTATTTAACTATACTCAGAGTACATCGTGAGAAACACTGGGCTGGAAGAAGCACAAGCTGGAGTCAAGATTGCCAGGAGAAATATCAATAACCTCAGATATGCAGATGACACCACACTTATGGAAGAAAGTGAAGAACTAAAGAGCCTCTGATGAAAGTGAAAGAGGAGAGTAAAAAAGTTGGCTTAAAACTCAATATTCAGAAATCTGAGATCAAGGCATCTGGTACCATCACTTCATGGCAAATAGATGGGGAAACAATGGAAACAGTGACAGACTTATTTTGGAGGGGGGGCTCCAAAACTATTGCAGATGGTGATTGAAGCCATGAAATTAAAAGATGCTTGCTCCTTGGAAGAAAAGCTATGATCAACCTAGGCAGCATATTAAAAAGCAGAGACATTACTTTGCCAACAGAAGTCTGTCTAGTCAAAGTTATGGTTTTCCAGTAGTCATGTATGGATGTGAGAGTTGGACTATAAAGAAAGCTGAATGCCAAAGAATTGATGCTTTTGAACTGTGGTGTTGGAGAAGAGTCTTGAGAGTCCCTTGGACTGCAGGGAGATCCAACCAGTCCATCCTAAAGGAGATCAGTCCTGAGTGTTCATTGGAAGGACTGATGCTGAAGCAGAAGCTCCAATACTTTGGCCACCTGATGCGAAGAACTACTCATTTGAAAAGACCCCGATGCTGGGAAAAATTGAAGGTGTGAGGAGAAGAGGATGACAGAGGATGACATGGTTGGATGGCATCACCAACTCAATGGACATGAGTTTGAGTAGGCTTCGGGAGTTGGTGATGGACAGGGAGGCCTGGCGTGCTGCAGTCCATGGGGTTGCAAATAGTCAGACACGACTAAGTGACTGAACTGAACTGGAACAGCAGCAGTTGTATTTCTTCCTAAGACTTTTGTCACTAATATTTCTTGACAGCTGTATTTTACTGACTACAACCTGTGCCACAATACTGAAGTGGTAACTGTGAGCTCCCTTTTCTTGTTTCTAGTTTTAAAAGGAATGTTTGTTCAATTGGCCACTTAAAGTAGCTGTTACCTATTTTGTTAAAAAATATTCTTTAGCAAGTTATAGAAATTTTCTATTCTTAATTTACCAAGTTTTTATTATTTTCCTGCTTCTATTTAAACAGTGATTGTTTTCATTTTCAATCCCTCAATAAATTGGTTGTCCAAAATTAAATCACCATTATATTGGGCTGGCCAAAAAGTTCATTCCATTAGTGACTATGTTTTTCAGTAAAGTTCTTGGTAAAATGAAAAAGTCTTAATTTTACTTAAGACTGAACAAACTTTTTGGCCAACTCAGTTATATCTGTGATAAAGCCAAGTGGAACACACAGTATGTATATATTTTTATGCACTGTTGGAATTGATTTGTTAATGTATTTTTTAGCATTTTGCAACAGTGAAAAAGGCCTAAAAACTCCTTGTAATACCTTTGGTTTTGGCATGAGGATTATCCTGGTTTTGTAAAATTAGGTAAGTAGTATTATCCTTTTATTCTCAGAGGATTTTGCTTAAGATTGACATGAATTTGTTTTGCTTTATTCCTTTATTTGTTAATCTTATATTGGAGTATAATTGATTAACAGTGATGTGTTAGTTACGGGTAGACAGCAAAGTGATTCAGTTATACCCATACAAATATCTACTCTTTCTCAAATTCTTTTCTCATTTAGGTTTTTACCTAATATTGAGCTGAGTTCCCTGTGCTGTATAACAGATCTTTGTTGGTTATCTATTAAGATTGACATGAACTTGAACGTTTCATAAAATTTTTCCTAAAATACTCTTTTAATTATTATAGAAGTAATGATTTGTGTTAATTTTTCCAGTTTGTCCACATTTGTAATCGTTGACATATTGCAGTGGGAAGAATTCTTTTACTATCACTTCGGTTTCTACACAATCAGTAATTATGTCTTCTTTCTAATTATGTTTGTGTGTGTGTCCTCCCTTAATCAATAATTGTAGAAGTTTTTATTTTTTCTAAAGAACTTCAGGTTTTAAAAAGCTATTTCATTTAATTATTCTCTTATTATCTATAATTACTTGCTTTTGTTTTTGAAGATATTGTTCATCTTCTACCTTCTTTTTATTTATATTTAATTTTTTGTACAATTTTTAAAGGATACACTCCATTTACAGTTATTAAAAAATGTTGGCTATATTCCACATATTGTACTATATACATCCTTGTAGCCTGTCTTACACGTAATAGTTTGAACCTCTCACCCTCCAACCCCTATATTGTCCCACTGATAACCACTAGTTTCTTTTAAGTGTCTGAGTCTGCTTCTTTTTTGTTATATTCATTAGTTTGTTGTATTTTTTATATTCCACATATAAGTGATATCATAACATGATATGTCTTTCTCTGACTTAATTCCCTGAGCATAATACCATTTTCTAGTGTCTTAATTTTGGAACTTATTATTTTTGAGCCTGTGCTCTCTTAGGAGTTTTGACATCTTTCAGTTTCCCTCAATACTGCACCTTTCACGCCTTAAGTAGTTTTTCTATATAGTATTTTCATTGATACTTACCTTGAGTTATTTAAAATACCCATTATAATATTAAAATTATTTAGTATTACACTAAAATGACATAAAAGCCCCCAACACTGGAAATTTGTTATTAACTTGTAAAAAGTATTGAGATAAAAATGCACAGAAATACAATGCCTAATCTTTGAAATTTGCTGAACTTTTCTTTTCATATCATAAAATCACTAGTTTAGAATATATTCCATGGGTTCTAAATAAAAGGATGTGATTCCTCCTGTTGTTGGATCAAGGATTCTGTATCTGTTCAATAGGTCAAGCTTGTGGTAGCACTTACCCAGATATTTCACTTTATTGCTTTTTTTCCCACTGCCATATCAGAAAAAAAAGTCGTATCATAATCTATAATCTTATTTACAATACCATCAAAAAGAATAAGACATTTAGGAATAAGCTTAACTGAGGAGGTGAAAGGTCTATATATTGCAAACTACGCAATGCTAAGGAAAGAAATTGAAGAAGACACATGTAAATAGAAAGGTAACTTGTGTTCATGTATTGAAAGAATACTGTTAAAATGTTCATACTACCCAAGTCAGTTCAGTTCAGTTGCATAGTCGTGTCCGACTTTGTGACCCCATGGACTGTAGCACATCAGGCCTCCCTGTCCATCGTCAACTCCTGAAGCCTACTCAAACTCATGTCCATTGAGTCGGTGATGCCATCCAACCATGTCATCTTCTGTCATCCCCTTCTCCTCATGCCTTTTATCTTTCCCAGCATCAGGGTCTTTTCAAATGAGTCTGTTCTTCACATCAGATGGCCAAAGTATTGGAGCTTCTGCTTCAGCATCAGTCCTTCCAATGAACACTCAGGATTGATCTCCTTTAGGATGGACTGGTTGGATCTCCTTGCAGTCTAAGGGACTCTCAAGACTCTTCTCCAACACCACAGTTCAAAAGCATCAATTCTTTGGCACTCTGCTTTCTTTATAGTCCAAATCTTACATCCATACATGACTACTGGAAAAACCAGAGCTTTGACTAGATGGACCTTTGTTGGCCAAGTAATGTCTCTGCTTTTTAATATGCTGCCTAGGTTGATCATAGCTTTTCTCTCAAGGAGCAAGCATCTTTTAATTTCATGGCCTCAGTCACCATCTGCAATGATTCTGGAGCCCCAAAAATTAAGTCTGACACTGTTTCCCCATCTATTTGCCATGAAATGATGGTACCAGAAGCCTTGATCTTAGATTTCCGAATGTTGAGTTTTAAGCCAACTTTTTCACTCTCCTCTTTCACTTTCATCAGAGGCTCTTTAGTTCTTCACTTTCTTCTGTAAGTGTGGTGTCATCTGCAAATCTGAGGTTATTGATATTTCTCCTGAAATCTTGATTCCAGCTTGTGCTTTGTCCAACCCAGCATTTCTCATGATGTATTCCACATGTAAGTTAAATAAGCAGGGTGACAATATACAGCCTTGCTGTGCTCCTTTCCTGTCTTGGGACCAGTCAGTTGTTCCATGATCAGTTCTAGCTGTTGCTTCTTGACCTGCATACAGATTTCTTAGGAGGCAGGTAATGTGGTCTGGTTTTCCCATCTCTTTCAGAATTTTCCACAGTTTGTTGTGATCTACACAGTCAAACGCTTTGGCGTAGTCAATAAAGCAGAAGTAGATGTTTTTCTGGAACTCTCTTGCTTTTTCAATGATCCAATGGATGTTGGATATCTGAACTCTGGTTCCTCTGCTTTTTCTAAATCCAGCTTGAACATCTGGAAGTTCACAATTCACATACTGTTGAAGCCTGGCTTGCAGAATTTTGAGCATTACTTTGCTGGTGTGTGAGATAAGTACAATTGTGCATAGTTTGAGCATTCTTTTGCATTGCCTTTCTTTGGGATTGGAATGAAAACTGACCTTTTCTAGTCCTGTGGCCACTGCTGAGTTTTCCAGATTTGCTGGCATATTGAGTGCAGAACTTTAACAGCATCATCTTTTAGGATTTGATACAGCTCAACTGGAATTCCATCACTTCCACTAGCTTTGTCCATATTGATGCTTCCTAAGGCCCACTGACTTTGCATTCCAGGGTGTCTGGCTCTAGGTGAGTGATCACAGCATCATGATTATCTTGGTCATGAAGGTCTTTTTTGTACAGTTCTTCTGTGTATTCTTGCCACCTCTTCTTAGTATCTTCTGCTTCTGTTAGGTCCATACCATTTCTATCCTTTATTGTGCCAATCTTTGCATGAAATGTTCCCTTGGTATCTCTAATTTTCTTGAAGAGATCTCTAGTCTTTCCCATTCTATTGTTTTCCTCTATTTCTTTGCATTGATCACTGACGAAGGCTTTCTTATCTCTCCTTGCTATTATTTGGAACTCTGCATTCAAATGGGTATATCTTTCCTTTTCTTCTTTGCCATTCATGTCTTTTATTTTCTCAGCTATTTGTAAGGCCTCCTCAGAGAACCATTTTGCCTTTTTGCATTTCTTTTTCTTGAGGATAGTCTTGATCACTGCTTCCTGTACAATGTCATGAACCTCCGTCCATAGTTCTTCAGGCATTCTATCAAATCTAAACCCTTGAATCTATTTGTCACTTCACTGTATAATTGTAAGGGATTTGATTTAGGTCATGCCTGAGTGGTCTAGTGGTTTTCCCTACTTTCTTCAATTTAAGTCTGAATTTGGCAATAAGGAGTTCATGATCTGAGCCACAGTCAGCTCCCATCTTGTTTTTGCTGACTGTATAGAACTTCTCCATCTTGGCTACAAACAATATAATCAATCTGATTTCGGTATTGATCATCTGGTGATACCCATGTGTAGAATCTTCTCTTGTGTTGTTGGAAGAGGGTGTTTGCTATGACCAGTGAGTTCTCTTACAAAACTCTATTAGCCTTTGCCCTGTTTCATTCTGTACTTCAAGCCCAAATTTGCCTGTTACTCCAGGTGTTTCTTGACATCATACTTTTGCATTCCAGTTACCTATAATGAAAAGAACATCTTTTTTGGGTGTTAGTTCTAGACGGTCTTATAGGTCTTCATAGAACTGTTCAACTTCAGCTTCTTCAGCATTACTGGTTGGGGCATAGACTTGGATTACCATGATATTGAATGGTTTACCTTGGAAATGAATAGAGATCATTCTGCTGTTTTTGAGAATGCATCCAAGTACTGCATTTTGATCTCTTTTGTTGACTATGATGGCTACTCCATTTCTTCTAAGGGATTCTTGCCCACAGTAGTAGATATAATGGTCATCTGAGTTAAATTCACCCATTCCAGTCCATTTTAGTTCGCTGATTCCTAGAATGTCGATGCTCATTCTTGCCATCTCTTGTTTGATCACTTCCAATTTGCCTTGATTCATGGACCTAACATACCAGGTTCCTATGCAATATTGTTCTTGACAGCATCAGACTTTACTTCCATCACCAGTCACATCCACAACTAGGTGTTGTTGTTGCTTTGGCTCTGTCTCTTCATTCTTTCCAGAGTTATTTCTCCACTGGTCTCCAGTAGCATATTGGGCACCTACCAACCTGGGGAGTTCATCTTTCAGTGTCCTATCTTTTTGCCTTTTCATCCTATTCATGGAGTTCTCAAGGCAAGAATATTGAAGTGATTTGCCATTCTCTTCTCCAGTGGACCACGTTTTCTTAGAACTCTCTACCATGACATGTCCATCTTGGGTGGCCCTACAGGGCATGGCTCATTGTTTCATTGAGTTAAACAAGGCTGTGGTCCATGTGATCAGTTTGGTTCATTTTCTGTGATTGTGATTTTCATTCTGTCTATTCTCTGATGGAGAAAGATAAGAGGCTTATGGAAGCCTGCTGATGGGAGAGACTGACTGAGGGGGAAACTGAGTCTTGTTCTGATTGGTGGGGCCATGCTCAGTAAATATTTAATCCAATTATCTTTGATGGGTGGGGCTGTATTCTGTCCCTGTTTTTTGACCTGCGGCCAAACTATGGTGGAGGTAATGATGATAATGGTGACCTTCAGAAGGTCCCAGTCATACACTGCTGTACTCAGTGCCCCCACCCTGCAGCAGGCCACCATAGATGCACCCCTCCACCTGAGACTCTAGGACACTCATGGGCAAGTCTGGGTCAGCCTCTTGTTGGGTCACTGCTCCTTTCTTCAAGGTTTTATTTGTGCCCTCCAAGAATCTGTTTCCCCAGTCCTGTGTAAGTTCTGGTAGCTCTGTGGTGGGGTTAGTGGTGACCTCCTTCAAAAGAGCTTATGCCATACCCAAGTCTTCTGCACCCAGAGCCCCTGCCCCTACAGCAGTCCACTGCTGACCCGTATCTCTGCAGGAGACACTCAAACTGAAATCAATCTACAGAATTAATGTAATTGCTATCAAATCCCAGGGGAATTTTCACAGAAACAGGAAAGAAAATCCTAAAATTTCTGTTGCGCCACACAAGACTACAAGTAGTCAAGTAAATCTTGAGAAAGAAAAACAGTGGTAGGCATCACACTACCTAATAATACTATATTACTCATCTCACACACTAGTAAAGTAATGCTCAAAATTCTCCAAGCCAGGCTTCAGCAATACGTGAACCGTGAACTGCCAGATGCTCAAGCTGGTTTTAGAAAAGGCAGAGGAACCAGAGATCAAATTGCCAACATCCGCTGGATCATCGAAAAAGCAAGAGAGTTCCAGAAAAACATCTATTTCTGCTTTATTGACTATGCCAAAGCCTTTGACTCTGTGGATCACAACAAACTGTGGAAAATTCTGAAAGAGCTGGGAATACCAGACCACCTGACCTGCCTCTTGAGAAACCTATATGCAGGTCAGGAAGCAACAGAACGGACTTGGAACAACAGACTGGTTCCAAATAGGAAAAGGGTACATCAAGGCTGTATATTGTCACCCTGCTTATTTAACTTATATGCAGAGTACATCATGAGAAACGCTGGGCTGGTGGAAGCACAAGCTGGAATCAAGATTGCCGGGAGAAGTCTCAGTAACCTCAGATATGCAGATGACACCACCCTTATGGCAGAAAGTGAAGAGGAACTCAAAAGCCTCTTGATGAAAGTGAAAGAGGAGAGTGAAAAAGTTGGCTTAAAGGTCAACATTCAGAAAACGAAGATCATGGCATCTGGTCCCATCACTTCATGGCAAATAGATGGGGAAACAGTGTCAGACTTTATTTTTCTGGGCTCCAAAATCACTGCAGATGGTGACTGCAGCCATGAAATTAAAAGACGCTTACTCCTTGGAAGGAAAGTTATGACCAACCTAGATAGCATATTCAAAAGCAGAGACATTACTTTGCCAACAAAGGTCCGTCTAGTCAAGGCTATGGTTTTTCCTGTGGTCATGTATGGATGTGAGAGTTGGACTGTGAAAAAAGCTGAGCACCAAAGAATTGATGCTTTTGAACTGTGGTGTTGGAGAGGACTCTTGAGAGTCCCTTGGACTGCAAGGAGATCCATCCAGTCCATTCTAAAGGAGATTAGTCCTGGGTGTTCTTTGGAAGGAATGATGCTAAAGCTGAAACTCCAGTACTTTGGCCACCTCATGCGAAGAGTTGACTCATTAGAAAAGACTCTGATGCTGGGAGGGATTGAGGGCAGGAGGAGAAGGGGACGACAGAGGATGAGATGGCTGGATGGCATCACCGACTTGATGGACATGAGTTTGTGTGAACTCCGGGAGTTGGTGATGGACAGGGAGGCCTGACATGCTGCAATTCATGGGGTTGCAATGAGTTGGACACGACTGAGCGACTGAACTGAACTGAACTGAACAAATGTATAGTAATAAAAACAGTGTGCTACTTGCACAAAAACAGAGACCAGTGGAAAAAATCCGGAGAGTTTGACAAGGAAGACAAGAATACTGAATGGGGAAAGGATAGTATCTTCAATAAATGGTGTTCAGAAAACTGGATATCCACATGCAGAATAGAATTAAATCTCTATTTTACAGCACTCACAAAAAATAACTGAAAATGCAGCCCATTTTTCATTGTAGCAGTATTATAATAGTCAAGACATGCAACTTAAGTGTCCCTCAACCAATGAATGGATAAAGAAGATGAGACACACATATAAAATGGAATATTACTCAGCCATAAAATGAATGAAATAATGCCACTTGCAACAGTATAGATGGACCCAGAGATTATTGTCCTAAGGGAAGTAAGTGAGACAGAGAAAGACAAATATATATTGCATAAATGTGGGATCCAAAACTAATAGTACAAATCAACTTATTTATAAGACAGAAATAGTCACAGATGGTGGAAACACATTTATGGTTACCAAAAGTGAAAGGCCGGGAGGAATGAATTAGAAGATTAGGATTAACATATGTGTGTGTGTGTGTGTGTGTGTGTGTATGTGTGTATTACTATATATAAAATAGATTACTAATAAGGATCTATTCAGTATTCTGTAATAACTTATATGGGAAAAGAATCTAGAAAATAAATGGATATATGTGTAACTTATTCACTTTGCTGTACAACTGTAATTAACAGTTTGTAATTAACAACACTGTAAATCCAACTACCCCAATTAAAAAAAATTTTTTTAAGATGTATCCTACAATGGCAGTGTGTTGGATAATGAGATAATGATTGTACAAACCTCTCTCTCATCTGCCTCCATTCATTGCACTTTTATACCTCTTCCTAGCAATAAACAAAAGCAGATAGTGATGGGAGAATCTGAGCTCAAAATCTCAGAAGAAGCAAAAAAAAAAAGAGGGAAATTATCTTGAAAAACTAATTTTATAAATCATTTATAAACTGAAAGGGCTTCTACCCTTTAACTTCTAAAGGAAATACATAGAAATCTTTAATGGAAGCTTATTTAAAACTATTAATTAATCAGTGTGATTACATAGATTTGGGGTTATAAAATCTGTTTATGATAGGAAAATTCAGATTATTATTGATATTAAATTGCTGGAATACTTTATTTAAAATTAACTATCTGAAAAACACTGAGACCATCAAAAAAGGAATAATGAAATGGAGCCAAGTTTCTAAAAGCCCCTCATTTTTACCAATATGGGATGATTATCATTTTTACAGAGTTTATTGAAAATGTTCAAATGATTAGGTGCCAGGTCCTAAATTGTGATATTTACTATTACTCTGGTTTTCTAGATAAAGGGCAGCACAGTCCATGGAAGCTGAATATAAGGTATGGACAAACTGAGATCATTTATTTCACATAGTAATTATCCCTAAAGCAAGAGCTCTACTAGGATATTCCCTTCGCAGCAGAGGGGTCATTTTATCTTAAGGTCATGCCTACCTAAATTTCCCCATTCCCTGACGTTAACATCAATAACCCATGCTGGGATTAATACAGCATACCTTCCTAAAATAACCTTCTATTACAAGGTTGGATAGTTCTCAAAACTGCCTCCAATATCAATCTTATGTAATAATGAAAACACAAGGTTAGAAAGTTTAGGTTTAATATGAATCTCTGAGATTCTTCTTCATAGTAACATAGGATGAAAATGACTCAAGGTAATGGGAGAAGCTACAGCTTGCTACTGATTTCTTCAAACTGCAGGTAAAATATAAAACTCACAAACTGGGCAAAGTCTTCATAGACAAATAGCATACAATTCAGCTTAATTACTGTGCTGGGGTATAAGTAAGCTCACCTTAGATACTGTATTTCTTAAAAACTTTTTACAGTGTTGTAGAAATGGTTAACTTTATCCAAACTAGAAAATTATGTTGTGCCCATTTTTGGAAATATATAGTATGATTATTCCTGATATATAATAAAGTAACTGTTACATAAACCATACTAGGATAATAAATACACTGCAAAGAGAATCACATTTGAGATAAACACATTTGGATTCAAATACTGTCAAGACTTTAGAAGAGGTAATTTTTAAAGTAATTATACCCCCATTTAATAACGGGTTAAATGGTATGTCTCTCATAGGATTGATACAAGGGGATTGTGAGATTACTTACATAAATCACCAAGCAGGTAATTGGTGCTCAAATATCTTGTTCTCTTTCAATCTCATCAGTAACACTCTGTGGATTGTTTGAAAGGGTAACTGTGTATATGGCTATTTAAAAACTGAAACAATTTAGAATTTAAGACTATTTTTTGAAATGTAGAGGCAATATAAAAACTTTGAAGTGAAATGTGATTATGATTCTTTCATATGTCAATTAAAGTAAAAGAGAGAATGAGTATAATCTTCTAATTTTGTAGTAAAAATCTATGATTCAGTTATAAAAAGAATTATTACAAAAGTAGAATACATTTTATAAAATGTACTATTTTATATATCACATATACACATTCCATGATGTAGTGTATATAGTATATTCTAGACTAATTTTATATACTAAATATACAGTATTACATATTATATAATATTCATTAATATATATTATCCACTGTATGGTATATAAAATTGTTTATTATGATATATCATAGTTTGTATCTTCATTATCACTTAGAGGTTAATGTATTAGGTGATATGCTGTATATTTTTACATATTTATAATGTATTATTGCATGTTATATATTATTATATAATAGATATTCTTGTGGGTATGTATAGATAGATATTTGTATGTATGTAAAACAACCACTTATTATATTTACTGCTCTTGTTTTTAAAAGAATGGAATATACACATATACATATATACCCATGAGCAAAGTCAAAACAGTCCAACAAAAATAAAGTACAGTAGACTGACCTAGCAAACAAAGGAAATAAAAAATTATATTTACCACTTAAGAACAAAACTAACTAAAGTACAAACTGGAAAACAAAACTAGAGCGAGGTGCCAAGTGGGGAATAAAGCAATGAAAACAAGTAACAAATATGTTGAGAAGAAAAGAAAGGAAGAAAAGAAAGAATAGATATGAAAAGGTACTAGAGATAGATGAAGAAAATTTATATATTTTAAATATTAGCTGCAAGGGGAAAAGAACAGTAGGAAAGGCAAACAAAGGAATAAATGTAGAAAAAAATAATAGGTTTTAAAATTAAAATTAGAGAAAAGAAAAGAAAAAAGTGGAAGAAAGAAAAAAGAAGAATAAAAAGGAAAACTTCACAGAACTGCAAAAGCCCAACGTAGAGGCAGAGGTTTATAACAATAAAAAGTGTAACTGAATATCAGTTCAGTTCAGTTCAGTCACTCAGTCGTGTCCGACTCTTTGCGACCCCATGAACCGCAGCGTGCCAGGCCTCCCTGTCCATCACCAACTCCCGGAGTTTACCCAAACTCATGTCCACCGAGTCAGTGATGCCATCCAGCCATCTCATCCTCTGTCGTCCCCTTCTCCTCCTGCCCCCAATCCCTCCCAGCATCAGGATCTTTTCCAATGAGTCAACTCTTCGCATGAGGTGGCCAAAGTACTGGAGTTTCAGCTTCAGCATCAGTCTTTGCAATGAACACCCGGGACTGAGCTCCTTTAGGATGGACTGGTTGGATTTCCAGTATACACATATACATATACACACATAAGCAGAATCAAAACAGTCCCCCCAAAATAAAGTACAATAGATTGACCTGGCGAACAACTAAACCAAAAATTGTATCTACCAGAACAAAACTAATTAAAGCACAAACTGGAAAACAAAACTAAAGCAAGGTGCCAACTGGGGAATAAAGCAATGAAAATAAAACTAACAAATATATTGAGATGAAAGAAAGAATAGATATGCAAAGTTAAACAGAGGTAGATAAAGAAGATTTTTATATGTTAAAGATTAACTGCAAGGAAATCTAACCAGTCCATTCTAAAGGAGATCAGCCCTGGGTGTCCTTTGAAAGGAATGATGCTAAAGCTGAAACTCCAGTACTTTGGCCACCTCATGCGAAGAGTTGACTCATTGGAAAAGACTCTGATGCTGGGAGGGATTGGGGGCAGGAGGAGAAGGGGACGACAGAGGATGAGATGGCTGGATGGTATCACTGACTCGATGGACGTGAGTCTGAGTGAACTCCGGGAGTTGGTGATGGACAGGGAGGCCTGGCGTGCTGCGATTCATGGGGTCGCAAAGAGTCGGACATGACTGAGCGACTGAACTGAACTGAACTAGGAAGATGTTTAACAAGTATTTTATAGTCCATCCAAGTTATAAAATTATATGTTGTATGCTTTCCCTTGAATAAGTCATATGTTTAACTACATGTATCTGCATGTATGTGTGTGTGTGTATGTGTGTAGTATATAAAATCTATAGGGACTATATAGCTGTTATTGTATGTTGGCTTATCTGACTGCATTTTCAACTCCTCTCTCCTGCCTGCCTCTCCTGTAGAGGCTGTAAAAGAAAAATTTTACTTCCCAGTTTCCCTTGCAGCTAAGGTTGAGCATATGAAACAGTTATGGCTAATGATCTATAATCAGAAGTTTACAACTGCTGCTTCTTTCCCTTGTTTTACCCTGCCTAGAATACCTCTGTGGAGTGTGAAGGTGCAGCAGCCATTTGGTGACCATGAGATAGCAAGCATAAAGACTAGAACCAACACAAAACGGAGCACGGGCGGCGGGAGGGGGTGTGTGTGGAGAATAATGTGCTTGAGTCTCTCATGGCGTCGTACAGCAACAGCACCAGTACTAGGCTACCTACCTCTGGGTTTTTTGCTTTTAAAATAATTAAATCCCTGGAGATTTAAGCCACCATATAGAGGGCTTTTGCTGGCAGTGGAGGTGGTTATTATTACTTTTTTTTTAAATTAGGTAACCCATCCTTGATATAAACATTAAGTCTTAAGATTCAGATGAGAGGCAGAGGCAGTATTTTTACTTTTTAAAATTTGTATTCTTTTGTGATGTTTGCATTCAGTAGGCAAAGAAATGACACAAACATAAAACAGATTTTAAAATCCAATTAAAGTTGATGAGTGTTACACATAGTTGTTTTAAGCCCTGGCTTAAAAGAGAACTATTTTTTCACAAAATTATTTCTAGTATTTATACTGAATGGATCATAACAGAAACAATTTAATATGTCATCCCATAACAGAATGGTTGCTAAAAGGACAAATGTAATTACATTAGTGATTATACAACAATATATAAAAGTTTTGGTCCTTTAGCTGAGGCTTTAAGATGCATACGACTCAGCCATTAAAATTCAGGTTCTGCACCTGTAAGTAGAGAATGTGACCTGAGATTTGGCATTCCTCACAAGCTCCCAGGGGACGCTGCTGCCACAGGGAATAAAGCTCTTGCCAGTCTTCATGGATCAGAGGTGGAGTTCTAGGGCCAGAGGAACAGTAAGCACAAACTGTGGTTTGTTCAAGATAGCACTCTTTGGGGAGCACTTAGCTGACAAACAGTTACTCTTCTAAGGAAGAGGAGGTTATTTCTCTCTTCTTTTTAAAAGATAAGTTAAACATCCCTGTTTATAGAAAAATGATAGTGATAGGTTTTCATAGAGTTGAATGATAATGCCCTTCCTCTTTGTGTTCTTGCTTTTGGATGTTTAGAGAAAGATGAATACAGAACTCAGAAGAAGAAATGAGCTAAACATTTGGAGGATTGTTCTTCATGAAGCTGTTTCCAAAAGCAGTGTTCACAGGATGTGTTCCTGTGTAGGAAAGCACTAACTCAGTAGGTCTGAGTTGTTCAAACTCCGTGCCTTCAGAAGAAAAGGCCTGCTTTTAGGATTGGCCAGTGGCCGGCTCCTGGGATCTGAGCTCTTGGAATGTTCTGCCTCTACCATTTGGATCCTATAGTTACTGCTAACAATGTGACTTACTGTAAACACATTTCTGCTCTGAGAGTGTGGAGTCTGAGGGTCTGAAGTCAGATGTCCAGCTCCTACATGCCTATGTCACTGACCCTGGATAAAAACCATGAACACCAAGGCTTCAGATGAACTTCCCTGGATGGCACAACTTTGCATATGTTGTGAAAGTTGGGAGAATTAAGCACATTACACGCAACTTCAACAGGGGGAGGTTAAGTGAGGAGAGACTTGGCAGCTTGCACCTGCTTTCTGCTGGACTTCACATCATGAGCCTTTCCCTTTTGCTGATTAGCATCTGTATTACTTTTGCCAAAGTAAATCATAACGGTGAATACAATAGCTGCTGAGTCCTAATAAAAGCAAAAATAAACAAATGGGACCTAATCAAACCTAAAATCTTTTTCACAGCAAAGGAAACTATAAACAAAACAAAAAACCTACAGGATGGGTGAAAATATTTGCAAACGGTGTAACCACCAAGGGCTCAATTTCCAAAATATACAAACAGCTCAAGATTGGAATCAAGATTGTTGGGAGAAATAGCAATAACCTCAGATATGTAGATGACACCACCCTAGTGGCAGAAAGGGAAGAGGAACTAAAGAGCCTCTTGATGAAACTGAAAGAGGAGAGCTGGCTTAAAACTGAACATTCAAAAAACTAAAATCATGACATCCAGTCCCATCACTTCATGCCAAATAGATGGGGAAACAATAGAAACAATGACAGACTTTATTTCTTATGCTCCCAAATCACTGTGGACGGTGACTGCAGCCTTAAATTAAAAGATGCTTGCTCCTTGGAATGAAAGCTATGACCAATCTAGATAGCATATTAAAAAGCAGAGACATCACTTTGCTGACAAAGGTCCATATAGTTAAAGCTATGGTTTTTCCAGTAGTATATGTTAGAGTTGGACCATAAAGAAGGCTGAGTGCTGAAGAAATGATGCTTTTGAACTGTAGTTCTGGAGAAGACTCTTGAGAGTCCCTTGGACAGCAAATAGATCAAACTTGTCAATCCTAAAGGAAATCAACCCTGAATATTCATTGGAAGGACTGATGCTGAAGCTGAAGCTCCAATACTTAGGCCACCTGATGCGAAGAGCCAATTCATTGGAAAAAATACTGATGCTGGAAAAACAGGGCAGGAGGAGAAGTGGGTGAGAGAGGATGAGATGGTTGGATAGCATCATTGACTCAATGGACCTGAGTTTGAGCAAACTCCCGGAGATAGTGAAGGACAAGGGATCGTGGTGTGCTACAGTCCATGGGGTTGCAAAAAGTCTGATATGACTGAGCAACTGAACAACAACAACACAAACAGATAACACAACTCACAAATGACAACAAAGAACAACCCAATCAAAAACTGAGTAGATCTAAATAGACATCTCTCCAAAGAAGATATACAGATGGCCAAGAAGCACATGAAAACATGCTCAACATTACTGATTATTAGAGAAATGCAAATCAAAACTATGAGATACTACCTCATACCAGTCAGAATAGCCATCATTAATAAGTCTACACACAAATGCTGGAGAGGGTGTGGGGACAAGAGAACCGTTGTTCACTGCTGGTGGTAATGGAAATTAGTGCAGCCACTATGGAAACAGTTCAGAGATTCCTCAAAAAACTAAAAATAGAACTACCATATGATCCAGAAATTCTACCTCTTGGTATTTATCTGAAGAAACCGAAAACACAAACTCAAAAATATATCTGTATCCCCAGGTTCATAACAGCATTGTTTACAATAGCCAAGATATGGAAACAACCTAAGTGTCCACTGATATATAAATGGATATACACAATGAGACCAAAGTGACAGACAATTTCATGGGGTAAAACTTTGTGCCTAAATGAAAAAGCTACTTTATAGTAATTTTTCACTGAAAATATTCTGTGAATAAAAAGGCTTAGCTCTCTTTCAATGTTTTATATTAGTGTATAGTTGATTTATAATTTTATATAAGCAACTATAGAAAATGGTATAGAGGTTCCTCAAGAAACTAAAAATAAAACTACCATATGAGCCAGATCTCTTTTAATTTTGTAAAATTTTTCCCCTGCTGAGAATCTATCTTTGCTTTCTATTCATAGATTGACACATTTGTGTTAAATATATACATAAACATTATATATCACTTATATGTGGAATCTAAAACATAACACAAATTAATCTATATATATATATAAAGGCTCACTCACATATAAAACAAACTATGGTTACCAAAGGGGAAAGGGAGAGAGAGAGTATATGATTAACAGATACACACTACTATACATAAAATAGAAAAGCAACATGGATTTACTGTATAGAACACGGAACAATATTCAGTATCTTGTAATAACCTTATAACCTATAATCTCTCTGTGTGTGTATATACACACACATACATACACATGGATACAATGGAATATTATTCAGCCTTAAATAGACATTGTGCCATTTATAACAACATAAATGGACCTAGAGGACCTTATGCTAAGTGAGATAAGACACACAGAAAAGGAAAAACTGTATGACCTCACATATGTAGAATCTTAAAAAAGTCAAATGCACAGTAGAGAGTAGAGTGGTTATTACCAGGGGTGAGAATATGGTGGAAATGAGGTAATGTTGATCAAAGGGTAAGATGAATAAGTCTAGAAAGCTAACGTATTGTACTGAACACTGGAATTTTCCTGAGAATAGATTTCAGATGCTCTAATCACAGAAAAACTGGTAACTATGTGAAGAGATGATATGTTAGTTAGCTTGACTCTAGTAATCATTTCACTGTGTATCATGTAAGTATGCTGTACATCTTAAAAAAAACCAAAATTTTCATTAAAAAAGTAAATCTTAAAAAGCTTGTTTCCATTTCCAACAAAACAACATGTATTAAATGTGCTTTTATTTTATTATTTATTTTCTGGAGTTGTCATCAATTTTCTAGACTAAGTATACCTGCTGAGCTCCTGTGTGGATGCATGAAAATTTATAACATCAACTGTATTCACTTTCTATGGCTGCCATAATAAATTACTACAAATCTTGGTGGCTTAAAACCAGAGAAATTTATTCTTTTGGAGTTCTGGAGACTAGAAGTCTGAAACGACTATCACTCAGAAGAATTCAAGGTGTTGATGGGGTCACACTCTCTCTCTGCAGGCTCTGGGGAGAATCTGCTCCTTACCTCTTCCACCTTCTTGTGGCTGCTAGAAATCTTTGGGCATCTCTGGGCTTGCAGCTCTAGCACTCCAATCTCCACCTCCTATAGTCAGAATGCTACCTTCTTTTCTGTCTGTATCAAATCTCCCTTTGCCTTTCCTTCTAAGGGTATGTTTGATACATTTAGGTTCCGCATGGGTAAACCAGGATACTCTTTCCCAGTGCAACATCCATAACTTAATTTATTCTTCTGGATAAACATCCATAACTTAATCACACATGCAAAACTCCTTTTCCATATTTATAGGTTCCAGAGATTAAGACTTGATGTCTTTTGAGCCATTATTCAGCCTACTACATGAACTAGTGTTAAGTTACAGAACAGCACTCTAACAATGCGATCCATCACACACTTCCATCTCTAATAGGATGCATATGGAGGGTAGAAGCCTTAAAATAGACATGACTTTCATCAGTTTTGGAGAAAAAATGAATTCCATAAATGGAAACACTTCATGGGAAACACCTGATATTGAAGGTCAGATTATTATGAACATAAATACCACAGTTATTTCAACTGCTGAATCAGTGCCCACAAGACATTAACTGGAATACCACCGAGAGCATGAGCTTCTGAGTTGCTATGTTTTGCCAAATTAAGATCAACTTTTATCAGAATGCAGAGGCAGATAGCTTCTTCACTCTTAGAAAGCCAAAAAGACAAAATATGTTAAACAGTGACTGTTTACATTACCTTTTAATGAGTCACATAATGATTCACCATAAACTTTCTTTACATTATAAATTCCATTAATTTTATTTTTGGTCATTGTAGTCATGTATTTTCTATGAAAAATTATCAATTTTTTTTTTTTTTTACCAAAACTTGGTGTTTCCTCCCATATTGAAAACATTAAAATTTTTATGTTTAAATTATATTTTTCCTGGGAATCAACTTTGAATTTTAAGATACTTTCCTATAGAATTACTAAAACAGCTATCCATTATCTTCTAAATATTTTAATATAATGCTTGCATTCAAATATGTAAATGAAACTAGTCTGCTGCTGCTAAGTCACTTCAGTTGTGTCCGACTCTGTGCGACCCCATAGACGGCAGCCCACCAGGCTCCCTCGTCCCTGGGATTCTCCAGGCAAGAACACGTGTGGGTTGCCATTTCCTTCTCCAATGCATGAAAGTGAAAAGTGAAAGTGAAATCGCTCAGTTGTGTCCGACTCTTAGCGACCCCATGGACTGCAGCCTACCAGGCTCCTCTGCGCATGGGATATTCCAGGCAAGAGTACTGGAATGGGGTGCCACTGCCTTCTCCGGAAACTAGTCTATTATGAGGTTTTGGTACTATTGTATGTGTTTAGTCACTCAGACTTGTCTGACTCTTTGCAACCCATGAACTGTAACCTGCCAGGTTCCTCTGTCCATGGGATTTCCCAGGCAAGAATACTGGAATGGGTTGCTATTTCATCTTCCAGGGGATCTTCCTGACCCAGAGATCAAACCTGTCTCTTGTGTCTCCTGATTTGGCAGGTGCTCTTGCAACACCTGAGAAGTCCTGCTATTTTATTAGCTTTTTATATAAAAATTACCCTTCTCATAGCAGAAAATTTCCAACAATACTATGGTCTATAATTTTTAAATGATATCTGGATAATCTATTTTGTCAAAGTGAGTTGTAAACAGGTATGATGCCCAGTGTTCTCTCAAATAATGTACTTCTAATAAATTTTTCAGAGTCTTCCATGACAATTGCCTTAAGCAATTTTGATGATATTCTGTTAAAAATAATCTACCTTGTTATGACTGTCTAATATGTCAGTTTTATGCAACATTCTTCTATAATTATTTTTCTCTCTCCAGTGTAGCTGATACATTTCCTTTCACACATTTTTTTTTCTTAATTAGGCTCATGGAGCCTACTGTATGTGGTGAAGATACAAACCAGAATTAATCTTGCTAAAATGGAAGTACCTGGGTAAATACCCCAGGCTTTTAGATGAGATCTCTACCTTCTAGAAGTAACATCAAAGAAGAGCAACTCTCTCAAAGTATGAAATACAGCCTCAAATAATCTCAGATCCACCAAATCATGGTAATATGCCCATATCTACCTTCTTGCCAGAAGAAAATGAAATCATCCCATTAGGAAGATAACATCATTTAGGATGGCTAGGATCTGCTATACATTCTAGCTGACATTTGTTTAAAATTATCAGGCATATATATCCATGCAATGAAATAGTATTCAATGATAAAAAAATTATTTATTAAGCCATTAAAAGATATGGAGAAACTTGAAATACATATTTTTAAGTGGTAGAAGGCAGCCTGCAAGGTTGTCTAGTGTGTGATTTCCAACATAAACATTCTGGAAAGAGCAAATCTATAGAGACAATAAAATTATCACTGTTCACCAGAGGTTCAGCGAGACAGAAGGAAGGATGAATAGGTGGAACACAGGATTTTAAAGGCAGTATTGTATAATGGTGGAAAACTGACATTGTGCATTTGTCAAAACCCATGGACCCATACAACACAAAGAGTAACCCTAATGAAAACTATGGATTTTATCTATTAATAACATTATCAATGTGTGCTCATCAATTTTAACAAATATATCGCATCAAAGCAAAACGTTAATAATAGGGGAAACT
This sequence comes from Bos indicus, assembly GCF_029378745.1. NCBI lineage: Eukaryota > Metazoa > Chordata > Mammalia > Artiodactyla > Bovidae > Bos > Bos indicus. The sequence continues at coordinate 124,334,596 of NC_091789.1, read as the reverse complement.
GTGGCAGGGGAGAAGAAAGGGTACATGAGAACTCTCTATACTTTCTGCTCATTTTTTTCCTGTAAATGTAAAACTGCTTTAAAAAATAATCTATTAATTAAAACATAATTGCGAGACATGCACACATACACACAACCCAGTATATATGTTTGTAGCCACAAAGGAGAAGTGTGATTAAAATGTGGCAGAAGCAGTATTTAAAGAGTTCTTGGCCAAAAAATGTTTAGACTTACTAAAGACACATCTCAGATTCCAAAATACCTATAAATCCAAAGTAGGAAAAAATACAAATAATACCATACCTATACATCATAGTGTTCTTGCCTGGAGAATCCCAGGGACGAGGGAGTCTGATGGGCTGCCATCTATGGGGTCGCACAGAGTCGGACACAACTGAAGCGACTTAGCAGCAGCAGTGGCAGCGTACATCATAGTGAATCTTAAAGGAAAATACTGAAATAAGAAAAAAAAATCTTTTAGAGGCACATCAAAAAGACTAACAACTTACTTTTTTAGTAGAAGCTGAAAAACAGTAATAAGCTTGAGTAAGCTAAAGTCCTGAAAGGATGTAACAGCTAAACTTAAATTGTATGACCTGTAAAAATTTCCTCCAAAAAGAAAAAAGAATTAAATTTACTTTCAAAGGCAGTCTGAGATTTTTAGTGGAGGGAGGCATGGGGTCAGTACCTGTTCATTAAAAGATATACTAAATGGTAATCTTCAGCAGAAGAAAAAATGATTTCACGTGGGAGTACAGTATTGCAGAAGGAATGAAGTGCTTCAGAGAAGATATCTGAATGAACATCAGTGATTTCAAAAACCAGAATTATATTTCTCTATTGTATTTTAAAAGTATACATGGAGTAAGAACTCCAAGGCTATTAGGCAGCTCCATGGATGCAGCTCCCTCCTATCTTTCTGCCCCACTACAATTAACATTTCACAAACTTTAAGATCGATCAATTAGCCCATTCACCACATCTTTGTCCCACCAAGAGAAGGGATTAGAATATACTTATTCAATTAGAACAAACGTTTTATTTATATTTCATTGACCAGAACATGGCTACATAGACACACATGGCTGCTAAGCACGCTGGAAACTGTAGTCTTTATTCTGGGCAGCCATGTGCCCCACTAAACATCAGAGGTTCTATTATTAAATAAGAAATTAAAGATTGGTTGGTTTGGGGAAGACCTAAAGTGTTGCAACCCAACTATCCATGAACAAACTTTCTTCACACAGAGTATCAAACTGTTCCCAAGAGAACAAACTCCAGTGTATCACTAAACCTCAAAATCTACACTCTGGGTGATACTTATCTTCTTCAGATTCATATGTGGTAATTATTTTCCAGACATGTTTTATGGCCTCAAGTTATTTAATATTAAATGCTGGAGTATTAATACAACAACCAAAATGAAGCTCCCATTCAAAAATGGGAAAATAGGAAACAATAGTTATTGATTCTTCAGTTCAGTTCAGTTCAGTCACTCAGTCGTGTCTGACTCTTTGCGACCCCATGAACCACAGCACGCCAGGCCTCCCTGACCATCACCAACTCCCAGAGTTTACCCAAACTCATACCCATAGAGTCAGTGATGCCATCCAACCATCTCATCCTCTGTCGTCCCCTTCTCCTCCTGCCTTCAATCTTTCACAGCATCAGGGTCTTTTCAAATGAGTCAGTCCTTCGCATCAGGTGGCCAAAGTATTGGAGTTTCAGCTTCCACATCAGTCCTTCCAATGAACACCCAGGACTGACCTCCTTTAGGATGGACTGGTTGGATCTCCTTGCAGTCCAAGGGACTCTCAAGAGTCTTCTCCAACACCACAGTTCAAAAGCATCAATCCTTCAGTGTTCAGCTTTTTTTATAGCCCAACTCTCAATCCATACATGACCACAGGAAAAACCATAGCCTTGACTAGACGGACCTTTGTTGGCAAAGTAATGTCTCTGCTTTTCAATATGCTGTCTAGGTTGGTCATAACTTTCCTTCCAAGGAGTAAGCGTCTTTTAATTTCATGGCTGCAATCACCATCTGCAGTGATTTTGGAGCCCAGAAAAATTAAGTCAGCCACTGTTTCCACTGTTTCCCCATCTATCTGCCATGAAGTGATGGGACCAGATGCCATGATCTTCGTTTTCTGAATGTCGAGCTTTAAGCCAACTTTTTCACTCTTCCACTTTCATTAAGAGGCTCTTTAGTTCTTCTTCACTTTCTACCATAAGGGTGGTGTCATCTGCATATCTGAGGTTATTGATATTTCTCCCAGCAATCTTGATTCCAGCTTGTGCTTCCACCAGCCCAGCGTTTCTCATGATGTACTTTGCATATAGTTTAAATAAGCAGGGTGACAATATACAGCCTTGACGTACTCCTTTTCCTATTTGGAACCAGTCTGTTGTTCCATGTCCAGTTCTAACTGTTGCTTCCTGAACTGCATACAGGTTTCTTAAGAGGTAGGTCAGGTGGTCTGGTATCCTCATCTCTTTCAGAATTTTCCACAGTTTATTGTGATCCACACAGTCAAAGTCTTTGGCATAGTCAATAAAGCAGAAATAGATGTTTTTCTGGAACTCTCTTGCTTTTTCTATGATCCAGCAGATGTTGGCAATTTGATCTCTGGTTCCTCTGCCTTTTCTAAAACCAGCTTGAACAGCCATTATCAAAACCTGCAGGGCAGGGGCTGCAAAAGTTCCCTATCAGAACAGTGTAGTGATTTTTTAAAGTCCCTCCAGTTCTGTCTTCTGGGAGGATTTTCTTTTTTATTTTCTTCTGTGGTGCCTGTCTTTACCCTTTGGGAGGCTCTTTTCCATTATTTCCCATAGTCATATTTGAAGTCTAGTGGCAAAATATTTACAACTATCTTCATGCTTATGCAGTTTCAAACCCCTGGGGATTGCTTTATGGGTTAAACAGTTATAGGATTTTGCAGTCTTACCCTGTATTTTGTGTTTGTTTGGTTTGGAGGGGTGGTTATGGTAAAATTTAATACTTCAAAAATGTAGTTGATTTCTGGCCTATTTGCTATGAGCTAGTTCCCTATCTAGGTATTTATTTAAGCCTTAAGACTTTCATTTATTGGCCTCAGTTATACTCAACCCCTGTCTCTCGATTTAATAGCAGCTGGCCATCTGAAAGCTTAGACTCTGATGAAAAGGAAATATCCTTAATCCTCACCCTGTAAAGGTTCTCCATGCTTTTTTTTTTTTTTTAATATCCTGCTAAGCCTGCTAAGCTACCCCTTAGAACTGCCACTTATATAGAAGGTTATTTTTCACATACATAAATTCTGGAAATAAGTAACTTAGGGCTTAATAATCTTCAACTTTCCAGCATTTTTCTATCTTCATTGAACTCAATGTGTGGCTTCTGACTCATGGTCTAAAATAACTGCTGAACTCTAGACATCACATCTGCATTCCATCCAGAATAGAGGACTCTACTGGAAATGCAACATTTAAACCTGGAAGCCATTGAGGATTCTCTCACTTTAAGAAAAGAGAGAGAGAGAGAGAGAGAGATCTGTGGGCATTGGAAGGAAAATTAGCAGTCTTTCCCACGGTTATCTTTTATTCTACCTTTTATTTTATTATTTAATAAAATTTCTGCATTTTAGTCCTCCCTTAAAATTGGTAAAACATTGATCAATATTGTGTTTCTATATCTTATTTTTCTAATTTCTTATACATTTTAGTTTCGTAACATGCTTATTCTTTATTTTTGAACATTCTTTAACAATAAAGGCATTTAATGGTGGCATATATGATAGTAGCAATATAACGTACTATACATTACATGAAACTATAATGTTACAAACTAGTGTTATCTCAATATGAAGTAATAAATTGACAAAAACAATTCCTTGTACCAGGTGAGCTATGAGTTCATCTTCATAGTGTACATGAATGAAGAATGTAAACACAGGAAAAAAAAAATGCATTTTAACCTGCCTTCCCTTGTTGAAAGCAAAAAGACAGCAGGGCCAGTTGTAACTCTGGACTAAGAATATTCACACATGGCCTGAGAGAATAAATATTACCACCTAATAACTGGTATGATTTTAATATCTATTAAATATTATTCACATTTTTATCAATGGGTAACAATAACATCTATGAATAAATAAATAAATGTATTTAATATGTAAATATAACTTTTGCTATGTTCTATGTATTTTGGTATGAAGTGCTCTGTTTTACACTGTTTTATAGATAATAAGTTCCCTTCTGAGTTACTTTTTGATAAAATAATTATCTAGTAGTATATATGTCTTCACTTCAAAGTTGCTAAGAACTTTGGTAAACTTTTATATAATTATGCCTTTTATTGGTTTATTAAACTGTGTTGAGGTATACCTTGAGGCAAGTAACAAGATACATTTTAAGTGACTCTGAGTAAAACATTTTTTAAAGGAACTGCACATACCTTAATTGACATACGTCAGGCTCTGTGTGTGTGCTTATTCTTATATAAAATTAAGAATTTGATTAAACTATTCCTCCCTCACATGGATCATAGCCTTGTCATGGCAAAGGAGCTTGTTTAGCTCAATGAAGCTATGAGCCATGCTGTGCAGGGCCACCCAACATGGATGGGTCATAGTGAAGAGTTCTGACAAAATGTAGTCCACTGGAGAAGGAAATGGCAACTCACTCCAGTATTCTTGCTGTGAAACCCCCATGAACAACATGAAAAAGCAAAAAGATATGACACCAGAAGATGAGCCCCCAGGTCAGAAGATGTCCAGTATGCTACTGGGGAAGAGTAGAAGGCAATTAAGAATAGCTCCAGAAAGAATGAAGCAATGGGGCCAAAGCAGGAATGATGCTCAGTTGTGGATGTGTCTGGTGGTGAAAGTAAAGTCCAGTGCTGTAAAGAACAATACTGCATAGGAACCTAGAATGTTAGGTCCATGAATCAAAGTAAATTGGACGTAGTCAAGCAAGAGATGGCAAGAGTGAACACCAACATTTTAGGAATCAGTGAACTAAAATGGACAGGAATGGGAGAATTTAATTCAGATGACCGTTTTATCTACTACTGTGGGCAAGAATCTCTTAGAAAAAATGGAGCAGCCCTCAGAGTCAACAAGAGAGTTGAAATGCAATACTTGGGTGCAACTTCAAAAACAACAGAATGATCTCAGTTCGTTTCCAAGGCAAACCATTCAACATCTTAGTAATCTAAGTCTATGCCCCCAACTACTGATGCTAAAGAAGCTGAAGTTGACTGGTTCTATGAAGATCTACAACACCTTCTACAACAAACACCAAAAATGATGTCCTTTTCATCAAAGGGCATTGGAATGCAAAAGTAGAAAGTCAAGAGATACTCAGAATAACAGGCAAGTTTGGCTTTGGAGTACAAAATGAAACAAGGCAAAGGCTAACAGAGTTATGTCAAGAGAACACACTGGTCATAGCAAATACCCTTTTCCAACAACACAAGAGATGACTCTACACATGGACATCACCAGATGGTCAATACCAAAATCAGATTGATTATGTTCTTTGTAGCCAAAGATGAAGAAGCTCTACACAGTCAGCAAAAACAAGGCCTAGAGCTGACTGTGGCTCAGATAATGAGCCCCTTATTGCAAAATTCAGGCTTAAATTGAATAAAGTAGGTAAAACCACTGGGCCATTCAGATATGACCTAAATCAAATCCCTTATGATTATACAGTGGAGGTGACAAATAGATTCAAGGGATCAGACTGGGTCAGAATGCCTAAAGAACAATGGACAGAGGTTTGTAATATTGTACAGGAGGCAGTGGCCAAAACCACCCTGAAGAAAAAGAAACGCAAGGAGGCAAAGTGGTTGTCTGAGAAGGCTTGACAAATACCTGAGGAAAGACGCAAAAGCAAGGAAGAAAGGGAAAAATATACTCAGCTGAATGCAGAGTTCCAAAAATTAGCAAGGAGAGAAGGCCTTCTGAAGTGAACAATGCAGAGATAGAGGAAAACAGAATGGGGAATACTAGAGCTCTCTTCAAGAAAACTAGAGATACCAAGGCAACATTTCATGTAAGGATGAGCACAATAAAGGACAAAAATGGTAAGGACCTAACAGAAGCAGAAAAGATTACGAAGAGGTGACAAGAATACACAGAAGTATACAAAAAAAGGTCTTAATGACCCTAATCACCACGATGGTGTGGTCACTCAACTAGAGCTGGACATCCTGGAGTGTGAGGTCAAGTGGGCCTTAGGAAGCATCACTACTAACAAAGCTATTCAAAGTGATGGAATTCCAGCTCTGAGCTATTTCAAGTCCTAAAAGATGATGTGGCATTAAAGTGCTGCACTCAATATGTCATCAAATTTGGAAAATTCAGCAGTGGCCACCAGATGGGAAAAGATCAGTTTTCATTCCAGTCCCAAAGAAGGCAATGCCAAAGTATGTTCAAACTACCACACAACTGCAATCATTTCACATGCTAGCAAGTTTATGCTCAAAATCCTTCAAGCTAGGCTTCAGCAATACATGAACTAAGAACTTTCAGATGTACAAGCTGGATTTAAAAAAGGCAGAGGAACCAGAGATCAAATTGTCAATATCTCTGGCATCATAGAGAAAGCAAGGGAATTCCAGAAAAGCATCTACTTCTGCCTCATTGACTACGTTAAAGCCTTTGACTGTGTGGATCACACCAAACCTTGGAAAATCCTTAAAGAGATGGGAAACCAGACCACCTTACCTGCCTCCTGAGAAACCTGTGAGTCAAGAAGCAACAGTTAGAACTGGACATGGAACAACCAACTGGTTCAAAATTGGGAAAGGAGTGTGACAAGGCTGTGTATTGCAGCCTGTATGCAGAGTTCATCATGCGAAATTCCAGGCTGGATGAATCAAAATCTGGAATCAAGATTTCTGGTAGAAATATCAACAATCTCAGATGTGTAGAAGATACCACTCTAATGGCAGAAAGTGAAGAGGAACTAAAAAACTCTTGATGAGGGTGAAAGAAGAGAGGGGAACAGCCAGATTGAAACTCAACATTCAAAAAACTAAGATCATGGCATCTGATCCCATCACTTCATGGCAAATAGAAGGGGAAAAAGTGGAAACAGTCACAGATTTTATTTTTTTTTGTGGGGGGGTGGACTCCAAAATCACTGGGGATAGTGACTGCAACCATGACATTAAAAGATGCTTGCACCTTGGAAGACAATCTGTGACCAACCTAGATAATGTATTAAAAAGAAGAGATCTCTCTTTGACAACAAAGGTCCGTCTAGTCAAAGCTATGGTTTTTCCAGTAGTCATGTGTGGATGTGAGAGTTGTACCATAAAGAAGGCTGAACACTGAAGAACTGATGCTTTTGAAATGAGCTGGAGAGGACTTTGGAGTGTCCCTTGGACTGCAAAGAGTTCAAACCAGTCAATCCTAAAGGAAATCAGTCCTGAATATTCATTGGAACAAGTGATGCTGATCTGAAGCTCTAATACTTTGGTCACCTGATGTAAAGAGCCAACTCATTGGAGAAGACCCTGATTTGGGGAAACATTGAGGGCAGGATGTGGGGGGGCGACAGAGGATGAGATGGTTAGACAGCATCATCGACTCAATGGACATGAATTTGAGCAAACTCCAGTGGATAGTGGAGGACAGAGGAGCCTGGCATGCTGCAGTCCATGGGGTTGCAAAAAGTTGGTCACGACTTAGTGACTGAACAAAAATAGCAGCAATAATCTATTCCTCAATAGCACAATTTAGCTTGTCCCACAATATCTATCAATTCTCAGAGAACTGTGCTGACATTTGCCATTACAATTATATTTTGCTTTATGTGTTTATTACTAGTGCCATTGTTTCTTACACATTATTTTGCAGATAGGACATCTTTTGGAGATTTGTTTTCTATCTTTTTGTGGAACAAAAAGGTCTTTTCTCTCATGAAGTTTTTTTTAGAATTTTAAAATTATCTCTACAGGACAAAAATTTCATCAGTATAATTCTTTGACTTTTTAAATCTTTTTCATTTAAGATAATTATAGATTCACATTCAGTGGTAAGAAAGATTAACAATATAGTGAGGTCCCCTGCACCAGATTCCACCAATGGTGATAGCTTACAAATCTACAGCACAATATCAGAATTAGAGTACTGACATTGGTACAGTCAAAATTTGAGCATTTCCATCCTCACTAGGGTCCTTCAGGCTTCCCTTTGGCTCTCACACATACTTCCTCCCTGAATCTGCACTCATCCCTACCCTCTGGCAGGAACTAGTCTGTTCTCCACTTCAATAATTCTGTCATTTCAATAATGTTATATAAATTAACTATTACAGAATGTAACATTGGGATTGACCTTTTTTCGCTAAGCTAATTCAATGGCAATCCATGTAAGTTGTTGCATATATTCATAGTTTGTTCCTTTTAATTACTGAGTGGTTCATGATATAGACTTACCATAATTTGTTCAACCATTCAGTAATTGAAGGATATTTGGATTATTTCAAGTTTTGGGCTATTATGAATACGGCATCTGTGTAGATTTTTGAGTAAATATAAGTTTTCATGTCTCTGGGATAAATGCCAAACAGTGTAATTGCTGATTCCAATGATTGTTGCCTGTTTAATTTTATAGAAAACTACCAAACTATTTTTCAGAGTGACTGTACCATTTTACATTTTTACTAGTTATGTATAAGTGACCCAGTTTCTCTGTATACTCTCCAATATTTGGTGTTATCACTTTATTTTAATCATGTGATAAGTGTGTAGTGAAATCTCATTGTAGTTTTTCATTTGCATTTCCTTAGTGGCTCATAGGAAGATCCCCTGGAGAAGCAAATGGCAAACCACTCCAGTATTCTTGCCTAGGAAATCCCATGGACAGAGGAGCCTGGCGGGCTACAGTCCATGGGATCGCAGAGCCAGACACCACTGAAGCGACTTAGCATGCAGATGGCTCAATGATGCTCAGTGTGCTCAATGGCACAATGACTCATGATGTTGAACAACTTTTTCACCATCTGTATATTGTCTTCCTCTTCAAAGAAATGTCTCTTCAGATCTTCTCAGTGTCTAATCAGCTTTGCTGGACTGGTAAGTTTTCAGAGTTCTTCACGTATTCTAGATACTAGTTCCTTGTCAGCTATGTGGTTTGCAGATATTTTCTTCCCATCTATAGCTGGTGGTTTCAGTCTTTCATAGGGTAAATTTTTAAATTTGGCTAGGCCAAATTTATCAATTTTACTTTTATTGATAGTGCTTTTGGTATCAAATCTGAGAAACTGTTGCCTATTCCAAGATCCAGAAGATTTTATCCTTGATCTAAAAGCTTAATAGTTTTATGTTTTACATTCATGTCTGTGATCCATTTGAGTTAATTTTTATAATATGTGTGGTTGAGGTCAAGGTTATTTATTTATTTTGCTGCTGCTGCTGCTGCTAAGTCGCTTCAGTCGGGCAACCCCATAGACGGCAGCCCACCAGGCTTCCCCGTCCCTGGGATTCTCCAAGCAAGAACACTGGAGTGGGTTGCCATTTCCTTCTCCAATGCATGAAAGTGAAAAGTCAAAGTGAAGTAACTCAGATGTCCAATTGTTCCTGCATCATTTGTTGAGAAAGCTATCTTTCCTCCATTAAAATCCCTTTTGCACTTTTGTAAAAAGTCAGCAAGATTTAGTATCAGGTAGAAGGCTCCGTGAGCCACCTTTTGTTACTAGATTGGGGGTTAAGAAATGCTGGGCATGGGTTGCCTTCATATGTTGGGGGGATGGGAATAAGACACCCACGTTGCCAGTCTTGTTCCTGCATTCTCTAATTTTCCTTCCTCTTCCCACCTGTCAGGGTTCTTCTTTGGTTGTCTCTTACATTTTCCCAGTGTTTATAATTATACTTAACAGAAAGAGTAGGGGAACATGAGTCTATGTCATTTTGCTAGGACCAGAAGTTCATCTCTGGTTTTTTAATTAAATTTTTCTGCTTTGTCCTCAGTGGGGATATACTGGAAATCTTTAATTGAGTAGTGTTCAGTATAATATAAGGTACATATGTAATTCTAAATTTTCTAATAGCTGCAATAAAAAACAGAAAGAAGTGAAATGATTTTTAATTATACATTTTATGGAAACTAATATATTCTAAATATTGTTATTTTAGCATGAACTCAATATAAAATTATTAATGAGCTATTTTACTTTTTTTCTTACTAAGTTTTCAAAATTTGGCCTTTCTCTCACCAACAGGTCTCAATGTGAGTGTTTAGTCTTCATCAGAAAGACTTGATCTATATTTAGACTTAATAAAATGTATCCAAGTTGTTCCAAAATAGTTTGGTTCCAATGAAGTTTCCCAGTACCTGAATCAAATACTAGTTTTAAATTTTAACATAAATTTAGTAAAATTGAATAAAATTGAAGCGTTAGTTCACATATGTGATTCATGTGACTTTAGTTTATGGCACAAATTGGACAGCAGCACAAATTTACTGTATCCTCTATCTCAGTTTTTATCTCCTTTTTTCTTCTCCTAGTTGAGGGGATCAATCACTACCAAACCCTCACATTTGTAATGAGGCTTCCAGGAGGATAAATTTCCCAAATTCTCTCTGTCCTCACACTTCACTCTCCTGCCATTATTCTCCATAGACTGAATTAAACTGAAAGCCAGAGAGGCTAGGAAGCAGAGCATTCAAATTAGCTTCTTCAGCCTATGATCAAGACAGAAGAGTAAGGAGTAGCTCTGAAATGTCACAGCTATATCAGTAAAGACAAATGTTTGAGTATACAACACCATTATGTGTGTGCGAAGTCACGTCAGTTATGTCTGACTCTTTGAGACCCTATGGACTGTAGTCCCCTAGGCTCTCTCATCCATGGGATTCTCCAGACAAGAATACAGGGTTGCTGTGCCCTCCTCCAGGGGACCTTTTATTTAAATATACAAATGATTAAATGTATCAGTTGATTATATTTACTGGATATCAGTACACTGTTCACAGATGACATGATACTATATGTAGAAAATCCTAAAGATGCCACCAGAAAACTACTAGAGCTAAATGAATCTGGTAAAGTTACAGGATACAAAATTAATGTACAGAAATCTCTTGTGTTCCTATATCCTAACAATGAAAGATCGTAAGTATAAATTAAGGAAAGAATCCCATTTACCATTGCAACAAAAAAGAATAAAATACCTAGGAATTAACCTACCTAAGGATTCAAAAGACCTGTATTCAGAAAATTATAAAACACTGATGAAACAAAGATGACACAAAAAGTGGAGAGATATAACATGTTCTTAGATTGGAAGAATCGATATTGTGAGATTATACTACCCAAAACAATCTACAGATTCAATGCAATCCCTATCAAATTACTAATGGCATTTTCCACAAAATTAGAACAAAAAATTTCACAATTTGTATGGAAACACAAACGATCCCAAGTAGCCAAAGAAATCTTGAAAAAGAAACGTAGAGCTGGAGGAATCAGGCTCCCTGACTTCAGACTATACTACAAAGCTACAGTCATCAAGGCAGTTTGGTACTGGCACAAAAAAAGAAATAAAGATCAATGGTACAGGACAGAAAGCCCAGAGATGAACTCATGCACCTATGTCTGCCTAATTTATGACAAAGGAGGCAAGAATATACAGTGGATTGAATTATCAAAGGAATCTCAATAAAAAAAAAAAAGAATATACAGTGGAGAAAAGACAGTCTCTTCAATAAGTAGTACTGGGAAAACTGGTCAGCTACATGTAAAAGAATGAAATTAGAACACTACCTTACCATACACAAAAATATAAGACTTGACACTATAAAACTCTTAGAGGAAAACATAGGAAAAATACTCTGACATAAATAACAGCAAGATCTTTTTTGACCTACCTCCTAGTGTAATGAAAAAATAAATTGTACCTGATTAAACTTAAAAACTTCTGCACAGCAAAGGAAACAATAAGCAAGAAGGAAAGACAACCCTCAGAATAGGAGAAAATATTTGCAAATAAAGCAACTGACAAAGGAATAATCTTCAAAATATACAAACAGCTTATGCAGCTCAATATCAAAACAACAAGCAACTCAACCAAAAAATGGGTGGAAGACCTAAATAGACATTTCTCCAAAGAAGACATACAGATGGCCAAGAGACATATGAAAACACATTCAACATCACTAATTATTAGAGAAATGCAAATCAAAACTACAATGATATCATCTCACACCAGTTAGAATGGCCACTCTCAACAAATCTACCAATAATAAATGCTGGAGAGAGTGTACAGAAAAGGGAACCCTCTTGTACTGCTGTTGGGAATGTAAATTGGTACATCCACTATGGAGAAGAGTATGCAGATTCCTTTAAAAACTAAAAGTAGAACTATCATAAGACCCAGAAATCTCACTAGTGGGCATATACCTTGAGAAAAGCATAGTTCAAAAAGACACATGTACCCCAATGTTCACTGCAGTGCTATTTACAGTAGCTGGGACATGAAAGCAACCTAAATGTCCATTGACAGATGAACGGATAAAGAAGATGCGGTACATATATACAATAGGATATTACTCAGTCATAAACAGGAATGAAATTGGGTAATCTGTAGAGATGTGGATGGACCTAGAGTCTGTCGTACAGAGTCAAGTCAGTCAGAAAGAGAAAAACAAATATTCATGCATATATGTGGAATCTAGAAAAATGGTACAGATGAACCTATCTGTAGGGCAGAAAAAGAGATGCAGACCTAGAGAATGGACATGATGACATGGGGGGAGAGGAGAGCAGGATGAATTGGGAGATGAGGATTGACACATATACACTACCGTGTGTAAAATAGATAGCTAGTGGGAACCTGCTATAAAGCACGAGAAGCTCAGCTCAGTGCTCTATGATGGCCTAGATGGGTAGGATGGGAGTGGGGGGAATGGGCGGAAGGCTCAAGAGGGAAAGGAAATATGTATACATACAGCTGATTTACTTTGTTGTACAGCAGAAACTAACACAGCATTGTAAAGTAATTATACTCAAAATACGTATGAGTAAAGCTAAATTCTTTCTCATCTTTAAATAAAAGTAAATATCCTGAGGTTACCTTCCCATATTCCAATGGCTCATTTCATGTTCCCTAGGATATGATCATTCCATTTGAGAGATCACTGTTTTAAGTGATATTTCTGCCACCAGGATATATTTATTTCTTACTTCATTTTTCATATTATTAAGTTACTGCATATATCCCTTTGCTTAAAATCTTTAGTTTTCCCTCATTGCCTAAAGGAAAAACCTCAAACTCTTTAATACGATATTAAAGGCCATTTATAACCTGGAATCATCAAATTATTCTCTTCTGCCATCTAGCCTCATCAAATGATTCATCTTTCTCTAATTACGATGTACATCATCATAATCTTACTTTCGCCCCATCATTATTTCTTCCTGGAGTGGTCTTGTTATTGCCTATCGCCCCATCCCATTTTCCTATTCGTCTTTCAAGATCTATTCAAATATTATTACTTTCTCAGTAAAAGTCTTCTTTAGGTACTCTGGGCAATAACAGAAAGTGATTCCCTTTTTCTGTGTGCACCTATAGCATTCTCTACATTATTTTTATGGTTTATTACTTGATACTGAAATTGCTTATTTGTTGTTACTGTTCAGTTGCTCAGTCATGTCTGGCTCTTTGTGACCCCATGAACTGTAGCATGCCAGGCTGTCCTCTACAGTCTCCCAGAGTTTGCTCAAACTCATGTCCATTGAGTTGGTGATGCTATCTAACCATCTTATCCTCTGCCACCCTCTTCTCCTTTTGCCTTCAATCTTTCATTTGTAAATATTCCTAATACACTGAGGGTAAGGTCTTTTCTTAATTTATCTTTCTGTATTCAAAGTATAATTCAATGTTTGATATATATTCATGGCAATACAGAATTAATAATCAATCCATACACTGCTTCAGTCTTCATTTTGAATATGCATCTCTTAATATAACCATATCTGTAAAATGTGGAATAAATTAAACTGCATCATTATTTCCTGAACATTTTTTTCTCAATCAGCAATGGCAAATGACATTAGATTTTTTTCTACCTCTGTTGAATAGCAAGTGTCTCTTTAAGAGTGCTGCTTAAAGGTGCCATATCTTGATGAGGAGAAGGTGAAAAGTGTTTTGTTTAATTAGTGATGAGTGTTATTGGTAGGAGGAGGCTGATCGTTTGATTTGTGCTATCAGTTTGTCATCCCTCACATTATTTGTCTTCCCAAGTTTGTGATAAAACTTTCTGTAATATCATATCTATTTTTTGTGGAAACCAAATGCAAGGGACAGCAGAGAAAGAAGAGGTACTGCTAAGAATTTCTGACCAAAAATATGTTTAAATTGAATTTTCCTAATGTGCAAACTCTGCATATGTTGTAAAAACATGCATAAAATGCACAGTTTACAATCAAATTTTTGCTGTAATTTCTATTCTTATGTGATTGATCTCTTTAACATCACAAAATTCAGAATGACTTTTTACCAAACAATGGTTTGTGAAAACAGAATGGATATAAAATAATTTATCTTCTTACTCCTCAGAAGTAGGAAAAGAAAACCAAGTGAACACCAAGAAACTGACATGAAAAGAAAAAGCATGACATGCCCATAGATTAGTAACTTTTTATAGTCATTTAAATGTCATAAGGGATGAATGGATTATTTAAAAGTACTCAGAATCCCTTATCTGTAGGTTTTTCAGCTGATGCTCCCTTGATTCACTGCCTAAAGAGAGTCTGATAGCAAAAGAGTAAAATCCCTAGATCTGCAGCCATACAATAGTTCACACAGATAAACTGTGCACTCCTTATGGGTAATATGGACATTAATAGAAGTCTCAAAAGACTACCTCTTGCAAGTGCATTTTGATTTCTATTCATTCACTTCACACTCTAAGTTGACAACAAAATGCTATCTCTTCAGGAATATTTAGAATGTGTCCTTACATTTAACATTTGCTTTTCTTTCCTTTAATGTGTAACTGTAGAAAATGGAGAAAATCTTAAAAAGCAAGGATGCTAGTTTTCAAAAGTGAATGGAAGGGCATTTGACAACATTCATGAATCTGAACTAAATATTAAAAAGACATGCCTTCTAAGGGAAGAAACTATTTGTAATAGAAGGGTTAAATGAGTCTTCTACTCTTTCATTTTCCCATGTAAAAAATTAATTTTGAAAGACATTCAGTTCTTAATCATGTAGTTTTTGTTTTATTTTATTTTATTAACCACTGATTAAGCACCAATATTGTTCATAGTACTAATCTAGATACGATGTTTAAAGACACTATAGATATATAAACAATGTAAAAAGTAGCTATATTTATAAGTGGTGCTCACCTCAATATCCTCCATATACCCAGACACCTGAAGGAAACTTACAAATTGAATATGTTTATAATCTGCTGAGCTCAAGATCTCTGTTCAGTCTGAGGTCTTAGGTACTATTCTCTTTGCAATTCAGTTTGATATTCCTAAAAATAAATTCACTATTTCTGCCAAAACAACAATCACAATAATACTCTATTTCATCATATTTAAGTAATACATGATAACATAATAGACTGAGAATATAATTCCTCTTCCATCAATACATAAACCGAATCTCATGGATTATTTTATTGGGCTAGCCAGTTGTCACCTTGGAAATTACAGAAAATGGCCCCAGATCATACTCAAAGCAAATAACTTTTTTTTAGCTGTGTGTGCAGGATCTTTGTTCCCCAACCAGGGATCGAACTCATGGCCCCTGCAATGGAAGTGCAGAGTCCTAACCACTGGACCACCACAGAATTCCCTGTAGACTTTTGATGGTAACAAAGGAGGAAGGACAGATTATACCTTTGAAAAGCAACCCAGGTAGGTTACAGAGGTTAGGACTTGCATAGTTCTGTTGTGGAAAATGGATTAGACAAGACAAACACTGCAAAAGAAAATTTGCATATGTTTGCAAATTTTCCATATTTGCATACGTTTGCCTTTTTGTCTTCTAGTGGTCCAGAAACCAGTAATCCAGAAAACAAGCACCACACTCAGAGAGTTGGAAAACTCATGTTTATTATGCTGGCGGGCCCAGAGGCGTTAACACTCTAAGCTCTGAGCCCCGAACAAAGAGGTTACAGAGTTTTTATAGACAGACTATAGTGGGCAACACTAGCTGCTAATAGGCTGGTTTAAATTAAGGGGTTTCACATGCGCACAGGAACAGCAGTCAAGATGAGGAGGGGGATGCCTGACCTTTACATGAACAGGCATGATTAAGCAGGTCTGCAGGGAT
This sequence comes from Bos indicus, assembly GCF_029378745.1. NCBI lineage: Eukaryota > Metazoa > Chordata > Mammalia > Artiodactyla > Bovidae > Bos > Bos indicus. Next base: position 124,318,312 of record NC_091789.1, on the reverse strand, counting down.
TGGGCAATTGCAAAGAGCAGGACAAGGGTGAGTGAGATAAGTTCCAGTTCCTAGTATTGTGAGGCCCCACTTTCTGAGACCTACGTGATCTAGACTTTGCAAGGAGCAAGCTGAGTTACAGAGGCAGAAGGAGCAGGAGGTTATGTAAAATTATAACTTTTCCTCTTCAATAGTATGCCCTTTCTAGTGACCATGTTAGCACTACAGTTTAGAAATTAGATCTACACTTCATTTACTATCAAACCTCATAGGATTTGACATCTGGGGAAAACATTTCATATTATTCAAACTCTTCCATTTGACACATTGGAAAGCCCTTGTAACATCGCCCCTTCACCACAAAGACCTATCTTAAAGTTGTTATGGACATTCTTTAGCAGATACAAAATATGGAAGATAGAAGCAAAAGACATGAGAAATTCCTAGTATAAATAAACAGCCTTTAAAAATGAATGTTTCTATGACATATTGAGAGCCATCTCATTAAAAGCATTTCTCATTTATTACCAAATAAACATTCTTTGTGATTGAATGTTTACTATATGCACCATGTGCTAAATTCTAGAGATCTCATTTAAGTCAAAGTTTCTTCCATCATTAAGCTCAAAACTTAGAAAAATAAAGTTGTATCCTCTTATGGTTTTTTCAAGTGCTATAAGAATTCAGATGATGTAACGTTTGATTTCTTAAAATATTTTGATACTTTATTTTGCTTTTCATGTGCAAAGATGTTCACATACATAAACTCAGGAAAGTCTCACAACTCTGTGAGGTTAGTACTATTATCGCAAGAATAATAATCATATACAGATGGTCAACATGTTGCAGAAACCAGTACTACAGAAACCAAGCACCACACTCAGAGAGTTAGAGAACTCAGGTTTATTATGCCAGTGGGTCCAGAGGAGTTAACACTCCAAGCTCTGAGCCCCAAACAAAGGGATTACAGAGTTTTAATATACAGACTGTAGTGGGCAACACTAGCTGTTAATAGGCTGGTTTAAAATAAGGGGTTTTGCACATGGGGGAACAGTGGTCAAGATGGAGAGGGGGATGCCTGACCTGGACAGGCATGAGTAAGCAGGTCTTCAGGGGCTGGGTGATTGCAAAGAGCAGTGTTGTAGCCACGCATTCTGGGAAACAAGAAGGACACTCAGAAGGACGTTGTCACTCTGAAGGACAATGCAGATAGTGGAGTGCAGTTTATTACACTAGCGAGCCCAAGGCAGAGTCTCCTCTTAGCCAAGGACTCCAACCAGTTTTTGTGAAAACCTTATATACCCTAAGTGTATATGGTTCCCTGAAACTAGTCTGAAAAAAGGAAAAAGAAAGATACAATCAAAGTCAACCCGTGATTCATATCCCTTAAGCCTAGGTAGTTCAGTCAGTTCAGTTCAGTTGCTCAGTCATGTCCGACTCTACGACCCCATGAATTGCAGCACGCCAGGCTTCCCTGTCCATCACCAGCTCCCGGAGTTCACTCAGACTCATGTCCATTGAGTCAATGATGCCATCCAGCCATCTCATCCTCTGTCGTCCCCTTCTCCTCCTGCCCCCAATCCCTCCCAGCATCAGAGTCTTTTCCAATGAGTCAACTCTTTGCATGAGGTGGCCAAAGTACTGGAGTTTCAGCTTCAGCATCATTCCTTCCAAAGAAATCCCAGGGCTGATCTCCTTCAGAATGGACTGGTTGGATCTCCTTGCAGTCCAAGGGACTCTCAAGAGTCTTCTCCAACACCACAGTTCAAAAGCATCAATTTTTCGGCACTCAGCTTTCTTAGCAGTCCAACTCTCACATCCATACATGACCACTGGAAAAACCATAGCCTTGACTAGACGGACCTTTGCTGGCAAAGTAATGTCTCTGCTTTTGAATATGCTATCTAGGTTGGTCATAACTTTCCTTCCAAGGAGTAAGCGTCTTTTAATTTCATGGCTGCAATCACCATCTGCAGTGATTTTGGAGCCCAGAAAAATAAAGTCTGACACTGTTTCCACTGTTTCCCCATCTATTTCCCATGAAGTGATGGGACCAGAGCCTAGGTAGTTAACAGTGAACAATTATCAATAGGCTTATGGTCATACCCCAATAAGCATAATAGAATGTATGATTCTATTAGGTTACACAGATAATTAGGGTATTCTTTTAGGCAACAGAGAGCCCTGGGGCTCTTCCTTCCAGGGGCCTGGTTTTCCAGTTGATACGTCGTTTCCATAGATACTGGGCATATAGCTCAAAGTCCACAGTCCGCCCCAAGATGGAGTCCTGCTTTCAAGATAGAACCTGTTCTGTTTCCTCCTTCAATAGGACAAGGGTGAGTGAGATAAACTCCAGTTCCTAGTACTGCAAGTCCCCACTTTCTGAGACTATGCGACCTACGTGATCTAGACTTTGCAAGGGGCAAGCTGAGTTACAGAGGCAGAAGGAGAAGGAGGTTATGTAAAATTTTAACTTTTCCTCTTCAAACAGGCACGTGAAAAGATGCTCAACATCGCTTATTATTAGAGAAATGCCAATCAGAACCACAAGGAAGTATCATCTCACACTGGTAAGACTGGCCCCATCAAAAAGTCTACAAATAATAAATGCTGGAGAGGGTGTGCAGCAAAGGGAACTGTCCTACACTGTTGGTGGTGTTAGGGGAAGCACACTGATAGAAACTGCCCACCCTGGCCAGGCTCTTTCATTACCATTCACATGTGTTGTTTTATGACAGGAGATCCTGGTAAGGAATACGGAACTAATAAGTCACCACCAACTGGAAGAGTTCGGGAAAGGTCAAAAGGAGAAACTGTATGTCCTTCCACTTCCCAGAATCCCTCTCTCTAGCATCCATCTTGGCTGAGCGATGCGTGAGCCACCAGGAAAGACTCTGAATTAGAATGATTGGCCAAAGACAACCTGGAAACTAATCCTATCACCATAAAACCTGAGACTGCGAGCCTCATGGCAGAGCTGTTCTCCTGGGTTCCCTTACCAACTGCTCGCCACCCGGGTGCCCTCCCAAGAAAATCTCTTGCTTTGTCAGCACGTGTCTCCTCAGACAATTCTTTTCCAAGTGTTAGACAAGAGCCCACTCTTGGGGCCATGAAGCGGGGGCCTCCCCTTCCCTACAACAGTGGGAATATAAATTGGTGTAGCCCTCTATGGAAAACTGTGGAGGTTCCTTAAAAACCTAAAAACAAAACTACCATATGATCCAACAATCCCACTCCTTGGCAAACATCCAGAAAAGACAAAAATTATAATTTGAAAAGATGCATGCACCCCAAAGTTCCTAGCAGCACTATTTATGATAGCCAATACATGGAAACAACCTGGCTTAAGAAGATGTGGATCTTAAGAAGATACACACACACACATATGAATATATACATTATAAATACATACACAGTGAAATATTGTGTGTGCTCAGTCATGTCTGATGCTTTGTGACCCCATTGACTGTGGCCTGCCAGGCTCCTCTGTTCATGGGATTTTCCAGGCAAGAATACTGGAGTGAGTTGCCATTTCCTCCTCCAGGGGATCTTCTCAACCCAGGAATTGAATTTACATCTCCTATGTCTCCTGCATATCAGGCAAATTCTTTACCCAAGGAGCCATCAGGGAAGTTCAAAAGAAAGAAGCTTCAACAATTATCAAGTCATTGTTATTACATTCCAGGAAATGGTCAGAAAATGGAGTTTTAGTTAAAGTGAATTTACCATTTAACTAAAAATGCCCTACCTGTTAAATGGAAGAGTCTAAATAAGAAAAGGAGTAGTCAAGGCTGTATATTGTGACCCTGCTTATTTAACTTCTATGCAGAGTACATCATGAGAAACACTGGGCTGGAAGAAGCACAAGCTGGAATCAAGATTGCTGGGAGAAATATCAATAACCTCAGATATGCAGATGACACAACCCTTATGGCAGAAAGTGAAGAGGAACTCAAAAGCCTCTTGATGAAAGTGAAAGAGGAGAGTGAAAAAGTTGGCTTAAAGTTCAACATTCAGAAAACGAAGATCATGGCATCTGGTCCCATCACTTCATGGGAAATAGATGGGGAAACAGTGGAAACAGTGTCAGACTTTATTTTTTTGGGCTCCAAAATCACTGCAGATGGTCACTGCAGCCATGAAATTAAAAGACGCTTACTCCTTGGAAGGAAAGTTATGACCAACCTAGATAGCATATTCAAAAGCAGAGACATTACTTTGCCAGCAAAGGTCCGTCTAGTCAAGGCTATGGTTTTTCCAGTGGTCATGTATGGATGTGAGAGTTGGACTGCTAAGAAAGCTGAGTGCCGAAAAATTGATGCTTTTGAACTGTGGTGTTGGAGAAGACTCTTGAGAGTCCCTTGGACTGCAAGGAGATTCAACCAGTCCATTCTGAAGATCAGCCCTGGAATTTCTTTGGAGGGAATGATGCTGAAGCTGAAACTCCAGTACTTTGGCCACCTCATGCGAAGAGTTGACTTATTGGAAAAGACTCTGATGCTGGGAGGGATTGGGGGCAAGAGGAGAAGGGGACGACAGAGGATGAGATGGCTGGATGGCATCACTGACTCAATGGACGTGAGTCTGAGTGAACTCCGGGAGCTGGTGATGGAGAGGGAGGCCTGGCGTGCTGCAGTTCATGGGGTTGCAAAAAGTCAGACACAACTGAGCAAGTGAATTGAACTGAACTGAACTGAACGTAAAGACACTAATGCATAAGCTACAGAAACATGTGGCTCCAAAACCTCAAGAGTGGACAATTACAATGCTTGCTGTCTAAGTTATTTCTTTTTAGAAATACAGCACTTACCAGCCACAAATCTTTAATACAGTAAGCATAGCCTCAACCACAAAGTTGAAAGAGAGGTCAGAAATCATAAAGTTTAAGTTATTGCTTCTGGCATCTGAAGAAACTGAGTAACCTGAACAACCCTTTCAACAGAAAAAAAAAATTGCTGGATAAAATATTTTAAAATATTTTTAACTGCATCTAAGAGTCAAAAAATGGTAAAGAAATACTCAGAGGCCAATAAAATAAATGTAAGTTGGAACCCAGAGGGAAAATAAGTAAACAGATGGCTTTCAACTTGATAACACTTGACAAAAAAAGTGAACTTGCTCTTTGGTTTTCAGGCCCTCTTAAGACCCAGAGGAGATAGGCAGGAAGTCAGCCAAGTTGGGGCATCTAATAGGAAATACTCCAACATTGACAGCTGGAGTCCTAAGAAGCTATACTTTCAAAATAAGTTACTCAAAGCAAATTTGCTTCCCTCCCTCCTTCCTTCCCTGCCTCCAGAATAATGCAAGGAAAAACATCTAATTGAACTTTAGCACTGAATACAGGGGAAGAAAAAGAAATGTTCCTTGAAAATTTATAGCCAAAACCCAGCCCTTATGTGCATTTACAAACTGAATTCTTACTACACAAGGAGTCTGAAAAATTTCTAGCCAAGAATTTAAAGCATCCTGAGCTGGTAAAACCTCCTGGTACCCTGCAGAAGAAAATGAAAATACTCTCTGGGTAAACTCACCTAAAACACAGGCCTCAAAGGATCCCCAGAGGTAAAGTTTCTAGAATAATGAATTCAGTTCAAAAGTTGTAAAACACAAAATATGGTGTCATATGTGAAAACCAGCAGAATCCTCAGACAGTGGCATCAGACCTGCAGCTCTTCCATATATTTGAATTATTAGAAAACAAACAAAAATAAGTATAATGATAGAGTTTAAAAAAATACAAGATGTGACCAATATGAGAATAAGAAAATAAAGAGCAAACAGATCTTTAAATTATCCAAGATGAAATAGAAGATTTAAAAATATATAATACCAGATATTAAGAGTTCAGTGAGTGAGGAAAACATGTTTGATAAAATTTAACATCATTTTTTTTTAACACAAAGAGATTTCAAAAAGAGTAATATAAGGGAGCTTCCTTCATTTGATAAAAGATAGCTACACAAATCCTACTAAAATTCACAATTATTGGTAAAATATGAAAAATGTTCCCTTTAAGTTCAGGGACACGATGTGACTTCTCAGATCAGATCAGATCAGATCAGTCGTTCAGTCGTGTCTGACTCTTTGCAACCCCATGAATCGCAGCACGCCAGGCCTACTTCTACTTAATACTATATCAAAGTTAAAAGAATAATAAAAGAAAAATAAATCAAGTGACTAGAAAGGAAGAAACAAATTTTTCATTTTTCTCAGATAATATTGTTGCAGGAAGGGGGACCCCTGAAACTGGGCTCTTGTCTAACACTCAAAAATGAATTGTCCAAGTAGACACGTGTGCTGACAAAGCAGGAGATTTTATTGGAAAAGGGCACCTGGGTGGAGAGCAGTAGCATAAGGGAACCCAGGAAAACAGCTCTGCCATATGGCTTGCAGTCTCTGGTTTTATGGTGATGGGATTAGTTTCCGGGTTGTCTGTAGCCAATCATTCTGACTCAGAGTCCTTCCTGGTGGTGCACGCCTTGTTAAGCCAAGATGGATGCCAGAGAGAAGGATTCTGGGAGGTGGTCAGACATGTGGTGTCTCCTTTTGACCTTTCTCAAACTCTTCCAGTTGGTGGTGGCTTATTAGTTCCCTGTTGCTTAGCAGGACCTCCTGTCGTAAAACAACTCATACAAATGGTTACTATGGTGCCTGGCCAGGGTGGGCGGTTTCAGTTGGTGTGCTTCCCCTAACAATATCATTGTGTTTCAAAACTCACTGTCTACAAATCTTACTGTCTACAGATTTATTTATTACACATAAGAAAGGTTTTAAAAAGCTGCTTGATTTAAAAAATCTATATATAAAAATCTGTTGCATTTCTAATCAGTAAATAGCAACAAGCAGATGAAAAGTGCAGCCTTCAATTTTCAAGTTTATATTCAAAGTAAAGCATACAACTAAACAAATATTAATGGAGTGATGAACCATATAACCAACTAGTCACAAGCTAGAATATTGTCAGCACCACAGCAATCCCCTACATGTTCCTCCTGAAGCATAACCATCTTCTTCCCCTTAGATGTCAATACAATCCTGTTTGGGGAAAAATAATTCCCTTACTTTTACTACTAGTTTTAACATATGTAGGCATGCATAGAAAATATAAATTAATTTGCCTGGCTTTCATCTTTATATAAATACAGTAATACTCAACACATTCTTTCATGTTTTCCCTCTTTTGCCATGATGGCAATGACAAATAATTCTACAAAAAAAAATGATCAATGTACTTGAATAGATACTTTGCAAAAGAAATCCAAGTAATGAATAAACATATAAATAATCAGAAAATCAATCTCATTACTAATCAAGAAAATATAAATTAAAGCCACAAGATGCCATTTCATTCCCAACCTATTGGAAAAAAATTTTTTTAAATATCAAGAATATATAGAGATGTCAAGTGACTAGAACCATTATATACTGTGGTGAGAATGTGACTTAGCATGACCACTTTGGAAAGCAAATGGAAATGCACATGTTCCATGTTCCAATTACCTGGGTTATTCTCAGGTAAATAACCCAGAGAAATTCTTGCTTAGCTAATCAGCCGTTTATTTATTTATATCAACAGTTCTTATCAGCATTGTTTTTAGAGCAAAATCTGGAAACAGCTCAAATGCACATCAATGGTAAAATAGATAAATGAAATATATATATATATATAAAAATCACAGTATTATACTAATAATACACAATATAATGCTATATAAATGCTATAAAATTGATGAATCCATAGTTACAAATGACAAGTATGAATGCAAAATACTAGCATTTCTGGACCTCAGACTCCTTGTCTAATAAAAATAGAGCTTTTCCCAAAAGAGGAATTTGTATTATCTCTTACAAGTAAGTTGGATGGCAGGGTGGGGGTGGGGATGGGGGACCTAAGGACAATACTGAAAAAAAAAATCAGATGATTCAATAATAGGTAATCCAGGATGTACTATGCTGAATTTAGGTGATTGTTTTTGGTTTTTTTTTTTCAGTTAATGAGATCTTTTGTCTGCAGAAGGAGGAAGCAGGCAAAGCTATTAGCCAAGATGGTTAAAAACAAAAAAAAACTAGTCACAAGATTTTACCAAGAAATAATCATCAGGAAAGCAGGGAATACATAAGTCCAAAGCAGAACAGAACAGCAGTGCCCAAAGGAGAGAGGCAGTTGAATAACAACTGAAAAACGCAAACTGCAAACACAGTGTAGGTTTAAAACAAAAACGACTGGAACATGAGGCTCCAAGTCTGAGAGTAGGGTCATCCTTCTATTTTTGATACGAGTGTTTCTTTATATTGGCAGAATAACAGTGGACATCTTAAATGGCTCTAAAAAATAAAATGCACCAAATCCATTTGAGAGGTTACGGTGAAGGGGGACGGGGTAGATTTTTCACCAGCATTACAAATTGAAAATTAATTTCCATTTACTTCTCCATTTTTGAGGAATTTATTACATAATCAGTAACAGAAGTGGAGGGGGGGGTCACTAGAACGACACAGCAACATGGAGATTATATTTAAACATCAGAACATGGATCATTGCAGTGAAGTGTCTGCTTTCTCAACCATGACTTGTTCTTAATGAAAAATCATCATGTGGACATTCAGGGCAATTTGATTCCGTCTACCAGGAGACACCAGGGAATCCCAAATTGTGTTTCTCAGCTGCTGGCTGGTGGATTACCAGGCAACACTTTAATTGCTTTGCATATACAAACAACCATCTTTGCCCTCATCATGGTGACAGCAATTCATTTCTCTGCCTCCCTCATTCTCCCTCTCATTCCTGGATCCAGATCAAAGAAGTGGTCTTCAAGCTCACCATTCTGGACCATTTTGTAAATTGATGATGGTTGAATCAAATGATTCCAAATCATTCACCAAACACTGTGATGTATCAGTTCTAATTTACTGTTATTTTATCTTAGGAAAGGCACAGTAATTCAGTATCTTCATCTTTGCAATAAAATACTGGAAGATTAAAGTCAAACGTAAGTAAAAAATAATTTAATATCTACTTTCAGGAGTGAGTGTTGAGTTGGTTTTCCTAAATACAAAGCCTGAGATGGGGGGTTCTTAAACAAGTGATTTATTGAGGGAGTACTCTCAGGAGAAAGGAAGTGAAGAAAGCTGACACAGTGGGTGAAAGAAGCCAACCAAGAAAGCGGTCTAACCTGGAGTCTAGATTGAACTGGATGCTACAGGGAGTTCTAGAGCCTGAATTACACCACAGAGTAGGTACTGCCTTTTGTATGCCTATACCAGGAAGTCATTGACGGGGCGGCATAAAGAATGTGTGCCAGGGGAAAGTTATCTCCTAGGCAAGATGAGGCCAGTTCTCTGGAGAGGGGCCAGCTATGTATGTTAGCAGTCAAAACTCAGCAGTGAAAGAATGGGAGCAATATCCAGGTATAGAGGATCTTGGTATGACCCAAGCAGGTCTACTAGAGGCGGAAAGTAATTTTCTAGCAACACTTTCATTGCTTATTAGACCATGGAATTTGTATAAAAAAAGTTGCGAAGTTTGAAATCTGTACCAGATATTGCTTGAAACTTCACAAGCGTATTTCAATTTACTAGAACAAAAGAGACTGGGTTTTTAGAATAATGTCAGCTTAAAATGAGACTGGATCTACACTTTTAGGGCATAGCTACTAATATGATTTCACAGAGAAATAATACTTATAAACTGAGTCACTGATGATTGTCAATTGGAAGAGACTGTACCAACACAAATTGCAGCATTTTGAAATATATGACAGAATAATGAGGATTTGGGGTACTTTAAGACTTCTATATAATCTGCGAAATATTATATTTACAAAATAAAAGTGAATCACCTTTTTCTGACCCCAAAATGGGAAAACTTCATAAAATGAGCTGTTTCCCCAGACAACTCTGAACAGAAACATGCAGCTTTTCATTCTAAAATCAACATTTATCACCCATCCCAGATCAGACATAATTTTTAAAAGAACCACTGCTAATAAGTTGTAAGATCATTTATAAGCAAAAGAGAACACTATTTATTATAATTGGTACCATTGGCCTAAAGCCAGGCAAGATCTTAAGCTGCAAATAAGGCTCCAGATGCTAGCCAGTCTTAATCCAAGGATCTTACCATTTAGCAAGTTTTTCATCCTCCCACTACATGTAAATGAGAGTGACCATCCCTCCATGCCTTCAAATATAGGATCTGGGAGCTCTGTGCTTCGATTTCTGATGAACCACTGCATACTGCTCCATTGCATTGCTCTCACTTCCACTCATTACTGGAAACAGCAGTAATTTCACTGCAAGGGGAAAGTGGAAGGCATCAATATTCATCGAGTATTTTTTTTAGAAAGCTGTAAATTTACATATGTCTTAATGAAGTAAATTTTTACATCCATGATCTTTTAAAATAACCCTATCAAATATTTATTCTCTTTCTACAGCAAAAGAAACTCAAGTTAAAATAAGCTAAATAACTTGAAAGAAGTCTCACAAATAATAAAAGAATGGACAGGTATTTGAACCCGAAGATTGGTCTTTTATAGATTTTGTGCCCTTTTATTATACCAGTTGTTCTCGAAGTATGGTCCCTGGACTGGCAGCACTGACATAATCTCAAAACTTTTCAGAAGTTCAAATTCTTGTACTTGATTACCTAGATACTGCCCGAATTAGGCCCAGAAACCTACATTTTACCAAGTCCTTCAAATGTTTGTGAATCATGTTCAACTTTGAGAATCTCTGTCTTATGCTGTATTTCTTTTTCTTTTCCAGAAACAAAGAGATAAAATTTTTGATTCAGCTTTAGCTACTATTCCTCTTAGAAACTGGGTCCTGTGAACCCCAAAGACAGCCTTGAATTTCAAACACTGTTTCTGTTAAGTTTATTCAAAGTTTTATTTACTTTGCTTTTACTTGAGGCTGGTAAACAGGTCTGTTTTCTGGGCATCATCCCAAATGTCTCCAGCACTACCACACCTTTCACTTAATGTTTGTTTATTCATTCATCCATGCACAGTCATTCATGCAACTACTATTATTTTAAATCCTTTCATGTGTTAGGTACTATGGTAGACTAGGAAGATTAATGAACCTACCAGAGATGTCCACGTCCTAATCTGCAGAAACTTAGAATATGTTTTATTACATGGCAAAGAGAAGTTAAGGTTGCAAATAGAATGAAGATTGTTAATCAGCTTAGCTTAAAATGATGTGATTATCCTGGATTATTATTAGTGAAGTGAAGTCCCTCAGTCTTGTCCGACTCTTCATGACCCCATGGACTGTAGCCTATTATGCTCCTCCGTCCATGGGATTTTCCAGGCGAGAGTACTGGAGTGGGTTGCCATTTCCTTCTCCAGAGGATCTTCCTGACCCAGGGATTGAACCCAGGTCTCCCACACTGTAGGCAGATGCTTTACCCTCTGAGCCACCAGGGAAGTCCACCAGGGAATTATTATCACTACCCCCCAAAATGAAATACTTAGGTGTAAACCTTAAAAATAAACATAAGATCTATATAAGGAGAACTAAAAAATTCTGTCAAACAAAATCAAAAAATAAAGGGAGAGATACCCCATGTTCATAGATAGACTCACAATTGTCAAGATGTCAGTTCTTCCTGATTTGATCTATAGATTCAATGTGTGCATGTGTGCTAATGAAAGGTTGTTGCTGAGCTGTGAAAGACGCCAGGATTCTTGGCCTCTGGAGGAAAGGAATTCAATCTGGGGCCAGTGATGAGGCTTGATCGCTTAGAGCTTTTGTGTAATAAAGTTTTATTAACATATAAAAGACATAGAGAAAGCTTCTGACATTGACATCAGAAGTGGGCACAAAGAGTGCCCATCTGCTAGTCTTTAGCTGGATGTTATATAGCTACTAGCTGTCTACTAATTCGAGAAAGGAAATCTCTCAAAACTCAAAGACTGGCACCAGGCCCCTCACCCACAACATGCATTTTGAGATAACATTGGCACAAGATGAGTTGTCCTGGGTCATAAAATGATTGACAAGAATCTTGAAGAAAGGCAGTTTCCTAGTGAATACAGTCTCATTAGCATAGCTTAAGAGAACATTTGCATGAGTAAAACATACTGGTTTGTCAAGTTGGTTCTGAGTCTTAGGTGGAACCAACTTGAGGACAAGAGTCTAGGGTAAATACATAGTTCATTAACATAGCTTAAGACAAACATTTCCATAAGAAAAATGCATTGGTTAGCTCAAGGTTTGAGAAAAGTTAAGTTCAGGTGGAACCAGGTACCGTTATGGCAACACAGAATTTTAAAAGAAACCTCTTTTTAAATTTGTATGGAGAAGGGGAAAATAATCTTTCCTCCTGCTGCTTAAGAGAGAGAGAAAAAATGTCTGACACTTGCAGCCTATTTCCTCCGTTTGGAGACCCCTGGCCTTCCTGCCTGTTACCATCTCACCAAGTTGTGTCTGACTTTTTACAACCCCATAGACTGTAGCCCATCAGGCTCTCTGTCCATGAGATTTTCCAGGCAAGAATACTGAAGTGGGTTGCCATTTCCTCTTCCAGGGTATCTTCCTGACCCAGGGATCCAACCCACGTCTCTTGTGTCTCCTGCACTGGCAGGTGGATTCTTTACCACTGAGCCAGCTGGGAAGCCCCAATAGATTCAATGCAATGCCAACCAAAATTCCACCAAGTCATTTTATGGATATTGATAAACTGATTCTAAAGTTTATATGGAGAGGCAAAAGAACCCCCCGCCAAAACCAACACAATATTGAAGAAGAACAGAGTTGGAAAACTGATGCTCCCTGACTTTTAAGACTTACTATAAAGCTACAGCAACCCAGACATTGTGGTATTGGTTCAAAGAATGGACAAAAAGATCGATGGAACAGAACAGAGAACCCAGAAGTAGACCCACTTAAATATATAGCAAATGAGCAAAGGCAACACAATGAAGCAAAGACAGTCTGTTCAACAAATATTTCTGGAACAATCAGACATGCACAAGCAAAAAATGAATTTAGACATGAACCTTACACACTTCATAATAATTAACCCCCAAACAGATCACAGACTTAAAGTATTAGTCACTCAGTTGTGTCCAGCTCTTTGTGATCCCATGGACTGTAGCCCGCCAGGCTCCTCTGTCCATGGGATTTCCCAGGCAAGAATACTGGAGTGGGTAGCCATTTCTTTCTCCAGGGCATTCCCGACCCAGGGATCAAACCCTGGTCTCTTGAATTACAGGCAGATTCTTTTACTGTGTGAGCCATTGGAGAAGCCCCACAGACTTAAAGGTAACATGTAAAAGTTATTAAACTCCTAGAACATAGGAGAAAACCTAGATGACCTTGGGTATAGTGATACTTTTTGAGATATAACATCAAAGACATACTGCATGAAAAAAGAACTGATAAGCTAGAATTCATTAAAATTTAATTTTTTTGTCCCATTAAAGACAATAACAAGATAATAGGAAAACAAAACACAGACTGGGAGAAAATATTTGCAAAATACACATCTGATAAAGGATCATTATTTTAAATATACAAATTAAAATTTTTAACTTAATAATAAGCAAAAACCCAAGTGAAAAATGGGCCAAAGCTTTTAACAAGATACTTCACCAAAGATATGATAAACAGATGGAAAATAAGCACATGAAAAGATGTTCCACATCATATGTCATGAGGGCAATGAAACATAAAACAATGTAAAATCATTAAGTACCTATTAGAACGGCCAAAATCTGAAACATGGACAATGCCAAATTCTAGCAAGGATTCAGAGTATCAGAGACTCTTGTATATTGCTGGTGGGAATGTCTAATGTTTCAGCCACTTTGGAAGACAGTTTAACAGTTATTCCAAAGTTAAACATCCTCTTACCATATGATCTAGGAATTGCATTCCATGGTATTTATCGAAAGGAGTTAAGAACGTATATCCACACAAAAATTTGCCCATAGACATCAGTAGCAGCTTTATTCACCATTGCCAAAACTTGGAAATAGCCAAGATGTCCTTTAGTATGTGAATGGATAAACAAACTGTGATACACCCAGATAATGGAAAATATTCAGCATTAAAAAGAAATGAGCTGTCCAGCTATGAAAAGACATGGAGGAACATTACATTCATATTACCAAGTGAAAGAAGCCAGTCTGAGAAGACTACGTACTGTATGATTCCAACTATATGTCATTCTGAAAGAGGCAAAGCTAGAAAAAACAGTAAAAATGTCAGTGTTTGCCAGGAGGTGAGGAGCAGATGAAAAAGCAGAGCACAGAGGATTTTCAGGGCAGTGGAAGTACTCTATATAATATTACATGATGGATAAATGTCATTATGCATTCATCCAAACTCACAGAATATACAACACCAAGAGTGAACTCTAAGGCAAATTACAGACTTAGAATGATTATTAATATATGTATAATGATAATGATTATCAATGTATCAATGTATGTCCATCCTTGGTAAAAAATGTACCATTCTGGTAAGTGATGTTGATGATAGTGGAGGTTATACATGTCAGGAGAGTATATGAGAAATCTCTACATTTTTTTTTTTCAATTTTATCATAAACTGAAAACTGCTCTAAAAAATGAAGACTTTTAAAAAGTCAAATGTTTTATTTGAAAAGCAACTTAGATCCCTTAAAAGTCAGTTTCTTCCTTAGCATTTCTTTTGCCAAAGTGAGCGTGTGGGAAGAGATGCTGTTTTACTAAGAGACTTCTATATAATTTTTCTTCTAGCTGCAGATTTTGAAAACCATTTAAAAACAGTTTCACAGTGTACTCTCCTGAATGACATCTTTCCTTTGATGCAGAGGAGTAACTTTTTTAAAAAGCAGTTTTTAAATAGTTGCTCTCCCTAAGGCAAAGGTACCTCATTCTAATGTCTTTTCAGCCTTTTGCCCTTCTTCACCCTCCATTATTTTTCAAGTCTTTTGCACTCCTGATACAATTTCCTAATATTTTATTTAGTGGAATGACCAAATGAAGTATTTAATTCTATGTTGCCATCCATCTTAAAATCATAAAGAAAAATATTCTAGGTAACAGGACTCAACTTTTTTCTGTGTTTAATTTCCAATACATGTTTTAGTTAATTCAACCATTTCAGCCGGATTTTCTTTTCTTTTTAATAAAAGAAACCCAAAAAGCTCAAATCTTCATGGTTGTAAGAAGAGATAAAAAGATTAAAAATGGAATTGCTTTAAGTACTCAGCAATTAAAAATAAAGAAAATAAACAGGGTCTGGAATTTTACTGCAGCACCCACAGTAGCAGAAGAAGGGTGTCATATTCACTATGATTTTTTTTATATTTCACCAAACTGTAAAATATAGTTAGAATTTGCCAGGCCTTCTTAATAATGCATAAACCTCATATTTGTATATAAACTTCCTTTTGGAGAGTTCAAATCTCCTTTATAACATTTCCTCTAACCATGCCAATATTCTACTTGGAAGGCTTATTTTATTCCCAATAACAAACGAGAAAATGAGACCTAAAAACTCAGAATATCTGATGTGCATTTATAAGTCTGAGCAATTGTTGCATCAAAACTACAAAGCCAAAAAAAAAAAAAAAAAAACACAAAAACTACCAAGCCTCTATTTCTTAAATTCTAATCTATCATTTCAGCTTTAACTCATTCCTAGATTAAAAGTAAATATTTATTCTTTAGGGTAAGAAACTTCTATCCATGACTGGTTTTACCTTTCTGTGTGACACAACTGAAAGCAAGACAAAATATGTATTAAAAACTAAATTAGATGCTACACATCACATATCAGAGGACAATGACCCCTGAGACCAGGAAATCCAATGGGGTGAGCCTGTGATTGCATCAATTTAACTTACTGTCTAGAGAGAGTTTCCAGGCCCCAACAGCGTGATGGAGAACACAGGCTGAACCTAGAGGTCATCCTGAGTTGAGAAGATGGAGCTCAAGTCTGGGTATACCAAAACAGCTCGAGTTTTCAGGCAGTGTACTAGAGAGGAAAGAACCGCACCAAGAGAGAGCTCCAGAGGTCTGCAGAGGGTCCCCATGTCTTTCTCTAAGTACAGATCGATGCATATATATTGACCACACTGTGAGGAAATTACCTGCTATCAGAGAAAGAACCATCCAGAGGCAGTTCTCCATGAGTCTGCAGGGGTTTCATAACAAAATATCACAGACTGGGTGACCTAAGCAACAGATGTTTCTTTTCTCACTGCTCTGGAAGCCCAAGATCAAAGTGCTAGCAGGGTAGGTTTTTTCTGTAGCCTCTCTCTTCACTTACAGACCTTATCACTGTGTCCTCCCATGGTCTTTTCTCTGTGAGTGTCCTTCGTGTTTCTTCCTCTTCACATAAGGAGATGAGTCTTATCAAAATATAGCTCCAAACTTATGACCTCATATAATGTTTATTATCTCTTTAAAGGCCCTATCTCTAAATAAACTTACACTGGGAATTAGGGCCTCAACATACTAATTTGCAGAGGGTTGGGGGGTGTCATAATTCAATCCAAAACAGCGTCTCTTGTTTCTACATGTTTTACAAGCAGATTCACCAACTGTCTTTGTTCTAGTATAGCTTTTCAAGGATGTTTTTGCAGTGAACTCTCTTAGAGGATAGCTATAATGTTCTCCTTGGAAGCAAAGAACAAGCCTGCTTACTGTGCAGGAAAAAAACATCTAAATCGACTAAGCTTAGGGCTTCCTGCCTATAATGCAATCTTCGGCAAGTACAGGAGTCACCTGGTCCTCTTTACAGCATCCTGTGAGAACTGTGACTCACAGAACTGGTGAGCTCTGTCCAGGGTCTTATGACTTCTGTCAGCGTTCATGGTACTGTGGTAGTTAAGTTGTTACCTTGTAAGTAGACCAAAAGCTCAGATCTTTCATAGATTTTTCACCACCCAAAAGAATTAGAGTAATAATTAGAATAATCACTCCAGGAACACCAATGGTTCATGGTCCCACTAGGCAAAATGGAAAACCCTGTATAGGGTATAGGAGAGAGGGCTCAGAATGACATTGCTACAGTAATGGAGAAAGATTAGCCCTCGATTAATGCTTCACTAGTTTTATCTGGAAAAGCTTAAATGCAACATTTGAAAGGATTAAAGTATTTCCAAGTAACTTACCTGCAACTCAGAAGAAAGTTCAAGAATACACAGAATCTAACAAGGTAATATTTGGCATTTTTGGCATTCATTTCAGAAAAACGACTAGGCTTTTAAAGAAGCAGGAAAATATTACCTATAATAAGGAGAACATTCAGTCCTGTATGTTCATTGGAAGGACTGATGTTGAAGCTGAAACTCCAATACTTTGGCCACCTGATGCAAAGAGCTGACTCATTTGAAAAGACCTTGATGCTGGGAAAGATTGAGGGCAGGAGGAGAAGGGGATGACAGAGGATGAGATGGTTGGATAGCATCACCAACTCAATGGACATGAGTATGAGTAAGCTCTGGGAATTGGTGATGGACAGGGAAGCCTGGCATGCTACAGTCCATGGGGGTCACAAAGAGTCAAACACCACTGAGTGATTGAACTGAACTGAACTGAATAAACACCCAATATCCACGAAGCTCAACAACCCACAAGCATCAGAAAAGGAAGAAAAATACACCATGGCACATCCCATTCAAACTGCTTAAAAGCAGTAATAAAGAGAACACTTTAAAAGGAGCCAGGAACAAAAAGACATTATATATATATATATATATAGTGGAACAAAGGTAAGAATTACCTCAGAATTTGCACTGGATTCATTGCAAATGAGAGGACAATGGAGCAGCATCTTTAAAGCAATGCTTGAATTATATACCCAGGGAAAAACAAAAATAAAAAAAGACCTTTTCATGCTTACAAAAGGTGAACTAATTCTTTACCAAGACTGGCATTTCAAAAAATATTAAAAGAATTCTTCAAGTAGGATCAAACTTATACTAGATGAAAATCTGTGTTTTCATAAAGGAATGAAGAGCACCAGAAATGATAAATACAAAGACTTTTAAACTTATTTTTAAGTCTCTTTTAAATGTAATTATCAGTTTAAAGTCAATAGCATATGTAGAAGTAAAATGCTTGATGAAGATAGCACAGCAGCTGAGATGGGGGAAATGGTTCTAAGTTTCTGTTACCATAGTTGACATAGTATTATGTTAACTTAAGGACACTTATTAAGTTAATAAGTGTCCCATAAACCCTAAAGCAACCATTTAAAAATTATGCCTAATTAGTCAAAAAGGGAAATAAGCCATAAAAAATACTCATTCACCCTGATTACCAAGATCAGCAAAGACACTACAAAAAAAAAAAAAAAGAAAATTACAGGACAATATCTTTGGTGAATATAAATGCAAAAAATTCTCAATAAAATATTAGCAAACCAAATCCAACAACACATAAAAAGATCATACATCATGACTAAGTGGGATTCATCCCAGGTTCACAAGGATGGTTCAACATACATAAATCAATCATCATGATATACCACATAAACAAAAGAAAAGACAAAAACCAAATAATCATCTCAATAGATGCAGCAAAAGCATGCATTTGATAAAATTCATCATTCATTCATTATAAAAAACCCTTATGAAAGTGGGTATAACAGGACCATATCTCAACATAATAAAAGCTATTTATGACAAACCCACGGTCAACATAATACTTGACAGTGAAAAGCTGAACGCCTTCCCACTAAAATCTGGGATGAGACAAGGATGCTCACTCTTACCACTTCTAATCAGCATGGTACTGGAAGTCCTAGTCACAGCAATCAGACAAGAAACAGAAAAAGTATTTAAATTTTTAGGGAAGAGGTAAAACTGTCATTTTATGCAGATGACATGGTACTATACAGTAGAAAGTCCTAAAGACTGCACACAAAATCTACTAGAATTGATAAATGAATTCAGCAAGGTAGCAGGATACCAGATAAACGTATAGAAACTGGTTGTGTTTCTTTACACTAACAACGAAACACTGGAAAGAGAAAATAATCTCTTAAAATCATAGCAAAAAATAACAACAACAACAAGTAGGATTTCTATCAGTATCAGTAACCAGGCATTTTACAGAATTTCATAAATAACTGAATAAAGATCTCATGACTAAATGGGAGTTTTGGTGGGTCCAAAAAAAATTTCTTCCCTGAAAATTTTATCAAACATTTAAAGAAGAGTGTTTAGTTTAAAATTTCTATATTGGTAGGTAGATCTAGAGGGAGATGAGGAAAATCTGTTTCAATGCTAGGCAACAGATGGCAGATAAAAGATATTATCATATACTTTCAACCAGGCAGGATAAATTGTTCAAATATATTTTGGCAGCTGCTAAAGCAAGTAGGAACACAGAAGAGGTAAAGCAAATAAACAAACAAAAGAATTTCAAATGATCCTATGGAGACTAATTAACGAATTGTGCAGTTTTACAGCTATATATTTCTGGAAATTCCAGCCTTGTCTAGGTTCATAATTGGCCTCTTTAAAATTTTAGCACATCTGAGAACTATTATTCTGTGTCCTGGTGCTCTGCCCATCTTAAAGAACTACCAAAAAGTTCACAGGAGTCTCCTGGGGAACGGGAAACTCAAGTTATCTACAGCTACGTCAATTTCTAGCTAGAGAACTG
Organism: Bos indicus; assembly: GCF_029378745.1. Taxonomy (NCBI): domain Eukaryota; kingdom Metazoa; phylum Chordata; class Mammalia; order Artiodactyla; family Bovidae; genus Bos; species Bos indicus. The sequence goes on along the minus strand of NC_091789.1, from coordinate 124,298,717 downwards.
ACTGTTCTTAACACTGAAATACATATCCTAATTGACTCATGGAACTCACTCGGCAGGCTGTAAGGTTTGAAGTCACAGCGAATGACAGGGTGATGTGCTAAGACAAGTAATGGTCCAGGAGTGAGGAGACAGCTCTTTGTTATGGTAGTAACAGTTATGGGAGTCTTGATAAGTTACTCAGCACCTCATGGCTCCATTTCCTTATTTATACATACGGGAAATCATTCCTGCCCTGCCGATCTCAGAGGCCTTTTAGATGCCCCAAATTTTATAAATTATATACAACACCTGGTAAGAGTATATAGAACAAAAGAAGAAATGGGCAATAACTAAGGAAAAATTATTCATGAAGTATTCTGCAATTTTTTAAAGTTTCTGTCATAAATTTGAGATATATTTTAACATTGTATTATTTGTGTTATTTTAATCACTTATTTTATTATTGAAACCACCCTGTGAATTATACATGGACAATATTCATAGTTTTCTACAAAAGAGACTGAAAAAATGGTTGCCCAAGTTAAAAACCTAATTTATAACATAATCATCAACCTATCTTCTGTGTAAAGACTTTTCTCAACAATTTGAGCTGCCCAGAAAAAGGAGTAATCTGTCTTCTAATGTAATGAGTTCCATTTCTGTAGAAAAGAATTATTCCTGCATTGAAAGGAAGGAGATAAGTGAATATTAAATGAAACCCAGGCTGACAAAAGCGTCCATGTCACAAAAAATGCTAAAGAACCCTAGGGTCTAGTGATTCTCCTGCATAATGGGGCTTGTGATACCTACAGGGATAGGTATCTGTGGGCAACAGAAGGGGCTCTGCATGAACTGTATTTTTCTGTGGGATAGTAAAAAGCAGTGCATTACACCAATCCTCTCGCTGTCATATGTCAACAGTGTCTCTCCCAGTAAAATATTATGGAAAAGCCCAAATGAACTTTTGGGCCAACCCAATATTATCATTATCTCCATTTCAAAATAGGAGCTTGAGATTTAGAGAGATTAAAGTATTAATACTTTCCCAACATCCCAAAAGTGGAGAAGCCTGGATCTGAAACAGTTTATTCAGAACCAGATCATAGCTGCATATGATGACAGTATGGTGGGAACCATGGTTAAGGAATTAGCTTATCATGTTCCATTAAATCCTCATTAATTTAGTACTACTGTGATTCTCTTTCCAGATGGGCAAACTGATATTAGTGAGATCTAGAGTCTCCCAATTAAGACATCCAGATCTGGGATTCTCCCCAGGCAGTCCATCGCCATAGCTTACGTGTTTATTTTGGACATTCTACTGCTTTTGCAAAGTAAAAGAGGTACTTAAACTGACTTGTGCATAGAAATGTTATGATCATCTTATCCTTGATTACAATGCAGGAACATATAAATCTTTCCAGTTCTTCAAACTTTAATCTCCTTTTCATTTGTATGAAGTTACTTTCTTAGGAATGTGGTACACATTAAGAATTTTAAGAACATCTACTCACTTGAGCATCGTGTTGGGTTATGTAGACCTAACTTCTCTCAAAGTGTGAGCACAACACCCTTTAAGATGGAAACCTTTGTGCTGTTAAATATAACCATGGGAAAAAGCTCTCATGTTTAAAGAGAAAAAAATCCAACTACTTACAAACTAAATGACAAGTAAGTTGCAGAAATGCATTTTCACAATATTATTTATCCTTTTATCATTTCTTCAAAAACAAGGAGGGGCCATCACTTGGCATTTCCTGAAAGCCCCAAACAGCAGTGTACCTAGTAATTGCTGCTTCTAAAATGTGTATCATACAAAATCACTTCTGTGGTATTCCTGACAAAAGTGTATAACCTAAAACTAATCATGAAGAAATACCAGACTGACTTAAACAGAGGGGCATTCTATAAAATGACTGCCAGTACTCTTCCAAAATGTCATAGTCATGAAAGGCAAAGAAATTGCAGACAACTTTAAAGTTCTAGATGAAAGAAGATTAAAGACATTTCCTAGCACCATACATAAAAATATAATCAAAATGGTTTAAAGATGTAAATGTAAGGCCAGAAATGATAAAGCTCTTAGAGGAAAACATAGGCAGTACACTCTGACATAAATGACAGCAAGATCCTCTTTGACCCACCTCCTAGAGTAATGGAAATAAAAACAAAAATAAACAAATGGGATCTAATTAAACTTAAAAACTCTTGCACAGCAAAGGAAACAATGGACAAGATTAAAAGACAACCCTCAGAATGGAAGAAAATAATTGCAAACAAAACAACTGACAAAGGATTAATCTCCAAAGTGTATAAGCAGCTCATATAGCTCAATATCAGAAAAACAAACAGCCCAATTAAAACCGAGCAGAAGACCTAAACCAACATTTCTCCAAAGAAGACATTCAGAAGGCCAATAAACACACGAAAAGATACTCAACATTGCTCATCATTAGAGAAGTGAAAATCAAAACTACAGTGAAGTATCACCTCACACCTGTCAGAATGGACATCATCAAAAAATCTGCAAACAATGAATGCTGGAGAGGATGTGGAGAAAAGGGAACCCTCTTGGGATGTTGATGGAAATGTAAGTTGATACAGCCCCTATGGAGATTCCTTAAAAAACTAGGAATAAAACTACCATATGACCCAGCAATCCCACTACTGGGCATATACCCTGAGGAAACCATAATTGAAAAAGACACATGTACCCTAATGTTCACTATAGCAGCACTATTTACAATAAACCAGGACATGGAAGCAACCTAGAAATCTAGATGTCCATGGACAGATGAATGGATAAAGATGTGGTACATATATTTGCTGTTGTTCATTCGCTAACTCATGCCCAACTCTTTGTGACCCCACGGACTGCAGCATGCAAGGCTTCCCTGTCCTTCACTATCTCCCAGATTCTGCTCAAATTCAGGTCCATTGAGTGGGTGTTGCTATCTACTCATCTCATCCTCTCCCACCCCCTTCTCCTTTTGCCTTCAATCTTTCCCAGCATTCAGGTCTTTTCCAATGAGTCAGCTCTTTGCATCAGGTGGCTAAACTATTGGAGCTTCAGCTTTAGTATCAGTCCCTCCAATGAATATTCAGGGTTGATTTCCTTTAAGATTTACAAGAGACTATCACTCATGCATTAAAAAGAATTAATCTGAGTCAGTTCTAGTTAGGTGGATGAACATAGAACTTGTTGTACAGAGTGAAGTAAGTCAAAAAGATAAAAAACAAATATAGTATATTAACGCATATATATGGAATCTAAAACAAATGGTATTGATGAACCTACTTGCAGGGAAGGAATGGAGACGAAGATATAGAGAATGGACTCGTGGACATAGTAGAGGAAGGAAAGAGCGGGATGAATGGAGAAAGTAGCATCAACATATATACACTACCATGTGTAAAACAGATAGCTGATGAGAAGTTGCTATATAATACAGGGAGCCAAACCTGGTGCTCCGTGATGACTGAGGGGGAGGGAGGGGAGGGAGACTCAAGAGGAAGGTGATATGTATACCTTTATGTCTGGTTTACATTGTTGTACAGTAGAAACCAACACAATGTTGTAAAGCAATTTTCCTCCAGTTAAAAAATAACTTGAAAAAAAAGAAGACTAAAAATATATGACAAGTGAACCCATGTGATCCTGGATTGGATAACGGACCAGGGAGAAACTTTTTTTCTGAAAAAGGTATTGTTGGGACAATGGGAAAATTTTGAATCAGACCTGTAAATTAGCTGATAATGTATCAGGGTTAATTTCTTGATTTAAGTAATTGTACTGTGATGATGTATTCTTGCCTGGAGAATCCCATGGACAGAGGAGCCTGGTGGGCTATGGTTCAGAGAGTCACAAAGAGTAGGACATGACAAAAGTGACTTAGCACTGTGATGATGTAAGAGAATGTCTTTCTTAAAGAACTTACTAGAGGTAAAGAGATACTATTTTTGCAATTCTCAAAAACATCAGAAAAAATGTATCCCAAGCTACTGCTTTTATGAAACCAATTTTGGATGCTTTAACCCTCTATTAAATTATACATGGATTGAATGGATGCAAATTTGTTCACATTTGAAGCACTGGGCATGCATTAGCATTTCAGAAGACATGAATACAATATTGGCAATGGTGTTTCCTATATTCACTTTATGAAAAATCTGGCTTTGATTCATTACCTCTCTATAAGCCATATTTGTAATTGGAAATCGTGTTATAGCCTGTAAGTTGACTTGGCTTTTCCAAGCAACATGAGAAAGGTAGTCTGGGTCTCATGATATTCAGTCAATATAATTTGCCTCTCAGCTATCATCCTTGTCAAGTCTAACTCCCAGCTTCATTGGTCATTTCTTAGCCCTGAGTATCCTGGAAAGTCCATTTGGACTTTGATCCCTAGATGACTTAGACTCTGTCAATATATTAATGTTGATGTGTCTTCTACCTCATTTTAAGTCTGATATTCTTAAAAATCTCCAACTATGACCTCCAAGAAACCTATGATAGACTCTCTTCAGGAATATATGGATCCTCAGATTAAAAGGAACACTCTGCTCTTAACTTTCAAAATCCTCATCTAGTTTTAAACTAAACATTTATAATTCTCACTTTTTCTCTTTGACTTTTAAAATGATAGATTGAGCCCTATGTACTGAGAGTTTCTGACAAACAATTTCTTGAAAGAAATATAGAATATTTGATCAAATTAAACATCCTATATCATAACATAAAATTATTGGTAAAAAGGAGCTTATATACTATCATATGTGGTAAGAACTGCACATGGAACAGACTAGTTCCAAATCAGGAAAGGAGTACGTCAACACTGTATATTGTCAATATGCATGTTTAACTTATATGCAGAGTACATCATGCAAAATGCCGGACTGGATGAAACACAAGCTAGAATCAAGATTGCCGGGAGAAACATCAATAACCTCAGATATGCAGATGACACCACACTTATGGCAGAAAGTGAAGAAGAACTAAAGAGCCTCTTGATGAAAGTGATAGAGGAGAGTGAAAAAGTTGGCTTAAAACTCAATATTCAGAAAATGAAGATCATGGCATCTGGTCCCATCACTTCATGGCAAATAGATGGGGAAACAGTGAAAGACTTATTTTCAGTTCAGTTCAGTTCAGTCGCTCAGTCATGTCCAACTCTATGAAACCCCATGAACCGCAGCACACCAGGCCTCCCTGACCATCACCAACTCCTGGCATCCACCCAAACCCATGTCCATTGAGTCAATGATGACATCGAACCATCTCATCCTCTGTCGTCCCCTTCTCCTCCTGCCCTCAATCTTTCCCAGGATCAGAGTCTTTTCAAATGAGTCAGCTTTTCGCATCAGGTGGCCAAAGTATTGGAGTTTCAGCTTCAGCATCACTCCCTCCAATGAACACCCAGGACTGATCTCCTTTAGGATGGACTAGTTGGATCTCCCTGCAGTCCAAGGGACTCTCAAGAGTCTTCTTCAACACCACAGTTCAAAAGTATCAACTCTTTGGTGCTCAGCTTTCTTTATAGACTTATTTTGGGGAGCTCCAAAGTCACTGCAGATGGTGACTGCAGCCATGAAATTAAAAGATGCTTGCTCCCTGGAAGAAAAGCTATAACAAGCCTAGGCAGCATATTAAAAAGCAGAGACATTACTTTGCCAACAAAGGTCCATCTAGTCAAAGCTATGGTTTTTCAAGTAGTCATGTATGGATGTGAGAGTTAGACTATAAAGAAAGCTGAGCGCCAAAGAACTGATGCTTTAGAACTATGGTGTTGGAGAAGACTCTTGAGAGTCCCTTGGATATCTTGGAGATCCAACCAATAAATCATAAAGGAAATCAGTCCTGAATATTCATTGGAAGGACTGATGCTGAAGCTGAAACTCCAATTCTTTGGCCACCTGATGTGAAGAGCTGACTCATTTGAAAAGACCCTGATGCTGGGAAAGATTGAAGGTGGGAGGAGAAGGGGAAAACAGAGGATGAGATGGTTGGATGGCATCACTGACTCAATGGGCATGAATTTGAGTAAACTCTTGGAGTTGGCGATGGAGAAGGAGGCCTGGCATGCTGCAGTCCATGGGGTCGCAAAGAGTCGGACATGCCTGAGTGACTGAACTGAACCGAATGTGGTAAGAATAAATGGATTTCCACTAATTCCCCCTTGAGGAGGAAAATCTGTTCTCAAAGTGATCCTCATATTTGTTCACTGTGAAATTGATTCCTCAAGTAATGTGAGTATAGATAAAAGAGAATTTTAAATACTTCCACCTTGTTTCTTGGGGGAAATATTCCATTTCACAATGTGCTACAGAGTGCAAAACACTTGACTGCACTTATTTTGAAAAGCAGAGATCTGGTTATCTTAACACCTCATTGATAAGGGCCATTAAAATACCACCAACTAAAGCAAACAATAAAAATGCAATAACAGACAAGTTCTGTTGAAACACTCCAAATATATGGAAATTTCTTATTTAGTATAAATCTTTACTGTTTTTACAAGTTTTTACCAATTCTTTTCTAAAATACAACTCAGGTAGACGTCAAGCCTAGCACCATTTCAGTCTCAACACCAGCACACACTTTTCTTTATTCCATCACAGTTTCTAAACATCTTATATCTTCTATACCTTCATACCTAGTATATCTTGCACACCTTCATACCTAGTATATCTTGCTTACTTTGGTACCTCAGTCTTTAATTCTTTGATCAATTACAACCTCCCTACTCAAGCATCACGTACTCTATCAGCTTCTAACTCATCACCCTCACACCAAGATAAAATTAAATTTTGTCTTATGGGCAGCCCATAGTATTTTCACATATACAAGCTATGTGATATCTCACATGACTTTTATTAATATTGGTGGGTGTGATGGTTAATTTTATGCATCGAATTGACTAGGCCGTGGTACTCAGATATTTGAGCAAACATTATTCTAAATGTTTCTGTGAGGTAGTTTTGTGCTATATTAACATCTAACCTAGCCAACTTTGAAGAAAGCAGATTATCCACCATAACGTGGGTGGGCCTCATCTAATCAGTTGAAGGCCTTCGTAGAAAAAGCCTGACCTTCCTCTAAGAAGAGGAAATTCTGCCAGCAGACTGCCTTTAGACTTGAAGTGCATCATTAGTTCTTCCTTGGTCTCTTGCATGCTGGCCCAACCTGCAAATTTTGGACTTACCCTCCTTATAGTTGTATGAGCTAATTTCCTTAATTTCTCTCTAGACAGACACAGATAAATATATAAATAGGTGGACATAGATATCTATATATCCAAAGAGATATATAGATTAACATCCTATTGGGTCTGTTTCTTTGGAGAACCCTGATTAATACAGTGGAGAATACTGGAATGGTTGGTTTTCACCTTGTTTTCTGTTACTTTAAAATTTTCCATAATTAAGATCCCACTAAGGGACTTCCCTAGTGGTCCAGTGGCTGAGACTGCACTCCCAATGCTGGGGGCCCGGCTTCAATCCCTGGTCACAGAACTAGATCCCACATGCTGCAACTAAGGGTTCACATGCCGTAACTAAAAATCTTGCATGCCACAACAAAGATCGAAGATTCTGTGTGCCACAACTAAGACAAAGCACAGCCAAATAAATCAATATTTTTTTTAAAAAGATCCCACTGGAATTTAGATACCAAAAAACCACAAGAGCTCTTTTGTTAAATTAGATGCACATACACTAAAATGCCTCCCAGGTGGCGCTAGTGGTAAAGAACCAGCCGGCCAATGCAGGAGAGATAAGAGATCTGGGTTCGATCCCTGGGTCGGGAAAATCTGCTGGAAGAGGGCATGGCAACCCACTCCAATATTCTTGTCTGGAGAATCCCATGGACAGAGGGGCCTAGTGGGCTATACAGTCCATGGGGTGGCAAAGAGTCAGACACGACTGAGTGACTTAGCACACACACACACTAACACGCTAACAGTTGTTATCTAAGGGTGACATTTATATTTTTTTCCTTGGTATTAGTCTATATTTTCAAAGTCTTCTATAAAAAATTGTATTACTTATGTTAAACAGAAGGAAAAAAAGCCACATTCTGTGATAAAAGCATCAATACTCCCTTTAAGTTAATAGTAGATTTCATTTACCCCCAGGGCTACTTGCACTTCGATTTGAAAGCAGGTGAATACAATACACCTTGAAGCTGGTCATGTTGGAAGATTAATAGGAAATGGTAAAAACCATGGTGAATTGGAGAATGTGTACCGCATCTGTAAACGGTGGTGGCTGTGGTTCCAGTAGGCCACAGCTTAAAAGTTTTAAAAAATATATCAGACTTTTGTTTGAAATACAATAATTTTAAAATGATGGCAACTACCTAAAAAACACAAAGAAACAAAAAACCCAATTTGCTTTCCAAACAAACAAATCACTGAGGACTCTGGTTTATGGTGTCGGATGATACCCTTTAAAAATGATTTAACTTCTCAAGAATAAATTGATTTTTAGCACACCCCACTGAGAATATCATATTCAGAGTGGTGCATGCTTCTACAAGTTGCTGACTATGAATTTCAGGGGCAGAATTAGAGAAATGCTAATACCCACTGGTGAATGACAATTTACTTCATTTAAAGCAGAGTCAGTCAGTTCAGTTGCTCACTCGTGTCCGACTCTTTGCGACCCATGGACTGTAGCCTACCAGGCTTCTCCGTCCACGGGATTCTCCAGGCAAGAATACTGGAGTGGGTTACCATTTCCTTCAGGGGATCTTCCCAACCCAGGAATCTTACTCGGGTCTCCCGCATTGGAGGCAGATGCTTTAACCTCTGAGCCACCAGGGAAGAATAGCTGTATCCATCTGTATTCACATCTGTCACAAGTCCAGTGATTCTATGGAGAGGTACAAGCATCTGACTATTTCATTAGGTCTTCTAGGATGGTCGTGCCTCAGTATTTACGTACTGAGATACCTTGTTAAAAAAAAATAATAAAGTGCTTGGCTTTTATGTCTCCTTTATATTAAAGTTAGAGTATTAGAGTGCTTTTAAAAATTTATGTTTGTCATTAAGTTCTATTATCTATAAATTTTATTTCAGGATATTAAATGATGCGTTAAAATATTTATTATTAAAAGAGATTCTTAGGTTCAACTGAATTGAGAAACATTAACTTAGGATCTATCCTGATTGATGAGCCTAATCCATATTCATGTCCTCAAGCTTAGAAATGCAGCACCGTCATTCCATCTCTGAAATGAAATGTTTCATTTTAGCCAAATTATGAACGAATCACAGGGTGCAGCATCATTTCTTAACTCTTGAAGAAAGCCTTCCTATTAAAAATTCAAGGGCCCAATTTCCCACTTATTTCTTTTATATAATTACTGCACAGAATTCAGGTTCAATGATTCTGCCACTCTTCACTGTTATAACTTGTATTATCTCAAAGAAGAAATAGTTAAAACATGTATAGTATGTTCATTATGTTCACTATAAAATGTGATTTATGGTCACACTTTTACTAGAGATCCTCAGTTATTAATGATGTTTTGAAGATTACACCAGTCCATTGCCGAAATCAGAGCTCTGTGATCTATGGTCCCTTCCTCTAATTTTCAGATTGTTTGTTAAACACTCGGTACCCCAAGCTTAAAATGTGAGACTCTCATTGAGATTTAATGAATAATCCCATTTTGGGGGTAATAAAGAAGTCCCTGTTATTACTGACTTCTCATGTATGCTCATTCATGTCTGACTCTTTTGCAACCCCAGGGACTGCATTCCACCAGGCTCCTCTGTCCATGGGATTCTCCAGGTAAGAATACTGAAGTGGGTTGCCATTTCCTTCTCCAAGGGATCTTCCAAACACAGGGATCGAACTCATGTCTCCTACATTGGCAGGCAGATTCTTTACCACTGAGCCACCTGGGAAATGATTAATGACATACCCTAGCTTAAATTCTCCTTTAAAATGACCTTCAGAAGTTTTTGGAAGTTCTACCTGGAAGTCAGATTCAGGTATATGCTTATCAAAACCACTTAAGGAAGTCATCTTCTTAAATGAAGCATGAAACTTCAGAAAGAAAACAAGATGAGGGGTAAACATAGGAAGGGCCACCCACCTGGCCAGCCAAATGAGCTAAATTAATTCTGGATGAATCAATAGGCTGAAGCAGCTGTATGTAACCCAGTTTCATCTGCTGGAAATATCTTCCCACAGTGTCATCCGAATCCACCTAAGCTATTCAAGTCTACCAGAGACATTCTCCTCACTGTGTTGTCATGGACTCTTGAAAACCTAATTAGAATGTGACATAATAACTAACCAACCAACCAGGAAATGAATTAAAAATTTCTCCCTCCAACATTGGCTTTCTCAATACTACTATCACCAATGATCTAGTAACTTTAGAGCAGAGTGTAGTGCTCATTTCTATGCTATCATGTCACGTAACACCTACCTCATTACTATTTTCATTTAGTTACTTAAACAAAAAAGCCCTTTCTCATTTCCCCCTTTAAATTTATCCTCTTACAGCTCCAAATAAATCTCACATTGTGTCACTTTTCTGGCACCTACAAAGTCAAAATTTCCAAAACAGACATTAGTGAACAAGTTAGACTCACTAGGTTGACATCCTGAAACAGCTTTATTTAACCCATACTGTTTTTTTCTATAGCATTATTGAAGTTTAAGTCACATACCATAAAATTTATTTAAAGCATGGGTCCCCAACCTCTGGGATCTAATGCCTGATGATTTGAGGTGGAGCTGATGTAATAATAATAGAAATAAATGTAATGTACCTGAATCATCCCCAAACCATCCCCCTCTACCCAGTCCATGGGAAAAATTATATTTCATGAAACTGGTCCCTGGTGCCAAAAAGTTGGGGACCACTGATTTAAAGCATATTATTAAACCCTAAAAGAGACCCTGTACCCATAAGTAGTGAATCTAAATCCTTCCTCTTCAACCCCAGTCCTAAGCAGTACTAATCTACTTACCATCTCTATAAATTTGGCTATTCTGGACATTTAATATAAATGTAATCATAAAATACGTGGTCTTTTGTGGCTGAGTTTTTTACTTAACATAATGTTTTCAATATTCATCCATGTTGTAACATGTATTGGTACTTTATTCCTTTTTCTAGATAAATAACATTCTATTGTATGGATATAACACATTGCTTATCCATCAATTAACTGATGGTCTTTGGGTTGTTTCCACTTTTGACTTTTATAGATAATGCTTCTCTGAACATTTATGTACAAGTTTTAATATGGATATAAGTCTTCATTTCTCCTGAGTATATATCTAGGATATGCTGCTGAGTCATAGGGTAACTCTATGTTTAACTAGTTGAGAAACTGCCAAAATTTTTTCCAAATTTTGTGGCACAATTTTACATTTCCACTAGCAATGTACTAGGGTGCTAATTTCTATACATCCATGCCAAGTTACTGTCTTTTTATTACAGTGAGCACATAGGAGTAAAGTGGTATCTCATTGTGGTTTTGACTTTCATTTCCCTAGTGACTAAAGATGTTGAGCATCTTTTCATGTACTTATTGGCCATGTGAACATCTTCTTTAGGGTTTCCCTGGTGGTTCAGCAGTAAAGAATCCACCTGCCAATGCAAGAGACATGGGTTCGATCCCTGATGTGGGAAGATCCACTGGGGAAGTAAATGGCAACCCACTCCAGTATTGTATTTTTGCCTGGAAAATCTCATGGATAGAGGAACCTGGCAGGCTACAGTCCATGGGGTCTCAAAGAGTTGGATACAACTTAGCAACTAAACAACAACCACAAATTCTTCTTTGGAAAAAATACCTACTGAAATACTTTTCTCATTTTTTAATTGGGTTATTTGTCTTTATAATGAGTTGTAAGAGTGATTTATAATGTTCCAGACACCAGACCCTTATCAGATAAATAAATTACAAACATTTTCTCCCATTCAGTGGATTTTCTTTTCACTTCCTTTATGATGTCCTTTGAAGCAAAAACTTTTTTTTTTTTAAATGTAGTCCAATTTATCTTTTTTTCTTTTGTCATTTGTGTTTTGGTATCATAGCTGAGAAAGCATGACTGAACCCAAGTTCATGAATATTTACTCCTATCTTTTCTTCTAAGAGTTTCATAGTTTTATCTTACATTTAGGTCTATTTTGAGCAAATTTTTTGTGTGCTTTATTCTAAAAGTGGTCATACTTACTTGTGGGGAGAAAAAATGTAAGTAAATTTAGCATCCCTTAAAAGTGCTAATAATGGTGTGTCAAATTCAATGTTTGCCTTAAGTGCCTAATTTCATGGATTCTATTTTTTTTAATAAATTTATTTATTTTAATTGGAGGCTAATTACTTTACAATATTGTATTGGTTTTGCCATACATCAACATGAATCTGCCACAGGTATACACATGTTCCTCATCCTGAACCCCCCTCCCACCTCCCTCCCCGTACCATCCCTCTGGGTCATCCCAGTGCACCAGCCCCAAGCATCCTGTATTATGCATCAAACCTGGACTGGCGATACATTCCATATATGATATTATACATGTTTCAAAGCCATTCTCCCAAATCATCCCACCCTCTCCCTCTCCCACAGAGTCCAAAAGACTGTTCTATACATCTGTGTCTCTTTTGCTGTCTCGCATACAGGGTTATTGTTACCATCTTTCTAAATTCCATATATATGTGTTAGTATACTGTATTGGTGTTTTTCTTTCTGGCTTACTTCACTCTGTATAATAGGCTCCAGTTTCATCCACCTCATCAGAACTGATTCAAATGTATTCTTTTTAATGGCTGAGTAATACTCCATTGTGTATATGTACCACAGCTTTCATTTTTTTAATGCCAGAGATATTTTTAGGAATCATGATAGTGGCCATAAACTCTACATGGTTATGTGGTACGTTAAGAGGAATCATTAAATATCTATATATTGGGCAAGTCATTCTTTGGATTTAGTAAAATGATCATATAAAATGATGATTTAAAGATGGCTCTTAAAGGGTTATAACAGAAAATAAGTAATAAAATGCATGCCAAATGCTCAGCATAGTACTTGGCACATAGTAACCATATTACTTTGGTTACTATGTGCCATCTCTTTAATAATAACATTCTTATTAGCTGTTTTATGAAAATTATTTTTACTATCTAATTTAATATCTATAACAAACTCTCTTGCAGCCAGGTTGTATCAGTCAGATTCTAGTTAGGAAAACAAGTATTTCAATAGAAGTAATTTCACACAGGGAACTAGGCACAGAGGTATTAGGTGAGGTGAGGAACCCAGAGAATAAAAACTATAAAAAGCTCCTGCAACTCTAAAACTGGAGGAATTAAAAGGAGAAATTAGTTTATCTCAGAAAATAGGATTGGCAAGAGAGGTTGGCAGCTGGGTATAGGTGATGTCTGAGAGGTTATACAAGCAAGAACTGGAGACCAGGGGAAGGTGGCTACCACGGAGGGGAGGGTCCAGGGAGAATCAGAAGCAGAAGAAAGAAAATTCCCAGCAGAAGCTGCAACAAGAGAAGATATGGAGGCTCCACTGGAACCAGCACCCTAAGCAGAGGATGCACTTTCTCCCCTAGCCCTGTCATCCAGGGTCTCATCAGTGCTACCCACCTGGCTAAACCTCATCAGAAGCAAGGTTGCCTAGGAGATGTATCCAAACATAGTATGCCCCTGGGAAACAGAGGAAGGAAGGGCTGAGAATAGGTCTGAGGGCAAACGTGCATACAGCTGGCAGAGAGACTGCATATGTAAGAACTGAGTTGCCTATCATTGCAGAGTCAGGATGAAGTTAGCTAATACTCTCTATTATAATTTAAAATTGCTCTAGAATCCTTAAGGCAAAAGGCACTGGAACCCCAGAGAGTAATTAACTTAGTCATTTAGGCAGCACTCTACTTTCTCTTTACTAGAGGCTCGGGTTGTTTTACTAGTTCTCAAATCATACAAATTATGCAACTAACCTGATTATTTTTGTTGTTGCTTAAAAGTTCCAGTTATAGTTACAACGACACGTACACAGGGAGAGAAACAGAGGGAGAGAAACCCGGCATATATTGAGTTGAGCTAATCCTTTCACTCAGTTTCTGGTACATTATTCCACTGGAGTGGATTTGCCATCCCCTTCTCCAGGGGATCTTCCCGACTGAGGGATCAAACTTCCGTCTCCTACATTTCCAGGCAGATTCTTTACCATCCTAGCCACCAGGGAAGCCTCAACATTATCCCACACAAGGACCCAGTTTCATCTTTATTAAGTGAATGCTTGAACAATACCCACTTTTCTGCATACCTTGCTCTCACTTTTCTCCTCTTGCCTTAGGTCTCCATTGAAATTATATTTTTATATATGTTCTTGCAAAATGTACACTGCTTTGTTAGTACACATTTTTAATGCATATAAAAGTAGTACGTTTTATTTTTCTTTCTGTTTATTAATCTTTGTCTCCAACCTCCACTGATGTTTAAGATCTATCAAATTGTTCTTTGTACATCAAACTGTTGCTTCTAACTATTCACAGTACTCTAAGTTGCGCATCTTCCACATTATACCTCAACCATCTCCCAAGGATAGACATGGAGATTACCTGCATTTCCTAGGCATACAGTCAACACTTCAATAAATATCCTGTACACATACTCTTATGTGCCTTTATGAAAAATTCTGGAATACAAATGCACTTGCAAAACTGTGAAAACTTAGGTATGCATATGTTTAATTTTACTAACTAGTGCAGGTTTCTCTCCTGAATGGCTGCACTGGTCTACAGTTTCAAAAGCAATGGTGAGGATTTCTATGTTCCCAAATCTCTGACTGTACTTGGCATAATCCAGCTTTCCAATTATGGCCAGTATAATAAGTGTACTGGAGAAGGACATGGCAACCCACTCCGGCATTCTTGCCTGGGAAATCCTGGGGACAGAGGAGCCTGGCAGGCTACAGTTTGTTTGGTTGCAAAGAGTCAGACCCGGCTTAGCAACTGAGCACAATAGTTGTACAGTGTACCTATTTCCTATTTATTTCTATTTTTCTAGTTAACAATAATTTAGACAGTCTTATCACATGCTTGTTACTTTGGGGGCCTTCTCTTTAGTAAATGACTTCTTTAAGTTTTGGGTCCATTATTTTCTGTAAGTGGCGTTATCTTTTCCTTCTTCATTTGGAGTTCATTTTATATAAAAGATAAAACCCATTTTGATTTCAGTTATTACAAATGTATTTTCCATTTTGCCGTAGGTGAATTAAATTTGTCAAGTGTTCTCTGAATAGAAATCCTTAATTTTAATATAATCAGATTCATAAAATGTTTGTCTTACTTTTGGGATTTCTGAAGTTTTAAAGTGTCCTTACTTGCCACTGAATTCTACCCATCTACCTTTTCTTCTATTATTGTTTTTACCAATCAAACCTTGGCCTTTATTCCATCAATAGTTATAATCCACCTTTCCATCTGGTAGGAGATCATAATCCAGTTTTATTTTACTCTATACAGTCATCTGCTTGGCCCAACACCATTTACCAAAGAATCTATTTTCCCCATTGATGTATGTGTCACACCTACATCAAGTTTCTGTCTTTGTTTCTGGACACACTTTGGTGCTTCATGTGCTGAGCTTTTCTTGCTTGGACAGCATACTGTATTTCTCTGACTTTATCTCTTAATAGCTACTACGGAAGTCCTCCATTTTTAAAGACTGACCTAGTTATTCCTGGATGTGCATTTATCCATACACTTTTTAGAGTAGAAAGTGAGTTTATCACATTTTCAACCAATATATGGTGATTTTGATTGGAATACTATTAAATTTATGAATAAATTTGGGGAGAATGATTATCTTCCTAATATGTCATCCAGTCAACAGCATGGGACATTTTGGTCCTTTTTTAGTTTTAAAGTTCATTTACAGATCTTATTTGTCTTTTTAAAGCTAATTCCAAGATTTTTAATGGAAAATTATTTTATCATATGTTGTAAGTAACTATTTTTAATAATTTTTATGGAATGATTTTTTTTATCAGTAACACAAAAGCTGAACTTTCTAAAAATTACTAATTCTGACAGTCTGCCTGGAGTCTATTGGTTCTTCTAGTTAAATCATCATTTCATCCACCAAAAAAATATCAGTTTTACTGTCCTGTCTTCCAATCCTTACATCTGTTTTTTCTATATTATTCATATTCTCTATATTATTTTTCTGTAATATTAAATTGGCTAGTTCTTCCTGTACTAGAGTAAAATGTAGCAGTAATAATAGACATCCTTGCCTTGTTCCAAACCATAAAGAAAATGCATTAAAGTTACTTCCATAAGTACAATATTTGCTGTAGAATGTTGGAATACAAATTTACTAAGAAAAGGAAGTTCCTTTATATTCCTGGCTTGATAAGAGTATCAATTTTAAGTTTATGAAGAACTGTATTAAATATTTATTCTGTATTAGTCAAGATAATTGTATGACTCCTCTTTTAATCTACTAATGTGGAAACAATACTGATAAATTTTCTGATGTCCAGACAGTCCTACATTTGTACAATAAACTTACTTGGTAATGTTGTATTATTTTGATATACTATTAGATTTAATACTTTATTTGGGATATTAGCATCTTTATAAGAAAAAGGGAAACTGTTTTTATCAGATTTTGGAGTCAGGATTGCACTATCATCAGAAAATTACCTGGGCCTAAGCGCTCCAATTTTTGTATTGTGGTCCATGAGACAAGATGAGAAATAACTAATCTTTAAATGGCAGTAGAATTCACAAGTAAAACCATCTGGTCCTGGAGTTTTTCATCAAAGACAAGGGCTAAACAACCATTTCTATTGCTTTGATTCTTACTGACCCATTGAAAATTCTCTATTTCATCTTATACCAATTTGGAGATTTTTCTAAGAAATAATACATTTAAACCATACTTTCAAGTGTATTAGCATATGTGTGTACCTGCAGTTATTTTCTAACCTATTTATTACATATAGATTTTTTTCTCATTATATATTTTGTTTATTTATATCCTCTTTCCCCCTCTTGACTTCTTTGCCAAAGGTCTGCCTACTTTATTCATATTTTCAAAATATAAGCTTTGATTATATTTATCTTCTGTATTGATGTTGTCATTATTTGACTGATTTCTACCCCTTTCCTTCTTTTTTCATTTTAATTTTACATCTTGCTATCAGTAAACTATTTGAAGTTACATTTTCAGTTCATTAGTTAATATTTTAAATTTACCACAAAAAAGTGAAACTATAAAATTCCCTCTGTACACATTTGTAGCCGTATCCTAGTCACTGTGATATGTGCTATTTTATTTTTGGTTTTATTTATTTATTTATTTTTTTGTGGGGCAGGGGGTGGCTGCTATGTGGCATGCAGGGTAGTTCCCTGACCAGGGATCAAAACTGTGACCCCTGCAAGGGAAGCGTGGAGTCTTAACCACTGACATACACTATTTTCACTGTCATTTACTTCTGAGTATTTCTTATACCCTTTTATCATTTCATTTTATTCAAAATATTATGTTTGGAATATGTTTGAGTAATTTCAAAAAATGGTATATTTAAGCTAATCTTTCATTACTAACTTCCACTTTGTTACACTATAATCAGGGAATATGTTATTCATATTGCTCTTTTGGACTTCATAAAGGCTTTCTAGGCTTTGCTCTATTTTTTATAACTTTTCCGATATTTACAAAGAGTTCCATACATATCTAAAAATGAAACTATAGATTCAAGCCTTCAAAAATCTCTGCTGATTTCTTGCTTGCTTGATCTGTTATTATTTTTTTTTTTTTGAGAAGAATGTGTTACTGATCTTCAGACCCATTTGATTTCATTTTTTAATGAAAAATTTATTTCAGATGCTGTTTGACATATTTTGAAACTGTGGGTAAGGTATAGACATGTTTAGGATGATGTATCTGTTACATTTTTTTTTTCCTTTTAGAAGTATAAAATTTCTTAAGTTCTCACAATGTATTTGGCTTAAATTTTATTTTATCCATAATTAGAATCATTACTCAAATTTCTTTTGATCTTTTCGCATTTTAAAAAACATGCAAAATTTCCATGACTTTTTATATCTTTCATCAATAGAGTCTGCCTTTGAATCAGTAACTTTGAAAGACTCATATTTAGATTGTATATATGAGGATGTATTTATTTGTCGAATTTCATATTTTTTCTTTGAATTTCTTTGTCATTTACTTTTACTCTCTTTCCAGCTTTCAGTTAGCTAGGTCAAGATTTCTATCCTTGGTTTTAAATTTAAGCACTCTATTTTGGAGAGATACATGCACTCCATGTTTACTAAAGTATTATTTGCAATAGCCAAGATATGGAAACAACCTAAATGCCCATCAACAAATAAATAGATTAAAAAGATGTGAGATATATATACACACACATAATGCAATAATATTCAGCCACAAGAAAGGAGGATATCCTGCCATTTGTGACAATGTAGATGCACCTAGAGCTTATTGCAGTAAGTGACATAAGTCAGACAAGGACAGTGCTGTATGTGATCACTTATATGAAGGATCTCAAAAAAAAAGAGAGAGAGAGAGAATGAGAGAGTTAAATGATGGTCACCAGGGAATGGGAGGCAGGGAACTAAAAATGTTTGCAGGT
The DNA here is from genome assembly GCF_029378745.1 of Bos indicus. Taxonomy (NCBI): domain Eukaryota; kingdom Metazoa; phylum Chordata; class Mammalia; order Artiodactyla; family Bovidae; genus Bos; species Bos indicus. Next base: position 124,280,093 of record NC_091789.1, on the reverse strand, counting down.
ACAAACCTGCTACAAGTAGTAAATAAGCCATGGTGATCTAGCACACGGTATAATTAATATAAATAACAATACTGAACTATAATTACATGGGATAAATAGTTACAAAGGCAATCATATAAAAATATTTACAATATATCTTTATCAAAGTAACACACTGTATACCTTAAATTTATAGAATGCAAAAAGGCCACATGACTAGAAAAGGTCAGTTTTCATTCCAATCCCAAAGAAAGGCAATGCCAAAGAATGTTCAAACTACTTCACAATTGCACTTATCTCACATGCCAGCAAAATAATACTCAAAATTCTCCAAGCCTGGCTTCAACAGTACAAGAACCGTGAACTTCCAGGTGTTCAAGCTGGATTTAGAAAAGGCAGAGGAACCAGAGATCAAATTGCCAACATCAGCTGGATCATAGAGAAAGCAACAGAGTTCTAGAACAACATCTACTTCTGCTTCATTGACTATGCCAAAGTCTTTGACTGTGTGGATCACAACAAACTGTGGAAAATTCTTCAAGAGATGGGGATACCAGACCACCTTACCTGACCCCTGAGAAATCTGTATGCAGGTCAAGAAGCAACAGTTAGAACTGGACATGGAAAAACAGACTGGTTCCAAATCGGGAAAGGAGTATATCAAGGCTGAGTATTGTCACCCTGCTTATTTAACTTCTATGCAGAGTACATCATGAGAAATGCCAGGCTGGATGAAGCACAAGCTGGAATCAAGATTGCTGGGAGAAATATTAATAACCTCAGATATGCAGATAACACCACCCTTATGGCACAAAACAAAGAAGAACTAAAGAGCCTCTTGATCAAAGTGAAAGAGGAACATGAAAAAGTTGGCTTAAAACTCAACATTCAGAAAACTAAAATCATGGCTTCCAGTCCCATCACTTCATGGCAAATAGATGGGTAAACAGTGGAAACAGTGAGAGACTTTATTTTGGGGGGCTCCAAAATCACTGCAGATGGTGACTGCAGCCATGAAATTAAAAGACACTTACTCCTTGGAAGAAAAGCTATGACCAACCTAGACAGCATATTAAAAAGCAGAGACATTGCTTTACCAACAAAGGTCCGTCTAGTCAAGGCTATGGTTTTTCCAGTGGTCATGTATGGATGTGAGAGTTGGACTATAAAGAAAGCTGAGCAGTGAAGAATTGATGCTTTTGAACTGTGGTGTTGGACAACTCTTGAGAGTTCCTTGGACTGCAAGGAGATCCAACCAGTCCATCCTAAAGGAAATTGGTCCTCAATATTCATTGGAAGGACTGATGCTGAAGCTGAAACTCCAATAGTTTGGCCACCTGATGGGAAGAACTGACTCACTGGAAAAGACCCTGATCCTGGGAAAGATTGAAGGCAGGAGGAGAAGGGATGAGATGCTTAGATGGCATCACCAATGCAATGGACATGAGTTTGAGTAGGCTCCAGGAGTTGGTGATGGATGAGGAAGCCTGGTGTGTTGCAGTCCATGGGGTCACAATGAGTCTGACACAACTGAGCAACTGAACTGCACTGAAGTGAAATGTCAAATGTATTTAATTACATATAGTATATTAATGCATATATGTGGAATGTAGAAAAATGGTACAGATGAACCTACTTGCAAAGCAGAAATGCAGACACAGATGTAGAGAACAAATGTATGGACACCAAGGGGGAAGGGACGGTGGGATGAATTGGGAAGTTGGGATTGGGATTAACATATACACACTACTTTAAAATAGGTAACTAATGAGAACCTACTCAATAGCAAAGGGAACTCTACTCAATGCTCTGTGGTGACTTAATGGGAAGGGAATCCAAAAAAGAGGGTATATAGGTATATAGCTGATTCACTTTGCTGTACAGCAGAAAGTAAAGTAACACAACATTGTAAAGCAACTATACTCCAATAAAATTTTGAAAAATATATAAAAATTAAAAGAAAAAATTTTAACATTCTATTTTGTCTTTACATTGCCCTTAAATGAAGATACATCTGTATGGAAGAAGCAGAAGAGATCAAGAGGAGGTGGCAAGAATACACAGAAGAGCTGTACATAAAATGGTCTTAATGACCCGGATCACCATGATGGTGTGGTCATTCATCTAGAGCCAGACATCCTGGAGTGTGAAGTCAAGTGGGCCTTAGGAAGCATTACTCCCAACAAAGCTAGTGGAGATGATGGAATTCAAGCTGAGCTATTTCAAATCCTAAAAGATGATGCTTTAAAAGTGCTGTACTCAACATGCCAGCAAATTTGGAAAACAGCAGTGGCCACAGGATTGGAAAATGCCAGTTTTCATTTCAATTCCAAAGAAAGGCAATACTGAAGAATGTTCAAACTACCACACAATTGTATTCATTTCACATGCTAGCAAGATCATGTTCAAAATCCTTCAGCCTAGACTTCAGTAGTACAAACCAAGAACTTGCAATCCAATGTACAAGTGGGATTTAGAAAAGGCAGAGGAACCAGAGATCAAATTGCCAACATCCATTGGATCATAGAAAAAGCAAGAGAATTCCAGAAAAATATCTACTTCTGCTTCATTGGCTACACCAAAGCCTTTGACTGTGTGGATCACAATAAACTGGAAAATTCTAAAAGAGTTGGGAGTTCCGGAACACCTTACCCACCTCCTGAGAAACCTGTATGCAGGTCAAGAAGCAACAGTTAGAACTGGACATGGAACAACGAACTGGTTCCAAATTGGGAAAGGAGAATGCCAAGGCTGTATATTATCACCCTGTTTACTTAACCTATATGCAGAGTACATCACGTGAAATGTTGTGCTAGATGAAGCACAAGGTGGAAACAAGATTGCCGGCAGAAATATCAATCACCTCAGATATGCAGATGACAACACCTTAGCAAGCAAAGAAGAACTAGAGACTCTTGATGAAGGTGAAAGAGGAGAGTGAAAAAGCTGGCTTAAAACTCGACATACCAAAACTAAGATCATAGCATCCAGTCCTATCACTTCATGGCAAATAGATGGGGAAAAAATGGAAACAGTGACAAATTTTATTTTTTATTTCTTGGGCTCCAAAATCACTGCAGACAGTGACTGCAGCCATGAAATTAAAAGACACTTGCTCCTTGGAAGAAAAGATACGACAAACCTACAGAACATATTCAAAAGCAGAAACATCACTTTGTTGACAGAGGTTCGTCTAGTCAAAGTTATGGTTTTTCCAGTAACATGTTACTGTTGGATCATAAAGAAGGCTGAGCACCAAAGAATCGATGCTTTTGCACTGTGGTGTTGGAGAAGACTTGAAAGTCCCTTGGACAGCAAGGAGATCAAACCAGTCAATCCTAAAGGAAATTAACCCTGAATATTCATTGGAGGGACTGATGCTGAAGCTGAAGCTCCAATACTTTGCCCATCGGATGCGAAGAGCCAACTAATTGGAAAAGACACTGATTCTGGGCAAAATTGAGGTCAAGGGGAGAAGGGGGCAACAGAGGATGAAATGACTGGATGGCATGAGTCTGAGCAAACTCCAGGAGATAGTGAAGGACAGGGAAGCCTGGTGTGCTGCAGCCCGTGGGGTCGCAGAGTCAGACACAACTCAGTGACTGAACAACAATATATTTGTTTTGCTCCATTAATATTTTAAACCATATTGGTATCTCTATTGTTCCCATGAAAGACAAAATATATTAGCACACATTTATTCTCTTTGGTTCCCCACTTAATGTAATAATTACATCTAAAACTTTCTTTTAATTGTTCTAGAATTTTTCTTAGATATCATATTTTTAGGAAATATTGGTTTACCCATGATTAATATATATTTTTCATGTTTTACTGAATTTTCTTCTTTAAACACAACAAAGCATTTAAATACTAACTTGGTCATTTCACTCAATTAACATGGCAGTTTGATCAAAAAGTCCTAAAAGAGAATATCCTTTCAAGCAAAAAATAGTGTAGAAACCAAAATAAGAGAGTACTTTTTGCTTTAATATTTCTTACTGAACAAATGAAGGATGTCTTTTTATATGGTGAATAAAAGGTTAAACTCTCTCTTCCAAAAGCCATAAATTTCAGGCCTTCCTTTTCAAGAGATGAATTCAAGATCCTTTTGCAAAATTAAAAACAAATCCAAAGAATCTTCTACTATGATGGTAGAACTTTTAGCAGAATATGAACTGAAACTTGAACTTCAATATAAAGATATGACATACTCTAGTTTAATTCAGGTTTTGAATTAATGCGGGTAAATTGAAGTAGGAGTCAACTAAGGGTGTAAGCATTACCAATTCAGGATCCTGAAATAATAATGTTGGTCGCAAATAATGAAACTTCTTTTAAAATTCAGAAATGTATCCAGCAAAGTCACAAGAAGTCAACTAATATAATCACATTAAAAAAAAAAAATAGTTTAGAACATATATACCACATTTTATCAGTTTCAGAGACAGTTAATAAAATATATTGCAGAAATGTAAGAATTTTTTTTAAAAAATAATAAATCAGTGACTGGTCTTATTATTCTAAATATCCCCACTAAAATTAGAACAATAAGTATCTTTAAAATAATCACATTATCTGCTTTGCAAGAAAAGCGATAGGGAAAAGTAATTTAATAACTCCTTCACTGATCTATACATACAAGAGTACTTTTCCTTAGAACAGGGATTACTATAGTATAAATGAGCCTTCTTTGCTAGGTATGCACAGATTAAGGAAGATATGCTCATTTGTAAGATATTTCCTAATAATAATTATACCAAATTACTCTTGAGGATCCTGAGCAAACTATAATGGTCATAAAAGATATTTGCAATGAACAAAGCACTAATCTGAAAAGACATCTGCACCGGTATATCCACTGTGGCATTGCTTAGCCAGGATATAGAATGACCTAATGCCCATTGACAGATGAATGGATGAAGAAGAAATTGTATGTGTATAGAGTGGAATACTACTCAGCCATAAAAAGATGAAACCTTCCCATTATCACATGGATAGACATTGAGGGCATTGCATTATGTGAAATAAGTCAGAACAACAAAGACAAATATCAATTATGATTTCATTCATATGTAAGACCTAAATAAAGGAACAAACGAAAACCACATAGAGAGAACAGATGGAAGTTGCCAGAGAGAAGGGGTAGGAGAAGGGCAAAATGAGTAGGCAGAGGGTCAGCTGTATGGTGATGGATAGAAACTAAACTTTTGGTGGTGAACGTGCTATAATATATACAGAAGTTGAATTATAATGTTGTATACATGAAACTATGTTACTTCAATTATATGTGTGTGTGTGTGCAATCACTTAAAGGTGCAGGTAAAAAATCTAGTGCAGAAGTATTCAGGATAATTAGGTATTCCAGTATTTATTACTTCTTAAGCAAAAATCTGTTACCTTATTTTCAGATTCAAATTTTCTCAGTATATAACAGCTTTAAATAATCTCTATAACCAAAATCCTGTAGTGTTCACCCAGACCCTGTGAAGTTTAAGCTTATGTGATGATATTTATTTTGGTAGTAAGCCCTTGGACTCATTGCCCATTTATATTTTGCATATTCAATATTTTAAAAGAGACTCATTTTCTAGACCAAAGAAAAATAAGTCATGGATTTATAAATCCTACATCCATGATCTGGGCTCTTTCTGCCATCATATGGGATGTTTTGGTGTCTGAAGTCTTGTTGCCGATTTTTGAACTGGTCACTGTATTTACTTGCAATGTTACCCAGGAAAATGTTATTTAATACTCTGAGCTTCAATTTCCTCTTCTGTTAATAGTAGCTGACACTAAAATTGTTCTTTCTATATGCCAAGAATTCTTATGCATGTATAATTTGACCTTCACAATAAATCCATTCTTAGATTCTATTTTTATTCTTATTTTTTAATAACAGATACTGAAGCTCTGGTTCTAAAATGCCTTGCCCAAGATCACACACTTGGTCAGTGGCCTGCATTGATGCTGAGCCAGTCTGATTTCAGAGTCAACCTATTTTATAGGGTTGCTGTGAAGATTAAATGATATAAACTCTGTAAAACATGCATGCCAGTTACAGGCATTTAATAATCACTGACTAAATGTTAGTCAAGTATAGTAATGTGTATGTGCAAGGAACTTTAGGGTTAGGCTTCAAGTCTAGAGCTGTGATGTAAAACAAAGTACATTCATTCATATAGATATTTATTTTCATCTTTCAATGTGAAGATATTAATTTGTTTTAATTAAGAATTGAAATTATAGTATAGTTTTTCTAATCATTTTTTGCTATTTTATTTTTTAAAATTTCTAAGGTACATTAAAAAATGGAGACCCAGACAATGGAATGTGATTTGGCAATAAAAAGGAATAAAGTACTGATGTACTATGACATGGATGAACCTCAGAAACATTATGCTAAGTGAAAGAAGTCAGACACAAAGGTAACGTATTATATAGTTCCACTTACATGAAAAATCCTTAGAAGTAAAATCTATAGACATAGAAAGTAGATAAGTGGTTGCCTGGGACTGAGGGTAGGAATGGGAATAAATGTAAATGGGCAGAAGGTTTCTTTTGAGGGTGATGGAAATGTTCTAAAATTAGATTATGGTGGTGGTTACATGACTCTGTTAATGCACTGGGTTGGCCAAAATGTTTGTTTGGATTTTTCCATAAGATGTTGCAGAAAAACTCAAATAAACTTTTTGGCCAACCCAATATTAAAATTCATTGAATTGTACAGTTAAAATAGGTGAATTTTATGGTATGTACATTATATTCCAGTACAACTGTTAATGAATATGGAAGTAACCTGTATTTCTCTCTGCCTCTGTAGCACCTATAATTAAATACCGCGGTGCTCAGTTGCATTCGACTCTTTGTGACCCCATAGACTGTAGCCCACTAAGCTCCTCTGTCCCTGGGATTTTCCAAGCAAGAATACTGGAATGGATTGACATTTCCTCCTCCAGGGGATCTTCCCAACCCAGGGATCAAACCTGCATCTCCTACGTCTCTTGCATTGGCAGCCAAATTCTTTACTATTGAGCCATCAGGGAATCCAAATAATTGGATACCTAGAAGGAATTCCCTTCTTCTGTATCCTTATTCTATCTAGCAGACAACATCCTCATCTATCCTTTCTTTCATTTTTTAACAAATTTATTGCAGTGTAATCGATACATTAAAACTGCACATGTTTAACATATACAATTTGATGAGTTTGGATATACACAGTACAGCATTGTTATCTGTAAGCATTATGTTGTAGAGCGGATCCTTAGAACTTACTACTCGTTGAATGCCAACTCCCTAGTTCCTCTCCCCCACAGACCCTGGAAACCACAATTCAACTCTCTGTTTCTATGTTTTACCGTTTTAGATAGCTCATGTAAGTAGAAGCATGACATATTTGTCCTTTCATTTAGCGTAATGTCCTCCAGGTTCATCCATGCTGTCCCATATGGCAGAATTTCCTTCTTTTTAAAGGCTTAGTAATACTCCATTATATGTGTATACCACATTTTCTTTATCCATTCATCATGTCAATTGACATTTACTTCATCTATCTAACAGTCTTAGCCTTGATGACTAAAGCCAAGTCTGTTTTTGTTATGATTATATCTCCATTAAGCATCCCCAAACATCTGTTTAATAAATGAACAAAAGGGATTACTTTTCTTTAAGATACAAATGTAATCCTCTCAATAAGCCCTGAGTTTTGAAAAATGTGAAAAAAAAAAAAAATAGGGCCAAGGCAGGTTAGATAAACTGGTGTTGAATCATGTAAATGGTAAATATGGGGTGGTAGGATTTAACCTGAGCATGATCAACTATGTCTAGATCATAAATGAACAATAATCTTCTCTGTATCCTTCTTCCAGCTCAGGATTGATACCCTCTGCAGGAATGTTATACACCCCTTTAGTCTATACTTGTGAATGCTGTGCAATTTGGCTTTAATTTCCCTGACATGGAGAAGCCACTTGTCTACTACAAGCAGTACTATTTCTAAATGTATATTATATAATTCCCTAAGTCTGACAGAGGCTTTATTAATCTATGTCTGATCATGAGCTCAAGGCTAGCATGCTCTAATATACAAACTGAATTGAATAATGATATGAGTTTTCAAAGAGATTTTGAAAATTCTGAAACTTACATGTCCTAAAAATATTGATAATGTGCATTTCTTCAGTGTTTCTCACTTTCAACAAATAGTTTAGTAATTTTTATGGAAATTGTTCTTACAATAAATAAGCAGGAATCCTTTCCAGCTTTGGTTAAGAGATTAAACTTCTGTAGAAGGTTTAGAATAAATGTACAAGGAAATACAGATATTTCTACTCTAGGATATGGATAGTGAGTATTAATATCATTTGGAATCAATTAAGAACAAAAATCATATCTGTAGATATATAACATTGGGTTTTCCAAAGAAGAAAAACTGGAGTTTGGATGTGAAAGAAAGTTAAGATTAATATGCAATTTAGAATTTACCTTTCTATTAGAGACACCTCCAAATACGAGAATCACATTATTTAGAAATTTAACACCATGTGAATTTCTCCACCTCATTGAGTTTATCTCAACTCCCATTTAAATACATTTTAAATCTAGTAGCAAAATAAAGAGATACTGATATCATTAACATAAAATGGCATTTCTAGAATTCCAGATGATCAAGTAATCCAAATAACGTAGTCTAGATAAGAGTAAGAAACATAATTTTCCTGTATTTTACCAATATGAATAAGAAGGGTAGCCTTTACACATTTAATGAATACCCAATTCTTTGCCAAAACACCGAGAATAGAGGTTTATAGAGGTTTGATCTACTACATCAAACCAAATATTTTTATTTTTAATCAAACTCTTCTATGTCTACAAAGAATAAAAGACAGGATGGTTTTAGATAACTCTCTGTAATAAATCTATGGTCAATGTTCCAGAATTGACTGGTATAATATCTTAATGCATAACCAGCCAAGAATGGTATTTTCTTTCTTCACGTTTCTAGAGTACATACCTCCTGTATCACTTATCACATAGTGTTGGCTGCCATTCTTTATATTGCTGTCTAGTTTTTGTATTCGTTCTTGTACAGTGATTTATCATCCATTGTCATGGCTTATGCTCAGTCTAGATTGACACTTCTTATGGAAAAGGACTGGGTATTATATTTCTAAGTGTCCTCTACTGCCTCAAAACCAGGTGCTGCATACATGGCAGGCCATCAGTACTATGTTTTGAATGATTGCAAGGAGGTAGCTTTGCTTAGCATTCCTGTTCAATTGCCTGAGAGAGGAGAAACTGATGCTACGACCTTTCTATAATATATAAAAGATATGCTCCATTTGTAAGTGCATGTGCAATAGAAAAGTACATTCTTCATCATTTGTCCCTTTATTCTGATGCCATTCTTACTGAAAAATAAAATAAATCTACTTTAGATATTTGTTGCTTAAAAAAATATTTCTGACATACTGATCTGAGAATAACTAAAACATTCAAATTCATTTCAAACCAAATTAGAGAACTGACTACTCTGTTTCCTTGAGATCTATTTGTACATTATAATACACATATATTAAAACTCTTTTCCATGTCTATAGTGTGGAAATTATGGAATCAAATGCTCTAACTAGAAAGAAATGTCAATTGCAACAAATTAGAGCCTTAAATTTACAAATTTTTTTTGCTTTTAGAATGTCTAATTTTAAAGTATTAATGAGTGTGAACTCTAGAAATTAATGTTTTTGACAACTGGTACCTTAAAATTTGTTGCTTTCTGGAATTTGAAATGAGTTTTTTTTTTTTTTTTTTTCCTCATAAACACATACTCATGTAAATTAGTTTAATATGAGTTTATAAATATCTTAGAAATATTTATATTTTAAAACTAATGATATACCTTATCTCCAGTTTATATGAGCATGAAAATCAGTGTATCATCACAAATTTGAATATACCATCAATAAAAAGTAAATGATTTCTACCTCTTAAAATAGATGAACACTTCTTTCCTAAATTCTAATTATAAATTACATGTCAGATAAATATGCAGTTCTTTCAAACCCAAAGTGAAAACAATCTTTAATCTTTGTGTAAATCAGAAAGGCCCTAAGAAGAAACAAAAATTGAAAATGTCAGTTTCTGTATCTCATAGCAGTAAACAACTACATAAAATTTTAGTAACTGACAGTCCAATGGTACTAAAAAACATGAAACTTGGCTTGCTTCCTATGTATTCATATTGGTATTTATTTGTAATTTTGGATTGCATATGAAATTTAAGTACAGACATGTAATACTGATACTGAAATATGATGCTTTTATAACCTTTTTATAATAAATGTGAATTCTTATTTAAATATTATATCATATTATTATGGTATTTAATTTTCTCCTTTGTCTAACTGAATTATAAATCAGTTGAAAGCAGTGTATCTTGTACCTCTCTGTATTTTCTACTTTTTCTTGCAAGAGTAACTGTTCAATATCTGTTCATCTGATTTTGATCACAAATCTCAGAAGAAAAGAAAAAAAATTTTTCTGTATTTTAAAACAAGAAAGAATTAGTAGAAAGTGTGTCATTAAATACTGAAATAGTTTTTTTGTCTTCCCTTTAATTTGCTAAAGTATTCCTCTGAGCATTGTGACAAACTATTGAACAATGTAATTAAGAGCTCTCCAATTAGAATGAAGTGAAATTCTGAACTGAATAAACATATTACTCTGAAAGCATTATGCTTAATTCCAGGTGCCATAATATATAAAAGATGGCAGTCAGATTGACAATGAATCTTAATGGCTGTTGTGAAAGCCAAGGAAAACAAAGAAATGAAGAATTCCACATTTTCTGGTGTGATGAAAGGCAGCAATACATCCAAGTATTCAGAACAATCAAAACTTGGCAATGAAAACAGTCCTTTAAACCAAGAGTATTAATACCAGTATTCTTGCTATTCTTCCCTGGGAAATCCCATGGACAGAGGAGCCTGGCGGGCTACAGTCCATGGGGTCAAGAAGAGTCAGACACTACTGAGTGACTAATACAACAACATTAATACCACACTGGATGTGTATTTCTCCCATATCCACACGGCAGGCTTTGACTTTCATCACTAATTGATTATATTTAACAGATGAATTCACAGGTAATAAAGATGACTCTGGAATAATAAGAAACAGATTCATGCAGAGAACCAGGATTAAATCACAAATAGGCAATATAATAACCTTTATGTCTGGAATGCAAATATCACATCGTTAACTTGTAAACATTGCTAATACAACACTTTTAAACTTGTCTTACTGGACACTAGATAAATATTTGTTGAATGAATCAGACATATTAATAGCTTCACTCTTTGCTGTTGGTTTTACATGTGAACAAGGATATATAATTATGCTGTACCATCTCTAACTCATGTGCTTTTCAATGTGTACTGTAAGAAATCCTTTTTTAAATTATAAGATAAATGTCATGTATACATGCATGCCATGTACACACCTTTCCATGATATTTTAGAATAATAAATCAAGTAAATGCAAGAAATAATCAACATTCATGAATACTGGGTGTGAAATCTTGTCCTTTCGTGTGAAAAGAAATCATAAGTCATCCACTTTCTTAACATCCTATATTGAACTCATATACATCATTTGCCAGTTATCCAGTAATTCTGAAGATATTTACTAGATGCATATATTTCATCATGTTCATTGACTTTTAATGGAGAAAATTTCCAGAGAAAAATTACCTCAAAAATATATCTTTAAGTCCATTTCAAATACGTGTGTGTGTGTGTGTACGTGCATGCGCGTGAACACACTCAGTCATGAGCACTGTTAGCCCAGGCTCCTTTGTCCATGGGATTTCCTAGGCCAAGAATACTGGAGTGGGTTGCATATTCTCCTCCAGGGGATCTTCCCAATTCAGGGATCAAACCCTCATCTCTTGCATCTCCTGCATTGGCAGGCAGAGTCTTTACTACTACACCACCCGGGAAGCCCTTCCATTTCACGATACCAATCTATTACAGGAAACAGATTTGAGATATAAATATTTTCCCAAGAATGGGGAAGGTTATTTAAATATTTAAATTTTTGTAATATCTAAATTTCTATTCACAGGTCAAAGGGGGAATTCAGCAAGAAATATCAGGTTGTAATAAAAAAAAATCCATACTCATTGATAACAGAACTGATTCTCATTTCCAGCTCATTGTGTGATATTGTTTATATTCAAACTTGTTAGACTTCATTTTCTCACCTGTAAAACAGAGATACTCATAATCTCTATGGCTTTTCCTTTTTCTTAAGTTCTATTTGCTAATTCTGGAAATAGATTAAGCTTTCACAAAATATAAGAAATGAAAAGATGTTGGTCCTTCAAGATAACTTTTCTTCATTTTTGTTACATCTGATGATACATTTTTATCTAGCTTTGCTTTTTTAAAAAAATGTGACATAAATTTAAAAATGTGACATAAAAACTACACAAAATGTACAGCTCAATTGTGTATCATGAAGCAGGCATCCATGAAACCACTCTCCAGTGCAAATTTTGAACATTATCCAGATGCCCCCTCCAAGTCCATGTGTCATTCTACGTTGCTCATAAGTAATCACTCTCCTGATTTTCAGGAAAAGTACTCATTTTCTTTACCCTTTATCAAATAAAAATGTATCCCTAGCATTTTTTATGCTTCAGAGTTTAGATCCATTACACATCATGACATTTTTGTATCTGTGTTCTTTCATTCAATATTATATCTATGTTTCATCTGCAATTCTCCCTTTCATTACTTTGTAGTATTCCACTGAATAAACATGCAAAAATTTGGGTTTTATCCATTCTACTATGGATTACTATTTCTGTTGTTTCCAGTGTTGATATAATGGATAACATATATGAACATTTGTGTTCATGGGTACTGGTAGGCATGTACATATATTTATGCAAGGTATATTTCTAGAGAGGAATTGTTGGGTAATAATGCTAAAATATTTTCCAAAGTGACAAAGACTAGGGTATGAGAATTTCCATTTTTCATCATTTTACTAACATTTTATATAGTCAGCAATTTTAATATTAGCCATTTCAAAATTGCATCAGTATCTCATATTTTAACTTGCATTTTACTGATGATTGAGTTTGAATCCCAGGCTGTATGTTCATTGACCATTTGGAATTAACCTTTCATAACTTTTTTTGCCATTTGTTTTCTAATTAAAATTATTTTCTAATTGTTGCTGTCCAAGGGAGAATACTCCGGGAGATAGTGAAGGACAGGGAAGCCTGGTGTGCTGCAGTCCATGGAGTTGCAGAGAGTCAGACATGACTGAGCGATTGAATGATAACAACAAGGGGGAATAAAAGACACCAAATATTCATGTCTTGGGGCCTTTGTCCTCCACTTCAATCAAGTATTTTGGGTCCTCACAAAGATACCTTTAGTATTTTTGCCCTGTATTAGTTATTTTCAGTTGGCAGATTCATTTTAATTACCTGGTCCACCATTCTAGAAGACTCTTGCTTTACTTGTTATATATAAATAGCTCTATAAAGAGCTATTATAGGAAAATACATACATTCCCATTTTCTAACACTAAACATACCTTCTCAAAGGCCATTCTTGTTTTTCACACTTTGAAGCTCCCTTTTTCTGTACTCAGTATCATGGAGTTTCCAGACTTTGAATTCTTATTCACTGTTTGATACCCTCTAAGAACACTGCTGGCTAGATGGTCAAGAGTCTGCCTGCAATGCAGAAGACCCAGGTTCAATACCGGGTTGGGAAGATATACTGGAGAAGGGAATGGCCACCCACTCTAGTCTTCTTGCCTGGAGAATTCTATGGAGAGAAGAGCCTGGTGGGCTACAGTCCATAGGGTCACAAAGAGTCAGACATGACAGAAGCGACTAAGTACACAGACATACACACACAAGGGCAACTAAAAGGAGAAAAGGAGCTAAAAATAATAAGTGGAGCTCTATTTAAAATGGATAACCAACAAGGACCTAGCATAGGGAACCGTGCTCAATGTTATGTAGCAACCTGGATGGGAGGGGAGATTAGGGCAGAATGAATACATGTTTATGTATAGCTGAATCACTTTGCTGTCCACCTGAAACTATCACAACATTGTTAATAGGCTATACTCCAATACAAAATCAAAAGTTTTAAAAACGTAAACGTTGACTAGCATCAGACTCCTATCAATATTTCTGTTTTCTGGATCAGTTGTGTTTCTATATGCCTGACTCTTGTTGGAATTTTATTTGTCAAATGATCTCACCCTATGTGCATTTGCATGGGCCCTCAGCTTGGATCCTGTTTTATCCTTCCCTAGGTTACCCGCAAACTCCTTGGAACCATTTTGTCTCTCATTCTTCCTCCCTCCCCTCTTTTCCTTCTTAGCCCTTCTGGGACATTGCCTACTGATCCATGAGGCCAACTCATTCAGTTCACTCCATATGTGACATGACACGAGGGTTTACAGCGTTTAAGTTCCCTAGTCTTTCACCTTTGTTATAACACATGGTCCTAATTTCACCTTACTTTTCAGTTCTGTTTTTCTCTTTTAATTGTGCTTCTTTCATTTCTCACCCCCCTAAATGTTTCCTATATTCCAACTCCTTTGAAAAGTGAAAAGATCATGATTCCATTAATTCTCTTTCTACTTACTACCTAATTCTGCCTCCAAAGTCCAGATTTCTACAAGAATTATGGTTCTCTAATTCTCATTGCCAATGTGTCACAAAATCCAAAACTGTCACCTTAACATCATCTATACTTCTCAATTCAATATTTTGATGGCATCATTCTTGGAATTATTCCTCAAGTTAGTAATGTGAATGCTAATTTTTTTTCCTTAAAATGTCTCTTGTATTTTCCATGTCCATTTCATGGATTAGAGTGTGTAGACTAGGGATTTTTATAGAAGGATTCAAGGGGTTGTGGGGAAATAACAGAGAATCTGTGAACCCACAGACAGTGTGTGTAATTTTGTATTGGGTTGGCCAAAACCTTTTGGGCAACTCAACATATACCTATGTGAATTTATAAAGAAAGGCCATTTGTTTTCATTAGTTTCTTAAAGGATTAAGAACCAATATTGTGGATTCCTACCACCTTATACTAGAATTACTGCAGTAACCTTTAGGATTAATAGTCCTACTCTCTAAATTTGGCTGACCCAGAAGATACATCTTTAAATCAATATTCTCATCCATCCAATATTCATTCATTTAATAAGTATTCACTGAGTATTTCCTAGATGTCAAGTACTCTTCTAGGTGCTGCGGTCACATTGGTGAGCAAGACAGAAACAGAGTGAAGTAAGCCAGAAGGAAAAACACCAATACAGTATACTAACGCATATATATGGAATTTAGAAAGATGGTAACGATAACCCTGTATACGAGACAGCAAAAGAGACACTGATGTATAGAACAGTCTTATGGACTCTGTGGGAGAGGGAGAGGGTGGGAAGATTTGGGAGAATGGCATTGAAACATGTGAAACGTCATGTATGAAACGAGATGCCAGTCCAGGTTCAATGCACGATGCAGGATGCTTGGGGCTGGTGCACTGGGACGACCCAGAGGGATGGTGTGGGGAGGGAGGAGGGAGGAGGGTTCAGGATGGGGAACACATGTATACTAATTAAATAATTTTCTATTAAAGAAATAAAATATAAAAAAAGAAAAACAGAAAGAAAAAAAATCAGGCTTAAAAAAAAAGAAAAAGAAAAGAAAAAGTTGCTCCTCTCATGGAGTTTACATTTTAGTGGACAAAGAAAAATAATCTATCAATAAACCAAAAAAATCAAAGAACTATCAGTTAGTTATATTTTCTGCTCATCCAATTCAATGAGGAGATTTCAAAGTTACTAGGTGGCTCTTTCCAGAGAAGGCGATGGCACCCCGCTCCAGTACTCTTGCCTGGAAAATCCCATGGACGGAGGAGCCTGCTAGGCTGCAGTCCATGGGGTAGTGAAAAGTCGGACACGACCGAGTGACTTCACTTTCACTTTTCAGTTTAATGCATTGGAGAAGGAAATGGCAACCCACTCCAGT